>NC_141697.1:916584683-917943314 GCF_964263255.1 Lissotriton vulgaris
CTACTCCCCCCCCCCCCCCCCATTGGTCCTCTTCCTCCCTTTTCCTCTCCTCTTCTTCCTCTCTCTCTTTCTCTCTCTTTCTCTCTCTTTCTCTCTCTTTCTCTCTCTTTCTTCTCTCTCTTTCTCTCTCTTTCTCTCTCTCTTTCTCTCTCTTTCTCTCTCTTTCTCTCTCTTCTCTCTCTTTCTCTCTCTCTCTCTCTCTCTCTCTCTCTCTCTCTCTCTCTCTCTCTCTCTCTCTTCTCTCTCTCTCTCTCTTCTCTCTCTTTCTCTCTCTCTCTCTTTCTCTCTTTTTCTCTCTTTCTTTCTCTCTTTCTCTCTCTTTCTTTCTCTCTTTCTCTCTCTTTCTTTCTCTCTTTCTCTCTCTCCCTTCAAAATTCCTGGTAATCCTTATTTCCTTTGACATTGTGTTCCTAAGCTTGCAGTCCTACCAAGAAGTTAGGAAATTACTTTAAAGTGTTCTTTTAGTTTGTCATGGTGCTTCTAGAATCTGTTGAGTTGTGAACATTTTGGCATCCTTTATAGTTGTTTTATAAGGTCTGTTCTGTTTCAGGGTTTTTACTTTGTGGTTGTATGCTTTTCTTGACTGTCTTTCAACGATTCTAGTTTTTTCTTTAATAGCTTCACCTTACTTTTGAGCCCTCCAGCCTTCTGACTATGTTGTCAATCTCATGAGGGTTTAAGGGGAGCCACTATGTCAAAAGTCTGTAAGGTTGGATTGGTTGACCGTCATGTAGTGGTCCACTGAGTCAGTGTAGGAAGTAAACGTGATAAGGGGGCTGAGGAACGATGAAGTGGAAAGATAGTACAAATGAAAGTTTAGAGAGAAAGAATTGTTAAAGAAGGTGAGGAGCTAGTAAAAATAGAATCTCCCAATATAGATTTGGCAAGAGTGAAAATGGTGGTTCCAACATTGGGACATTTTTGGGATAGGCATCTTGAGGAGAATAAACTAGCTCCTGATATGTTGCTTGTTTTGGAACAGATAGAAGTGGAAGAGCTGTGATCCAATAAAGGTATAAGGCCTTTACTCCTGGGGGAAGATTTGCAGACCTCTGAGAGCATTTTGGGCACTACAGAGGGGTGTAGGAGCAAGTAAGGTTGGTTGCACTTCACTCAGCAGTAGGAATACTCGAAGAGTACCTGTTACGGACTCGACCAGGGGCAGGTGAAAAACGGTACTCGGAAAATAAAGCAAAATAGAAGCCCACTAAAACGTATATGGACCCCACCTATTGGTAAGTGAAAGGCAGCTCACTCAGTTATAGTGTGTTGCTCCTAGGGGCAGAGGAAGGACTGTCTTCTGAGAGCTAAAATATGGTTGGCCTTTGGAAGTAGAAGGCAGCCAATGATGAAAGGATGATGGTGCGACATGGGTCCCTGCTTACACGAAGAAAGCCGGTTTGTTCTCCTCAGTAGGGTCTGAGATGTGCCCCTCTGAATCTGAGGCATGTTTAAATAAACTCTAGAATTGAGGCTATACCTAAGCTTTTGCCCTGAGAAGTGAGAGAGCCACAGTATGTACCGCGGTCCTTTTTTTGCTAGAGAGGTAAGCAGGACAGAGTAGGCGGAACACCTCAAATACCCCAGAAAATAAGAGAACTAAAGAATTGGTAGAGAGTTTCCATATCCCTAGAGAGATAGGAGTTCTAGGGAAAAGGTAAAGCATCTCTACGTCCTCAGAGAAGTAAGAACTATCCTAGTTACTAGAGGAGAGGGAGATGGCCACCACATCTCCAGAGAAGCCAGAGAGTTATAGCTTGGGGAGAGAGAAGCTTTTTCCACTAAAGGTAAGGGAGCAGGGAATACTTGGAGCCAGAGAATACAAAGACCCACACTTGTTACACCTTCATCATAATAGCCTAATAATACAGAGGTTTCATTTCCAAGAAAGCGTGATAATAGCTGTAAGTCCATTATCTACAAATGTGGTAAGGCAGCTCGGGGATGAGAGAGGGTTTCCACTTCCCTTGAGAGGTAAGGGAGCAGGTGATTAGGCAGAGCATACCCTTTCCAGAGCAGTAAGGGAGCTAGAGAACAGGTTGGGAGTTTTTACTTCCCTATAGAGATGAGACAGCTAGAGTATAGTTAGTAAACCTCCCCTTCCTTGGGCGTAAGAGAGAGAATAATTACCCAGCACCTCTGCTAGGATGTGAGAGCCTCCACTTATAGTTGCTCATCTTTCCCTTTGGGCTACAAGAACCGGGGAAACAGTATTTTCCCCTTGGAGTTGAGTCACGGTCTCAGAGGTCAGAAACTAAGCAAAACCTGCTCTAGAGGGAGGTGTTTACACCTCTTGCTCCTCCTCCCGGAAGGCTAGTAAATCAGCATATCAAGGCCGAAGGCTTCAGAGGCCTCTGTTGCTTTTGATATGTGACCCAAGGCTTCCCCAGACAGGGGAAATGTCAGCCCTGCCCTGGGACCATTGGGCACCAGGACAAGCGGCAAAATTAGCTTTGCAGAGGGCGTGTTGCACTGCCAGGCTGGACATACCTCTAGGATGGACAGCCTAAAGTAAACGCAGAGGTAGGAGTTCTACCATCGTATGTGTGGCAGAATTAGGAATTCTGGGACAAGGTGATGCCCATTCCCCAAAGGAAGGGGTCATCCAGGGAGTAAGGGTGGGAGGAGTAAGTAACTCATTTACTATTACCCCTCACTCCCTTTAATGGCCCTAAATTGAGTATTTAGTACACCCCCTTGTCAGACCTGTCTGGCCCTTTGCGTAGTCCCTCCAATTTATTGTTTATTTTGTCCCCTTTTTGCCCCTAATGCCTTTGTTTTATTTTGTGTCCACTAAATTTTTATGGTGTTGGTCTGGGGAATAGGTGCTCTTTCGCCCTCATAGTTTTTCACCTCAGGCCTAGATGCCTTTCCTGACAGGAATTCACTTGGAGTCACAAAATGGTGGCTACCAACTGTCATACCTGGGACCTGTCCCATAGGATAGAGTAGGGCATTCCAGAACCTTCTGGTCCCTTCTGGACCTCTGAGGGTCAGCCTATATAAGGCGGAATGCTGGTCAGCCATTTTGTCTTTCCAGAGAAGGCTAGCTGGAGTTAAGGCTGTAGCATAAGGCGAGGGTATGATCACCAGAGGGTTGACCTCCCAGTGTAGGGACGCTCCTTACTGTTACACCACCCTTCTCCCCTTGTAGTTGCTGACCTGACCCTGCTGGGGAAGATCCTGGAGACCCTGGGCACCTGTTTCATCTGGTCTCAGAAGGAAGAGTGGGTGAGGGAGCTTGTACGGAGTGAGGCTCCATCCACTGGACAGTGAAAGAAAAGGGAAGGACCATCTAGCCCTTCCAATCGACCCCCCCCCCCCCCCCCCCTCATATTCCTCCCTCCTCTGGCATATCCCCGCGAGTGGGTCTGATCCAACTGGGGGTCTTCAAGGTGGTAATCCTGCTCCAGGACGTCAGTAGGGATAGAGCCACAGAGCAACCCGACTCCCGACTCTCTCCTTACCCTCATTAAGGTCAAATTCTAGCGGGCGCTGAGGGAGATTACCACGTCCCTACCGAGTGCCTCCTGTGTTCGTCTTCAAGCGGTTCATAGGCTTTTGTGGCAGAGAGGCTTGGGGAAGCCGCCGAGCTGTGGTGTTCTGGTTCCGCTTCTGCACGGAAGAGAGAGAGAAGCGTCTCTCCCTGGTGCCGGCGCAGCGGAGGCGGGACTGGTATGAGTGTCCCTGGGGAGGAGCCGCCTGTAGCGCCAGCCCTGAAGAGAGGCGGCGTCGATGCGCGACTCCTGCGCAGGACAGGAAGAGTAGTGCTTCCGTCAGCCTACGCGAAGGTGAGGTGAGGGGAAGCGCTGAAGGAGACTGAGGTGTGCTTTTCCCGCGGGAGTTCAGCGGGAGGAGCGGCCGTCCGAGGACGTGGGCGGAGTCCTCCCTACCACCGGGGAGACCGGCTCTAAGATCCTTGGCGTCTGAGGGAGAAGACTGAACCCTCCTGTTAGCGGAGCCCTCCCACCGGCTAAAGCCGGCCAGTGAGTGAAATAGGTGAGGAGAGGGAGGGGAAGCAACGGAAGTAATCCGCATACAATTCGGAACTGGTTAGAGCGGAGAATCTTCCACAAAGCTAGGAGTGGAGAGAATTTAAGAACAGCGACTAAGCTGCCCTCATTCAGCCAGGTCTATAAGGAGTTGGCACTAGCAGACAGTCTGTGCTTGAGGGCGGGTGGAGGACTTCTCTGTACAGTAAATAAGAAACAAGTTATGTACCTGACTGGGGGTTCATGAGTTGATTAATGCCATCTGCCCGTGAGAGGGAAAGGTTTAAGGAATGATGGTAGCACTCTCTCTGTGAAACTCTGGGCTGACAGCTAAAGGTTGATTTATGTTTACTTGAAATAACTGTCAGAATTGTCTCAAGCTTTTGGTTAGCCCTGTTTACAGGCAGAAGGAGGAAAAGTTAAAGTTGAGAAGCTGTCTACGCTAATCTGTACCTGTGAAGGATCTAAACCAAGAAATCATTCCTTTAAATGTGATAACCTCAAACAGAGGAGCCAAGTCTAGCTAAGTTTAGTGGAGTGCAGACACTGCTCCTTAGAGGCCAAGGTGATGTGTTGTTAAGCTGGGAAGTTGAATAGTGACATATCTTGGCAACTTTGAAGAAATTTATAATTCTACTGTTTGAATGAAATGTATTGAACTGTATCTTCTGAAGACAAGAGAGCAGAGAATATTTTTATAAAACAGAATGTATTTTTACACAAAGATTGGTGTAGCGTCTTTTTTGAGTGATATTGCATTGAATTACTGCTGGGTGGTTTGCAACCTTTACACATGTGCCTCAGTTAGAGATCGTCTTACCCTAGGCCAGGCTACCCTAGGTGACCTGACAACATTAGGTTCCAACAAATTGGTGTCTAGCGGTGGGATGTTGACTATGGTTGCGACTACTCTGCAGTAATTGAGTGTAATCCACTAACCTACACCTGGAGTTTTCTCCTAGCGGCCCTCCTAATTTTTACTTTTGCTTTTTCCAAATTTGTTCCTGGTGGTGGGGTGGAGGTAGCTTCAGGTTGCCCTTGTAACTCTATTCTTCTTGTGTGTGTAACCTGGAATTGCCTTTTGCAAAATGGAATTTGCGCTGGAAGAACTGGACACTTACTCTGTGGCCCAACTAAAAGATTTCTGCCAACAAATGGGGGTGTTTTTTAAGCGTGGTGCCAAGAAGGGGGAACTCCAGACCAGTTTAAGGGCTTGGGTGGAAGCACACAGAGAAGGGAAGGAGGAGGATGAAGGGACAGACCGGGACACGGTCATAGAGGTCGATGGATTATTCCACTCAGAGGTGGAAAACCTACTCCCAGGACCAGTGTCCTACTCTAGGAGGGGCAGTAGTGTCTCCGGGGGAAGCTTGACCGAAGCAGAGCTCACTGACAGGAGGGAAATGAGGCAATTAAAATGGGAGTTGGCCAGGCTAGAACATGAGAGGGAAGAGCGGAGGATGGCTCATGAGTTCAAACTGAAGGAGTTAGAACTCCAAGCCCTGCAACGGGGACCCTTTCCTACTCCGAATGGTGGCAGCGAATCCAGAGAACCAGCCAGGGAGTCCAGACCCTACTTGCCTCAAGACCTAATTGCTAGCTATAGTCAAGGGGATGATATAGCCAAATGGGTGGCTGCCTATGAGGTCTCCTTAAGAGCCCATGGGGTGCAGGAGAAGCACTGGGGGGGTGGGTTGTACAAGTACATGCCTCATACTTGTCGGGACACCTTGCTAGCATTAGAACCAGAGGAGCAGACCAACTACCCCACCATGAAGCTAGCATTGATCAGGAAGTTTGGGTTAACCCCAGAGAGGTATCGCCAGAAGTTCAGGGGGAGCCACAAGTTAAGCACCCAGAACTGGGTGGACTTCCTAGATTACGCAAGGAAGGCATTGGAGGGCTGGGTACAGGGCAGTGAGGTGAAGGATTATGAGGGGTTGTGTGATTTATTTTTGAAAGAGCATCTACTCGAGAAATGCTTTCCCGAGCTGCGCCAACACCTGGTGGACAGCAAGCTGACCAACCCCCGGAAGCTTGCAGAGGAGGCGGACATCTGGGCAAGTACCCGGGTGTCCTCAAAGGGGACTGGAGGGGATTCCCAAAAGGCCGGACAGGGCGCCCCCCAGAAGAAGGAGGGGGGAGATAAAAAGCGGGAGTTCTCTAAAGGTCCCCAAAACAATTTTCAGGGAAAGGGAACAGGTTTCACCCCTAAGGCTAACCCGCCCAGAAACCCTTATCCTGGCCAAAGCCAGCAGCCAAGGGTTGTCCACTGCTTCGAGTGTGGTGGTGTTTGACATTATAAGGGAGATGTCAGATGCCCAAAGAGACCACCCCCTCCCACCGGAGGAAAACCCCGGGAGTGGCTAGTGTAGCGCTCGGGAAGGAGTTGCCCTTAGATAAGGGGGGTGAGTGGGCGGGTGTCACCTTAGTGTCCCTGGGAGAACGGGAGATGGTTCCTAAGATCCAGGTGCCCCCAAATACTGCTAAGTATGGGCAATGGATCACCATCAATGGCCAGAGAGGGGAGGCTCTGAGAGATACAGGAGCCAGTATGACTATGGTGAGGAGTCAACTGGTGTCTCCAGAGCAGGTGGTTCCCAATGTACTCCACCCCGCCGCGATGGCTGACGGCAGAATGGGCCACTATCCTGTGGCTGAGGTTCCCTTTGAGTGGGAAGGGGTTGCAGGTTCACTTCGAGTTGCCGTAAGCCCTGCCGTGCCAGTTGATTGTCTGCTGGGGAATGATATGGAGCACAATGCTTGGAGAGAGGTGGAATACCGGACGCATTCTGCGATGCTGGGTACACCTGACTGGGCCTGTGTAAGTACACGGTCTGCGACTGCCCGGAGAGGGAGTTCGCCTGGGTTGGACCCTGGAACAATGGCCCAACCCGCTGCCAAAAAGGGACAGACCCGAAGACAGGAAGAGCCTGCTTCGGCTTCCACACCCCATGTGACAGATCGGCCACCTGCGGTGGTGGACCAGGAGTCCGTGGAGGGGGAAGTAGTCTCTCTGGAGGACCTATCCATCCCTGCTGAGTGGCATGTGGAGGGAGGGCCTACCAGAGAGGAGTTCTGTAAGGGCCAGAAGGAGTGCCCTACCCTTGAGGGACTGAGGCGACAGGCTGACGCCCAGGCAGCAGGGGATGTTGCGGGACACTACCATATTTACTGGGAGGATGGACTCTTCTACAGTGAACCCAAGGTACCCTTACCTGGTTCATCAAGGGCCTTGGTAGTCCCGCAACGATACCAAGCCTTTCTACTGGAATTGGCTCATGCAATACCCTTGGCAGGACACTTAGGTCAGGACAAGACCTTTGCTCGGCTTGTCCCCCACTTTTACTGGCCTCAGATGAAAGTGGCGTCCAACACCTACTGTCGGACATGTGTATCCTGCCAGGCCAGTGGGAAAACAGGGGTGAAGCTGAAAGCTCCCCTGGAACCACTTCCAGTCGTTAGCACCCCCTTTGAAAGGGTGGGCATCGACATTGTAGGGCCATTGGATCCACCGACAACAGCTGGTCACAGGTTTATCCTGGTTCTGGTGGATCATGCCACACGGTACCCAGAGGCAATCCCTCTGAGGACTGTCACTGCACCTGTGGTGGCTAGGGCCCTAATGGGGTTCTTTACCCGAGTGGGTTTCCCCAAAGAAGTTGTGTCTGACAGGGGGACCAACTTTATGTCAGCATACATGCGGGCAATGTGGAAGGAGTGTGGAGTGACCTACCGGTTCACCACTCCTTATCACCCCCAGTCAAATGGGCTGGTGGAAAGGTTCAACAAGACCTTGAAGGGCATGATCAGAAGTCTGCCTGAAAGCCTGCGGAGGAAATGGGACGTCCTCCTACCCTGTTTGCTATTTTCCTACAGGGAAGTGCCACAGAAGGGAGTGGGCTTCAGCCCCTTCGAGCTTCTGTATGGGCACCCTGTACGCGGTCCTCTCAGCCTGGTGAAGGATGGATGGGAAAAGTCTCCCAGGAAACCCCCCCAGGATGTGGTGAGCTACATGCTGGCCTTCAGGAGCCAAATGGCGAAGTTGTGGAAGCAAGCTTCTGACAACTTGGAGGCCAGCCAGGCAGTCATGAAGGAGTGGTATGACCACAACGCTCACCAGGTGGAATTGGAGCCTGGCCAGAAAGTGTGGGTGATGGAGCCTGGAGAGCTTAGTGCCCTCCAGGATCGCTGGACAGGCCCCTTTGAGGTGTTGGAGAAGAAGGGTAAGGCCACATACCTGGTGGACCTTAAGACCCCACGACAGCCCCTGCGGGTGCTTCATGCCAACCGACTCAAACCCCACCATGAGAGGCTCGAGGTCATCTTAATGATGGTGACTGATGGGGAAGAGGAAGCGGAAAGCGAACCTCTCCCGGACTTATTCTCGTCTCAAGAAAAGGATGGGTCGGTGGAGGGAGTGAAATCCCACCCCCCATCCCTAACTCCTGAACAGCGGGAGGACTGCCGCCAGATACTGGGGCGCTGTTCTCTCTTGTCCTGGAAAGGACTCACCTGTGTACCCACAATGTGGACACAGGGGACAGCCCACCAGTGAAGTCAAGGACCTACCAGCTGCCCGACAAGGTGAAGGCTAGCATCCATGGAGAGGTTGCCAAGATGCTAGAGCTAGGAGTTATAGAACCTTCCAACAGCCCCTGGTCCAGTCCGGTGGTTTTAGTGCCAAAAGCCGCTCCACCGGGCACCACTCCAGAACTGAGGTTCTGTGTGGATTACCGGGGACTGAACTCAGTTACAAAAACTGATGCCCATCCGATCCCTAGGGCGGATGAATTAATTGACCGGCTAGGAGCTGCCCAATACCTAAGTACCTTTGACCTCACTTCAGGGTACTGGCAGATCTCCTTGACAGATGGAGCAAAGGAAAGGTCAGCCTTCTCCACGCGTGAGGGACACTTCCAATTTTGCGTGATGCCCTTTGGGCTCAAGAATGCCCCTGCCACTTTTCAGCGGCTGGTGAATCAGGTCCTCTCCGGAATGGAGGGTTTCTCCGCTGCTTATCTGGATGACATTGCTGTCTTCAGTAGCAGTTGGGAGGACCATTTGCAACATTTGCAAGCAGTTCTCCAGGCCCTGAAACAAGCTGGATAGACAATCAAGGCCAGCAAATGTCAGATTGGGCAGGGGTCGGTTGTGTACCTTGGACACTTGGTGGGTAGGGGGACAGTGCAGCCCCTGCAGGCAAAGATTGAGGCAATCATGGCCTGGGAACCCCCAAGACACAGACTGAGGTCCGAGCTTTCCTGGGCCTCACAGGCTATTACCGTCGCTTTGTGAAGGGGTATGGCACTATTGTAGCGCCCCTCACAGAGCTCACCTCAAAGAAACAACCTCGACAGAGGCTTGTCAGCAAGCCTTTGAAAATTTGAAGCAGGCAATGTGTGCAGCACCGGTCCTGAGGGCCCCAGACTTCTCCAAGGAGTTCATCGTCCAGACAGATGCATCAGAACATGGCATTGGGGCAGTGTTATCGCAACTGAATGAAGAGGGCCTGGATCAGCCTGTAGTCTTCCTATCCAGGAAACTGCTTCCCCGGGAACAGAAGTGGAGTGCAATTGAGAGGGAAGCTTTCGCGGTGGTGTGGGCTCTGAAGAAGCTGCGGCCATACCTGTTTGGCTCGCACTTCCTGGTTCAGACTGACCACCGACCCCTTCGTTGGCTAATGCAGATGAAGGGGGAGAATCCCAAGTTGCTGAGATGGTCCATCTCCCTACAGGGAATGGACTTCCGGGTGGAACATGGCCTGGAGTGGACCACGCCAATGCAGACGGTCTCTATAGGTATTTCTGCCTTAGTGATGAGGACTCCCAAGGGGTTGGGCAGTTCTCCCCACTTTCAGCTGGGGGGGACGCGTGTTAGACCTGTCTGGCCCTTTGCGTAGTCCCTCCAATTTATTATTTATTTTGTCCCCTTTTTGCCCCTCATGCCTTTGTTTTATTTTGTGTCCACTAAATTTTTATGGTGTTGGTCTGGGGGATAGGTGCTCTTTCGCCCTCATAGTTTTTCACCTCCGGCCTAGATGCCTTTCCTGACAGGAATTCACTTGGAGTCACAAAATGGTGGCTACCAACTGTCACAACTGTCATACCTGGGACCTGTCCCATAGGATAGAGTAGGGCATTCCAGAACCTTCTGGTCCCTTCTGGACCTCTGAGGGTCAGCCTATATAAGGCGGAATGCTGGTCAGCCATTTTGTCTTTCCAGAGAAGGCTAGCTGGATTTAAGGCTGTAGCATAAGGCGAGGGTAGGATCATCAGAGGGTTGACCTCCCAGTGTAGGGACGCTCCTTACTGTTACACCACCCTTCTCCCCTTGTAGTTGCTGACCTGACCCTGCTGGGGAAGATCCTGGAGACCCTGGGCACCTGTTTCATCTGGTCTCAGAAGGAAGAGTGGGTGAGGGAGCTTGTACGGAGTGAGGCTCCATCCACTGGACAGTGAAAGAAAGGGGAAGGACCATCTAGCCCTTCCAATCGACCCCCCCCCCTCATATTCCTCCCTCCTCTGGCATATCCCCGCGAGTGGGTCTGATCCAACTGGGGGTCTTCAAGGTGGTAATCCTGCTCCAGGACGTCAGTAGGGATAGAGCCACAGAGCAACCCGACTCCCTCCTTACCCTCATTAAGGTCAAATTCTAGCGGGCGCTGAGGGAGATTACCACGTCCCTACCGAGTGCCTCCTGTGTTCGTCTTCAAGCGGTTCATCGGCTTTTGTGGCAGACAGGCTCGGGGAAGCCGCCGAGCAGTGGTGTTCTGGTTCCGCTTCTGCGCGGAAGAGAGAGAGAAGCGTCTCTCCCTGGTGCCGGCACAGCGGAGGCGGGACTGGTAGGAGTGTCCCTGGGGAGGAGCCGCCTGTAGCGCCAGCCCTGAAGAGAGGCGGCGTCAATGCGCGACTCCTGCGCAGGACAGGAAGAGTAGTGCTTCTGTCAGCCTACGCGAAGGTGAGGTGAGGGGAAGCGCTGAAGGAGACTGAGGTGTGCTTTTCCCGCGGGAGTTCAGCGGGAGGAGCGGCCGTCCGAGGACGTGGGCGGAGTCCTCCCTTCCACCGGGGGGACCGGCTCTAAGATCCTTGGCGTCTGAGGGAGAAGTCTGAACCCTCCTGTTAGCGGAGCCCTCCCACCGGCTAAAGCCGGCCAGTGAGTGAAATAGGTGAGGAGAGGGAGGGGAAGCAACGGAAGCAATCAGCATACAATTCGGAACTGGTTAGAGCGGAGAATCTTCCACAAAGCTAGGAGTGGAGAGAATTTAAGAACAGCGACTAAGCTGCCCTCATTCAGCCAGGTCTATAAGGAGTTGGCACTAGCAGACAGTCTGTGCTTGAGGGCGGGTGGAGGACTTCTCTGTACAGTAAATAAGAGACAAGTTATGTACCTGACTGGGGGTTCATGAGTTGATTAATGCCATCTGCCCGTGAGAGGGAAAGGTTTAAGGAATGATGGTAGCACTCTCTCTGTGAAACTCTGGGCTGACAGCTAAAGGTTGATTTATGTTTACTTGAAATAACTGTCAGAATTGTCTCAAGCTTTTGGTTAGCCCTGTTTACAGGCAGAAGGAGGAAAAGTTAAAGTTGAGAAGCTGTCTACGCTAATCTGTACCTGTGAAGGATCTAAACCAAGAAATCATTCCTTTAAATGTGATAACCTCAAACAGAGGAGCCAAGTCTAGCTAAGTTTAGAGGAGTGCAGACACTGCTCCTTAGAGGCCAAGGTGATGTGTTGTTAAGCTGGGAAGTTGAATAGTGACATATCTTGGCAACTTTGAAGAAATTTATAATTCTACTGTTTGAATGAAATGTATTGAACTGTATCTTCTGAAGACAAGAGAGCAGAGAATATTTTTATAAAACAGAACGTATTTTTACACAAAGATTGGTGTAGCGTCATTTTTGAGTGATATTGCATTGAATTACTGCTGGGTGGTTTGCAACCTTTACACATGTGCCTCAGTTAGAGATCGTCTTACCCTAGGCCAGGCTACCCTAGGTGACCTGACAACATTAGGTTCCAACAAATTGGTGTCTAGCGGTGGGATGTTGACTATGGTTGCGACTACTCTGCAGTAATTGAGTGTAATCCACTAACCTACACCTGGAGTTTTCTCCTAGCGGCCCTCCTAATTTTTACTTTTGCTTTTTCCAAATTTGTTCCTGGTGGTGGGGTGGAGGTAGCTTCAGGTTGCCCTTGTAACTCTATTCTTCTTGTGTGTGTAACCTGGAATTGCCTTTTGCAAAATGGAATTTGCGCTGGAAGAACTGGACACTTACTCTGTGGCCCAACTAAAAGATTTCTGCCAACAAATGGGGGTGTTTTTTAAGCGTGGTGCCAAGAAGGGGGAACTCCAGACCAGTTTAAGGGCTTGGGTGGAAGCACACAGAGAAGGGAAGGAGGAGGATGAAGGGACAGACCGGGACACGGTCATAGAGGTCGATGGATTATTCCACTCAGAGGTGGAAAACCTACTCCCAGGACCAGTGTCCTACTCTAGGAGGGGCAGTAGTGTCTCCGGGGGAAGCTTGACCGAAGCAGAGCTCACTGACAGGAGGGAAATGAGGCAAATAAAATGGGAGTTGGCCAGGCTAGAACAGGAGAGGGAAGAGCGGAGGATGGCTCATGAGTTCGAGGAGTAAGTAACTCATTTACTATTACCCCACACTCCCTTTAATGGCCCTAAATTGAGTATTTAGTACACCCCCTTATACCAGGAATTCAGATTTCGATGGGCACAAAGGAGTGGACAAAGCAGACTGCTGATCTGAGAAGAGAGAAGCACAACTGACTTGGCTTCAACCCTGCCAGCCTGCCTGCTGCTCCTGATCCTCGTGAAGCAACTGACTTGTCCTGTTTCTGTACAGACTGCAAGAAACCCAGAGGGCTGCCAGTACTTCCCCAATCACCAAAGAAACTCCCTCGGAGTAGAGTAGCTGTTCCCATGCAGCCTCAGGCACCGAAAAAGCAAGGTCCGGTTCACAGCCCTGCCACGTACCGAGACTACCAACACTACAGCCACCCAGGAAAAGGTTGCAGTGCTCCCACAGGTCAAATGCCTCCAAATGTAGAGACCTCAGGACCAACCAGAGCTGCACAGCACCAATAGCTGGGGTACCAGACCCCTTGCATCAACCAAGGCTTGTAATGTCCAGACCGGACACCAACACCGAGGAAGACCGACCTCCGTGCCGAGGGTCTTCAAGGACAGTGAGACCTACATCAAGATTGGCCCAGCTGTTCTATTTGCCCCTCTACGCGAAACCAAGACAGAGTGAGCCTCTGACCGCCACCACCTGACACCTCAAAGCACCTCTGTACCCGCACTCCACATCTTAAATCCGAGGGAGGTGACTAGGCCGACAGAGTCCTCAGACCCACAAGAACCAAGCACATCTTTGGGTCTGGCCAAACTAAACTTCTGGTCGCCACCTGCAGCTTCTTTCTACAGGCCTGTCTGCAGCCACAAGTGACTCTAGCACCAAACCTGATGCCAAAAGACACCATGGCACCCGAGCCCCACAGCCCAAGAAGTGGACCAATGGTGTCTGTACATGCCTGAGCATCTCCAGGGTTGAGCCCCCCTTTGGGGAAACCCCGGACTGGCACCGCAGTCCCACCTTGCAGCCTTTGTCTGACCAGGTCGGTGAGTGAGGGCTTTCTAAAAATACCAAGTCGGTGTTTTTCCCTATACTACCTGTGCTCTTAATCCTGCCATTTCTATATGAGCGTCGAACACTCTTTTGTTGTTGAGATTGTTGACCAGAATGTTCCCCATTGAAGTGAATGGGACACCTGACACCTTATACGCCTCTTCACCCAGATGCCCCAGAGCCTCTCAAAGTGATTTGTTGAAGTGGCCTTGAATTGTGCCTCATACTCACTTTAGGTCCAGCGGAAGAGTCCCGGAAGTCGCTGACAAGTACCCAAATGCGAAATGTTTTCCACCAAAGGATAACATTTCAGCTCCAGAAATTGATATGTGTCCACTTTTGGAACATATAAAAATTCATAACTCAAAGTGCTTACCTGATTTAGATGATCTTGGCATCTGAATTCATGGAATAATAAGTTATTTTTATAAATTGGTGTAGAATTTCTTTGTGTGTCTCACTTACTGCCTTTGTGTGTGCAATAAATGCTTCGCTCTACCCTCTGATAAGCCTGTCTGCTCACCCACACTACCACAAAAGAGAGCATTTAGGTTTAAATTTCTGCCTCTGTCAGCCAACTGGGGTTTGCCTGGACTCTTAACACAGTGTATCTCATTTTGGGCCACTATATAAAGAACCAGCTTCTTACAGTAATTTCATGCAGAATTCTCAGATCCTTCTGTTGCTTATGCCCATGTTCAGCGTCCAGAGTCCTTCCGGTCCTCTGGAAGGTGCCATAAAACAATGTTTGATAGCCAAACTAAACTTGGTGGCATCCCCTAATCTTGCTCTCTCACCCCTGTGCCAACTCTTTGCTGTCACCAGTGCCTACTTACGTTGGTCCCGTTCTACTATCTTTAGAGTGGAAGTACTGAAATGTCGATTGTCAGTTCTGTTGTGCAGATAGTGGTTTGTCAGAACTCCTTAGGATCTCCAAATATTTTAAATGTTGTGGCTGCAAGCAACACATGACTTTTGTTGCAGTATGGTTTTCTTGTATGATTATCTGAGCCAGGTTTGTGTATCTGACTCAAAAAGGGACTTGACTGGAGATACTTAGGGAGTTACATGCTGGACAGCACCAATTTGACAAAACAAATTCTGATGATTGATTAGGACCATGAAATCACCAAGTAAACTCGGAAGCCATGGATTTAACAAAAAATACTGATTGATATGAAATTCTGCCTCTGCTATAATGCACTAACGTCATATGTCGGGTGAGGCCATCTGATGGTTAAACTGTGTGCCACAGTTCTTTATAAAATTCTTGATGGGATGGCCTGAATTTGCAATCACATCACAAGCAGAACTAGAGCTACACAGGCTTTTACTATAACCCAGCAGATGCATTATTTACGTAAACATCACTTGGTGTTCTTCTTAACATTCTTTCCTATAATTAGGCCTGTGCATGCTGCTTTCACTCACTGACATGGGCTGTTTACTGTTGTTGTTTTGTTTTTTAACTGCTTGAAACATTCAAAAGAAGAACTTTCTGTATTTTGACTTCGGGGTTTGTGTATTGCTACCATCCTAGTTAGAGGGTGAAGAGAGACTACCCAACACAGAGGAGGTCTTTTCAACAGGTGTTTTGTCCTCCTTGTTATGCTTTGCTCCTTTAGATTTTCAGAGCGAGGATTTTTGCCAGAGTACAGCATCACCTTCCCATCACTCCTCTCTCCCCTTTCTCCAGATCTATGAGGACTATGACTGCATGCTGAACCAGACCAACATTGGGCATAACAACAACAAGTTTTACATCATCCAGCTCATTGTGAAAGGGGGTCACTATAGTTGCTGGAATCGCTGGGGGCGTGTGGTGAGTACCCTTCAGTTCAGACACCTAAAATTACAACCATTTACTACTGTTGGGTAGAGGGAAAGAGCTCGGTAACCGCTAATACCAGAGTGAACACAGTAAGAGCAACCCTCATTTCAATTGACAAACTTCATCTGTTAACACTTCAGCAAGCTGCGACTACTGGAAATAATGAGGCAGCAAGGTGAGTTCATCCCTTCTCACTAAAGATCTCTTCCTTCCCCGTCTGCCCCACAGCCAGTGGTTGGTGGGGCACATTAGGTGCCATAACTGTTGAGTGCCCTTCCTTCATACCTTTTGAAGACCTCCCTCTGCGGTATGCCGTCATTAAGAGTGCAATACAGTGTTTCAATCTGTTGGTGACATGTGTGTAGCACTAATTCTGATTCCTCAGTTGCTGTTTTCACATCAGGATCCATTTCTCATTGATCCTTATGGTTGGTGCACTACCTATTTATTTCACTGAACTGAAAGCATATTGATGTAAAGGGTAAACGATCTTAACATTGTGAATGTTTGCTTAGACTGTCATGAAGGTTTCAGTTGTGGAAGCCAGTGGATAGTTATAACCACGTTTCCATAGTTTAAAAATATTTTTTGTTTTCTTATTAACTTTGGTGCTGTTAGACCCGGCTTCCTGGGCACCAGGGCACTCGGGGGTAACTGCGCTCCAATCGCATCAACTGGAGTGTTCCCCCACTGGTGTCCTGGGGCCTCAGTACTAGTGGACCCAAAACTGGATAACCAAGTACTCTCCAGCACTTGACTCTCCCAGGGTAGCGAGACAGAGCAGTCCAAGGCTTACTCAAGGAGGTGAGGTGGGGTTAGACATTCAGAATACAGTGTAAACCGTACCACCAGCTGATAAACTCAATGTCCAGTCAGTGCTTTACTTTTAATAAAAGAAAAGTACTTTAATACACACAAGATAATTATACTACACATAAAACTAGGATAAACAGTGAAAACCAGATGTCTCTACAACCCTCTGGGCAGAGTTCTGACCCCAAACAGTATTATAGCGCCTAAACGCCAAGGACTATCAAACACAGTTAACATGAAAACACACAATAAGCATTGCATATTGCAGACCATGTTACACAGGACTGCTCTCATTCACTAGAGCCTTGATACCAATCTTTGGATTGAAAGGATATAGTTTCAGCATATGATGTGAAGTCAAATTTTCTTGATCAGCCCCATAACCCCCCACCCAAAGCAACAGATGTGCCTTCCTGTCGTGAGGACACCGCTCTAGTGGTGTCTTGGATCTGATCACAGGTGCCTGATGTCTTGGCACAGTTTATTGGAGTCCCACTAATCCAGTAGCCACTGGCTAGATTTAGGAGGGTAGTGGCTGGACGAGTGCCAGTTCACCCTGATACCCTCAGAGATAACAAAAGGAAAGGTGGGGGCCTGTTACACTGGCCTCTATTCCCAGCTACTGGCTCCCACAGCGCAAGGGAGGAGCTTAGAGGGGAGTTGATCTCACCTTCAAAGACTAGAATCAAGCTTCCTCCTCTCTGGCTCTCTTGATGTGCTGCAAGTTTCCTTCCACCAGCTTTTCTTGATGTGCCGCAAGCTTCCTTCCCGCACCAAATCCTTTGATGTGCTGTAAGCTTCCTTTCCACACCTTGGGCAGCTGTCTGTAATTTCCTTGGTCAAAAGCGCACGCTCCCCCAAGCCTCACAGAAACGGCTGGTCTTTTCCCATTCTGCTGACGCCTTCGTTCCAGACGCAGTGAACAGTCTTATCTCCTCCTTCACACTGCAGGTCGCGCCTGGCTATCTTCAGACCGACCTGGTGTGGCCGCCTCTTCAGTCATAGACCAGTCTTGAACAACAGCTGACCACTCTGGCCAGACTTTATCACCTCTGATTGAGAGGGTCATCCAATCAGAGGGTCTGCTACTTTTGCATCCTGAATACACCTCCAATCACAAACCATTCATGGCGTGTTCAATGCATGGGTAAAGCATGCATCAGTTCCCTTCCTGGTATCAGGCTGTGCAATTACCTAAAGAGGAATTTTAATTAACTCTGGCCCAGGAGGCCCTGACGTGGGGGGTGGGTTTCTCTTCGCAGAGTTAGTGCAGCTAAACCCAGATATGAGGCGAGAGTCTACCCCAGCCCACCAGGCCTTTCCAAGGAAATGGGGAGGGGCACGGGAGAGCTGGGATGTCCAGCAGAACAGCTCTCATTCCTCACACTGGCTCATATCACCATTCTTCCCCAGTACACCCAAGGGCTCTCAAACACACGTCAGGTAGACAAAGGCAACAGGACCACAGGCATGGCAGACTGCACAGACTTGGTGAGGAGGGGGCCTAGGGACTTACCCCTCCTGCATATAGATGTATTGCTGCCACTACTGTCAGTCTACCACAGCCTTAATAGAGAGGGCAGTAGCCACTCTCTGAAAAATAGGGGTGCACTAGGCATGCCCCCTCGACCTCCGAGCCAAGCTCTAGGGTCTCAATCCATGTAAACAGGGAGAACCTCAGTGGACATGTATGATTGTCATGCTCACTGAGGTAGGGATCTAGAAACCATACAGTAGCTTTTGAGTGACTTGCCTGGAGATTAGGACAAGGCAGAGGAAGCACTCTCTCCAGAGACATACAGGAGACTTCCCGTCCCAACAGGTGCCGTTTGATGAATCTTGACAGAACTTTAGGATTTCTTTTTCCTTCTATCTCCGCTCCTAACTGGAACGTTTTTGGGAGGATCTGTCAAGTAGGGTCAGAGAAAAAGGGGGTACCAAAACCTGTTTTCCCCATTTTTTCTATACGAAATTTAGACCCAGCTACAGCCCAAACCACTGAACGGATTTACAGGTGGAGAAGTGTGGCTCACTAGTTAGAGGAGGCAGACCTGGAAGCAGAGGTCAGCCCGGGACCAGGGTTCAATTCCTGGCTCGGCGGGTCTTGAGCCCGAAAAATGTCCACGGACTCGACAATTCTCGCTCCGGTGCCTACTCGATTCATGGGTTCACACTCTGCCACTCTGGGCAATAGCTTGCTTTATCTCCACAACGGCCCCTCTCGGTGGGATGCCTGGCTTTCACCTTGTGGATACCCTTCCGGGGTTATCTCACAGGGGAATACCAGGACGGGTTCCCTAAGCAAGCGCTTAGATACCGGGTCGGTGATTTACGCTATATAAATACATGTACATTTACATTTACAGCAATTTTGTCAGAAAACTCCAGAAAGAGTGTGGTTTGGTGTAAATGTGTTCAGTAGTGTTTGAGCAATTAATGCTCAGACACTTTGCATATATCATGATATATCCTGCCCAGAGGATCTGAAGGGCGGACAGATCTCAGGGAGAGCTGATTGGCTGACAGCGCATCAACTAGGATGTGGTGGCATCCATCTTAGGAGTTGAACTCAGTCCAGAGTCAAAAAAAGGTAAAAGAAAGACCTAAGGGGGCAGGGTAGAGCTATGCTGACCCCCTATCCTGGTGATCTGGTCCCAGAGGGCCCCTTTTTTGGAATTTAGCCGCTGGCATGAGGTTCCTGGATCCTATTAAGGCTCTGGAAGTGGGGTTGTGCATGCCCTCATCCCCTATATTTAAGTGATGCCCTGGGCGCTGGGGTCTCCAGGGCCACTATTAGCTTGCGCCTCCTCCCCTTTAAGGCCATGGGGTGACCCTGGATGGTCAGGGAGAGGGGACACGCATCCCCTTCCCTCTAAATAAACAAAACGCCTCCTGGGATGGGGTCTCCAGGGCCCGAAGCGGCTTGGGAGGGGGGCAGTACTGATGGTTTGGACTCGGGGCATGGCTGCAGTGCAGACCCTGCGGCCAGTCCCATGCTGCGCAGGGTTTTTGGCTGTGCTTGACGTGGGTTTGGTTGCCTGCTGGGTGTTGGCATTACAAATGGTGACAAAATAATAATTACTTGAAACAAATCCTAGAAATACACGGTACGAAACAATTGTTAAAATAACATTATATTTTGGTGAGAATTTCAGTGACAGTGTAAATTTTTAAACTTATAAAACCACTGAAATCCAACAGTTATAGTTATCTCAAGTAACTGTAACTAGTCTGCTACGGTTACTAGAACTCGCGCCTCGCCATACACTGCTGATTGCCCCACATATTACATCACTCATTACATCTATGCCATCATTGATAATATCTCTGAAATATTTGCCAATAAATTATTGATGAGAAAACTGATGAATTTCAGGGGGGTTGTACGTTTAAAATGTTACATAGTCACTGAGGGGGCGGGACGGGGGGGTTCGGGGTTGGGGGCGACATCCGTTCACATCAACAGATTTCCTGGCCGATGACTGTCATGAGGGCACTTCCATCCATTGCAAGACAAACTGTATGGAACACACCCCATTTCACTTGCGTGCTAGATGTAATGCAAAATACTCCTGGGCCGACCACCACAAGGTCTACTACCTCTGGCTCTCCCTAGAGCAGGTCAAAACATACTGCAACCCTTGTCTTGCCTTCCTCTGTTAGAACATTTCTCCCATCGGTGGGCACACTGCAACATGCACAGGCAAGTGCTATTGGGGTTTCCAGACAGTTTTGGTGCAGTAGATATGCTGAGCACCCAGTGTGAAGAGTAAGGCCTCTCTGGTAACTTGAGTTTCTCAAACCAGAGATGCTGCACATGCATGCTCAGGTTGCATAGGTCATTCGCAAGCAGTCCAAAGCTGAGAGGCAGACTGCCTATACGAGGGCCTCTGCTGAGGCCACGTGAGGCGCTCCCCCGCCTAACATGGAGTCGAAGATGCAGAGGGAAGCAGGTAGAGCTTGGGGCAACCACACATTTGTGTATTGCCATCTCGTGGGTCTCCTTTCCAGCTGTAGTAGATACCACAGGGAAGAGATTGAGGTGTTAATAAAGCACCTATCAGAAAAGGAGACAAGAATTTGTCGCAACACTTGCTTGTTTGCAAAACCATTAGCAATGCCAATATCAGGTGTGCCCTTGATGCAGTGAGGGGCATTAATACCACCATCCACCTTTGCAGACACACTTGGATTCGAGTGTGGGGTATAGGCCCAAGGTGCAGCAGCACCTGTTCAGCAAACCCTTCAATGGTGAATTGTTCAATCCTCAGGTGGACCTGATACTCGAGAAAATAAAGAAGGACGCGGTCATAGCCAAATCCATGGGCGCCTTGCAGCCCGACATGCCCAGCCCAGCCTTTAGGAAGCATCAGAAATGGGGAGGTGCCACACCAGGGGGCTCAAACTAGAGAATACCACATTATCAACCTTCCCAACAGGCCTTTCAGGACCCTGACAAACCAAGTCCTTCCACAATTGAGCTTATAGAGGAAATGGGTGGGGTGGGGGAGCTCCTCTGCGGCAAAGCAGTGAGTCCCCTTCCCTCCCCCCAACTCTAGCCCCCCCCCCTCCACTAATCAATCCAACACCTTTCAGCGGGAGGCTGAGGCACATTCTACCTCGGAGGGAATGCACCACCTGAGATCTGTCGGTAGTTTCCATTGTGCTGGAAGCTTACTGCCTCAAATTTAACATCCCCTCGCACAACATCCCGGCCCGCCGCCATGCATGGCGTTCAGACCACCCTCCTCTTTTGGAGGAAAAAGTTCAGGCCCTCATACAAAATGGGACAATAGAACCAGTATCTACACACCAATAAGGTGTGCGATTTTATTTCCTGGAATTTTTAATCCCCCCCAAAAGGACCGCTCACTCCGGCTGATCCTTGGCCTTTGAACAGGTTCATCCTTTCCGAACACTTTGATACAGTCATTCTGCAGGGTGTCATTCCTCTGCTGTGCCAAGGCGACTTCATGTACATGCTGGATCAGAAAGATGCATACTTTCCCCATACACCCAGCACATCATCAATTCCTTCCCTTCTGACAAGTGTCCCACTCTACCAAGTGAAGGTGGTACCTTTCGAGGTCAGTACAGCTCCAAGAGTGTTCGTGAAGTGCCCAACAGTTGTTTGAGTGGACCTCCACAGAAATGGCATTCATGTTGTTTTATACTTGGAAGACTGGCTGATCAAGGGCAGCAGCGTCAAAGGACACTCAAGAATTAGTCCCCCTGTTTATAACCTAGGTTTCAACATCTCCAGCCACAGCAGATTGAGCCTTTCCTTACGATTGATTGCCTATGCACCCCCTACAGGAATGTCTCTTGCAGCAATGGGGCATAAAAGGATGGACATTAGAAGGATCTAGTGTTGGTTACATCCATGGCTCCGCATTCTCTACTTTGGGGATCAAATCCTTGTTCTTCAGCAGACCCTTTCTTATCCCCCTGCAGCTTATGACTTTCAAACCTGAATCCCTCTCTCATAGGCTGTGAGCTCACCTCCGCAAGTTAACAGTTCAGGCCTCTAGTCTCCTCCGCATCAGGGATGCCAGATAAACTACCTAGAGCTCCAAGCCATCAGGCTATCCCTCAAACCGCTCTTCCTTCTTATACAGGGGACGACAGTACTAGTAAAGACAGACAAGACAGCTGTGTTCTTCATTCAGAATCAGGAGGGAAGACCTTCTCCCCAGATTTCTGTATTTACACAACATATTTGGCATTGGGCAAAAGGCAATAATATTTTCCTGCTGGCACGTTCACCAGGAATGGAGAGCAAGTCTGCTCAGTAGGGCGCATCAATAAGTCCACAATTGGGAAATGCACCCAGAGGTACTTCCAACTGTGGATGACCCCAACAATAGACATGTTTGTCGCTCCAGAAAATGCAAAAAGCCAAAACCTTGCCTTCCGGTACCCGCACTATGGGAGAACTGATCAGTGGTGTTTTCCTATGCATTTTGGCATCTCACCCCCGTTCCCTATGTGGTGAGGAAGATGAGGGAGCTGTCCATGACCCTTAACCTAGTAGAGCTAATTTATGCCAGACTACCTTTATATGTATATGAAGCTCTCACTTTGAGGCCTTCTCACTCAACGTCAGGGCCATCTCAGGCACTCCAGTCTCGAAAAACAGAACCTCGCAATTTGGCACCTGAGCTCTTAGAGTTTGGCTATTTTAACCTTTCAGAGGAATGCATGCGTTATAATAATCCAGTCAAATTTGATGAAAAATAAATCTTAATTTATTGACAGCACGAATACCATCCATCAGTTAACTAAATCCAGCTCATACTGAACTTCAACAGCAAAAGTCCTAGCTTGCAGTCATGAGAATTTTTTAAAACATGTCTCATGCACTGGCATGCAACCACAGCATTACATTTAAAGAGATATGCAATGGATAAGAATGTAACACATCTCCCTTATTACAGAAAAATATAAATAAATCAATTAACATATCTTTTAGGCATATTGATGACACATTTGTTATCTTTAACTCTATGAGCAATGGAATCATATTCAATCAAATCACTTTGCTTATTAGATAGATTTCTTTCATTACTTATAGCAGTACATTTTGCTAATTTCTTAATGTTCTAAAATTTGCCATCTTGTGTCATAACACTATTGGAAAATACTTTCCTTATCTGAATAGGATCACTAAATTTATTAGACCATTTGGATAATAAACCTGGCCTAAGAATTCTCACCCACTCTTCTACATGAAATTCTTGATTTTGTGTTCCATTTCCTGTCATACCACACCTTAGTTTTAAACTGCTTATTTTCCACACGTCTGGCCACATCATCCATATCATCTTTATACACTAAGAATTGATTGCATTTCTCCTTTAACCACCATGGTAACATCCTTGATGCTGGATTACGACCTTTGAACAAGTTAAAAGGACTCACCTCAGTAGTAGTATGGGGTGTAATACAGTAAGTCAATAACCGTTCCCTCAAAGCACTAATCCAATTTACTCCAAACTTAACTGATTCAACCACAAAATTCTTCAAAACTCGATTAAACCTTTCAACTTGGCCATTTTCATGTGGTTCGTATAACGAAGTCAACCTGTAAACAATGTTACACTCCTTGAGAAATTTGTCAATTTCAATGGAGGTCAATTGAACACCATTGTCAGAAACCAAAATTTCTTTTAAAAAAATGACAGCTTCAGAGGTGGCCTTGGGGACAAACTTTACTTCAGGCCACTTGGAATGATAATCTACTATTACTAAAGCATACCGTGAGGATTCTGGTAGCATATTGAAAGGACCCGATATATCAAACGCACTTTTTTGCCACGGCTCCGAAGGCCATTTAACTATTTTGAGCGGTGGAGTATGTACCTTTACATTCTTTCCTTACACACACATTCTTGACACTCTCTAACTGTCCTATCAATGAATCTGTCAATACCTGGCCACCAGAAAAAAGATCTAACTAACCGTTTCATAGACGAAATACCAGGATGTGTGTCATGTGCAACCTGTAAAATGATCTCCTGCATGCGCTCTGGCGCTATGCATTTGCCTGACTTGAAAATGAAACCACTGTCAAATTCCAACTCATCCGAAACTTTGTAAAATGGCATTAATTCTGACTTGATATTATTTTTATTTGGCCAACCATTCTGAATATAATTCACCAACTCTTCCCACTTGGAATCTTTTTTTACACATTCTTGCCAATTTGATTCAGTAATGCTTTAAAATTTTTCCTGTAACACATCTTGGGTAGCTAACACAAAATCACATTCATTAACTACACTGACATCATCCACTTCGCACGTAAACGTGGCAAACAATCAGCTGTGACATTCTTTTTGCCAGGTACATATACCGTGACAAAATTATACTCCTGTAACCTAGATGTTAGTCTCGCGATTCTGGCTGTGGAGTTCCATCCACCTCCAACAGATAAAATATTTACTAAGGGTTTGTGATCCATCCTTAATGTAAATTTGGATCCCCACACATAAAGTCTAAAATGCTCAATCGCCCAAACGCACGCTAATAATTCTTTTTCTATTACAGAATATTTACGCTCACATTCATTTAATGTTCTCGAAGCAAATGCCACATTCCATTCCTCACTGCCTTCTCTTTGTGACAAAACTCCACCCAAACCATGCAGGCTTGCATCAACTGTGATGATACATTCTTTGTTAATTCTAAAAGGTTTTAGAGTGGGAGCTTTAACTATGTCTCTTTTAATTTCATCAAATGCTCGTTATTGTATATCGGACCATGTATATTCCACACCCTGCCTTAACAACATTCTTAGCGGTTCCATCTTATTAGCAAAATTCACTACAAACTTGCTATAGTATTCGCACATACCAGCGAAAGATAATAATTGATCCTTGGTTTTTGGAACTGGAGCTTGGGTAATCGCTTCCACATTGGATTTTTTGGGGAAAACACCCTTACCCAATAGTGTATGTCCCAAATATTCAACTGACTTCTGAAAATGTTTGCACTTATGTGCTTTCACTGTTAACCCATTACTCTGTTGTCTTTTACATAATTCCTGCAAATGGTGTTCATGTTCGTTCGCATCTTTTGAAAAAACAAGGATATCGTCCTGAAAGCATTTTACATATGCATCTATATCTCTAAATATATGGAACATGACTCTTTGAAAAACTGATGCAGCGGACGCTAGTCCAAATGGCATACGTACATATTGAAAAATACCCTGAGGTGTTATAAATGCCGTAAGCTTTCTAGACTCTTCCGTTAATTCGATCTGATGGTAGGCAGATCTTGGGTCTAACGTAGAGAAAATGTTTGCAATATCAAAAAACGAAACTAACTCATTTATGTTTGGCAACGGATGACAATCAAGAACTATATTGGAATTCAACGCTCTCAGGTCTACATACAATCTTAACTTTTGATCCGGTTTTCTTACTAAAACTATGGGAGATACCCACTCTGAGGACTCTATCGGTTCAATAATGCCTTCCTTCAATAAATCATCTAACATGGCCTTGAGTTCTTCTCTTATGTTGATAGGAACCCCTCTGAGTTTTTGAGTAACAGGTGTATGATCCTTTTTTAATATAATGTTGTGTGAAAAATTCTTAAGTCTTACTAACTTTTCACAGAAAACTGAATCCAAACGTTTGATAAGCTCACATCCTTTTCCACTTCCTAAGTTATTGGAGGGTTCAACTACTGAAATTGTGTTCATTAGGCTATCATCACACAGAGATACTGGTTCTTTTGCCCTGGGGTTTAATATAATACCCAACTTCCATTGGTCCAACCACCACAACACATTGATGCCTTTAATAGAAATGTATAACTTAATATTGGCTTTTCTATTCTTAAACTGAATTTCAACTTGGAAGAAACCAATCATTTCAATCTATGTACCAGAAAAATTTACAGCAACAATATCACTCATTAATCTTTCCTAACTTTTTTTGAATGAGCAAAAGTATTTTGGAAATCTTGAGTAATTATGGTCCATGGGGATCCTGAGTCTACCATTAGGTATAAATCGATTTCACACATTGTAAACATACATTTCGGAGAATTACGTTGTAAATCAAATTGGTTATTTACAATACATACTACAAAACCAGATTAATTACTAGATTCACTATTCCTAATGTTGCCTACATTTTCTTCAGAAATAATGGATACAGCTCCTGTATTTTGCAATGGAGGACGTCTATCCCTGCACATGTTACTAAAATGTCCAATCCTTTTGCAAAAGTTGCATTCTCTTTTCAAAGCTGGACAACCTGAAAAAGAAGCCAAGTCTTTCTTGAATTATAATTAATGTATAATAAACAACTGAAGATTGACTTACATTCGCTTTGACAATTAAGGTAATCTGCTGAGTTGAACAACACTTAAATGCAGAAATAGTTGAAAAAATATATAAATAAATAAACCTGCTTCGAAAATTTGAAAGATCTGCTGAATTAAACAGCACTTAGATTAAGGCATCGATGTTTCCGTGAAGATTCACTCTGTACCCATGGTAACTCAAAGGTTTTGCAAACAAAAATGGCTGCCAGACGTTTTACGCTGTGCATGATCAGCGTCTTCACGCATGCACGTTACCAGCGTACACCGATTGATGTCATCGAGAGCTGCAGAGCGAAGATTCCAGACAGAGTAAGACGCAAGCCTTTTTTTTTAAATGAAACAAATGTCGCGCTCTAATATATATTCTTCCAGCTGCGCTCTCAAAACATTTCCTACGTTGTGGGCTTGATGAAATTTACAAAATTAAAGAAAACCAATGCGGAAAGTCGCCGAAAGTCCCAAACAATATAGCCGCTTTGTTTAAGCTGATTTAAATTACGGAAACAAACTAAGTGCAAATAAAAGTATCCAAAGTAATTATTATATCAAAAAATACTGCCGCAGGTGCAATCCAAGCACAAAGTTACACTACATCCTCTGGCACAATCAAAATGCTTAAATATATAAATTTGGTACATACCAGAAGAAAGTAACCAAAAGGAGAAAACTCTTTAAATGGGTTCAAAACACCACTTGAATTCGTGCTGTGAAGTGGTGGTTTCCCTTGTCGCCAAAATTGTTATAATCCAGTCAAATTTGATGAAAAATAAATCTTAATTTGACAGCACGAATAACATCCATCAGTTAACTAAGTCCAGCCTGTACTGAACTTCAACAGCAAAATTCCTAGCTTGCAGTCTTTAGAATTAAGAACATACTTGATAACAAACATGTCTCATGCACTGGCATGCGACCACAGCATTAAATTTAAAGAGATATGCAATGGATAAAAATGTAACAGCATGGCTATCCTGCCGGAGGCACTAAAGCTTACAATTCGTGCCACTTATGCTACAAAGTGGGAAATGTTTAAGCATTAATTCATATCCAATTATATCATCTTTAAATTTCTGTACACAACATTGGGTCCTCCCTGTGAGAAGGTGGCCTGATATGCAGTGCTCACTATTCTAGTGAACACTATGTATCAGTCCAGCAACCCTTATTGATGATTGGTTGTAAGTCAACCTTATAGACCAGCTATCCTAGTAGCGTGGATACGAGCAGTCTAAGGCTAAAGACTCGAGAGGGCGTGTTAAGCCAGCTGTTTACCACACATATACCCCTTGAATACCAAGTGAAAGGACACCACACAAGTGTTATGAAAATAAACAGTTATTTATTTAAAGATCACAACAGCCCTGTACTCTTTATGAGGACAGGGTACTAAGCACAAACCAAAACTCTTACAAAAATACTTAAGTTAGCACAGTATATACAAATGCCCGAGGGGCACGGAAAACCATATACTCTGAAAGTGGAATGCGAAATTCCTAGCAGGTAAGTACAGTACTAATAGCTTTTGGAGTCGCTAGGACTTGACTAGGGAATCGTTAGATTATGTCTAGGAGGCCTAGGGGACTCGGGTGCAGTGTGTGCACTCTCACGCGAGATGCGGGACAAAAGTCTATGGTAGCTAGGAAATAGAAAGTTAGTGTTCTCGGGCGAACCCGACCTGGTAGGGAGAAAACGAAAGTAGATTCTGACCCTTGGATAGTGAGGCTATGCTGGGGCACCGAAATGCCGAAGTTACCTAGCCCAGGGGCTGCAGCTGCATAGGTCTGAAAAGACGTCGGGAATCCTCGTAGACGGACCAGGAGCCGGAAGAAAAGATGCTGGCCGGTGACCAGTGAAGAAAGTTCAGTCGGATCCAAGCCTGGATCTTGAAGATAGATGGCACCTGAAAGCAGAGGGGACCAAGTTCGAGACTACTAGCCAGTAGTCAGTGGGCACCAGGAGGGCACCGGATGGTAGCCACCTCGACTAGGTGAGTGGGTGACGCTTGACTCGAAGATCTCACGGACCAGGAGGCGTTGTCGGCGACCAGGATGGAGGATCGAGCTGTCCCACGAAGATAGAAGCTGTCGGCGTCGCTGGACCCAGGATTGGGCAACAAAGCCTTGGCAAATTCAAGCCCACGCGGTGGACCTAAAATGGCGTCTGGAGTGGACCAGGAGGGTCCGGGGTGCCTCTCTTGAAGAAGGAAGCAAGGGCCAGCCTGGAGCAACCAGACCAGCAGAAGAGTTGTCGTCGGGCGTCGTTCAGAAGGCCACAAGCCAGCCGGCTAGTAGCCAAACAACGCGGTGCACAGCAAACAGCAGAAGGGCCCCACGCCGATCGTGGAGATGCAGGGAGGCTGATCTTGGGTGCTGGAGCTGCGCAGGGTTGGGGCTTCTCGGACCCCAAAGCACTCACCAGTGGAAGACTCGGTGGGCTTGCAATAAAGATGTCGTGCAGTCTTGGCGATCGTCGGTCCCTTGAGGTCTCGTCGCACTCACGGTTCTCAGCTTGGCTGTAGAGGTGAGTAGAGGTCAGAGGTGCCAGGGAAGCCGGGTCTCGTCGAGCTGGGTCGTCGGATTCGTGATGAAGGACTTGCAGCAGACCGCAGTGTTCTTTAGGATGGTGCCTGCGGATGCAGGGTGACTACTCCTTAGCCACAAGGGAGAATCTTGAAGAAGAAATCGTGAAGTCCTTTCGAAGAAAGTGGTATCTTGATTCCAAAGATGATCTAATTTTAACAGGGGGCCCGCTCCCATCTTTATACTAAAAAAGGGGGCTGACCCGGTGACTAGGTCCTGCCTATGGGTGGGACTAGGTGGGGGGTGGTTACACCCCTCAGCCATGCCGGACTTCCCCAGGCCAGGGGCTGGTGTGCCCCTGGAACTGGTTCAGACCGGCCTATGCGTAGTGAGCACCGGGGTGCCACTCAGCAGTCACCTTCCTGTAAAGCCCTGCCTACCCAGGATACACAAAACCATGTCTGGGACGGTGCTAGCACCGCCCCTGACAGGAAACCCTTTGTCCAGGCTCCCCTCGCTGGAAGGACTCCCAGCTGCAGGGGGTCAGACTCGTGTCTGTGGTGGCAGCATCCATTTTGTGGAGCTGAGGCTTCAGTTAACTTTAACCGGGGTTCACAGTTACATACATGTCGTGTCCCTCTAGAAGGGTGGAATGCTAACCCCGTCGCCAGAATTGGCGAGGGGTTAGTATTCCAATTCGTATGACACCTTACTCGACATGTTTTGATAAAGCAATACCAAAGATAGCATTTAACCGCGAGGATTATAATGCACTTAAGAGTATATGGTATGCGATATCATGGAGCAGCTATCAGGACTTGATTCCGCAAGCTGCAGACAGGCTCAGCTCATGCCAGAGCACCATCTCACACGATTCCAAGCACTCTGCCTTCAGGATTGTCAAGGCCTGCCATAGGAGTGACTGATAGGAATCTGTGTGTCCATTTTAGGGTTAGGTATAGGTATACTACACCTACAGCAAAGGGTGATTACACGACTTTGCCCCAGCTGTCATGCAGCCAGTTGTGTCAAATTTAGGAGGCCAGCCAGGGGTGGCACAATACGTGCTGCAGCCCCTGGTAGCCCTGGGTACACCTATGCCCTGAGTTACAGGGTCTGATAAGGTGGCCCAGTACCAATTTGGTAGATGCACCTAGGGTACATGAGGTAATTTAGAAAGAGAACAGCCAGGCTGTGGGTCTGATTGGCAGGCCCACAGCCAGAGAAAGTCGTAAACCAGTGAAACAAAAGCAAAAAATCTGGGTGATCATAGGATTGCAGACCCTACTCTCCTACATGACCCCCCCCCAAACTTTGGGACAATAAGCTAACCTTGACCAGGTGAGTCTTCTTGTTCTAAGTGGAAATATCTGGAGAGCCCATCGGCATTGCCATGATCAGTACCAGGTCTATGTTCCACTGTAAAGTCCATCCCCTGTAGGGAAATGGACCACCTAAGCAGTTTGGGGTTTTCACCCTTCATCTGATTTAGCCACAAGAGGGGCTTATGGTCGGTCTGAATCTTGAAGTGAGTGCCAAACAAGTATGGCCTCAGCTTCTTCAGGGCCCAAACCACAGCAAAGGCCTCCCTCTCAATAGCTGACCAATTCTTCTCTCTGGGGGTCAGCCTTCTGCTTATAAAAGCAATGGGCTGATCCTGACCATCAAAATTCAGTTGAGAAAGAACAGCTCCCACACCCAACTCAGAAGCATCTGTTTGGACAATGAATGGTTTGGAGTAGTCTGGACTCTTAAGGATAGGTGCTGTGCACATGGCCTGCTTTAGGTCATCGAATGCTTTTTGACAGCCTGCTGTCCACTGAACCTTTTTTGGCATTTTCTTACTTGTCAGTTCATTTAATGGTGTCACAATGGAACCATAGTTCCTGACAAATTTTCTGTAGTATCCAGTCAGGCCCAAGAAAGCTCGAACCTGAGTCTGGGTGGTTGGAGGAGCCCAGTCCCTGATTGACTGTATTTTGCTCTCCAGTGGCTGAACCTGGCCTCCACCTACAAGGTGGCCCAGGTATACAACCTGTGTCTGCCCTATCTGGCACTTGGTGGCCTTGATAGTGAGGCCTGCTGCTTGCAGAGCCTCTAACACTTTCCTCAGGTGGACCAGGTGATCCTCCCAGGTGGAGCTAAAGACAGCAATATCATCTAGATATGCTGCACAGAAGTCATCCAGCCCAGTAAGGACTTGATTCACCAACCTTTGGAAGGTGGCAGGTGCATTTTTCAGACCAAAGGGCATTACCACAAATTGATAATGCCCACCAGGGGTTGAAAATGCTGTTTTGGGCTTGGCATCCTCAGCTAACCTGATTTGCCAATACCCAGCTGTTAAGTCAAATGTACTTAAGTAGTTGGCAGAAGCCAATCTATCTATAAGTTCATCTGCCCTTGGTATTGGATGGGCATCAGTCTTAGTGACTGCATTGAGACCCCTGTAGTCTACGCAAAACCTCATCTCTCTCTTACCATCTTGGGTGTGAGGCTTTGGCACTAGAACTACTGGACTAGCCCAAGGGCTATCTGAGGGTTCAATGACTCCCAATTCCAACATTTTCTGCACTTCAGTTTTTATGCAGTCTCTAACATGATCAGGCTGCCTGTAGATTTTACTCTTGACTGGCAGGCTGTCACCAGTGTCAACCTCATGGGTACACCAATTGGTCTGACTGGGTGTCAGAGAGAACATATGTCTGAAAGACTGAAGAACCTGTTTACAGTCTTTCTGCTGATGTTCAGAGAGGCTGCCACAAAAGACAACACCATCTACTGACCCATCATCAGGATTCTGAGTGAGCAGGTCTGGGAGAGGGTCACTCTCTTCCTCCTGTCCCTCATCTATGGCCATGAGCAAGCTCATGTCCTTCCTGTCGACATATGCTTTGAGCCTGTTGACATGGAGTACCCTATGGGGACTCCTGGGAGTTCCAAGGTCCACCAGGTAGGTGACCTCTCCCTTTTGCTCAAGGATTGTGTGGGGCCCAGACCATTTGTCTTTGAGTGCTGCTGGGGCCACTGGCTCCAGCACCCACACCTTCTGTCCAGGCTGATAAACAGTCAGGACAGCCTTTTGGTCATGCCAAGCTTTTTGAAGTTCTTGACTGGCCTTAAGGTTTTCTGATGCCTTCTCCATATACTCAGCCATCCTGGAGCGGAGACCAAGTACATAGTCCATTATGTTGGTTGCAGGCTTTTTGAGAGGTCTCTCCCATCCTTCCTTCACCAAACACAAGGGGCCTCTCACAGGATGCCCATACAAAAGTTCAAAAGGGCTGTAGCCAACCCCCTTTTGTGGGACCTCTCTGTAAGCAAACAGAAGGCAGGGCATCAGGACATCCCATCTACGCCTGAGTGTTTCAGGTAGTCCATGAATCATCCCTTTTAGGGTCCTGTTGAACCTTTCAACAAGCCCATTGCATTGTGGGTGATAGGGTGTAGTGAATTTGTAATTGACACCACACTCCTTCCACATAGCAGTTAAATAGCTTGACATGAAGTTTGCACCTCTGTCAGAGACAACCTCCTTAGGGAAGCCCACTCTGGAGAACACTCCAACTAGGGCCCTTGCCACCACAGGGGCTGTGGTGGTCCTAAGTGGAATAGCTTCAGGATACCTGGTGGCATGATCCACTACCACCAGTATAAACTTGTGCCCTGATGCTGTCTGGGGTTCCATTGGACCAACAATGTCAATCCCCACTCTTTCAAAGGGCACCCCCACCACAGGCATTGGTATAAGGGGGGCCTTTGTTGTGCCACCTGACTTACCACTGGCTTGGCAAGTGACACAGGAGCGACAAAACTCCTTGGTATCCTCATTCATGTGAGGCCAGTGAAAGTGTGAGACAAGCCTGTCCCAAGTCTTTGTCTGGCCTAAGTGTCCTGCTAAGGGAATCTCATGGGCCAAGGTAAGTAGGAAACCTCTCTGAGACAAGGGTACAACCAGCCTCCTGGTCATGCCAGGCTTGGGGTCTCTTGACTCAGTGTACAGGAGTCCATCTTCCCAGTATACCTTGTGGGTACCTGTGGCGTTCCCAGCAGCCTCAGCAGCAGCCTGCTGTCTGAGGGGTTCAAGAGAAGGGCAGCCTAACTGGTCCTTCCCCAGGTCTTCCCTTGAGGGTCCCCCTGAACCCAAGAATTCAACTTGATCAAGTTCAAACTCTCTAGGCTCAGTTTCCCTCAATTCCTGCAGGTCAGCCTCCTCTGAGACTTGATCCACAACCTGGGGCAAGGGGGAAGGCACAGCCTTAACCCTACTGCTCTTTTTCTTGGAAGGTGTCTGGTCCATTGTTCCAGGATCCAGCACCTGTTCAGTGGGGCATCTTCTGGCCTGTGACCTAGTCACAGCAAACACATGTGCTGGCAAACCTAACATTTCCAGATGAGTCCTCTGCTCCACTTCTGACCATTGTGATGACTCCAAATCATTGCCCAACAAACAATCCACTGGGAGGTCTGAACTAACTACAACCTTCTTTTGGCCAGTTACCCCTCCCCAGGAGAAAGCTACAATTGCCATACTATGATTGGTAGTGACATTGCTTGCATTGGTCACCAGGAATTCTGTACCTGGCATGATCTGTCCAGGGTCCACAAAGCTAGGTGTCACCATTGTGACACTGGCACAAGTGTCCCTATAGGCCTGAGCCATTTTTCCATTAATAAAAGGTGTCTGTCTGTATTTGCCCAAAGTATTGGGACTTATGTCAGGGGACATATCCATATCCCCTGTACTGACAAGGACAGCCTGAGTGAGGGTGCCAACTAAGTTGTCACTCCCCTCAGAACCCAGGGTTAACCCTACTAAACCCTTGGGAGGTGCACTACCACTGCTGGTTGTACTAGGGGGCACAGGTGCCTTAGGGGCTGCAGTGGCAGGAGTCTGCCCTCCTCCTTTCTTGGTGCACTCACTAAACCAGTGAGTTTTACTTTTGCAGTATTGGCACCACCTTTTAGATTGGCCTTCTTTCTTCTTTTGGGGAGCCTGACCCCCACCCTCTTTGGGTTGTTGGGGACCTGTCGAAGACTTCTGGTCATTTTGTTCCCCTTTCGAATCCTTACCCTTCTGGTCTGCTTTCTTCTGACCACCTTGATTCTGGCCCTGGTTCTGTTTAACTCTTGTTCTAACCCATCTGTCTGCCTTCTTTCCCAATTCTTGGGGAGAGGTCAGATCTGAGTCAACAAGATGCTGATGCAACAACTGGTTCTGACAATTGTTTAAAATTTGCTCTCTCATCATCAAATTGTACAATCCTTTATAATCAGTAACCTTACTGCCCAGCAACCAGCCCTCAAAAGCCTTAGTGGCACAATCTACAAAGTCAGCCCAATCTTGAGACTGAGTTTTCTGGGTATCCCTGAACAGCACCCTGTACTGCTCAGTGGTTAGGCCAAACCCATCAACCAGTGCATTTTTCAAGACTTGGTAATCATTAGCATCCTCCACCCTTGTGGTGAGGAGCTTGTCTCTTCCTTTACCCTCAAAGGAGAGCCACAAGATAGCTGCCCACTGACTTGGGGGAACACCTTGCACAGTGCAGGCCCTCTCCAAAGCAGTAATCCATTTGTGGATGTCATCCCCTTGTTTAAAGGGGGGCACTATCTTACCAAGGTGTTTTGTATCAAAACTCCTTTCCCTATTGCTAGGTACAATGCTGCCACCAGTGGGGACTGTCCCACTCAATTGTTGCTCTCTAGCAAAGGCAAGCCTCTCTTTGGCCAGGGCAAGTTCTTCCCTTTCAATCCTCAGATTGGCTGCCTTTTCCTTAGCTTCATACATTCTCCTCTGGGGAGATGTCATTCCCCTTTGAGAGGAACGTTGAGAGCCATTGGTATGAAGGGATCTGATAGAGCCTCTTGATAGAGATCTATCTCGTCCATTCCCAATGTTAAGCTGACCTGAGAGTGGCCCCAAGGGTCCCCTAGTGCCCATCTCATGTCTGCTTAAGTTGGACCTGGTTAGTCTGCTGACTTCTACCTGTTCCTTTTCTGCCTCATCCCCTGATACCAAATCATCATCCTCATCATCAGCATCATCTGCTTCCTGAAGAGGATGGTCCTGGGCATCAAAGGGACCCTGTAAGGAGGGCATGTTGCCATCTGAATTAGAAGGGTCTGGGTTACCAGCCCTCCTTGCATCATGAGTCTCTAAGAGACCAATCAGAAAGGCAGTTGTGGGGTTAGACCCCTGCTTAATCTTCCTAGAGGTACACACTTGTCGTAACTCATGGAAGCTAAGCGCAGTATATCTTGAAGGGATGACCTGTGGAGGGTCAACTGACACAAGGGGAACCTCAGTGTTTCCTCCTTTGTCCGACATACTGTTTCTAGTGTGGTGTAAGTGATGCACCTACCTACACTATGTGTTTACCTACTGATCCCTTGCTAAGAGTTGCAGCCAAGGTGTGCTAAGCCTTGAGGAGCTACAACAGCTGGTTCAGTAGAACTCAGAGTATTCTAAGCTTTAGTTATGTGTACCTAACAGTACTTATGTGATCTTTCAACAAGATATTCTTAGGATACGTGTGGTAAAACAACAGCAAGCTCAAATCCCACCGCTGCCACCAATGTGAGAAGGTGGCCTGATATGCAGTGCTCACTATTCTAGTGAACACTATGTATCAGTCCAGCAACCCTTATTGATGATTGGTTGTAAGTCAACCTTATAGACCAGCTATCCTAGTAGCGTGGATACGAGCAGTCTAAGGCTAAAGACTCGAGAGGGCGTGTTAAGCCAGCTGTTTACCACACATATACCCCTTGAATACCAAGTGAAAGGACACCACACAAGTGTTATGAAAATAAACAGTTATTTATTTAAAGATCACAACAGCCCTGTACTCTTTATGAGGACAGGGTACTAAGCACAAACCAAAACTCTTACAAAAATACTTAAGTTAGCACAGTATATACAAATGCCCGAGGGGCACGGAAAACCATATACTCTGAAAGTGGAATGCGAAATTCCTAGCAGGTAAGTACAGTACTAATAGCTTTTGGAGTCGCTAGGACTTGACTAGGGAATCGTTAGATTATGTCTAGGAGGCCTAGGGGACTCGGGTGCAGTGTGTGCACTCTCACGCGAGATGCGGGACAAAAGTCTATGGTAGCTAGGAAATAGAAAGTTAGTGTTCTCGGGCGAACCCGACCTGGTAGGGAGAAAACGAAAGTAGATTCTGACCCTTGGATAGTGAGGCTATGCTGGGGCACCGAAATGCCGAAGTTACCTAGCCCAGGGGCTGCAGCTGCATAGGTCTGAAAAGACGTCGGGAATCCTCGTAGACGGACCAGGAGCCGGAAGAAAAGATGCTGGCCGGTGACCAGTGAAGAAAGTTCAGTCGGATCCAAGCCTGGATCTTGAAGATAGATGGCACCTGAAAGCAGAGGGGACCAAGTTCGAGACTACTAGCCAGTAGTCAGTGGGCACCAGGAGGGCACCGGATGGTAGCCACCTCGACTAGGTGAGTGGGTGACGCTTGACTCGAAGATCTCACGGACCAGGAGGCGTTGTCGGCGACCAGGATGGAGGATCGAGCTGTCCCACGAAGATAGAAGCTGTCGGCGTCGCTGGACCCAGGATTGGGCAACAAAGCCTTGGCAAATTCAAGCCCACGCGGTGGACCTAAAATGGCGTCTGGAGTGGACCAGGAGGGTCCGGGGTGCCTCTCTTGAAGAAGGAAGCAAGGGCCAGCCTGGAGCAACCAGACCAGCAGAAGAGTTGTCGTCGGGCGTCGTTCAGAAGGCCACAAGCCAGCCGGCTAGTAGCCAAACAACGCGGTGCACAGCAAACAGCAGAAGGGCCCCACGCCGATCGTGGAGATGCAGGGAGGCTGATCTTGGGTGCTGGAGCTGCGCAGGGTTGGGGCTTCTCGGACCCCAAAGCACTCACCAGTGGAAGACTCGGTGGGCTTGCAATAAAGATGTCGTGCAGTCTTGGCGATCGTCGGTCCCTTGAGGTCTCGTCGCACTCACGGTTCTCAGCTTGGCTGTAGAGGTGAGTAGAGGTCAGAGGTGCCAGGGAAGCCGGGTCTCGTCGAGCTGGGTCGTCGGATTCGTGATGAAGGACTTGCAGCAGACCGCAGTGTTCTTTAGGATGGTGCCTGCGGATGCAGGGTGACTACTCCTTAGCCACAAGGGAGAATCTTGAAGAAGAAATCGTGAAGTCCTTTCGAAGAAAGTGGTATCTTGATTCCAAAGATGATCTAATTTTAACAGGGGGCCCGCTCCCATCTTTATACTAAAAAAGGGGGCTGACCCGGTGACTAGGTCCTGCCTATGGGTGGGACTAGGTGGGGGGTGGTTACACCCCTCAGCCATGCCGGACTTCCCCAGGCCAGGGGCTGGTGTGCCCCTGGAACTGGTTCAGACCGGCCTATGCGTAGTGAGCACCGGGGTGCCACTCAGCAGTCACCTTCCTGTAAAGCCCTGCCTACCCAGGATACACAAAACCATGTCTGGGACGGTGCTAGCACCGCCCCTGACAGGAAACCCTTTGTCCAGGCTCCCCTCGCTGGAAGGACTCCCAGCTGCAGGGGGTCAGACTCGTGTCTGTGGTGGCAGCATCCATTTTGTGGAGCTGAGGCTTCAGTTAACTTTAACCGGGGTTCACAGTTACATACATGTCGTGTCCCTCTAGAAGGGTGGAATGCTAACCCCGTCGCCAGAATTGGCGAGGGGTTAGTATTCCAATTCGTATGACACCTTACTCGACATGTTTTGATAAAGCAATACCAAAGATAGCATTTAACCGCGAGGATTATAATGCACTTAAGAGTATATGGTATGCGATATCATGGAGCAGCTATCAGGACTTGATTCCGCAAGCTGCAGACAGGCTCAGCTCATGCCAGAGCACCATCTCACACGATTCCAAGCACTCTGCCTTCAGGATTGTCAAGGCCTGCCATAGGAGTGACTGATAGGAATCTGTGTGTCCATTTTAGGGTTAGGTATAGGTATACTACACCTACAGCAAAGGGTGATTACACGACTTTGCCCCAGCTGTCATGCAGCCAGTTGTGTCAAATTTAGGAGGCCAGCCAGGGGTGGCACAATACGTGCTGCAGCCCCTGGTAGCCCTGGGTACACCTATGCCCTGAGTTACAGGGTCTGATAAGGTGGCCCAGTACCAATTTGGTAGATGCACCTAGGGTACATGAGGTAATTTAGAAAGAGAACAGCCAGGCTGTGGGTCTGATTGGCAGGCCCACAGCCAGAGAAAGTCGTAAACCAGTGAAACAAAAGCAAAAAATCTGGGTGATCATAGGATTGCAGACCCTACTCTCCTACACTCCCTTCTAAACTTGTACAACGCAGGTCTTGCCTACACATCTATACATCTGTGCATAATAGCAATCACAGCATGTTTCCAAAACAGATAGAACTCTCCCTGTTAAGGATACCAGACAAGAAAGCTCGTATGGAGGGCCTAAAGAGTGTAATACTTCTAAAACATTCCCTTGGCACCTTCTTGGAACCTCAATAAAGTGCTCACTTATGTGTCCTCCTTTAGAGACCATGCACTTGTGCAAACTGCAGTTCCTCTCTTGGAAGGGGCACGTTTTTTCAGGTGCACAAGGACAGGGTCGTTTTTATGACCAGCCTCAAATTACTGCCTAAGATTATTGCACCATTCCACACCAATCAAACTGCAGAACCCCCATGCCCCCTTGTCGCCTTGAGACCCTCACAGGTGAGTAGTCGCGCTCTATTAGATAAACTAATTGATTGATTGACCTGCCTGTTTTTTTCCCCATAACTAGAGTCTATGGCAGAATGGGTACTTAACACTCTCTATGTTAAGAGAACGCATGTCTGCTACATTGATCGGACTAGCCTATTCAGAAAGTCTACTTAACATTTTATAGCTTTTTGTGGCCTTCTCCAATTTTCACAAGGGCTCTGCCATCTCTAAAGCTGGCTTTGCCATGTAGTTGGTTGCATTGTTTCAAAGTTGCCATGCCAAGACTAAGGACCAGATGTAGGTGGCTAAATACCAAGCGGTAATGCAGACCGGTATTGCAGACCGGTATTTGGCTGAGAGAAATGTAGGCGAGTTTAAACCTACTAGCAAATAAGGAATCGCAAAATTTGCTATTCCTTATTTTGCTCTTCCTTATTTTGCTCTTGCATTTAAGGAATCGCTAATTGCGATTCCTTAAATGCAATGTAGGTAGCACAAAAGAAAGTGCACTTTAGGCTTAAGGAATCGCTAATTACCACCAACTTCAAGTTGGTGGTAATTCGTTTTTTTTTTAAAGTGCCATTTGGCACACATTCATGCCCTTAGGGCATGTATGTGTGCCACATGTGCACACATGCACATTTCAGGTGTGCAACTGGGTGTTCTTTTGGCACCCTTGAAATAGCTCCCGCTATTTGCGACTCTTTATTAGCGAATCCCAAATAGTGAATATCTTCCCATTCATTCCTGTGGGCCTCCTAGCCCTTCCTTATCTCAGTTTGCGGTTCGTTATTAAGGAATTTTAAGGAATCGCTAATATTTTAGCGATTCCTACCTACATTCAATTTAGCGAGTCCTTAATAGCGATTCAGTAAAAATCACTATTAAGCACTCGCTAAATTGAATTTTACCTACATCTGGCCCTAAGCGCACACTCTCCCTGCCCCCTAGAGCCAACGCTGCACGCTAAAAGGGTGCAGTGTTAGCCTCTCTGTATACATTTTTTTAAATGGATATCAGCAAGGCTGCTACTTGGTTAATTCTACATACCTTCACAAAGCATTACTATGTTGATGTACTTCAACAAGTTTAAGTTGGCCAAGCTGTCATGAGAATACTTTTTGAAACATCTGTATCCTCGGATAGTTAGCAACCGCTTTGAAGAGGCACTGTTTTTATATTCTATGTAAAGCATTGTATGTAAATCCTGTGTATCTCCAGCGACGCACACTATGAATGGAAAACCTTACCTTGCAGTCATCTGTTCGTAGCATGTGGTGCTGTAAATTTACATGCTATTTAACCAAGACAAGGGAACCCAAGGCGCAATATGCTAAGGACCATGGGTAGGTACTTTATTTCAAAGACAAAGGTCCTTAGACAGAAAAACATTTAAGAAAAATGAATATAGACCAAATGGAACTATATTTTTTTTGAGGAAATGTCCAGCCGGACAATTTATTACCTTGATAAGAAATGGTCACGAAACAATAAACCACTGCGTGTGATAGAAGCGGGACACCAGCCGATGTCTGACTAACACACTGAGAGCACAAACAAGGGGGAAGTAGTAGGCAATAACAGGTCATCTGATTATTGTAAATCATATAACAGACAATCTATAACATACACATATGCATGAAAAGTATATATCAAATATGCATTTAGTGCATTTAGGTCGACGTTTCGAACCACAAATAATATCGGTTCATCCTCAGGACAAAGGATAATTGCCTTAAGAGTACACATTTGCAGTAGTCCCACGATGGAATGAGACTAAGAAAGGATTCAGCCCAAGAAACAATATTCAACAGTATTCAAGGAGGGTATCCAAGGGTTGACTGGAATCCAAAGGGAAGATGCCCTCGTTTTAGGGTTCCAAAGGGAAGATGCCCTCGTTTTCGGGTTCTGGCAATGCAGTGAGCAGGTCCACAATGGGGGTCCTTGCAGGCACGGAAATGCTCGCTATGAAATTAATATCAAATCTCTTCTGTGTAGTTACAAGTTTTCAAGTGCACAGCTGTGTGAACATGCTAGTAACTGATGATAAAAATACCCCCCCCCCCCCACCAGGACACACAAGGCTTTTGGCATCTGTATTACTTAGGTTTTTGTTATCTTTTGTATATACTGCAGCACGTTGGGTACTTGGTAGCCCTTTGACTCTATTTGTTTTTCCTTTTCTGTGGATACACAGGGAGAGGTTGGGCAGTCAAAGATGACACCTTGTGGCTCCCTGGATGCTGCTAAGAAAGATTTTGAGAAGAAGTTTAAGGACAAAACCAAGAATAACTGGGCTGACCGAGAGAATTTTGTGGAGCATGCCGGAAAGTATACAATGATTGAAGTGCAGCGAGGTGAAGAGGAGGACGAAGCAACAGAAGTTGCTGTCAAGGTGAGTGGCACTGGGGCACCCAGAATTTTCCTAAAATCTCTCCACCGTCTGAGGACCAGTGTTTTAAAGAACAGTAGAACATTTTTGGCAGAATTAAACTTTAACAGGAAAGGCTAATGAATACCTCTTGTAGTCCTTGGCCATGAGATGAGGAGTATTGTTAAGTCACAGGGCAAGCCAGTGAGTACTTAATTGTAGGGACTGAAGAAATATGGTGACTTCTTAGTTTAGTGCGGGAGTACATGATTCCGAAGCTGTTCAGTGTGAAACTAGGTCATGACTGTGGGTACTTTCTGAGTGAGGTGATTTGACAGTTGGTATCATCCTATGGCTGGTAAGCGTCATGACATTTGGTACATAATTAATGAAGGTAGTGTTATGTTTAGTCCTGTGTGACTCCCAGTGCATTCTTTTTTATGGACAGGCTGAGATGCATGTATCAACTGGTCAGGGGTTGTTTCAAGAGTGGAATCACAATTAGTTATTTGAGTGGTTAGTGAAATGACTTTCTTTGCAGGTCACTGGGAGACTGCCACAGGGTTGACATTGGAATGTTCAAACAAATACTGGGCAGTGGCATGTAAAAGATGTACGAGTGTGTGCATATATTTATACTTCATTTAGATAAAACATATATCATTCTTCCGAATTACCTGATGTTCCTCGGGCACAGATGTGTCTTTGAGTACCTTGCTCATTGTAAAGCTCCTAAAGCACTCCTTCATGCTCCTTCAGGTGGACACAGTTGATGGGGAGCTGCAGAAAGTTAAGAAGAAGGTTCGTCCCTGTTCCCTGGATAAACCCACCCAGGGCCTGGTCTCCCTCATCTTCAGCAATGATATGTTCAAGGACGCCATGCAGACCATGAATATAGGTGAGACTTCGCTCTGGGGTGAAGACATGCATGTTACCAAGATTCACACTAGTGTATACTGAAAATCATGGTAATAAATAAGATGTAGTGGGTTTAATAATGTAAGTCATGCACAGATAAGCGGCGCCAGACTAGTGATATGGTCTAATGTCATAATGCACACATAGGTGGGTCCTGTAAATACCATAACAAAGACAGTACTCATAACTCTGGTGTCCTGTGCTATCAAGATAATAACTTGAATTTAAAAAAAAATGAAGAAAGATATGTAGGAAGAAATATCAAGCAGAAAAATCACTAAAAAGCAAAAAGTGTAATGAATGATGTCAAAAAACATGTTAACTAGCATGTGAAGCGAGGTCTGCCTATTGTGCACACACCATGATGTAACATTAGAAAATAGTTGCATTAATAGCTTCACTGCACATGTGCAGATTGGTATTCCGCCAAAATATTGTTTTAAAAGTATCATGATGTCATAAATATCATTGTCAAAAATATTGTTTAACTGAATATAGAAGGTAAGAATATTGAAGTCTTATGTCTTATTTGTAAATATAATCCTACATACCATTTTTTTAAATTATTTAATTGGGTTTTAATAGTTTTCTCTTAAGTTATTGTAGTACTAAGCAGGTTTAAATATTTTTAGAGTTTTTTTTTCTTAATGTATTTTAAGGCTTTTATTTTTTGGGTGCAAGTTGTTGGGTTGTAGGGGAATCGGATGGAAAGTTTTTCTTTTAATTTTATTTTTTAATTGATTGTTTTGTTAGTGTTAATTTCGATAAAGTAACTTTTGTAAGTTTAATACATTTTATAAATATGGTCATAAATGTTTTAATTTAATTTTTCATTAGATAATTGTGCATATCATTAAATTATTTTTTTATTATTTGGGTATTATATGATTTTTGTGTGATTTTTGCAGTTATTTGTTTTTGAAGTAATGTGTATTTTATTTTATTCGTTTAATTTGTGTTTTTGTTTGTTAGAATTATAGGAAAAAAGGTTGGGAAGTAGCTTAAATTGATTTAAAAAATATTTTAGTTGATATAATTTTAATATAATTTCATGAATATTTCTATATGTTAATTTTATGTTTTGAGCTTTTGATAATATATATGTGATATAATGTGAATTATTTTGACACATTTATGGAAATATAATGGTTCTGTGTAATTTATGTTAATTGAGAATAGAGAAAATTATGTGAGCTGTCTAAAGTTTAACATTTTCTATATTGTTGCTTATGTTGGAGTGGGAATAGTTGTCCTGACCCGCTCCACAATCCAACACTTCACCTCCTTCTGTCCAGGTTGAAGTGGGAATTGTAAAGTCCAACATTTTCCCTATTGTTCCTTATGTTTGAGTTGTAATATTAAATCTAACCCCTCCCAATTGTCACACTTTTCCTGCTGTTGCTCATGTTGGAGTGGTAGTAGTAAAACTGAACCATCCAAAATCCATCACTTTTTTCCTGTTGCTTAAGGTGGGGTGACCATAGCAAATCTACCCCTCTGAATTCCAACACTTTCAGTTGTTTTTATGTTGGATTGAGCGTAGTAAATAGACTCACCCCAAAGTCCAATCATTTCCCTACTGTTGCTTACGTAGGAGTGAGAATAGTAAATCTAACCTGTCATGGCCACCAAGTGGTAACCTGCCTGGGTGAGTTGAACGCTATTGAAACGCACCTAACATAACAAATTCGATAGCAACCCTGCAGCAGTTTCTCAATTAACTGCAGATGGCTGGTGAACAGTTTTTCCTGTCTTAGCAGATCCCAATACCTGAGGCACTGGTATCTTCGAGGGTGGTGACAATCTGGCTCATTAGGAGTTGGTATCTAGAGGTCCACTAAGAATTGAGGAATTACAGACAGAACTGGTAATTCCAGGTCTGAGTCCCCTGGTAATTCCTCGTTTCGGGCCAGACTTCGTCCTAGATTTACACCTATTCAGATTCTCTAATTGTCTCCAAAGCTGTGAAGAAAGCTTTATATCCATCTCTAATTGATTGGGCTGGGACGCAGTTGGAAAGAGAATTGAAAGGTCTGTCCCAATCCAGTTGAGAATGGCCAAATCCATGACGCTTATAAGCAATTACGGTCAACAACGAGTGGTAATAGAGATTAACATCATCTCCAAGGGAAACGTAAGGAAAGAGTAGAAGCTACGGCACCCAAAGACAAGACAGAAGCTATTTCCTTTTTAAAGTCTGCCTAGTTGGTGCTGACACACTTCAGATCTTGGGTAAGCCCAGGGTTTGTGATTAGACACCAATCTTGGAGTGTATCTCTGGATTCAAACCTAAAGTGCAAGTGAGAAGTACACCATTGGAGGAAGAACATTTATTTGGGCACTCAGTTGGCAATATGCTAGAGCAAATGAGAAAAGAGAGAGAAACCTCTAAAGCAGGACAAGTGTGAAACCTCAAACCAAAGTAGACCTCCAGGGAGGCAAGCATTTTCACAGCAAGGTTATTGTCTTAAAAGATGGGCAACAATAGCCACCCCTTACCAGCAAAATTCAGTTTTGGTTATTATGTGATAGTAAAAAGACTCCGCCTTCTCAGCACAATGACACATTAAACCTTTTTTCCTCTGACCATATCACCCATGTCAGATTCTGTCTGTGATGCATCCCGTAAGCATTGGACGTTATTACTTCAAGCCAATGAGGGCTAAAGATGATCAACCATGGACATTGTATAGATCTCCTAAGCAAATACCAAATATTAGTATATTTCTCATAACAAACAAATGCTACACTTAGACGTAAATCCAGTGAATAATTATGGCAAGATACATTTCACAACTGCTTTAGAAGATGTCTTCCTAAAGTTGGAAAAGGACCCCTTTCTTGTGAGCATCAATTTAAATGATGCCTACTTTCTTTTTCCTGCATCAAACATTTATGAGGTTTTTGGTAAATGGCAAATATTATCACTTTCAGTTCAGGATACTACCTTTGTCATAAAGACGGGGTCAAGGGTTTTTACCAACTGCCCAACTGTCGTGGCAGTGCATCTAAGCCGACAAATTCTTGTGTGGTATGTTGGTGAAAGGAAATGTTTTTCAGATATACCAGAAAAGTATAAACAGAGTAATCCTGCTTTTGGTCCATTTGGGATTCACAATAACTTTAGAAAATTGCCGACCGATACAGTCCAGTTGAAAACAATGTTGTTTGCGGACGTAGATAGATTGATGGCTATGGCAACACATGCAACCCACAACATGCAGGCCTTTGAAATGCAAATGTCATTTACCAGTAGTATAATTAGCCCACAGAGAAGGCTGCAACAAGATTAATTGGTATGACAGTATCATGGTTTCTTTTGGTCCAATATGGTCACCTACATCTGAGACCATCTCTTGAATGGCTGGACAGTCAGTGGACACAGTCAAACAAGTAATGGAAGGATCTAGTGTTGTGGATTACTTGGTAATAATGGCATTATGTTGATGCAGCACACACAATGTGTAAAAGGCAGCATAATTACACATCTATCTATTCCCGTTAATGCAGACGCTTCTCACATGGACTGAGAGCACTTATGAGCACCCTCATGTAGGGTTCAGGGACCAATGGAATCAAATAGAAGTGGTAAACACATCAGTTTGTTGAAGCTCAAAATCATAACCATAGAATTGAGCGATTTGCAATCATAGGTTTTGATTCAACAAACAGCAGGGATTTGTAGATGAGAGATGTTACACAACACCCACTTGGTAGCACACCCCTTTACTTAGGGGGGAAAAAACAGCGCTCTGAATGACATTTAAAGTAGATGGGCTGGAGCCTTCCAAAAACAACATTTACAACAGATGTTTTGCACATTTAGGAGGAACTTCCCTCAACCGAGTCTCAACCAAAGGAAACTCAAAACGCCCAAGTATTTTGGTCCTGCTACTCTTACCCTCACTCAAGTGAAAATGCACTGTTAAGTAGTTGATGGGAATGTTTGCCTGCGCTCTTACTCCATCTCCGCTTGTTGCACAAGTGGTCAATAAATTTATGCTCAAGTGATCCTCGTTTTGGTGAAATTGGTGTGGCAAGACAACCTTGGGTCTTTGAACTGGCAGCCATGACTATAGATTATTAGCCTTAGAAATATAAACCTGTTCTGCAGTTTTTAACATGGAGGAAGAGAAAAGAGCCTCAACTTGTGGGTATTGCTCTAAAAGTCTTAAAATGTTGTCATTCACAGTCATCTGAATGTTGTACGCACATTCTAAGGGTTGCATGGTGACCCTCTAAGCGGAAGTGTTACTCAGCAAAGTGGAAATGTGTGGTCACCTGGGCAATAAGACACCTAGTCAGAAGAAGTGTTTTTCGGGATTTTAATGGTCCACCTAAGGATAATAGGGGTTTATCTGAATAAATGTCAAGCTAGGGTCGTTTGGCAAGCTTTATGGGAAGGTCCTTTCTTGACATCAATATCATGATTGTCTTTTAGTTCTGTCAGAGCGAGTTTTTCTGAGTTTGTCTGAGAAGGAACAACGTTGGGTTCATAGGCTCAAAACAGATACCCTAGGCCTTAACGATTCCGTTCCCTGGTTGTCCCTCAACATATGATCTAAAACTCTAAGTCCCATTTTTAACAATTCACCACAAGTGCGGTATCCCAGTGGCCTGATAACCCTGTTTATCATTGCAGATCTCCATAAATGCATTATTCCAGTGACCTTAAAAACCTAGCCCGTCATTGCAGATCCAATGATCCACGAGAACTACAACCAAACCACTGTGTTCTCCCCAATGCGCAGCAATCCCCGTGCCCACCCTAGCCTACCTTAGAAGAATTGACAAATTAAGTTTATAATATTTTAACATTTAATTTTCCCCCAACGAATTAAATAATAACACTTAATTTGTGCACTTTATTTTTAATTAATTAATGAGTGCAGTGCCATAGAACATAAATAAACCCCTCATGTAGCTCGTTCTGCATGTTGTAGTATTTCTTCTAGCGCTACTGCCACAGAGTACAAATCCACCCGGAACCGCATCACGCTGTAGTTCCGGGAGATGACAGGCAGAGTCAGCACATGCTGCCAGGATCGAGCAAGAAGGCACCAAGGTAATCGGAAGACCCATGCGCGATGAGCACACAGAAAACCGTAAGTGAGAGAGCGTGCCCGATAACTCCTTCCTCTTAATATCCCTTCAGTAAGGCCTCTCTCGATCAGCCTAAATCCCCGAGGAAGCAATTTCCAGAATTAATAAGGTATGCTCTATTAATGAAAGCGCGCACAGCGTATTCAATACGAACGCAGTCACGCATTACCAAACTTTGAGCTAACGACTCGTGGAAAACTTTTTTGTCACTATAAGCATGCTTATATTCTTATCAGCACAAAAAACACCACACGCTCAGAATATTTGGCAAATCAGAATGTCTGCAGCGTACTTAGACGCAACCACAAAACGGCCACATTGTATAACATCTTCCACTATAGATCACGCACAGTGATAATGTTAGAACTATGGGCACCTCACTACAGTATTAGTCGATTCGCCCCTGCCTACTGAAGTATGATAATGGAAGAGTTGACGCCTGAAATGAGTATGACGGAAAGTATTGCCATTTTCTAGTTCAATACAAAGATAAAGGTGCTATTGTACATAATTATGTGTTTCTCCATACCCCATCTCCCTGTATGTCGCTGTTTGTGTGTATGTTTTCTATTTTGCAGGTACAATGAAACCTTAAGTCACGAAGATTCAGGTTAATAACCCTTTATTCTTCTCACAGTTTTTCACTATTCACTCACCCCTATTGGTCCTGACGAAAGCCTATGGATCCTCTGACTACCAAAGGCTGAAACATGTTGACCTCTTTTTAAAAAATCTTACATAGTGCACTCGAATCCCTTATCAATTCGCAAAGTGCACCAGAAATTTTAATCGTAGTCCGAATCCAGACTTATTAAATTGTCTTTGTCTGGCTGTCCGGATTTTTTAATAACACCACCACTAGACCCCCCACTTTCCACGATCACTACTGCCTTAAACCTAAGGCAAACCCTCCTGGTGGAGGGTGCACAAGACAAAAAAATGACTCAATGATTACGCACGCACGTGTAGAAAAGCGGGGACACAGTATATACCGCTGAAGAGAAATTACCAACATACACGTGTATGAGGGTCATATTTGTTTGGGAGATACCAGTTCCTTGACTTGTGAACCCAAGGTTTAAGCAGAACTTGCAGGAATGGCAGGTGAAGGGTCAGTGAGTGCGTCCTGGGGCGGCTCGGTGGCAGCCGGGGAGGCGCTCGGTGTTGAGTGCGCTAAGGGTGGCGGCGTCGAACGTACGGCGGGTGGGATGGCCTCTGCGGGGGCCAGGGGTCTGGCGCTGGGCGCGGTCCAGGGGTGGACGGGCGCAGACGGGCTTACCTTTGGCGCGCCTTCTGCGCACCATTGGCACGCGCGCACTCTGCCATAAATGGAGAGTGAGGGGGCGGAGCGTGGGAGGAGCAGCTGGGAGGCGGGAGCGGGGTGGGGAGGGGAGCGGTGATGCTGGAGGGAGCGGGGGTGGGGCCGCGGGGGAGCAGCGGCAGGGAGCGATAAGGGGCACAGCAGAGGACGATGGAAGCCAATGCACAGGGGCAGATACAGGACAATACAGAGGGGCAGATACAATAAGGCAGGCAGTCGGGGCACAACAGAGGACGATGGAACAGAGGTCAATGCAGGCACAATTGTGATTCAGAAAAGGGGGGGTGATGGACAGATGGGCACATAAGGGGGCACAACAGAGGACGATGCAGATACAAAACAATGAAACAAATAAAGGCAGATACCAACTGGCATCGGCAGCGGCGGCGGATCCGGGAACACTCTGGGTGGGCCACGCGGCGGGAGGTGCGACCGGCACTGACCAGGTCAGGTCAGGTCTCATTGGAATGCTTTGGGGATATCCTGATAAGTGTTTCAGTGGTAATTCCTGATATGAGAGGAGTAGTTTGAACACATTTTGATATGTTTGGGATAGTGGTAATAAATGCTGCGTGGTGGTGTGTGCAGTTTTCTTATCGCTATTTTAAAAATGCTATTTTTAGCAGTGGGCATTTGTGTGTGCTATGTGTCCTTGTGCCTGCCTTATGTAAATTGCATTTCTGGCTCTGGAGTGACAGGGGCTGGGGGGTGCAGTGGCTCTAGAGGGGCTGGGTGAGTCAGCGCTAGGCTGAATAGGCCCATCTGCATTTGGAGTGCTGTGAGGAGTAGCACCGGGGCCTGATTAGGACTGTGCCTACCTTCCACAATGCTGGCACTGCTCCCCTGCGGAGTGTCTGGGGCCACAGCCTACACTTACAAAGGAGGTTGTTGTGCACTGTAAATAAAATAGTAAGTGCCCCCTAGAACTGGTTTAGGCCGGGCACAAAGCCCTGTGCCGGGGGGAACAAAGACTTGCACTGGTAAAAGTAGTGGGGCTGTGACCCCATGAATGTGCTTGTGCAACTGGTGCTTACTAGGGGCCTGGCAAGCTGCCGGACTGCCAGGAGGAACCACCACCGGGGGACTGACCTGCTGCCCTGCTTGGCAGCTGAAGGTTCTGCTAGTCTGCCCAGAAAACCATGTGTGCTGGCCTGCCTGTGCATTTCTTGAAGGAAAGCGCTGCCTGCTCCCTACTGATGTCTGCAGGTGAGAGACAGGCAGAGCGCTGCTAAATTCCCCTAATTTCCTGATCCTGCAGAGGAGAGCGTGTTCCTGGCTCCCCTTGCGGAGCAGACGCAGGGTTGAGGGCCAAAATTAGCACCGGAGCCTGCAGCGCGGGCTCACCAGATAAGACGGCGCAGAGACTGTCAGCAGGAACCTACCCTGCATTTTTGTTGCCAGGGGATGGTGCGGTGACCGCACCTCTGAAGCGACTTTTGAGGAATCTGCCACCAAACCGACTGAGACTCCGCTCCGTAGTCCGAGGGAAGGACAGGAAGCCAGGCAGTTGTTGCCTGACTTTGGATGGAGCTTCATCCTGCCGGGGGAGGAAGCCAAGTAGGCGAAGCCTGGCTGTGGGCGAGGCTCCTGTGAGAGAAGGGAGAGTCCTGCATGTGGCCGAAAATTGCCGTCCAGGAGGCTGCAGCGTGCACAGCTTTGTGCTGCCGGAGACAAGAGGAGAGCCTCACAAGCCCCCCCCCCCCTCCTCCCCTCCACCCCCAGGAGACCGAAAGGTTCCCACTGGGCGTGGGCAGGCTGAAGCAAGTCCGAAGATCGCTGGTAGCAGTAAATGACTGCAGTCTCCCTCGCTCAGCCCCCAAGGAGTGGTTAGTGGGACTGAGCTCTCTTGTTATTTCCCTGCACACAAGAAGCCCAGGTGAGTGGGGCTTGGAGTGCACCCTGTTGGTGCCTATTTTGCTTATACAGCTGCACCGCCAGATCGTGGGCAGCTGCAACCTATGGGGCATTTTGGTGTCTATGAAGACACACTGGTGATTTGCACTGTTGCCCCCATTTTTGTACCAGCCTGTTGGGGCCAGTACTCTGCTGCATTGGTAGGCTTGTGGCTATTTCAACTGCCACATGCTTTTAGATCCCTGACTTTGGGACAGAGGACACCACGGGGAAGCCCAAGACTGGCCCCTGAGAAGCAGGCCAGTCGGCCTGGTGTTCACCTCATGTTTTGGTGGGGTGTAAGGCCCTGAGGTGACGTGTGCACCTAGTTAGTGTTACTGTGGTGCTGTAGTTAAATATCGGATGTGTGCCTAAGATGTTATGCATAATGTGTTTATGTAGATAATCCCCTGTAAGGTAATACCTAGTGCCAGGTGGCACAGTGTGTATATATATATATGTGTGTGTGTGTGTGTGTGTGTGTGTGTGTGTGTGTGTGTGTGTGTGTATATGTATATATGTATATGTATATGTATATGTATATATATATATATTATATATATGTGTGTGATTATGCTCTGATTTGTTTTATGAATAATACAAAGGCTATTTTTATATAACCTTTTGTGGAGTTTCTTTTGTGGTGTACCTAGTGTGTTTCTGCTGTGTGTATGTGTTGCACAAACACTTTACACATTACCTCTGGGATAAGCCTGACTGCTCTGGCAAACTACCAAGGGCGTGATTAGGGGTTATCTTCAGTGTGTAACTCCCTTGCCCTTACTAGCGTGTTGGTTTCCTCCTGGCTTAGACGCTTGCCCTAGCCAACCATAAATCCCATTTCTAACAACCACCATGAACTTACTACAAAAACAAACGGGCATGCACTCACTGGAGTTGTCCCGCTGGCTCACAAAATCTGTCAGTTGCCTATTCATTGTTAAGTACTTCTCCTAACCAAGCGTTTCCTAGAGGTGGACAATGACTTTACGAACCTACGCCTCAGTGCGCGTCAAAAACACATGAATGATAGATCAGATACCAGCTGATCTAAAAATGCTTCCACTGTTGGAGGACCTCTGTGGTGGACCTGTGTTTGTTATGTGAGAGAAATTAAAATGCTAGACCTTCGTTTATAGGTACACTGAGTCCATTGGTAATGCTGTAAAGTTGAATTAGTCAGGGAGGGAAACCGCCTTTGCCACACAGATACCTTTGCCACGCATGCCTTTACCACGCAATGCAAGTATATTTCATGGTTTTGGGGTGGGTGGGGGTGTAGAGTGGTAAGGGAAATTATTTCGAGGTTTAGGAGAGGGTAGGGGTATAGGCTGGGTAAGGGTATTTTTAGAGTTTTGGGGTGGGTAGGAGTGTAGGGTGGTAAGAATTATTTTTGGGGTTAGGGTGGGTAGGGGTGTAGGGTGGTGAGGGTATTTTTAGGGTTGTCTATAGGTATGGTAAGGATAAGTTTTGGGCTGGGTAGGGGTAAAGTGTATTAAGGGTAATAAAAAAAAAAGGGTGGTCCCCATCAGTAAAGAAAAAGATTACATTTAAAATGAATTCATAAAAAAGGGAAAGTTTTGGAGGGTGCCTCTTCAAACAAATGTAAAATTAATTTAAAACTATGTGTGTGTTTTACTTCCCTTAAGTATACTACCGTGTGTGGTAAAGGAATGTGTGTTAGTCATACATTCGCTCTGGGATATTTGCGTACGTTTTTCCCCCACTGCCACTCATTCCTTACTTGGTGAGGAAATTGATGCTACCACCCACCTTTACAAGGCAAGCATGGTACTCCCTGCTGCTGGAAATGTCCGTACATCTCCACGAGAAGCTACCTCTACACGCAGATCGTCTTATGCAGCATCAAGGTTAGCAGCAGCATCCCAACCTCGGGGCACAGATTCTTTTGATTTTGCACCTGCAGACTTGAATATGGGTATTTTCAGCTTCCAGCAGAATGTGTGCAAATTCTTTAACAAGCCTGCATGCCCATCACAAGGGCTTGCTATACAGCCAAATTGAAGAGATTTGTCCACTATTGTACCATTCTTAATAGGCAGCCCTTATATTCCTCTGCGTAGCACATTACGTGTTAACTCGCTGCACCTACAAAAGGTACTCTTCCATTAGGGTGCATCTGACTGACATGACAGCTTATGTGCAAAATGCACACCACCAGTCAATCTTCAATCTTTATGAAAGGCCTTAAGAGTGATCTCTCCTAGAATCCCCTTCTGCCTCCCCTGATGCGAGGATACAGTTTTGTTTTGAACAGTGATTTATCTTGCTACCTACTTGTAAACCTCCACTGAGACCAATAAGAGAAACAATGATCACATGACAAAACCGTCAGAGCACTACCAACGTGCTCCAGCACTCCTGAACGATTAAAGTGTCAGAGTAGAGTCGTTTTCTGGGGGGGGGGGGGTCAAGGTCCAGCCCCCTGTAGTCCGCCCACCTTTTCCAAATCCGAAAATGCTTACGGGGGCAACTCCTGGCTAGGAAGACAGGCTGCTCCAGCCCCATGCAAAAGTCCATGCCGTTCCTCCAGGCGGCCAGAGGCGCCTTCCAAGCTCTAGCTATGTCCCGTTTGGCCAAGGTCAAACCAAGCAACAATAGGTGACGTTTATATCGATTGCCTCCAACCCCCTCCATAACCTGCAACAAAGCCAATTTCGGTTCTCTGGACAGTTCCCATGCCAATACTTCTGATAGACATCGAAAGACCCCCGGTCCAGAACCTATGCAGCGCCGGACAATCCCATGTTGTGTGCAAAAGTGTGCCTACCTCAGAGCCACATCGCAGGCATTCAGGGGAACCTATCATACCCGCCTTCCACAGGCGCTCCCTGGTGAAATATGTGCGGTGAAGGAATTTGAATTGTACAAGTCTCAGATGTGTGGAAATAGCCGCCCCCTGGGACTCGCCAGGGCCTCCATCCAGTTTTCCTCCTCTAGTTCCCCAACATCCCCCACCCACACCTCCCGCAACCTCTGTAGGTCTGGGGAACAGTGCTGCACCAGGGACTGGTATATACGGGACAGTTTTTTGTCTGGCAGTTCCCCCATAAACAGCTGGGCTTCAAGTGGGCTAAAGTCTGGAAGGGGGTCTATGTCCGTCAGGTATGGTGTCAGTGCATGTCGGAGTTGGAGAAAGCGTAAGAATTGAGAGCGGGTCATCCCAAAGTCGTTCTGCAGATCTTGGAACGACTTCAAGGTATCGCCTGACATCATGTCCCCCAAAGTGGAGATTCCTATGGCATCCCACCCGCCAAAACCCCGGAGGGTCAGCAATTGGGGCAAGCGACCATTGTGCCAAAGGGGGGTCTCCCGAGTAAGGACATTCCACCATCCCGTCCGGCGCAGCACCTGACAGAGAAGACCACTTGCGTGGCGGATGGAAGATTCCGCCGAAGCGGTGCGGAGTACAGAAGGACATGTATGGACGACAAACCCATCAGGTGGCGCTCAACAGCATATGCTGGATCCCCCTATCCCTGTACCACCAATCATTGAGGACCAGAAGATGCGCGGCTTGATAGTACGAGAGAATATCGGATGTGGCGAGGCCCCCCTCATACGTGGACTGAAAGCATGTCTGCAGCACAACCCTGACTGTTCCACCCTCCCACAGGAATCCGCCCAGTGCCGAATTATTCTGTTGAAACCAGCAAGGCGGAACGGGGTAGGGATGATTCTGCAGTTGATTCACAAGTCGTGGGAGCGCCACCATTTTAAAAATGGCCGACCTCCCAAATATGGACAGTGGCATGCGGCCCCATGCCTTCATATCCTCCCGCGTGCGATCCCACAGTGGGGCAAGGTTACGAGCACGGGAGATACCTGCATCCTCGGACAGAAAGACTCCCAGGTACTTCATTCCTCCTGGGGCCAACTGTAAGCCCGCTGCCCAGTCACCCGCCGGCTGCCCGCCGCCCAGGACCCACAAGGTTTATTTACCCGGGTTAACATAGAGGCCGAAGGACTCCCCGAAGATCTGCAAGATGCGCAGCAGCCGCGGCCCTGATCGATCAAGGTCCGAAAAACAATACGTCGTCTGCATATAGTGCTATCTTGTCCATAAGGCCCGGGGACCAGACAATCAAAAGTTTTAAGTTAAGATCAGCTTTTTATGCATGTTTCTAGGAATATAGAGCAGACTTTTTAGATGACATGTAAACGGAGGATGCAAACACTATCTTTTACATTTCCAGATCCTATCCAAGGCTTGTCAAGACGTGTGCAGTCTTAGATATTCACATTTATCAAACTGTTCATTAGCCACTTTTCTTTAATAATTCATCAATAAATGACAAAGGGCCATTTACTTTAGATGTAAGAAGAGCAGTTGTGTGTTAAAAGCACAGGACACATTTATTGATCCAGTTGCAATAAGTTTTAGTTTCTTAGGCCCCCACATACTTTGGACAAAGGAGCCACATAAGAAGCAGTTACTAAATGGACTGTAGAGACCTATACATACATGTGCTTTAGCTGATACAACATTAATTACAAAAACCACAAAGAGTTCACGCACAGATTGTAAAACTAGAATAGGTTTACACTACAGTAGAAACCAGTTACTTGCCATTAATTTTAGTTTTGCGCAGGATTTTCCCAGGAGCATCTGATTTGTGCCCCAGATGTCAACAGGGGTAGGACGATTTTTACCACATTGTTTACATGCGTCCAGTGATCTAACCATATTGGGTCATGAGTACCAAAGAGATTGGCAAAATAGGACTATGAGCAGTCCCACAGGACCTTGCAATATGTCGCCTTTGATTGATGAAGGGGACCATGGCTCTTAAATACCTCTGCTGATTTATTGATTTGGCCCTGATCCTGCTTAAGAGGAGAGTTGCAAGGAGGAAAAAAGTATGCTGGGCACAAGGAGGTTGCAACTGGATGAAAGAGGTGTTTAAGTGGTCAGTGGCCGAATTAATTCATTATGTACTCTCTGGCTAGGGGGTGTGGAATCCGAGATTAGCTTGGAATGTTTTCTGAGGGCTATGTAGGCCAATTTGGATACCTTCCAGAGTAAGTGCTTAGAATCTCATTGATCTATGTAAAATATTATCCATGTTGATTGGAGAAGTCTTTGTAGTCACAATATCGGTGACTCCTCCCTTGGACAATACTGTGCATGGGCATTGGCTCCATCCTTAGATTGTTTTTTTCCGCCACTGGGTTCGGATGAAAGTTTCTCCGCTCCGGCTAGAAAAACTTTTCCAGCAACTTCGAAGCGCAAAACTTCCACAATCTTCAAGAAACTTCCTTCGACATCGAAGACAAGGCTTTTCGACAACATAACTTCCATTCCGGTCATCGAAGTGGGCCGCTAGGCCTATCGACGCCGTGCGGCCTACACCACATGGAAAGAACTCTGTTCAAGAAATGCCCGGCAAAATTCCCGCATAGCGATCATCACAAGGTTAGCAACCTCTGTCTGTCGCCGGATCACAACGAGTCGACCTGCACAGCTTGTGCATCCTTCCAATCGAAGAAGACCATCCGGGATCGGAGGGCCCGTCGACACGAGATCAGCCCCAGCACCGGAGAATATCTTCAATGACGAGGTTCCGCTCGTTCCAGAAGATGAGTCGCCGTATCTCCAGATCATATCAGAGGCAGAGGACTCTGACGACTCGATTCCATCACGTCAACCCGTGAGTACCTCTGCCCCTGCACCCCATACACTGCTCAAGCCAAAGGCAAAGGTCAGCACTCCGCCCAAGGGGCCCAGTTGAGACCAAGCGCTCCCTCTTAAAGCCCAGCCTTCGAGCTCAAATCCGAGGAACACCACTACGCCTTCAGATGCTTCGGCACCGAGCAAACCACACGTGCTGATCCCACCGCCTCCAACTGCACCAAGGCCGAAAGACTCGTTGGCACCGAGGCCGAAAGACTCGTTGGCACCGAGGCCGAAAGACTCGTTGGCACCGAGGCCGAAAGACTCGTTGGCACCGAGGCCGAAAGACTCTTTGGCACCGAGGCCGAAAGACTCTTTGGCACCGAGGCCGAAAGACTCTTTGGCACCGAGGCCGAAAGACTCTTTGGCACCGAGGCCGAAAGACTCTTTGGCACCGAGGCTGAAAGACTCTTTGGCACCGAGGCCGAAAGACTCTTTGGCACCGAGGCTGAAAGACTCTTTGGCACCGAGGCCGAAAGACTCTTTGGCACAGAGGCCGAAAGACTCGTTGGCACCGAGGCCAAAAAACCCTTCTGTACCGAAATCAAAAGATCCTTCGGCACCGCAGAATAAAGTAGTACCGAAAGAAGCTGCGCTCCGAAGCAGTTTACTTCCAAAGATGAAGATGGAAAGACCGCTTCCACTCCGAAGACTGCCGCTCCTGTGACAACACCCGCAAGGCCGAATCCCGAGGTTCCGAAGCCCTCGGGCACGCCAAGTTTCCACACCTAAGGTCAGAGGGCAATGCAATATGGATGAACTGGTCAGGCAGATTTGCGTACGCTTTTCCGCCTCTCCCCCTCATTCCACTAGTGGTGCGCAAGCTCAAACAGTCTCTCAAGCTCATTCTAGTAGCTCCCACATGGGCACGCAAACCGTGGTTCACCACACTACTAGATCTCTCTCTGGTTCCACATCAAAAGTTACAGCTCACACCCTTGATGTTAAAACAGAACCATGGAGAAATCAGACACCCAGACCCGAACCAATTGAATTTGGCGATCTGGCTCCTGAAGTCTTAGAGTTTGGTTATCTTAACCTACCACCAGACTGCATGAATATCATTAAAGAGGCGAGGAGACCCACTACTGGAGCGTGTTATGCCGCCAAATAAAGATTTGCAATATATTGCAAACATAATCACATTGATCCACTGGATGCTTCCATCCAAAATATCATGTTACCTTTTACATCTACAAAGGTCTAATTTGGCTTACTCTTCCATACGCCTACATCTTGCAGCAATTGCAGCCTATTTACAAAACAGACAACACTTGTCTCTTTTTAGGGTACCTGCAATCAAAGAATTTATGGAAGGATTAAAAAGAATAATCCCTCCCAGGCTGCCACCTTCCCCAGTATGGAACCTAAATCTTGTCCTTACGAGACTCATGGGACCCCCTTTTGAGCCTCTGCATAAATGTGAACTGCAATTTCTCACATGGAAAACTGCTTTCCTTGTTGCTATCACCTCTCTCAGAAGAGTAAGTGTAATACAATCGTTCACTATACAAGAAGCATTCTTTCAAATACATACTAATAAAGTGGTTCTCAGGTCTAATCCAACATTTCTTCCAAAGGTTATCGCACCTTTTCACCTAAACCAATCTGTAGAGTTAACTGTGTTTTTCCAAAACCCAGACTCTGTAGCAGAAAGGGCCTTACACATGTTAGATGTTAAAAGAGCTCTGCTATATTACATAGATGGAACTAAATCCTTTAGAAAGACAAAACAATTGTTTGTATCTTTCTCTCCTCCACACAAAGGCAACCCTTTCTCTAAGGGTGGGATTGCCAGGTGGATTGTTAAGTGCATACAGATATACTTTCACAAAGCTAAACGCACACTAACAGTTCCTCCTAGAGCACGCTCCACTCGCAAGCTAGGAGCCTCTATGGCTTTCTAAGGAAATATACCATTAGAGGACCTGTGCAAGGCAGCAACATGGTCTACACCACACACCTTCACTAAACTCATTTGTGTTGATGTGCAAGCCAAGCAGCAAGCTGCAGTAAGCCAGGCTGTCCTTAGAACATTATGTTCGAGGCATGTGGGCTGCTGAATTCATATCTGTGCATAGATCGCCGCCTAGTGTTGGGTCCGGATGATTGCACATTGTTGTCGTGGAAGAGTCTTCGAAGTATCACGAGATAGGTGGCTCCTCCCCTGGACTACAGTGCGCATGGGCATCGACTCCATCCCCAGATTGTTTTTTTCCGCCATTGGGTTCGGATGTCTTTGGTTCCCTCCTGTCGGAATCGATAAAACTTAACTTTACTTTGCTAAGACCAAAAGGTCTTTAGGACTTGCGTTGGTGTTGTCTCCGTTCGGCTTCGTAACTTCCTTGGCTCCGAACCGAAATTGTTCTTCTGCATGCTTCGGCGCGGAAGGGCCTAGTCGACGCTCCAGACTCTTCGTACATCATGGAACGAAGTCCATTCAAAAGATGTCCGGTGTGTGCCTCAAAGTACCCACATATCGATGTACACCCGGTATGCAACAAGTGCTTGTCGCCGGACCACGACGAGGCCAAGTGTATGGCCTGTTCCAGGTTCCGGTCCAAAAAAACACTCAAGCTCCGTCGAGCTGCGCGCCTGGAGGCCCAGCAGTCTGCACCACCGCCTACCGACATTTTCGATGCTGGGGATGTCGAGGACGACGATATCCAGGACATCACGGAATCCAATCCCGCGTCGGAGGTCGAGGACGACTGCGACGCAGAGACTGAGGATTTCGATGAAGTCGTCGAGGAGGAAGGGGACGACGACGGGGCCCTTGCCACTGTAGAGGATAGCTCGGACGAGGAGCTTCCTCAGACTGACTCCGGGGCCGTCCAAATTCATAAGGCCCAGGTCGAGGGATCGCCTTCGGGCCTTACCCAACACCTTGATGTACGTTCCACGGCTCCGCCTCCCGGCCCGGCCACGGACATTGATACCGATTCACTCCCGGTACCTCAGAAACCGAAAGTGAAACCTACGGTCTCGACACCAGAGATATCGAAACCGAAAGTACGTGTTGCGCTGGTCGGATCGAAGACTTCGGAGGCCTCGGCGCCGAAGAAATCTAAGATGGCCGTCGAGCCGAAGAGCCACGTAAAAATGGCCGACCCGAAGGCTACTACATTGAAGCCGAAGGTTAAGGGGTCGAACGCAGCCGCATCGGCGCCGAAGACAGTCGACGCCAGCAAGGGTCGACTCGATCACAAGAAAACGGTCGACGACCCCAAGAAGTCTATTCTCGACCCGAAGAAGCGGCCGGACGACACGAAGTCCCTCTCTGCCTCGCTTCCACACGACAAAACCAAAGGAGCTGCGCCGAGTGCGTCGACTTCGAAGGGCACATCGTCGGTCTCCGCTCCGAAACCAGCCGCTAAAGACTCTGTCGAACCGGCGCGTCCATCCGCCGCGTTCACTAAGAAGGTTACAGAGTCCCTACAGCGAATTAGGGACGGCGCCGCAGCAGTCGAGCCGAAGGACACTGCGCCGCCCAAGCCTCTGGAGAAACCGGCGAAGGCGCCCACGCCGATCCTTTTCACCTTGCCGCCTAAGACAGCGCCGAAGGCTTTCGCTGCTAAACCGGGGGCCGGCGTGCCCGAGAAGGTGTCTTCGACGCCTAAACAGTCATTGGTGGTCCTCGGCTCACGGCATCGAGCACTTGCAGAGGAGGAGCGTCAGGAGCATTTCATCGACGCCGACACGGGCAGACTTTCCCTCCTGAAGAGGAAAATCACCCCTGAGCCCCAATTGGAGTCGTACAAGATCCCACTCAAAAGAAAAATGGACTCTGCTGGTACTCCTGCCTTGATGGAGCCCATTTCACCACAGGCTCACGAACTCTCGCCCACTCATTCCAATGTCGACGCAGGTGAAGGTGACGACAAGGATGAGTACAGCTATCCCGTCTTCACAGACCCAGAGGATGTGACTGAACCCTGGTCTGCTGGTGGCGATCCTGGGGACCCGCATTCTGGACAGGACCCTCAGCTTTTTTCAGCCAAAACTTCCCCCACTGAGGACTCTGCAGCTTTCAATGCCCTCATTGAGAGGGAAGCGGCCAATCACAAAGTCGAGCTGCATGCTGACCCGGTGGACGTCGACTTCCTATTTGACACCTTTTCAGTCTCTGAAAAAACTGTAAAAACTCTGCCAATGCTGAAGGGTGTTTTGAAGCACGCGGCTGAGGTGTTCAAAGCACCCACCCGGGCGAGGGTCATCAACGAATCGACAAAAAGTACAAGGCGGCGCCCACTGATCCAACTTATATTAAGGGACAGTTGCCTCTGGACTCCCTGGTTGTCTCCAATGCTCGGAAAAGAGCCAACTCACAGACTACGGGTGATGCTCCTCCCCAAGACAAGGAATCAAAAGTCTTTGAGGCTTCGGGGAAGAGGGTGGCAGCGCAGGCAGCCAATATATGGCGCATCTCCAACACGCAAGCGCTCCTGGCGCGTTATGACAGGGCACACTATGATACTCTAGAGACCCTTTTACAGCATTTACCCGATCAATATAAGGAAGCAGCAGAAATGTTGATACAAGAGGGGAAGCTTATCTCCAATGCTTCCATAAAGTGCGCTCTGGACGTGGCTGACACCGCCGCACGCGCAATTAACACTAGCGTTATGCTTCGTAGACATGCATGGCTGAGGATATCTGGGTTCAAGCCGGACATTCAAACTACCATCTTGAACCAAACGGTCAACCCAGATCACCTGTTTGGCCCTGAGGTTGATACCACCCTTGAGAAGATGAAGAAGGATACCGACACTGCAAAATCTATGGGTGCCTTGCAATCCCAGCAGTTTCGGAGTGGGTCCTTTCGTCGCTCCAACTAGAGGCACCTCAAGGGGTCAACTTTCGCAGTCAGCGCAGTTCTACAAAAGCAACACCCAAACTTCTTATACCAACAAGGGTCGGGGTGGATACCGCGGCAACAACGCCAAGGGCAGAGGACGTGGCAACAACAGCTCCAGGTCCTCCACCGCCAACAAACAGTGACGCCTTGTCACTGCCCCCGACCACGCAACACCGGTCGGGGGGAGACTCCAGCGGTTCAAGCCCATGTGGAAGTCCATCGCCACGGACAGGTGTGTCAGAACACTTGTCCAATTCGGTTATTGTCTGGAGCTCACATCCACTCCACCCAACATACCCCCAAGGCACCGTCCTATGTCCGGCGAGCACTTGCACTTATTGCAGCAGGAGGTCGCAGTCATGCTGCAAAAAGGGGCTATTGAGCTCGTGCCCTTGCAGAAAAGAGGTGCAGGAGTTTACTCTCTGTACTTTCTTATTCCAAAGAAGGACGGATCCCTCAGGCCCATCCTGGATCTCAGGCCCCTCAACTTTTACATCCTATCAGAGCATTTCCGCATGCTCACACTGCAGCAGGTTCTCCCACTGCTTCAACAGGGGGACTTCCTAGCAACTCTGGACCTGAAGGATGCGTACTTCCACATTCCACTACATCCTTCACACAGAAAATACCTCAGGTTCACCATCCAAAACCAGCACTACCAGTTCAAGGTTTTGCCTTTTGGGGTCACCACGGCACCCAGGGTTTTCACAAAGTGCCTAGCGACGGTGGCGGCGCATCTGAGACGTCAAAACATCCACGTCTACCCCTATCTGGACGACTGGCTCATTCAGGCGAAGTCGGCCTAGCAGTGCGCCGACCACGTGTCCCACACCATTCACCATCTGCACGATCTGGGGTTCTCACTGAATTACCCAAAATCCCATCTCCAGCCCGCCCACATACGGCAGTATCTGGGTGCGACCATAAACACTCTGGCGGCCACAGCACAGCCGAATTCAGTGAGAGTCGACAGCATTCAATCGCTGATCCAAAAATTCAGACCTCAACACTCGCTTCCAGCAAGAGTGTTCATGCAGTTGATAGGCATGATGGCCTCCTGCATCTCCATTGTCCCGCACGCGAGACTACATATGCGTCCGCTTCAGGAGTGCTTGGCACGCCAGTGGACTCAGGCTCACAACCAGTTGAAAGACCTAGTGTTGGTGAGCGGTCGGGCATACAACTCTCTGCATTGGTGGAATCCACAAAACCTTTGCAAGGGCCGACCTTTTCAGGAGCCTGTGCCACAGATTATCCTGACAACGGACGCTTCTCTCCAGGGATGGGGAGCGCATGTACTCCAATACACTGTGCAGGGACTATGGACGCAGCAACAGGGGAAGATGCACATCAATGTTCTGGAACTGATGGCGCTCTTCATGGCACTAAAGGCCTTCAAGGTACATCTATGCAACAAGGTCGTGTTGATTCGGACGGACAACATGACGGCGATGTACTACATTCAAAAGCAGGGAGGCACACACTCTCCGCAGCTGTCTCATCTGGCTCAGAGCATGTGGAAGTGGGCCATTCAGAGGAACATCTTCCTCATGGCAGAGCATCTCCCGGGCAAAGACAATCAGATGGTGGACCTGCTCAGCAGGCACAGCCACCAGATGCACGAGTGGGAGATACATCCATCAGTACTCCGGCCGTACTTCCAAAGGTGGGGTCATCCAGAGATAGACCTGTTCGCCACGAAGGAGAACGCAAAATGCCAAAGCTTCGCCGCCAGGTTCCCACACCCACTGTCGCAGGGCAATGCGATATGGATGAATGGATGAACTGGTCAGGCAAATTTGCGTACGCTTTTCCCCCAGCACCTCTGATTCCGCTGGTGGCACGCAAACTCAGGCAGCACTCGATGACTCTCATCCTGGTTGCTCCAACGTGGTCTCGCCAACCATGGTACACCACGTTTCTAGAACTGTCCGTGGTACCGCATCAAAGGCTACATCTCACACCCAGCCTTCTGACGCAGAGCCATGGTGACATTCAGCACCCAGATCCGCAACAGCTCAACCTGGCAATCTGGCTCCTGAAGTCCTAGAGTTTGGCTACCTGAACCTACCTCCCAATTGCATGGACATCATTCGAGAGGCGAGGAAGCCCACTACTAGAGCCTGCTACGCGGCAAAATGGAAGCGGTTTGTCATTTATTGTGCGAACCACAACATTAACCCGCTGGATGCTTCTATTCAGAACATCATCTGTTACCTGTTCCATCTGTACAAGTGTAATCTGGCCTATACTTCCATTCGCATTCACCTGTCTGCAATGGCCGCGTATCTCCAAAATAGACAACACCTTTCACTTTTCAAGGTGCCTGCCATCAAAGCATTTTTGGAAGGCCTCAAGAGTCATTCCGCCACGGACTCCACCAGCTCCTGAGTGGAACCTCAATGTGGTTCTTACCAGACTGATGGGTCCTCCCTTTGAACCACTGCATTCCTGCGAGATTCAGTTCTTGACATGGAAAGTGGCTTTCCTCGTAGCAATTACATCGCTACGAGGGTTAGTGAATTGCAAGCCCTCACAATCAAAGAGCCATTTATCCAAATTCATTCCAACAGGGTGGTGCTCCGCACTAACCCTAAGTTTCTGCCCAAGGTTGTGTCTCAGTTCCACATCAACCAAACAATCGAATTACCTGTTTTCTTTCAAAATCCTGAGTCACTGGCGGAGCGGATGCTCCACACCCTTGACGTTAAACGAGCCCTAATGTATTACATTGATAGGACCAAGGATTTTAGGAAAACTAAGCAGCTCTTTGTCGCCTTTGCGCCACACCACAAAGGTAACCCTATTTCCAAGGCTGATATTGCTAGGTGGATCGTTAAATGTATCCAGATCTGCTATGCAAAAGCAAAACGCACTCTTACCATTCCACCAAGAGCCCACTCCACCAGAAAGTTGGGGGCCTCTATGGCTTTCCTTGGAAACATTCCCTTAGAGGACATATGTAGAGCAGCCACATGTTCTACCACACACACATTTACTAAGCATTACTGTGTAGATGTGCACTCCAAACAGCAGGCAGCTGTAGGGCAGGCTGTTCTCAAGACACTTTTCCAAACTGCTGCAGCTGGCACGGGCGGCCGCCGCTAATGGAGGGACTGCTATGTATTCTATGCACAGATATGAATTCAGCAGCCCACATGCCTCGAACCGAATATGCTACTTACTAGTATGCATCTGTTCTTGGCATGTAGGGCTGCTGACATTCATATCGCCCGCCCTCCTCCCCGGCGCCTGTAGCAGCTGCAGTATTCACATATATACTCATAGCATGGTCATCATTCACTGAGTTTCACTCCATCTTGGCCACAATGGCTAAAAACAATCTGGGGATGGAGTCGATGCCCATGCGCACTGTAGTCCAGGGGAGGAGCCACCTATCTCGTGATACTTCGAAGACTCTTCCAGGACAACAATGTGCAATCATCCGGACCCAACACTAGGCGGCGATCTATGCAGCCCTACATGCCAAGAACAGATGCATACTAGTAAGTAGCATATTCGTTCAAACTACTGCAATGGATACAAGCGACCACTGCTAGGGGAGACACTGCTGCACAATCAATGCATAGCGTACGATCTGCAGCTCATATGCCTCGAACGGAAAATGCTACTCACCAGTATGCATCCGTTCTTGGCATGTAGAGCTGCAGATTCGTTCACTCCCTGCCGCCTCCCCGGACTTGTATCCATTCCAGTTCTCATCTTACTTAGATGTACACGCATGGACTTCCTTTTTTTTCATACTGTTTCTCTACTAACTCCATCATTTCCCATCATGGCGAAAAACAATCTAAGGATGGAGCCGATGCTAATGCGCAGTATTGTCCAAGAGAAGAGTCCCCTATATCGTGACTACAAAGACTTCTCCAAGAAAACAACAACCTGCAATCATCCGAGCCCAACACCAGGTGGTGATCTAAAGCATAGTGTACGAATCTGCAGTTCTACATGCCAAGAACAGATGCATACTGGTAAGTAGCATTTTCCTTCTACTTTGTGTTACTAGTTGATTTTGGGACACATTTGATGGTGATGTTTCACGCCTTGTGTTAAAACTCAATTAAGATATATTAAAAAAAATTCGCTTTGCGGCTTAAGGGTATATTAGATTAACATGTAACCTTCCTGCCTCCCTGGTAAGTAAAGCAGCTTGCAGCAAAAAAAAAAATCTTTACCGTCTTTACACATCAACACCAAGAGGAAAGGAATCTGAAAATGCTGGATAATCTTTTTAGTATTGTGGGTTAACAGCTGACCTCGCTAGGAGCCCGGGATATTCTGGTAAACTCCTAGAAATAAAAGATGTTTTTTAACAACCACTTGATGGCATAAGAATGTTCAGCATGCAAATCTAGCATAGTCTGAAGCCTCATAACTATTGTCAAAAATGAGTAACTATTCCTTAGGTTGAATAGTGGTCAATGTCACAATCCCTGTTCTCTCACTGCTGTGTGGTGACCTTGGATTAGAAAATTTAGATCCTAAGATATCTGCAAGTGTTCCTTTCGTTCTCCTCTACCTCGAGAATGTCCTCTGTGGAATAGGTAATGTTGTTCCTTGCAGTGCTGCAGTTTTCTGTTTACTGGCTTAGGGTTCAAATGGAAAGCATCATTTGAGGTTTCAGAAACCACAATGGTTGGCCAGCAATTCCGGCTTCCTCAGCCCTTTGAGAGGAAAGGCAGACCTTCCTCGTGCCTCAACTGGTGTGTGGGTCAATGAAAAAATAAGGCAGCAAGAGCAGATCATCTTCAGTTAAGAGCAGTTTGTTATGTTTGTTTCTATTCCACTTACAGAATACTACTTTCACCATGTTATCGGAATGTATGGTCAAAGAATAAAAAGACCGATTCGCTTGATACCCCAATTTTCGGCCTCAGGCCATGTTTGTGGCTAACAAATTCACAGAAATGCCCACAAGCTGAATTTACGATCTAAAAATTAGAATATGCCAGTCTCCATTTCTGCCAAACTTTTTCTGCTTTCCAAATGATTCTGTTTTTGTTCATAGAAAAATGTTTTTAATGCTGAGCTTTCCCAATATGTTTTTCCAACTAATGTATCTTTATACTCCACTTACTAATCATCTCAACTTGTACATCCTTATTCACTTGAGTGCTTTCTTTTCTTACTGTTCCCCTCAGATGTAAAGAAAATGCCTTTGGGTAAGTTAAGCAAACAACAGATCGCCAAGGGGTTTGAGGCCCTGGAGGAGATTGAACGGTCACTTCAGAGCAATGCATCTCAGAAGAATCTGGAGGAGCTCTCTTCACGCTTCTACACCATTGTTCCTCATAACTTTGGACGCATGAGACCCCCTGTCATTAATACTGCAGAAGTCATCCAAGCGAAGAAGGACATGCTGCTTGTGAGTGTGAACTGCTGGGGTTGGGCGACAAAGGGGGCTGGTGTGATAATGATACTCGCATCCTGGAGGGATTAGCTTCAGATAATAAAGAGTAATATGACGCTTATTCAATGAAACCTGAACATGGGAGAAGGTTGATCCACCACCTTTAGCATACACGTGCATGCAGCTTTAGGCATAGTACTTCATATCTAGGAGAGCATACAGATCCCCTGTTGCACATGTGCACCAGAATACACACACACAACTCACTGCAAATCTGTAAGGGGAGTTCTACTCTACTTCACAACACTTCCATGGGAATGCATAGATATTTTCAGATGATGCACACCATGCCTCACTGAAGAACTATGAGAGACTAGGGGAACACTACTCACAACACATCTGCTTGGGTTCACACACTGAGGGCTTTCTTCAACCCTATATGAAACTAAAGTTCAACACTTAAATTATTGGACTGCACCCCCTTAGAGTGCACAGCCAAAGAAGGCTGAGCACACCTTTGTTTATTGTTTAACTCCCCTTTCAGGTCATATCCAAGGAGTCCCATGCATAGCTGACTGAACTTCACTAGGTGCTTAACAGCTCTAAGATGCCCCCTACAAGGTTCTATTTACCCATCACTGTATATCTGATGGGCACAGATGCACATAACTGCATATTTAAATTTGATTGTAGCTCTCAAAGCATGTGTACATGATACGAGACCCTCCTCTAGCACCTACAATCACTTAAAATGCAGCAATAGAGGCTACACACAACTAAATACAGACCACTCACAGCACATCCAGAAAGAGCAACACATTGTTCACAGCACGTACACATCGCTAACATGAAACATGATCATATATATTCCCATCTCTTCAAGCTTACTCTTCACTCTTCCCCACCCTACTTGTTTCTCCTTTTCAATCAATCACTCAGGGGCTTATAAAGGCTGGGGGGCACTGCTGGTCCTTTTTGGTAGGGGATCATTCGAAGAGTCAGATCTGAGGTTCTTCTTGAATTGGGTCACCGACACTGATTTCCTAGTTGGAGTGGCAGGGTGTTCCAGCTCTTCACCCTTCCATGGCTTCTTTTCAGTGGCAGACAACTTTGTTATCTGTTTTCTGGTAGGTCCTGGCAGATATTGAACTTGCTCAGAGTCTCCAAGCCAATAAGGTGAAGAAGGAGGAAGAGGAGGAAATGGTGGAACAGGAAGTCCCTCATCCCTTGGATGAAGACTACATGCTCCTGAAATGCGAACTGTCCCATGTGCCGCCATCATCTGAGGAGTACAAGGTAGGCTAGTGGCATAAACTGTTATTAGTTCATGGCTTTCTAAGATATTGTGTGCATCCTTCAACATATGGCTGACTATGGCAATATTTCAAGATGTAAAGGGTCTGCTGCAGTAAGACGCAGATTATGCACTGCATCCAAAGATGTATGTCACCCAATCAGCTCGTTCTCCCGCTCTGGTTGTACTTCGCTGTATGCCTCACACATGTTACAGGTGCAGTTCCACTTGTTCTGTTTCTCTTGCACAATAAATCCCCTGTCTCTTACCTTACAGATCATTCAAACGTATGTGGATGCCACTGGCCCTACCTACAGAGATCTCAAAATTCTGAACATATGGAAGGTGGACCGTGATATGGAGGTAAGCTAACCTGTGCCTGGCAACTCTTCCAAAGCATGTTTTCACTACACACTGGTCAAAAACACTGTATGTGCATAACTGTCTTGCCTACAACCTCAACTGACGTGGCAAAGTATGCATGTTGGATAGAGATAATTATGATTCCACTTAGGGTCTGTAGTACCATACCGATAAGTTCCTCACCCTTAGCTTGGAATAATGAACTTTAACTTTGGCATCCCATATGAATCAATATATTGTTCCTTTCTGGTATTCCTTTAACACTCTTCAGGCCCCAGCAGGTGTCATCTGAAGCCGACCTGTGGTAAGTCAGGGATCTGTAAGCTACTCCAGTTCAGCTGCCACTCATTTTAGGCTTATGCTGCCCTCCCTTCTATGATCTCTCTGCTTGTTTTCAGTGTGACCGGACTGTCAGAGTTGATTTATCTGTCATATTCAACCATTCCAGTAGGGTTTGTGAAAGGAAGGCCTATTTAATAACCCCTATTAAGCATTGGGCAAGAGCTGGGGAAGAACCCAGTACAGCAAGAGAACTATAGTGAGTTTTGTCTTAATGTACATTGCCCAAGAAATTTCAAAAGCCAGGACTGAAGCCACTATTTCATATAAAATGGTTTTGGGGGTTGAATGAAATAGTCACTGTTAATGGCGCCACCACCAAAACCTCAATGACCAGAGTAAAACCTTGTTCCCTGGGTACCATTTCCGTGCAAACAAGCTCTGAGTTCACTTGTCATCTGCAATACAAAAAAAGATTTACAAAAAACCTTTCTCTTTAACTTCACTTGATTTACCTTGCTACCCAACTGATTAAAATACAGAAGGCTCTGGGCATTCAGATTAGAGACAGTTGCAGCTTTCCATTGTGTAACAAGTCTAACCTAGAGAATTCATCATTCTCCATCACTGTATCTTTCATAGACTCACATGCTTTAATTATTCCCGGTCGCCTGGCTTGGAATCCCTGGTTAACCGCAATAACATACCCCCCGGGCAAAACAGTGCTGTTTGTTCAGTAGTACACACCTCTGATTTGAAACTGCTCAAACGCCAGCAAACGGGTGAATGACCTGAGTGCTCCTCTACCTTATGATGCCACCATAGCTTGGATTTCCACTCAGAGTGAGTTGTGAGGAAGACCTGGGAAAGCTGTCCTCGGTCTCTTTCTCTGAGTGTTTTATATAAACTTTTTTTTGTTTTGGCCTCCCCTGGGCACAGCTGAAGCTAAACCTTGCTGTTGAATGTTTCTGGTTTCCTCTTCCCCCAGCGGAAATATTTTGCCTCACCATTGCAAGCACTCCTGTGAAGGAAAACGTCTCTCTTCACGGCCTGTTCCAGATATTTAGCAACAATCCACAGTATCAGCGCCTTTACTGCCTGAATCCTAAGCAATGGCTTTGCACTGTAATGTTTCCGAGAATATCATGTTAGTCTCTGCCTTATAGGGAAAGAAGGCTTGTTTTATTTCTTCAGGATGGTGAGGACCAGGGGATGCCCCCTCTTCAAGGGATGATTCGATTTAAAGTTTTCCATTGGTTCCTTATACAATGTAGGCACAAAAAGGAAAGCAACTAGAGTCACCAGATGGTTTGTTTATGAAAGAGGTGCCCCCCAAAGTGACATTAAAAAAAAAAAACACAGCTTCTTTTGCGAAAGTCCACACTTGACAAGTCACCAAAAGTGCACACTAGCTCATGTCCCCAAAAATGACAACATAATATTGCTACTCGCACCTCCTGCATCTTTCCTACCTATTTCCTCACTAGTGGTGGTCCTTCAGTTACCTTCAGCTGAAGCTGTCTTTGAAAGTGTGTTATCTTCCTTGGCGATGATGCCTTTGTCGCCCGTCTGACAACTTATTTCATCTGCATCTACTTCATCAGTGTATTGACCTGGTAACATGTGGCTGCTGATTCCTAGTAGTCAGCTGTACAAGTGATGGCATTGTTAACAACCTTCTCATTGGCAGCCTCACACCTGACCGCATCTCTAGAGCGGAGAGTCCTTTTCACACAACTTGTTGTGTGGTTCCTACTAATCCTTAGGATCTGCAAGTTTCTTGGACAACAGAAACTTTGGGTGAGGTGCCTAGACTGATTCCGAGCACCCCCGCAGAATATGTTGGCCTAGAGACCTTCTAGCTCACAGTGCCACCATGAGACCCCCTACACTGACCTGGGAGTGAATAGTTTCTGGCAACCACTGAACATGACAATCCTGACTGTAGGAAGGTGGATATCTGACTATATGGTTACCCCAACTTTTTGCCTAGTGCTTAGCTGGTTTTCAACTTAGTTGGCCTGGAATCCTGCTAATCAGGGCCCCAGGCTATCTGCTCTCACTGTAAAATGGACTCCATGTAATTTAGGTACATCTCCAGTTAGATATTGGGTCACCTTATGAGCCCCTGTATAGTGTACCATAGGTACCCAGGGCATATGTGCATCCAAGGCCTACCAGGGGCTGCAGCATGTATTATGCCAACCATAGGCTGGCCATCCACATTGAAACAACTGGCTGATCACTCAGCTGGGGCAAGGTTGTGTAATCACCCCTTGCTTAGGTATAGTATCCCGATACCTACCATTACATATAGACACATATATACCTATAATTCACTCCTATGGCAGGCCTTGACAATCCTGAAGGCAGAGTGCTTGGATTTATGTGAGATGGGGCTCTAGCATGAGCTGAGCCTGTCTGCAGCTTTCAGAACCATGTCCTTATAGCTGTTCTATGATATAGCCATACCATATACTCTTAAGTGCATTATAATCGTCACGGTTAATGCTAACTTTGGTTTGGCTTTATCAAAACATGTCGTGTAAGATGTCATACGCTTTGGAATACTACCCCCCCACCATTCCTGGCGGCGGGGGTAGCATTCCACCCTTCTTGAGGGAGAAGACATGTAGTTGTAGCTTTACCCGGTTAAAGTTAAACAGAGCCTCAGCATCACAAAATGGATGCTGCTGCCACAGACACAAGTCTGACCTCCTGCAGCTGGTAGCCCTTCCAGCGAGGGAGGCCTGGACAATAGATTTCCTGCCTTGGGAGGTGCTAGCACCTCCCCAGACAGGCTATAGTGTATTGGGGCAGGGTGGGTTGAATGAAATGAGACACTGCCTGGGGCACACAAGGTAAGATCCTACCACGCATAGCCCGGTTCAAACCAGTTGCTGGGGCACTCCAGCCCCAGCTCTGGCTTGAAACTGGACAACGGGAAAGGGGTGTAACCACCGCCTTCCCAGGTTCCACCCATAGGAGGGACCTAGCAGGTAATCCAGCCCCTTAGATTAGTATAAAGCTAGGAGCTGAGTCTAGAGACTTTAGATTATCCTGAACTGAAACAAAACTCTGAACCTTTGACATTCTACTGCAACTAGAAGACTGAAGAATCTCTAGGAGTGACCACCCTGTGCAAACAGGCACCATCAGTGACTTACCGGTTTGCTTTGTCAGCGCTCCCGCTGGAGCCCGAAGACTTAGCGACGCAGCCTCTGGACTTCCAGACTTCTCTGACCCCGACCGACAGCAAAGCTGAGACCCGTGGCGGACATGAGACGTGGGACCGGACTACCTGCAGTACCTGCTTTTTGCTAACTGTGCAGCTTCTGAGGCGTCCTCTAAGTTGTGCATTGGGACTTGAGAAGCCTCAACCCCGAGCCGTAAGTGCACCGAAGCTCAGCCCTCCACACTCCACGAGTGCCGCATGGGGTCTGCTCCTGCATTTCTCCTCGACGCGTCTTCGCGGTTGCTAGCCCGCTAGCTAGTGGCCCTCCTGAAGACATCTTTACGAATCAACACCGCTTGCCTGGTTGCTCCGGGCTTGCTCCTGCTTTCCTGTAAAGTGGAAGCTCCCCAGACCGTGCTGGTCTGAACAGAAGCGATCTTCCCTTCCTGCGTGGGTTTCCTTTGCCAAGGCTTGTTGACTCCAATCCGGAAGCCGACACCGCCAACAGCGAGATCGTTCGTGGGACAGTCCGTTTCCAGCTCCTGGTCGTCATCAACGCCTCCTGGTCCACGTGGCTGCAGAGACCAGCTTCACTTCTTCACCTGTTTGCATCTCGACATCGCCTGGTTCCTTCCTGGTCAGTGGCTAGTGACCCAGACTCTGTCCCCTCTGCTTTCAGGTACTTCACTGCTCCGATCCACCCTTGGATCCAACTGGACATCTTCCTCCTGGTCGCCTGCAGCATCTTTGTGCAGCTCTCTATAGGATTCGACAACAAAACGCGACACGAAACAACACCTATGCACCCGGCTTCCCTGGGTGAAGTAACTAGTGTACTCTGGTGCTCCCGTGGGTGATAACTATCCAAGTGTCCTACTTTAACTGGGTTTTCTCGTAGTCCATCCGGAAGTGCCCGAAATCAACTACTTAACTTTCAGTTCCCATTGAAAGTCTGAGAACCTGCGTGTGTGTTTAGACACTGCACACGCATCCTGTAGGACTCCTGCTTCCTAACCTTTGGTCACTCAGTGTAGTCCCATTTATTCCCTAGGCCTATTCACTAGGCCCTAGGCCTATTCACTTTTCCTGAAGTGGTTCTTATACCACTTACTTAGTATATGGTTCGTGAGGCCCCTAGGGCAGAATTGTATGTGTGCAACTAATAGTATGCTTATTGAGTAACTTGTGCTGTATCTCGAACTCTGACCTCATAAAGAGCACAGAGGGGTTGTGTTAGTAATAAATACATGTATATTTGATATATACCTAGTATGGTGTCCTTTGATTTGGTATTCAAGGGGTTATTATTGGTAAAACAATTGGCTTCACATGCTCTCTGAAGTATTAGCCTAAGACTGCTTTGTCCATGCTACCACTAGGATAGCTGGTCTATAAGGTTGACTTTACAACCATCACCATAAGGGTTGTTTGGACTGATACAGGGTGCCCACTAGAATAGTGGACATCACATATCAGGCCAACTTCTCACACTGAGCCCCTTGGGAATCATGGAAACAGATCCAAACCTTTTACTCAGTCATTAGTGCTTCTTGTCCTCAGAGAAATATACAGAGAAGAAACAGTGGGCCGTTTTCAAAATATTTCTTGAACCAACATTATTATTGTTTAGAATACATGTGCTGCGATGATCAGTAGACCGAAGCAGAATAAAGTGATTACAAGCACCAAAAGAGTACATGATAGATACAGTCCTACCATGGTGCTAGAACTGTGTATATATGCAGGCATATGATACGAGGCAGTAATCAGACGTACTACTACTATACGAACCCTACTCTGCGTGTACCTAGAGTGTGTGTAGGTGTAAAGCCAAAAATCCCCCCAAGAGACGATCCAACCCCATTACCTGGCGGGAGCGAAGGTAGGACCCTGTTTCGGTCACGAACGGGACACTCCTCTCGGAGATATTAAACAGCTGTATGGGGGATGTCTCAGCGTGCAGGGGCCCTCTGTGTCAGCTATAGTGCCTCCTCTGCTAATTTCATTTCAAGTCATTGTTTTGCGAAGCTAGCTGTGTAAATAAAGTATTTTCAGAGAAACAAATCCAACATTGTTGTGCACGCAAATATGTGCAAAAGGTCACTGCAGAAATGTTATAGTGCAAAATTAGGACCGTGTAGGCAAATTGTGTGGCTCCCTTACTTGGGCCTAACACAGAAACTCACCACATCGACAGTGGCGACTAGTGGCCTCATCAGCGACTCCCTCCTCGTGTATCGCTCCTTTAATTGTTAAGCATCTGGTTGGTTTGTCAGCAGTTCGATCAGCAGTGATTCAGCTAATGGCCCCATTGATGTGCCACTCGTCAACATCATCGATGGTGGTCAATCTGCAACTTCTTTGGCCACTAGCCTCATTTCACATAAAGCTGCATGTCCAAATTCTCTTTACAGAAAAGAAAGCAGGGACAGTAATCGTGTTTAGCCTTTGTAAACTGCTTATGCCCCAGTCCTGTCAATGAGTAATATGTCCCGGACATCATACCATGTGAGGAAGAGGATGAACAGGCAGTGAATAATCATCCTCGACTATGATGTTACAACCTGGGATCAAACTTCTAGGCATCACTACTTCAATGACTATCCTGCAAATTAACAGTATTATGAACCTCATTACCCAATTTCTCATGCAACAGTCAGACTGGTGCTACATCTTTCAAGCCATCCCTCTTTGGTGGGGAGTGATCTGTGATCAGAGGTGTAAACCTTTTGGCACACCCGCGGAACAACTTTTAATAGCTAAGCCGTTTAAGAGAAGGTCCCATTGGAATTTTTTTTCTCATCAACTTATTGGGGAAGTAATTTCTCAGTTTTTCCTTCCCTTCTATTCTGTACATCCAGTTTTTTTTTCATGTTTAGATAAAGCCCTCAGGGCACTTTTTCAGTTCAAGCCAGGGTGACTCATATTAGTTACTCGTTTCTCTATGACTTGGCAGAAGGCCATTGACAAGCAATTGGGACCTGCAACCTCTCTAAACAAATTGACAGTGTGTTTCCTAAGAATTTTGCCACTAAGCACACTAGTTTGATCACATCATTTGGCATTATTGGTCCTTGTAAATATTTTATGAGTTTGGTGGGTTCACTTCTTTTGCCTCTTGATTTACTCTGCCTGTGTGGGTATTAGAATCCCCATCACAAAATTCCCACCCCTTGCTCCCCCACCAATTTGCGTTACCTGTAAAACTTAATTGGCAGTAATGACACTCAAGAATGTTAAGGCTGGTGGAGACGTTTAGGGGATTTCTTCCAGTTGAAGCTATGGCACATCAGTGGGTTCACTGACCAGTTTGATCAACAGTATGGGAAAATGTGCAAAATGTCTTTGAATATATTTAATTGTTCCCTTTCCTAAGTGTAATTTTACTCGCTGGTATGCTCTCGCAAACCTGGGCACCAGAACTGTGGTATTTGAGAGTATACTTTGTTATCCACTGTTGTCATATCCGTGGATACGATTTCCTGCTTATCTGCTAGCCAAGGCATTGAAATAAGGGTGAGAGTGAGGAGTTTGGCTGTGATGTTTTACAGAACTCTGTAAAGGAGTTAAGCTGGGGCTACCTGGTAAATAATGTTTCTTTCTTGTAGCCTTAATCAAATTAGAGCATTTAGCAGAAGGAATTGCCAATAGAAGTCGCTGAATGGAAGCAGCTTTTATTCTTCAGCTTTTATTTGCAGGAAGCAGGGGTTAGGCATTTTGGAAACCAACTTTATTTTGAAATTGTATCTATCATTTTAAACAAACAGTAGTAATTAACATATTTATCATTTTACATTTGCAGCAGAGTTAAACAGTGAAATAGAGCTGATATATTCACTTTTTACAGCAGGCGTCATTGTATATCATCCATATCTGTAAGAGGTAGGTGGTGATTAGCAGTGTCCAGGGAACCCCCTTCGGCAGTCAGTGGGCGACATAACATCATAAGGTCGGTCCATTCCAATCCCTTGCTAGGTATTTGATGGCATATAGGCTGCGTCCATGATTAGATGTAGTATGTATAATAGAGGGTGTTTAAGTGTACTATTGTTATCTTGCAAATACAGTAGGGCACGCGGGCCGGTCAAGTGGGGTCCTGAGATTGTGTGTGCCTGGTCTCTGGGGATGTGGGAGCAGTTACTTCTTTACATGCATTGGCACTCGCCACAAATGGTGCCCATATGTCTCTAGGCCTAGATGCCGTAGGCATCAAGTCCCAGTATGCAGTAAGCATCTCCTGGCAGTAGGTAATGTCATGTATCCACGTGCTCACTTTGGGCGTACTTGGCGAACCCCAGTGTATTGCAATGAGACATTTGGCTCGGAGGAGCATCATGGCTGATAGACAGCTAGCACCCGGTGAAGCTGCAGCTACATGACCCATTAGAGCCGTCAGAGAAGTGCAGTCTAGTCGGAAGCCAGTCACTTCGAGGATAGTATCGAACACCTTGTCCCAGAATTGTGAGACGGGGCGGCCGAGCCATGCCATGTGCAGACAGGATGCCTTTGTGTCGGCGCATCACCAGCACCTGATATCTGGTCTCAGGCCCATTTTATGTTGCTGCATAGGTGTACGGCATAGCCGATGCAGGTATTTAAAATGAATTGGTCTCAATTTGTAATTGGGAGATAGGTATAGGTATTAAAGCTGAGTGCAGCAATAGGCTCATTGTTCCTCAGTTGGAGGTGGGTCTAGATCCTGTCCATAGATCCATACTCAAAAAACAGCAATGTTTACTTTATAACTTTATTTGCTCAATATCAAAAATATTTTTTATATGAATTATAATAAATATTATTACTATGCTTGAATTACCTTCGAGTTTTCACAGTTTCTGCAGTTCAAACATGGCCTTCTAAGTTCATTAAGACAAAAAACACATTTGTAATGTAAGAACAACAATAAATAGTGTCAAGGCTGAAATTTCTTGTAGTTCCTACGTGCGTTTCGGCTAGCAGCCTTCATCAGGAAGCCATGAATAAAGTTCACAGGATGACCTAAACAAGATGCAGATAACCAAAATTCTATATCCGAGCTGTGTCACGGTCCTATATACATACAGTTCTGTAGTAGGGGATCTCTGTGTATAGTCCTAATCTAGGGAATAGTCCTGCCCATGTGCGTGGACCCCGCAGCAATCAAAAATAATCTCTTAAGTCGTCAAACAATGCAGACCTGCACAGACACTTAAGAGAGAATTTAAAGACAGATAATGCAGCCTATATCCACAGGCTACACTGTCCAGTACTTCAACTAGAAATTCCACCAAAAACCCACGCACAGCCTGTCCAGTGTTCTCCACAGAGAAAAACCTTCCCCTACCAGCAAAAGCCTCTGTAATGATAGAGAAAGTGGTGGACAGACAAGCCACATAGGCTGCCATTATGTGGCTCAGAACAGGATACTGTGCCTTTAAGAGAACCTTCCAGAACACTCTCAGTATCCCAGAATGCACAGCAGGTCCCTTTTACTTTCAGTTCTTTTTTTCGGCTCCTGCAAGCAGGACCCTGGAGCATTGAGCTCTCCCTGTTTTAGTGTGTCTTTACAGATTTTTTCACTTCAAGTGTTTTGAGTGCTTTATTTGAAGTACTTTGGTGATTTCTTCCTGGTGTGTGTCTTTCAGCACTCTTTAGTTTGTCACAATGCCTGCGTTGTTTGACAAATGCCCAGAGTGCTCGAGGAAGAAGGCTAAGTCGGACCCACATGAGGTGTGTATCCTCTGCCTTCCCTCATCTCATGCCCCTGAGGAATGCAACATTTGCCAGTCCTTTACCAGCAGGACCCTGAGGGACAGAATGAAGATCAGCCTCCAAGGCTTGGAAGAGAGAAGACTGAAGGCACAAGGTGGGTCTGGGTCTGCTCATGCTGAGGCCTCTGGGGGGCTCCCCAAGGGCAGGAAGACCAGCAAACGTCCCTGTTCGCCGGCGTCGATTGCACCGATGACGACGTCGAGAGCGATGACCGCAGTCTGTTCCCCGTCTCCCCAGGGCTCTGGGTCGAGGCGACGTAGATGTTCGGCGTCGAGGGACCCGACTAGACCGCCGCCGAGATCGCCGTTGACGATATCTTCATCGTCGTCGAGTCATCGACGTCTAGAGGTGGCCCGGCGTTGGCGCTCGCCGTCGAGGCGACACTGCCGTTCACCGTCGCCGAAGAGGAGGTCGTCGTCGTCGAGGGGATCCTTGACGTCGAGAAGGACGTCGAAGTCTCGCAGGCGTTCGGCGTCGAGGAGACGTTCGTCGTACAGGAGGCGTTTGCCGTCGAGGAGGCGTTCGTCGTCGAGACGAGGGCGTACGACGTCGAGGGAATGACGGTCGCTGTCAAGGCGGCGTTCTTCGATGCCAAAGAAGTGCAGAAGGAGTTCTGGCGCCAGGAGTTCCTCTGGGTCTGCTGGGACTCGCTGGCGGCGTGCACCGATAGGCTCTGCCTCACCCTTGCCGCCGCCCAAGAAGTAAAGGGAGTCACAGGGCTCTGTGTACTCCGAGGTATATACACCTCCTAAGCCGAGGACGCCTACTCCTCCCCCTCCTCCTCCATTGCCCAGGGGCCCTCCCCCGCGGACTCCCACCCCGCCTCCACTCCCTCCGCCTAGGAGGGCTTCGCTGCCTCTGTACCCGACGCCTCCTAAGACACCCCTCAACTGCGGCGCCCGGTCAGGCCGCAGTCACCTGCTCCTGTGTGGCCTGTGGAATGTCCGAAATCGCCCGCTCTGGTGAGGCCTGTGGAGCGCCTGAAGTCTCCTGCTCCGGTGAGACCTGTGGAGCGTCCGAAGTCAAGGAGATCGCCTTCTCGCTCCGACAGGAGGTGGAGATCGTGGAGTTGCCACCGGTCGTCGACCAAATCACGACGACGCCACAGGAGGCGCAGATCAAGATCCCGCACCCACTCTTCTGGGACCAGGGAATACTCGCCGACCTTGTTGGAATCCCCGGGGACGAGGGTGTCGCCCGTAGACAGTCTCCTTTCAAGATGTTCTGCTGAGGGGTGCGGCTAAGTTGGGCATTACAGTGACTGTGCCTACGCCCACGACGTCCGTGATTTTCGAGACTCTGCATAAAAAGCACCTGTCTCAGCCTTTGCTGCCTCTATTACCAGGATTGGTGGAACCCGCCGAGGAGTTGTTTCTCACTCCGGCGGTAACAAAGGCTGCCCCCTCCAGGCTCCTCAGGAAATACCGGGCTCCGGAGGCTGACCCGGCGTTTCTTAGGATGGATCCTACACCGGACTCTGTCATAGTAACGGCGGCTAGGAAGCAGCACGCCACCACCCCGTCATCTACGGTGCCTCCTGATATGGAAAGCCACTGGATAGACTCGGCTGGCAGGAAGGTCTGTGGGACAGCTTCTACCACAATGAAGGTGGCCAGTGCCGGTTCTTTGCTAGGGTGATATGAACGAGCCCTATGGGAGTCCCACCAGCAATTCGTGGAGCTCCTTCCTCGAGAGAAGAGAAGACTTTCAGGAGATCCTGAATGAGGGGATGTTGGTGTCTAACCAACTCATCAGCGCGGCTGCGGATGTGTCTTCTGGCGGCGCATGGGGACTGCCATGGTATCAACCAACGGCGCCACGCTTGGCTTCGCCTTACATCTCTCAAGCCAGAGGCTCAACAGCGGGTGGCCAACCTGCCTTTCTCAGGGGAAACCCCGTTTGGCAAGCATGCGGATGACGAAATGGCCCGCATGAAAGCGGAGGCCGAGACCCTGATGGCTGTCTGGTTGGAGAAGCTCAAGGAGAAGACCACCTACCACCCGTTCCTGAGCCTGTTCGGGGCGCAGGGCAGAGGGCGAGGACAGGCTTCGGGACAGCAGCAGCAGCAACAACAGCAGCAGCAGTTCCGGAGGCCCTTCCAGAAGCGCCAGAAGGGCAGAGGCGGCCAGCAGTCCGCAACGGCGAATAAAGGCCAGGCCGGGTCTAGGCCCTGAGCGGTTACTTCCCCTGCATCCGTTACCCACTCAGGTGGGGGGGGGGGGGGAAGCATTCAATTTTTTCTAGCAGAGTGGAGAAAAATTACTCAGGATAAGTGGGTGCTGAATATTGTTTGCAATGGATATAGTCTTCGGTTAACCAGCCCGCCTCCATCGATTCCACCGGTCAGCTCAGTTTCAACTGCGCGAGCTGCAGGCGGAGGCCGATACCCTGTTAAGGAAAAGGGCGATAGATAGACGTACCTCTGTCTCAAAGGGGAAGAGGTCTGTACTCGCGGTTCTTTCTGGTTCGCAAGAAGGACCAGAACGAGTTCAGGCCCATTCTGGATTTGCGACAAGCAAACAAGTGGATTCGCAGAGAGAGATTTTGCATGCTGTCGTTGCATCAGATTTATCCTCCGCTGCAACTGGGAGACTGGCTGTGTGCTATAGACCTACAGGATGCTTACTTTCATGTGCCCATTGCACACAAACACAGGAAGTTCCTGCGATTCCAAGTCGGTGCCAATCATTATTAATACACAGTACTGCCATTCGGGCTGAAGTCTGCGCCCAGAACGTTCTCAAAGTGCATGGCAGTGGTAGCTGCACACCTGAGGAAGAACAAGGTGTTGTCTACCCGTACCTAGACGATTGGTTGATCAAGGCCTCCTCCTTCTCGGAAGCTCAAGCGCACTTCCAGAAGACGTGCGTTCTCTTGAACAAGCTGGGGTTGCACATCAATATGTCCAAGTCTGTCCAGACTCCATCAATACGCTGTCAGCAAGCGTGTCTCCTTCGGAGGAGAGACAGTTATCACTCCTTCGGAAGGCTCCGGCTCTTATGACCACTCCATCTACAACAGTGAGGACTGTGTCTTCTCTACTGGGGTCGATGGCCTCTTGTGTCTTCCTCACGCCACACGCTCGGCTGCACATGAGACCACTGCAGGAGTGCTTTGAGGATCAGTGGGATCAGAGGAAAGGGTCTTGGGACGACGAGATACGACTGTCTCTGCATGCTCTTCAGTCTCTGAAGTGGTGGTGTTCAGTGGAGAATCTCCTCAGAGGGGTTCCCTTCTACAAGGACATTCCCACACAGACTATCATGACTGATGCGTCTCTCCACAGCTGGGGGCGCACTCCGGAGAATTACAGATATAAGGAACATGGTCCCCGACAGAGTCCACGTATCGCATCAATTTCCTGGAACTCGGAGATGTTCACTTGGCACTGAAGGCCTTTCATTCGTCCTTCCAGACCACCTCTCTGCTTGTACAGACGGACAATACGACCACAATGTAGTACCTCAACAAGCAGGGGGGCTCAAGATAGCGCACTCAGTCGCAGGAGGCGCAGGCGATCTGGCGCTGGCTTCTAGCCAGAGGACTGACGATAACGGCTACCCATCTGCCAGGTGTGCAGAATGTTCAGGGGGACGCACTGAGCAGACTGATTCAGGAAAATCACGAATGGGTCATAAACGACGAAGTACTAGGAGAAGTCTTCGCAAGGTGGGGGACTCGAGACGTAGATCTGTTCTCCACCGCCGAAAACAGCAAATGCCGAGACTCCGCCTCCAGGTACTACCAGCAGGGGACGGTGGTGAATGCACAATGGATCAACTGGTCGAACAGCTTTCTGTATGCTTTTCCACCCATTCCCCTGATTCCGGCGGTGCTCATCAAGCTGTCCCAGTCCAAGGCGCGGATGATCCTGATTGCCCCGGAATGGCCCAGGCAGTGTTGTTCACGGACCTGCTTCATGGTCTCTCCTTCCTCACATGCGGTTGCCGTTGCGGCCGGACCTTCTCACGAAGTTCGGGGGCAGATGGTGCACCCCAACCTCTCGTCTTTGAGTTTGGCGGCATGGCTCCTGAGCGAGTGCAATATGGCCATTTGAATCTACCAGAGGATTGTATGGACATATTGAAGGAGTCTAAGCGACCTTCCACTAGGACTTCTTATGCTTACAAGTGGAAGAGATTCTGCATCTGGTGCAAGTCCAAGAACTATGATCCAACGACATGTAAGGAAGATGTCATCCTTCCGTATCTTCTACTTTTGGCGCAGTCTGGCCTTAATTTCCATTCAATTAAGGTTCATCTCGCTGCGCTGACTGCCTACAGGAAATGCTCTTCACTGACTTCCTTCTTCCAGATCCCTGTGATCAAGGACTTTTTGGAAGGCTTGAAGAAAGTGTTCCCTCCTGTCCGGCTTCCTTCGCCTTCATGGGAATTGAATGTGGTGCTGTCCAGATTGATGAAGGAGCCTTTTGAACCTATTCATAAGGCTTCGTTGCAGCACCTGTCCTGGAAGGAGGCGTTCCTTGTGGCCATTACATCGGCCCGCAGGGTGAGTGAAATTCAGGCGTTGTTTTGCCAAGAACCTTATACTGTATTTCATGCTGCTAAGGTTGTTATGTGTACTCACCCTAAATTTCTTCCTAAGGTTATCTTTGATTTCCATGTTAACCAGACCATAACTTTACCTACGTTTTTTCAGAATCCTTCGTCTCCAGCGGGAAGGTCTCTGCATTCCCTGGATGTTAGGAGAGTGTTGAAATTTTATCTGGATAAAACCAAAGATATTCGTAGGTCAGACCAATTGTTTATCAATTATGGATCAGTCAGGACCGGTCTTGCTACTTCAAAACAGTCCACCTCGAGGTGGATTGTGTCCTGTATACAATTGTGTTACCAAAGCTAATAAGACCTTGGGGGGTAAACCTAAGGCTCATTCCACCAGGGGCAAAGCTGCCACGACTGCTTTTCTCCGTAATGTTCTAATTGCAGGGCGGCCACTTGGAAGTCGGTCCATACCTTTGCTAAGCATTACTGTCTGGACACTGATGCTAGGACAGATGCTCAGGTTGGGCAGGCTTCGTTGCGGAATCTGTTAGCACAGTAGTGGTGTTATTTCTCTTCTCTCCACCGCCGCTTTGGTGTGGGGATGGCCTTGCCATTCTATTCACTAGATTATGACTATACACAGAGATCCCCTACAAAAGAAGGAGTAGTTTCTGTCCTGTAACTCCAGTTCTGTAGTAGGGGTATCTCTGTTATAGTCATAAGCGCCCCCCTCCTCCCCGGTGGAGAAAGATATTCATGTAAGGAATGCTACATGTCTGGCGTGTTACGCCTTAAAAAAGAACTGAAAGTAAAAGGGACCTGCTGTGTATTCTGGGATACTGTGAGTTCTGGAAGGTTCTCTTAAAGGCACAGTATCCTGTTCTGAGCCACATAATGGCAGCCTATGGGGCTTGTCTGTCCACTACTTTCTCTATCATTCCAGAGGCTTTTGCTGGTAGGGGAAGGTTTTTCTCTGTATAGAACACTGGACTGGCTGTTTGTGGGTTTTTGGTGGAATTTCTAGTTAAAGTACTGGACAGTGTGGTATTCACCTGTTACAACGCATTTTTTACAACGCACTACCACTACAACGCAGGCATTACAACGCATACCATTACAACGCATAGCGCTGGGGGGCGCTCTAGGATAAGAGGTAAGTTTAATTTACTATCCAACACCTTCCCTAGGGTCCACGGGGACTGGAGTTAGAATAGTAAATTATACTTACCACTATCCAGCACCCCAAAGCGCTATGCGTTGTAGTGGTATGCGTTGTGAATACCGCGTTGTAATGGTATGCGGAGTAAAAGTATGCGTTGTAACGTCATACATCCGGACAGTGTAGCTTGTGGATATAGGCTGCATTATCTGTCTTTAAATTCTCTCTTAAGTGTCTGTGCAGGTCTGCATTGTTTGACGACTTAAGAGATTATTTTTGATTCCTCCGGGGTCCACGCACATGGGCGGGACTATTCCCTAGATTATGACTATAACAGAGATACCCCTACTACAGAACTGGAGTTACAGGACAGAGACTACTCCTTCCTCTTTTACAGCAGGAGGTCCATATCCATAATTACAAACAATTTACAATTAAAAACTACTAGTCTTAACTTATTCTAAACATCCTAACCAAAAAGCCTTAATAGGGGCGTGCCTGTTAATCTCTAACCCCACCAATCCGTCACCAAGTGAATTCATTCTATACACAACCTCTAAAACAGTTTTAACTTCTGCCTGGAAAAAAATGATAAAGAAAAGTAGAACAAGATGGAAAGAAAATAAGATGTATAAAAGTCAGAAGAAGAAAAATGACGAAAGAGAAAAAAGAAGAAAAAGGACCAAATGATGTGTCCACATTCATAATCCGAGGCTGGCGGCCAAAGAAGGATCACCCACTGGTTAAACAAAAATACCTTGTGGTAGATGCAGTATGCTCTCACAATATAATAAACCTGGGGAGGAAGCCAACTTTACTTGCACTACATCTGTGTTGTTGCTCAACACTGAAAAAAGGAACAAACTGAAATTATTGATGTACTCTTGACTTTATAGAATGGTGTGAATGTAAGCCTTGCCAAGGTGTATTTACCTAAATCGTTTACTTAAAGCTGTAGAAACAGTGCCAAGAAATTCAATCTAAAACTATTTTCAATGAATCAGCTTAAACTTTCGTATACAAACTCTGTAACAAAAACCGAAGAAAAACCCAATATAATGAAGCCGCCTTAAATATTTGCAAAAATCCAATATGTGTAGGGAGCTGCTGTTAAAAATAAAATAACTCCACTTGAGCGATGACTGCATGAGATGTTATTTGTGGGGCTCATAATGAAGTTCTAATGTTTAAATGTACCCTATTTAGTAAAGGGCCATGGTAGTCATCCTAGTATTTAAGACCGATCCAAAAAGGACCGGTATATGTATCCAGGTGAACAGTTATAAGAAACGAAGAATGGATACCTGGTATACATCTTGAATCTGCGTAGAAATAAAGGCTTCAAATACAGGTACTTACAACAAGGGGTGGTGAGGGACAGAGTCTCTGAATTAAGCAGAAAGCTCTCACCCAGTCAAGAGATCAGGGCTAGATCCAACACCGTTTTTTAGCTCACTGCACCATCCCAGTTTCAGAACCTGGCTGTATGCAAATTAGTCTGTTCCTGTCCCAGTGCATGATGGGAACAGGGCAAACCAAACTACAAAAGCCAATTCTTACACTGGGAAGGAAACAAGCTCCCGGGGACCGGTTTCTGGCATTACAGCCGTCTTCGGCCCGGTTTGCTTGAATCCTGATGGTGCAATGAGCAAGGGTCTCACATCTGAGAATACCCTTCCACGCTTAGGGTGGACAAAAATATTTACAACAAGGGGTTGTGAGGGACAGAGTCTCTGAATTAAGCAGAAAGCTCTCACCCAGTCAAGAGATCAGGGCTAGATCCCCCTTTTCTGAATTGTTTTTGGCCACTATAGGTGTGGCAGGGTATACTCAGACATGAGTCCCTTTCTCACTGCACCATCAGGATTCAAGCAAGCCGGGCCGAAGACGGCTGAAATGCCAGAAACCGGTCCCCGGTAGCTTGTCTCCTTTCTGGTGAAGAATTGGCTTGGTAGTTTAGTCTGCCCTGTTCCCATGATGCACTGGGCCAGGGACAGACTGATTTGCATATAGCCAGGTTCTGAGCTGGGAAGGTGCAGTGAGATAAATAACGGTGATGGATCAAGCCCTGATCTTTGGACTGGGTAAGAGTGGTCTGCTTAATTCAGACACTCTGTTCATCACTACCCCCTTTTCTGAATTGTCAAATACAGGTACAGCAACACGGGAAATGTATGAATTGATAACCCTGTGAATCCAAGTACGGCCATTATCAATTTAAGAAATCAATGGCTCGGTAGAAACTTGAAAAATGATTGTTCTCTTCCAGGGGATACTCATTAATAGTCATAAGCAATGTTCCCTCTAATTTTTTTCCTCTGTGTGCGGCAGTCGAGGGTCTCTGTGCGCTGCAACCATGGCTATGTGCGCCAGGAACCAGACGCGCGTGTGCAGCGCCAAATGTCACTCTAAACGTTTACTTAAAAAAGTGAAAAGGCCGATCTTAAGGCCGGTTTGCAAATTGGATAAACACGCCCTGACATGAATTGATTACACAGGCAAGTACACTTCAGGTTTAGAAAAGCACAAGACTCCAACGGTGGTACAATCATAAGAATTTTACTAAATATTCTTAACTGGAGCACTGTTCTTTGGGTGGGGAAATGTTGAGAGCCTATACAATATATATGCACCGGGCGAGTGAAAGGCTTGCTACAGTGAGGACCTTGAGTACCCTGCCAGGGCTAATGTCAAGACCTGACTTTTGCGGGTCCAGTGGAAGTGGCTCGTCTAGAAAGCATTTGTGACCACCTAATGAGATGCTATTTTTTTCCCTTTTCTTTCACATTTTTTAGCACTATACAGCAGAAGTGTTGTATTGCTAAGTCCTAATGAATTCGCCTACACCTAAGGTTTGGGCAATTGAGGAGCAGAAACATGTTCACCATATCAACAAAATAATTTTTCCTCCCAGTGGAATCACTTGCATGGTTTTAATCCTAACACCCAACAGACAAGAATAGAGCAGAATGGCTGTGGGGTATTTAGTTTTTTTTAATTAACTATTCTTTTATTTTCATACACAGCATCATTCACCTACATTATTGTATCACATATGGTCCTACAAAAAGGTGGTGTGAGGAGGGACCCTATGACGAAGCATGCCACCTTTGGTGGATGAGGGTTCTCGTCCTTAAAAACACAATTTCAAAGACTCCTGAGTTTTTTTTCGCATTTATGTAACATTTTAGACCCGGGTATTTTATTGTGTTTCTAAATCATGTTGTGGGGACCTGATACCCGCTGGTTTCGAAGTCTCCCCCTCCGCCTACCAGATAGCTTCTAGCTGTTTGTAGACCACAGCCTCTTGTGGACCGTACCAGAAACTTACAGATGGCTTAGAGTCCACTGCTTCTTGCCATTTGTTGACTATATTGCCACTCTCATTCGCTTACCTCTTAATTAATGCCTTGTGTTTTATCTTCTTGTATGTTCCTACCCTGGAGGATAGCCTCTTTATGGGCCTGATGATTGTTTGGCTGGATTGTATCCTTCCACTGCTCACACTTCCGGAACTGCTCTTTTTCGTCTTTTAGAATTCTAGGAGTGTGCACATGTTCTAGGTTTTGTGTGTGTGTGCTTCTCCTCCCAGCCAGCTGCACGCCCCATGCTCTTTGTTGCTTTCTGCCTCCTCTTCGCCTTTCCATCACATACTGTTTTTCCTTTCGATTCTTTACCTCGCCCGCATATTAAGCCTTGCTCCCTTCTATCTTTTCCTTTGCAATCATTTTGCCCTAACTCTCGCCATATCCTCTCCAACCTGCTCTCTTCATCCCCTCTTTGATGTTTATTCCACCTCTCGATTATTTATATATATATATATATATATATATATATATATATATATATATATATTAGTTGTAATTGGTTGGCACAAGTGAATTCTTTTTTATATCCAAGTTGCATTTGTCATCTTAAATTAGAAAATAAATAAAAAGATGTCCGCCATGTCATTCAGTAGGTGTGTGCATCTATGATGCGTGCTCGTCTTCTGAATGGTGCATCTTCTTGACGTCATGACACATACACTTCATGATGTATAGCACTGACACAAACATTTTCATGGGCCAGTAGATCACACAGGTGAGCCCCCTTGGCCTTCTACTTTGTGTGTATGTATGTGCGTGTGTATTACATAAGGAAACGGTTCACCAGCATCACTCAGCGCTACCCCAGCATCACTCTGCGCTACCCCAGCATCACTCTGCGCTACCCCAGCATCACTCTGCGCTACCGCAGCATCACTCGGCGCTACCCCAGCATCACTCGGCGCTACCCCAGCATCACTCGGCGCTACCCCAGCATCACTCAGCGCTACCCCAGCATCACTCAGCGCTACCCCAGCATCACTCAGCGCTACCCCAGCATCACTCAGCGCTACCCCAGCATCACTCAGCGCTACCCCAGCATCACTCAGCGCTACCCCAGCATCACTCAGCGCTACCCCAGCATCACTCAGGGCTACCCCAGCATCACTCAGGGCTACCCCAGCATCACTCAGGGCTACCCCAGCATCCCTCAGCGCCTCCACAGCATCCCTCAGCGCCTCCACAGCATCCCTCAGCGCCTCCGCGCCTCCACAGCATCCCTCGGCGCCTCCCCAGCATCCCTCAGCGCCTCCACAGCATCCCTCGGCGCCTCCCCAGCATCCCTCGGGGCCTCCGCAGCATCCCTCGGGGCCTCCGCAGCATCCCTCGGGGCCTCCGCAGCATCCCTCGGGGCCTCCGCAGCATCCCTCGGGGCCTCCGCAGCATCCCTCGGGGCCTCCGCAGCATCCCTCGGGGCCTCCGCAGCATCCCTCGGGGCCTCCGCAGCATCACTCGGGGCCTCCGCAGCATCACTCGGGGCCTCCGCAGCATCCCTCGGGGCCTCCGCAGCATCCCTCGGGGCCTCCGCAGCATCACTCGGGGCCTCCGCAGCATCACTCGGGGCCTCCGCAGCATCACTCGGGGCCTCCGCAGCATCACTCGGGGCCTCCGCAGCATCACTCGGGGCCTCCGCAGCATCACTCGGGGCCTCCGCAGCATCACTCGGGGCCTCCGCAGCATCACTCGGGGCCTCCGCAGCATCACTCGGGGCCTCCGCAGCATCACTCGGGGCCTCCGCAGCATCACTCGGGGCCTCCGCAGCATCACTCGGGGCCTCCGCAGCATCACTCGGGGCCTCCGCAGCATCACTCGGGGCCTCCGCAGCATCACTCGGGGCCTCCGCAGCATCACTCGGGGCCTCCGCAGCATCACTCGGGGCCTCCGCAGCATCACTCGGGGCCTCCGCAGCATCACTCGGGGCCTCCGCAGCATCACTCGGGGCCTCCGCAGCATCACTCGGGGCCTCCGCAGCATCACTCGGGGCCTCCGCAGCATCACTCGGGGCCTCCGCAGCATCACTCGGGGCCTCCGCAGTGTTGGACAGGCCACATGACGGGCCGCTCTCCCCCGGCTCGACCAGGCCCGAGCCCAGTCACGCAAGCACCACACACCACCATTGCACGCCCTACGTCCCCTCAGGGACCCCTGCCCTCGAACATGATAACCTCGTGGGTCCGATCCACTGCCGGCCCATGCACCCAGCCCGGGCCGCCATCTTGGACACCTCGCCACGAGGCCGCCTGGCCCCCGATCGACCTCAACCCTGGGCCTAGCCCAGCCTCAGACAATCCGGCACCACCCTCCACCCAGGAGGTGAGCGGGCTACTTGGCAAGTCAATGGGAGAAAGAGGTGCCGATGGCTCTCCCCCCGCCCAGTGCCGCTCGCCCATCGCCTCCCCGGGCGCTGGCTCCACCCCCCTGCTGGGTGTCTGGACTCCCTCATCCCGGACCTCCCGACCTCCAAGTGCGAGGGTCCGGACATCAAAGCACGCCAGCCCTATAACTGGGGCAGCTCCAGAGCAGGAAGTCAGTTGTATCTTGGAGTCGAGAGACGTAAGAGGAACTCATCCTGGACGGACTACTGGCGCTGCCGTAGCTCTGTCCTGTGCACCATCATCCTGCCTGTTGGCGCTGCCACAGCCGTCGTAACCTTCATCCTTCACCGTCGTCCGGATCTGCTGGCGAGGCCGCGGACCGTTGTAACCGTCATCTTCATCGGGACCTGCTTGGCTTCTCCACGGCCCGTCGACCATCCTTCATCCATCTCGGGACCTGCTTGGCTCCTCCACGGCCCGATCAGCAACCACGCCGAGCTCGAGGATTGAGAGCTATTTAACTCATTGGTAACTAAGACTGTCCCGCTACCCTTTTCCTCAACCAGAGATCAGAACCGAGGGGACCCCTGAGTCCAGACCTCCTTGTATCATATCGACGTAACCTAAGAATTGCATATAAAGTCTCGTTAACCTTCAATCTTGTGTGGTGTCCGTCTGTGGGGGGGAAGTTACTTATCTGTACAGTCGTTGGAGACGGCTCTCCCTGGAGACCTCTCCCCGTAATCTCGGCCGACCCTCCCGGTCCGTCTAACATTGGTGGCCAGCGGCGCGATCCGAATCACCGCATAACGTACAGAGAGTAGCTCACCCCACAACGAACAACAATGTCGACTAAAGAGAGCGGATCAACTGAGAAGTTCCAAATGGAAAAACTAGAGGAATACAGCCATCGTGAACTAAAGCAGTTCTGCATCGAACTAGGTATCGCTACCACCGGACTAAGTACCAAGGACGATTTTAAGCATGCCCTAGAATCTTGGGCAGAGACCGGGGATGTCGAAGCCCCTGAGCAAAGCACCGCGAAAAATACCAACACGGCCCCTGAGGGGCAAAGAACCAGTCTCTCGCAAGACGAGATCCAAGAAAGAGAAAAAGCCCGACTACACGAACTCGAAATGGCCCGACTCAAGATGGACATAGAACTCAAATTGGCCGAGCAAAAAATAAACTTAGAGCACCTTCGCCTCCGAGAAGAAAGAGAGGAGAAACAGAGGCAAAGGGAGCTCGAGGAAAAAAGACTAACGTACGAGCACGAACGGAACCTAGCCGAGATCAACCTGCGCAAACAGAATAAAGAGTTAGGGGTGCCCGACAGACCGTCCACCCCAGGGACCGCGGAGAAAAAAGTGCACATCCCCAAGGATGTGGTCCGAGAATATTTTCGAGAAGACGACATCCAGCAATGGTTTAAGGCCTATGAAATCGCGATGACTGCGCACCGGATCGATAGAGCCGACTGGGGAGCCGGCCTATGGGGCAAATTCCTCAATGAGGGCCGCGATACTCTGTTACAGCTTCCAGACCACCAGATGACCTCCTACGACCATATGAAAGCGGCCCTCCTCACCCGCTATGGCCTCACGCCCGAGATGTACCGTCAGAGGTTCCGAGACTGCACACGCATTCCAGGTACAACTTGGGTGGACTATGTAACGTACTTTAGCCGAGCCTTCGAAGGCTGGATCAGAGGGAACAACGTCACGACCTACGAGCAGCTGTTCAATCTGATGGTATGGGAGCATCTGTCCAACAATTGCTTCATTGAACTACGCCAACACCTCCTCGACAGCAAGTTAACCGATCCCCGGCAGCTCGCAGCCGAAGCTGACCGGTGGGAGATCACCAGAGTGGGCCGGAATGGGTCCTACGAGCAGAACAGGAACAACAATGGTCACTACCGACCCAGAGGAGGAGGAGGGGGCCAAGGACGAGGAAGAGACAATACTCCGGCCGCCCCCGCTACCAGCACCACCCCCCCGGCCAACCGGGGCAGCACCCCGGCGCGACCGGGATACAGAGCCAATGTTACATGTCACCGATGCCAACGAGTCGGCCACTATGCAAACGACCCAAGCTGCCCGCAGTATCAGAGTCCAAGACCCCGCCAGGTGGCCGCCGCGGCACTAGGGGAAGAACAGATCTCCGAGGAACAAGAAACAGGCGAGCAAGAGTATCAAGAGTGGGAGCCAGCCGCCATGACTCTCGCGTGCTTAGGGGGAAGAGACATGGTCCCGCGGGTCCCCCTACCCGCTAACACCCAGAAGTACAGCCAATGGGTGAGCATCAATGGACAACGGGCCGAAGCCCTTCGAGACACCGGGGCCAGTGTGACAGCCGTCCGCTGTCATCTGGTGACCCCAGAACAATATCTACCGAACGTTCTCTGCCCTGTGCGATCAGCCGACAACTCGGAAAGTCTGTGTCGGATGGCCTGCGTCCCCTTTGAGTGGGGAGGGGTCTCCGGCATGTTGAAGGTAACGGTCCGAGACGACGCCCCCGTGGAATGCCTCCTCGGAAATGACCTGGAAAACTCCCCGTGGGCAGCCGTGGAGCGAAAAGAACACTTGGGGATGTTGGGCGTCCCAGACTGGGCGTGCGTCACCACCCGGTCCATGGCCGCCCGTGCCAACCATCACCCGGAAGAACCAGAATGGCCGGCGCCACCGCCTCCGGTCGCCCCCGCCGAGACCCCCGACCATGGCATCCCCCTCGAACTTGCTCAACCTTCCGACCTCGCTAATCTTGATCAGTGGGCTCAAGAAGGGGGACCCACACAAGAACAATTTCGTCAGGAACAGAAGACCTGTCCCTCCCTTGAGGGACTCCGACAACAAGCGCTCGCCCAAAGCGCCGGGGATACCTCCGGAACTCATTGGGTCTACTGGGACAATGATCTATTGTACAGCGAGCAACGAATCGCCGAGCTGGGGGCCAACCGAGTACTAGTGGTGCCCCTCCGCTTTAGAGACTTCCTGCTAAACCTGGCCCACGATGTCCCCCTGGCAGGGCACCTGGGACAGGATAAAACCTACAGCCGCCTAGTGACCCACTTCTTCTGGCCCAAAATGAGAAACGATGTGCACCAGCATTGCCGATCTTGCCCCACGTGCCAAGCCAGTGGGAAGAGCGGCCGCAAATTAAAGGCTCCCCTGCAACCCTTTCCAGTAGTCACGACCCCATTTGAGAGGGTCGGGATAGACATTGTGGGACCCCTGGACCCGCGTACAAGACAAGGCCATCGCTTCATCCTGGTACTAGTGGACCACGCCACCCGCTACCCTGAGGCTATTCCTCTCCGGACCGTGACAGCCCCAGTGGTCGGCCGGGCCCTGATGGGGATCTTCTCCCGTGTGGGGTTCCCCCGAGAAGTCGTCAGTGACAGAGGCACGAACTTTATTTCTAAATATATGAAGTCCCTCTGGCAACAGTGTGGGGTCACCTACCGCTTCACGACCCCCTATCACCCCCAAGGAAACGGACTGGTTGAGCGGTTCAATCGCACGCTAAAAGGGATGATCGGGGGATTGGAAGAGCCCCTCCGTCGCCAGTGGGACGTGCTGCTGCCGTGCCTCCTCTTCGCCTACCGGGAGGTCCCACAGAAGTCCCTAGGCTTCAGCCCCTTCGAGCTGCTCTATGGGCACCCAGTACGGGGGCCACTCAGCCTGATCAAAGAAGGCTGGGAGATGCCTCCGGCCAAGAGTCCTCCAGATGTCTTCCGGTACCTCCTCACCCTCCGCAACCAGTCCCGGCGGTTCAGAGACCTAGCAAAAGCCAACCTAGAGGCCAGTCAAGAGGACATGAAGAAATGGTATGACCAGAACGCCTCATCCATTGAATTCGAGCCGGGGCAACAGGTCTGGGTAATGTCCCCCACAGAACCGTGCGCTCTCCAAGACAAATGGACGGGACCCTTCAAGGTAATCGAGCGCAAGGGTCCTGCCACCTATCTGATCGATATGGAGTCCGCCCGGAATCCGCTCCGAGTCCTCCACACCAACAGACTGAAACCCCACTTTGCACGAACAGAACTCAGCCTCTTGATGGCCACAGACAATGGGGTTGAAGACGACTCCGAGCCTCTCCCTGACCTCTTGCGGACCCAGGAGCAAGACGGCTCCGTGGATGGGGTCCGACTCTCGGAGACCCTCACCAGAGAACAACGGCAAGAGTGCCAAGCCCTCCTATCACGGTTCGCCAGTCTGTTCTCCCTCACCCCAGGTGTCACTTCCTGGTGTGTGCACGATGTGGACACCGGAGACAGCCCTCCTATCCGCCACCGGGCCTACCGCGTACCTGATCGGGTACGGGCCTGCATCCAGGCGGAAGTAGCTAAGATGCTCACGCTCGGGGTCATCGAGCCCTCAGACAGTCCATGGGCCAGCCCGGTCGTACTGGTCCCCAAAGCAGCCGCCCCCGGAACCACACCAGAACTCCGGTTCTGTGTCGACTACCGGGGCCTGAATGAAGTCACCAGAACGGACGCACACCCCATCCCCCGGGCAGATGAACTGGTCGACCGAATGGGCGCTGCCCGCTACCTCAGCATCTTCGACCTGACGGCAGGTTATTGGCAGATCGGCCTCACACCCCGAGCACAAGAACGCTCTGCCTTCTCCACCCCCGATGGCCACTATCACTTTACGGTCATGCCCTTCGGCATGAAGAATGCCCCAGCGACGTTCCAACGGCTCGTCAATCAGGTCCTGGCGGGGCTCGAAGAGTTCAGCGCCGCCTACCTGGACGACATCGCTGTGTACAGCCACCATTGGACCGAGCACCTCCACCACCTCCAAGCAGTGCTGCAAGCCCTTCAGCGAGCTGGCCTCACGATCAAGGCCAGCAAATGCCAAATTGGACAAGGGTCGGTGACCTACCTCGGACACCAGGTGGGAAGCGGCCTAGTGGCCCCCCTACAGCTGAAAATTGCCGCCATCCAGAACTGGCAACCCCCTATCACTCAAACTGAGGTGCGAGCCTTCCTGGGCCTCACGGGCTACTACCGAAGGTTCGTGAAAGACTATGGTACCATCGTGGGGCCTCTCACCGAACTCACGTCAAAAAATCAGCCCAAGAAGGTGAACTGGACCCCAGAGTGTCAAGCGGCATTCGAACAGTTAAAGGCCGCCATGTGTTCCGCTCCTGTGCTCCAGGCCCCAGACTACAGCCGGGAGTTCGTCGTCCAGACGGACGCCTCCGACCAGGGCATTGGGGCGGTCCTGTCCCAAGTGGACACCGAAGGCCTCGATCAACCGGTGGCCTTCATCAGCCGGAGACTCCTACCCCGGGAACAACGCTGGAGCACCATAGAGAGGGAAGCCTTCGCTGTGGTATGGGCCCTCAAGAAGCTCCGGCCCTACCTTTTTGGCACCCACTTTCGGGTGCAGACTGACCACCGACCCCTGCAGTGGTTGATGCATATGCGGGGGGAAAACCCAAAATTGCTACGCTGGTCCATCTCCTTACAAGGTATGGACTTCACAGTCGAACACCGGCCTGGGTCCGACCACGCCAACGCCGATGGCCTGTCCCGGTTTTTCCGCCTCGACGAAGAGAGTCCCCAAGAAGATGGGTAACTCTCCCCGCCTTCAGCTGGGGGGGACGCATGTTGGACAGGCCACATGACGGGCCGCTCTCCCCCGGCTCGACCAGGCCCGAGCCCAGTCACGCAAGCACCACACACCACCATTGCACGCCCTACGTCCCCTCAGGGACCCCTGCCCTCGAACATGATAACCTCGTGGGTCCGATCCACTGCCGGCCCATGCACCCAGCCCGGGCCGCCATCTTGGACACCTCGCCACGAGGCCGCCTGGCCCCCGATCGACCTCAACCCTGGGCCTAGCCCAGCCTCAGACAATCCGGCACCACCCTCCACCCAGGAGGTGAGCGGGCTACTTGGCAAGTCAATGGGAGAAAGAGGTGCCGATGGCTCTCCCCCCGCCCAGTGCCGCTCGCCCATCGCCTCCCCGGGCGCTGGCTCCACCCCCCTGCTGGGTGTCTGGACTCCCTCATCCCGGACCTCCCGACCTCCAAGTGCGAGGGTCCGGACATCAAAGCACGCCAGCCCTATAACTGGGGCAGCTCCAGAGCAGGAAGTCAGTTGTATCTTGGAGTCGAGAGACGTAAGAGGAACTCATCCTGGACGGACTACTGGCGCTGCCGTAGCTCTGTCCTGTGCACCATCATCCTGCCTGTTGGCGCTGCCACAGCCGTCGTAACCTTCATCCTTCACCGTCGTCCGGATCTGCTGGCGAGGCCGCGGACCGTTGTAACCGTCATCTTCATCGGGACCTGCTTGGCTTCTCCACGGCCCGTCGACCATCCTTCATCCATCTCGGGACCTGCTTGGCTCCTCCACGGCCCGATCAGCAACCACGCCGAGCTCGAGGATTGAGAGCTATTTAACTCATTGGTAACTAAGACTGTCCCGCTACCCTTTTCCTCAACCAGAGATCAGAACCGAGGGGACCCCTGAGTCCAGACCTCCTTGTATCATATCGACGTAACCTAAGAATTGCATATAAAGTCTCGTTAACCTTCAATCTTGTGTGGTGTCCGTCTGTGGGGGGGAAGTTACTTATCTGTACAGTCGTTGGAGACGGCTCTCCCTGGAGACCTCTCCCCGTAATCTCGGCCGACCCTCCCGGTCCGTCTAACACGCAGCATCACTCGGGGCCTCCGCAGCATCACTCGGGGCCTCCGCAGCATCACTCGGGGCCTCCGCAGCATCACTCGGGGCCTCCGCAGCATCACTCGGGGCCTCCGCAGCATCACTCGGGGCCTCCGCAGCATCACTCGGGGCCTCCGCAGCATCACTCGGGGCCTCCGCAGCATCACTCGGGGCCTCCGCAGCATCACTCGGGGCCTCCGCAGCATCACTCGGGGCCTCCGCAGCATCACTCGGGGCCTCCGCAGCATCACTCGGGGCCTCCGCAGCATCACTCGGGGCCTCCGCAGCATCACTCGGGGCCTCCGCAGCATCACTCGGGGCCTCCGCAGCATCACTCGGGGCCTCCGCAGCATCACTCGGGGCCTCCGCAGCATCACTCGGGGCCTCCGCAGCATCACTCGGGGCCTCCGCAGCATCACTCGGGGCCTCCGCAGCATCACTCGGGGCCTCCGCAGCATCACTCGGGGCCTCCACAGCATCACTCGGGGCCTCCACAGCATCACTCGGGGCCTCCACAGCATCACTCGGGGCCTCCACAGCATCACTCGGGGCCTCCACAGCATCACTCGGGGCCTCCACAGCATCACTCCGGGCCTCCACAGCATCACTCCGCGCCATCACAGCATCAATCTGTGCAACCATTCAACAACAACTGGTTCAAATATGTTCTCTCAATGTTTCAAGCTTTATTACAAATGTTACAAAAAAGATGTTAATATTTCACTTCTGTTCTTGGATTTTCGTCACAATAAAATACACTGAACATAATCTTCACAAAAGTTATTTACAAAGGTTTAAGCTATTGCCATTATAAATTACAATCACTTTTATTTATATATTAATTATTTTAAAAAATTAAAAGCCATTTTTATTTGTAATATCAATACATGTAAGTCACGTAAATACAAAACATGTTGCATTACAAATGCTATAGGTGTCACATTTGCGAAAGTTATAACTATTGGCATTGTAAATGACAAAGCTATTAATTTAGCTATTTTCAAAACCAACACATATTTAAAAGATTGTCATTAACAAGACCAATAGCTCAAACTTTCATAATGCGAGACCTATTGTATTGCAAATGCTTGTCTATATATACATTAGCAGACAGCCACCGAATTGCGGTGTCCCACTTCCTTCAAATAGCTTTTGAGAACAAAACACATACGGGGCAAAGCAGAAACAGTGCAAAGATAGCTCCTGACAAATGTACTAAAGCATTCACAAGGTACACAATTTAATGTAAGCAAGTTTGATCTTCACTTTCTTGATTTTTTTGTGCTTTGACATCTTTTAGATATTTTCTATGCTTTTTTTTAATTTTAACTTCATGTAGCAGCAATTTGTGTCCGAGTTGCCTATGGTAGTGCGCTTTATTTAATTATTTTCACACATGAATTAGTCAGTAAACCACTAAAAAGGAATTACATTTTAATTATTTGCCTTCTAGATTTGGTGCTTTTTTTTACACATCATACTTTTTAGAAAATAACTTGTGCGGTGAACATTTTGTGGGCGGTGAATTTTTCATAACAGAAGTGGTAGTCTGGGGAATAAAAATTGAAAAATTGTGTCCATGCTTCTGTGAACGCCTTTGAATTTGTGATCTTTCTGAAGCATATTTATATCTTGGGTAGCAATTACTATTCAATTGCAGCAGTAGCCTTTAAACATTTTGGGCCTCATCCGAGTGCCTGGTTATTTGATGTATACTGCAAACGGAAAAAACAGATACTACAGGGTGCAGTCTCAGAACGAGAACTAAAACTGGGATAAGTGATACCAGATGCTTTCGTCCGATGTCAAACAAGGAATATAGCGTTTTCTCTGTACAAACTGCTCAGTTCAACCTGGCAATGTGAAAATCTGTAGTATTTTTCGTCTACTTGTAATCCTGATTCAGGGGCAGACTTCCATGTGTCTCATTCAGGTTTTCTGGCCCCACGGCAGGAGACGGCAGTGAAAGGAGCAGAGGGAAGTGTTTCCATGTGGCCCCTTTTGTTATGTATTTTCCTGAAGCACCTGTATTCTGATAGTAACGCGAGGCTGCGGGGGAGATGGAGTGCTTTTATTTAAATATCCATGTTAATCGCCGCTTGTGAAGGGGCTTCAATTAACATGGATTCTTATATAAAAGCACTCCATCTCCCCCGCAGCCTCACGTTACTATCAAAACAATGCAGGTGCTTCAGGAAAATACATAACACAAGGGGCCACATGGAAACACCTCCGCCCCTATCGCCGCCGTCTCCTACCTTCTGACAATGCCCGCTTTTCTTGCCGCGCGCCTTTTAAAAGCGGCGGCGGCGGCAGCGCGAATACTCTCGCTGGATGTGCCCTCTGTGCCCTCTCCACACATGGGACTGCGCGCTCGGGGGTAGAGAAGTGCGCGCGCGCGCGGCCGCGCGGCTTCTTGGGAACAGTGGTCATAAGCACTGAATAATCTCCGCCCGTGAGCGGGAACCCGGAACATATAACAATATACATCTATATGTGTAATATATAATAATTAGTACATAGTACTAAACCAAAAAATACACATATACATGTATAAACCATAATATGCAGCCCAACATACTGTATAGGCTAATAAGGCCTTATTACACACTTTCTGCAGAATGAAAATGCTCCATACATCAATGCAATGAACAGGCTAGAACCTAGAAATGCGTTTTATAACATAAATACCCTTTATTTTCATCAACTAATCTGTTGTTAAAGGCAATTAGCCTAACAAGGCTGCATATGAATAAATGTCTGTGTACAGAAAATCAGACTGGCACCTTGCCTTTAAGGCCCCAGAGAATCTGAGCACTTTGCCTTTAAGGCCTCCAGGAGCAACCCAGCTCCCATCATGCACCACAGGTGACCGTTAGGTCAGTTCTTTTTTCCGGCTTGTTCTATGAGCAACCTGGAACTTGAGCTGGGCTAAATTTGACTTTTTTCAGTCAAAATGTGTTTTTTTCCTGTCTTTTTTGACAAGATTTAGTTCTAGTGGTGGTTTGTTTTCTTTTTCTGACTAAACTGTGGGAGTTTTTTAGTCAGTGATGCTACCTTTATTTTATAAATGTCCTTCCTGTGGGAAGAAAATGTCAAAATCTGATCCACACTCTGTTTGTGTGGTTTGTCTACCTTCTTCTCATAAGGTGGAAGATTGTTATCACTGCCTTAACCTTTCCAGCAGGACTTTGAGGGATAGGGAAAAGATGCGGCTTCTTGGACGTTTGGAGAGAGAAGGAAAGGGGCCTAAAAGCTTGATTTCATTTGGAGGGCCCTCTTCTCGTGTAAATCGTCGAAAATCTGCATCTCCTGAAGCTTCAACCAAGAAAAAGCATCTTCAGGAAGCGTCGACGTCGAAAGAGGTTTGTTCAGCGTCGATCTCCTCCATCAGCGTCGAGGACATCACCGGTGAGGCAGAAGTCGACATCGATGCAGTCGCTGTCGAAGAGTCTCTCGACGTCAAGACATCTGGTGTCGGTTGCGGTGAGGACGACGTCGGGGGTACGGAGTTCGACGTCGAAGGAGAAACATCACTCGACGTCGAGAGAGAGGCAGCACTCGACGTCGAAGGAGAAGCAGCACTCGACGTCGAAGGAAGGTCGACGTCTAAGGAAGGTCGACGTCGAAGGAAGGTCGACGGTCGACGTCGAAGGAAGGTCGACGGTCGACGTCGAAGGAAGGTCGACGGTCGACGTCGAAGGAAGGTCGACGGTCGACGTCGAAGGAAGGTCGACGGTTGACGTCGAAGGAAGGTCGACGTCTAAGGAAAAACGACGGTCGACGTCGATGGAGAGACGACGGTCGACGTCGAAGGAAATACGAAAGATGTTAAAGAGAAAAGTGACGTCGACAAAAAGTGAGATCGACGTCGAAGGATGTTGCGACGTCCAGACATGAAACGAAGAGGAGATTGGAGTCTCCATCGAGACGTAGTTTGAAGTCTACTCATGTTTCAGGCATGAAGAGAGAGTATCAGTGGCGAAGTCTCCCCCACCTGCTGAAAGGTCGGCATCGAGACATTCGAGATCAGCCTCTCGGACCTCCCATAGGTCTTTGTCGAGGTCTGCAGTGATTCGACTGCCTTTGGGGGCCTCTACACCTCAAGACCAGCAGGAAAAAGTTGCGCACCAGAATTCTTCGGTGGTGGCTCACTCTGGTTCGACTTCAAGGCAGTCTGTGTCAGAGAAAAGGCAATTAGTTCCCAGAGAACAAACTCCATCTGGCTCACCACGGTTTGAGCGAGTAGCTCTTCAAAGTCTTCCAAATCTTCTCTGGGAATTCAGATTGTGCAAATTTCGCCGGAGGGCTCTCCTGAGCGTGCAGCACAGCCGATTAACATGTCACTGAGGTGGTTGGAAAGCCTACGACATTGGAAGATGCAACCGACCGCTAATATAACTAGTATGAGAGTTGCTGTTCCTCAGGTTGTGGTTCCTAGGAGATCTCGTTCTAGGTCTCCGGTAAGAGGCAGATCTCGCTCTAGGGAACACAGACGGCGGAAGTCTGTTACTCCTCAAAGGCGAAATAGGACTCCTACATCATCTTCTTCATCGTCCTCTCCCAAGTAGAAGTTCGTATAGAGACTATTCTCCTACAATATCGTCAAGTCCCCCTTCGAGGGTATCCCCAGTGGCTGACCTTAGCACCTTTAACGATGTGTTATGTCGTGCAGCAAACAAGTCCAACATTGTGATGGCAGTTCCCCAAGTGACATCTTCGGTCATTTTTGAGAGTTTGCATCACAAGACTTCTGATAGACCTCTTCTGCCTTTGGTTCCTGGTCTGTTGGAGCCTGCTATGAAAGCTTTCTTGACTCCATCCACGGTGGGTTCAGGCCCTTCTAGAATTGCGAAGAAATATAAGGCTCCTGACCAAGATCCTATATTCTTACGTTCTGATCCGCCTCCAGACTCCCTTATAGTGGCGGCAGCCAGGAAGGCGCATTCTGCAACTTCTGTTTCCTCTGCCCCACCTGAGAAGGACAGTAAGAGCATGGATTCCTTAGGTCGGAAGATGTGTAGCACTGCTGGTTTGGTGATGAGTGGCCTGTGCAGCAGCCTTACTGGGCCGTTATGATCGTCTTTTGTGGGACTCTGTGGCTCGGTTTGCAGACAAACTTCCAAAAGAAGATCAAAAGGACTTCCTGGAAATTGTAGGCGAAGGAGGTTTGGGTTCGAGGCATGTGGGCTGCTAAATTCATATCTTAGCATTAGATCGCCACCTAGTGTTGGGTCCGGATGATCGCACATTGTTGTCCTGGAAGAGTCTTCGAAGTATCCTGAGATGGGTGGCTCCTCCCCTGGACTACAGTGCGCATGGGCATCGGCTCCATCCCCAGATTGTTTTTTTCCGCCATTGGGTTCGGATGCGGTCTCGACGTCTCTCCGTCGGAACCGAAAAAACATCATTTCTAAAGGCCAAAAGGCTTTGGGTTCTTTACGTCGGTATTGTTTGCGTACGGTCTCGAGTTCTTCCGTCTCTCGGAGCCGGAATCAGCGGAGTTTTTCCAACTCTTTGGACATCGAGGCCTTCTCATCGCGACTCGACACCAAGTTCCCAACATGGAGCGGAGTCCGTTTAAGCTGTGTCCGCTCTGTGGGTCCAAATACCCACATATAGACGTGCACCCGGTCTGTAATAAATGCCTTTCGCCAGACCATGACGAAGGAAGTTGCAGGGCCTGTGCGAGTTTCAGGTCGAAGAAGACTCTCACGATTCGGCGCGCGGTGCGCCTGGTGGCCAAGCAGACGGCCCCGGATCCAGAAAACATCTTCGGCGACCAAGAAGAGGAGGACCAGAGCCATCATCTTCAAATCTCCCCGCCTGAGACGGAGGTCGAGGCTGATCCGGAATATGACGACGACGGGGTCGTGGATCAAGGCCTTGAATACGTCGACGAGGTAGGGGACGACAATATGGTTTATGGGGCCGCGGAAGATAGCTCAGGGGACGAGCTATGCCCCGAAGTTGACGAACATCAGGAAAGGGTCGCGGGATCGCCTGTCGGCCTTACCCAAGACCCTGTAGCGCAAGCCTCGGCCCCGCCTGCTGGCCCGGCCACGGACATACTTGCTGCGCCGAGGGAATCGAAACCGAAACTGAAAGCAGCGGTCTCGACTACACCTAAAATGGCCGACCCGAAACTGAAAGCGAAAGTTAAGGACTCAATCGTCCCTAAGATGGCGGTCGTTACAGCAAAGTCGAGTAAACCGGCAGCCTCATCGACTCCGTCGACCTCCGGTCCGCAGAAGTCGAAGAAACACGGCGATTCCACAGGGTCGAAATCGGCGCCGGAGGAGAGATCCTCTAAAAAGGGTGGCACGCACAAGACAAGCGCGCCGGCGCCGGCAAAGCCAGCCAAAGCAAGCGACGCAGCCCCGGCTCCAACAGGAACATCGGCGCATCGCTCCAAGGACTCGAGGTCGGCGCCGTCCATCCCTCCAAAAGACCAACGGAACGTCGCATCCGAAGGCAAGCCCACCTCGTCGGTGCCAAAGACATCGGTCACCGACACATCTCTCGTTGCTCCTTCACTACAAAGAATTAGGGAGAAGGCTTTTTCTTCGTCGGCGCCAACGCCATCGACGCAAAAGGAGGCAGACGTCCCGGTCAAGCCCGCAAGTAAACTCCTCTTCCTTCTACCACCAAAAGTGGCGCCGAAGGCTTTTTCATCGAAATCGACGCCAAAGAAGTCGGAATCTTCTACGGCAGGGGCATCTTCAGGTCATGTGCACGACCAAGAAGAGGATTCGGAGTGCTTCATAGATGCGGACACGGGGAAGTTAACCCTTTACAAAAGGAAAATCACTTCGCAGCCGGTGGAATCCTATGTCATCCCCCTAAAGAAGAAGAAGTACCAACATGACGCCTCAGGCCTCATGGAACCTATCCAGCCTCCTCCAAGAAGGAGCCCAACACCGTCTCCAGACCACTCTGAAAGTGAGGGCTATGCTGAAGATGAACAATATACATTCCCAGTCAATGAACCTGAGGCACAGCCAGATTCATATGATGTCATTGGGGACCAAGGCACCCAAGATATGGGACAAGACCCACAGACTTTCGGTGCACGTGCATCCCCTACAGAGGATTCTGCAGGTTTTCATGCACTCATTGAGAGGGCAGCTGCTAACCATGATGTGGACATGCATGCTGACCCAGTGGAGGAAGACTTTCTGTTCGACACTTTTTCGGTTTCGGAAAAAACTGTCAAGACACTGCCCATGCTTAAAGGGGTCCTCAAGCATGCTGCGGACATCTTTAAGGAGCCTACCAGGGCAAGGGTGGTCAACCCACGTATTGAAAAAAAGTACAGACCAGCGCCTGCGGACCCTGCGTACATTCGAGGACAGTTGCCGCTTGACTCCCTGGTGGTCGCAAACGCACGAAAAAGGGCCAACTCCCAATCAACGGGTGAAGCTCCTCCCCCGGATAAGGAGTCCAAAGTGCTAGAGGCAGGAGGCAAAAGAGTGGCTGCGCAGGCTGCCAATTTCTGGCGTATTGCAAATACACAGGCACTACTGGCACGTTATGATAGATCACATTACGACACGCTAGAGCAGATTGTCGAACACCTGCCTCCACAGTTTCAAGAGGGCACCAAAATGATTATTCGAGAAGGACAACTGATCTCCAACGCGGCCATAAAGTGTGCACTTGATGCCGCGGACACGGCCGCTAGGGCCATTAATACCAGTGTGATGCTCAGAAGACAGGCGTGGCTCCGCATATCGGGGTTCAAACCTGACATTCAAACAACCATACTTAATCAACCAGTCAATCCGGAGAGACTGTTTGGTCCAGATGTTGACACCACCCTGGAAAAAATTAAAAAAGATACTGAAACTGCTAAATCTATGGGGGCCCTGCAATCACAGCAGTTTCGTGGCAATAATTTTCGTCGCTCAGGTGCCCGTGGAATCACCAGAGGACAGATGGGTCACCAATCACAGTTCCCTAGAGGTGGAGCACAATCCTCGTACCCCAAACAAAACAAGAGGGGCTACAGGGGAAACAGCAACAAGGGACGCGGCAAAGGAGGCAACAATTCACGCTCCTCTGCCCCAAGCAGCCAGTGACTCGCTGTCACTGCCCCCCGACCACTTAACACCTGTCGGGGGGAGAATACAGCAGTTCCTGCCCGTCTGGATCAACATCACCACAGACAGGTGGGTGCGACAGCTCATCCAGTACGGTTATTGTCTAGAGTTAAAATCCACTCCACCCAACATTCCGCCAAGGCAAAGACCTATGTCCGCAGAGCACTTGCACTTATTGCAGCAGGAAGTGTTGGTGATGCTGCAAAAAGGGGCAATCGAGCTCGTGCCAGTGGGAGAGGAGGGCACAGGGGTATATTCCCTGTACTTCCTCATTCCAAAGAAGGACGGATCTCTCAGACCAATTCTGGATCTCCGTCCCCTCAATCTGTACATACTGTCAGAGCATTTCCATATGCTTACACTGCAACAGATTCTTCCTATGTTAAACAAAGGAGACTTCTTAGCAACCTTAGATCTCAAGGATGCTTATTTCCACATTCCGCTACATCCGTCCCACAGGAAGTACCTCAGGTTCACTATCCAGGGCACGCATTATCAGTTCAAAGTCCTACCCTTCGGAGTCACAACTGCCCCAAGGGTGTTTACCAAGTGTCTGGCGACAGTAGCAGCGCACCTCAGGAGGCAGAACATCCATGTCTACCCCTACCTCGACGACTGGCTCGTTCAAGCCAGGTCGGAACAGCAGTGCGCCGCGGACATGTCAACTACCATTCACCTCCTTCACGACCTAGGTTTCTCGCTAAATTACCCAAAGTCACACCTTCAGCCGGCACATGTCCGACAGTTTCTGGGTGCGACAATCAATACCCTGACGGCCAAGGCGCAACCAAACCAGGTCAGGATAGACGGCATGCAGTCTTTAATCCACAAGTTCAGACCGGGACACTCACTTCCAGCAAGAGTGTTCATGCAGTTGATAGGCATGATGGCCTCCTGCATCTTCATAGTCCCTCACGCACGGTTGCATATGCGCCCGCTCCAGGAGTGTTTAGCAAATCAGTGGACACAGGCTCAGGGACAATTAACAGACCTAGTGTTGGTTACCAGTCGGGCATACAACTCTCTGCATTGGTGGACTCCACACAACCTTTGCAAGGGCCGACTGTTCCAGGAGCCAGTGCCACAGGTTATCCTGACAACGGACGCATCCCTCCAGGGATGGGGAGCTCATCTGCTCACTTACACGGTGCAGGGGCTATGGACGACGCAGCAACAGAAGATGCACATCAACTATCTAGAACTGATGGCGATCTTCATGGCACTCAAGTCCTTCATTGTACATCTGTGCAACAAGGTGGTGTTAGTCCGGACGGACAACATGACCGCGATGTACTACATCCAAAAACAGGGGGGCACCCACTCGCCACAGCTGTCTCACCTGGCTCAGAGCATGTGGAAGTGGGCCATTCAGAGGAACATCTTCCTCATGGCAGAACACCTCCCAGGGAAGGACAATCAGATGGCGGATCTGCTCAGCAGATACAGCCATCAAATGCACGAGTGGGAGATACATCCATCGGTACTCCAGCCGTACTTCCAAAGGTGGGGTCGTCCAGACATAGACCTGTTCGCCACAAGGGAAAACGCAAAATGCCAAAGCTTCGCCGCCAGGTTCCCACACCCCCAATCGCAGGGCAATGCGATATGGATGAACTGGTCAGGCAAATTTGCTTACGCTTTTCCCCCGACACCTCTGATACCACTGGTGGCGAGAAAACTAAGGCAACACTCGATGACACTCATCCTAGTTGCTCCAACGTGGGCGCGCCAGGCCTGGTACACCACGTTCCTCGAACTCTCAGTGGTGCCGCATCAAAGACTGCGCCTCACGCCCAGACTTCTGACGCAGAACCATGGAGAAATTCAGCATCCAGATCCGCACCAGCTCAACCTAGCGATCTGGCTCCTGAAATCTTAGAGTTTGGATACCTCAACCTACCTCCTGAATGCATGAACATCATCAAGGAGGCGAGGAAGCCCTCAACACGAGCATGCTATGCCGCAAAATGGAAGCGTTTTGTCATTTACTGTGCGGACAATGACATAAACCCGCTAGATGCATCTATCCCTAACATCATTTGCTATCTGTTACACCTTTATAAGTGCAAACTAGCGTTCACTTCTATTCGAATACATCTATCCGCCATCGCAGCTTACCTTCAAAATAGGCAGCATCTCTCGGTCTTCAGGGTGCCTGCCATTAAAGCGTTTCTTGAAGGTCTGAAGCGAGTCATTCCCCCAAGAACACCGCCAGCTCCGGTTTGGAACCTCAATGTGGTCCTCACCAGACTGATGGGACCACCATTTGAGCCACTGCACTCGTGTGAACTGCAATTCCTAACGTGGAAAGTTGCTTTCCTAATTGCTATTACGTCACTAAGGCGTGTTAGTGAGCTGCAAGCACTCACAATACAAGAGCCTTTCATTCAAATTCATCCAAATAGGGTAGTGCTACGTACTAACCCCAAATTCCTTCCAAAGGTGGTGTCACACTTTCATCTCAACCAAACTATCGATTTGCCAGCATTCTTCCAGAACCCACAAACAGTGGCGGAAAGAATGCTCCATACGTTAGACGTGCGGAGGGCACTGATGTACTACATAGACAGGACACAACACTTTAGGAAGACGAAACAACTCTTTGTTGCCTTCTCACCACAACACAAAGGCAACCCGATCTCCAAAGCTGGAATAGCCAGATGGATTGTTAAGTGCATTCAAATCTGTTATCAAAAAGCCAAGCGCACTTTAACAATACCCCCAAAGGCACACTCCACACGCAAGTTGGGGGCATCCATGGCTTTCCTAGGTAACATTCCTCTAGAGGACATTTGCAGAGCAGCCACGTGGATTACACCACATACCTTTACAAAGCATTACTGTGTTGATGTACATTCCAAACAGCAAGCGGCTGTAGGACAGGCTGTTCTCAAAACACTTTTTCAGGTTTCTGCAGCTGGCACAGGCAACCGCCGCTAATGGAGGGACTGCTATGTATTCTATGCTAAGATATGAATTTAGCAGCCCACATGCCTCGAACTGAATATGCTACTTACCAGTATGCATCTGTTCTTGGCATGTAGGGCTGCTAACATTCATATCGCCCACCCTCCTCCCCGGTGCCTGTCGCAGCTGCAGATATACTATTGTATTCAATCATTAGCATGGACATCCTTTACACTTTTCACTCCATCCTCTGCCACAATGGCGAAAAACAATCTGGGGATGGAGCCGATGCCCATGCGCACTGTAGTCCAGGGGAGGAGCCACCCATCTCAGGATACTTCGAAGACTCTTCCAGGACAACAATGTGCGATCATCCGGACCCAACACTAGGTGGCGATCTAATGCTAAGATATGAATGTTAGCAGCCCTACATGCCAAGAACAGATGCATACTGGTAAGTAGCATATTCATTGCTAATCAAAGTATTAGTGCAGCTGCCGACTCTGCGGACCTTGCAGCTCATGGCTATGCGCATGGGATTTGTTCTAGGCGTTCAGCTTGGCTGCGTCTTACTGGACTAAAACCTGAAGCCCAGAGGAAAATGGTCAACTTGCCGTTCAATGGGTCTACATTGTTTGGGTCTCATGCTGACTACGAAATGGCAAAAATGAAGGTGGAGTTGGATACTCTAAAGGCTGTAGGCCTAGAGAAGAAAAGAGAATTTAAACGTCTAGGAACTTTTCGTCCCTACGACAAGAGGCCTTTTCAACAAAAGAATCAACAAACAAGTTGGTCGCAGAACCAGGGTCAGAACCAACAAAGATCGCAGTTCCAACAGCGTCGCCCTGGACGAGGTAGAGGAGGGAATAGACAGCAGTTCGCTGCTGCCAAACAACCTCAAAAACAATGAAGGGAGTCTTCCTCCCCAGCCGTGGACCACTCCGATAGGAGGAAGCATTGTGTCATTCTTAACTGACAAAGGACAAATGGGTGGTATCATTCAGAACGGTTACCATCTCAGTTTCAAAAAGCCACCTCCTCTCGTTCTTCCAAAAACAATGTTACATTGGAATTTGAAACTTTTACAAAAAGAAGCAAGAATACTCCTAGGAAAGAAAGCCATAGAGAAGGTTCCTCCTCAGCAGAGAAATCAAGGCTTGTATTCACGTTTTTCCTAGTGAGGAAGAAGGGTCCGAACGCGGAATTCAGGCCTATTCTGGACCTGAGGCTTTTAAACCAGTACATTCGGAAAGAGAAATTTCGGATGCTAGCGCTTCATCAGATTTTCCCCCAGCTTCATCAGGGGGACTGGATGTGCTCCATCGACATGAAAGATGCCTATTTTCATGTTGCCAGTCAGCACCCAGAACATTTTCCAAATGTATGGCGGTAGTTGCGGCCTTTCTTTGAAGGAAAAGGATTTTCATATATCCTTACTTAGACGACTGGCTTCTGAGGAGTTCGTCCCCATCTCTCTTGGAGGAGCATCTGTCGATATGCCTCCACCTCATGCGCAGGCTGGGTCTTCTAGCCAACTTCCAGAAATCTATCATGAATCCGACACAGTGGATCCATTATCTGGGAGCCCTGCTGGACACCGAAAGAGAAAACGTGTGTCCTTCGGAGGAGAGGTGGTTATCGATCAAGTCCAAATGTCATCTTCTTCTTCAGACCAATTACCCGACAGTTTGGCAAGTGTCCTCTCTCCTGGGGTCCATGGCCTCTTGCATTTTCATTGTTCCAAACGCAAGATTGCACATGCGTCCTCTGCAGCAGTGCCTAGAAGATCAGTGGAAGCAGAGGACGGGATGCTGGGAGGATCGGATTTGTCTCCACCAGTCTGCAAAAGATTCCATCAGGTGGTGGATGAAGAGCACACACTTGATGAGAGGAGTGCCTTTTCATCAGGACCCTCCGACGCAGACTCTGATCACGGATGCCTCACTCCAAGGCTGGGGTGCTCATATGGGCCCTCTTCAGGTACAAGGGCTATGGTCAGATTTCGAGAAAGGATATCACATCAACCTGCTCAAACTCAGGGCTGTCCATCTTGCTCTAAAGTCTCTGGCTCCATTTCTACAAACTCTGTCCCTCCTGGTGCAGACAGACAATACAACAACAATGTATTATCTAAACAAGAAGGGAGGTACCAGATCCAGGACTCTGTCCCTAGAAGCTCAGACCATCTGGAATTGGTTGCTAGCAAGAGACTTGTCAATAACAGCTGTCCACCTACCAGGGTCTCTCAATTCGCAGGCGGACGATCTCAGCAGAGACCTCGTCGAAGCTTACGATTGGGTGCTCAACGAAGAAGTCGTACACAGTATTTTCCAGTCATGGGGAACACCAGATATCGATCTGTTCGCAGACGCGGCAAACTCAAAATGCCCCGTCTTCGCGTCCAGATTTCCCCAGAAAGGGTCGCAAGGGAATGCCCTTTTGATAGACTGGTATCAGAACTTGGTGTACGCTTTTCCACCAACACCGTTGATACCGACAGTAATCAACCGAATGTACAAGACCAATTCCAGGATGATTCTGATTGCTCCCGAGTGGCCTCGCCAGTGGTGGTTCCCAGATCTCCTTCAGTTGTCGGAAGTGCCACACAGGAGGTTGCCATGTCGCCCGGATCTTCTGTCCAAGCAGAAGGGGCAAATGTTTCGTCCCAATCTGTCATTGTTACGCCCGGCAGCATGGCTCCTGAAGTCATCCAATATGGACACTTGCAGCTGAATCCGGATTGTATGCACATTCTAAAAGAGGCAAAAAGACCTTCTACAAGGAATTCCTATGGTTTCAAGTGGAAACGTTTTTTCCTGTGGTGTCAAAATAATGATCTTGACCCGATTCATGGTCAGGAACAGGTGATTTTACCTTATCTGTTATACCTCGCAAAATCTGGCCTGCAGTTTAATTCCATATAAGTCCATCTAGCTGCAATCACAGCCTACAGAAAGTCGCCCACTCGGATATCCTTTTTTAGGATGCCTGTGGTGAAGGATTTTCTGGAGGGTTTACGGAAGGTGTATTCACCAGTCAGGTCTCCTTCTCCACGTTGGGAGCTTAATGTGGTGTTAACCAAGTTAATGGGTGCTCCTTTTGAACCTATACATAAAGCTTCTTTGCAACACTTGACTTGGAAGGTATCGTTCCTTGTAGCTATTACTTCTGCTCGTAGAGTTAGCGAGATTCAGGCTCTATGTTGTAAAGAACCGTTCACTGCTTTCCATGCAAATAGGGTGGTACTCAGGACGCATCCTACTTTCCTGCCCAAGATAGTGTCGGATTTTCATATTAACCAAACCATAACATTGCCTACTTTTTTCCCAAAGCCTTCTAGTTCTGCTGAAAGGGCTCTGCATTCTTTGGATCTGAAGAGTCTTAAAGTTTTACTTAGACAGGACGAAAGCTTTAAGAAAGACAGACCGCTTATTATCAATTATGGTCCTACTAACACTGGTTTGGCAGCATCCAGGAGATCCATCTCTAGATGGATTGTGTCGTGTATCCTTCTGGCTTATCAGCTAGAACATAGGTCTTTATCAGGAAGACCTAAAGCCCATTCTACGAGAGGAAAAGCTTCTACCACAGCTCTTCTTAAGAATGTGTCTATGTCTGAGATATGTAAAGCGGCAACGTGGCGCTCAGTGCACACGTTTACACGCCATTATTGTCTTGATTCAGACACACAGGCTGATGCGCAAGTTGGTCAAGCATCGCTCAGAAATGTATTTGCTACTTCTAGCTGAACACTGTTAGATTTGTTGCTATGCTATTTTCTGTTCGCCCGCGTCTTGTGGGTATGAGCTTGCTACTCTATTCAGTGCTTATGACTATTAATGAGTATCACCTGGAAGAGAAGGATTAGTTACTGGATTAGTTACTTACCTGTAATCTTAATTCTCTTTCAGGGGTATACTCATTAAAGTCATAAGCCCCCTCCCGCCTACCCGGGCGAGCAGTAGCATTGAGGTTTTTTCAGTATGTATTATGAAGTTTTTTAAGTGCAGGTTCCTGCTAAAGGTTACTGTACCGTACAAAAGAACTGACCTAACTGTCACCTGTGGTGCATGATGGGAGCAGGGTTGCTCCTGGAGGCCTTAAAGGCAAAGTGCTCAGATTCTCTGGGGCCTTAACCCCTTAAGTGCTGCTGACAGCCAATGGTCGTCAGCAGCGCTACCTCCCCAGTGCTGCGCACGACCATTGAACGTCCATTCAGCACTAGTTCTAATGGACAGCGCAGCACTGGGGAGAAATGTTTACACGCAGCTAAGGTGTTGAAGGCAAGATGCCAGTCTGATTTTCTGTACACAGACATTTATTCATATGCAGCCTTTTTAGGCTAATTGCCTTTTACAACAGATTATTTGATGAAAATAAAGGGTATTTATGTTATGAAATGCATTTCTAGGCTCTAGCCTGTTTATTGCATTGATGTATGGAGTATTTTCATTCTGCAGAAAGTGTGTAATAAGGCCTTATTAGCCTATACAGTATGTTGGGCTGCATATTATGGTTTATACATGTATATGTGTATTTTTCTGGTTTAGTACTATGTACTAATTATTATATATTACACATATATATGTATATTGTTATATGTTCCGGGTTCCCGCTCACGGGCGGAGATTATTCAGTGCTTATGACTTTAATGAGTATACCCCTGAAAGAGAACTAGGATTACAGGTAAGTAACTAATCCTACTTGTAGCTAATAGCTTACCACTTTGCTTGTTCTTGGATAGCACAAAGATTAGTTGAAAGACAGCGGTCTAGAATATTCAGTATGGTGGTGAGCCCCAACGGTTGAGCTAACCGCAATCCTGAAAGAGTAACCGTAAAGTGTTTCAAATTTACGGTTCTATAGTCTATGATAAAAGGAAACCAGCACGGCTAGCGGTGGAAGAGCTGGTGTGCAGCAACACCTGATAGTGTTTGTTTTGTAGTAACTTACCCGGTAATTGCAAACAATATGCGGCTCTATACGGGGGTCTGTATGTCCGTAGTCGAATCTGCACGGTTAGCAGGCATGCGCTCCCAGTATATGCTCGTGATGTACCGTGGGGGACAAGTATGCACGGGACATTTATATATGCCCGTTGCTTACAAAAACGCGTGTCTCAAAACGGAAAAGAAGCCCATGAGACCCGGAAACAGTGAACCCAGAATACTACTTAGAAACAAAAGATGGTGAACGTGCCGTGGCGGCCATCTTAGAAAGGGTTTTGTATACAAAGAAGTTACTTTCTTAAGAGGTAGCGAACTGTTGAAAATGAATATTTATTTAGCGTGTGTGTGAAAAATGGTACATTTGAGAGGGATGTACCAATATGCACAACATTTTAAGCTTGCCTTAAAAAAAATGGATATTAACTTGATGTATGAATCGTCTAGAGTTCATATATAGTTGCTGGAGGTCGGCTAAGTCTATGTTTTTAAGTGTATAGCTCGAAAGTCCACAAACATTCTTAAAAGATTGACCTAGATGATCAACAAAGCCTTGTTGATTACAGTCAAGAGTCTGGCTAACAAATACAGTAAATGGTGAACATGCCATGGCGGCCATCTTAGGGTGGGTCATATAGACAGAAGGGGTATTCTCTAGTAATGCGTGTTATGCAGAAAGACTAATCTCTTAAATTGTAATATATACAAATGTGTAACACACCAAAAATTATTATAAAATTGACCTAAGTAATCAACAAAGCCTTGTTGATTACAGCCAAAGTGTGTAGCAACCAGATGGGTGCATTTAAATGTTGAGTTAGTAGCAGATGCCAACAAGGCCTTGTAGTACAGAATATATCCTCAACTATTCAAAAATCATCTGCAGTTATATTTCAATACCTGATCCCAAGGTATTTCATTGTTCATTCCGTTCAGATACGTATTCAATACAAAAATCCAATATACCTCTCTACACTTACGTACATTTGTACTTATAGTGCCAGAGGTTATACAAATCTTTTACAGAATGAGCCAACGTATATCTTCTGCGGTATGCTTAGCCTCCATATAGTGTTTAACTAACAAAAATTAACAAAAATTAGTCTTGTATGAACAAAAACAGATCACTACTCAAGATTGTTTGTAAACTATTGAAATGTTTACTTCACAAAAGTCATACCGGCATTTAATGCGATTCAAAATGAAGGCATTGAGTCCGAATTAATATGCTTCACAACAATACTTTTCTCTGTGCTCTAGTGTAGTAAGGAAGGAAGGAAGAGGATAGGAAAAGTGTCAGTGAATTGGTGGGTGAGGGACCAGGTAAAGGTGTTTGTGACATACAAATAATACACAATATGTACAAGTAATCATTTAATACATTGCTCATATGTATTCTCAATTGTTAATAGTTCTGTCAGATGAGCATGTAGGTTTTCGGATAGGGAAAGTCTACGTTTCGACCCCAGCAAGTTGGAGGGTGATTCAAGGCCTCACGGCAGGGTCTTCATCAGGATAAATGAGCACCTATGGGCAATTTGTAAATATTTAGTATAAGCGATAGAGGAGTAGTGATCATATATAGCAGGTTCAAGTAATGGGACCTACTTTGGTAAGGAGGGACCAGCGCAGCGTCATCACTGTATTTCTCTCTGCGTTAGATCTTTTGTCGGGTGGTATAGGGGAACCAGCAGAGGGGCAGGAAAAGCGACATCTTTCTCAATTGCAACATTGAGGAAAATGAAATTTTACATGGCCAATGTGTCCCCTGTATGTACCCCAACGTTTAGTGTATGTGCATGTCTCCCATGCATTTTTCCTCTATGACCTGCAATAATAATGCCTCTGCGTCCCACATTGGGATGTCAGTTACCAAGTCTTCCATAAAAGAAACGTTAATTTCGCATTGAGGCCTATGTTGCCCATGTGTTTGCATTGTGCACTGTTAAAGTCGAGAAGAACCCATTTTTGAACCCATTTTCTGGCTTAGCCTGAGCCAGTCTCCGAATTAGGGTTTTCATGGCTCCAGACACTCGGAAAGATGCAGCTACGTATCCCTGACCTCTCGCATACTTTCTGCTAAGCCGAGAGGGGCCCAGCCCGGGGTGCCAAGACAGTATTTTGCACACAGTTATCTGCTTGCTCTACAGAATCACATTCCTGCCTGGTGAGGAAGGTAAACAGAACCCGTCTGCAGAGATAGGGCCTAGCCTTTCTGTCTCCGTTTCAGTGATTTACAGAGCTCGCATCCATAAAAAGCCCACGGCCCCCACGCAATGAACGAAGAAATATATGCCCACACTGGCTCTTAGTGATGAGCGACCTTTGCTTCAGATAATACATCCCCGGACATAAGATATCAGATAATACCAGACCTGCTGGTCGTCCTGACACTGAAGGCCTCCCTACTAGACCGAAAGTCAGCTCCCCCCAGTTATATGTCAATTGCACGTCATGACCAAGTTGCGCACACAAGTAGGGTGAAGTTCAAGCTGGCCATGCACCCCCTTCAGGTAACCACCCACCTATGACTATCACCTATGACTCTTCAAGTGAACGCCCACATGTACGCCCTCATGCACGCCCACATGTTTCTTATCTCTCTCTTTCTCTTGCTCTGCCTAGAGCGCTCCTCCTCTATCTATGCGATTGAATGTATAAATATTGTACTCTGTGAATAAAGTTTAGAAGACCCTTCCTGAATCTTAGTGGTGATGGAACCGATTCTCCCCTAACTCGAGTTATTGAAATAAAGCCCTTTTGAATCGGACACCACGGAATCTGCCTCTCATTATATGCATGATCCTTTGTTTAACTATAGAAATTATGACAGGGTAATACTTTATTTACCACAACATGGGGTTGGAATAGTGTAGGGTGGGTCCAGTATTGGAGATATTGAGCTTGTGCACTTAACGCACAAGCTTGAAGTCTGGCGCCCAAGACCTCCCTGTGCTAGTGGTAGTGTCCACTCCTCCCAAGAAATGCGCAGTTGTTACCTGCCCACCTGCTCAGGCAAGGGACACAAGAAGGGAACACAAACGCTTGAAGGCCTGTGTGAGAGTGAGAGGGAGGGGGATGTTGACTAACAGAAATAGGAATTTAGGCAGAATTATCATTTTTGCAATTGCTATCATGCCGGCCAGAGATCGCGGCAGACCAGCCCAAATTGCTAATTTACTCTCAAGCCAAGCAATAAGCCGACCGTAGTTCAAACTCCATGTAGGAAGGTGGATACCTGACTATGGTTGCCCCCAACTTTTTGCCTGGTGTTTTGCTGGTTTTCCGACTTAGTTGACCTGGGGCCCTGCCAATCAGGACCCCAGGCCTACTGCTCTCTCTCTAAAATGGATTCCATGTACCTTAGGTACATTTCCAATTGGTACTGGGCCACCTTATCAGACCCTGTAACTCAGGGCATAGGTGTACCCAGGGCCTACCAGGGGCTGCAGCATGTATTATGCCACCCCTGGCTGGCCATCTAAATCTTCAAAAAGGGACAAGGGGAACCCATTAAATCGCTCGGGACCATGGGTATCAAGTAAAACCAGCGATCCATTGAGATAGCTCCTGTGACCAGCGCCTGCGGAGCATCGACTACTCCACCCGCGGACCAGTCATCTTTCTGGCCGCACTGCCGATTTTGGCTTTATTCAAATTGCCGGAGGACGGCGATCCCGCCCAGTACTAACCGAGGTTGGCCATATACCTGTGCGCCAATCGGGCAGATCATATAGCGGTCGTAGTACATATCTCGGACTTCTGAATACTACCGATCCCTTCCCCCGAGGGGGCCTTCCTACAAGGCATGCTACGTAATATATACGTATAAAAATCCCTGGCTGAGCGGTTGCAAGGCTCTGACCTCGATATATCAGATACAAACTCCACGCAACCCATACGACTAGCCGTGACTCAACACCAATCCCGGCGCTTGCACAGAATTCTCATCCATCCTCACCCAAAAAAGGAACGGTTTACCAATGAAGAACGATATGCGTTGTTGACATCAATCGGACCATCCCACTTGAAGAGAACTCTACTTCAACTTAACAACCCGGTGTTGTTAAAAACTTTGTTCAGGCAAAATTATTCTCTTTTCCTGAAGATGATCCCGTTATAACCGAGCTTGGGATCGAAACGTCGACCTTAGAGTAATTCATACATGTAACTCCACTATACTATTGTTTGTATGAATAACTCCAGGATACACTGTCAATGTAAATTAGTATCAGTGACCTGCAAGCTCACTCTGTTTGCCTGATATTTCCTTTCACTTACCTTTACTTTCTCACTTCTCCCCTTTTTGTATGGCACAGGACTGTGCCCTACTATAACCCCAATGTTTCGGGTTATGTGTTGCATTTTGAGATTAAATAGTCTATCAAACTAATAAACATTCCCTGACCGGCTGGTCAAGGAATTCTGAACTATATAGATGTCCATTGTGATCTATATACATTATTTGTGCTTCCCTTATTTTTGTATGCTCAGGACCACTTGTTGTTTTGATAAAAATGGCCATCTAAATCTGACACAACTGGTTGCACGACAGCTGGGGCAAGGTGGTGTAATCACCCTTTGCTTTAGATATAGTATACCTATATCTAACCCTAAAAATGGACACACAGATTCCTATCAGTCACTCCGAAGGCAGGCCTTGACAATCCTGAAGGCAGAGTGCTTGGAATCGTGTGAGACGGTGCTCTGTCATGAGCTGAGCCCGTTTGCAGCTTGCGGAACCAAGTCCTAATAGCTGTTCCATGATAACGCATACCATATACTCTTAAGTGCATTATAATCCTCGCGGTTAAATGCTATCTTTGGTATCGCTATATCAAAATATGTCGAGTAAGGTGTCATACGAATTGGAATACTAACCCCTCGCCAATTCTGGCGACGGGGTTAGCATTCCATCCTTCTAGAGGGACACAACATGTATGTAACTGTGAACCCCGGTTAAAGTTAACTCGAGCCTCAGCATCACAAAATGGATGCTGCCACCACAGACACAAGTCTGACCCCCTGCAGCTGGGAGTCCTTCCAGCGAGGGGAGCTTGGACAAAGGGTTTCCTGTCAGGGGCGGTGCTAGCACCATCCTAGACAGAGTTTTGTGTATCCTGGGTAGGCAGGGCTTTACAGGAAGGTGACTGCAAGTGGCACCCCGGTGCTCACTACGCATCTGCCGGCTAGAACCAGTTCCAGGGGCACACCAGCCCCTGGCCTGGGGAAAGTCCGGCATGGGAGAGGGGTGTAACCACCCCCCTTCCTGGTCCCACCCCTAGGGCAGGACCTAGTCGCGTACCCACCCCTTTCTTTAGGATAAAGGCAGGAGCGGGGACCCTTCCAAATTAGATCATCTTTGAATCCAGAAACTACTTTCTACGAAAGGAACTCTCGACTCTTCTCAAGATTTCTCCCTTGTGGCTAAGGAGTAGTCACCCTGCATCCGCAGGCACCATCTAAGAACTCTGCGGTTTGCTGCACGTCCTTCCTCCGGAATCCGACTGACCAGCTCGACGAGACCTGGCTTCCCTGGCACTTCTGACCTCTACCTACCTCTACAGCTAAGCTGAGAACCGTAGGTGCGACGAGACCTCGAGGGACCGGCCATCATCAGAACTGCACGACTTCTATCCAGCACGACCGCCGAGGGATCCTCTGGTGAGTGCTTTGGGGTCCGAGAAGCCCCGACCCTGAGCAGCTCCAGCACCGAAGACCAGGCCCCCAGCATCCATGAGATCTGCGTGGGGCCCTTCTGCTTTTTGGCTGCTCACCGCGTTGTCTGGCTACTAGCCCGCTGGCTTGTGGCCTTCCCGACGACGCCCAACTACATCACCACTGCTAGTATGGTTGCTCCAGACTGCCCCTTGCTCCCTTCCAAAAGAGGAGCACCCCGGACCCTCCTGGTCCACTCCAGACGCCATTTTAGGTCCACCGCATGGGCTTGAATTTGCCAAGACTTTTTGCCCCAATCCTGGGTCCAGCGACGTCGACAGCATCAACCATCTTGGGACAGCTCGCACCTCCATCCAGGTCGCCGACAACGCCTCCTGGTCCGTGAGACTGCAGAGCCCAGCGTCGCCCACTCACCTGGTCGAGGTGACTCCATCCGGTGCCATCCTGGTGCCCATCTGATCACTGGCTAGTGATTCAGGACTTGGTCCCCTCTGCTTACAGGTGTCTTCCATCTTCGATCCAGGCTTGGATCCATCGAACAATCTTCACTGTTCGCCTGCCAGCAACTCCTTCTTTCAGGCTCCTGGTTCGTCAACTAAGGTTTCCGAAGTCTTTTCAGACCTATGCAGCCGCAGCCCCTGGGCTAGGTAACTTCGGCATTTCGGTGCCCCAGCATAGCCTCACTATCCAAGGGTCCAGATCCACTTTCGTTTTCAACTTACCTTATCGGGTTCGCCCGGGAACACTAAGTTTGCTTTTACTAGCTCCCATAGACTTTGTCCCGCATCCCGCGTGAGAGTGCACACTCTGCACCCGAGTCCCCTAGGCCTCCTACTAGTAATCTGAAGGTTCAGTAACGTAGTCCTAGCGATTCCACAGCCTATTAGTCCAGTACTTACCTGCTAGTAATTTCGCATTCCACTTCCATAGTATATGGTTTTCCGTGCCCCTCGGGCATTTGTGTAAATTGTGCAACTTAAAGTATTTTCGTAAGAGTTTTGTTGTGTGCTTAGTACCCTGTCCTCATAAAGAGTACAGGGCTGTTGTGATCTAAATAAATACACTGTTTATTTTCATAACACTTGTGTGGTGTCCTTTCACTTGGTGTTCAAGGGGTATATGTGATGGTATAACAGCTGGCTTAACACGCCCTCTAGAGTTTAGCCCGAAGACTGCTCTTGTCCATGCTACTAGGATAGCTGGTCTATCGGTTGACTTACAACCAATCACCATAAGGATTGTTTGGACTGATACATAGTGATCACTAGAATAGTGAACACTCAATATCAGGCCAACTTCTCACACTCCAGATCTCCTGTATCTCCTTGCAGGGCCAAATACCCAAGTACTTGACCACTCCGCTCGCCCAGGTGAGTGGAAAGGCCAGATTAAGCGCAATTGGAGCTTGTGCTAAAGCAAGAAGCGTCGCTTGCTGCTAGGGGCTCCATTGCTTTCGGGAATAACAGAGGAGATAGGGGGCACCCCTGTCTGGTGCCACGTGATATTTGGAATGGGTCTGATATCAGGTCGTTAACCTTGAGTCTGGCAGTTAGGCGGGTATAAAGCAGTTGAATGAGCTTCAAAAAATTAGCGCTTATGCCAATTCTGGGAAGTATGGTGAAAATGAATGGCCATTTGAGGAAATCAAATGCTTTAGTTGCGTCTAAGAACACAGAGAGTAGGCAGATTCGGGTCAAGTTGATGAAGGATTGAGAAGAAAGTTTGCAGGTTATGCAAAGGGACCTGCCCGGGATGAAGTTGGATTGGTCCGGTCTGGCGACAATTGGGAGAAGTGGTTGCAATCTATTGGCAATCAGTTTGGCCAATATCTTAGTGTCTATATTGCTAAGTGATAGTAGGCGATAGGAGTCACACCTGTTTGCTGGTTTATCCAGCTTAAAATTGTAATTGTAACGGTTTCGCGCAGCGTTGGAGGGAGGTGGCCGCATTCTAGGGATTCCTGATACACAGCCAGCAAATGGGGAGCTAGTTCTGCGGCATACGCTTTATAGAATGACGCTGGTAGTCTGTCTAGCCCAGGCACCTTGTCTCCGGGCAGGCATTGATAACGTGGGTAATATCTTCTGCTGTGAATGGCATGTCTAGATATTTGCGGTGGGAGTAGCTCAGTCTGACCAACTTGATGGAGCCCAGGTAAGCTTGCAGCTCATGGTTTGGGCTATCCTGTGTTTCACTATAAAGGGATGTGTAAAACTGACTTTATCTAGTGTGGCTGACTGCCCACAAATCGGACTGGAGTCCTCATCCAGTAACTCAGTGACGTAGGAGGAGGTTCGTTGCTGTTTAAGTATATGAGCTAAAGCTCTGCCAGGGTGATCTCCCTCACCAAATCTGCGAGCTCTGGCATGTTTGCCTAGGAACTTTGTTTCACAAGTTGCTTCCTCGTATTCGGAGATTTTAGCACGGATAGTAGCTAAGTGAGCCTGCAGGCCAGTATGATAATTTAATGACTCCTCTTGGAGTATCTCTCTCTATCCTTTCTAGGGTTGACCTTATAGATTTTAATACCCTGGATTGTTTGGCTATACAGGTGCCACGTATGACTGACTTAAAGGCTTCCCACAGTACGGATGAGTAGTCTACTGACATTTCATTTATAGCAAAGTATTGCAGGAGCTCTTTGCGTACTTCATCTCTGAATGCTGTCGCGTAATACGTGCCCAGTCAAGTGCCAGCTGAAAGCGCTTGGTGCAGTTAGTGGTATGGCCCAGGTGACCAACACCGGGGCTTGGTTGGACAGGGTTTGTGGCATGTTTTTGATGCTAATGGTCCGGGATGCGATGTCCCGTGAAAGTAACCAGTAGTGGAGCATGGACCATCCATTGTGACGAGGAGATGCACGTACCCTCCCTGATATCCGGGTGCCAGGAGCATCATATGTCTATCTTCCTGTACTCCTGACCTATGGAATTGAGCACATGGGAGGCTCTAGGTTGTAGTTGTCGGGAAGTCCCTGCCTGCTCAAGAGAATCCTGCATAACTGCATTAAAATGACCATCCCAGGCTACCGTGTCCGTGCTTAGTAGCGTGATCTTAGACCAAATGGTTTCAAACAAAGCAGGTTTGGCTACATTGGGACCATGTGTAGCAGCTAGAATCATTAAAGTCGTATGCAGTGTGCCATGTAGGAGAACAGAGCAGTCTTTAGAGTCAAGGTCCGAGTTGGTGGTGGTCCAGCACACATTACGTCAGATCAAGATTGCCGCTCCCTGGGCATAATTGGAATATACTGCTGAGTGAACCCCCCTCTAGTATCTGTTGAGCAGCTTAGTGTCGGATGCGCACTGGGGATATGTCTCTTGCAGGAAACATATGTCAATGTTATGCCTGATAAGATAGGCATGAAGTAGTCCCGCCTTTCTGTGACTGTTTAAGCCACAAATGTTCCAGATCTGAAAGAAACAGGTTAGTATTAGGTTCCTTACCTTAGAATATCCCCAGGCGTCAGACTGGATCCAGAAATGTTTGCGTAGCAGTACCCTTGCGCGTCGGTAGGCGTCGTCCGCGGCTCCGTGTCCGTCGTGGGTGCCGTGATAACGTCGTTTGAGTACTTAGACGCTGCCTCCGCGCGCTGACGTCAGTTCTTCTTTTTTCCGCGCCAACTGCGCAGATTCGGAAAAAGTGGTACCTTAGTCGATTTTTGACTAACTTTTTACGATCCCTTTTGATCATTTTCGAAGTCTTTCGACTCCGAACGGTGCTGGTAGGGATGCCTGGATTTAAACCCTGTGAGGACTGCGACCGACTGATGTCGGTTACCGACCTTCACTGCCGGTGCCTTCACTGTCTCGGCGTCGACCACGGCGACAAGGCCTGCCCCGACTGCCGTGCCCTGACGTCGAAAGCTAGGCGGGAGCGGTCCCGCAAGAGGCTCGAGCTCCGGCAGTTGGCCCCGCGCCGCGAGAGGTCCAGGTCCGGACGGAGGTTGAGGGACCGGTTTCGGGGTCGGAGCCATCATAGCTCCGGGAGTCACCGGTCTACGGGTTTGAAGTCGTCAGGTAAGCACAAGAAGTCGAAGAGACGTCAACACTCTTCTGACGCTCGCGCGACGCGGCCGGGGGTTCTGGTGACACCACCCACGCGGCTCCGTCTGAGTCGCAGGCGTCGCGGCCTGCCTCATACCCTTCGGTCCCTGGGCAGCAAGCGATGCCGGAGATAGAGTGCTTCCTCATGGCCGTGAGTTCCCTCTCTCCTTCGACTGGCTCTGCGGACCCGTCTGGGGGTCCTAGCGGGTCGGGTGCTTCGGCCCTGACGCCGGCGGGTGCTTCACCCGACGCCGCCTTCGGGCCCGGCGCCGCAGGGCCCCTCTGGATCCGCTTCCGAGTCCAGGTCGTCGCCGGTTGACCTGACATCCTCACCGGCGCCGGTCCCTAGGGTGTCACCTCCGGCGCCGCCTTCGGGCGACGCCGTCCCCGATGCCTCCCTCGATCCGGTTCCGGCGTCGGAACGGCACCGCTGGGCGCCGCTCTCGACGCCGCTTGGAGAGTTCTACTTCAACGAACCGGCCCCATCCTTTGACAACCCTGATTATCAGGAGATGGATGATGAGGCGTATTGGGAGGGGTCTGAGGACCCTCTGACACGTGATTGTCAGTCCTAGCAGGACTGGACAGGTGAACTTGGGGATGCCAGTGGTCTGGACACTTCGCCAGACACTGGTTTTGTCTCACCCCCTACCGTGGCTACGGAGGAGGGGGCAACCTACAGTGTGGTGTTGATGCGGGCGGCCAGGGCATTGGGCCTTGAGCTCCCCGTCGCGGCCGTGAGGACTAACCTCCTCACTGAGGTCCTAAAACCACAGTCCAGCTCGGCTGAGCCTCTGCTGCCGTTTAATAAGGCCTTGCTTAACGTTCTTTTGGGCACTTAGTCCAGGCCCGCTACATGTCCGGCTGTAGATAGGAACGTGGCCAGACGCCACCGCCCGGCCCCGGGTGACCCTTGTTTCCTGTCCACCCATCCAACCCCGAGAGCCTGGTCATCCAGGCCTCCAACTCCCAGACCGCATTCCCGACGGCTCCGCCCGATCGGGAATCTAAGAGGTACGAACAATACGGGAAAAAGGTATTCTCCTCCCTGAGTTTGGGACTGCGGTCTTCCAACACCGCGTGGCTCTTGGGCCGCTACAACCACTCTCTGTGGGGCGCGTTTGCGAACGTGCTGCCAGAATGCCCGGCGGAGGTCAAGGCTAAACTCACCCAAACCCTTGCGGAGGGTCGAGATGCGGCACGTTATTCCATCAGGTGTGGGCTGGATACCACAGACTCGCTGGGCAGGGTGATGGCAACAACAGTGGCGATTCGTCGCCACGCCTGGTTGAGGTCCGCCAACTTTTCGGCCGATGTCCAGAATACACTCATGGACATGCCGTTTGATGGCTGTCGCCTTTTTGGCGACAAGGCAGACCATGCGCTTTAGCGCTTTAAGGACTCCAGGGCTACGGGCAAGTCCTTGTGCCTCTCAGCCCGCGCCAGCAACCGGGTGCCTTTCGCTCCTTTCGTGGCCAAGGAAGGGGTGCCCCCACACGTGCTGCCAGCCACGCACCGCAGACTAATTTCCAACGCGGTGGCGGCCGTGGAAACCGCCGTGACGGCGGTCGGGGACAAAGGCGAGGTCAGTCCACACCTACCCCTGCAGCATCCGCCTCAAAACCCTCCTAGTCCGTGCTTTCAGGCCCATGTGACGCCAGTGGGGGTCAGGGTTCGCCATCACCTCCTCCACTGGCGCACTGTCACATCGGACAGGTGGGTGCTGCAAATCGTCTGAAGGGGCTACTCTTAGAGGCAACCCCGCCAGCCATGCCACCGCAATACCACCGCGTGTTGGGGGGATCACTTGCGACTTATGCAGGAGGAAGTTACGGCCCTCTTGGCCAAGGGGGCCATAGAGCGCATTCCTGGGCCAGAAGTAGGGTGTGGTTGCTACTCCCACTACTTTCTGGTACCCAAGAAGGGTAAAGGGGGCCTACACCTTATCTTGGATCTACGGAACGTCAACGGCTTCCTCCGGAAGGAGAAGTTCAAAATGCAGACACTGGCTCAGGTCTTAGCTGCCCTGGACTCAGGAGACTGGATGGTAGTGTTGAACTTGCAGGACGCTTATTTCCACATCCCCGTCCTGCCGGCCCACCGGCACTACCTGCGGTTCATGGTAGGCCACGAGCACTTTCAGTTTACCGTGCTCCCCTTCGGCCTTGCCAGCGCCCAACGGGTGTTCACGAAGGTGATGGCGGTGGTCGCAGCTCATCTGCGCAGGTTAGGGGTTTCGGTCTTCCCCTACCTCGACGACTGGTTGTTGAAGGCGGGCTCGCCCCGGACAGTCGTCAGCCACCTCCAGACGACGGCAAACCTCCTGCACCAGCTGGGGTTCTCCATCAATGTGCCGAAGTCACACCTGAGCCCCTCCCAGAAGCTCTTCTTCATCGGAGCGGTTCTCGACTCGGCACAGTTTCGGGTTTATCCTCCCGAACAGCGGGTTCAGGATATTCAGGCTCTGATTCCGATCTTCCAGCCTTTATCCCGAGTCTCGGTCAGGTTGACGCTGCGGCTTCTGGGGCTGATGGCCTCCTGCATCCTTCTGGTGCATCACGCCGGATGGCGGTTGCGGGCTCTGCAGTGGGACCTGAAGTTTCAGTGGGCCCAGCATCAGGGCAACCTGTCCAACCATGTCCTGATCTCGGAGGGCACTGCGAGACAGCTGCAGTGGTGGCTCATGGACCGCGATTGGGTCAGCGGCAGATCCCTCTCCCTTTCCCAACCGGAGCACGTCGTTGTGACGGACGCGTCCCTCCAGGGCTGGGGAGGCCACATGGGAGAGGCGGAGATCATAGGCCTCTGGTCTCCGGCGGAGTCCCAGCTCCATATCAACCTTTTGGAGCTACGGGCGATTCGTCTAGCACTGAAGGCATTCCTCCCCTCTGTCCGGTGGAGTGTAGTGCAGGTGTTCATGGACAACACCACCGCCATGTGGCACTGCAACAAATAGGGCTGGGTGGGGTCGTGGACCCTCTGCCAGGAGGCTCTGCGCCTCTGGCAGCGGCTGGAACATCAGGGCGTGACCCTTGTGGTTCAACACCTGGCAAATTCTCTGAACGCCAGGGCGGACTAACTCAGCCGCCGGTGCATGATGGATCACGAATGGCGTCTGAACTTGGATGTGGAGCAAGGCCTCTTTCTGCAGTGGGGAGAGCCTTGGTTAGATCTATTCGCCACCGAAGAGAACGCGCAATGTCATCAGTTCTGCGCGTTGGAATTTCCAAGGCGGCACTCGCTCGGAGACTCTTTTCGGCGCAAGTGGAGTTGCAGTCTGTTGTACGCCTTTCTGCCTATACCACTTCTGCCCAGAGTGCTGAAGAAGATCAAACGCGACCGGGCCCAAGTCATCTTTGTGGCTCCGGACTGGGCACGAAGGTACTTGTGTCTTGAGCTACTCAGTATGTCAGTCGATCCCCCGGTTCGTCTACCTCAGCAGGAGGACCTTCTGTCACAGCAGCAGGGGACGGTCCTCCACCCGAACCTGTCCAGTCTCCACCTCCATGCTTGGAGATTGAGCGGCGACAGTTGAGGCAATTTGACTTGCCTCTTGAAGTCTGTAATGTCATTCTGGCAGCCAGGCGTCCCTCCACAAAGTCGGTATACACCTGCAGGTGGAACAGATTTGTGGCATGGTGCACAGCAAAGGCTGTGGATCCTCTCTCTGCCCCTCTTTCTGAGGTTCTTCTCTTCCTTCTTTCTCTTGCCCAGCAGGGGTCTGCTCTGGGCACTATAAAGGGCTACCTTTCTGCCTTTTCGGCCTTTCTAAGGCTGCCTGATCAACCTTCTTTGTTCAAGTCCCCTATTGTAACTCGTTTTCTGAAAGGCATCACACACATGTTTCCCCCTGTTCCGTTTGTGATGCCTCAGTGGGACTTGAACCTTGTTCTTACCTATCTGATGTGCGCTCTGATGTGCGCTCCCTTTGAGCCACTTCACAACTGTCCTCTCCGCCTTCTTACTCTGAAGACTGCTTTCCTGGTTGCCATCACCTCTGCCAGGAAAGTGAGTGAGCCCCAGGCTCTTTCATCCAAACCTCCTTTCCTTTCTGTCCATCCGGACAAGGTTGTGTTGCGGACTAGACTCTTTCCTGCCCAAGGTTGTCACGGCCTTCCACATCGGGCAGTCTATCACCTTGCCCACCTTCTTTCCGCCACCGCACCCCTCAAAAGAGGAAGAGCGGCTGCACCGTCTGGACCCAAAACGTGCGCTTTCGTTCTATCTAGATCGCACACGCCAGTTCCGGGTGGATGACCAACTCTTTGTTGGTTACGTGGGCGCTAGGAAGGGACGGGTGGTGCACAAGCGGACCATCTCTCAGTGGGTCGTCTTGTGTATCAAGGCTTGTTACTCCTTGGCGAAGAAGGAACCTACTGTTGGGCTGAGGGCCCATTCCACTCGGGCCACGGCAGCTACTACTGCCCTGAGCCGGGGAGTCCCCTTGCAGGACATCTGTCAGGCAGCTACTTGGGCATCGCTGCACACGTTTGCAAGACACTACTGCCTGGACAGCCAAGTCCGGAGGGAAGGCTTCTTTGGCCGTTCCGTCCTCCAGGACTTTCTGGCGTGATTATTGGTTCGCAGACCCACCACCGGGGTTGGTATTGCTGGGGTATCTATTCTAAGGTGAGGAATCTAATACTAACCTGTTTCTTTCAGATGAACAAGTTACTTACCTTAGGTAACAATATATCTGTAAGAAACAGTAGTTAGTATTGGATTCCTTACCGCCCCACCCATCCTACCCGTTCTGCAAACCGATATCTAGGGTTAAGGTCAGGGCTCTAGTTTCAATGGTACCAGTGTGGGTTTTTAACATGGCTCTGAGTTTTCTGGCACGGAAAAGCTGTGTCTAAGAACTGACGTCAGCGTGCTGAGGCAGCGTCTAAGTGCTCCGACGAAGTCATCACGGCGCAACGACGCCGACGACGGACGCGGAGCCGCGGACGACGCCTACTGACGCGCAAGGGTACTGCTACGCAAACATTTCCGGATCCAGTCTGATGCCTGGGGATATTCTAAGGTAAGGAATCTAATACTAACTACTGTTTCTTAGAGATATATCGTTACCGAAGGTAAGTAACTTGTTCGTTGAAAATGTAACAGCTGTCATTCGTTATGATCTGGGGGATAACATGTAAGCCCCAGACTCGCTGTTCACCGTGCTTTGATTAGCAAGCTAGTGACAACTTTGAGCAAGATTGGCAATCGTGTAGGACAGTGCAAGCAACTGCTTTGCGTGCATGTTGAAGTGAATGGGCTTAACGTTGTGGTAGAGACCTTAAAAACATAAGACAACGGAAGTGGTACCCTTTCCACCCCTCCATCCACTCGAACCCCCCAATTAGGTTGAGAATTCCGTCCTGTAAAAAAATTGTGACCCATGGGATATCTCCCTGTGGGGGCATGTGTTACCATCGAACTGCCCTGCGTAAATAGCAGGGTGGCCGGGATGGCTAATTGTCACAGGAAACATACTTTGATAGGTGACAAAGGAGCTGTAAGTGTAGGACTACTTTGGTCTGAATTACAAGGGTGAACTAAAAAGCTTAATTAGCACTGTACACGGAGCGAGAGAGTGGAGAGTCAACTCATGATTTCCCGGAGTTAATGTGATCGACAGCGCACCTGAATACCAGTTTTTGGCTCCGGATGGCGCGCTGCTGCTAGGGGTGTCGTCATCGCTAACCTTCATGAGCGGAATTAAGCAGCTTTACCGTGATACCTTTGCCGATTTACGTGATCCAAGAACTCAAAATGGCGTCTTTTCTCTGATTTGCTTACGGAGCTAATTAATGACCCATCTTTGTCCCTGATTACTCATTCAATCACCTGATCTGCGAATCATTGACCGGACTCAACCTGGATGTGTTATTTACACTGCTACACCCAGCATTCGATGCTTTGCAGTGATCGGTTACTCTAAGATGCCTGTACCTAAAATGGGGGCTCTACGAGCACTGAGGAGTTTATCTTTCCGGCTTTGCGTTAAGGCGTAATACTAGGTAAGCGTGAGGAGGCAGTGCTAGCAGTACTTGGGGAGCAATTGATAATGGGGCCGTTCACAGATTCATGAGGACCTGCAGCTGGACGGTGCCTGACTCTAAAATGGCGGCCGTGTAAGACGGAGGGGATCGCATTACTTTCCTTGATATGATCTAGCGTGGTATATTAGCCATGTAAATAGTGGTTTTGGTTCAAAACCTGTATCTCCTGATAATCGCTCCATCGCACAACTGATTTTGCTCCCACGGTGAGACTTTGCCAGACTTTACCAGAGTTGTGTCTTTCTACCTGCTATGTAGAGTATAAGAGATGTTAAGGGCTGAAACGTTTTGAGCGTACGTGCGGGCTGGGTGAATGCAATGTAGTTAATGCGTGGCGGGTTGAGCACAGAGCCAGTGACTTGATCTAGGGAGTGTTTCTCCAACCCCCGACGTCGCAGCAGCTGCCATCTTCCGGTGCAGGACCATGAAGCAGGGCTGATCCAGCGCTTTAGCTGAGTGCATCTCCGAGCAAAAGTTAGAGTGTGAGCCACAGCTGAAACATCATCCTACACTGGCTGGTGGGAGCTGCCCGCTGTGAGGCCCTCGGAGCCTGTGAAAGGTAACAGTGGAGCTGAGATGGAGTGTGCTGTTGAATCAAATTTGTCCCCGAAGAAGTGAGTTGGTTTCTGGGCCCCCCTGGACTCACCAGCGCTGGGCATATTCCTACAGAACGCAGGGGATTCTACAACTTGGCCACAGTAAGGAGGAATACAAATATCTTGGCCCGCCTGACCCCAAAATGGCGGGCGACATCCCTTCACATAGGAGGGAGTGCAGGAGGCTTCCCTTTAGTCCCTTGAGGGTACGTAGAACTGAATTACGGCTGCCTAGTTTGTCGTGGACAGTTGGAATGATCAGTGATACACAGGAGCACCTACCCCCTCCCTGACCTTAAGATGGCCGCAGTGTGACATTATTACCTCCAGGGGTTTTCCATTACAGGCACTACTACTAGATGCTTATTGTTAATCCCCATCCCTTTTCAGCCATATAGCCTTGGGCGGACTCTGACAGGAGGGGGCTGAAGCGGGGGGGGGATAGGTGCGGAGCACACTGAAAGCAATCTGACGCCTCGGGTAGCTCCCACTGCATCCGGGGGGCACCCTGGGTGTGACAAGAGCAGACTCCCATGGGTGGGAGATGTCCAGGAGAAAGCAGCAGAAGCCCCAGCAGGTCATCTCTGACTGCGAGACTCTACCGGCTCCGAGAATTGCACTTCAGATGCCACCTATCAAGTTCAGGCAAGAGCCGCGCCGTGACCGGTACTCATGATGGAACTTTTTAACGATACCCCCCCTAGGCAGAATCTAGAACTTTCTGTATGTACTGCAGTGCCCGAGCAACCTTTGGCCGATGACCGGTGGAGCTGCCCTATGCAGCTGAAGAGGAGTTTGGCTTGGGTTCACCCCTCGTCCGTCACCTACCCAGCCGGACGTCGGACACTGTTTTTCCTCGTCTTCTTGTTGTATTTCTTACCTCCACCCTATTTTTATGCTATGCTTTCGTAACGCATGTAACTGTTCTCCAGCACCTATTTGGCCATCACCTACACAGCTGGTCTTCTGACATGTTTTTCCTCGTCTCCCCGTTATGTGTCTCCTTCTCTCCCCCTTCGATGGAACAATGACGACGTCCCCTGGGCGGATACCAAATCTGTTTGTACCTTCCTCAGAGAACCGAGCAACCTTGGCCGATGCCCGGTGGAGCTGTCCTATGCAGCTATAGAAGTGTCTGGCCCCTTGGCCGCCACCTACCCAGCGGTAATCTGACATTGTTTTCCTCTTCTCCCCGTTTGTGTCTCCTTCACTCCCCCTCCCTCTGTGATTCTTTGATTCAAACGGTTGTAACTGTGTAACCTGTAACTTGCTGATCCTCATGTAAAGTGCTCTGATACCTCCGGGTCTAGCCAGCGCTATATTAAACTTTGCAAATAAAATAAATAAAAATACAATTGCGTGATAGACAAGCAATAGTGGGACAGCTCAGTTCGGGTGCAGCGACTTAAGCCAACTATAGATGTATAATCATTGTCACTCAGTCTGTCCGTCACTGCAGCTTGTTGGGATGCTTGGGGCAACTGCCTTCTGGAGCGAAAGTGTTTTGGAAACTTGAGATCTGACTTGGCATCGGTGAAAAAGTGTGCTTGGCCATCGTGCAAGATTTTTAGTTTTGCTGGGTAGAGCATTGTGTATGGAATTTCAGCACGTTGTAACAGGCGCTTTGTAGAGAGGAATTCTTTACGTGCGGCTTGGACCAGAGGAGTGAAGGCCGTAAAAATGTATGTTATTGCCTTGGTGATTAATAGGGCAGTGCTTTCTGGCTGCTTTTAGTATTTAGTCTCTGTCGCAGTAGTTTAATAACCGTGCTATTATGGGTCTAGGTGTGACGCCGACGGGTGGTTTAGGTCCAAGAGATCTGTGTGCACGCTCCACCACAAATACTGTAGAGAGTACAGTCGGAAAACGATCGCGCAGCAAAGCTTCTACGTAGGGTTCCATTTTGGGTATGGCGGTGGTTTCTGGTATTCCGGCTAAGCAAAGGTTGTTTCACCGGGAGCGCGCCTCCAAATCCTCGTTCTTTGCCATGGTCAAAGTGAAGACTCGCTCCATGTTGAGGAGGTGTTCTTTGGAGTCCACTTGGCATTCATGTGTCTCCGTCAGGCAGTTCTCCAAGACATCCAGCCTTGCCTCATGTGAGTCAACTTGGCTCTTTACCGTGTCTAACCTGGTGGTAAGTGCGTCTAGTTTGGTGTCCATGGACCTTAAGTTAGAGCGGACCTCCAGCATAATGGTGCACAGATGGTCTTCTTGTTTGTCGCTGTCCTGAATCGGTTCGGTCTTTGGTTCCGAACTGGTGTTTCCAGCTCTGGTGTGGCGCTTGTTTTCAAATGGCAGTTTGGACTGCTTAGGGTCGTTTTTTCCCATGTTGGAGGTAGACCAGAGCTGCTTGGGACTGCTACACCCCACACCATCTTGCTCTGACCTCCGTGCTCTCTCTCACCCCTCTGCGCAGTCGCCCCGGGCCCTCAGAGTTCTGACCAAGCACGCTGCCAGCGGGAGTCGGTCAACAGCAGGGGAAGGCCTTACTGCGAACCACAGTGTAGAGGAGGTCCTACCTGCCCGTACAGCAATCAGCAGCCCCCTGGGGCCCAAGGCCTACTCACGTGGCCGGAGGTTGTCTGCAATCGGCTAGCTCCACAAGTCTGCTGGTCCGTGCATGCCCAGTTCGGAGGTTTGCGTGTCCTTCCTCTGGTCTCTGCTAAAGCCGCGGGCCGCCCCAGCTGCATTCGCACGGCGTTCGCTATGCTGCTACAAGGGACTGTTGTGGCTAGATAGATGGCTGTGGTCTCGTCTGCTAGGACAGCCACCTCCCTGTGCCCCGCTCTGTCTCTCGATCACAGACCGCAGTGCGATGCGACAGGGCAAAGCGTTCGCTGCACCTTTCACCAGCTACAGGCCAGCAAGGTAATTTTGAAGTTTTTCTGGTGCGCTGCGCCGCCAGGCCGCGAGGATATTGCAGCACTGTCCTGATGATTGCCAACAATTGAGGGTAGCCGGGAGGTGATGGTGGTATTGTGGAGCCCAGGGGACTCTGTGAGCACTAGGGTGTAGAGCCCCGCCCTGGAAGTTTATCAAATACAACGGGGAGAAACCAAAACAGAGGAAAAATGACCTTGCATTCACTCTTTGTGTAGGAGATGAAGAGCAAATCTGATAATACAGTTACACTCAGTCAGCTCTCCCTTTACCCATCTCCTCCACCCCAGCCCATTAGAGTCTTGTCTCCGAGGAGAAGGTCAGGTACAATCTGTCTATTTTTTTTAAAATGGTTTACATTAAGCTGCCACGTGGCTATGGGTGCCACCTTCCATGGCATTGTCTGTAGCAGTGTTCATAGTCCAAAGAATCACAGTTCGCATAATCACACTGCTGATTTGTTACTGAGATAGAGATTTATTGCATCCTATATCTGTCTCCTGCAGCTTGAAATCACATTTACGTTCTGCAAACCTTTTAATGCATTGGTGCAAAAAAAGATCTGATAGAACTCTACACACCACCTTCTGAGATTTTCTTATGGCATGCCTGGTGTAAATTCCAGGGTATTAGGCAAGGAAAGGAGGTGAGCGATCCCTTTCTCGTTAATCTGTCCCAGATCCAACTCAAGTGGGGATTGGCAGAAGCGCGCTTTTGGCATTTGAAATAGCAGCAATCAGACTAGGTCCTAGAGTGGTCTCTGAGCGATCGCCCGATCGATGAACACCCACTTGTTATCTCTCTCCCTAGCAGACCATTTTACAATGTGCCTAATATGTGTTCTGTAGAATGTTGGGGCATCCCAGGCCTCATCGTTTGCTAGGTCCCATCAGTAACATCTTGCTTAAGCTGGGCCTACATCCTGCCCAAACAAGACCAACAACCTTTCTTTGAATGTCTGCAACTCTTTTATAGTGATGAGGGCTGGCTGTGCCTAGAAAACGTAGAGCAGCCTCTGCATCGGGATTCTTTTGATTCCACCTACCCCCGAAATAGACATTGAGTTCCATTATTTGAGGTGCACCTTTATTTGGTTACAGAGAACTGATCAGTTAGTCACTGTTCAACTCTCCAACTCGGGGGACATCGATCTACAGTTAGCTGTTGTCCCCCTGTGAAAGTTGCAGTCCCACTATCTCTAATTTGTGCCTATTAATTTGAAATCCTCAGGCTGCCTCAAACCTGTGAAGTTCCTCCAGGGTTAAAGCCAATGAGTTCAATGCATTTGAAATGTGAGAGCAGGACATCATCTGTATATAAACAGATCTTATGTTCTTCTGAGACCAATTTTAACATTTCACATCATCTCCTAATTCCATCCGCTAGCCGTTAGACCACCAGCGCAAAAAGAAGCAGTGAGAGCAAACAACCATGCCACTTATGAAGTGTAAGTCGAAGGGGGCCCAATCTTCTTCTGATTAGCTGAATCCAGTCCTCAAGGTCCAATTTGCATGATAAATGCCTTTTTGGCATCCAGGATTAGAAGTACCATCAAGACCTTTTACCTGCTAAGATTTTCTACCAGGTGTACAATTCTCCCTGTGTTATCTGGCCCTCAACCTATCTTTGATAAAGCCCACCTGGCCAGAATCCTGCAAGAAGGGCATCCAGTTGTCAAGGCGATTGGCCAAAATTATAGTGTATAGCTTGACATTCATATTTAAAAATGTGATCGGCCTATCTGAGGCACAACTCATGATATATTGTCTGCATTTTGGAAGAAGAGCAACAGCTGCCTCTCTCATTGTAGACAGCACCCCCTCCCCCTCAGCAAAATAGTTGAGTTGGTATTTTTAGGTGCCTGCTTAGTTAAGGGCTTCATGAAACACTAGTGTAAAGCAATCCAGGTTGAGGTTTTTGTTCATGAGCATATTTTTTAGTACATGTTGCGGCTCACTAAGCTCTAATGGGCCATTTAGATTCTCTACACCTGAGTAAGGTACGGCAGGGAGCTCAACATGCTCAAGGTATTGCCTAATATTATCTGGTGTTTTCCTTTCTTAGTATATAGCTCAACGTAGAAAGCCTTTAAACCTTCTTTTTTCTGCCACATTTGTGGTTAGCGCTCCTTTTTTTCCTGACCTGCATAACACATGTCCTTGCCCTCAGGCTCAGAGCACAGAGGCATCTAGCTAAGATTCTACCAATGTGGTTCTCTTTTTCATAGATAGCACTGTTGCCCACAGCTTAAATGGTATGAGCTTTATTCTGAACAGGTCTCCCTCAACTGTAGATGAGAAACCTCTATAGACTTCCCCTGTACCACTGCATTTCACACTTGGTCTCTTCTATTTTATTGTTCGCAAAGTACTCTTCTATCACTTAGATCATCTCTGCTTTGTTAGCTGGATCACAAAACATGTGGTGTAGCTTCCTTCCATCTGCTTTTCCCATGCTCTGCACCCACCCCTCCCACTCTAGTGTCATGTGTGCGTGATCAGACACAAATATTTCTATATTCAATAGCATATGAATAGTACCCTGTGAGACAAACGATTGATGCAGGAGTATGTTCTGTGGATGTAGTAGTAGAAGGAGTAGTTTCTTACCTGTAACTCCAGTTCTGTAGTAGGAATCTCTTTATTCCCTGGATTTCAGAAGGGTGTTGACATTCTATCTGGATAAGACCAAAGACCTTCGCAGGTCCGACCAATTGTTTGTCAACTATGGGTCGGATAGGACTGTTCTGGCTACTTCGAAGCAATCTATCTCTAGGTGGATTGTGTCGTGTATCCAGCTTTGTTATCAGAAAGCGAATAAGACCTTAAGGGGTAAGCCTAAGGCTCATTCCACCAGGGGCAAAGCGGTCACAACTGCTTTGCTTCGTAATATTCCCATTGCAGAGATCTGTAAGGCTGCCACTTGGAAGTCGGTCCATACCTTTGCTAAGCATTACTGTCTGGACTCTGATGCCAGGGCAGATGCTCAGGCTTCGCTGCGAAATCTGTTCGCATACTAGTGGTGTTGTCTTTTTTTCTCCACCGCCGAGTGGTTTTTGGATGGGTGTGCCATTCTATTCACTAGATTATGACTATACACAGAGATCCCCTACTACAGAAGGAGTAGTTTCTTACCTGTAACGCCAGTTCTGTAGTAGGGGTATCTCTGTGATAGTCATAAGCGCCCGCCCTCCTCCCCAGTGGAGAAAGTGATGAAATTATGAATGCTACAGGTCTAGCTGATACACCTCCAAAAAGAACTGAAAGTGGAGGGAGTTGCTGTGCATTCTGGGATACCAGGAGAGTTCTGGAAAGTTTCCTTAAAGGCACAGTATCCCTTTTTAAGCCACATAATGGCAGCCTATGGGGGCTTGTCTGTCCTGTCCTTCCTCTCTATCATTCCAAGGATTTGCTGAAGGGGGGGGGGAGGGGGGGAGTGTTCTTCACGGTGAAACTTAGCAGACAGGTCTAAGTGGGATATTTGTGGAATATCCTTCTATTTCTAGTTGAAGTACTGGACAGTGTAGCCTTGCATGTATAGGCTGCATTATTTGTCTTTAATTTCCTCTTAAGTGTCTATGCAGTACTGCAAAGATACTGTTTATTTTTTGCCTATTTTTCTCTGTAGTTTCGATGCTTGTGCAGGTGGCTAGTGTCCCCTGGGGCATCCCTGCATCCTGTCGCTGCCAGCCACCTCCCACACTTCCACCCTGCTGTCTGAGCGATCCAGATTATCCGCAAACCCTTTTCTGGGTCATAATTTGACTTAAGAGTGTCCTTCCATGTAAACAGCACCTCCATGGGGATTGACCATCTGTAGTGTATCCATTGTTTATGGATTTCGACCGTGAGTGGTTTGAAATCGCATCTGTGCCACAGAGGGGCTTCCAGAAGGTTTTGATGTTGTACAAACTGCTGCCTTCAAACAGTCAGTTCTCGGACTTTCTTTTTTGGCCATGGTAGCTTCCTTTTGTCTACGATCTATCAACTTTCTGGGTCATGCTCCTGGTTCCTTTGCGCGACTACCCTCTCTGTTCACCCTGAAGATAGCAGCTGGGACATGATGGGAGTTCTTGCAGTCTCTATTAGAAAAGTTACATTAGGCAGGCCTAGATGTAGTCCTCTTCATTTTCTTCATTTAAGTTGCAAATGTGAATATTGTCTCTAGGCGGTCCAGCCCGACAAAGCGGGGGAGGTCTGTGCCGGTCTCACAGTGAATCTCCACACCTCACCAGTTCCTCTATGGGCGTCAAAGTTCTCTTCTATGCTGTGTATGTTCAGCCTTTCTCAGCTACCTCCCAGAACAAAAGACACATCGGGATAGAGGCAGCACTCTCTTCCTCCACTTACATGGGGCTCACAGTGGACACATACATCTTGAGTACCCCACAACATATCAGCACCTCCAGGGCCTGCTACAAAAACCACTCTATTCCTACGAGTGGTAGGCCTATATGTCCATGTAAGTTAAGTATGTGGTACTCTTAAAAAAAAAATAATAATAATAATAATAATTTACAGTGTTGCCTCGCAACCCCCTCTGGTTGGATGTCGCCATTTTGAATTGGGCCGGTGGCTGTCCAACAAACTCCCAGGCTTTAGAGGGCGGCCCCCGCCCACATTTACATTAGTGAGGCCCTTGGGAGAGAGGCCCGGTTCCCATGCTCTGCTCGCTGGTGCCTTCTGGGTCCTCCTTATTGTCTGGCGGTGCCACCATCTTGTATATGTCTGGCTGACCGGCCTGTGCCCATGCGCATTTGTCACCTGCTTGCCCTTGAATGCTATTTGCTGGCCATGCTCAGTGACCCCTCACCAGCGGTGTGAGTCCCTTAAAAGTTGCCGGTCAGGGCTGCATTTCTCAGTGGAGTTTGGAGCAATGCACACTGAATGCTAGCACACTGCCTTCTTACCCGGTCACACTTCACCTGATTTTTAAATTGGCTTTAAACTCCATTTTGGATCATCAGCATATTTGCTAGAAAATTGTTTGGAGTAGGTTAGCCAGCAGCTGTATATTTATTTTAAAAAGAAAAGGTGACAAATCATTTTTTGGGGTGGTGGGGGGATTGTGATGTAACTGGCAGCATGATGACTGACTGAGATATGTCTTCAACAATTGAGTTTAGCCAAGCTAATCCTGTTCCTGAAAAAACCTGCTCCTTTTAGAATGGCATGAATAGTAGTATCGAAGGCAGCAGCGGAGTTCCATAAAACCAAGGCCCGACCCCTCCTCCATCCACCAGGATAGATGTCAGTTCATCCAGAAGCGGTAATTTGTTCACCAGTGGCAGAGGATAGGAGAGACCCTGTTGATTCTCGATACTCTTGGCTTGTTGTCATACTTTGCTTACAGTATTAAAACTTCTGCATAGTCATACATTTATTTTTTGCTGATATGACTTGAAAGAGAAAAATGTGATTCCTTGCAGCCTCCATTATTCTATTTACAGTGCTTGGTACATAGCAGTGCTAGATAGTGTGTCATAGTATGTGATGCCTTTCCTTCCCCAATTTGGCTAGTCCTACTCATGAATTTGTTTTCAGGTAGCTCGCTGCACTGAATAGCACAATGCCCAACCTTCTGGACCATTGGCCTTTTTTCAAAGAGAGTAGAAGTAGAGACTGTCATTGTGCTCTGTTCGACATCCACCCCTGTAGTTTTCAGTTTATTGATGTGTGCATTTTGGGAATGTAATAAGGATGGAAACATGTAGTTTTCTCTATATCTGGAACCCTTGCACCTTCCTTGAACCACAAAATATCTTTTGCCACAACTTTCTGCCCATTTCCGAACAGTGTTCCAAACTCTGCTTTCGACTCCAGTCAATCTTATTTTTCTAAATCCAACCAAAATCCCTGTCTGTCTTGTTATCCCTGACCTGATCTTCTATCAGCTTGTTTTTGTACTGGATTCTTACTCTGGGGAGGGCCCTTATACCAAAGGGGTTAATTCTTGCCAGTGACTGAAGCCTTATGTTAGATTGGGGAATGATTTACACCTTAAAAGAGGAGGCGACATTCTGCTATCACATTCTGTTCATAATTGTGGAAAGTCTCCTCCTATTACATCTGATATTTGCCTTCCCAGGGCAGTCGCTTTGCAGCTCACGATGGTCTAGACAATCGACGTCTGCTTTGGCATGGAACTAATGTGGCAGTGGTGGCTGCTATTCTTAAGAGTGGGCTCCGGATCATGCCACATTCCGGTGGCCGTGTGGGCAAAGGCATCTATTTTGCTTCGGAGAACAGCAAGTCGGCTGGATATGGTAATTCCATTTTTATACCTAGTTTAATCGCAGTAGAATTTTGGAGCGGTGTGAAGTTGTTAAACAGTTTTTCAGTGAATGTGTTTGTTTCTAATGTGACCACTGCTTTCTCTGCTAGAGATAATCTAAATCTATTTTATCTGTACTTGTTGCTCTCTGTGAACAAACATATGTAATAATATTACATCATCCGCTAAAGCAACTATAGTTTAGATTAGGTCCCAGTTTCCTTTAATCCTTAGTTTTTGGATATGCTTATAATTTTGCCTCCATTTGATGAGCCTACAAAAATATGCCATTCACGTGGTGTGTCAAACTAGGCTTCACCATGCCAATTACTGCGAAGGCTTGTTTATAGGTGTAGAAGATGGGAATGTTGGGGTAGTAATAGGTGGCTGAACAAAAGTGCAGCTCTTTTCCAATTTTACCGCCTTTGGAAATTTGCTTGCAGCCTTAACAAAAATCTCTGAGAGAAGTTACACCACACTTGAAATGTAAAGGTGTGCACAGTCTGCCGGAGGTGCGCTTTGGGAATTGGTTATAGACCATGTAGTATATTCTAAAAACATTCAAAACACTTTGTTACGGGTCAGTTATGGTTTTATCTGCTCATAACAAATTAAAGTATCGTAAAAAAACCTCTGTTTTCCTGGAATGGGAACTTTAAGTTAAGTTATGGTTATATATTAAATCCCAACCCTGCTCAAAGCCGGCCAGTTAAGGTGACCTTCACAAACCATAACTACGGCCATCAGAACTCTACTTCCAAATAAACTGCTCATAATGTGTGACAGATGGCATTCTAGACTACACCAGAGGTCACCTTCTCATTGTTATTATTGGTTACATCACTGTTGCTACATTGCTTCTTTCTTCGAATATGTATTATTTAATAATAATGCGGTGTGCAGTCCTGGTACACATTGGTACAAATAGTTTTGTGCTCTTGAAGTCCATTTGGGGGTGAGTGATAATTTGGTTGAATGATTCATTCAATTATGTGTGACAAGGGTGAACCCGCAATTCCCAGACCACCTATTCACACATTATAAGGAGTATTGATTTGGGCAGATATTTTCGCTGTCTGTCTGCATGAAATTAAGCTGTCAATCAAATGTACACACCTCAACCATCTAGTTTTGCAGTGGGAACGTTACAAGTAGTTATTCGAAAAAGTGATTACAGTTACTACATGGCAACACTCAACCTCAATTGCAACTACTTCTGTATTCCAGTACAATCCTGCCTATTTTCAGAACCTAAGGATTGTGATAAGTGGAAATTCATTACCAGTTTAAAGTTAAACTCTGGCCCTTCAAGTGTTTACAGAATGTTAAGCTGTGGAACGGGTGTGTCGAGGCATGAGGGCTGCTGAATTCATATCTGTGCGTAGATCGCCGCCTAGTGTTGGGTCCGGATGATTGCACATTGTTGTCCTGGAAGAGTCTTCGAAGTATCACGAGATAGGTGGCTCCTCCCCTGGACTACAGTGCGCATGGGCATCCTCTCCATCCCCAGATTGTTTTTTTCCGCCATTGGGTTCGGATGTCTAATCTTAACTCCAGTTAAATAACTTGTAATCTTTCTATTCCTAAGGCCAAAAGGCCTTCTTAGCGTCGGTATTGTATCGTTCGATGCCTGACCCTTTCGGTTCTTCGATCGGCGTCGAAAGAGGATTCTCTCGACAACACAGGCCCAGACTACATCGATGATGGAACGGACCCCGTTCAAGCGGTGCCCCGTTTGTGATTCCAAATATTCGAACTTAGATGTGCACCCAGTGTGCAATACCTGTTTGTCCCCCGACCACGACGAGTCGAAATGTTTCGCCTACTCAAGGTTCCGCTCAAAAAAGACTATTAAACTACGACGCGCGGCAAGGCAGTCGGCCCAGCGTTCGACACCAGCGCCTGCAAACATCTTCAATGCCGGGGACGAGGAACTCTTCCAGGATGAGGAAGAGGCGGAAGACGACGTTCCCGAAGAAGTGTCGGAACAGGATTCCAATTTCGAGATGGACGAACCAGATGAGGAGTTCGCCCACGACCAAGACATCGTCGAGGTAGGGGACGACGATCAGGCCCTTGCGGCCGTTGATGACGACTCCGGTGGAGAACCGAGTCCGCCCGCAGTTCCGGGGCCTATCATTAACATTCAGCCCTCTCCGGCTCCGGTCGAGGCATCGCCGAAAGGCCTTAGCCAAGATCCATCCTCTCGGTCTACAGCCCCGCGACATAGCCAGGCTAAGACCCTTTCAAAGGAGCCATCGGTCGATTCGGAGAAATCGAAACCGAAACACACAGAGCCAAAATCGAAACCGAAACTACTCAAAATGGTGGTCGGTTCGACGTCGACGACCTCCTCGAAGGCTGCCGACGATCCTTCGGCGCCGAAGATACCTGTCGGCGCCAAGACTGGAACTTCTAAGCAGGGCTCAGCCACCAAGACCGTCGCCTCGAAGGCCTCGGCGTCGGTGCCCGCGTCAACTACCAAACATGGCGAGAAGGGCAAAGGACTTCCGTTGGGAAAAGGTCTGCAGCCACCCCTCTCAGGACTCAAGACTGGGTTGGCTAAAAGGGTCGAGGCCACGAGCAAGGACGCCCCGACTTTGTCGTCGACGCCCAAGGATGGAGGCGCACCGCGCCGGGAGCTCGATTCGACGCAGTCCAGCGAGCGGCCTACACAGGCGTCGAAGAAACTCGAAACAAGCGCTTCCGGTTCGAAGCATGCGGACTCGACGCCACTCAAGTTTGGCCTTCCGCCCACGGCCCGCCCAAAGCAGCTCGAGGTTTCCAAGATGGCGAAGGTGTCCTCCCATGCACAAGTCGTCTATCATGAGCCTTCTTACGACAACCAGGCAAAACTTTTTATTGACTCCGAGTCGGGCAGGCTTACCATCCACAAGCGGAAGATCGTGCCTGAACATCCCTTGGAGGGTTACAGGATTCCCCTCAAAAAGAAGATGGTCTCCACCACCTCTCTGGTTCTTGTTGAACCTATTCAGGACTATTCGCAGCATGCTGTTCAATCTCCAACACAAAGTGAGGACGACTTGAATGCGGACTATAGCCACATGGGCTTCTCTTACAATACTGACACTGATCAAGATGTCTCAAATCAATGGTCAGGAGCAGCAGATCAAGGCGATGACCCTGATGACCCCCATGCCGCTCCAGACTCTCAGTCCTACATTGTAAAACCATCACCAACTGAGGACACTGTAGCATTCAATGCATTAATAGAGCGGGCAGCCCTCAACCATGACGTCGAGATGCATGCTGAGCCAGTGGATGAGGATTTCTTGTTTGATACCTTCTCCACATCTGAACGCACCACCAAGACTCTGCCCATGCTTAAGGGAGTCCTCAAGCATGCCACAGCCATTTTCAAGGAGGCAAGCAAAGCCAGGGTTATAAATCCACGGATCGACAAAAAGTATAGGCCTGCCCCAGTGGACCCAACCTATATCAAAGGCCAGCTCCCATTGGACTCCCTCGTGGTGGCTAATGCACGCAAAAGGGCTAATTCTCAATCTACTGGTGACGCTCCCCCGCCGGACAAAGAGTCAAAAATCTTTGAGGCGTCTGGGAAGCGTGTGGCAGCGCAAGCCGCTAACATTTGGAGAATAGCCAATACACAGGCCCTGTTGGCTAGGTACGACAGGTCGCACTACGACACCCTAGAACAATTAATGCAGCACATGCCTGACATGTACAGAGAGGCAGCGGAAATGGTTATACAAGAGGGTAAACTGGTCTCCAATGCGTCAATCAAATGCGCACTGAATGCAGCAGACACTGCAGCGAGGGCAGTCAATACTATCGTGATGCTGCGACGCCATGCATGGCTGCGCATCTCATGGTTTAAATCCGAGATCCAAACTACTCTTCTCAATCAGCTGGTTAATCCGGACTTCCTGTTTGTACCCGAAGTGGACACAACACTTGAGAAAATGAAAAAAGACACTGACGGCGAAATCCATGGGGGCTCTCCAGTCACAGCAGTTTCGGGGCGGTTCCTTTCGCCGCTCCGGTAACAGGGGAGCAACAAGAGGACAGGCTCAACAGCATTCACAGTACACCAAGGGCAACACGCAATCTGCCTACACTAAAAACACCAGAGGTGGATACCGTGGGAACAACACCAAGGGGAGAGGCCGCGGCAATAACAGTGCCAGGTCCTCCACTGCCAACAAACAGTGACTTCATGTCACTGCCCCCCGACCATCTAACACCTCTCGGGGGGAGACTCCAGCAGTTCCTGCCGCTCTGGAAAAACATCACAACAGACAGGTGGGTGAGACAACTTATCCGTTACGGCTATTGTCTAGAGCTAACCTCCACCGCCCCCCAACATACCCCCAAGAAGCCGTCCTATGTCCGCAGAGCACTCGCTCTTATTGCAGCAAGAAGTACTCTCCATGCTGCAAAAAGGAGCCATAGAACTCGTGCCTGCAGAGGAAAGGGGTGCAGGGGTTTACTCCCTGTACTTCTTGATTCCAAAAAAGGACGGGTCCCTGCGGCCCATTCTAGACCTCAGACCCCTCAACCAATACATCCTTTCGGAGCACTTTCACATGCTAACTTTACAACAAGTCCTGCCGCTGCTCCGTCAGGGCGACTTCCTAGCCACCCTGGACCTCAAGGATGCCTATTTCCACATTCCCATTCACCCAAGTCACAAAAAATATCTCAGGTTCACAATCGACAGTCAGCATTACCAATTCAAGGTTCTGCCGTTCGGGGTCACTACTGCTCCCAGAGTTTTCACCAAGTGCTTAGCGACTGTGGCAGCACACCTTCGCAGAGAAGGTGTTCACGTGTACCCCTACCTGGACGACTGGCTCGTGCAGGCCAAATCTGCCGAGCAGTGCAGCCGCGACATGTCACGTACAATTCACCTCCTTCACAGTCTGGGGTTCTCTCTCAACTACGCAAAGTCTCACCTGCAGCCGGCCCATGTGCAACAGTACCTGGGGGCAACACTAAACACCCAGTTGGCCACGGCTCAGCCGAACCCAGCCAGGGTCAACAGCATGCAAACGCTCATCCGGAGGTTCCAACCTCAGCGATCCCTCCCAGCGCAAGTTTTCATGCAACTGATCGGCATGATGGCATCCTGCATATTCTTTGTCCCGCACGCGAGGCTGCACATGCGACCCCTTCAAGAATGCTTAGCCCGTCTGTGGAACCAGGCTCATGGCCATCTAAAAGACCTAGTGTTGGTGACCGGTCGTGCTTACAGCTCTCTGCATTGGTGGAACCCACAAAACCTTTGCAGGGGACGACCGTTCCAAGAGCCTGTCCCACAAATGGTGTTAACGACGGACGCATCTCTCCAGGGTTGGGGAGCGCATGTCCTCCACTACCCAGTGCAGGGACTATGGACGGCACAACAGCAGAGGATGCATATCAATGTGTTGGAACTCATGGCAATCTTCATGGCACTGAAGGCGTTCAAGCTGCACCTGTGCAACAAGGTCGTGTTAGTCCGGACGGACAACATGACCGCCATGTATTACATCCAGAAGCAGGGAGGCACGCACTCCCCGCAGCTGTCTCACCTAGCCCAGAGCATGTGGAAGTGGGCCATTCAAAGGAACATCTTCCTCATGGCGGAGCATCTCCCGGGTGTCGACAACCAGATGGCGGACCTGCTCAGCAGGCACAGTCATCAGATGCACGAGTGGGAGATCCACCCGTCGGTTCTCCATCCGTACTTCCAACAGTGGGGTCATCCGGACATCGACCTCTTCGCCATGAACGAGAACGCAAAATGCCCAAACTTCGCCGCCAGGTTCCCACACCCGCAGTCTCAGGGCAATGCGATATGGATGAACTGGTCCGACAGATTTGCGTACGCTTTTCCGCCAGCCCCCCCTCATACCTCTGGTGGCGCGCAAACTGCGACAAAACTCCATGACGCTCATCCTAGTTGCTCCGACGTGGGCACGGCAGGCTTGGTACACCACGTTCCTAGAACTTTCAGTGGTGCCTCACCAACTGCTGCGCCTCACTCCCAGCCTCCTCACTCAGAGCCATGGCGACATTCAGCACCCAGATCCCCAACAGCTGAACCTTGCGATTTGGCTCCTGAGGTCATAGTTTGGATACCTGAACTTGCCTCCTGAGTGCATGAACATCATCAAGGAGGCTAGACGACCGACTACCAGGGCCTGCTATGCAGCCAAATGGAAGTGTTTTGTTATTTACTGCTCCAACAATAACATTAATCCGTTGGACGCATCTACGCAAAACATCATATGTTACTTATTGCATCTGTACCAATGCAACCTGGCGTACAGTTCCATCAAGATCCATCTGGCGGCCATTACCTTCAAAACAGGCAGCACCTTTCCGTTTTCAGGGTACCAGCCATTAAAGCCTTTTTAGAAGGACTTAAGAGAGTAATCCCTCCCAGACACCCCCCTTCACCAGTCTGGAACTTAAATATTGTTCTCACCAGACTCATGGGGCCCCCCTTTGAGCCACTCCATTCCTGTGAAATTCAGTTCCTCACCTGGAAGGTGGCCTTCCTAATAGCTATTACATCGCTGCGGAGGGTCAGTGAACTGCAAGCTCTCACAATTCAGGAACCCTACCTGCAAATTCATGCCAATAGAGTGGTGCTTCGCACCAACCCTAAATTCCTGCCAAAGGTGGTTTCGCAGTTCCACCTTAACCAAAATATAGAACTGCCAGTTTTCTTTCCTAACCCAGACTCCGTGGCAGACAGAGCACTGCACACCTTGGATGTCAAAAGGGCTCTCCTGTATTACATCGACAGGACAAAAGACTTTCGAAAGACTAAACAACTGTTCGTTGCATTCTCTCCACAACATAAAGGCAAACCTATCTCCAAGTCAGGTATAGCCAGGTGGATTATTAAATGTATCCAAATCTGTTATCAAAAAGCTAAGCGCACATTAACAGTTCCCCCCCTAGAGCGCATTCCACACGCAAGTTGGGGGCTTCCATGGCTTTCCTGGGTAATATTCCTCTAGAGGACATATGTAGAGCAACCACATGGTCCACCATACACACATTTACCAAACACTACTGCGTAGATGTACACTCCAAACAGCAAGCTGCTGTAGGACAAGCTGTTCTCAGAACTCTCTTTCAGACTGCTGCAGCTGGCACGGGCACCCGCCGGTAAGGAGGAAACTGCTATTTATTCTATGCACAGATATGAATTCAGCAGCCCTCATGCCTCGAACGGAATATGCTACTTACCAGTATGCATCTGTTCTTGGCATGAAGGGCTGCTGACATTCATATCGCCCGCCCTCCTCCCCGGTGCCTGTCGCAGCTGCAGCTCTCAGAAGCATTTTCAGGCATGGTCATCACTTTCAGTATTACACTCCATCTCTGCCACAATGGCGAAAAACAATCTGGGGATGGAGAGGATGCCCATGCGCACTGTAGTCCAGGGGAGTAGCCACCTATCTCGTGATACTTCGAATACTCTTCCAGGACAACAATGTGCAATCATCCGGACCCAACACTAGGCGGCGATCTATGCACAGATATGAATGTCGGCAGCCCTTCATGCCAAGAACAGATGCATACTGGTAAGTAGCATATTCCTTTTGCGTAGCAGCCAAAATACTTTGTGAGACAACTGTCTGGTAAAAGGGGCGAGTTAATTGCTGTGTCTCCCGCACTCGCAGCAGACTGTTCTCCTCCATCACCATCAAAGTAAAAAGTCGCAACCAAATCCGTGGCAGACAAGGCCTATCCCAGCAGGAACGAGCGATTGAATTTGGGAGGTCGCTTCCCCTAATAGTGAGATAGACAATGAAACTTAAGAATGATGATGTATTGCATTGCATTATTTCACATGTACCCTTAACAGGAATTTCTTGCCAGGCAGCGGTCACAAGTGACTTAAAACTGGGAGTTTGGAGTGTTTTTGGAGGCCAGTGTTAAACACTTGGTGGAACAAGAAGAACTTGTTACCAGGCAAATCCTTCCTCAACCCATAGCTGCTGGTGCGGCTCACCATAGAAGTTTCCCTTGCAGGACTTGTGGTCCACATGAACAACCTCACCATTAAAGGGCAATGGTCTCCACAAGCAAATTTCCGATCAATGTGATGTGCAGGAACCCATGGCATTTCAGTTAGCTCTACGAGCAACCACACCATGTGCTACATCCATAAATAGGACTGTGCGTTTGCAACCGCTTTTGAGCATGGCTCAAGCAATCTGGTATCTGTCACTCCACTGCCACATTCACCTGGTAGCAGAGCACTTGCCGGGAGTGGATAACGACCGTGCTGATACCCTCGCAGGAGCCGTCGCCAAACTCATGAGTGGTAGATTTGTTTCAAAGTTTTCAATCCATACTTTCAACTTTGGGATACCCCACCAGTAGATCTGTTGGCCAAACAAGCAAACAAAAACTACCAACGTTTTGTATCAAAGTTCCTACCTACATCCATGGTCTCTCTGGTCTTTTCCTGTAGATAGATTGGTTGGACATTTGCTTAGATATTCCCCCACAAACATTTCTATTGATTACACAAATAGTGCTTATTGTTACTCATTCTTATTGCACCAACATTGGCCTGCTAACCTTGGTTGGCAGGTCCATCGAGCTTGGAGTATCCATCTCTCCACTTGAATAATTGCACTTGAGCTCAGAGTTGCTCAATAAACATAGAGGTCAGCTGTTACACATTAACCCTAGTTGCTCAGTCTGATTGTCTGGCACCTGAGGTTTACAAATTTGGGTTGCTACAGCTCCGTCAAGCATATGCACAATCTTAGTGAATCTAGACAACCTACCACTAGAGCATGTTATTCAGCTAAATGCGAATGGTTTGTAAACTACTGTCCCTCACAATCTAGATTGTCTAAATTCCATCATGCTGTCTGTTACCATTTCCGAAATACAAACTTGGCTTACACTTCAATGCTTGTACATCTATACAGAGTCCCTGCATCCCTCCAAAACAGTTTGTCTGTTTTTTAAGTTCCTCTCATAATGACTTGTATCGAAGGCCTTACGAAGGGATCTACCTTCGTACCCCCAACACCTTATTGGGACCTAGTACTCACTCAGTTGATGGGGGCAAGGTTAGAGCTGCTCTATACATGCTCACTTCAGCTCCTCTCTTGGTTGGTGGTCTTAATCACCTCTTAACATGTCTCTTCAAAGAGACAGTAAACTATTCACAATTTCAGTATTGTATTGTATTGTATATTGGATTTATATAGCGCTTATCACCCAGGGGTCTCTAAGCGCTTGCCTTGGGAACCCGTCCTGGCTTTTCCCTGTGAGATAGCACCTACAGGGCATCCCCAAGGTGAAAGCCAGGCATCCCGCCATGGGGGGCCGTTGTGGAGATTAAGCAAGCTTAATGCCCAGAGTTGCAGAGTGTGAACCCATGATTAGGTCAGGCACCGAAGCGAGAATTATCGAGTCCGTGGACATTTGAGCTCAAGACCCTGCCGCGTCGTGAATTGAAATCTGGTCCCGGGTCTAAACTCTGCTTCAGGGTCTGCCTGCTCTAACCAGTGAGCCACACTTCTCCACAGTAGAAGTACCATGTATACATTCATAAAGCAATAGTAGTGTTAACCACTCTCACTTTTTTTTCTAACCAAGGTGGTTTCACCTTTCCATGTTAATCAATCTATTGACTTACCACCTTTTTCCAAATGTCACAGCCTCCCACAGAGAGGGGTTAAGGGACGTCCGGTTCTGCATTGACCGTACTTTCAGCATTAGAAAAACACAGACAACTCTTTGTTGCATTTGCCCAGCTGCATCTTGCCACTCCTATCTCATATGCAAGTCTGGCAAAAGGGATTGTCAGGTGCATTCAGTTGTATCATGCCAAAGCCACATATTAACTGCACAGCTCTCCTACAGTATATTCCAGGTGCAAGAAAGGAGCCATAGTGTAATTCACAGAAAGCACCTTCTTAGCAAATATATGCGCAGTAATCATCTTGCTTAACTGTATACGTTGTAGACCTTCCTTTGCTATGTGAGTCTGTTTATAGATGTCTTGTAGATAGAATAATATAGTTTTTCTCTTTTTTTTCTCCATTTGATTTCATCAAAATATATTTTGTGGTAAGCACTTGAAATGGTATGTGTTCAAGTGTTCGAGGCATGTGGGCTGCTGAATTCATATCTGTGCATAGATCGCCGCCTAGTGTTGGGTCCGGATGATTGCACATTGTTGTCCTGGAAGAGTCTTCGAAGTATCACAAGATAGGTGGCTCCTCCCCTGGACTACAGTGCGCATGGGCATCGCCTCCATCCCCAGATTGTTTTTTTCCGCCATTGGGTTCGGATGTGTTTCGGTTCCCTCTGTCGGGACCGATAGTCATTTACGTTTCTACTTGAGACCAAAAGGTCTTTAGGCTGGGCGTCGGTATTGTTTTCGTTCGGGTTTGTCTTCCTTCTCAGCTCCGAATGCTTCCTGCCCCTCCACGTGCTGTCGGCGCGGACGGGCCTACTCGACGCTCCAAGTTCCTGAACATGGAACGGACTCCGTTCAAAAGGTGCCCGGTGTGCACCTCCAAGTATTCACACCTCGACGTGCACCCTGTGTGCAACAAGTGTTTATCACCGGACCATGACGAGGCCAGGTGTATGGCCTGCTCAAAGTTCCGGTGCAAGAAGACCCTAAAGCATCGTCGGGCTGCTCGACTCCAGGCCCAGTTGTCGGCACCCCCTGCGCCCCCGCCGGACAACATCTTTGAGGAATTTGAAGAAGACGAAAATGTCTTTCAGGTTTCGGACTCTAGCCCTGCGTCGGAGGGAGATGACTACGACGCGGGAGATGAGGAGTTTGATGAAGCCGGCGACGAGGTAGGGGACGACGATGGGGCCATTGCCACCGTGGGGGATAGCTCGGAGGAAGAGCACCCCCAAACTGACTCAGGGGTCAATCCCCAACATACGGCCCAGGTCGAGGGATCGCCTTCGGGCCTTACCCAAGACCTTGCTGATAGTCCAACTGCCCCGCCTCTCGGCCCGGCCACGGACATTTCTGATGCGCCACTCCCGTTGAAGAAAACGAAAGTGAAGCCATCGGGATCCACACCATCGGTTTCGAAACCGAAAGTGAAAGCTCCACTGGTGGGACAGAAGGCTCTAGAGGCGTCAACACCTAAGAAAGTCAAGATGGCCGGCTTGAAGAGCCACGCCAAGATGGCCGACCCCAAGGCCTCTGGGTCGACGCCGAAGGCAAAGGCGGCCGGCGCGGCTGCGTCGGCGCCGAAGATGGTCGAGGTCGATGACCCGAAAAAGGCTCCAAAGAAGCGGCAAGGCGATTCCAAAGCTCCGGCTGCGCCGGCTCCGGCCGTCGGGGCCAAGGATGGCAAGGTGTCGGCGCCGAAGACGCTGCCCCCGGCAGACTCGACTCCCGACTCGGGGAAATCGCTCGAGACGGTCAAGCCCTCTTCAACCTTGACGAAAAAGGTCGCTGAGTCCCTGCAACGGATTCGGAAGGACGCTGAGGTTCCCGATCCGGAATCCGTGAAGCCGAAGACCGCATCGAAGCCGGCAAAGGTGCAACCGCCTATTCGCTACACCCTGCCGCCAAAGTCGACGCCGAAAGCCTTCGCTCCGAAGCAGGGGGCGGACGTGCCCTCGAAGGAGATGTCGACGTCCAAAGCGTCGTTGGTGGTGTCGAAGCTTCGGCTCCAGCCACTCGCGGATGAAGAGCGCCGAGAGGTCATCATCGACGCCAATACTGGGAAATTGTCCCTCCTCAAACGGAGAATCACCACGGAGCCGGTGCTTGAACATTTTCGGATTCCTCTTAAGAACAAGAAGGACTCGACGGGCGCTTCGGCCCCTATGGAGCCTTCGTCTCCCAAACATGTGGAACGTACTCCTACGCGTTCTAACGCAGGGGAAGGTGACGATGAGGAGGAGGTCGAGTACAACTATCCGGCGTACTCGGATCCGGAGGAGGAACATGAACCTTGGTCGGCCGGAGCCGACCCAGACGACCCGCAATCGGGTCAGGAACCGCAGCTCTTTGCAGCAAAGACCTCACCGACGGAGGACTCTGCAGCCTTCAACGCCTTGATTGAGAGGGCCGCAGCTAACCATGATGTCGAGCTCCACTCAGATCCTGTGGATGTGGACTTTTTGTTTGACACTTTCTCGGTGGCCGAGAAGTCAGTCAAGACATTGCCAATGCTCAAAGGAGTGCTAAAGCACGCGCCGGAGGTCTTCAAGGAGCCCACTCGGGCGCGTGTCATCAATCCTCGAATTGATGAAAAGTATAAGGCAGCGCCCTCGGATCCAACATACATCAATGGACACTTGCCACTGGACTCTTTGGTTGTATCCAACGCTCGGAAGAGGGCGAATTCACAGACCACTGGTGACGCTCCTCCCCCAGACAAAGAGTCGAAAATATTGAGGCCTCAGGAAAAAGGATTGCTGCGCAGGCAGCTAACATCTGGCGTATTTCAAACACGCAGGCCCTACTTGCACGCTATGATAGGGCTCACTATGACACCCTAGAAACACTGTTGCAGCACTTACCTGACCAGTACAAGGAGGCTGGGGAGATGTTAATTCAGGAGGGCAAGCTAATCACTAACGCTTCCATCAAATGTGCGCTAGATGTGGCTGACACTGCCTCCAGGGCGATCAACACTAGTGTGTTGCTGAGGAGACCTGCATGGCTTCGAATATCAGGCTTTAAGCCAGATATACAAACAACCATACTCAACCAAACAGTTAATCCTGACCACCTATTTGGCCCCGAGGTGGATGCGACACTGGAAAAAATGAAAAAAGACACAGACACTGCTAAGTCTATGGGGGCCCTCCAATCTCAGCAGTTTCGGGGTGGTTCCTTTCGCCGCTCCAATTCCAGAGGCACCTCCAGGGGTCAAGCATCGCAATCCACACAGTACTATAAGGGCAATACCCAGACCTCGTACACCAACAAGGGTAGAGGTGGCTACAGAGGCAACAACGTCAAGGGCAGGGGACGTGGAAACAATAGCTCCAGGTCCACCACCGCCAACAAGCAGTGACGTCTTGTCACTGCCCCCCGACCACACAACACCGGTCGGGGGGAGACTCCAGCAGTTCCTGCCCGCGTGGAAATCCATCACCACGGACAGGTGGGTGAGATCTCTTATCCAGTACGGTTACTGTCTGGAACTTACTTCCACTCCACCAAACATACCTCCAAGAAGCCGTCCTATGTCCGGCGAGCACTTGCACTTGTTGCAGCAGGAGGTCACAGTCATGCTGCAAAAAGGGGCAATAGAGCTTGTTCCACTGCAAGAAAGGGGAACAAGGGTTTACTCCCTGTATTTTCTAATCCCCAAAAAGGACGGATCCCTCAGGCCCATCCTGGACCTCAGGCCCCTCAACTGGTATATTCTCTCGGAGCACTTCTATATGCTCACGTTACAGCAGGTACTCCCTCTGCTTCAACAGGGGGACTTCCTGGCCACACTGGACCTAAAGGATGCATACTTTCATATCCCCCTGCATCCTTCCCAGGAAGTATCTCAGATTCACAATCCAAGACCAGCACTACCAGTTCAGGGTTCTGCCGTTCGGGGTCACCACAGCGCCAAGAGTCTTTACAAAGTGCCTGGCGACTGTGGCGGCGCATCTGCGACGCCAAAACGTCCACGTCTATCCTTATCTGGACGACTGGCTCATTCAGGCAAGAACAGAACAGCAGTGCGCAGACCACGTGTCACGCACTATTCATCTCCTACACGATCTGGGATTCTCGCTGAACTATCCAAAATCCCATCTCCAGCCCGCCCATGTACGGCAGTATCTGGGCGCGACGATAAACACGCCGGCAGCCACTGCGCAGCCAAATTCAGTGAGAATCGCCAGCATCCAAACGCTGATCCAACGATTCAGACCTCAGCACTCGCTTCCAGCGAAGGTGTTCATGCAGTTGATAGGCATGATGGCCTCCTGCATCTCCATCGTCCCGCACGCGAGACTACATATGCGTCCGCTTCAGGAGTGCTTGGCACGTCAGTGGACTCAGGCTCATGGGCAACTGACAGACCTAGTGTTGGTGAGCGGTCGGGTGTACAACTTTCTGCATTGGTGGAATCCACAAAACCTTTGCAAGGGCCGACCGTTCCAGGAGCCTGTGCCACAGATTATCCTGACAACGGACGCTTCTCTCCAGGGATGGGGAGCGCATGTACTCCATTACACGGTGCAGGGACTATGGACACTACAGCAGAGGAAGATGCACATCAACGTTCTGGAGCTGATGGCAATCTTCATGGCCTTAAAGGCATTCAAAGTACATCTGTGCAACAAGGTCGTGTTGATCCGGACGGACAACATGACGGCCATGTACTACATTCAGAAGCAGGGAGGAACACACTCTCCGCAGCTGTCTCATCTGGCTCAGAGCATGTGGAAGTGGGCCATTCAGAGGAACATCTTCCTCATGGCGGAGCATCTCCCGGGCAAAGACAACCAGATGGCGGACCTGCTTAGCAGGCACAGCCACCAGATGCACGAGTGGGAGATACATCCATCAGTACTCCAACCGTACTTCCAAAGGTGGGGTCATCCAGAGATAGACCTGTTCGCCACAAAGGAGAACGCAAAATGCCAAAGCTTCGCCGCCAGGTTCCCACACCCGCAATCGCAGGGCAATGCGATGTGGATGAACTGGTCAGGCAGATTTGCGTACGCTTTTCCCCCAGCACCTCTGATACCGCTGGTGGCACGCAAACTCAGGCAGCACTCGATGACTCTCATCCTGGTTGCTCCAACGTGGGCTCGCCAACCATGGTACACCACGTTTCTGGAACTCTCCGTGGTACCGCATCAAAGGCTTCATCTCACCCCCAGCCTTCTGACGCAGAGCCATTGCGACATTCAGCACCCAGATCCGCAACAGCTCAACCTGGCGATCTGGCTCCTGAAGTCCTAGAGTTTGGCTACCTCAATCTTCCCCCCGATTGTATGGACATCATTCGGGAGGCAAGGAAGCCCACTACTCGAGCTTGTTACGCGGCCAAGTGGAAGCGTTTTGTCATGTACTGTGTAAACCACGATATTGACCCACTGGACGCTTCCATTCAGAACATTATTTGCTACCTGTTCCACCTGTACCAATGCAATTTGGCGTACTCTTCCATCCGCATTCATTTGTCTGCGATGGCAGCATACCTTCAGAATAGGCAACACCTATCCCTTTTTAAGGTCCCTGCTATCAAGGCTTTTCTGGAAGGACTCAAAAGAGTCATTCCACCGCGGACACCACCAGCTCCAGAATGGAACCTCAATGTGGTTCTTACAAGGCTGATGGGTCCTCCCTTTGAGCCACTGCACTCTTGTGAGCTTCAGTTTCTGACATGGAAGGTTGCTTTCTTAGTAGCAATTACATTGCTACGGAGGGTTAGCGAGTTGCAGGCGCTCACCATCCAGGAACCTTTCTTCCAAGTACACGCTAACAGGGTGGTGCTCCGCACTAACCCTAAATTCTTACCCAAGGTTGTATCTCAATTCCACATGAACCAAACAATTGAGTTACCAGTGTTTTTTCAAAACCCAGAGTCACTGGCGGAGCGAATGCTCCACACCCTTGATGTTAAAAGAGCCTTGATGTACTACGTTGACAGGACTAAAGATTTTCGTAAGACCAAGCAACTATTTGTTGCTTTTGCCTCACACCACAAGGGAAATGCTATCTCCAAAGCTGGGATCGCTAGGTGGATAGTGAAATGCATTCAGATCTGTTACGCTAAAGCTAAACGCACTCTCACAATTCCACCGAGAGCCCACTCCACCAGAAAGATGGGGGCCTCTATGGCTTTCCTTGGTAACATTCCCTTAGAAGATATTTGTAGAGCAGCCACATGGTCTACCACACATACTTTCACTGAACATTACTGTGTAGATGTGCATTCTAAACAGCAGGCAGCTGTTGGCCAGGCTGTTCTCAAAACGCTTTTTCAAACTGCTGCAGCTGGCACGGGCGGCCGCCGCTAATGGAGGGACTGCTATATATTCTATGCACAGATATGAATTCAGCAGCCCACATGCCTCGAACTGCAAATGCTACTTACCAGTATGCATCTGTTCTTGGCATGTAGGGCTGCTGACATTCATATCGCCCGCCCTCCTCCCCGGCGCCTGTAGCAGCTGCAGTATTTTTCTTTACACATTTTCATACTCTTAGCATAGGGCATCACTCACATATTTCACTCCATCTCTACCAATGGCTAAAAACAATCTGGGGATGGAGGCGATGCCCATGCGCACTGTAGTCCAGGGGAGGAGCCACCTATCTCGTGATACTTCGAAGACTCTTCCAGGACAACAATGTGCAATCATCCGGACCCAACACTAGGCGGCGATCTATGCACAGATATGAATGTCAGCAGCCCTACATGCCAAGAACAGATGCATACTGGTAAGTAGCATTTGCATTATTTTCGGATGGTCTCTAGAATCAAGTAAACTTATTTTGGAAAGGGCACATGAGTATTGATATCATATATATTCTCTTGGAATGATAATTAACCAATTTTTAACACATTTTTTTAAAACGGGTTTTTAACTTCCGTCGCCTAATACACGTTGGCTCTTTTCTCTTCCCTTTTTCTTTTAGCTCTTCTACTATGCACTTAAATATTTTCAGCTGTTATCTTTGTTGTTCAATGATATACGAGTCATTCTCCAAATCAGCACTTCTAATTAGGTCTTTCTACACATTGATCTTTGATTCTTGCTTGGTAATGAATGTTCCCGACATTTAGTGATTTAAAAAATTCATTGTTTCATCACATGACAATGTCTTGCATATGTTTTTTACAGTAAATCGAAGAGTATATTTGTGTTTCTATTTCCTTTTTTTTTTTATTTCATCCTAATTTCTATCTTTTCTTGTTCTGGTTCATCACTATTTTGGTTGTATATCATATGTAGTTACGGATTGGCCCTGATGAAGCAACATGTGTTGTGAAACACTTGTTGGCACCTGTTGATTTGGATTTATAAAAATGTATATGTGTGTAGTGGAATTATGCGGGGTAGAATGGAATTATTTGTGGAGCAGCATGAAGCATAAGGAAGGTGAGTGAGGAGGTGAAGAGCAGCGTGACCCACTGATAGGGAGAGTGAGGAGAAGAGCAGCAGGTGGTACAAGGTAGGAGAGTAAGGAGAAGAGCAGCATGAGTCAGAAAGGAGGAGACTGAGGAGAACAGCAGCATGAGGCAGAAGGATGGAGAGTGAGGAGAAGAGCAGCAGCGTGAGGCACAAGGAAGGAGAGTAAGGAGAAGAGCAGCATGAGGCAGAAGGAAGGAGAGTGAGGAAGAGAGCAGCATGAGGCAGAAGGAAGGAGAGTGAGGAAGAGAGCAGCATGAGGCAGAAGGAAGGAGAGTGAGGAAGAGAGCAGCATGAGGCAGAAGGAAGGAGAGTGAGGAGAAGAGCAGCAGCGTGAGGCACAAGGAAGGAGAGTAAGGAGAAGAGCAGCATGAGGCAGAAGGAAGGAGAGTGAGGAAGAGAGCAGCATGAGGCAGAAGGAAGGAGAGTGAGGAGAAGAGCAGCAGCGTGAGGCACAAGGAAGGAGAGTAAGGAGAAGAGCAGCATGAGGCAGAAGGAAGGAGAGTGAGGAAGAGAGCAGCATGAGGCAGAAGGAAGGAGTGAGGAGAAGAGCGTAAGGCACAAGGACAGTGAGGAAAAGAGCAGCATGAGGCAGAAGGAAGGAGAGTGAGGAAAAGAGCAGCATGAGGCAGAAGGAAGGAGAGTGAGGAAGAGAGCAGCATGAGGCAGAAGGAAGGAGAGTGAGGAGAAGAGCAGCAGCGTGAGGCACAAGGAAGGAGAGTAAGGAGAAGAGCAGCATGAGGCAGAAGGAAGGAGAGTGAGGAAGAGAGCAGCATGAGGCAGAAGGAAGGAAGGAGTGAGGAGAAGAGCGTAAGGCACAAGGACAGTGAGGAAAAGAACAGCGTGGGCCACTAGGACGGAGAGTAAGGAGAAGAGCAGCATGAGGCGAAGGAAGGGGAGAGGAGAACAGCAGCATGAGGCAGAGGGAAGGAGAGTTAGGAGAAGAGCAGCATGAGGCAAAGGAAGGAGAGTAAGAAGAGCAGCATGAGGCAGAAGGAACGAGAGTGAGGAAGAGAGCAGCATGAGGCAGAAGGACGGAGTAAGGAGAAGAGCGTGAGGCGCAAGGACTGAGTGAGGACAAGAGCGTGAGGCGCAAGGACGGAGTGAGGAGAAGAGCAGCGTGAGGCAGAAGGTAGGAGAGTAAGGAGAAGAGCAGCATGAGGCAGAAGGAAGGAGAGTGAGGAAGAGAGCAGCATGAGGCAGAAGGAAGGAGAGTGGAGAAGAGCAGCATGAGGCAGAAGGAAGGAGAGTGAGGAGAAGAGCAGCAGCGTGAGGCACAAGGAAGGAGAGTAAGGAGAAGAGCAGCATGAGGCAGAAGGAAGGAGAGTGAGGAAGAGAGCAGCATGAGGCAGAAGGAAGGAGTGAGGAGAAGAGCGTAAGGCACAAGGACAGTGAGGAAAAGAACAGCGTGGGGCACTAGGACGGAGAGTAAGGAGAAGAGCAGCATGAGGCGAAGGAAGGGGAGAGGAGAACAGCAGCATGAGGCAGAAGGAAGGAGAGTAAGGAGAAGAGCAGCATGAGGCAGAAGGAAGGAGAGTAAGGAGAAGAGCAGCATGAGGCAGAAGGAAGGAGAGTAAGGAGAAGAGCAGCAGCGTGAAGCAGAAGGAGGGAGAGTGAGGAGGAGAATATCAATATGAGGCAATTAAGGTCTCCCCTTTATTTAAAAGAGAAAGGTAGGTGCAGAAAACTAGTTTGCTACTAAAACTCCTAACCGCATTATGAGAAATAAGTAAATCCTGAATCCTTAAATATAATGTATGAAAATGCCGTACTTTAGAACCAGGAATTAAATGGATGTCCCCTCTCCTACCCCGATTCTTGGACCAATGAAGCAATCATTCAGGCTGTAATGAGAGCTAAGGAATTAGGGGTCCTCCTAAAGCAAAACAGCAGGATGTCTGAAGTGCCAAACGTACAACAAAAATGTATCAATTTTCTTCTGCATGTAAAGAAAAACGCAATAGAAGAACGCTTCAATTTTCTTATGCCTGTAATGGAAAAAACTGCCCCAACCACCATGCTTTTAGTGAAAGCGTGGCTTTTCCTGCCGAGCGTGGTTGCTGAAAAGCACCGGGACAAAGGAGCAGAAAGCTCCAGAGAGATTGATGCCCTGCAGGTTGAGGACGTGCATTAGTGTTCATGGTGGGTTAAGAATTAATAACTTTGGACTTTAGGATGAGCGCAGTGTGAGCTTGTCATTATGCCTGCTGGTGGGACAGAAAGCTGCACATCCAATCCTTGGCATCTCCGCATAGTGCACAGAGCAATAGTGTCATAGTTGCCCATTTTAATTGGGATTATGTAGGTAAGTGTGCACACATTATCATTATGCTGCCGTATGAGGTTCATGCCCTGGTTAATGTTGCACTGGCTGGCCAGGCCGACCAGTTGAGGATCGATAATAATCTATTAGTATTAAAATGGCACTGTCCACCTTTAATACACTCTGCGGCTTTGCTTTTGTGGAATTGAAGTTAGACTGAAAATCACAGTACGCCATACTGCATGACAGCAACAGCCACCCACTAAATATCAAACCTCAGTAAAACCAAACATACTTGTGGGCGCACCACCACCACAACAAACAGAACCATAAACAAACTCATATAATGCAAAAGAAAGGGAAAGAAAGAACAAGGTTCCTGCCACTTACAGCAGCAGCAATTAGTCTCTTTCTGAGTAGAAATAAGAAAACTGAGCTCTTACAGAGCATTCCCCTGTGAGGAGACATGTCTTTTAAGCGCTCTCCTCCAGAGAAAGGGCCGGCACTAAAAGCGGCAAGGAACTGGGGAGTAAGAGTGTTGGAATTAGGTAGCCTGGCCTAGGGCAAGACTAACATTTAGAGGCACAGTGTAAAGGTTGCAGACCACCCAAAAGTAACTTCACGCAATAGCACTCAAAAAGAAAACTCTACACCAAAATTTATGTGAAAATACGTGCCGCTTTATAAAAATAATATGCTCTTTAGTTTCAATTTATACAATGTAATACATTTCAGCTCTTCTCCAGATTAGCGATTATACCTTTGATTTAGAGAAGTAATTAGCACTCTTCCTTCTGTAGGGAAAATTACAATTCAAAGCATACAGATGTCAAGGATTCAATATGGCTTCCTTTAGAGATTTAAAGATGTCCCAACAGAATTACACTAAGCGGTGTCACTTTGCATTAATAAACAATGTCATCAACAGATCATCACATTAGTCTGCCAGCTCACTGGTTATTCCCTCACCACAGGGCTAAGATCTCTCACCCTTTATCCGCCCCTTAATACAGGGCTAGAATGCACATGCACAGTTTATTGTAGGAACTTCCCACGTTCACTATTCACTACAACAATAGCTATAAGAATTTGAAGGGGGTTCCCCTGTAATCAAAACAGTCAGTGCACTTTTTCTCCCTTCAGCCTAGGTTTCCTTCTGATGACTTGCTGGGTGTCTGCTCCCTAGACTTTGTAGAGCGTTAGGTTGGGGAACTGAAGTTAACCTCCCTCACACCTTCCCTGGCACAGTCTAAAGGTAAAGTTGACTGGAGATCAAGGCACCTGATTAGGCATTAGTGCATGGGAGAATTTACCACACCAGCATGGGCTCAGCCCTATACTTCCTCTCACCTCCCCCTCCTCCTTACTGTATTTTGTATATCTGGTCCGGCCCCAGTCTACAGGGGGGTAGGGCTCTCCACCGGCACCACCAAACAACACCAGTGGCAGTAGCAGCCACCAAACCCCGCCCAGCCAGCCTTTTGGACACAGCGCTGGGGTGGGGAGGTTCAAGCGTGTTGGCCCGTCGTTTCCTCTCACTGACTGACTCGAGCGCTAGGCAGGCCGACGTCCGCTCGATCAGCGGAGGCTAGAGGTTTCCGCTCCACTCTATGCCAGCTCCGCTGAGGGGATTCGTGGCGCGCCGCCTCCCAGGGTTCTCACGCGTCTCTCAGGGCAATCTCGTCGCGCAGGTGCGGGGAGACTAGCGGCGCAGCCTGCAGCGCCTCCTCTCAGCAATCGGCACTCGCGCAGATGCAGGGGGATTAGCGGCGCCGCCGGCACCGCCTCCTTCCACTAGAGGGACACTCGCTCCTGCTCCTGCGCAGGGGAATAGCACCTACTTCCTTCTCCGCCGCGCAGATCCGATGACAAGCACCAGCGCTCTCCTGCCGACTGTACTGCTTGACAGGATCTTCGCACCCTTCAGCACAAAGACGCCTCAGACTTCCCTGGGTATCCAGACGACCCAGGCACCGCTCTTCTTAACCGGGTAGGCAAGGGCTCCAGCAGGAAGGCGGGGAGTCAGTTAGTAACCCCAAGAGGGAACGAAGGGGTGAAGGTGGGACACAGTCGTCGGGGAAGAGGTCCAAGAGTACTTGACTGGACCAGATCGATTTCAGGCCAATGGTAGGGTTCGGTCAGCAGCACAAAGGGGAACGTCCTCTGAAAGATGCTGTCAGTTAATGAAACCAACTAGCTTCTCCTAGCGCGTCCTCCTCCTCACACTGCAGCCTCTCTCCTCTCACACTGGACTACACAAAATGGCCTCCTGCCCCCTGCCCTTTTATAGCCTAGCCTCACAGAGTCCAGTAGGGTCCAGAAGGTTCTGGAAGACCTAATGTTATCCTATGGGGCTGACTATGGTGTGGCAGTTGGTGACAGTTAGGGCCCTCCATTTTGTGACAACATGAAGTTTCCTGACAGCACAGGCCTCTGGGCCTGAGGTAAAAGATTACAAGGGGGGGAAAGAACACCTATCCCCCTGGTCAGCACCTATAAAAAGTTAGTAGACACAACAATTAACAAGGGTTTGAGGGGCAAAAAGGGGACAAAATAAATAAAAAATTAGGAGGGACTTTGCCAAAAAGCCAGACAGGTCTAACACGCGTCCCCCCCAGCTGAAAGTGGGGAGAACTACCCAACCCCTTGGGAGTCCTCATCACTAAGGCGGAAATACCTGGAGAGACCGTCTGCATTGGCGTGGTCCACTCCAGGCCGATGTTCCACCCGGAAGTCCATTCCCTGTAGGGAGATGGACCACCTCAACAACTTGGGATTTTCCCCCTTCATTTGCATCAGCCAACGAAGGGGTCGGTGGTCAGTCTGAACCAGGAAGTGCGAGCCAAAGAGGTATGGCCGCAACTTCTTCAGAGCCCACACCACCGCAAAAGCTTCCCTCTCAATGGCACTCCACTTCTGTTCCCGGGGAAGCAGTCTCCTGGATAAGAAGACTACAGGTTGATCCAGGCCCTCTTCATTGAGTTGCGATAACACTGCCCCAATGCCATGTTCCGATGCATCCGTTTGGACAATGAACTCCTTGGAGAAGTCTGGGGCCCTCAGGACCGGTGCCGCACACATTGCCTGTTTCAACTTTTCAAAGGCTTGCTGACAAGCCCTTGTCCAAACTACCCGTCGAGGTTGTTTCTTGGAGGTGAGCTCTGTGAGGGGCGCTACAATAGTGCCATACCCCTTCACAAAGCGACGGTAGTAACCTGTGAGGCCCAGGAAAGCTCGGACCTCAGTCTGTGTCTTGGGGGGTTCCCAGGCCATGATTGCCTCAATCTTCGCCTGCAGGGGCTGCACAGTCCCCCTACCCACCAAGTGTCCAAGGTACACAACCGACCCCTGCCCAATCTGGCATTTGCTGGCTTTGATGGTCAATCCAGCTTGTCTCAGGGCCTGGAGAACGGCCTGCAAATGCTGCAGATGGTCCTCCCAGCTGCTACTGAAGACAGCAATGTCATCCAGGTAGGCAGCAGAGAAACTCTCCAATCCAGAGAGGACCTGGTTCACCAGCCGCTGAAATGTGGCAGGGGCGTTCTTGAGCCCAAAGGGCATCACACAGAACTGGTAGTGTCCCTCAGGCGTGGAGAAGGCTGACCTTTCCCTTGCTCCATCTGTCAAGGAGATCTGCCAGTACCCTGAAGTGAGGTCAAAGGTACTCAGATATTGGGCAGCTCCTAGCCGGTCAATCAATTCATCCGCCCTAGGGATCGGATGAGCATCAGTCCTTGTCACTGAATTCAGTCCCCGGTAATCCACACAGAACCTCAGTTCAGGTGTGGTGCCTGGTGGTGCGGCTTTTGGCACGAGCACCACCGGACTGGACCAAGGGCTGTTGGAAGGTTCAATTACTCCCAGCTCTAGCATCTTGGCAACTTCTCCATGTATGCTAGCCTTCACCTTGTCAGACAGCCGGTAGGTCTTGGACTTCACTGGTGGGCTGTCTCCTGTGTCCACATCATGGGTACACAGGTGGGTCCTTCCCGGGACAAGGGAGAACAAAGAAGAGTACTGCTCCAGTATCTGGCGGCAGTCCTCCCGTTGCTCAGGAGTGAGAGTAGGAGAGAGATTCACTCCCTCCACTGACCCATCCTTCTCTTGGGATGAAAAGAGATCTGGGAGAGGTTCACTTTCCGCCTCCTCTCCCCCGTCAGTCACCATCATCAGCATGACCTCGGGCCTCTCATGGTGGGGCTTGAGTCGGTTGGCGTGTAGCACTCGTAGGGGCTGTCGAGGGGTCTTAAGGTCCACCAGGTATGTGGCCTTACCCTTCTTTTCCAACACTTCAAAGGGGCCTGTCCAGCGATCCTGGAGGGCGCTAAGCTCTCCAGGTTCCATCACCCACACTTTCTGTCCAGGCTCCAGTTCCACCGGGTGAGCGTTGTGGTCGTACCACTCCTTCATGACTGCCTGGCTGGCCTCCAAGTTGTCAGAAGCTTGCTTCCACAACTTCGCCATTTGGCTCCTGAAGGCCAGCATGTAGCTCACCACATCCTGGGGGGGCTTCCTGGGAGATTTCTCCCAACCATCTTTCACCAGGCTGAGAGGACCGCGTACAGGGTGCCCATACAGAAGTTCAAAGGGGCTGAAGCCCACTCCCTTCTGGGGCACTTCCCTGTAGGAAAAGAGTAAACAGGGTAGGAGGACATCCCATTTCCTCCGCAGGCTCTCGGGCAGACTTCTGATCATGCCCTTCAAGGTCTTATTGAACCTCTCAACCAGTCCATTTGACTGGGGGTGATAGGGAGTGGTGAACCGGTAGGTCACTCCACACTCCTTCCACATTGCCCGCATGTAAGCTGACAGGAAGTTGGTCCCCCTGTCGGACACAACTTCCTTGGGAAATCCCACTCGGGTAAAGATTCCCATTAGGGCTCTTGCCACTACAGGTGCAGTGACTGTCCTCAGAGGTATTGCCTCTGGGTACCGTGTGGCATGATCCACCAGTACCAGGATAAACCTGTGACCAGCTGCTGTTGGTGGATCCAAAGGCCCTACAATGTCGATGCCCACCCTCTCAAAGGGGGTGCTAACGACTGGAAGTGGTTCCAGGGGAGCTTTTAGCTTCACCCCTGTTTTCCCACTGGCCTGGCAGGTTACACATGTCCTACAGTATGTGTCGGACGCCACTTTCATTCGAGGCCAGTAAAAGTGGAGGACAAGCCGGGCAAAGGTCTTGTCCTGACCTAAGTGTCCTGCCAGGGGTATGGCATGAGCCAGTTCCAAAAGAAAGGCTCGGTACTGTTGCGGGACTACCAAGGCCCTTGATGAACCAGGCAAGGGTACCTTGGGTTCACTGTAGAGAAGTCCATCCTCCCAGTAAATATGGTAATGTCCCGTAACATCACCTGCTGCTTGGGCTTCAGCCTGTCGCCTCAGTCCCTCAAGGGTGGGGCACTCCCTCTGCCCCATACAGAATTCCTCTCTGGTAGGACCTCCCTCCACGTGCCACTCCGCAGGGATGGGCAAATCCTCCAGAGAGTCTACTTCCCCCTCCACGGACTCCTGGTCCACCACCGCAGGTGGCCGATCTGTCTCATGGGGTGTGGAAGCCGGAGCAGGCTTTCTCTGTCTCCGGGTCTGTCCCTTCTTAGCAGCGGGTTGGGCCATTGTTCCAGGCTCCAACCCAGGCGAACTCCCTCTCCGGGCAGTCGCAGACCGTGTGCTGACACAGGCCCAGTCAGGTGTACCCAGCATCGCAGAATGCGTCCGGTATTCCACCTCTCTCCAAGTATTGTGTTCCATGTCATTCCCCAACAGACAATCGACTGGCACGGCAGGGCTTACGGCAACTCGAAGTGAACCTGCAACCCCCTCCCACTCAAAGGGAACCTCAGCCACTGGATAGTGGCCCATTCTGCCGTCAGCCATCGCGGCGGGGTGGAGTACATTAGGAACAACCTGCTCTGGGGACACCAGCTGACTTCTCACCATAGTCATGCTGGCTCCTGTATCCCTCAGAGCCTCCCCTCTCTGGCCATTGATGGTAACCCATTGCCCATACTTTGTAGTATTTGGGGGCACCTGGATCTTTGGCACCATCTCCCGCTCTCCCAGGGACACTAAGGTGACACCCGCCCACTCACCCCCCTTATCTAAGGGCAACTCCTCCCCGAGCGCTACACTAGCTACTCCCGGTGACTTTCCTCCGGTGGGAGGGGGTGGTCTCTTTGGGCATCTGACATCTCCCTTATAATGTCCAACGCCACCGCATTCAAAACAGTGGAGAACCCTGGGCTGCTGGCTCTGGCCAGGATGAGGGTTCCGGGGCGGGTTTGCCCTAGGGGTGAAACCTGCTCCCTTCCCTTGGGAGTTATTTTGGGGACCTTTAGAGAACTCTTTCTTTTTCTCCCCCCCCTCCTTCTTCTGGGGGGCGCCCTGTCCGGCTTTTTGAAATTCCCCTCCAGTCCCCTTGGTGGACACCCGGGTACTTGTCCAGATGTCCGCCTCCTCTGCAAGCTTCCGGGGATTGGTCAGCTTGCTGTCTACCAGGTGTTGGCGCAGCTCGGGAAAACATTTCTCGAGGAGGTGTTCTCTCAAAAACAGATCGTACAGCCCCTCATAATCCTTTACCTCACTGCCCTTGACCCAACCCTCTAAAGCCTTTCTGGCGTAATCAAGGAAGTCCACCCAGTTCTGAGTTCCCATCTTGTGGCTCCCCCTAAACTTCTGTCGGTACCTCTCTGGGGTGAGCCCGAACTTCCTCAATAACGCCAGCTTCATGGTGGGGTAGTTTGTCTGTTCCTCTGGATCCAGGGCCAACAAGGTGTCCCGACCAGCAGGAGGCATGTACTTGTACAAACTACCCCCCCAGTGCTTCTCCTGCACTCCATGAACCTTCAAAGAAACCTCATAAGCGGCCAGCCACTTAGCAACATCATCCCCCTGACTGAAGCTCGCTATCAGGTCCTTTGGGATATAGGGTTTGGTCTCCCTGGTTGACTCTTTCAGTTCGCTGCCACCATTCCTAACAGGAGAGGACCCCCGTTGAAGACTTTGGAGCTCCAGTTCCTTTAGCCTAAACTCGTGGACCATCCTCCTCTCCTCTTTCTCCTGCTCCAATTTAGCCAACTCCCACTTTAGCTGTCTCTTCTCCCTCCTATCGGTGAGCTCGGCTTCGGTTAGGCTTTTCCCAGAAATGCTACTGCCCTTTCTGGAATAGGACACTGGTCCGGTGAGCAAGTTTTCCCCCTCATGGCGGAATAACTCCTCCACCCCCCCTTCTGTGCCCTGGTCAACCTCTTCATCCTCCTCCTTTGTCTCTTGGTGTGCCTCCACCCAGGCCCTAAGGCTAGTCTGGAGCTCCCCCTTCCTAGCACCATGCTTGAAAAAGACCCCCATCTGCTGGCAGAACATTCTCAATTGGGGCACAGAATAGACTTCCAGGTTTTCCACCGCAAACTCCATGGTGAATCTGGCAAACCTGGATACACACCAGAAATTTCAGAGGGGTGAGGGTAACCTAAAACCAACTCCACCCACCACCAGGAATAAATTTAGAAAAAAAACAAAAAGACTAATTGGGAGGGCCGCAAGGAGAAAACTCCTGGTGTAGGTTGGGTGTATTACGCCAAATTACTAGTAAGTAGCTGCAACCAAGTCCGCAATCCCACCGCTAGGCACCAATCTGTTGGAATTAGGTAGCCTGGCCTAGGGCAAGACTAACATTTAGAGGCACAGTGTAAAGGTTGCAGACCACCCAAAAGTAACTTCACGCAATAGCACTCAAAAAGAAAACTCTACACCAAAATTTATGTGAAAATACGTGCCGCTTTATAAAAATAATATGCTCTTTAGTTTCAATTTATACAATGTAATACATTTCAGCTCTTCTCCAGATTAGCGATTATACCTTTGATTTAGAGAAGTAATTAGCACTCTTCCTTCTGTAGGGAAAATTACAATTCAAAGCATACAGATGTCAAGGATTCAATATGGCTTCCTTTAGAGATTTAAAGATGTCCCAACAGAATTACACTAAGCGGTGTCACTTTGCATTAATAAACAATGTCATCAACAGATCATCACATTAGTCTGCCAGCTCACTGGTTATTCCCTCACCACAGGGCTAAGATCTCTCACCCTTTATCCGCCCCTTAATACAGGGCTAGAATGCACATGCACAGTTTATTGTAGGAACTTCCCACGTTCACTATTCACTACAACAATAGCTATAAGAATTTGAAGGGGGTTCCCCTGTAATCAAAACAGTCAGTGCACTTTTTCTCCCTTCAGCCTAGGTTTCCTTCTGATGACTTGCTGGGTGTCTGCTCCCTAGACTTTGTAGAGCGTTAGGTTGGGGAACTGAAGTTAACCTCCCTCACACCTTCCCTGGCACAGTCTAAAGGTAAAGTTGACTGGAGATCAAGGCACCTGATTAGGCATTAGTGCATGGGAGAATTTACCACACCAGCATGGGCTCAGCCCTATACTTCCTCTCACCTCCCCCTCCTCCTTACTGTATTTTGTATATCTGGTCCGGCCCCAGTCTACAGGGGGGTAGGGCTCTCCACCGGCACCACCAAACAACACCAGTGGCAGTAGCAGCCACCAAACCCCGCCCAGCCAGCCTTTTGGACACAGCGCTGGGGTGGGGAGGTTCAAGCGTGTTGGCCCGTCGTTTCCTCTCACTGACTGACTCGAGCGCTAGGCAGGCCGACGTCCGCTCGATCAGCGGAGGCTAGAGGTTTCCGCTCCACTCTATGCCAGCTCCGCTGAGGGGATTCGTGGCGCGCCGCCTCCCAGGGTTCTCACGCGTCTCTCAGGGCAATCTCGTCGCGCAGGTGCGGGGAGACTAGCGGCGCAGCCTGCAGCGCCTCCTCTCAGCAATCGGCACTCGCGCAGATGCAGGGGGATTAGCGGCGCCGCCGGCACCGCCTCCTTCCACTAGAGGGACACTCGCTCCTGCTCCTGCGCAGGGGAATAGCACCTACTTCCTTCTCCGCCGCGCAGATCCGATGACAAGCACCAGTGCTCTCCTGCCGACTGTACTGCTTGACAGGATCTTCGCACCCTTCAGCACAAAGACGCCTCAGACTTCCCTGGGTATCCAGACGACCCAGGCACCGCTCTTCTTAACCGGGTAGGCAAGGGCTCCAGCAGGAAGGCGGGGAGTCAGTTAGTAACCCCAAGAGGGAACGAAGGGGTGAAGGTGGGACACAGTCGTCGGGGAAGAGGTCCAAGAGTACTTGACTGGACCAGATCGATTTCAGGCCAATGGTAGGGTTCGGTCAGCAGCACAAAGGGGAACGTCCTCTGAAAGATGCTGTCAGTTAATGAAACCAACTAGCTTCTCCTAGCGCGTCCTCCTCCTCACACTGCAGCCTCTCTCCTCTCACACTGGACTACACAAAATGGCCTCCTGCCCCCTGCCCTTTTATAGCCTAGCCTCACAGAGTCCAGTAGGGTCCAGAAGGTTCTGGAAGACCTAATGTTATCCTATGGGGCTGACTATGGTGTGGCAGTTGGTGACAGTTAGGGCCCTCCATTTTGTGACAACATGAAGTTTCCTGACAGCACAGGCCTCTGGGCCTGAGGTAAAAGATTACAAGGGGGGGAAAGAACACCTATCCCCCTGGTCAGCACCTATAAAAAGTTAGTAGACACAACAATTAACAAGGGTTTGAGGGGCAAAAAGGGGACAAAATAAATAAAAAATTAGGAGGGACTTTGCCAAAAAGCCAGACAGGTCTAACAAAGAGGTACATTGCTGGATTGGGACCGAGTGAGGCATTGATCTTGGAGCCCGGGGGAGCCTGAGCCCGAGGCTGCCAGCCCCAGAACTCATCCTTTTTCGACGAAGTGCCTTCAACTCCTTTTCTTGGAGCCCCCAGCACCAACTATCCCAGTTGAGGTTCTGGCAGTGTTTAAAAACCCACAGCATTTTTAAACCTAGAAGTTTGAAAAAAGAGTTGGCCTTCCGCACAAAAGTAAACAACGGGGCACGGATGCCGTAAGCGCAAGGCTCCCAGCGCTGCTCGCAAAAGCCATCAATATTAAAAAATGTAGTTGGGCAGCCATGCAGAAGAAAAAAGGCGTGCGGCCACCATTATAAAAAATAAATTGCGCGGCATGCCGTGATGTTATTAAAAAAACAAAAAAATATACAGAGATACCATGTACATGGCTGTGGAGCGGGTAGGGAGAGTGTTAAAAAGATAAAGATCAGGTGCCTGCCTAAGCCAGGAAAGTATGTGGACTCTGCTTTGCGGGAGAGCCTGTTGTGTCTGCAACAGCAACTAGGAAAAAGTTACTAAGAAAATAATGCTCTGCAATTGTAGCTAAAACATACTGAGTAACAACACGTGTAACAGGGGGTGTCCACATAGGAGTTTACAAGAATAGAAAAGGCTGAACTAAGGAGGGACTACTAAGCCTTTTGACCAATCTAAAGCCCCCATTTATAAAGGACAGTAACAGGAGTCAATTAAAAAGATGGGTGGAAAGTGGGCAGACCTTAATTCCCATATCCTGAATACAGCATGTCTCGTAGAGACAGGGCTAACGCTGCCTAAAAAACTCTATCTAACCTCAGCGGATGTGTATTGAATCATTCATAAGACTTCAAAACCCAGTCTCTTTTTTCCATCATTAAGGTGTTTCATAGAGATTGGTCTAGACGTTTTCCCCTTTAGAACTAAACCAATTCCAATGTGGGAGGTCAGTATGGTCCTGTAAAGACTCATGTCAGCACTGTCCGTACCAAAGCTCCTGTAGAACATAAGGTAAGTATGCATTAAGAGAAATCATTTTATTCATGTTGACTCTAACTAGACAGGAGTTACAGAACTTTTACGTTTGAAGACCATTTCACAAGATTTAAAAATATATATTTTTAGGCATTTCTCAGAACTTTTTCAAAATATGTACTTGAAAGTCCTTCAGAATTTCATGTTAGTTACATCACTTGTTGACTGGTATAATCTGTACTATCCTGCAGAAAAACCTTACAAAGAAAGGCTATGAAGGGAGTTTTGAAAGGCTCTTATGGACAGGTTTTTATGAGTCTGTCCTGAGGAATTCATTTACCTTAAGATACTGCCTCGTGGTTCCAGTTACCTAGGTGAAAATGATGCTTGTTCTTTTTCCATTATGAAAAATCCAGCACTCGATCATTAACTAGAGTTCTTCTGCATTAGTTATCTGAAAGAAACAATTAGTTATAGATTCCTTGCCTTAGAATATCCCCCAGGCGTCAGACTGGATCCGGAAAGTTGTTCGTCAGTAGTACCCCTACGCGTCTGTCGACTCTGTCGTCATGGTTGCCCTCACGCGCTGATGTCAGTTCTTTCTTTTTCCACGCCAGCAAGCGCAGGTCTGGAAAGAGTGGTACCCATTTTCAGCCGGATTGACAGCCAGAGGAGGGTGAGGAAGACTGGGAGGGGTCTAATGACCCTTTAACTGCCTAGCTAGAGTGTGACGCGGACTGAAGAGAGGAACTGGAGGACGCCAGTGGTCTGGATACCTCCCCAGACCTAGACATGTTGTCTCCTCCTACCGTGGCTATGGAGGAGGGAGTGTCATACGCCATGGCGGGCTGCCAAGGCTCTACACCTCGAACTTCCTTCGGTGGCAGTGAGGACTAACCTCCTGACAGGTGCTACAGCTGGTGGCGAGCTCTTCGGAGAACCTGGTTCCCGCGTCCCCGGCCGCGCTAGGGCTGAACAGCCTGCGCTGGCCTGTGGCTCTGGGAGGGTCATAGTGGGGTACCCCTTCCGTAACCACGAAAGGGTGAAAGGCAGACTGTGCAGGGCGGGTGGTGGAGAGGCCCAAGTACCTGGCCATAGCTGGAGAGTACTGCAAGCACGTTGTCTGTCTTGTCGCCGAAAAGGCAATGCCCATCGAAGGGCATGTCCATAAGTGTGGATTAAACATTTCCGGAAAAACCAGTCGAACGCAGTGCAGAGAGCATGGCCAGGGCCTCCTCCGGGCACTGAGGCAGCACCTGCACCACCGTATCCCACACAGAGTGGGAATAACTGGTCAGTAGACAAGCTCACAGGGGTAGGGTGTTGGGAGAGGAAAGTGGGGTCGCCTGGGTCCCGGCGGTGCCTTCGGGCAACCATCCTATCCACTGGAGACCCTGTGTTGGGCCTGGACCAGGTGCCCAAAAGGAATATCCCTGGTGGTTCAACACCTGGCGGGTTCTCTGAATGACAGGGTGGACGAGCTCTGGTGCATGGTGGATCACGAATGGCGTCTTCACTCGGAGGTGGTGCAAGGTCTTTCAGCAGTGGGGAGAGCCTTGGTTAGATCTATTTGCCACTGGAGAATGCGCAATGTCAGCAGTTCTACGCATTGGAATTTCCAAGGCGGCACTCGCTAGGCAACTCTTTTCGTCGTGAGTGGATTTGCGGTCTTGTATACGCCTTTCCCCCGATACCACTTCTGCCCAGAGTGCGGAAGAAGATCAAGCGCAACTGGGCCAAAGTCATTCTTGTGGCTCAGGATTGGGCACGAAGAGTCTGGTATCCCGAGCTGCTCAACATGGCCATCGATCCTCCCATCAGACTGGCTCTTCAGGAGTATCTTTTTTCGCAGCAGCAGCGGATTGTCCTCCACCGAACCTGTCCTGCCTCCACCTCCTTGCGTGGAGATTGAGTGGCGATAGTTTGTCATTTGACTTGCCTCTGGAGGGTCTGTGATGTAATCTTGGCAGCCAGGCGTCCCTCCGCTAAGGCGGTATAGGCCTGGGAATGGAACAAATTTGTGGCATGGTGCACAGCAAAGGCTGTGGATCCCCTTTCTGCCCCTCTTTCTGAGGTTCTCTTGTTCCTCCTTTCTTTGGCCCGGCAGGGCTCTGCTCTGCTTTTCTAAGGCTCCCTGATCAGCCTTCTCTCATCAACTCTCTGATTGTAAATGGTTTCTCAAAAGGCATCACTCCTCTCTTTCCTTCTATTCCCTTTGTGATGCCTCAGTGGGACTTGAATTTGGTCTTGACCTATTTGATGTGCTCTTTCTTTGAGCCGCTTCACAACTGTCCTCTTCGACTCTTAACTCTTAAGACTGCATTCTGGTAGGAATCACATCTCCTAGAAGAGTGAGTGAGCTCCAGGCTCTTTCATCTAAGCCTTTTTTTCTGGCTGTACATCCGGATAAGGTTGTCCTAAGAACTCGTCTATCCTATCTTCCCAAGGTGGTCACCTCCTTTCACATCGGGCAAACCATCACTTTACCCACCTTCTTTCCGCATCCCCATCCTTCCAAAAAGGAAGATAGGCTCCACCGTCTGGACCCAAAATGTTCGCTTTCCTTCTATCTGGATCGCACCAAACAGTTCTGAATGGATGGCCAGCTCTTTGTTGGTTACATGGGCACCAAGAAAGGTCAGGCCACACACAAGCGGACCATTTCAAGATGGGTCGTTTTGTGTATTAAAGCATGTTATTCTCTTGCTAAAAAGGAGCCTCCAGTGGGGCTATGCGCCCTTTCCACCAGGGCGACGGCAGCCACTACTGCTTTGGGACGAGGTGTCCCTCAGGCAGCTATGTGGGCATCGTTGCACACGTTTGAGACACTACTGCCTGGACAGGCAAATCCGGAGAGACTGCTTCTTTGGTCGTTCTGTTCTCCAGGACTTTCTGGTGTGATCTTGGTTCGCAGACCCACCATTGGGGTTGGTATTGCTGGGGTATCTATTCTAAGGTAAGGAATCTATAACAAACAGTTTTTTTCAGATAAACAAGTCACTTACCTTCAGTAACGATATATCTCTAAGAAACATAGGTTAGTTATAGACCGGCGCAACGTCATCCCGGCGACCATGACACCGACGACCCCTGAGGAGTCGACCGACACCACCTACCGACCTGCAGGGGTACTGCTGACAAAAAACTTTCCGGATCCAGTCTGATGCCTGGGGGATATTCCAAGGTAAGGAATCTATAACTAACCTATGTTTCTTACAGATCTAGAAAGGAACTTGATCATTAGGCATAGTTTCACATGTGACCAGTCTTCCTCTCCGGTGAGGTGGTTAGAGAATGAAAATAAACATATCCCACTTCATAACAATCTAACTGGGCTGCAAGATGAGGAGCCTAGGGTCTCTTTATATAATGGTAGCCATAGGAAAAACTCAAAGATTAGATATTAGGCTATTACAGTTTTGTATTTTTAGTTCTTCTATGTTATTAATATGCTGACTAATTCCTGTTGTGTTGGTGAAAATAACTGAAAGCTTTTGTCTTTGACTGATACCATTGCTAGATAACTAAAGTTCCCGATGAGTAACTTAAAGCAACCCACTGTCATGCTAGGAATCTTGAGCATATTTTAAGAATTAGTTAGACAAAACATTTAATACATTGAGAAGCTGGCTCTGTATATACTATGCCAAAATGAGGTATAGTGTACACAGAGTCCTGTGGAACCCCAAAGGTAGGCAGAGGTAAAAGTAGATCATGCTGAACTCTCTATTTGTGGTAGTGTGGGCAAGCAGTAAGGCTATCAGACTGTAGTGTTAAGCATTTATTGTACCCACTCCGACAACAAATTATGTCACACACTCTGACCAATTTGTTTGTATGCAAATATTATTTACTTCTATTTTATTTCTAGAACCAAGCCACGCCTGGTGCAGGCAAGTGAAATAATACTTTGAAAGAATAATGCAGTTGAACATAGTTGAAATTCACTAGAATGCAATTGGTTTGTTTACCAGTAAGTCAACAGTCAACATTACTTTTCAGTTACTGTTATAATTGTTTTACAGTTACTATTGGGATTACTATTTTAGTTACTTTTCAGATTACTTTTCTTACTCAGTGTGGTATACCTAGATACCACACTGGGACATTTCCTGGATAAAGGTGAGTAATGCAGTTTATCACAACACACTTGTTTGCTTTTTTATAGCACTTCAACTCCATACTTAGCACTTTTTACAGAAAGTCTATGCAATCCTATGGGAGGAAATTAAGTTCTAGGTTTCAAGGTAAGTACTTTGTTTTGGTAGTTGGGTTTCTGGGGTTAAAGCAAGGGTTCCCCCAAGGTGAAGGATGCACACTCAAAGCACCCTCAGCTGCACTAGCGCGGCCGGATGCAGAGTGCTGAGGCCCAATGTTATCCAATGGGGGATAGGGGGCCTCTGGGTTGGGGCTGCTCACGAGCATGCCACAAGGTTGTGGGAGCAAAGCTCCTTGACTTAAGCTCAGGGCAAAAGGGGATCCGATGTAGCACTCAAGATGCTGTTTTGGGGCCGGGCCCTATTGTTTTTAATGGGCCTTCTCTGGTGGCAGCAAACACTGCAGGTTCGGGGAACAAGATGATCCGTAGGTGACCACCAGTTGAAGAGGTAAGTTGGGATGACGAGGGATGCCGGTACACAGTTGGTTGGGCCACCCAAGGCTGTGGGGTGTCTGGTGCAAGGGTGTCTTTTGGTGTCTGATTCTTCTTACCTGCTCCAGTCGCGGTCTGGAGATCCTTCAGAAAGGGGCTGCAGGCATCGGCTGGAGACTTGAGGTAGGTCAGGATCACCAGATCCCAGGTCAGGATCGCCAGGGAGACCGTCTCATGGTGTTGGGCCACTCGAGCCATGGGTGTCTGGTGCAGAGTGGTGCAAACTCGAGGATTTGGCCGGAGCCAAAGTCTGTTGGTGAGCAAATCCGTTGCTCACAGGAGACAAAGTCTTGGTTTGGGAAGGCAGGGCAGGTCCTTCGGGTTCTGGGGGCTGGTGGCTGCAGGAAACACCAGGATTTTGCTGGAGCATGTCTAGGTCGGAGCATGCTGGTAGGGCTGGGCTAAGTCAATTGGTGTCCTCCTCTTCTTCCTTCAGCACAGCTTCTTCGGTCCTTCTTCTTGTATCTTCTTGTCTGAGGAGGCAAGGTTCATGGTGGCACCTAAATACTAAATTTAGGGGCCTTACGGGTAGGTACACTCCTGATTATGCCATCCTCCGGTGGGAGGGGAGCATAAGCCTCGCTCTGGTTGGCTGGGTCTCTCCCTCTTCAAGTTGGCGGGAACTGAGTCGTGCTTCACCTCACCTCCCCCCACCTGAGAGGTGGGGTTGGAAAAGGTAGACACACCTCTCCTAACTTTGTCCCGCCGATTCTCCCACCCGAAGTGGGGGCCGAACTGGTGGGGGCCAGATGCTGGGAGCAGCAAACGGCTGGGGTAGCTCGCAAAAGCGGCAAGTATTTGAAGCTTCCCCTTTGTGAACCCGGCCCATGCTGGGGGAGGAGGCTTGAAACTTCGATCCAGGATGTTCTTTGTTTTAGGACTCCGAGAGCGGCAGGCTCTTGAACCAGTGGTCCTGAAATGTCGGGTAGTGGCAGCTGGTGAGCAGCCATGTAGCCAGGACACTATAGTTAGGTCGTTTTTCAGGGGGCATCTCGAAGATGCCCTCTGAGCGCATTTTTTATTGAACCCTACACTGGCACCAGTTTGAGTTTAATGGGCTGAGAAGTTTGATATCAGTAAAGCCGTTCTAGTGCGGTGTAGTTCGTAATGGCAAACTCACTTACCATATACTCTTTATGGCTTTACTGCACTTACAAAGTCTAAGAATGGACTTAGACACTGTAGGGGTACAGGGCTCCTGTACCCATACCGCTCGTATAGTGCACCCAGCTGGATATTATGTGTTGCCCCTCAAGTTAATCTTTAAAGTCTTACAGCATGTTTTGTGTAATTTAACTCTGATATCCTGAACATTACATCTTGCGCCTTTCATAGATGAGTTTCAAATAACTGGATGTTGAAGCAGTAAAGCGATTCATTGGAAAGTACCATCTTCTAGAAATGTAAGCTTGAGTGCTGAACCAGCCCTACACCAAAAGAGACCTTTTGAGCAGGAATTTGTCTGCCTAGCATTTATGTTTAACTCTTCAAAGCCCTGTGTCTTATTTACAGCAGAGAAAACCTAATTTCTTTTCCTGAATAGAGATAGTGATATAGGCAAAGAAAGGAGCTCAAAGTATGATTGTGCAGATATTCAAATGTTATCCACAAATGCAATATAACACCAGAAAATTCCATATAGCAGCAGAAGATAGGCTGGTCAGTCGAAGTCAAGCGGATAAGCCAGACCAAAGGTGATCAGCACACACAATCATTGGAATATTGCCCAGCATCACAGAACCTGGTATACAAGCTCCTTACCCAAACAGATACAAGACAGTTACACAATGAATCAACAAAGAGACCACCAGCTGATGCACTGTCTTTCTAAAAAGGAGCATTAGAAATGGTACTCAAGGAAACACGAGATCTACCCCTCAAACATTCTAATAAGGAGAGCAGGACTCAAGAAACATATAATTCTCTGTAAGTTTTAGAAAGCAACAGAATTTTTTGATGATAAACCTCCAATTTCTTCACACTGATACAAAAGGGAGGCTTCTTTGGAGCCATAGAGGAAGCAGAGGCCTACTTTCATCTCAGTTAAAAGATGACACAGGCAGAGCCCTACTTTACAATGAAAAATGCTAATTTGTAGCAGGAGTTGGCTGTAGATACACATGCTATACATACTCCTGCCTTCTAGTGTTGAGCACAGACTCTGGAAGTTGTTTTTCCTCTAGGAAGTGTTATGATCGGCTTTGCCTCTCATCCCCTTTGAGACATTGTGCATGTTGAACGCTTTGTTGGAACATTTTTTTCTGCCATCGTGGTTGGACAGACTGCCTCAGAGCTCTGCAGCATTCGACGCCACGCGACTTAAGGAAAAGACAACAAGGACCGGAAGATCAACTACACACCTGGACAGACTTCACGGTGTCCAAGTAACAAACACCTGTTGAGAATGACAGTTTCTGGGTGTTGGAGACCAAGAATGAACTATTCTGACGATGCCTTCGGTGCAGAGCCAAGTATGCTTACTCCGACCACACACGACGTGTGCAATTTGTGCCGATCTCTAGAGTACAAAGAAGAACAGTGCGGCACCAGTGCATTGACCAAGAACAACAAAACTCCCGCGACATGACTGGATCAATGCTTTGCACACAACATGGAGCAGGCAACGGAGTCTGAATTAATCAACAACAGTGGTCCAGGCAGCGAGGCAAGTGCTCCAACAGGAGGCGGGATGGTCATAGCCAGCCCACACTACACCGCATCCGCTACATCATCAGGTGACGGAAATGTTCCAGCACAGACCGTGTCGCAACCGCCATCTCTGGGCCAAAGACCAAGACAACGCTATGTGGCGTGAGTTCTCTTAATCACAGTGCAAATAAAGTACAACACTCACCACCACCTGCCATGGTGTGCCATGACATGCAGGTTCAGGATGACAGTGAGCATTCCTTGGAGCCAAGAAGGGACGAGAATATTCTCGATCGGGCATCCAGGCCACAACAAGGTGTCGGTTCTGGCACACTGCCAGCACCTAAACGCAAATTTGCACCGAACGAGTCTTCAATACAAAGGCTTCACTCTGGACTGCCAAACAAATAGCAGCGAAGAGCACAAAGCAAAACCCTCAAGCAGGGATTGGAACCGAACATACGATCAGCCTCGAATGGAACTGGAACTTCGGATCTGAGGGCTGAAGAACAGCTCGTAAACTCTTCTAAACAGAAAATCTGCTCCAGGGTTTCTAAGACACATACTGTTTATAAAGACACACCACTAGCGCCAACAAAAACTCAAACTAACAAAACCACTGAAGACCAGGTGATATTTAAGGGATAGCAGCATTTTATCCAAGAGAAACGCAAGGAGAGTGCAAAGAGAAAGGCAGATGAGTCCCAGTTTCCTCATCCTCCACCAAAACCTGGGCGACAGGGCCACAAGCCTGATAATTAGTAGTCCACCTGACTCGCCTCAAAATCAATCACCATTTCGAACAGTAAGAAAAAGAGGGGGAAATACAAGACGCTGATTCCGAGAGCATACATGATACTCAACCTACACTTGACCCATGAGAATACTATGATGTGGTCCTACCAGATCAAGACATTGATCTGCTTGTGCAAGCTTCTCCCCTTAATGACCCTACATCTTATTCTAGTGTCATCTAAAGAGCTGCAGAGTATCATACCCCTATGCATTCTATGGAGGAGGAAAGTGACTCTCTAGTGAAAAACACGTTCACGCACAGAGCGCACAGTCCAATACTTGCCCATGATTGAATCCATTCTTAATGTTTCCAAGGTAGAGTTCAAAGACCCAGTCAAATCAAGGGTCCTGGTGCCAAGATGTGAAACAAAACGATAGACCCTCACCAACCGACTCAGTCTACATTCGAGGGCATCCGCCAGTAGACTCCCTCGTAGTCACCACTGCCAGAAAAAAGGCAGCTGCAAAAGGCACTGGAGAGGACCTCCTCCAGATAAAGGAAGTGAAAGGGTTGACGCTTCTGCCAAAAGGGTGGACACTGGTTATGCTAACCATTGGAGAATTGACAAGTTCGAGGCATGTGGGCTGCTGAATTCATATCTGTGCATAGATCGCCGCCTAGTGTTGGTTCCGGATGATTGCACATTGTTGTCCTGGAAGAGTCTTCGAAGTATCACGAGATAGGTGACTCCTCCCCTGGACTACAGTGCGCATGGGCATCCCCTCCATCCTCAGATTGTTTTTTTCCGCCATTGGGTTCGGATGTTACTATCTTAGCTCAAGTTAGGAAAACTTTCTACAAAGCCAAAAGGCTTTCGACAGCGTCGGTATAGTTTCGTTCTGTACCGATAACTTTGCTTCGAGGGGACATCGAGGAATCGGACGTTTTTTTTCCACACTCGACCCGATCTTCGATCTACAATGGAAAGAAGCCCATTCAAGAGGTGTCCACTTTGCAATGCAAAATACCCGCACATCGATGTCCACCCGGTGTGCAACAAGTGCCTGTCCCCGGATCACAACGAAGCCAACTGTATGGCCTGTGCCCGGTTCAGGTCGAAGAAAACTCTTCGGATTCGACGCGCGGCTCGATTAGAGTCGCAGAGATCAGCGCCCAATCCAGAAAACCTCTTCGGGACGGAAGACAAAGAGGTTGTTGATCTGGAGGATCGGGAAGAACACTCGGATCCTGTTTCGGGGCATGACTCAGAGTATGACGGCGAAGATGAAGAAATATTGGAAGAAGAAGAAAACGTAGTCGATGAGATAGGAGACGACGCAGAGGCCCTTGGGGCCGTAGAAGATAGCTCAGGCGAGGAGCTAGGCCCAACCGTCGATACGGGGGCCGACTATGAAGCACTTGATAATGCTCCGGTCGAGGGATCGCCACAAGGCCTTAGCCGAGATGTACCAACTCGTTCTACAGCCCCGCATAGAGGCCCGATTACGAACATATATAAAGAGCCATCTGTATCGAAACTGCCATCGGTCGATCCAAAGAAATCGAAACCGAAACCATCACTGCCAATACCGAAACCAAAAGTGCAGCTGACTCTGGTCGGTTCCAAGGCATCAAACCACTTTGAGCCGAAGAAACAGAAAAAGGCCGTTGATTCCGAGAAGTTCAAAAAGGTCGTCGAGCCGAAGGTTGGGGCACCGAAGACCAAAGTCCAGGCTGTCGAACCGACTAAGTCGGCGCCGAAGAGAGCCGACACAGACAAAAGGCTCGAAACCCAGAGAGGGGGGTCGATCCTCGGACAAGGCCTGCGGCCAAGACAAAGACTGGCTCCAAGGACCCTGTCGAGTCGACGCAGCCGACCCCATTCGTATCCAAAGAGGTGTCGGAGTCACTCCAACGCATCAGAGAAAAGACTACAACGGTCGGGCCGAAGAAGGCCCCAACCCTGAAGTTGGTCGGAAACATTCAGACCGCATCGACACCAATCAAATTCGGGTTGCCACCGATGGTGCGACCGAAGATGTTCGAACCCAAAAGGGGTATCGGAGCCATTAAAGGAGTGTCGATGGGACTGGGGGCTACAGAGGAGCCTGAAGAACAGAAGTCGAGGCAGTTCATCGACTCGGACACTGGTAGACTGTCCATGTAAAAGAGGAAAAGAATACCAGAAACACCCATGGAGTCATATAAGATTCCATTAAAAAAGAAGAGTGATTCAACGACATCGCCAGTTTTTGTGGAACCTCTGCAATCCTATGGACAAGAACCTCAGTCTTTTTTCACCCACATACTCGGATGTGGATGCAGGGGATGACGAAAATGAAGATGACCCTTATCATGTGGACACTGATCCCGATGATCAGAACCAACCATGGGCAGACCCAGCTGACCCAAGGGATCCGCAAAATGCCCCTGACACACATGCATACAATGTAAAAACATCTCCTACTGAGGACACCACTGCCTTCAACGCCCTTATTGATAGAGCGGCAGGTAACCATGATGTGCAACTACATGCTGACCCTGTTGAGGAAGATTTTCTGGTCAACACCTTTTCCACTTCGGAAAGAACCGTCAAGACTCTGCCCATGCTAAAAGGGGTCCTTAAGCATGCTGGTGACATTTTTAAGGAAACCACCAGGGCAAGGGTATAAACCCTAGAATTGAAAAGAAATATAGACCGGCACCTGTGGACCCTACTTATATAAGAGGACAGTTGCCATTGGACTCATTAGTTGTTTCTAATGCACGTAAGAGAGCAAACTCCCAGACTACAGGTGATGCTCCCCCTCCTGACAAGGAGTCAAAAGTACTAGAAACTTCGGGGAAAAGGGTGGCAGCGCAAGCAGCTAACATCTGGCGCATTGCCAACACTCAGGCACTCTTAGCCAGATATGACAGGGCCCATTATGATACCCTTGAGACACTGTTGCAACACCTACCAGATCAGTACAAGGAGGGAGCGGAGCTACTAATCCAACAAGGAAAGTTTATAACCAATGCTTCCATCATGTGCGCACTAGACGCAGCTGACACTGCAGCCAGAGCCATTAACACTAGCGTCATGTTAAGAAGACATGCCTGGTTAAGAATCTCGGGATTCAAACCAGAGATACAAACTACTATCCTCAATCAGCCAGTTAACCCGGACTACTTATTTGGACCTGACGTTGACACCACCCTTGAAAAGATGAAAAAAGACACCGAGACTGCGAAGTCTATGGAGGCTCTGCAGTCACAGCAGTTTCGGGGTGGCTCTTTTCGTCGCTCCAATGCTAGAGGACCTTCAAGAGGCCAAACCACACAGCAGACACAGTATAATAAAGGAGGTACACAATCCACCTACAATAAACACAACGGGTGGATATCGTGGAAACAACATCAAGGGGAGAGGAAGAGGAAACCACAATTCCAGATCCTCTGCCAATAACAAACAGTGACGCTCTGTCACTGCCCCCGACCATATAACACCTGTCTGGGGGGGATACTGCAACAGTTCCTGCCGGTCTGGAAATCCATCACCACAGACAGGTGGTTGAGATTCATTGTCCAGTACGGGTATTGTCTGGAATTAACATCCACTCCACCCAACATCCCACCAAGACACCGTCCTATGTCCGCAGAGCACTTACACTTATTGCAGCAGGAGGTCGTCAGCATGCTGCAAAAAGGGGCCATAGAGCTCGTGCCTGTAGAAGACCAAGGCTCAGGGGTGTACTCTCTGTACTTCTTAATACCCAAAAAGGACTGGTCTCTCAGACCCATACTGGACCTCAGGCCTCTAAACAGATACATTCTGTCAGAGCATTTTCATATGCTCACCTTACTGCAGGTTCTACCGTTACTCAGTCAGGGAGACTTCCTCGCAGCACTGGATCTAAAAGATGCGTATTTCCATATACCCATACACCCATCACACAGACAGTATCTCAGGTCAACTATTCAAGATCAACATTATCAGTTCAAAGTCCTCCCTTTCGGAGTAACAACGGCACCCAGGGTGTTCACAAAGTGCCTGGCGACAGTAGCAGCACACCTAAGGAGACAGCACATACATGTCTACCCTTATCTGGACGACTGGCTTATTCAAGCAAAGACGGCCCAGCAGTGTGCCAGCCACATGTCCCACACCATTCATCTTCTTCACAATCTGGGATTCTCGCTGAATTATCCAAAGTCACATCTTCAGCCCGCCCACGTGCGACAGTACCTGGGCGCGACAATAGACACTCTGGCAGCCAAAGCTCAGCCAAATTCAGTGAGGATAAACAGCATGCAATTGCTAATACAAAAATTCAGACCCCAACACTCGCTTCCAGCAAGAGTGTTCATGCAGTTGATAGGCATGATGGCCTCCTGCATCTTCATAGTCCTGCACGCGAGACTACATATGCGCCCGCTTCAGGAGTGCTTGGCACGTCAGTGGAATCAGGCTCAAGGACAATGGAAAGACCTAGCGTTGGTGAGCGGTCGGGCATACAACTCTCTGCATTGGTGGAACCCACAAAACCTTTGCAAGGGCCGACCATTCCAAGAGCCTGTACCACAGATAATACTGACGACGGACGCATCTCTCCAAGGATGGGGAGCTCATGTACTCCATTACACAGTGCAGGGACTATGGACGACACAGCAAAAGATGCACATCAACCTTCTGGAATTGATGGCAATCTTCATGGCAATGAAAGCTTTCAAAGTACACCTGTGCAACAAGGTCGTGTTGATCCGGACGGGAACATGACTGCCATGTACTACATACAGAAGCAGGGAGGAACACACTCTCCACAGTTGTCTCATCTGGCTCAGAGCATGTGGAAGTGGGCCATTCAGAGGAACATCTTCCTCATGGCGGAACACCTCCCGGGCAAGGACAACCAGATGGCGGATCTGCTCAGCAGACACAGCCACCAGATGCACGAGTGGGAGATACATCCATCAGTACTCCAACCGTACTTTCAGCAGAGGGGTCATCCAGAGATAGACCTATTCGCCACAAGGGAAAACGCAAAATGCCAGAGCTTTGCCGCCAGGTTCCCACATCCGCAGTCACAGGGCAATGCGATATGGATGAACTGGTCAGGCAGATTTGCCTACGCATTTCCCCCAGCACCTCTAATACCGCTGGTGGCACGCAAGCTGAAGCAACACTCGATGACACTGATCCTGGTTGCTCCAACGTGGGCACGCCAGCCATGGTACACCGCGCTAGTAGAACTTTCCGTGGTACCGCATCAAAGACTGCGGCTTACGCCCAGACTTTTAACGCAGAGCCATGGCGAAATTCAGCACCCAGATCCGCAACAGCTCAACCTGGCGATCTGGCTCCTGAAATCTTAGAATTTAGCTACCTCAACTTGCCGCCGGAATGTATGAATATCATCAAGGAGGCAAGAAGACCCACAACCAGAGCATGTTATGCGGCTAAATGGAAAAGGTTTGTCATATATTGTAACAGTAATGACATTAACCCACTGGATGCATCAATTCAAAACATTATCTGTTATTTGTTGCATTTATACAGATGTAATCTAGCGTACAGTTCCATTCGTATACATTTATCTGCAATAGCAGCTTATCTTCAGAACAGGCATCACCTCTCACTATTCAGAGTGCCTGCCATTAAAGCTTTTCTGGAGGGACTTTAGAGTGAACCCTCCCAGACACCCACCTTCACCAGTCTGGATCCTCAATGTGGTCCTCGCCAGACTGATGGGACCACCTTTTGAACCTCTACACTCTTGTGAGATTCAATTTCTGACCTGGAAAGTTGCTTTCCTAGTAGCCATTACATCACTGAGAAGAGTTAGTGAACTCCAGGCACTAATCATTCAAAAGCCATTCATACAGGTCCACGCAAATAGAGTTGTACTACGCACCAACCCTACATTCATGCCTAAGGTGATTTCGCAGTTCCACATGAACCAAACCATAGAACTGCCTGTTTACTATCCTAATCCAGAAAATGTCGCAGAGAGATCTCTACACACAATAGATGTCAAGAGGGCTCTCATGTACTATATAGACAGAACACAGGATTTCAGGAAAACAAAACAACTGTTTGTTGCCTTTTCTCCACAGCACAAAAGCAACCCCATTTCCAAAGCAGGAATAGCCAGATGGATAGTTAAGGGTATACAGATTTGCTATGCAAAGGCTAAACGCACCCTAACCATTCCTCCAAGAGCACACTCCACACGTAAGTTAGGAGCATCCATGGCTTTCCTGGGGAATATTCCTCTAGAAGAGATATGTAAAGAAGCCACATGGTCCACTATACATACATTTACAAAACACTACTGCGTAGATGTACATTCAAGACAGCAGGCAGCTGTAGGACAGGCTGTTCTCAAAACTCTTTTTCAGACTGCTGCAGCTGGCACGGGCAGCCGCCGCTAACAGGAGGGACTGCTATATAATCTATGCACAGATATGAATTCAGCAGCCCACATGCCTCGAACCGAATATGCTACTTGCCAGTATGCATCTGTTCTTGGCATGTAGGGCTGCTGGCATTCTATCGCCCACCCTCCTCCCCGGCACCTGTAGCGTTCAGAATTACTATGTAGCATGGACATCATTCACTGTATTACACTCCATCTCTGCCACAATGGCGAAAAACAATCTGCGGATGGAGGGGATGCCCATGCGCACTGTAGTCCAGGGGAGGAGTCACCTATCTCGTGATTTTCGGAAGACTCTTCCAGGACAACAATGTGCAATCATCTGGACCCAACACTAGGCGGCGATCTATGCACAGATATGAATGTCAGCAGAGCCTACATGACAAGAACAGATGCATACTGGTAAGTAGCATATTCGTTCTGTGGGCCTGCTCATGTTCCAACAGAGCAACCTGGGATGAAATGCAAGAGCTTATGCAACATATCCAAGAAGAATGTAAAACCAGGGAGATCTAGTTAACTAGCACAAACTTATTTCAAATGCTACTATCGGATGTGCCTTAGATGGAGCAGACAGTGCTGCTACGGGCATAAACACACCTGTTCTGCTCAAAAGAAATGTGTGGCTATGCATTTCAGGGTTCAAACCTCAAGTACAACAGCATATTCTAAATGTGCCTTTCGATGGGGAACACCTCTTCGGACCAGCTGTAGACACTCCGCTCGAAAAAATAAAAAAGGACACCAACATTTCCAAATGAATGGGTGCCACCATTTAAAAACAGCCTTTTCAGAGGTACCAGGGTAGAGGAACAACAAAAGCTTCTACCTCAGAAAATACTATCTATCAACCCCAACAGCAGTAATACCACAAGCAAGGGCGTGGTTACTATTGTGGAGGCTACAAAAATAATAAAGGCTGAGGGAGAGTCACCCCCATCACCGTCACCCCCCCAGCAAAATGAGTTGCCCACAGTTCCCTCCGATCACAAAACACCAGTCAGAGGGAAGGATGCAACAATTCCACCAATTGTGACAAACATTACATCAGACCAATGGGTACTGGAAATTGTCAGACCAGGATATTGCCTAGACCTACTTCAACAACCACCAAATATTCCACCAGAACAGTATGCCTTAAATCCCCAGCATTTACACCTGCTTGAAGTAGTAAAGACAGTACTACAAAAAGGGACTATCGAAATAGTGCCACAAAAACATTAAAACAAAGAGTCTACTCTCTTTATTTCCTCATACCAAAGTAAGATGGAACCCTAAGATCTATTCTGGACCTGCAGCCACTCAATCGCTGCATTATATCAGAACACTTTCACATGGTCACATTGCAGGATGGGATACCACAACTCCAAACAGGCGATTTTATGACTGCTTTAGACCTAAAGGACGCCTACTTCCACATTCCAATCCATCCAGCATAATGAAAATTCTTGAGGTTTGTGGTAAGTAGATGTCATTATCAATTCAAAGTGCTACCCTTGGGATAACAACAGCCACAAGGGTCTTCACAAAGTGCTTAGTACAAAAACCAAAGTCGATCAGACACCCAAAAGACAATAAATCTATTACATCAGTTGTGTTTCTCGACCAACGTGACAATCACATCCCCAACCATCCCAAATCCAACTTTATTTGGGCGCAATACTGAATACCATTTTTGGCACAGCTTACCCGAAAGGGTTCTCAAGCTCCCGAACCAACTGGATCTTTTTCAGCTACATCACCTAACCGTCAAAACAGTGTTGCACACACTAGGAATGATAGCATCTTGCATAGCAATAGTGCCCAATGATCACCTACACACGAGGACCCCCCAACCCACTTCCAGGCGTATTTAGCATCTCAGTGGTCACAAGCAGGAGGGAACATGGAAGATCTGGTGTTATACCCAAGGTCTATTAGGATCTATTGTGGTGGCGGACTCCAAACTTATTAACAGGGAGAGCCTTCAAAGATCCAATACCGCAGATAAGAATCACACCGTTGCATCTCGTCTGATATGGAGAGCTCATATGAAGCACATTGTGGTTCAGGTACACTGGACAGCACAACAACTGGTTCTGCACATCGACATGTTAGAACTACTAGCCATTGCAATGGCTCTCAAACCATTCCTCACAAGCATAGCGGGGAAGACAGTCCTTCTATGCACAAACAATTAACTGCAATGTATTTGTAAGAAAGTAGTATCTGCTCCTTTTGGTTACCCCCCACTTTTTGCTTGATGTGATGCTGTTTTGACTAGTCTGACTGGGATCCTGCTAATCAGGACTCCAGTCTATCTGCATTCTCTCTACATTGTTTTGTTCAGTACTTGGGTACATCCCAGATTGGATACCGGGGTACCCTTGTGTCAGTCCCTGGTATATGGTACCCAGGGCATAGGTGACTCAGAGGTCACCCATGGGCTGCAGCATGTATTATGCCACCCATCAGAGACCATTCAAAATGCAACTAGAGGCCTGCCATTGCAGCCTGTGTAAGTCTGTGCTTGCACCCCTTACCAAAGATATAGGTTTACTATATCTAAGGGTCACTACACTTAAAACCCATGAGTCACTCCTATAGCAGGCCTTCACAATCCTGAAGGCAGGGTGCTTTGTTCTAAGTGAGAGGGTGCCCCTGCATGAGAAGGACACCCCTACAGCTTATAGTGTTTATTCTACCGGGTGGTCAGTGAACCAGCCATATACTATATAGAGGGTCAACCCGTAATTATGCGATGACTATCTCGAAACGGACTGCAACGAATCCGATCATATTTGGTATCAAACATGTTGGAATCATACCCCCACACCGTAAACGGTGTGGGAGGTATGATTCCAATCACTGGAAGAGCCCTCTGTTAGGCTCTGTGTTCCCAGTACCAGCCTTCTTGACCTGGACAGCACAAAATGCTTGCTGCCGACCAGAGACACATTTCTGCCGTCCTGCTGTTGTGCCAAGCTCAAGCAGAGGAAGGTTGAACAATAGGCATCCTGTCACAAAGAGGTGTGACCACCTCCCAGACAGTATTTAGTGTATTAGGGCTGGGTGTCCCTGTGCATAGTCCAGTTCAAACCAGGCTCCCGCTCTGGCGTGAAACTGGACAAAGGACATGGGAGTAACCTCCCCCCTGTCCTGACCCTCCCCTGGGAGGGTCCCCTGAATCTTCCTAACCTTTTCCTGGGTGTAGGTCCCTAGATATGTTGTGGGATAAGATTCAGATCAGACCCCACTTTACTTCTACCGTCTGGGCACTCTGGACTTTGCTGGACTTCGTTTGGGCCTGACTTAGTCTCCCTTCCATTCTGCTGCATTGCAGACCCTTTTGTGCCTCTTGCTGTCAGTTTCCTGAAACTACGGCTCTGATCTAGAGCTGCAGTCGCCTGGTCCAAAATGTCATTCCCTTGGGAAGCCTTCTGCTTCTTGACTTTCACAGGTGTAGGAGAGTAGGGTCTGCTATCCTATGGTCACCCCAATTTTTGCTTTTTGCTTCACTGGTTTTCGACTTACTGAGGCTGTGGGCCTGCTAATCAGACCCCCAGCCTGCTGTTCTCTCTCTAAATTTATAATACATGTGCTATAGGTACATACCACAATTGGAAATGGACTCCTTGTCAGCCCCTGTACCATGCACTATAGGTGCTCAGGGCATAGGTGCCACCAAGGCCTACCAGGGGCTGAAGCATAGCTTTTGCCACCCCTGGCTGGTTCTTAAATTGACACAACTGGCTGATCACTCAGCTGGGGCAAGTGGGTGTAATCACCCCTTGCTTAGATATAGTATACCTATATCTAAACCTATATCTGGACACATATATAGCCTGTAAGCCACTCCTATGGAAGGCCTCATCAATCCTGGAGGCAGAGTGCGTGGTTTTATGTGAGATGGAGCTCTGGCATGAGCTGAGCCTGTCTGCAGCTGTCGGGAACAACTCCCTAAGCTGATCCGGGATAATGCCATACCATATACTCTTAAGCGCCTTATAATCCTCGCGGTTATATAGCAACTTTGGTTTGGCTTTATCAAAACATGTCGTGTAAGGTGTCATACGATTTGGAATACTACCCCCTCGCCAGTTCTGGCGACGGGGGTAGCATTCCACCCTTCTAGAGGGATAAGACATGTTACTTTACTGAAACGCGGTTGATTTAAAATGAGCCTCAGATCCACAAAATGGATGCCCCTGCCACAGACACAGGTCTGGCCTCCTGCTGCTGACCGAAACTCAGCATATGGTGGCCTGGACAAAGGGTTTCCTGTCGCAGGGCGGTGTCAAACCACCCCAGACAGGAGATAGTGGATTGGAGTAGGGAGGTTTCAAAGAAACCAGACACTGCCTGGGGAGCACAAGGCTGCCCCTTGCATAATCCGGCGAAACCGGTTCTGGGGCCTTCCAGCCCCAGTCCCAGCGCGGCCTGGATCAAAGGAAAGGGGTGTAACCACCCCCTTCCTGGGTCCCACCCATAGGAGGGGACCTAGCAGGATGTCCAGCCCACCAGATTCGAATAAGAGTGGGAGCAGTGCCAATGCAACTCCGATCATCCTGAAGAAACATAAGAAACGAATTCTGGACCCTTCGACATTCTATTCAACATAGAAGACGGAAGAATCTCCCTTGTGGTCAAGGAGTGACCACCCTGTGCAAACAGGCACCATCCAGCCCTCGACCCTTGCTTTGTTGCAGTTCCCGCCGGAACTCGAGCGACAGAGATCGACGAGATAAAGCTTGCCTGCCTTCTCCCAGCCCGATCCACAGTCCCTGCAGAGCTGAGACCAGTGGAGGCGACCGGAAGCGTGGGGCACGCCATCTTGAAAAGGCCACGAGACGCTGACCGTGCAGCCCACGAGTGACCCTCGAAGCTGTACACCGGGGTTTGAGAAGCCCCCACCCCGAGCTACACTTGCACCCAAGCTCACCCCTCCACACTCGACGAGTGCTGCGTGGGGCCCTTCTGCTTGTGTTGGCTCGACGCGTTGGCCCGGTCACTTGCCAGCTGGCTTGTGGCCCCTGTGCCGACGAAACCTTGAATACAACTTGCTTTTCTGGTTGCTCCAGATCTGCACCAGCTCCTGTAAAAAGGAGCCCCCACTCTGACCCTCCTGGTTCGAGTGATAAGCAATCTCCCGGTTCCGCGTGGATTGCTTTTGCCAAGTGCTGTTTGCTGCAATCTTGAAGCCGACGGTGCTGACGGCGAGAGCCTACGTGGGACAGATCGTGACCTGCTCCTTGACGTCGCAGATGCCCCAGAGCCCACGTGACAGCGGAGAGAAGCCTATCGGCAACCACCTGATTGCGCCCGACATTGCCTGGTTCCGTCCTGGTTCCACCCTGGTCACTGCTGAGTGACCCAGACTCTGTCCCCTCTGCTTTCAGGTACTTTTCTACTTCGATCCACCCTTGGATCGCACCGGACACTTCTGCTTCACATCGCCTGCAGCTGCAACAGCTCCAAGCACCAAGAGCCTGCGTGTCAAAACCCGACGCCACTTCGACCCTGTGCACCCACGGCCTGTGGGTGAGGTAACATTGCAACGCCGGTGTTCCCACACTGGTACACACCTCTAGGGTCTGTGTCTAAAGTTTTGTTCCTCTAGGTTCAGCGGAAGTATCTTTTAATTCACTTTGTGTAACTTTTACGCACCATTGACATTGCATTGGTGCAAACCGCACTTTCCGTGCTGCACCCGAGTTCGGTGGGCTACTCCCGACTTCAGCATTGCTAGTCCTGACTGCTCCCAGCGAATCTCTAGGCCCTAGGCCTAACCACTGTTCGATTGGTATCTCTTATACCACTTTTTTAGTATATGGTTTAAGTGGCCACCGGCCCTTATCCAAAATTGTGCAACTTTGTATGTTATACTGTGCTTTTGATTTAATGCTTGTGCCCCATTCCTCATAAAGAGTACTGGGGAGTAATTTAGAAATAAATACATATATTTTTACAATATATACTTGTGTGGCGTCCTTTCATTTGATTACAGGATTGTATGTGGTAAAACAGCTCGCTTAACACGACCTCTTAAGTTTAGCCTTTAAGGCTGCTTAGTCCATGCTACCACTAGGATAGCTTGTCTAACAAGGTTGACTTACAACCTGACATCTTTGGGGTTTGTTTGGACTGATACCAAGTGGTTCCAGAATTGGAAACACTACATATCAGGCCAACTTCTCACAACAGGACACAGAGCCATCTTCTCCTGGGTCACGCCTGTCTCCTCCTGACCTTTTCTTCTATCTTGCTGGCACGTCTCTCGACCTGTTGACTCATCAGTCCGAGGGATCTCTAGAACGGGTGCTCTGGTCCCGCAGTGGTCCTTCAGAGCCAGTGGCTCCTTTTCACCGACATTCTTCTCTCCCGCACGCTGCTCTTCTCCACTCCTCACCTCTCACTTCAGCTTCTCTTCTGGGTCCTTGCTGTCACAGCCCATGTTGACATCCCTCCTATACTCATTGGAGGAAATGAGGTCAGCTACTAGAACGCTGACTCCATAGTTCAAGGTACCCCTGGGAGCCTATGTATTTCGATGTCCATGCGTGACTCTTTAAACAGAGATGTTAGCACAGTACTTCAGAGTGAACACACATGATATGAAAATGCTGTTCTAGTTGGAAAATGAGTCCGGGTACAGAGCCAAGACTTGGATCCTTCTGTTCTGCTTCTGTTTACGTTTAACATTGATCTGTATGATAAATGCTGTAGTCTATGCTACATCCTAGGCCATCCTTCCTTTAAAAAAATCTCCTGCTTTGAACGCAGCACTGGGTGAAACTAAATAGAGCCACTTTGATTCTGTGCCCGACATAATTTACTCCTGGTTTTTAAAAGGCACTAGTAAACAGGTTCTAGTTGTTTAAAACCCAGAGGGACAAAGTGGGTTTGAAAGTATAAAAATAAGACACTGAAACCAACCAAGAGCAGCAGTAATTGGTACAACTCTGAAAACCTGCCAGGAATCGCAGCATATTCAACCAGTGAACGAGCCTTCAAGCAACTGAAATATAGAGATTGGTTCCTGGCAATCAAGGGGCTGAGACTGTGAAATGCCATGAACCCAACTACTTGTGCTTCATGGATTCTTGACAACAAACCAGTCAAAGCACCTTCACGGCGACTGCTAAATTAGTTTGGAAGCTTGCTTCTTCTCATCCTCACCTAAATTGCTCTTTAATACTGTGAAGTTGACAAAAGATAATGCCTAGTGCTGTATAAAATCTCTTACTAAAAAAAAATGTTTGTTGTTGATCATCTCATCTCAGTTAAAAATAGCTTTGTTCGGTATGGAGTCTGTCTTAAGAAATGGGAATTGTTACCAAAGTGCCTAGCAGTGATAGCTGCCTATTTGCATAGAGCTAGTTCCCATATCATCCTGCTCTTACACACTTGGAAGAAAGAGCATAGTCTCATCATGTCAAGATGATGATCATGCAGCCAAAATAGTCCTATTGATTTTCCTGGAGCCTCTCGGTAAACATGAACATTGCTGCTAATATCCTCATGAAAGATCTATCAAGCGTGGCCAACTTCAGTGTGAGGATGGAAATGGCAAGAATATGCACCTTGGTGCTTGGCTGTGGACTTCAAGAAAATGTCATTCTCTTCACTGGGGAAATACAAAGCAGTGTTGAGACTTCTTCCTCTCAAATAAGACCTTTATCGGAATTTGGGATGCCTTTTCCTAGGGTCCTGCAGCAGTCCGTTATTACCTGGCTGTGTCCTTTATGTTTATGACCGTGAGATTCTTGCTATACGCAAGAAAGTGTGGACGTACGAGTATGATACAGACACTATACTACACATGGTTAAGAAGTATGTGAGAGATGGTTTGCCACTAAAAAATTCTATTAATGATATGAAACCATGTGGGACTAGAATTAACAGTGGAAAATGCATTTTTTTTTCAGAGGTGGAAAAGTGTCCACACTGAATTTTCTGATTGAACATTGGTCAACTGGACATAAATGACATTTTGGTGTTTCTAGATTGAAGTAAGCTGGTAAAAGATTGTATCTGAAAGAGACACGTTAGTGATAGATTCCTTACCTTAGAATATCCCCAGGCGTCAGACTTGATCCGGAAAGTTTTGCGTAGCAGTACCCTTGCGCGTCGGTAGGCGTCGTCTGCGGCTCCGCGTCCGTCGTCGGCGTCGTGGGCGCCGTGATGACGTCGTCGGAGTACTTAGACGCCGCCTCCGCGTGCTGACTTCAGTTCTTCTTTTTTCCGCGCCAGCCAGCGCAGATCTGGAAAGAGCAGTTCCCTAGTCACTTTTTGACTAAACTTTTGTGATCTTTTTTGATCCATTTCGAAGTCTTTACGACTCCGGTGCCGTTAGGGATGCCCGGATTCAAGCATTGCGACGAGTGCGACCGTACCATGTCGGTCACGGATCCCCACCGCCTGTGCCTGATGTGTTTGGGCGTCGACCATGACGACGAGGCCTGCTCCGACTGTCTGGCCCTTTCGAGGAAGGCCAGGCGGGAGCGGTCCCGCAGGCGACTCGAGATCCGCCAGTCGGCCCCGCACCGTGTGAGGTCCCGGTCCCACGGGAGGTCGAGAGACAGGTCACGGGGGCGGAGCCGTCACAGCTCCGGGAGTCGGCGCCACTCCTCCGGGTCCAAGTTGTCAGGTAAGAAGCACAAGAAGTCGAAGAGACATCATCGCTCTTCTGACTCCCCCCGACGCTCGCGAGATGCAGCTGGGGGTTCGGGTGACACCGCCCACGCGGCTCCTCGGGAGTCGCGGGCGCCGCGTCCGGCCCCATACCCCCCGGTCCCTGGGCTGAACGCGACGCCGGAGGAGATCGAGCGTTTCCTCATGGCCATGAGTTCCCTTTCTCCTCCGACGGGTTCTGCGGCGCCTTCGGGCCCAGTAAACCCGTCTGGGGGCCCTAGTGGGTCGGGTGCTACGACCCCAACGCCGTCGGGTGCTTCGGCCTCGACGCCGCCGGCGTCTTCGGGCCCGGCGCTGCAGGGCCCCACGATCCCGACACCGCCGGTGCCCTCGGGCCTGGCGCCGCAGGGTACAGCGCCCCCGGCGTAGTCGGCGCCTTCGGGCCCGGCGCCGCAGGGTGCCGCTGGACCCTCCTCGGGCGATGGACCGTCCCCAGTGGACCTTACGACCCCCCCGGGGTCGGTCCGTGTGGTGTCCCCTCCGGCGTCGTCCTCGGGCGGCGCCGGCCCCGATGCCTCCTCTCATACGGTTCCGGCGTCGGGACGAAGCCTATCGGCGCCGCTCTCGACGCCGTTCGGAGATTTTCATTTCTATGAACCGTCCTCATTCACTTATGACCCTGAATCTCAGGAGATGGGGGAAAAGGAGAATTGGGAGGGGTCTGAGGACCCTCTGACAAGGGAATGTCAGTCTAACATGGACTGGACAGGAGACCTTGGGGAGGCCAGTGGCCTGGACACGTCTCCAGACACTGGATTCGTCTCTCCTCCTACCGTGGCTTCGGAGGAGGGCGCTACATATAGTGTGGTGTTGATGAGGGCTGCTAAGGCCTTGGGCCTTGAGCTCCCCGTCGCGGCCGTGAGGACTAACCTCCTCACTGAGGTCCTTAAGCCGCAGTCATGCTCCATGGAGCCTCTGCTGCCGTTCAATGAGGCCTTGACAGACGTTCTTTTGGGCACTTGGTCCAGGCCCGGTGCAGGTTCGCCTGTAGATAGGAACGTGGCCAGACGCCACCGCCCGGCCCCGGGCGACCCATGTTTCCTGTCCACCCACCCCACCCCGAGAGCCTGGTTATCCAGGCCTCTAACTCCCAGACCGCCTTCCCGACGGCTCCCCCCTGATCGGGAATCCAAGAGGTACGAGGCCTATGGCAAAAAGGTGTTCTCGTCACTTAGCTTGGGACTGCGGTATTCCAACACCGCATGCCTCTTGGGCCGTTACACCCACTCTCTGTGGGAAACGGTGGCGGAAGTGCTGCCAGAGTGTCCGTTGGAGGTACGGGCCAAACTCGGCCAAGCCCTACTGGAGGGCCGGGAAGCAGCGAGTATTCAATCAGGTGCGGACTGGATACTACTGACTCGCTGGGCAGAGCGATGGCTACGACGGTGGCGATAAGACGCCACGCCTGGCTGAGATCCGCCAACTTCTCGGCAGACGTCCAAAATACACTCATGGACATGCCGTTCGATGGCCGTCGCCTCTTTGGCGACAAGGCAGACCACGCGCTTGAGCGCTTTAAGGACTCCAGGGCTACGGCCAAGTCCTTGGGCCTCTCGGCCCCGCGCCAGCAAATGGGTGCCTTTCACTCCTTTCGTGGCCAAGGAAGGGGCGCCCCCACACGTGCCACCAGCCACTCGCCGCAAACTGTCGTCCAGCGCGGCGGCAGCCGTGGAAACCGCCGTTTAGGCGGTCGGGGAAACAAGCGGAGCCAGTCCACACCTGCCCCCGCAGCATCCGCCTCTAAACCCTCCTAGTCCGTGCTTTTCGGCCCATGTGACGCCAGTGGGAGGCAGGGTTCGCCATCACCACTCTCACTGGCGCACAGTCACTTCGGACAGGTGGGTGCTGCAGATCGTCCGGAGGGGCTACTCCCTCCCCTTCGAGACGACCCCTCAAGCCATGCCACCGCAACACCACGGCGTATCGGGGAATCACTTGCGGCTCCTGCAGGAGGAAGTTTCGGCCCTCTTGGCCAAGGGGGCCATCGAGCGCGTTCCTGGGCCAAAAGTAGGACGTGGTTGTTACTCCCACTACTTCCTGGTACCCAAGAAGGGCAAAGGGGGCCTACGCCCTATCTTGGATCTGAGGAACGTCAGCGGCTTCCTCCGGAAGGAGAAGGTCAAAATGCTGACACTGGCTCAGGTCTTGGCTGCCCTAGACCCAGGAGACTGGATGGTAGCGTTGGACTTGCAGGACGCATACTTCCACATCCCCGTCCTGCCGGCCTACCGGCGTTACCTGCGGTTCACGGTAGGCCTCGAGCACTTTCAGTTTACTGTGCTCCCCTTCGGCCTTACCAGCGCCCCACGGGTGTTCACGAAGGGGATGGCGGTGGTCGCAGCTCACCTGCGCAGGTTAGGGGTTTCAGTCTTCCCCTACCTAGACGACTGGTTGTTGAAGGCGGGCTCGCCCCAGGCAGTCGTCAACCACCTCCAGACTACGGCGGATCTCCTGCACCGGCTGGGATTTTCCATCAATGTGCCGAAGTCACACCTGTGCCCCTCTCAGAAGCTCCTTTTCATCTGAGCGGTTCTCGACTCGGCGCAGTTTCGGGTTTACCCGCCCGAACAGCGGGTTCGGGATATACAGGCCCTGGTTCCGATCTTCGGGCCGTTATCCCGGGTTTCGGTCAGGTTGACGCTGCGGCTTCTGGGGCTGATGGCCTCCTGCATCCTTCTGGTGCATCACGCACGGTGGCGGATGCGGGCTCTGCAGTGGGACCTGAAGTTTCAGTGGGCCCAGCACCGGGGCAACCTGTCCGACCATGTCCTGATCTCGGAGGGCACTGCGAGACAGCTGCAGTGGTGGCTCACGGACCGCGATTGGGTCAACGGCAGATCCCTCTCCCTTCCCCAACCGGAGCACCTGGTTGTGACGGACGCGTCCCTCCTGGGCTGGGGAGGCCACTTGGGAGAGGCGGAGATCAGAGGACTCTGGTCTCCGGCGGAGTCCCGGCTCCATATCAATCTGTTGGAGCTGCGGGCGATTCGTCTGGCACTGAAAGCATTCCTCCCGTCTGTCCGAAGGAGTGCAGTGCAGGTGTTCACGGACAACACCACCGCCATGTGGTACTGCAACAAACAAGGCGGGGTGGGGTCGTGGACCCTATGCCAGGAGGCTCTGCGCCTCTGGCAATGGCTGGAACATCAGGGCGTGACTCTGGTGGTTCAACACCTGGCAGGTTCTCTGAACGCCAGGGCGGACGAACTCAGCCGTCGGTGCTCGATGGATCACGAATGGCGTCTGCACTCGGACGTGGCGCAAGGCCTCTTTCTGCGATGGGGAGAGCCTTGGTTAGATCTATTCGCCACCGAAGAGAACGCGCTATGTCATCAGTTCTGCGCGTTGGAATTTCCAAGGCGGCACTCGCTCTGAGACGCTTTTCGTCGCGAGTTGAGCTGCGGTCTGTTGTACGCCTTTCTGCCTATACCTCTTCTGCCCAGAGTGCTGAAGAAGATCAAGCGCGACCGGGTACAAGTCATCCTTGTGGCTCCAGACTGGGCACGAAGGTACTGGTCTCCCGAGCTACTCAGTATGTCAGTCGATCCCCCGGTTCGTCTGCCTCTTCAGGAGGACCTTCTGTCGCAGCAGCAGGGGACGGTCCTCCACCCGAACCTGTCCAGTCTCCACCTCCATGCATGGAGATTGAGCGGCGACAGTTGAGGCCATTTGACTTGCCTCCTGAAGTTTGCAACATCATTCTGGCAGCCAGGCGTCCCGCCACAAAGACGGTATACGCCTGCAGGTAGAACAGATTTGTGGCATGGTGCACAGCAAAGGCTGTGGATCCCCTCAATGCCCCTCTCGCTGAGGTTCTTCTCTTCCTTCTTTCTCTTGCCCAGCAGTGCTCTGCTCTGGGCACTATCAAGGGCTATCTTTCGGCTCTTTCAGCCTTTCTGAGGCTGCCTGACCAACCTTCTTTGTTCAAGTCCCCTATCGTGAATCGATTCCTGAAGGGCATCACTCATACATTTTCCTCCTGTTCCCTTCGTGATGCCTCAGTGGGACTTGAACTTGGTTCTCACATTTGTGATGTGCGCTCCCTTTGAGCCACTTCACAACTGTCCTCTTCGCCTTCTTTCTTTGAAGACTGCCTTCCTGGTAGCCATCACCTCTGCCAGGAAAGTGAGTGAACTCCAGGCTCTTTCTTGTAAGCCTCCTTTCCTTTCAGTCCATCCGGACAAGGTTGTGTTGAGGACTAGGCCCACCTTCTTGCCTAAGGTGGTCACGGCCTTCCACATTGGGCAGTCCATCACATTGCCCACCTTCTTTCCGCCTCCGCACCCCTCGAGAGAGGAGGAGAGGCTCCACCGTCTGGACCCAAAACGTGCGCTCTCGTTCTATCTGGATCGCACACGCCAGTTCCGGGTGGATGATCAACTCTTTGTTGGGTACGCGGGCGCTAAGAAAGGGAAAGCGGTGCACAAGAGGACCATTTCTCGATGGATTATCATGTGCATCCAGGAGTGTTACTCCTTGGCTAAGAAGGAACCCCCTGTTGGGCTGAGGGCTCATTCCACTCGAGCCACGGCCACTACAACTGCCTTGGGCCGCGGTGTGCCCTTGCAGGACATTTGCCAGGCAGCTACGTGGGCCTCGTTGCACACGTTTGCGAGGCACTACTGCCTGGACAGTCAAGTCCGGAGGGATGGCTACTTCGGCCGTTCCGTTCTCCAGGACTTTCTGGTGTAAATATTGGTTCGCAGACCCACCACCACGGGGATGGTATTGCTGGGGTATCTATTCTAAGGTAAGGAATCTATCACTAACGTGTCTCTTTCAGATGCACAAGTTACTACTTGTGTAACGATATATCTGTAAGAGACATTAGTTAGTGATAGATTCCTTACCGACCCACCCATCCTCCCCGTTCTACGAACCGATATCTAGGGTTAAGGTCATCCCCTTTCAGGGCCCTAGTTTCTTGGCACCAGTGTCGGTTTTTGTCATGGCTCTGTGCTTCTGGCGCGGAAAAGCTGTGGCTAAGAACTGACGTCAGCACGCGGAGGCGGCGTCTAAGTACTCCGACGACGTCATCACGGCGCCCACGACGCCGACAACGGACGCGGAGCCGCAGACGACGCCTACCGACGCGCAAGGGTACTGCTACACAAAACTTTCCGGATCCAGTCTGACGCCTGGGGATATTCTAAGGTAAGGAATCTATCACTAACTAATGTCTCTTACAGATATATCGTTACACAAGTAGTAACTTGTGCTTTGGTGTTCTGGGATTTAAAGCCTCCTTATGTATAAATGTGATATTCCTTGCACTCTGAGAATATATGACAATTGGTATTTTGGGACCAGTTGGAATGTCACAGAAATAGGTAATTGCATTAATTGACCTCTATTTGCGTTAGCCTATTGCCAAAGTGGTGACAATGAGGTCATCGATTCGGTTTCATCTTTTTTGGACCGTGTTTTCAGATCTTTTCTTGAGTGTTTTTTTTTTTGTACAAACTGTATTTATTTTAAATCACATGCAGTACTAGACCCCTAGGTTGTCACTTATGTTCCAGAAGGTGCATGAGTAACATCGGGGGTATTGGCTACATCACTCTAATGGAGTTGAATGTCTTTGACCCGCTATAGCCTGTAAGGTTGTGCAGCGTGGAACCCCCTGGTGTCTAGGAGAGGAAGCAGTAGGTAAGAAGCGTGTATGTGTGCCTGTGTAATTAGATCTGTATCTTTGACATTATACCTATTATCGAAGCTTTCTCAGGGGCAACCAGGCTGAATGGTCAAATCTCAGGTGGAAGTGTGTATGTTCAGGTATTTGGTAGATCCAGTGCGGTAGATCCAGTGTCTTTAAAGCTTCCAGGAGGATGTCCCATTCATCGCTATCAGTAACCTCCACAGTCCCCTATATTCCTCTCTCTGGAGTGCCCCACTTTCTCCATTTCCCCATTGTAGGACATCTTCTCGCCAAGTCGGGATATTTGGAAGGGATATGGATTTCCACTGTTTCGTTATTGAGTGTTTCTTGAGAAGAAGTACCAAATCCACAAACCTAGACTGTGCTGTGTGTTCTCTTTCTGCTGTATTCCAGGTTGCTCTCCCGATCACCTCCCCCAGAGTGGTTGTTACTTATGACCAGTAGGATGAAGGGGGGGCGTGGCTTGCAGCCGGCAATGGTGGCTGCTTGAACTGCGAGCTCCGTGACGGAGCCACAGATTATCCTGATTCCCGGCGCCTGGGCTCCCCACGATACTCCCGATGCTTGGGTAAGGGACGACCCCCGACTGGGCCGCCATAAAGAGAGTAACGACGTCCTGGGAGTCCTGCTGGGTCGCGCTAAAGGACTGGCCGGGGACCTCCGGGGAAGCACCCAAAATGGCGGCTGAGTTGCTGGACCGGAGTCCCTCGTCCCTAAACGGCAGACGCTAGAAGAGGAGCAGCAAGGCCCCTAAAAAACGATTGCAGAGACCGACAGCGAGGATCAGAGGAACTGCAGCCTCGGGAGCACAGGTACTAGAGTGGGGTGCCTGCGACGCGAGTGGAGAGCAGCGGTGGCGGCCGTGATTGCTGCCCGGGGCTCATTGCCGCTGGGGAACTGATCGTGAGTGGGAGTAGGCAGAGCGCCTAAGGAGCGGTGAAGGTTGCTCCTGCAACTGAAGAGCCCTGCGCACTAAGAAGCGAGACTGGAGGAGGTGAGCTTGGGGCTGGCCGAGGAGAGGGGAGCGGAGGAGGTCGGCGGTGCCTCCCGGGGCTTGAGCCTGAGCTGACCGCTGCGCCTGGTACCGAGGACGGAGACGGCGCCTGCAAGAGAACCCCTTACCCCTTACCTAATCGCCACAGCGAGGGACAGGCGGTGATGCCGCTGGAGCAGCAAAGGCTGGTGACCGTGCATGAAAGAGCCCCCCATGCCGGCAGGCAGTGTGGAACTGGAGGAGAGGTCGAACCGCTCCTTGATGGTGGAGGGGCTGTAGCGGCTGGGTGGACCCTGCGGAGCTGGGCAGAGACGCTTGTGGAGGAATTGGGCAGAGAGAGTAGCCCTGGATTGGCAGCGCAAGGGTGCCGAGGACTCCTGTGGCGGGGGAACGAGCTCCTGATTGCGGGCTGTGCTCGGACCTGCGAGGCCTGGGGACAAAAGCTACCCTCGAAAGTACGGAGTGACACTGAGCGGGAGACAGTTGCCTGACGGCGAACGGAGAGGCGGGCAGCTGCTGAGCTCGGTACCACCTGCAGAAGACAATAAAGAGCTACCCCGGCTGGGGGACCTACCCGGAGGGTTGCGGAGTGACCTCAGGCTGAAACGCTGCTGGGCTGGAGTCAGCGAAGAGCCCACTAGCCACAGAGAAAGACGCGCTAGTAGCAGGGCCTGAGCCACGGCTGTGCTGCTCCCCTTGCTTGGAGATGCCCACGAGATAAGAAGACAGCGTTACCTTCCTGAGCCCGGGACTGGAGTGAGCAGCCCAGCTCTCACTACATGGTAGGGCGGTGGGGACACTGACCCTGACATCCCTGGTCGAAACCACGCTCCAGAGGGGGCAGCGGCTGTCAGCGGTGGGAAGTAAGGAACACTACTACTGGTGCCTGAGGGGAACCACCACTCCGAGAGCCGAGACACCTCCGCAAGACATCCGAGGGGAGAGATCGCCTGCCATGGACTTTGCCGATCGACCAGGGGTGAAGGACGGTGCATGAGGTCAGAATACCTGAGGCCACCTCCTGGGGCATTCTCCTGGGCGCCCACAGCGACTGACGAAAGAGGCTGGAACCTTCCACCGCTGATTGCTGATGGGGAAACTAAAAGGGCCTAAAGGTGGGAGCCAGACGCCTGCGGAAGAAGAAATGCCGGACAAACAGGAGCGGGGGAAGCCCGTCCAGGCGAGAGACCCTCATCTACAACAACAGCTGGATTAAATTCTAATGGCATTAACGGAAACCCGCACAGCGCTCCAGCAGGACATGGCGCAGGTGGCTACAGGATTGGGCTTGCTCAGAGCCGACCATGCAAACTGTCCGATAGAGTCGTCGAGGTGGAGGATAAGATCAAGACCATGCGACCATGGCCAACGTACTGGAAAGAATGGACACTCTAGAAAAGAGAGCTGAGTATGCTGAAGGCCGCAACCGTCGTAATAACATACGGGTAGTAGGCCTGCCCGAAAAAAATCGAAGGATCAGACATGGTTCAGTACTTGGAATCCTGGCTCAAAACAGTGGTGGCGCCAGAGGGATTGTCCAGCTTCTATACACTAGAGCGAGCACATAGGGTACCGACTCGACCGCCCCAGCAGGGTCGACCTCCGAGGCCCGTGGTAGCTAGACTACTGCATTTCAGAGATCGAGACTTAATCCTTCAGAAGGTGAGGACGGATGGTCCCTTTCAGATAGAGAACAGCAAGGTCAACATTTTCCCCGACTATACTTACGAAACGCAGCGCCGCCGGACTTCTTTCCTAGCTATAAAGCGGGGATTGCAGACCGAGGGACTGCAATACTCGCTCTTGTTCCCGGCCAGGCTGAGGGTCATAGTGGACGGTAAAACTTTCTTCTTTGACACCCCGGATGACGCCGGTGCCTGGCTGGAGCTCTACAAAGCTGGAAAAGATGGAGGTGAGCAGGAGCCACGAATTGCAACTGAAAGCTTACCACAACGGAAATCAAGGCGGATACGCAACAGGCAGCGGGGGCTGAGGAGGCCCTCCACGTCCCAGACGGCAGCGGAATGGCGAGATATACTGACTGCGGTGACCACGATCTCGACCACGCAGTGGACGCCATCGGTCGGCGGCACAGACTCTTAGAAGGATCATTCCCAATCAGACTCTGGACGCTCTGAAACGAACAGCGTACGATTGCCGAAGGTCACGCCAGAGACTGCGGAGGGCATGCTTGATGACATCTAGGCGAACCCGCAAAGCGGAGCGGCTGGGGGCTCGGAGCCCCAGTGGACCTCCCGACAGGACTTACTAAGGGAGGTTGGTTATTTGAATGGCGGCAAGGGCCGGGGGGGGGGGGGGGGGGGGTTGGAGTCTCGGGAAGCGTTAATGACCAGAGCTCAATTGTTCGGAGAGAATCCATTGGAGTGGGTGCCAACCGGTTGGCTGCCAGCACCCCCTCATTGCCCTTAAGGCATGCCTGCAGTGTCTACTGTTGGGCTTAGAGTTGTATCACAAGTTACACTAGTTTGGACGGGGACTAGATGGTTGTTGCTAGGTCCTGTTCTGGGGGGGGGGCGGAGTTAGGGGAAAGTTGGGCATGACCGAGCGGGGGATTGTCACTGGCGTCGATGTGAGGAAGCTGATTGGTGAAGAGTTGGGAGTGATGTGCAGGAAATTGTGGGAGAATGGGTGACTCTACGGACCTGAGATGCATAACCATAAATGTGAGAGGGTTACACACCATGACACAATGACACAAAATACACGCCTACCTGGTTAGGAGAGGGGTACATGTTGCACTACTCCAGGAAACACATATGACGAAGGCTGAAGGGATAGCGCTACATCGTAGGTGGAGAGGCCAAGTGTATAACACCACGTATTCGGCGTATGCTAGAGGCGCGCTGATATGGATTAGGGCGGGAGTCACTTTTCAGCTGACTAAGCAGACGATCGACCCCGATGGCAGGTTTGTGGCAGTGGAAGGGAAATTGAGAGGAAGAGAAGTGGCCTTCTGTAGTATATACGCGCCCAACATTGACCAGCTAAAATTCCTTGCGGGACTGTCGGGATCTTTAGGGCACTATTTCGCAGGTCCGTTAGTAATGGGCGGGGATTTTAACTCTGTAACGGACGTCTCCCTGGATAGATCGCACCCACCCCTCGCCGACTCCCCGATACACCGCTTAACCAAAGGTAGGTTGGATTGACAGACACGGTGGCTGATTGACGTCTGGAGGGCGCACCACCCGCAGGGCCGCAACTACTCCTATTTTTCGGGCATGCACGGCTTTCATGTCCGGCTGGACGCGGTGCTGTGCTCCTCAGTAGTGGCACCAACCATTGTGCGAACCGAATACCTGACCAGAACGCTATCGGACCGCAACCCCATACTGGTTGCCATGCAGTGGATACCTGGAGTCTCGTGCGTCCCTACCTGGAGGTTGCGACCTGAGACGCTGGAAGACCCAATTTTCTCGGCCGCAATAGAGGAGGGGATTACTCATTACTTCGCAGAGAACGCTGGAACAACTGCAACGAGGGTGATGGAATGGGACGCCTATAAGGTGGTTGTTCGCGGGCTCTGCATAGGGAGGCATGTGGGAGTACGGAAGGTGCTTCTAAACGACTTAGGAAAAGCTGATACGGTTTTGCGGGAGGTGGAGCTGTTACGACCCGGCCGCCCAGAGCTTCAGGACAAAGTTTTCGCAGCGAAAGAAGCGGTAGCAGTAGAAGTGGAGCGATTGCGTAGTTTTGATTACAGGGCGTACACTGTGAGAGCCCATGCGCAGGGCGACAGAGCAGGAACTTGAATCCCTTGAAGAGAAGCTCCCCCATAGTAGCCCAAGACACTGCGGAAGGGGGTGCAGTTCACACCCAAAATGAGATCCTGCAGTGCTTCATTCACTACTATGAAGCTCTGTATGAAAGCACGTTAACGACCGAAGACCCGAACATAGAAAGTTTCCTCAGGGACTTACAGCTACCTGGCCTGGACCAAAAGCAGGCGAAAGCCTTAGGAAAGGACATAGAGTTAGGAGAAATAAGAGGGGCAATAAAGCGTATGGCCCGGAACAAAACCCCAGGACTGGATGAGCTGCCCATAGAATTTTATGGGAAATACGTGGATCTCCTGGCGCCGAGGCTCCAAGAGGTCTACAAAGAAGCGAGGGAATCCGGTCAACTGCCGCAATCTATGCGGGAAGCATTGATAATACCATTGCTGAAGCCAGGAAGAGAGGGCAGGGAGGCAGCTTCTTACAGACCGCTTTCGATGTTGATAGCCGACTACAAAATACTGAGTAGTATCCTGGCGACCCGATTGTTGCACCATATGACCGCACTAGTCCATGAAGACCAAGCTGGCTTTATACCAACGCGAAACACTACTACGAACATCCGACGACTGGTACGTCTGTTGTGAGAGGACGACCTGGGGGCACAGCAGCCTATGATACTTTCGGTGGACATCGAATAAGCCTTTTATAGTCTGGAATGGGACTATTTATATACAGTATTGGGGCGATTTGGGCTAGGAGCGGTTACCTACAATGGACCAAAGTGTTATACACTTCAGCGATGGCCGAAGTGAGAGTAGGCACTTGATCTCCTCACAGTACCCTGTGGAACGGGGAACGAGGCAGGGATGCTCGCTGTCCCCGCTACTATTTGCCCTAGCTATTGAACCCCTGGCAGTGGCGATCAGAACGGGCGCCCACTTTCGGGGTTTAAAAGGCAGAGACGGTCAAAATTACATATCACTGTACGCAGACGACCTGTTGTTCTTTCTTGAAGATGCCGACAGAGCACTGGCAGGGGCTGAGGAAGTACTTTCGAACTTTGGAGAGAGCTCAGGACTGAGGGTGAACTGGTCCAAGACATGCTTATTCCCAGCACGACAAGGGGAGACGCAGCCTAACCGGTTGCGGGCGGTACGAGCCCAACTGTCTGAAGTACTTCGGAGTTCACATTTACCACGGGGTGGCGGACCTGCTGGTTGGTACTATTGGCCGGGGAATACGGGCACTGAAGGGCAGCATGGCCTTTTGGGCTACCCTCCCATTATCGATGGCGGGCCGCACAGCCTTACTTAAAATGATAGCGCTCCCTAGGTTTCTTTATTACTTTAGGACATTACCAGTGTGGATACCCGGCGCCACGTTTAAGTTATTAAAATCGATGTTAGTGGCTTTCCTCTGGGGCACGGACCGTCGGAGAGTAGCACTGACAACGCTCATAAGACCAAAGGCTGAGGGAGGCCTAGCGGTCCCGGACGTTGAACTGTACTATTTGGCGGCCCAGCTGCAGGTGTTTACGCAAGAGATAGCGAGAGAATTTAGGGGACCAGGCCCAGAGAGACAGGGAGGCATTCCTCGTCACGTTATCTTGTTTATAGTACTACAGCAGAAACTAGACCTTAGGGCATGGACTTTGGAAGAGAAAACACTCCGGCTCTGCTGGAACCGCTCTCAACGGAAGGCGAAAGTAGCGCATCCATATGCACCTGAAATCCCCCTGGGGATGGTGACTGCATTACCGCACAGAGGCGACTGGTCACAACTACAGCACTGGGAAGAGGCGGGAGTCCAAATGTTGGGGGGATCTCTTAGAAGATGGGACTATGTTACCCTATCATGCTTTTCGGGAATGATATGATGTACTGAGGGGAGGCTACTTGCTGCACGTGGCATTGACCAGAGCGATCCAAGCGTACTGGCGGAACGGCTTGGCGGAGCCTGAAACAACGCTGGCCTGTCAATATGTCATGATGGCGGCGAGAACTTTCAAAGCGGTCACAAGCCTGTACTCTAGGATGCTAAATGAAAAGTTGCCACCTTTGGACACACTGAAAGCAAAATGGAATTGGACCTAGGCAAAGCCATCCCTGAAGGGGCATGGGCGCAGATAGTGAGAAGGGCCTGGAAAAGCACGTGGAACGCTCGGTTTCTGCTCAGACACTTCTATATACTACACAGGGCATATCTAACACTAAAGAAAATCAAGAAGTACTTCAGGGTAGAGGACACAGCGTGCCCTAGATGCGCGGGGCGGACCTGGCGCATATGCTGTGGATCTGCCCAGTGTTTGGTCCATACTGGAAGGAGGTGGGGGATACCCTGAACGCGATAACAGACCGTCAACTAGAGTTCGATATGGCAATTAGTATTTTACACTGGGTCTCCCACACAGCTAAGAACAAGATCACAAGTAAGTTTCTGGACATGGGGCTCATATTGGCGAAGAGGGAGATCACAAGGCATTGGAAGGCCACTGCGGGTCCCAACAGCAGCATATTGGCAGGCGAGCTTCTAAAGTGGGCCACCAGTGAGAGCACACTACGATACCAGCATTCACGCAGGAAAAACAATGAGAAAAGGCTAGAAACAGCGGCGGCTTGGGAGGCACTGGTGCAGGCTTTACGGCATTATGGGACGCCGGACGATAGTGCAGAGTAGGGGACTACTTGGGAAACGACCCTGGAACACAACAGGTGCACCGAACAAGACAACACACAATCACTCCTGCGCACATACACTGCGAGAGTACATCTTAACCGCAAGCGCCAGTGACGGGGCTTGGGAGGGGGGGATGGGGGTCGGTGGGTAGTTGGAAGAGGGACTGTTTTGAGACTTAGTTTAACTGGTACATTGATTATAAGAGTTAATGTATTTCACGGCATGACACCATGGGTCGGGATGGGAAAAGTAATATAATGCTTTATGTATGTCTTGTGTAAAAACCAATAAACTACGTTTTCAAAACAAAATGACCAGTAGGATGAAAGGGCGGGACAGGACCACAGCATGTGCACTGGGTTTGCATCTTGTTCGCTGCATCTGGGGCACGATGGCGACGCTTCAGGGAACATAGCATGTAGCCGAAGAGATGTAAGGCAGGCCCTGTGTAACACCATAAATTGTATAAGTTTGAATCGGGAAGTGCATGAGACTTTCTTTGGAAATGCTAATGACTTTCCAGTCTATATCCTGTAGTTCCTGCCATAGGTATTGTCACCACTTATCTTTTAGCTGAGTCAGGGATACTGCTAATATATCGCAGTCCTCTGAAAAGCCAACGCGTTTAGTGGCCGCCGTTACCCATTAGGTGTACTGCATATATTAATTCATGCGTGGCAGGTTCAGTACTATCAGGGCCCAGTGTATTTTTACATATCGAATAATATTTGCATGTGTGAGAAATAGGAAGTCTGGAAGACCTTGTGTGTCTATAAAATCCATATGGTTCAGCAGCATACCATCCACAAACAGTGCCCCCACTGTTGAAACGCCTGCCTGCTCCAGTGTGTGTAGTTGCCGTCATGTCAATGCACCCGTTGGAGTGGGGAGACCCAGGAGTGGTATATTAGTGGGGGAAGGGAATAGTCTTGGCCTTGTATTTAAGGGCCAATTTTCAGTATGTGAGGACGATCTTTAGCAATAATGGAGCTGGAGTTGGAGTACGCTCCTGGGTGTATAAGTGTGTGTAATGTGCCTTGGTCGAGCATGCAGGGTGTGTAGGCAATTTCATGTAGGGTCTAGCCTGCCATTGTAGTTGGCTTGCTAGGCAGTAGGATTTGAAGTCCGGCACTCCTGGTCCCCCACAATCTGTCAGTAACTGTAGTTTCACTAGTACAACCCATCTTCGTCCGATTCCCCAGATCAATTCCGTTAGGAGCATGTTCACTGCTTTGAAATAAGGTGCCGGAACGACTACTGGCAAGTTGGTAAAATAATATTAGTCTCAGGAGCATGGGCAATATTGATAATGCGAGGCGTCTCGCCACTGAGAGGGGAAGGGATGTACAGAATGTTACCTGTGAGCGCAATGAGGAAATTGCCTTCTGTAGGTTCCCCTCTAACAAAATGTGTGTTTCCGTGTATATCTGGACTGCTAAATACTTAAAAGTACCGGGGGCAACTTGAAGCACTTGGTCTCCAAAAGTAATCGCTTGGGTCTGAGGATCATTCCTAAAACAATGCATGTGATTTGTTCACATTTATGGCTAATCCGGAAATTTGCACAAATAGTGTGAAGGTCTGGGCTATATGTTGCAAATTGGCATGTCAGTCTATGACATATAGTACTGTGTTGTTTGCGTGAAGCAACATTACATGCATTGTGGTTCCAATGGGGATTCCCCATTCCTGTGCCTCTTGTCCCAGCCGTTGTGCTAACAGTTCTAGCGCAAGCACAAACCGTATTGGGGACAGAGGGCATCTCCTTGTCTCGTGTCCCTATGCACGGAGTACGAGCCGGAGATGTGGGCTCCTGTGTGTACCATTGCAGTGGGAGAGTCATATAGTGATTTGTTTCACTTGTTATTTATTGGGGAGTACGCTGATTTTACTAAGAGCGGCCAGCATGTACTCCCAGCTTAGGGTATTGGACGCCTGATGTAGATCAAGCGATATGCATCCCATCGCTTGGTTTTCGTTAAGTGTGTGTCCAGTACGTGGTAAAGTCTTCGTATATTTAGTGACGTTCTCTGGCCGGGTATGAAACCATATTGGTCTGTATATATGAGTTTCATTAGTATCGGGAGCAAGTGCAGGGCCAGTATTTTCCTCAATATTTTGTACTCTGTATTTAATAATGACAGGGGTCTATATGTGGTAATATCGGTGAGGTCCCTTCCGGGCTTGGGTAGTGAGGTCACAAGCGCCTGTGTCTTGGTGGGGAGTAATTTACCTTCTTATAATGCTGTTTGGTACAGTTGTTCCAAATGGGGAACTAGGAGAGTTGTAAAGGTGGAGTAGAACTCCACCTGGATCCAGTCAAGGCCCGGTGTGGTATTGCAAGGGAGTTCCATGTCTACATTGTCTGCTGCTATCTGCGGAAGTGTTAGGCTGTCGAGGAAGTCTGTAACAATCTGTGGGTGTGGTGGAGGGAGGCTTTATGCAATGCCTTGTGGTAATTTATAAATGCTGCGTTAATCATGCAACTTAGTTAGGATGTTGATTTCTAGTATGGGGACTGACGGTGGGGTCTGCCTAAGTATTTGCACCAGTAGGGTGTTAGTTTATTTACTTCTGTATGTACCCTCTGTGTGTAAGTTTGCTGATCTATCACACGCAGGCACTCTAATAACTTGGCATAGTCAATAAATGCTTTTTGGAGTCCCGGTGTCATCTCTGCGTCCAATATTGCCTCTTGTTTAAGTTTTGCTGGCCCAGTTTCAACATGCTGTAGATCGTTGCTTATTGTTTGCCACACTCCTGATGTAATAATTGATGTACTCTTAATTACCATCTTAAATGCTTCCCCTTCAGACAGTTGGGAAGAGACTTTGCATGTGTTTTCCTGAAAGTAGTTATCTATGGTTGTAGCTATGGTGTCTCGGAGCATAGTCTTCTTAAGACTGGGATCTAGTCTCCTCATGGGGACTGGCGTAGGGATCCGAGCCAAAGACCATGTCAGTTCTAGTGGGTTGTAATCAGAAAGTTTTTTACCGAGGTGGGTAGCGTGTGTTATCTGGGGTAGGAGTGCAGTGGTGCATAGTATATGGCTGATTCGTGTGTAATAGGTGCAGTGGGGAATAAAATGAGTATCCATGCATGCCCTTATTCTTGGTGCACCATGCATCTGCCAATGACCATCCCTGGACCCAGGTGCAAAGGGCTTTGGCTTGTCTTGTCGGACAGAGGCTGTACCTGGTAGAGGAGGATGGAAACGGTCCTGGACCATATTCAGCACTGCATTAAAATCCCCTCCTAGTATCCAAGGGTACATAGACCAGTTGGCCAGGGCCAAGTTGAGTTGTGCATGGAATCTGTCCTGTTCTGTGTTTGGGGCGTATATGCTTACTAGGATTACTTGTGTACCATCTAGTTTACCTCGAAGCAGAGTATATCTACTGTTACTATCTATTCGTTTATCTAGAACTTCAAACAGGACTCCAGCCCTGATCCATATTGCAGCCCACTGTGCAAATGCAGAATAGGAAGTATTCTGTACCTTTACTGTCCATTTTTTGTGCAGTTTCGCCACCTCCGTATTAGTTATGTGTTTCTCTTGTAGGAATGCAACTTGACTCTGGAGTTGCGTAAGTTTACCTTTGTGGTCCTTTGTTATGGGGCCATTTCAGCCAACTCCATTGTATTTTTTTTTACTGTGTCCGCAAGTTTCCTGTGGTCTGCTTTGAGGTGGATGAAGTCTATTAAAAGGGGCCCGAGCTGTTGTTCGATCATCTTGCGGGGATCGCTTATCTCCTACAATATAATATCAAGTTTGTCTCCATTCTAAATCTGTTGCTATGGGGGGCTCGTAGTCCTCTTCAGAGTCGCGGGTGAGTCTCTGGGTTCTTCAGGTCCCATGTGCCCACGATCAGGTTGGTCCACCGTCTTCCCTCTTGTGCGCCCCATGTTTCCTACGTGTTACCGCTTGGCTTTTTGCGTGTTCACTCACAGGACGACAGTCAATCAATCAATCAATCAATCAGGATATTTGTTAATCGCGCTACATACCTGTGAGGGTCTCAAGGTGCTGGGGATGGGGTGGGGGGGTGTTGCTGCTACTGATCGAAGAGCCAGGTCTTGAGGAGTCTTCTGAAGGCCAGTAGGTCTTGGGTCTGCCGTAAGTTGGTGGGGAGGGTGTTCCAGGTCTTGGCGGCGAGGTGGGAGAACGATCTGCCGGCGGCGGTCGTTCTTCGGATGCGGGGGACTGTGGCGAGGGCGAGGCCGGCGGAGCGGAGCTTGCGAGTAGGGGCGTAGAAGCTCAGTCATCTGGTGAGGTACGCTGGGCTTAGCGTTGTGGAGGGCCTTGTGTGCATGGATGAGGAGCTTGAAGGTTATCCTCTTGTTGACGGGAAGCCAGTGTAGGATTTAGGGTCTTTCATCGTGCGGCGCTCCGACCGAGCTGTTACTACATGTACAGTGCACTGTTGGAGATTCAGTAGGGCGTCATTAGGCGGTACCTGATATGATCTGAGCACCTTCTCCTCCACTGGTATGTGTTGTCAGTGCCACTGCCGTAATGTGGGACCTCTCTCTGTTAGCGAGCAGGGAAGGTATTGGGCACCTCTGCACTGGCTATTGTTCATTTTATGAGTTTGTGTCCACCCTTTGTTGTACTATATAGTTTTAGCGTCTGTAGGAGGGCCTTACTGCGGTCATAGGTTTGAACTGCATTCGAAGCACAGAGGGAATGGGCTCCTGTGTCACAGCCTAGTGCATATCTAGGCTATCATGCCCCTGAGTGGTTAGGTTGTATTCCTGACTCCTTCGTTCCCTAGCGAGGCTCACAGTGTTAACTCCTCTGTCCAGACACAGCCGCTCAGTCCTGGAAAGGCCTGCCCCATCAGGGTCTTGCAGTCACACAGGCACCCCCACTGGTTGGCCCCAGTCTCCCAGTGTCGCCGCTTGCTTGTCTTTGTGGGTGACTATGTTCGTGTGCCTCACCCCAGCTCTCACTTCCACCAGTCTGTGATCCTATCAGGACAGGACTGAGATATGTGTCAGCACCTTTGTTCTTGGCTCTGAAGTTGGCAGCACAGGCACCTCCGTCAGTTGGGCCCGGTTCACGGTGCCAGCGCCTGCTCGATTCAGCAGCCGTCGTTCTCATGGCCTCACCCCACGGCCAGACTGGGTTCCTTGAGGATCAGGCCCGGTGGTGTATGTAGTCCAAGAGAGGCCTCCCCCACCAGCACCTTCACTTTCCAGACTCTACCGCACAGACTCACCTGCCAGTTGGGCCCGGGCTCCAAGTGTTGCCGTCCTTTCGTCTTCACAGCCATTGTTTTCGTAGCCTCACCCCAGCTCTCACTGTGGCCGCCTGGAATTCTTTCAGACCAGGCCTGGGATCTGTGTCATTGCTTGGGTGTCAGATCTCGCCGTTGGCGTCCCACCATCCAGCGCCCATGGGGTGCGAGTCTGCACAGCACCGGGTATAGTAATGGGTGGGAAGAGGAGAGAGACCACACTTTCTCCTGGCAGTATTGTCTGACTACGGAAGGTATATGTTTTAGGCCTCGCCTCGCTCCGTCATGCAGGTGGCAGAGTTCGTGGATCCCTAGGCTTTACAAGTGGGGATTCTTCACCCCAGGGGCGGCCAACCCTTGGATCAGTGAAACACCTGCGCCATTTTGCTAGGTCGGATGACTACCACTTAACAGGGAAATGGCAGGATTGTGCGACGCAGCCCGGGAGCTCTTCCCCCTATGCATCCGCCATCTTCAGCAGCTTAGCAATGCCCCTACTCTTCTTTGAGTGATAACTGGGTCCAGTTCAAATTGTAAAGTGTTGGAATCAAACCTAGGTCCACTTCATTGTACAACCACATCGGGGAAGAGATGATTCAGAGGGTCAGTGCTGCAATTAAAGGGGTCAATGAGGTGGCAGACAACAGGGATTGGGAGTTGAACTAAAAATACATTTGAAACATCTTTGTAGGCCTACAGGGTGTATGTTCATGAAGCAACTGGTGTCTCTCCATTTGAGATTAGGAGGGGAAGCAGTCCCCATACTAAAAGTATCCCTGGATGGTTGTTAAAAACCAAGTCTTGTATGTGATCTGGGGAGGTTGTGAGGAATAGAAGCAGAAGCACACATGAAAACTGCAAAATTTATAGAAGTATAAAACCAAACATGTGGAAATAAGGGTGAAGAAACCAGGTCATGTTAGCAATAGAGAAAGGGAATTTTTTAGACGTTCTGTGGAATGTGTTCAGATAGGGAAATGAAAGGGTGTACGAGTGTGGAATCTTAACTGTACTTTTGGAGTGCAAGATCGAAAGAATACTGGCTGTAAGATGTGCAGTTGATACGGATTGGCTGTTTGAAGAAACCCCTAATGAGGAAAACTGTTGGGGAGGGGTGGTGGTGGTGTCTGTCAAAACAGAAGTATGTGGTTTCTAATATGTAAGTACCATGGTGTCATTTCACGATGTTCGGTTTATTTGAGCAGACGAGCGTGAGTTGGAGATGATTACCCATGAGGGTGAAGAGGCAGATACACCTTGTAGTGATGTGGAAAGCATGGACTTTCCCAAAGCGTTATTGGAAGGAGAGTTTTGTTTTCACAAAGCTCAACGGGAAAATGGCTCAGAAGCCTCATTTGTGGATGAAGGATTATAACATTGGTGGGTTTGTGGAAGAGAAGTCCTAGAATCAACCTGGGAAATGTGGACAGATGTTGGAGGCTGTGGCAAGAGGCGGCTGGAGATGTGAGAGCTCTCAATCTCTTTACCATAGTAAAGTTTGCAAACATATTCAGGCAGAGTGGTTACTACCAATGGCACCACTAACATTTAATGCATGCTTTTTATTTTGTATGTCTATTATTTTTGTGCCTTTATTGTTTCTTATTTCAAATGTCTAATTTTCTCTTAACTCCTGTTTTTCTCCTGTGTGCTCCTCTTTTCCCTCACACTTTCTTTTCCTACCTTGCATTCCTTGATCACTCTCCAACCTACGGTTCATAATCCACCTTACTTCCATCACTTGCCCACATTCTCTTTCTTCCTGTCTAATCTCTTCTTTCCATTTCTCTATATTTTTTCAGTGGCTTGCACAAACCAGCAAATTGGGATCATGTTTCTAAATGAGGTTGCTCTTGGAAAGGAACATCACATCACCCGTGATGACAGTTCGCTTTGTGCAGCTCCCAAAGGATTTGACAGTGTAGTTGCTCGTGGACATTGTGAGCCTGGTAAGTTTCGTCCTAGTAGTTATCTTGAGCAATGTCTTGTCTTTCTAAACCACCTGTAAGAAAGGCATGTAGTGGAATTTCTAGGGGCCCTAGTTTGAGAGCCTTGTATTCTACAATGGGTCGGTAACTTAAGTCACCATGACCCATGGGGATTAAAAATTAGCCTTTTCCCCATGAAGGACTGCTCAATGAAATCGAGCAGTGCTGTGTTATGAAGAATAAGGGTAAAGTATGGCTGTGGGATACTGGCTGATCTGCTTTGGATGAAAATATGGTCCCAATTTTTAATGAAGGACATTTTAGAGGAATAAGAGACATTTGTCCTAAGGCCGGTCTTTATTGGGCTGGAGGTTTATTAGCGAACCCTGATTTTGTTATTTAAAGAGGGCAACTAGGCTCTTGGAACAAGCCAAACCTTTCTATTCCCATATGCCCCAGCATTATGTGATATTTGATTGCCACTGCAAACAGCAAGAGCGATGGTAACAAAATGACACTTTGTCAAGGACAACATAGTTGCTTACACAGTCTCAGAATCTGAATAGAGAAATAAATAGCAGTATGCATTCTCAAGTCATGGGCGAAACACTTTTGAGCAGTACATTCTGTCTTTCTTCCTTACAGACCCGGCACTTGATAAGGAGATTGAAATGGATGGAAAGAAGGTGGTGGTGCCCCAGGGGAAGCCAATACCTGTTCCGAAGTTTAAGGACTCTTTCTTCGGCCAGAGTGAATACCTCGTCTACAAAGAGAGCCAGTGCCGCATCCGTTACCTAATACAGCTAAAGTTTTGAAGAGCTGATATCTTGAAGTTATGTCTGTCCTTGGAGTCCTACCTATCCTACTACTGGTGTAGTTTTAAATGCTAAACCATAGGCACCTTACCAATGACACACCAATGTCCCATCGCAAGACCCTTCCACTTGGTCTGTGTGGCTCTTGTTCAGCCACACTGATTGGCTGCTTTAACAAATTTATGTACCACTGATATGTGTGCGTGCTGAGTCGCAGAGTTCCACTCATCTGATCTTGGTTCATAGACATGACCTGTTCTCCCAATTGTAGAATTCCATCACTACTTAAAAGATCATCCCGGTATGCTTTGCTGGATCTTACTGTCTTTTTTCAACATGTGACTACGTGTAACGTTAGTGTACATGTGGCTGTAAACACACATCTTATACCTAAAGTTTACAACAACGTTGTCACTTCTCTTAGACTTTAAAGTTATAGCACTTTTGATTATAAAATCATCATATCTTTGTAAAAAATTTGAAAAATTATGGCTGTCGAATTTTACATTCCCAAATGGCCATTAAAGTTCTGACAGTATATACAACTGACTATTTTTAAAGTAGGTTTAATGTCATACTAGTAACTGGCTTACAACCATTTATCACATCATGAATGATAACGTTGTACTCCGACTTTTGTAAATAATCAGGCATCTTACTGTTATTAGATCTCTTATGCTGTGCAATTTCAAAATTATGGAACTTCGCTGGCTGTATAATTTTCAAAGCACCAAGACCATAAACTATTATTTGTCTCGGTTTAACTACTTCAGTGCCCCTAGTGATAGCGTATCGTTGTGACTCTGAATGTCAAATTATCCCTGTGCTCATTATTGTAACACTAGTACTGTGTTCATGTTAATGTGATGTCCTCCAGCACTGGATCTTTTAATTGATTTACATGGTTGAACCATTTCTATCCCTCTGGCGTCAAATAATTTAAGCAAGTGAATCTATGAAAGATACTAGTGTTGGAGAATTGTTGGTACAGGTAACCTATTTCGGATCACCAAGTGGTCCCAATTGGAGATTTAGCAGCATGCTCCTGAATGTAAAGTTAGCCCTTTGGTCTTATGGTTGAGCACTGTAGAATGTTGTCTTTTTCAATTAATTGTGCCTTATTGGATATCCCTGACTCTGATCATAAACAAAACTTTTCTGAATGAATAGTTTTATCACCCCAATGATAGGTTGCTGAAGACATATGACTCTAATGTTATCCAAAATCTCATTGTGTAAATATCACACCTGTGTAACTGTTAGAAATGGGGTCTCTATTTGGCAGGTTGTTATCCTGTTCAAGTAGGGACCCCTCTTCCTAGTCAGGATGAGGGGGATACACTTCTGAAATGACCCCTGCTCAACCCCTTGGTAGCTTGGCACGAGCAGTCAGGCTTGTCTCGGAGGAAGTGTGTAAAGCATTTTCACATAACCAACAGTAATACAGTGAAAATACTACAAAAGGACACAACACCAGTTTTAGAAAACGATCCAATATTTTATCAGTGCAAAACGATAAAAATCCACCGTACAGTTTCTTGAAGTCGATAGATCTGTCCGGTGCTCTCAAGATGTCGTGAACAACAAATTCAAACAATTTTGGTTGACTGTGGCATCACATGCCAGCTACGGTATCGCGATCAACCCGTGAAAAGAGAACCTTTAGAAATGCAGGGAGTAGGAGACCTCACTGTGAGCTCTGAAGAGTCTGATTCGGAGGTCGGCAGGAGTCGTCGGGACCTTGAAGTCACACACAGTGCAGATTGAACTCCGTACAGGTGAAGTCAGCGAGTGTCTGGGCTGCGGTGCAATGTGCAGCGGTGCTGCGTGTGGTGCCTTCAGGTCGCGGTGCAGGCAGCGGCTTGATGATGGTCGTCCAGTGGCAGTGAGACCAGAGCTGCTGTGCAAAGTGGGGCGGTGCTCGTTTCAGGGCTAGCAGGTCACAGTGCAGACAGAGTTGTCATTGTTGCCCAAGTGCTGTCGTCGGCTGGCGAACCGGAATCAATGGCATCGGTAGGCCAAGGCTGCGGTGTGGGTCAGGACGGTGCGTTGTATAACTTAAAAGTGGTGCCCTAAAACCATAGTGCAATCGGCATCATCTATGCTGGCGTGGAGCGTCGTCGACCGGGATACCAGGGCGGCAGTTTGAAGCGAGGTGGTGCAAAGTGCGGTGCCCACAGGTCACAGTGCAAGCAGCGGCTCGGTGGCAGGCTTCGTCGTCAGTGAGACCAGGGTTGTGGTGCGGCGGTGCCTTCAGGACACAGAACCAGCAACGAAGTTGTTGCCAGCATTAGGCTGCTGTTTCTTCTGTTGCAGTACAAAACACACAGTTCCCAGTGTTGGTAGCAGATGAACTTGAAGTCTTTGCTGTTCCTGAGACTCCTTGAACAGGGGGCAAGCTTCACCTCAAGCCCTTGGAGAAACTCAAATAAAGAGGCTGCAGAAAGTTCAGCCCAATCCTTTCTCTGCCCAAGACAGAAGCAGCCACTTCAGGCCAACACAACAAAGGACACAGCAAAGTGGTAGTTCCTCCTCACAGCTTTCCCAGCTCTTCTTGGCAGGTTCCTTGATCCAAAAGAGTTCTAAAGTCCTGGGGTCTGGGCCCAAATATTTATACCACATTTTCCTTTGTTCTCTTGTGGCATAAACTCTCTCCGCTTAGTCCAAACCAGTTTTTTACTCTCTTTCTGGTCCAGCTTCTTGTCAGCAGGTGGAGACCGCACTGTGCACAGGAGACATGGCCTTTTCAGGTGCAAGGAAAACTTCTCCGACTACTCTAAATGCAGCCCAGGTCTATGGAGCTCAGCTCTGAGTCACCCAGGAAAGACAGGACACACCTCAACACCCCACCCCCGTGTATTTCTGCAGTGAATGCACATCCCCAGCTCATCTCACTCCACACACCAAAACCAGACAGTCAGTACACAACCCAGCAGAGGCATATAGGATGGATAAGCATGAAAATGGCCACTTTATAAAAGTTGCATTTACAGACACAGAATTTTAAAACCATCTTTACTCAAAGATGTTATTTAATTTTGAGTTTTGAGAGCCCAAACTTCATTCCTCTATCTTGTCCCAAAGGAAAGTTATATTTGTAAGAAGTTACAAACAACTCCCATGTTAGCCTATGGGACAGATAGCCTTGCAATACTGAAAAACGAAATACACAGTAAGAAAAGGGAAGGTTTGGGTCTTGCAAGTGGGTGCACTTGCTAGGTTGACATGGCTGTTTAAAACTGTGCACAGACACTGCAGTGGCAGATCTGAGATACCTTTTCAGGGCTACTCAGGTTATTGGCACAATCCGTGCTGCAAGCCCACTAGTAGCATTTGATTTGAAGGCCCTGACACCCCTTGTGCACTTTACCAGGGACTTACCAGTAAATCAAATAAACCAAACATGTAAACACCAATCCATAAACACAATTTACATTAGGAGCACTTTCAGTTTAACACTGGACAGCATTGAGAAAGTGCGCAGAGGAGCTAGACCAGAAAAAAGAAGTCCAGCGCCAAACAGGAGGCCAGAAAACAAAAAGACAGGGTAAACATGCCAAAGGATGCCAGGTTTAACAGTAACATAGGCAATCCACTGATAGTTTCAAATGTTAGAACATTGCTCCCCTACTGTGAGGAACCCAGAACACTTTTACATGAGTGAAACTACTAAGGGCCTGATTTAGGGTTTGGAGGTTGGGTTACTCCATCTCAAACGCGAATGCTATCCAGTCTGCCTTGTTACATGTGTGTTACATCCTATGCACTGGTAATGAAGCAGACAGGTTATCCAGTAGTCTCTTAGCTCCATCCTTCTCATGATCGCAAACAAGAAGTCACAGCATACAGTGTCAAAGGCCTGTTGACATCAGCATCGTAAGGGGGTAAGATTGTGTATCCAGTTGATAAAGCCTCCGGAGAGTGAGCAATGTGTTCCGGGTGGGAATACAACCATTTTGTTTGGTATGTAAGGGAGAAGTCTTGAGGCCAATCTTTTACTAAGCAGATTGAAGTCTATATTAAGCATAGAGCTGGCCCGAAACTCACCCGTTCTGACTTCCTGTCTGTTGGTTTTGGGAAGAGGGATCAGACTGCCTCACAGACCGTAGCAGGCAGTTTCCCCCAATTGCAAAGATTCAGCATGCGTAGCCTCCAATCTACAGGCCATATTTTCAGCAAATGTGGTGTAAAACTCTGCAGGCAGACCATTGGGGCCCGTGGTCCTGCCTATTACCATTTCTTTAATGGCAAAGCGAATTTCTTGAACTGACACCAGTCCTCCCAATTCATCCTTCGCAGACTGAGGGAGGTCCAGCAGTGGCAACCTATTCAGGAATGCCAACTGCGTCTCCAAGGGACTGGGTCTGGGTTACTGTACAGGGTTATGTAATATTCCCAAAAGAGGGCATTAATAGCCTCCAGGGAGTATATAGATTGGCCTGTATCTGCTCGGATATGGGTTATACGGGCCCCTTGTGACACCTGTGAAATAAGCCAAGCCAATAACCTGCCTGGGCTCCTGCCCTCTTCGAACACTTAGCCTTATAGGCCTTGCAATCATTACAGCGCAGTCTCTCTATTAGAACATAATGTTGTTCCCAGAGTCGTTCAGGAGCGATGGCATCAGTGGCCAGCGTGTTGTCTAAGTCATGCAGCCTACAATCCGGAACCTGGAGCTCCCCATTTAACTCCTCCTATATTTCAAACGAGTGACCCAAACTATGCCCACTGATCACCACCTTGAAGGCCCCCCACTCAATCAAGCCCATAGATGCCTAGCCTTGGTTGTTAAAATAGCTTGAGGCCGCCTCCCCAAGGGACCCCCGGAAACAGGTGTTCTCTAAGGCCAGCGGGTTGAGTCTCCATGCTCGAATTCAAAGGTGCTCTCTGGTTGCTGTAAATCCAGCAGTACGGTGCTACAATCCGATAGTGTCTGCCTCAGATACTCAGTATGAAGCATGGAATGGCTAAGCCTATGGGAGCACACCAAATTGTCTCTCCTGATGTGCAATCTGTGAATGGGGGAATAGAATGATTAGTCTCTGGTGTCCCTGTGCTGTGTCCTCCAGGCATCTGTCAGATCCAAGTGAGCCAGCCATTCCCAGCGGCCCTCTGTGATCTTACAGGCAGGAGCGCCCGACAAGGGGGGATAGAACAGTGCAGTACTACATCTGCCACGCTGTTAAAGTCTCCACCCAACAGGAGATCTCCTAACCACAACTGTGTCAAAGAGGTCAAGTTGAATGAAGAAACACCACCAGGTCTTTGTTCGGGCATAAATGCATCCCAGGGTGATGTCACAACCCAACAACCTCCCTTTGATAAGCTCATAACGTCCCTTTCTGTGGAGATATGGATGGGATCAAACGGGATCCGCGCCCTGGCCCAGATGAGCGCCCCTCGAGCAAAGGCAGAATACGAGGTGGGGAAGAGTGTGCTGCCATCTGCGGCACAAGCGATCCACCTCTATCTGTAAGATATGTCTCCTGGAGCATGGCCACCTGTGTTCCCTGCGTTCGCAAATTTTGTGGCGTTTAGTGGCCGAGCCCATCCACCGAATGCTCCAGGAATGAAGCAGGGTTAATATGCACTGCGGCAGTGAAGTCTGGAAGACCCTGCCATTTTCCAAAGCAAAGGGACCCCTGTTGTGAGCCTTCTGCAGGATTGTGTCCCTAGCCTTATAATGTAGCAGCCGTGCCACCACTGTCTGGGTACGCACAGGCACCTGTTGAACACACTCCAGGGTAAAGAAAGCAGTCCATCTAGTCGGAGTTGCCTCGGTCCGAAGCCAATGTTCGAGCTATGCCACCATGTCATCTCCACTCACTCGGGCAAGCCAACTACCCAGATATTATTACGCCCATTACACCCCTATGCAACTTTGACTCTCCGCTTAAGGACACGAATCCTGTCAGACAGCGTCAACTTCTGGTGTTCAGGTTCGCAACCGAGGTCTCTAACTCTTTGACCCCTGTCCGTCAACTTGTTCCTCAGCCTGTAGTAAGCCCAGACCTACTGAGACTGTACCAATGTCCTGTTGCAGCGTGGCCTTGGTGTACACAATAGAAGCAAGGATTTTGTTGAGGTGAGCATTGATTGGGTCTGGGGGGAATCCTGATCTACCAACGCTACAGCCAGGATTTGAGCATTCCTCCCCAGTGTCAATTGCTGCCCCTTCTGCCTGGCTCTGGTCTTCCCCATGTTTAGGAGTACTGCAGGACGGCTCAGAAAACGGGGTTTGAAATCTTCAAAGAATCCCAAGAGAATATCTCCTGCCTGAACCAGTGAGCAGAGGGGTGAGTCCTTGGAAGGGGTGGAAGAGAGGGACCCTCCCCCCCATAAGTCAGGGCCACAGCGGGGACCATTCAGCCATGTGTGGCAGCAGGTGAGGGCAGGTTCAAGTCTCAGGGCTAGTTGGTTCAGCCCCACAGCACTAAGATCCAGTGTAAGACCCAGCACAGGCCCCCGGGGTCCTGTCAACAGATCACCTCCAAGCGCCACCAGGGAGATTATGCAAGCTGGGAGCAAACGCCAGGAGACCCCTCAGGATGGCAGGTTCACAATTGCAGCAGAGGCACTTCACAGTCCTCGAGGGGTTTCCCAGGCATGGTCCACCAAGAAAGCTAGGCCCTCAAAGATGGGTGCTTCGACACAGTAGCTGGCTCAATGCACGAGTTCCCGCCCCAGAGAGCACCACATACCCACATTATGTTCCAACCATGGTCTGGGCGTAACCCTACCCATGCTGCGATTAGCTCCACGTGCACAAGTCCACCGGGCCCAACACGTACTCTGAGTACTAACGTGCTCTCGGAGGGGGCTACTGCCCCACAGTTGCACCTCTGATGGTGGTCTGCAGCCTGCTGCACCTCCTCAGAAATGCCAGGTCCCTGCCTGGGCCTCGGGTCGCCTCCTCACACTACCAGTTGGGGCCCAGCAACCATCCGCTCTCCGCTCGATGCCCCAAGGGGGGAGCCAAAGGCCAACCCCTATGCCGAGAGCACACAGGGCCAATCCCCCAATGCAGCTGGCCAGGGGTTAACCAGCCAGCTGGCGAGAGTCACCCAGAGGCATCTGTTTTTACCTGGTCTCAGTGGGCCCCCCGTCTCCATGGGGGTCCCTACCTGGCCCAGCCGGGGAGGTACTGCAGTGGTCACAAGCACTGCCACTGGCAGATCCACCCAGCAGCGCGCAGCGAGCAAGCCAGTGGTTTCATGCAGCTACGGGGGCATGTCGGAACAGTGATGGGCATGATCTAGGCCCGAGCGTGGCAATCAGTGCTTGCCACGCTCCACTCAGATCTGGCGTCTTCTTACTCCAACCATACTCTGGGCTCCCAGGGGCTGTGTAGCAGGGATTTCTGCTCATATACAGAACTGTGCATAGAGACTTGGAACCTCAGTGAATTAGGGTGTGCCAAAACTCACCTCAGCATCCAAAATCCCCTACCAGACTAGCTATCAGTGTCTCATTGGTACTTAAAAAACCCCAATGATTTAGACAACCCAGAACATAGACTTGGAACACCTACAGTAACGTGGAACACATGAACACTCTTTCGTTATACTAACATATCAATCCAGAACGAGGAGTCAATGAGGACACGTGCGAGTTTGAAATGTTTATTTCTAATGCAGTGTTCTCAAACGCAGTATCTTAGCTAGTACAAGCAAACATATTATAAGGAACAAGGTTAACAGCATGGTTACTATTACATAAAATACAAAGGGTGAAAGCATGTTAAAATGCTAAAGGAAACAGGTCTAAATATAACCTCAGTTTACCCTCCCTAGCTAGTATATTATATTATATCTACAGAAGGTCTCTTTCGGTTTAGAAGGGCGGGCCCATACCTTTGGGTTCAGCAGAAATGTATCCCATCATTTCATGCACCAACTCTCTGCATACGGATATTCTTCAAGTGTGTGTCTCCTGCTTTGCGCAGTGCATTATTAAACGTGCCTAAACCCAAAGTTGGCCACAGCTGCATCCATATTATGTCTACTCTGTGCGCTGATCAATCCAAACAATAAGCGCTGTGTTGAAACAACCTTGAAGGCCTCGGCACTCACTGTACAGACATAGCTTACCAAGCAAAGCTGATATTATAAGCAAACATGTTATTCTCGTGTAAAGCAAAATACCTAACTAGGCAAAAAACTGTAATAACAAAATGTGTTGTGTGCAGAGGCAGCAGAAAAGGAAAAATGGCGTTTAAACTTCTAACCAGCCCATGCTAACTTAACACAGTGCAAAGGTGAAACCAATACACAAGACAGCTGGAACCAGCCATCCACGGCATGGTGGGTCCGTCCAGCGGGCCTGGGGGTCACTCCAGGCGACAGCAGTCGCAGCATCTGTTCCCGTTCACCATTTGCATTGCCAGGGAGCACTGCCGCCTCAAAATTCGATTGGCTGCACTCCCAACGGCCCTGGGGCCCCTCCGATGAACAGCGGCACCCCCAGACAGGCGGCGTCAACATGGAGGCAGAAACAATGTGCAACAAATGCTCAGGGCATCGGATGGTGGAGGATAAGTGACGGGCCAGCGCAGAGCGACAGGCTCACGCGTCTGCCATTTTTGACAGCCACGCCTATCCGTCACATTTATGACTGAGCAGCCCATCTGCAAAGTGCTAAATCAGGCCCGAAGTGTTCATCTGGCAGTATCAGACACAGACAAATATGCAATGGCCTCTCTGGAGATACATTTTCTGTTTTTTTTTGTAGTCTTTGGAATCCAGTTAAAAGGGAAGTGTACGCAAACAGTGCTGCATAAAATCTAACCTTGCGTTCCAGGGAAAAACAAAAAACATGGATTAAAATGAAGAAAATAAATTTAGCTAAGACTGAAAATGTTCACAGCTCCTTGAAGGACTTATGTGCTTCCATATTCCAGCATGCCTTGTACTGACAATTGCTTCATAGCTTGTGTGAGAGTATCTCAGAACACCGGTAGGCTATTTTCCCTCTGTTTTGAGATACTCTTTTCTCAGGACTACACTTTTTACATTTTACTTTGACTCTTGAGTCAGTGAAGCTTTTCCTTTTTTTTTTAACTTAATTTCTGTGGATTTCCCCTTTGCTTCATCATGCATTCATCAATTTGTGAAGTATCCTTCATGTTGGAGTAAGAAGGCTTTGCAAATGATAGACATTCCTTGTGGTTTGTCTTCCATTTTTGCATTTAACAGAAGACACTGCATTTTGCACAGACCTGTCCAAACGCTGCTCCAAAGACCGAGAGGGAGGATAGACCACCTCAAACTGAAGGAGAGGAAAGGAAGAGCAACCGGGGTGCCTGAGAAGTGCACCATTCATTTTATGTCCCCCTTAGACTTCAACAGAAGGAGAGCTAGAAAGAGAAGACCGCACATTTCTTGAAGCATCCTAATCAATGTTGCTTTTCCTTATTCGAAATTTCTCATTCTGTTCCTAAAAATAAATTATCACCCCCTACAAAGACCTATCATGTTATCAAGCTAGTTTAACTTTACAGTCCTGCCTACATCCTTAACATAGTGTTGAAAGTATACAGTCCCTTTGGCAAGGTTATCGATTGCGCAAACCTAAAGTATTCCCATGTCCATCTCAAAATATCCTCTGGTGCTCCATGGGGAAAGAGTGGCCACCAGAACCCCCCAACTTAGATGATGGCGAAATGCCCAATTTGAATACATTAATATGACCCCTGAGCAACCCCATGTCCAATAATGTCCGTACATAAGCACAGTAGTGTGTCTTTGTCTTTTTTATTTCCTCTTCTTCACATGAGAATGGATGATTTCAATACATTCTGTAGTCACTTTTGTTAATCGAGTAGCCAACACGTGCTTCGTCATTAGGTACTTAAACCGCTGACTTAATCAGGGCTGTTCTTATACATTTTCAATAGGAATGCAAATACATGTATACGGAGGAATACTACTACTTCTTTATGACTGGTCTATGAGGACATTTGGGGATTGACATATGTATACAACATTATTTTACAGTGAGATACACGCAAGAACAGCCCTGATGAAGTCAGAGGTTTATGAAACTAATAACAAAACACCTGTAGGCTACTGGATTGACCAAAGTGACTACTGAATGTACTGAAATAATTTAATCTCAGGTGAAGAAGAGGAAATAAAGACAAAGAAACCCCACTGTACTCATGAACTGACCATATTTTACATTGGGTTGCTCAATGGTCATATTAATAGTGTTAAAAGTATTCTACTTCCCAAGGGGGATCCACAAGAGTACATGGCCCCTGACTGTACCCATATGAAGTCATAAGCAACTTTCAAACTACCAAAATGTGGTTATGCTCTTAGGTATACTCCTTAAGTCATTGACTCAGTTGTGTAGTTTTTGTGCTTGTGTTGTTTCAGACTGTAAAGTGGGTCCTTGCATATTGGGCTGTAAAGTTCTTAAACAATGGTGATGTTCTCACAGTTTCTCTGACTGTAATAACGTCAAACATTATTTTCCAGTACTATTCCAAAGTAACAGCTCTTCCTTTGTTTCCCTGTCTTTCCACTCGTTTATCAGAAATGAACCAGTTAGCTGTGCTACAACCCCAGTAAAGCCCCCCAATGTGTCAGACCGGTTCAATATGGTCTTCAGTGGTGTAGCGGTGTGTGATGCATCCAGTGTAGCCACTACAGATGCACAGGAAATGCTTCTCTGGGGGTCCTTAATTTAATATTGAGACTTTAACACAGTTTCTTTCTTTCATTTTAAAAGCTGTTGATGTTCATTTTGATGAGAAATTCACCAAAGAATGTCCTGAAACCATTTCACAACAAAAGGAAGGTTATGGAAGTTTAGTGTATGGGGCGGCAATGCTTTTCTATTTTTGATGATTCCAAATCTGTAGTCTTTAGTTGGTGCCGATTTTGTAGATGTTTTTGGTGGATACAGAGGCAATTTTCCTTCAGTCTGCCCTTCCCTTTTTCGATGTTGTGAACAAACCCTCGACAGAGGTGTGGATTAGGCTCTATATAGAGATCTCACTTTTATGACGAATATGTTTTTGTGGCCTCACTTTGATGGTAAATTGATTTTGCTTGTTTATGCCATGTTGTGCCTTTCTCCCTTACAGCAACAAAGGTGGCAGAGAGGTCATGGCCACTAGGAGTTGAATGGTAGACCTGGCTTTCATGGTGACCTATTTAAATTACAGGCTCCTAACTGGGGAAAGCTGAAAAATCAGGGGCCCCCTGGAGTTGAATGGGAGACCCGGCTTTCATTGTGACTTGTTTCAATTACAGGTTCCAAACCAAGGAAAGTTGAAAAATCAGTGGCCACTTGGAGTGGAATGGGAGACCTGGTTTTCATGGTGACCTGTTTCAATTATAGGTTCCAGACTGGGAAAAGCTGAAAAGTCAGTTTGCAGTAAGTGCGCTCTATAGCAAATGCATAACAGTGAAAGATGCGCTAGTTCAAACATTTGGATTGTTTCGCTGTAGCATACTTAATCTTTAATGCAACCTTTTCTCCGCTGATGTTCTGTGTGTGTCATTTGGGTTGAATATATAAATTGTATTCCATATGAAAATGAAGCTGAGGTGTATTCTTTTTGGTGCCCTGTTCTCTGGAGACCCTGAGTGAGATTTTGGTCAGGAAGGGAGTCAAAAATAAATCCATGTCCTATTATGACGTTCATGTTTCAGTGTGATATGATGAATCTATATAAAGCTTCCAGTCATTATAGCATATGTTATACGTGAGCATGAATAATACCTTCCCTCATACTTGCAACAGCAGTCAGGTTTCACCAAATATATTAAACACAGGTTAATTTTTAGCCTAAAATATGCTAAATTAATAATTACCCTGCGTGGGTTTGGTGACAGATGTTAAATGGATTTTTTTTCTTAATGTACTTTAAAAAAATTCTTAATTCCACTTCATGGATAAAGGACCTGTGACAGCGCTCACTCCCTTTTTCTCTAGATAGATAGTGATAAAGCAGAACCTCATATACTGGTTGCCTTAGTACCAGTGCTTCTTTACACACGTATGCCTTAATGTGCACTGTTCTATTATGTAACAAAGTTTTAATGTTAATCACATATTAATCGGAGGTGATCATTAGCCTTTATAGGCATGCTAGGTATTATGATTTACTTAGATCCAGAAGCCATTTTATTTTGTGTTGTACATTTACTAGTCCAAATGGAATGTGGATATTGCACTCCGGTACGTGTATGCGTGATGAAGTTTATTTAATGCGGTGGGTGCCGTAAAGGTAAACCCTCCTGGGCGTGAGGGCGTAATAGTACAATTTACATTGTTTCCCGTAAGAGTAGCGTCTCCAATGAGCACTCCGATAGATGATGTGATTTAATTTCAAATGAATTTCATTGACTCTTCATGTGGATCTTGTACATACTTTGTTTATTAATTCTTCATATGTGAATCCTCATACTATTGTCTTCATAGTATATCAAGAAACGTATTCACATTTTCCGCCCAATGCATTTCAGGCGGGCGCCCTTCTTCAGGGGACTTGATTCTGACAGCATACAAGTAAAGCACATCTGTAATACCCAAGCGATGAAATCGCTTAATATCAATATGGTATACATCAGTGGATGGTAACAGTGATGTAACTACATGCGTGGGTACAACACCACAAGAGTGTACGAGCATTAGTCAAACGTGGCCAGGGTCTCAAAAGTGTACATGCAGAAGAAACGTGCGGCGTATACTCTGTTACTGTGTCTTGGAAACGTGTGTACAAGGTGCAGAAAGTTCTATCAGAACAGTCGGCAGACCGTTGATAGAAGTAAAATGGGTGCTACTAGGGAATACATATGCTTCGGCGGATGCACGTGTGGCATATGTGCTGTTCAGGTGCCTTTAGAAACGTAAATGCGTAGTGAGAAAGTGCCTTAAACAGTCTACCGTCCGTGTGATATTAAAGTGCGATGATTACGGTGGTTACCCAGGTGCCGAGCGAATAAACAAGTGGTTAGCTGTATTCTAACCTGAGACATTACTTCGTGAATGTCTGAATCAGTAGTGTATAAAAATCGCTGGCGGTTGCCTGCGGTCAAAAGAAGAATGATTAGCGTAATCGGCAACGAAGCGGACAGGAGGTCATAAAGAATTAAATTAAAGGTCCTTCTTACCGAAGTTTCAAATTGATGGAGATCCAAGATTGGAACACGGTTTTAAAGTTCCGGTAGAGTGACACGTTGAGAGAGGGTCCGATCCTGTGACTGTGATTAAAAGAAAATAAAAATACTATGCTGTGTAGTTCGGTAGCGTGTGTCAACACGTTCAGAGTGTAGGTTCTGGGTGAGCGTTCGATATCGAGAGAGAGACGAAATCAACAGGTTTCAATGAGCTCGAAAATGCGCAAAGACCCGATGCTGTAAAAAACGGGAGTGCAAGATGAACGACAAAAAAGAAAAAAGTGAAGAGAGATTACAGTGATAGTGTGGAGGCACACCTAGCTTGTAAAATATGTGATGAAACTGAGTAAAAGTCAAACTGTGTCAGGCAATATATATAAACATGTACACATGACATAGCGAATTCAGAGCATTCATGAGGTGCATAGGAAGTCTATAGAAAGCAACTGAGTTCTAAACGTTCATTAAGTCCTTTTGGCTGTAATGACGAGAAGTGATTAATCTAATACGTTTCTATTCTCAGGAGATGTTGAGGGTTATCTCGACCTGGCAGTTGTGGTACCATTTCTAAAATGCAGAAGCATAACTGACTAGTGTTATGGTTGAATTGGTTGAAATGTAAAGCTACAGTGGATTTGATGTTCTTGAGCCTGATGTTACTTTTATGCTCAGTGATTCGTGTCTTTATTTTTCTGGATGTTTTTCCGACGTAGACTAGTCCACAGGGACATTTCAACATATACACTAAATTGTTAATGTCGCAAGTCCTCATAAATTTCAACTTGATGGCGGTTTCCCTTGTTGGATGTGATATTTCATTTCCTTTGATTATAGCATTACAAATACTGCAATTATAGCATGGAAGTTTACCACAATGTTTCATGGTTGCTGTAATTTCCTTGGAGTTTAACAGTTACTTAAGATTGTTGGTGCGTTCATAAGCGAACCTGGGCTTGATTGAAAAAATACCTCTAAAGTCATCCTCCATTGTGAGTAACGGCCAGTGTTTTAAGATGGCTTTCTTAATCCTATGACTTCTTGTGGAAAATTTTGAATTGAAGACTGACCTTTGTTCGTCACTTTGTGTTGCGGAATTAACAATTGATCTCTATCCATATTCTGGACTCTCTCAACAGCTTGTTTTAACCTCATCACTGCGGTGCGAATTCCGCCGCAGTGCTGAACATTCCAATTGCGGGTGTGGTCATGATGGCTCCCGGCCATCATCAGCACACGCCCACCGTGACTTATGACGGCCGGGAGCCATCATGAGCATCGAAGAGGTTAATATGGATTCAGGGTATCCTCTCTTTGAATTTCACGATGGTGATTGCTTTGTATTTATCGTAGATTTCATCTGAGCAAGCGATTCTTTTAATTCGGAGTAGTTGAGAAAATGGCAAATGTTCTTTTTAGTGAGGGTTGGTGAAAGCTGTGATTACAGATGTTTTACTTGTATGTTTTCAGAGTTAAGTCCCCTGAAGAAGGGTGCCTGCCCGAAATGCATTGGGTGGAAAATGTGAAAAAGTATCTTGATATACTATGAAGAAAATAGTATGAGGATTCATATATGAAGAATTAATAAACAAAGTATGTACAAGATCCACATGAAGAATCAATTAAATTCATTTGAAATGTAATCAAATCATCTATCGGAGTGCCCATTGGAGACGCTACTCCTACTGGACGCAACGCAAATTGCATTGTACATTTTACATTTGCACATTTTCTGCATCTGATTGTAAATCATCATAGCCCCACTTCTAATATTTGTGATCAAATGCATGATTGTCAGAAAATGGCAAATTCAGAAGCATTTTTATGCATCTTTTATCAGGACCTCAAGGACTTCTTGCATTCATCTATAGAGAAAATCCTGCCTTCTGCTGGTTTATTTGAAGTAACAGTTACTGTCACATGATCCTGTTTACTTGTATTGGGAGTACAGTGTGCAATTACCTTTGTAAATGTAATAGAATTCAGCATAATATGCTCCAAATGGATTTTGAGTGGATTCTCATGTCTCTTAATTGACAATTATCACTTGTTGTACTGCTTGGCTGCTTGCTATTTTTTCATTAAACGCTTGTTGGGCTCTTTGGCCTCACGATGTGTTGTGCTTTTTTTTTTTTTTTACAATAGGATAACCGTTGAGTAGGTTGGAGAGCCTGCCGATACTTTGAGCAACCTTAGAGTAGTGTATATTTAACTTGAAGTTCACCATGCCCTAGCACCTCCTCCTTATCCTGCGATTAAATATTTTTGCCTAATATTTATTTTTCCTACTCTCAGCCTTCTTTCCCCTTAGGGTTGTATTTGCCATTCTTTTGGGTCTTCAGGCTATCTAACTTGTCTGAAAAACAAACATGCCAGCAGTGACTTGGGGCTCCTCTCTGGACCTATGACCATTTCACTTCTCTTGCACGGGCATCGGTCTCCATGTGTCTGGAGGGCCATACTCCACCTACCTTTCAAAATTCCTGCTTCCCGTAAGGAAATTCAGAATGCCACCTTCTCTGTTTTATCTCTTGCTGCATCATAATTCACTCCCTGCAGTATCTGGGCTAGCTTGATTGTTAGCTCTCTTCCCTCTCACCAGGATCCCATTCAAGATTTCATGTTGACTTTGCACGGAATGTAGATCCACAGTGTCTTGAAGTAATGTTGGCCGTCACTAACCATCTTTGGAGATTTTCAGTTTCTTTATTCTCGTACCCAAACAGGCTGAGGTAGGCAGGCTTGCAGCAGTCGGTGGTAGACCACCTCTGGATGACGACAGAGCTTGTTGGGGTTCACTATTAATTAGCCAAGTCCCACCTGTTTCCATCACCAGGGCTTCCATTGGGGCAGTTCTGGACATGTTGGCATTCAAGGCCTTTCCACCCTGTGGCGAGTCCAGGACATTTGGGCTATGATCCTGATATATCTGGCATGATCACTGAACTTAGTGAAGGTGACTGAGGTTTCTGCACCTCTTAGCCTTATGGACCTACTTGTTAGCCGAACAAGGTGGAACATGCTGAACTCCCAGTGGGCTCAGCATCAAGGCCACCTTTTCATCAAGCTCTCAAGAAGACAGTCCAAGAGCTGCAGTGGTGGCTGACCGATCACAATTTGTCGTTCTGAAGTTCACTGTTGTAACGGCCGGATTCTCGGACCAGATAGGATCAGCTCCTCAGAGCACCTCCAACCCAGCCGGAACATAACCACCTCCCTCCTCAGGACCCATCTGTCCAGGCACCTGGGTACCTACCTGAGGATGGGGAACTCGCAATATACAAGCTCATATCATTAGAAACACCACTAAATCTATAGGGATTACTAGGAATACTCACTGATTACTAAGGACCACCGCCAAGCTCCGGAAGAGACTCCAGCGGATCCAGAACACCTCAGCCAGACTCATCCTCGACATCCCACGAAACAGCCACATCTCCGGACATCTGAGAAACCTGCATTGGCTCCCCGTCAACAAAAGAATCACCTTCCGCCTCCTCACCCACGCACACAAAGCCCTTCTCGATCAAGGCCCGAGCTATCTCAACAACCGAATCAACTTCTACGCTCCCAAACGCCACCTCCGATCAGCCGGCCACGCCCTCGCCCTCGCCGCCGTCCCCCGCATCCGAAGAGCGACAACAGGAGGAAGGTCCTTCTCCTACCTGGCCGCCAAGACCTGGAACTCCCTCCCGACCGACCTACGCCTGACCCAAGACCACCTCTCCTTCAGGAAGAAGCTCAAGACCTGGCTGTTCGAGCAGTAACGGCACCCCCAAGCGCCTTGAGACCCTACAGGTAAGTAGTGCGCTCTATAAATGTCTGTGATTGATTGATTGATTAAGGACGTCCATGCCCTACACCACACTCATACCTCATAGTCTCGCGACCACATGGGTCCAGACTAATCTACCCTGGGGCAGTTCTGATTATTTACCGTTACACACTGGTTACACCCAGTGCTCGCTCAAGATAGGCACTGTATCCCCCCCAGTGCTCTCATTATTTCATCCAGGGCCCAAGCCACAATCCTGTGGGTATACACACTGACCACAATCAGTGCTCTCACTAATGCCACTCTCTCTCTAGCAGCAATCTCACTACACACCGTGTCCCTCCGGTGCTCTCATTAACAAGCCACAATCCGGTGGGTATAACGCCGCATCCCAACGACTATCACTTTCCTATGAATACCTTCAGCTCTCTCTCTCTTTCTATGTTGGGAAGTTTCTCTCACTATTCACTAAAGATTCACTACTACAATAATATTATGGAATGGCCGAATTACTTAGTGTATAACTTATTCTCCTAGCTCAAGGGCTCCTCTCTCTCCCTAATTATTCAGTGGCTACTTACCTGATCAGGGGCAGCATCTGTTCTGGCTGTAACACCTGACTAGAAGGAAAGGTTACCTGCGCTTTAAGAACAAGAGACACACACTGTATGCAAGAGTTATTCCCTGATTTAAGCGCTCCTATTTCCTTTTGATCCATCAGTTGCTATATATAGCATCTGGTTAGAAGAAAGGTTAGCTCTATCATAAGAACAACACATGCACACTGGTTCACTAAGAACTGGGGTATCTTTATTACAATAACAATAAAATGGGAATAGACACATACACAGATCTGCGGGGTCTCTGTAAAGCTTTATTACTATACTACATCCACATGTAACTAACAGGGACTGTCACACCGCTGAAAGAAAAAGGATTAGCAATACAATAGCCTAGGAAATAAAAGACAAGATTAAGGTGTAAGTGTAAAGCAAACTAGTTCAGACTACCTCACCTATTAAAAGGAATGTTTCTCTCTCTGGTGGAATCAGGGCTCTCTCTCCCTCCGTCACCACAGCTTCACTCCTCTGGCTCAACTGCTCCAGCTGGCAGCTTCAGCTCCTTCATCTGACTGGTAACTGTTTCAATGCATTCTGATAAACTGTCAGCTCCAGCTGATAGTTCCAACTTCGTTCATCTGACTGCTCTCTCCAGCTTCAGCAATTATCTGCCTTCTCTCTCCATTCCAGAAAACCAATTGAACTGAACTCTTCAGCTCCAGCAACCATCCTACTCTTCTCTCTTCAAGAACCAAACTGACTGACACTCCCCCTCTCCTGCACTTCGCTAATATGGAATCCTCTCCCCTCATGGAAATTTCCAACAGAGGGCTGCCTCCCACCGAATTCCTGTGCTAGCTCCAGAACTCTCCGCGCAAACGCAGTGCGCATCTGCATTCTGCATGTTACGTCTGTGCCCAAGAGACAAACACATTCTTCCGATAAGAACCAGTCCTGGCTGGTTTTCCCCTAGCTAACAACAGCTCAAAACTAAAACATTACCTTTACCCTGCAAGCATCTCAGTTCTGTAGGGACAGAAAGCAAAATGGAGTCTCTCTAGTTCTGGGCCTTGTAGGCCTGAGAAGGATGTTATAACCCTTAGCTCTGTCAGAGTACCTACACAAACCATACCAATATGTAATATAAAGTCAGGACTACAGGATCCACCCTCTACTATAGGCAGGATGATGAAAGGACACATAATGATGTCAAAGCCAATAGGCAATAGATGGATTAGAGTCAAGAATAAGGGATCTATCATCATATAAAGCAGCTATCCTCTAGTTTATGCTTCTAGGTCTGGGAAAAGGCTTTAAAAGGACCAACACAAAGCAGGAATACAGATTCAAGATGTTGGCAAGCTTAAAGTCATCATCACTCCGAAATAGAGCCAAAAACCATGTCAGAACAACTGTCATTTCCTCCCCCTGAGCTGACACTTGTGGAAAATGCATCACTTCTGAATTAAGGGCGGTGTCATCTGGAGGATGTAAATATCAGGGGTCTCTGGTCTCTAACACAGTCAAGTCCACATCATCCTCCTGGAATTGCGGGCCAGACCTTTGGTCCTGAAGACTTTCCTGCCATCTATCAATGGCAGGAGAATGCAGGTTCTTATGGAGAACACTACTTCAATGTTGTACTTCACCAAGAAGGCCAGAGTGCGGTCCTGGATCATGTGCCAGGAGGCTCTGCCATTCTGGCGGTCTCTAGAACAGAATATCTTCCTGCTCGCCTATGCCCGGCACGGTCCCTGATTGCCAGAGTGAAAGTACTGAGACTACGTCGTCTAGCAGAACTCTGGCCATGCCTCCCTCCCGAGGTGGTGCAGAGTGTATGCAACCAGTGAGGAGATCCCTGGCTAGAACTATTTGTCACAGTCTGGAACATGCATTGTCAACAGTTTTGTTACTGGAATTTCCACAAGAACACTCATCGGGAGACGCATTCTGACAGGAAGGGGGACTCCAGTGTGCCTTCCTGCTGTTATCTCTAAACCAGTGGCGGCTAGTGATATTTAAAAGTGGTGAGGCGAATCAGGAGCAGAAGGACTCTTGGCTCACAGCTAACTCATACATGCCAATTGACCCGATTCGGGATGGGTACTCTCGATTTTTCAAGGCAAAAATGGCTTTATTTTAGGAACAGAGACAATATCAGCTGCTGGGTTTACAGTAGGCCAGCCCTAGTAGTAACACCTACAAGCATATGTGCACTATCTGAATATTGTCAGTATTATGAAGTGCTAGTTTTCTTTAATATTCTTTTTATTAGATTACACTATAAGAAAACAACTTGACGGTTCAGTAAAATATCAACATAACGACATGCTTCCGTAAATATTGATACATTCTGTCATAAATATGACACCATTGCATTTTTACTGCAATAATTGGGCCGTACAGTTCTACACTCTTAACATTCAATTCGAGGTCACCAGCGATTCACTGGGGAGGGATCACAAATGTTCCCCCTGTAGGTGTTCCACTTGCCCCATATTCTTTCCCATTTTTTTGGGCATCCCCGGTGTATATATACTGCCCTCTCAGCCACCATGACTCCATCCATGTCATGAAGTGCCAGGTTGTTCCTATAAGCATCAAAAGTGGCCCAAATGGTGGTCCATGTAAGCTACCACTTTGCATCGGCTGGCGAAAATCATTCCACAATTGCGCCTTCAAACACCATCAAGGAGCAAAATAGTTCTGCAAATGGCTATATAACGGATATATTTAATTCAAAAGCAATTAGCCCATGTATAATAAATAGCAGTAAGAGAGTTTGAGACAAGTAAAGACCTTGGAGTGTGCAGTACATATCTTACACAGATGATTTGTTTGTCCAGTCACATGAAGTAAGAAACCTAATTCTTTCTGTTTGACTGCTGGTGAATCTATTTGTGAATCAGTTCAAAACAGAAATGCGTGTGCACTGGGAGCTTTATTTATTGCAGAAACAGAGATACTACTCGCAGTGTTAACCGGGTTCCCAATCTTTCATTTGAGTTGCGCAATACTAATATTAATTAAATGCTCAGCACATTGGCCCAGCAGCAACTGACAGGCCACATGCAGAGCCCAGGTCCCACAAAGAATTGTTTTTTGCTCGGGAGGCTGGGGATGCATTTCAGCTCTTCTCTTAGCAATAGTTGTCAGAATGTGTACCAACACACGCTTGACTCTAACTACAATTTACTCCCCCACATGCAGTCTATCTCATGTTTGTTTCCCGTAGCATTCTGTATACACAAGCACTCGAGTAGCAAGTGCCGATGATAGCCACCTTCCACACAGCAATTCTGCCACGTTTTAAATCTTCACTCGGTTCCATCGCCTGGCCAATTCTTCTGTTAAGTAGCAACAGAACGAGCAACTGTTTTGAATGAGATAGAAACCATGGCTCTGTGGGTTACATGTTATTAAATGTAGTTTTATTCATTCAAATTTCGTAGGTAAAATGTAATTAGTAAATGTATATCTCAATAATTAGAATCCTATTTTTCAACAAACATGAATACAGCAAACAGTCCAACATATAATCATCAACAGTGAACCAAAAACAAATTCAAAGAGAAAAAATATAAAGGTAATATAGGATAGATGCCACCACCAGCCCCAAATGAATTTTAGACAACCATCCGGCTCAATTAGTTAAAAACAAGGCCACTGCTGTAGACCCAAAGTCCAAACATCAAGGAGAAACTAAGTTCTTCCCTCCTCCTATGGCCAACAGAAATCAGCAGACTTTAGCCACCGAAAAGTGCGTTGGTGTTTTTAAACTCCAATTTCACATCCACCTTGATCAGGACCGAACATTATGCCTTCCTGCTGTTACCGCTACTGCTCTGAATTCTAAAGAAGTTAGAGTGACTGAGCCAAGTCATTTAATTGCCCCGGATTTGGCCAGGAAAGTGTGGTACCTGGAACTTCTGAGCATGAGCATCTGCCCTCCAAACAGGCTGCCACTTCGATAGCACCTCTTGTCTCAGCAACAGGACAGAGTGCTTTATCTGAACCTCCCCAATTTACACCTCCATTCGTGGAGATTGAGCAGTGGTAATTGACTGAATTGGACTTGCCATTTGACGTGGTGGGTGTCATTCTCGCCGTCAGATCTACTCCCACAAAATCCATCTATGCTGGCCACTGGGACAAGTTTGTAACCTGGTGTGGTGCCCAGGACTCTGACCCCATACAATTAAAGTGGTTGGAGATTCATTTGTTTGTTCTCTCTGTAGCCCAGCTGGCAGCCCAGCAATGTTAACTCTAAAAGGTTATTTTCCGGCCCTTTTGACCTTTCTACATTTGCTGAACTGACCGTTGTAGTTCATGTCACTAGTTGTGATTGTTTAGAAACATGCTCCCCTAAACCATTTGCTCTGTCCTAGTTGGACCTTTACTTGGTCTTGACATTCCTTGTTTGTACACCCATTGAATCTATGGATTGTTGGTTGCTGCGTCTCTTCCTCACTGTGGTTATGTTAGCTCAGCACGTGAGTGAATTGCAGGTACTTTTATTCCAAGCTTACGCCTTCTTCCATACACACACTTCCCATACAAACTGGTGCTGGAAAATCTGTTGACATTTTTGCCTAAGGGTGTGACTTCTTTCCTGTAAGGTAGTCCATCACACTGCGTTATTTGCTTTCCCTCATCCATCGAAAGAGGAGAGGCTCCATTGTTCATACAATGGACCATTGAGTGAACTTCTGGAGCAAAGAAAGGGACGCCTGTGCATAATAGGACCCACTCTTGATGAATAGTCCTCTGTTTCAAGATCGCTTGTCTACTCACTAACCAACAAAAACAGCAACTGGAATGTCTTAAGATTCCAAGGCCGCTACAACTGCTTTAGTATGAGGGGTGCCTCTGTAATCTGCTATGCTGTGACATGGGTGTTGGCACATAGGTTCCCATAGCACTACCGCTTTGACAAACCTGTCCATCTGGAAGGACACTTTGCCTGCTCGGTCTGCAAGTTTTCTGCTTTTGAGTCCTCTCCCCAGACTGCCCACGTTTGGGAGGTACTACTTTGGTATCTATTCTAAGATTTAGGCGTTTACAGTTACAAGTATCCATCAGAAGACCACTGTTTATGCGGTTTCCTTTCCAGGGTATATTATATCTAACTGCAGATTCCTGGCGGCCCTCTCACCTCTGTTCTGTGGGGTGGCCTTTTGTTAACATCTACAGTACATATTTACAGATAAGCTCACAGTCACCCGCAATTGTCTATCGCTCCAAGTCTGATGAAACAGAAATGGAATGCACAAGAACCTGATTTTAGAGTATTTGGGTGGGTATTATATGGAGCTCTGGTCCATTATGACTGGGTTGGTTTGGAGTTGTATGATGCCAGCTATCGGCAAACTGGAGTATTTCTAGAAATGTCCTGGGTCTAGTCTTTCGCCTAGGCGATATTCTATGGTGAGGAATCTACAGGTAAATGAAGTATCCACCAGAAAGAGTGTGACTGAAGGTAAAAAACTTGTTCATCAAGTTTCATCATGAAGTGCTGTAAACTGAGACTAGAGCCCACAAACTAAGAAAGAGTCCTACATCCGTTTTCTTTTAGAGTTCAACGTTTATTGCCTTCCTAACCCTTTCTTCTTCACTGAGGCTTTCATCACCTTTTTGATGGTTTTCCCTTCGGAACCTTTTAGTCTTTCTAGGCAAACCAGTAGTCAATGCAGAGACAAACAGTTACTGTGTCCAAAGAAAAACCTATAAATATCAAACTGGATGGATGGAAGTTTCCCAGGAAGATGAGAAAAAGATGATTTTCTTTTTGTATTTTTTTATTTTAGAAGAGTGAAAGGCTTTCAAAATAGGGAAGAAGGGAGAGACTTCATAGGTTTCTGAACTTGAGAAAAAGATCTACAGTAAGAAGCACCAAAGGGAGGAGGATTGTATAGAAAAGATTTTGAAAGAGGGGGGCGGTAAGTACCTAAAAATGGGCCAGAGAGGATAGGCAATGGACACATATGAGGACACTATAGAGAATATTATAGAGAAAACTAAAAGGAGACAGAAAGAAAGCCAGCACAGAGAAATCAAGTTGAGAGAGATGCATGCCATGAAAGGATATAGGGAAATTTGCAATTATAAATAAATGTCTGATGTTTCGGAAGGATTCTCCTAACTGCAAATTCCTCACCTTTTGAATCAATCAATCTATCAATCATGACATTTGTATAGCGCGCTACTCACCCGGAGGGTTTCAAGGCTCTGGGGAAGGGGGGTCCGCTACTGCTCGAAGTGCCAGGTCTTGAGTTGCCTCCTGAAGGTGAGGTGGTCTTTGGTCAGTCGGAGGTGGATGGGGAGGGAGTTCCATGTCTTGGCTGCCAGGTAGGAGAAGGATCTTCCTCCGGTGGTGGCTCTGCAGATGCGTGGAACGGCGGCGAGGGCGAGGTTGGTCGATCGTAGGTGGCGGGTGGGAGAGTAGAAGGTCAGGCGGTTGTTGAGGTACCTGGGGCCTAGGTCGTGGAGGGCCTTGTGTGCATGGGTGAGCAGTCTGAACATGATCCTCTTGCTGACGGGGAGCCAATGCAAGTCTCTCAGGTGTCCGGAGATGTGGCTGTGTCGGGGGATGTCCAGGATGAGTCGGGCGGAGGCGTTCTGGATGCTTTGGGAGTCTTTTCTGATAGTTTGGCTGTAGTTCCGGCGTAGATGGTGTTTCCGTAGTCTAGTCGGCTGGTGACGAGTGCCTGGGTGACCGTCTTCCTGGTTTCGGTGGGGATCCACCGGAAGATCTTTCGGAGCATGCGCAGGGTGTTGAAGCACGAGGATGAGACGGCGTTGACTTGTCTTGTCATCGAGAGGGAGGAGTCAGGATGAAACCCAGGTTGCGTGCCTGGTCCGTTGGTTTGGGTGCGCTGCCCAGGGCAGGGGGCCATCAGGAGTCGTCCCAGGCAGATGGCGATGAACCCAGGATGAGGACTTCCGTCTGGTCTGAGTTCAGTTTCAGGTGGCTGTTTATCATCCACGTCTTTCATCCCTTCGTGTAGGTTGGTTCTGGCGGTGGCGGGGGTCGTTGGTGAGGGAGAGGATAAGCTGGGTGTCGTTGGCGTAGGAGATGATGTTGAGGTTGTGTTGGCGTACGATGGCTGCGAGGGGGCTCATGTAGACGTTGAAGAGGGTGGGGCTGAGTGATGATCCTTGTGGTACGCCGCAGATGACATCGGTGGCCTCGGATCTGAACGGGGGAGGCGGACTCTCTGGGTTCTTCCGGCGAGGAACGAGATGATCCACTCCAGTGCCTTCTCTTAGATTCCGATGTTGCTGAGGCGCTGCACTAGGGTGCGGTGGCAGAGAGTGTCTAAAGCTGCGGAGAGGTCCAGGAAGATGAGGGCCGCTGTTTCCCCGTTGTCGAGCAGGGATCGGATGTTGTCAGTGGCTGCGATGAGGGCGGCCTCGGTGCTGTGGTTGGCTCGGAAACCGGACTGCGAGTGGTCGAGGGATCCGTTTGTCTCGAAGGCGGCATGCTGTCCGTTGACGGTCTTCTCGATGACTTTGGCAGGAAAAGGGAGGAGCGAGATGGGACGGTAGTTCTTGAGGTCGGTGGGGTCCGCTGATGGTTTCTTGAGGAGGGCGCTGAGTTCGGCGTGCTTCCAGCTCTCCGGGAAGGTGGCGGTGTTGAAGGAGGTGTTGATGATGTCCCGGAGTTGGGGTGCGATGATGGAGTCGGCTTTGTTGAAGACATGGTGGGGGCATGGGTCGGTCGGTGATCCGGAGTGGATGGTGTTCATCGTGCGGATGGTGTCTTCGGTGCTGACCGGGGTCCAGGCGCAGAGGGTGGGGGTGGGGGGTGTTGGTTCGGTGGTGGGGTGCGTGGTCTGTGCACCGAAGCTGTTGTGTATGTCTGCGATCTTGCTGTGAAAGAACGAGGCAAGTGAGTCGCAGAGGACTTGTGAGGGAATGATGTTGTTTCCGGCGCTGGGGTTGGAGAGCTCTTTGACGATGCTGAAGAATTCCTTGCTGTTGTGGGCGTTGTTGTCTAGTCGTTCCTTGAAGGTGGTCTTCTTGGTGGTGCGGATCAGCTGGTGGTGTTTGCGGGTGGCTTGCTTGAGGGCAGTCATGTTGTCTGTGGTCGGGTCGTTGGGCCAGGCTTTCTTGAGGGTGCGGCAGTTCTTCTTGGAGTTCTTGAGTTCGTCGGTGAACCAAGAGGCTTTCTTGCTGCCGGGTCTGCTGGGAGGGGTCTTCAGTGGTGCGAGGTCGTCTGCGCAGTTGGTGATCCTCTGTGTGAGGTTGCTGGCTGCTTCGTTGGGGTTTGTTGTGCTGGCGGAAGGGTTCTGTCTGAGGGAGGTGGTGAGCTGGTTGGTGGTGATCTTGTTCCAGCTCCTGCGGGGAGCCTGTTGCGTGTGGTGGTGGGTCGTGGTTCTTCTGAAGCTGAAGTGGACGCAGCTGTGGTCTGTCCAGTGAAGGCCGGTGGAGTGGCTGAAGGAGATGTACTTGCTGGAGGAGAAGACTGGGTCAAGCGTGTGGCCGGCGTAGTGGGTGGGGGTGTTGACCAGTTGCTTGAGTACGAGGTTGGCGAGGTTGTCCAGCAGGGTGGTGGTGTTGCTGTCCTTGTTGTTCTCCAGGTGGAAGTTGAGGTCCCCTAGGAGGAAGTAGTCAGGGGAGGGGAGGGCATGCGGGCTGATGAAGTCTGCGATGTCTTCGCTGAATTGTGTGCGAGGTCCTGGGGGCGTTGTAGATGAGGGTGCCTCTGAGGGTTGTCTTGGGGTCGGTGTGTATCTGGAAGTGCAGGTGTTCGGCGGCTGTGATGGTGTCGTCGGAGTTGGTTGTGATGCGGATGGTGTTCTTGTGTACGATGGCGATGCCTCCTCCTGTCTGGTTGACTCGGTCCCTCCGGGTGATCTTGTATCCGTCCGGGATGGCGATGGCGATGTCGGGCGCTGAGGAGGCGTTCATCCATGTTTCCGTGAGGAAGGCGACGTCTGGTGATGTTGTGTCGAGCAGGTACCAGAGCTCGACGGCATGTCTGTGGACTGAGCGGGTGTTGAGCAGGATGCACTTGAGGTGATGGTGCTGGGGGTCGGCTTGGCGGGTGCAGTGCAGGTCCGTAGGCAGGTAACTTGCAGGCTTGGCAGGTGAAGGGTCCATGGGTGCGTTTCGGGGTGGCTCGGTAGCAGGCGGCGTTCCGGCCGGCGTTGAGTGCGTGGAGGGTGGTGGCATTGCAAGTCCGGCGGGTGGGCTGGCATCTTCGGGGGCCAGGGGTTCTGGCGCGGTCCAGGCGCGGAAGGGCGCAGACCGGCTACCCTTTGGCGCACAATCGGCTCGCCCGCTGCGCGTGAAAGCTGCTCGTACACGTGCACTCCGCCATAAATGTCGAGGTGGGAGGGAGGAGCAGCTGGGAGGCGGGAGCGGGGCGGCGAATGGGAAGGGAGATAGAAAAAAAGGGTTGGCCACAGGGGAGCAGCGGCGGGGAGAAGTGCGGGAAACGCGGCAGGGGCAGGACACGGAGAAGGAAAATACAGAGGCACAAAACAGGCAAAATACAAAGGCGGAATGCAAAAGACTCTGGCAGAATACAACCAAGCAAAGGACCAGGAACTCCGCTGCAGGGCAGCGTAGACACTCGGCAAAGCGGGGGCAGCCTGGGCTCACTCACGGGGAGTGTGCGCGGTGCGTGTGACGACCGGCCCAGAGCAGGGTCAAGGGTCAGGTGACCTAGTGGATCCAAGAAACTTTCAGCAAATGCTCCCACGTTTTGGCAGATGACGCCATCCGCTCCATATTGACTGTCCCACCTCTGGATGTGAGAACATGACGCCACTTCTAGGCACCAGTCCTCCATTCGGATTGCAGTTCCTCTTTTTTGTGCCCTTTGATGCTGATCTGAAGCTCTGCTCCCAATTTGTGGGTGTTTTACAGACTTGTCCCTAAAAAGATTTTTTGTATGTGCTGGAATGTCTCTCATTCCCCCCCCCCCCCCCCCCCCCCCCCTACCTCCAAGATCACAGGATTTGACCTGTCCTGCACCGCTAGGAAGCAGATGTTAGTTTACAGACCAGCACTGTTGGAAATCAGGTCTCTAGTTGGCAGCGGTATGGACCCTGTCCAAGAAGGGACCACAATCCTAGTTAGGGTAAGTCACAACACAATACCAAATTATCCTGTGCTCACCCTCTTGGTGGCTTGGCACAGAGCAAGCATGCTCAACTTAGAAGGCAATGTGTAAAGTATTTGTGCAATAACCCATATAACTAAACAGTAAATACACCACAAAAAAGACTTAACCCCTTCCATGCTCATGACGGAACGGTTCCGTCATGAGCGTCGGTTGGCCTGTGCTTATGACGGAACCGTTCCGTCATGGTTCCATTGGTTCTTTAGAACCTTCAGCACCGCAGCGGAATTCGCGCAGCGCTGAAGGGGTTAAAAACAGTTTAGAAAAATAGAAAATATTTATCTGAGTAAAACCAAGACCAAAACGATCAAAATCCATCAAGTAGAAGTCGAGATATTGGATGTTGGAGAAATAAATATAATAAAACTCTTAGAAGCAGGTATCGCTAAAAAGGTTACTTCAGGTCACGAGGGGCCGGTGCAAATTCAAAGTTTAGGCTGACCGCGATGGAGCATGGGCTGGCTACAGAGACCCACATGGGCTCGCCGAACACTGTGCCATGGATCTGGAGGCGCAGTCTGAGCGGTGAGGCTTTGTGTTGTCATGCATCGATTCCGAGAGGTTGTGGGGTGAGTCTTTGCGAGGATTCACGTCATCTGGCATTGGTTCTGAGAGCTGTCAGCTGTCCAGTGTGGGTTTGCTGGGCTTCGCACTGTCATGTCTGATTTGGCAGAAACCCAGCTGCAGAACCCCCTTCTGACGCCCAGAACTTGGAGGGAGCACCTCAGACAAGGGTAGGACTCCCAAACCGCAGAGTACAGCAGCACAGGAAGAGCTGCAGGAATTATTTTGTGTCCCTGTGATTTCAGAAACAGAAGGCAAGCTAACAAGCCCTAGGAGCTCACTTTTGAGGTGAAGTAGAGTCCAGCTCTGCTTTCAGCTGAGCAACAGGCAGCAAGGCAATAATCAGAAAAGCAGTCCTTCCAGAAAAACAGTCCAGTTGAGTCCTTTGAGCAGCACTGCAGTTCTTCCGACAGTGATTTGGTGTAGGTCCAGAAGTGTCTGATTTGGGAGGGTCAGAAACCCAGTACATATACCCAAATCTGTCTTTGATGTGGGGGGAAACTTCAGAGTGTTTTTGAAGTGCTTGAGCACCCCTTTCAATCCAGTCCTGTCTGCTAGGTTATCTATGGGGATCACCAGCCATTTGTGTGGGATCAGGTCATACTCCTTGATGTCCCGGTGTGAGCACTCTTTCCTCCTTTCTGCCAAGGCTGGTCATCGGAATGCATATTTATGCAGTGGAGTGCTCAGCCATCCCAGGCTTTCCTGTGTTTGTGACTGTCTGGGAGGAATGCACAAATGAGATATGTCACCCCATCCAGATGGGTGTTGGAAACAGACTGAAGGTCGCATAGAGCAAAGTTAGGAGCAGAAAAATGCCCACTGTCTGAAAGTGCCATTTCTGCATGAGTAGTGTTAAATCCAACATTACCAGCAAAGTGCATCTATCACTACTAATCCACCCATAGCAAACATGATAAAGCTACTCCCCTGGGCATAGAATTACCACTGATCAGCACATAAGGGAATTCCTAATGCTGGCCTATGAGTGGAGTAGGCCTCATCCTAGTGAAAAATGATATTGGTTGTTTTTCACTACCAGGACATGTAAAGCATACAAGCAGATGCCCTTCCCTTTGCTTACATAGCACTTTGCCCTTTGGCTTCCCAAGGGCTGATCTTAGGGGTGACTTATATGTAATAAAAGGGGGAGTTCAGCTCTTGGCAAGTAGTTTTACCTGCAAAGTCATAGTGACAGCCAGGGCTTTAAGTGGGATGAAAAAAACTGGCGGGTCTCTCAAAGGGGTGTGGCCTATGTAATTAGGGTGTGGCTTAAAAACACGTAAGCTAAAAATCTGTGCTTAGCATAGTGTGCCGCCCGACTTGTATTTTGCTGTTTCCATCACTGCATCCAGATATATGAAACAACGAGTAACATCATACCTACAACAAGTCAGGACTATTGGCTTTGTCTATGGTTGTTAGATGCATGAGATAAATAAGCAGCAACTATGGCTTGTATCTATTGAAAAAGCTTCCACTTTAAGCCCTGGTGACACCACAACAGTGTTGCTGCTCCAGAGTTTCAAAAAGAGAAGGGAAATGCAGAGAGAAAATGACTCTTTAAAGAATTTCCCTTCCCCTACTACGCTCACCTGGCATTACGTCATGCCGTAACTGCGCCACTAGTGAGCAGTGTGAGCATGTGCACATCGATGGGCCTGCTGTCACTGCAGTCCGGAAAAACGGACCATCTGTGCCAGGGCACAAAACGGAGCTCGATGGAGACCAGTTTCGAGGCCCCCTTTAAAAAACTGCCGGTGCTGAGACCCGGCACACTTAAAGCCATGGTGACTGCGAACTGCACGTGCAGGCCCTGCCACGGCAGACGTGAGACATTGTTAGGGGACTACTTATGTGGGCGACACAATCAGTGCTGCTAGTATAATATCTTTTACAGGCCCTGGGCGCCTGTAGTGCACTTTATTAGGGATTTATAAGTAAATTGGATATGCCAATTGGGTACGATCCAATTTTACCATGTTTTAGGGGAGAGAGCACAAGCACTTTAGCACGGATTGGCAGTGCTAACGTGCGCATTCAGAAGGCCAGCAGAATTTGGTACAGAAAATGGAGGGAGGCAGGCGAAAACGTTGGGGGAAGACCCTCCCTAGGCTGTCATGTCTAACACGCACCATGTCTACCTTAGGTGCCTTGGCTCCAAATATAACTGGAAGTTGTGCGCAAAGGCTCCCTGATGCATGTGTAGGCTGCCAGGGAGAGTAAAGCCTCCCGCCAGACTCAAACCTGGTTCCCCAGTCGGCCGCTCTAGCCGTCACGTCATTCCATTTCTGCTCTCCTGGGGTATGGCCGCTCCCTTTTCCCCAACCGATACATGATGGTCAGGGTCAGGGGCGTAACAAAGGCCCCCGCAGACCCCGCAGTGCGGGGGGCCTCACTCTCTACAGTTAATGAAGGGGGCCCCGAGGGGGCCCCGGCCCCCTCAGCTCTTCTGAGAGCTGTGAGAGAGGTCTGAGCTGAAGCAAGCCTCTCTCCCTCTGCATCTGAAGCAGGTGCCGCCTGCTCGGAGCCCTTCGCCCCCTCCCTCTGACTGAAGAGAAACAAAGTATCAACATACATTGTTTCTCTTCAGTCAGAGCCAGAGGCAGTCCCGGAAAGAGGATGGGGGCCCCAGAGACAGCAGTCTCCACTGCTCCTCTGAGGCAGCACAGAGCCCGGCCCCCACTCTCTCCTCTCGATAAACAAAGCCCACCCCACAAGAGAAGGGAAGAGACAGGGACAAGGATGGGGTGGGGGCCCCACAAGAGAAGAGAAGAGACAGGGACAGGCCCCCATCCGAGAAGAGACAGGGACAAGGATGGGGTGGGGGCCCCACAAGAGAAGAGAAGAGACAGGGACAGGAAGAGACAGGGACAAGGATGGGGTGGGGGCCCACAAGAGAAGAGAAGAGAAGAGACAGGGACAGGAAGAGACAGGGACAAGGATGGGGTGGGGGGCCCACAAGAGAAGAGAAGAGACAGGGACAGGCCCCCATCCGAGAAGAGATAGGGACAAGGATGGGGTGGGAGGCCCACCCCACAAGAGAAGAGAAGAGAGGGTGGGGGGCCCACCCCGCAAGAGAAGAGACAGGGACAAGGATGGGGTGGGGGGCCCACAAGAGAAGAGAAGAGAAGACACAGGGACAGGAAGAGACAGGGACAAGGATGGGGTGGGGGGCCCACAAGAGAAGAGAAGAGACAGGGACAGGCCCCCATCCGAGAAGAGACAGGGACAAGGATGGGGTGGGGGGCCCCACAAGAGAAGAGAAGAGAGAGGGACAGGCCCCCATCCGAGAAGAGACAGGGACAAGGATGGGGTGGGGGCCCCACAAGAGAAGGGAAGAGAAGAGACAGGGACAGGCCCCCATCCGAGAAGAGACAGGGACAAGGATGGGGTGGGGGCCCCACAAGAGAAGAGAAGAGACAGGGACAGGAAGAGACAAGGACAAGGATGGGGTGGGGGCCCACAAGAGAAGAGAAGAGACAGGGACAGGCCCCCATCCGAGAAGAGACAGGGACAAGGATGGGGTGGGAGGCCCACCCCACAAGAGAAGAGAAGAGAGGGTGGGGGGCCCACCCCGCAAGAGAAGAGACAGGGACAAGGATGGGGTGGGGGGCCCACAAGAGAAGAGAAGAGAAGAGAAGACACAGGGACAGGAAGAGACAGGGACAAGGATGGGGTGGGGGGCCCACAAGAGAAGAGAAGAGAAGAGACAGGGACAGGCCCCCATCCGAGAAGAGACAGGGACAAGGATGGGGTGGGGGGCCCAACAAGAGAAGAGAAGAGAAGAGACAGGGACAGGCCCCCATCCGAGAAGAGACAGGGACAAGGATGGGGTGGGGGCCCCACAAGAGAAGAGAAGAGACAGGGACAGGCCCCCATCCGAGAAGAGATAGGGACAAGGATGGGGTGGGGGGCCCACCCCACAAGAGAAGAGAAGAGAGGGTGGGGGGCCCACCCCACAAGAGAAGAGACGGGGACAAGAAGAGACAGGGACAAGGATGGAGTGGGGGGCCCACCCACAAGAGAAGAGAAGAGACAGGGACAAGGATGGGGTGGGGGGCCCACCCCACAAGAGAAGAGAAAAGAGGGTGGGTGGCCCACCCCACAAGAGAAGAGAAGAGACAGGGACAAGAAGAGACAGGGACAGGGACAAGGATGGGGTGGGGGGCCCACCCCACAAGAGAAGAGAAGAGACAGGGACAAGGATGGGGTGGGGGCCTCAGAGAGCAAGAGCAGGACGCAGCACAGAGCAGTGCTCGGGACCCTGACAAGGGTGGGAGTGGGGGCCCCCAGACAGAGTATTCTCCAGGGCAAAGCTCACATGAGAAGGGACGAGGCAGCAAAATGGTGCCCTCAGGTAAGCACGCTTGTTAGAACACACCATGGGCGTCCGCAGGGAGAGGGAAAGGGGGGCCAAGAAGGCTGCAAGGCAGAGAGGGAGAAGGATGCATGGTAGAGAAGGGTGCAAGGCAGAGGGGAGAAGGGTGCAAGGCAGAGGGGAGAAGGGTGCAAGGCAGAGGGGAGAAGGGTGCAAGGCAGAGGGGAGAAGGGTGCAAGGCAGAGAGGAGAAGGGTGCAAGGCAGAGAGGAGAAGGGTGCAAGGCAGGGAAGAGAAGGGTGCAAGGCAAAGAGGAGACGGGTGCAAGGAAGAGAGGCGAAGGGTGCAAGGTAGAGAAGGGTGCAAGGCGGAGGGGGAGAAGGGTGCAAGGTAGAGAGGAGAAGGGTGCAAGGCGGAGGGGAGAAGGGTGCAAGGCAGATAGGAGAAGGGTGCAAGGCAAAGAGGAGAAGGGTGCAAGGCAGAGAAGAGAAGGGTGCAATGCAAAGAGGAGAAGGGTGCAATGCAAAGAGGAGAAGGGTGCAATGCAAAGAGGAGAAGGGTGCAAGGCAGAGAAGAGAAGGGTGCAAGGCAAAGAGGAGAAGGGTGCAAGGCAAAGAGGAGAAGGGTGCAAGGCAAAGAGGAGAAGGGTGCAGGGAAGAGAGGAGAAGGGTGCAAGGTAGAGAAGGGTGCAAGGCAGAGAGGAGAAGGGTGCAAGGCAGAGAAGAGAAGGGTGCAAGGCAAAGAGGAGACGGGTGCAAGGAAGAGAGGAGAAGGGTGCAAGGTAGAGAAGGGTGCAAGGTAGAGAGGAGAAGGGTGCAAGGAGGAGGGGAGAAGGTGCAAGGCGGAGGGGAGAAGGGTGCAAGGCGGAGGGGAGAAGGGTGCAAGGCAGAGGGGAGAAGGGTGCAAGGCGGAGGGGAGAAGGGTGCAAGGCAGATAGGAGAAGGGTGCAAGGCAAAGAGGAGAAGGGTGCAAGGCAGAGAAGAGAAGGGTGCAAGGCAAAGAGGAGAAGGGTGCAAGGCAGAGAAGAGAAGGGTGCAAGGCAAAGAGGAGAAGGGTGCAAGGCAAAGAGGAGAAGGGTGCAAGGAAGAGAGGAGAAGGGTGCAAGGTAGAGAAGGGTGCAAGGCAGAGGGGGAGAAGGGTGCAAGGTAGAGAGGAGGAGAAGGGTGCAAGGTAGAGAGGAGGAGAAGGGTGCAAGGTAGAGAGGAGAAGGGTGCAAGGCGGAGGGGAGAAGGGTGCAAGGCAGATAGGAGAAGGGTGCAAGGTGGAGGGGAGAAGGGTGCAAGGTGGAGGGGAGAAGGGTGCAAGGTGGAGGGGAGAAGGGTGCAAGGTGAAGGGGAGAAGGGTGCAAGGCAGAGGGGAGAAGGGTGCAAGGCAGAGGGGAGAAGGGTGCAAGGCAGAGGGGAGAAGGGTGCAAGGCAGAGGGGAGAAGGGTGCAAGGTAGAGAAGGGTGCATGGCAGATGGGAGAAGTGTGAAAGGCAGAGGGGAGAAGGGTGCAAGGCAGAGGGGAGAAGGGTGCAAGGCAGAGGGGAGAAGGGTGCAAGGCAGAGAAGAGAAGGGTGCAAGGCAGAGAAGAGAAGGGTGCAAGGCAAAGAGGAGAAGGGTGCAAGGCAAAGAGGAGAAGGGTGCAAGGAAGAGAGGTGAAGGGTGGAAGGTAGAGAAGGGTGCAAGGCGGAGGGGGAGAAGGGTGCAAGGTAGAGGGGAGAAGGGTGCAAGGCAGAGAGGAGAAGGGTGCAAGGCGGAGGGGAGAAGGGTGCAAGGCAGAGGGGAGAAGGGTGCAAGGCGGAGGGGAGAAGGGTGCAAGGTGGAGGGGAGAAGGGTGCAAGGCAGAGGGGAGAAGGGTGCAAGGCGGAGGGGAGAAGGGTGCAAGGTGGAGGGGAGAAGGGTGCAAGGCAGAGGGGAGAAGGGTGCAAGGCAGAGGGGAGAAGGGTGCAAGGCAGAGAAGAGAAGGGTGCAAGGCAGAGAAGAGAAGGGTGCAAGGCAAAGAGGAGAAGGGTGCAAGGCAAAGAGGAGAAGGGTGCAAGGAAGAGAGGTGAAGGGTGGAAGGTAGAGAAGGGTGCAAGGCGGAGGGGGAGAAGGGTGCAAGGTAGAGGGGAGAAGGGTGCAAGGCAGAGAGGAGAAGGGTGCAAGGCGGAGGGGAGAAGGGTGCAAGGCAGAGGGGAGAAGGGTGCAAGGCGGAGGGGAGAAGGGTGCAAGGTGGAGGGGAGAAGGGTGCAAGGCAGAGGGGAGAAGGGTGCAAGGCAGAGGGGAGAAGGGTGCAAGGCAGAGGGGAGAAGGGTGCAAGGCAGAGGGGAGAAGGGTGCAAGGCAGAGATGAGAAGGGTGCAAGGCAGAGGGGAGAAGGGTGCAAGGCAGAGAGGAGAAGGGTGCAAGGTAGAGAAGGGTGCAAGGCGGAGGGGGAGAAGGGTGCATGACAGATGGGAGAAGGGTGAAAGGCAGAGGGGAGAAGGGTGCAAGGAAGAGAGGAGAAGGGTGCAAGGTAGAGAAGGGTGCAAGGCGGAGGGGGAGAAGGGTGCAATGCAGAGGTGAGAAGGGTGCAAGGCAGAGGTGAGAAGGGTGCAAGGCAGAGGTGAGAAGGGTGCAAGGCAGAGAGGAGAAGGGTGCAAGGCAAAGGGGAGAAGGGTACAAGGCAAAGGGGAGATGGGTGCAAGGCAGAGGGGAAAAGGGTGCAAGGCAGAGGAGAGAAGGATGCAGGGTAGAGAAGGGTGCAAGGCGGCTGGGGAGAAGGGTGCAAGGCGGAGGGGGAGAAGGGTGCAAGGCAGAGAGGAGAAGGATGCAAGGTAGAGAAGGGTGCAAGGCGGCGGGGGAGAAGGGTGCAAGGCGGAGGGGGAGAAGGGTGCAAGGCAGAGGGGAGAAGGGTGCAAGGAAGAGAGGAGAAGGGTGCAAGGTAGAGAAGGGTGCAAGGCAGAGGGGGGAAGGGGTGCAAGGCAGAGAGGAGAAGGATGAAAGTTAGAGAAGGGTGCCAGGCGGGGGTGGAATAGGGTGCAAGACAGAGAGGAGAAGGGTGCAAGGCAGAGGGGAGAAGGGTGCAAGGCAGAGGGGAGAATGGTGCAAGGTAGAAAAGGGTGAAAGGCGGAGGTGGACTAGGGTACAAGGGGAAGGGGAGAAGGGTGCAAGAGGGAGGGCAAGAAGGGTGCAAGGCAGAGGGGAGAAGGGTGCAAGGGGGATGGTGATGAAGTTAAAAATGTGCCCCCCCTGGAAACATTTCTGCGGACACCCATGGAACGCACACTACTTTGTGAGGGAGAGTGAAGAGAGAGAGAGAGTGGAGAGAGAGAGAGTGGAGAGAGAGAGAGTGGCTAGAGAGAGAGAGAGTGGAGAGAGACAGTGGAGAGAGCATGGAGAGACACTGGAGAGAGTGGAGAGACCGAGAGTGGAGAGAGAGTGAGTGGAGAGAGAGTGGAGAGAGCATGGCGAGACAGTGGAGAGAGAGAGAGAGAGAGTGGAGAGAGAGAGAGTGGAGAGAGAGAGAGTGGAGAGAGAGAGAGTGGAGAGAGAGAGAGTGGAGAGAGAGAGAGAGAGTGGAGAGAGAGAGAGAGTGGAGAGAGAGAGAGTGGAGAGAGAGAGAGAGTGGAAAGAGAGATAGATATAGAGTGGAGAGAGATATAGAGTGGAGAGAGAGATAGAGTGGAGAGAGAGATAGAGTGGAGAGAGAGATAGAGTGGAGAGAGAGATAGAGTGGAGAGAGAGATAGAGTGGAGAGAGAGATAGAGTGGAGAGAGAGTGGAGAGAGAGTGGAGAGAGAGTGGAGAGAGAGAGAGTGGAGAGAGAGAGAGTGGAGAGAGAGAGAGTGGAGAGAGAGAGAGTGGAGAGAGAGAGAGTGGAGAGAGAGACAGTGGAGAGAGAGACAGTGGAGAGAGAGACAGTGGAGAGAGAGACAGTGGAGAGAGAGTGAGTGGAGCGAGAGAGTGGAGAGCGAGAGAGTGGAGAGCGAGAGAGTGGAGAGCGAGAGAGTGGAGAGCGAGAGAGTGGAGAGCGAGAGAGTGGAGAGCGAGAGAGTGGAGAGAGAGAGAGTGGAGAGAGTGGAGAGAGAGAGTGGAGAGAGAGAGTAGAGAGAGAGACAGTGGAGAGAGACAGTGGAGAGAGTGTGAGTGGAGAGAGTGTGAGTGGAGAGAGTGTGAGTGGAGAGAGTGTGAGTGGAGAGAGTGTGAGTGGAGAGAGTGTGAGTGGAGAGAGTGTGAGTGGAGAGAGTGTGAGTGGAGAGAGTGTGAGTGGAGAGAGTGTGAGTGGAGAGAGTGTGAGTGGAGAGAGAGAGAGTGGAGAGAGAGAGTGGAGAGAGAGAGTAGAGAGAGAGAGAAGGGAGAGAGGGTGGAGAGAGAGAGAGTGGAGGGAGACAGTGGAGAGAGAGACAGAGGAGAGACCGTGGAGAGAGAGACAGTAGAGATAGAGTGGACAGAGTTGAGAGAGCGAATGGAGAGAGTGGAGAGAGAGTAGAAACTAACTGACTGACTCAGAGACTGAATACTGACTGACCGAGAGACTGACTGAGAGAGAGAGTGACTGGCTGACAGAGAGAGAGAGACTGATTGAGAGTGAGCCTGACTGACAGGGACTGGCTGAGGTAGAGAGAAACTGACTGAGAGAGAGAGGCAGAGAGACTGACTGACAGAGAGATAGACTGATTGACTCTGAGAGAGACTGACTGACAGAGACTGACTGACAGAGAGAGACTGCCTGAGAGAGACTGACTGAGAGACTGACTGACTGAGAGACTGACTGAGAGAGACTGACTGAGAGAGACTGACTGAGAGAGACTGACTGAGAGAGACTGACTGAGAGAGAGACTGACTGAGAGAGAGACTGACTGAGAGAGAGACTGACTGAGAGAGAGACTGACTGAGAGAGAGACTGACAGAGAGAGAGACTGACAGAGAGAGAGACTGACAGAGAGACTGAGAGAGAGAGAGACTGACTGGGTGAGAGACTGACTGAGTGAGAGACTGACAGACTGACTGACTGACAGAGAGAGAGAGACTGACTGACTGGGGTAGAGAGAGAATGACTGACTGAGAGAGACTGACTGACTGGGAGAGAGAGAGACTGACTGGGAGAGAGAGAGACTGACTGACTGACTGACAGAGACAGACAGAGAGAGAAAGATACTGAGAGACTGACAAAGAAAGAGAGACTGACCAACAGAGAGAGACTGACTGACAGAGACTGACTGATAGAGAGACTCACAGAGAGACTGACTGACCGAGAGAGAGACTGACTGACAGACAGAGAGAGACTGACTGACCGAGAGAGAGCGAGAGACTGACTGACTGACTGAGAGAGACTGACTGAGAGAGACTGAATGACAGCGAGTGATAGACTGACTGACAGAGAGAGAGACTGACTGATAGAGAGAGACTGACTGGCTGACAGACTGACAGTGAAAGAGAGAGAGAGAGAGACTGACTGACAGAGAGAGTGACTGACTAAGAGAGACTGAATGATAGAGAGAGATAGACTGACTGACTGACTGAAAGAGAGATACTGACTGACAGAGAGAGAGAGAGAGAGACTGTGATGGAATTGGGGTCAAAGTGTGTTTGAAGCTATGCAATGCCTCTTAAGATTGCTATTGTCTAATAAAAATAAAAATGTATTATCAAAATGTGCTCTTTGTGGTTACATCTGCTTTTGAAATACTGCATTGAAGCTTTGTCCAATGTCTTAAAACGGAAACGAGAAGGAGCAGTGGATGCACTTTTATCAAAACTAAACGATGAGTGGGCCCGATGTTGTATATCATGACAGGAGTCTGCATCAGGAAACCCACCTAAAATTGGGCAAACTTTCCCGGCCTACTCATGGCAGGGACCCTGTAATGAATGGACCACCACCTATGATAGCCTGCGGGCAGACTAAGCCCAACCTTTGACTCCACCATCCAGTGTTACTTATAACGGCTGTATTGGTGACAGTGGCATAACAATCGCCCCGCATCCCCTGCAGTATGGCGGGTCGCTGCCCTGAGAGCTCTAGACTGGCACGGAGAATGGGAGGGGGGCCCCCTCAATGTAGTTTGCAGGGGGGCCCCCTCATGTTTCGTTACGCCACTGGTCAGGGTGTGGCCAAGTAGGACCTGAGGACCAGTTTCGACGCAATAGGCAGAGTCTTCATTTGTAACCAAGTAAACTCGCACTATCTTGAAAACGTACTTATCAGTTGAAACCGGAAAGCACACATTTTCACTGTAGTTATACAGCTTTGACACCAGAGGGCGCCAAGGCATAATATATTAAGTGCATCTCCAAAAGCAACTTTAACTTCAAAGCCTACAAGACCGCGCAGGCGCTGCCTGTTCGGTAACATATTGCAGTGTTTAGCCGTGATCAGATCCCCGTCTGTATGTGCTCCCTCTCATGCGCATGCGTGTTTTGGTTGCGCACCTAAAAACATCATTTTGCATGTTTTTCTGAGCTACCCTGCACAACAGCAATGTGCAATCATTGGTCACACATCCGTAAATGTTCACTGATACAAAGCGCTACAAATGACAGCTCTGCAACTATATTTTTCGTCCTCCACGCTTCCCTCCCAACCTTCTCTAAACTTTTATTCCCAGCAGTCACACCTCTGCAGATATTGTTCAGGTTGGTAAACAGAATTATAATTTATTTTCCTGTATTTACAAGGTGAGTTTTTATTTTTTTTTAATTGTTTTAATGTGCAACATATTCCTCTTTCTGTTACCAAAGTTACTCGCATATTCTTTTTACGGGTACCACATTTTGTTTCATTAGTAAACAATATTTAAATCGGGTGTTATTTTTTTTTATTTGTTTTAATGGGCACTATTTTACCCTTTATGTTGCCAGAGTTACTCGCTTATGCTTTTTTCGAGTTACCACATTTTGTTTCATTTGTAAACAATATTTAAGCAAAGTGTTCTACTACAATTTCCATAGTGAGCTTCTCTGTCTATTGTTGAGAATAAATCCCATGGACAGATTGAGGAAAAGAGAGTGAGGAAGTAGGAGCACCTCTGCATCTTCCTCCCTTGCAAAAAGACTACCTCACCCATCAGGGAAACCTGTCTGTAGATCGGGCTGAACGTGAACAAGGGAGTGAAAAAGAACACGGTCCCCTAGACTCAGCAAGTGTTTGCGCAGTGGCGTCAGTAATCAAATATCGGAGGAGTTAGTCATAGGTGCAATGTCTGCCCAGGATATAATGCTTATAGATTTTATACTCGCTGCAGGCTAGCAATTACAAACACATAATACCTGATATGTAATTAATATTCATGGGTACAGTACCTGCTGAGTAGGGTGTAAGGGGTTGGTACGTAGGGCCAGGCTAAGTGCCTTCATGTTTACAGGCACACAACCAATTGTCAGGCTATTGGTTGTTGTATGTATGTATGTAAATGTATAGGCATTTATATAGCGCACTACTTACCCGGAGGGTCCCAAGGCGCTTCGACCGCTGCGAAACCCTTCCTGGCTTCCCTGAGAGATGGTCCCTTAATGGGTATCTCCAGGGTGAGACCAGGCATCCCCGGCGGTCTGGTGGGGCCGTTAGTGAAGATGAGGCAAGCTAATGCCCAGAGTTGCCGAGTGTGATCGCTGATCAGAGTGGGCACCGAGGCGAGAGAATTATCGAGTCCGCGGACCCTGGTCCAGAAACCTGCTGCGCCGGGATTCGAACCCTGGTCCCGGGCCGTCTTCTGCTCTCGGGTCTGCCGCCTCTAACCAGTGAGCCACACCACTTCACTATGCTTTACACTCTTGGAGTCATAATTCTAGGCGTTTTACCTGTTGAGGCTAATGATTACCTTCACACTACTTTGTGTTCACTAAATATACCAAAGGCACAAAACATGCTGTGTGCCTAAGACCACAGGGTCTGCTTTTGGGCTCCTGGTAACTGGCACGGTACATGAGGGCCGCCTCACTTCCTTTTCACACTATACAAGAAAGCAGGAAATATTTACGTCTCAATAGCGACAATGCTGTAACTCATTGTACTGTATAGTATTTCAGCATTTACATAGTTCTTCCTTCTCCTGACAAGGCCACACAGATCTGATTTGCCTGTGCGTCCGGGGATCCTTGCGTAGTACATGGTGGACATATTTTGGCCTGTTTTGGAGGTGCTTAGTGACGTGCGTGAGGCTCAAAGTCTTCAGACATGGTGCAGCAAATGTTTCCCTGCATAAACAGAGTGTTTGAGAAAAAGCCACGCATACTAATGTGTTACAATGAGGTCTCTCTGCTACTAAAGTTGTTTTACGCTTCTTCACGCCTTGCTGAAATCGATAGCAATAACACACAAGTTATTCTGAAACTTTGACATGGAATAGATATGTGCAGGACTGGCCAAAAGTATGGAAAGATAGAAAGTAATGCTCAAAGTCTCTTATTCCTAATGACATTTTGACAACTATATAGTATGTCACCTCATTCGAAAAATGATGCAAAGCACTAAAAATGTTACTCGCTTTTGCACGGACAAATGCTATGGTGTAGAGACCATTAGTTCTCAATTTCCCCTGATCCAAAAAGTGTTATACTAGAATATCCATAGTGAGCTTATATCCATATTTTTTTTAAAATACGCTGAGATCAGGAGTTTACTAGCCTGTATCTTTTAGGGTGTTTTGCTGTACAGTTGTGAGGTTAAGACTCCCTGTTCACTCACCTGCCTCGCTAGTGTCATTGGCCTTTATTATTTTTTTTAATTGTAGAAATAGTCAATTAAAACCATGAACCTTGCAAATAACATACATAACAGAGCATATACATAAAACATTCTAATAATTGTTGTCCATCAAGATCAAACTAACAAAATGTTACTACCCATCCTGTTAGTAATTTGCGTATAAAGTGCCAATGTGCAAAGTTTATTCAGGGAAGAAGCCAAAAAGCCTAAACAATGAATTCGAACCATAAACCTTACAAAAGGCAGACATAATCCGACTTGTACGTACACATCTAAAAATAGTTGTCAATCATAAACAGACCTTTTCATTTCTTAAATGGGGAGCACATATACATTTTACTATACAGTCAATCAAAAATGTCTGAATAAAAATGCTAACCTGTAAGGGTAGGGTCACAGGTTAGGAAAAGCTATACCATGTGCAAACATTACATAGAGGAAAGCCTATTATGTAAATGTATGCCGAGAAAGAGGGGGTGGGGGGTGTTTGGGGAGACTGGTACAAGTTGCTAATGCGATCATGTTTATGCAGATTGCACTAAAAGTGTTAAACCTCTGTCAGCAACCCTAAATAAGTTTTTATTGATACATAGCTTAATGGAATAGGGGCAGGTTAAAATGACTGGCCAAGAAAGGCTATACGATATGCATATTTTACATTGTGGAAAGCCTATCGTGGAAATTCATGCCGGGAAAAAAGGCGGGCATGGGAAGACTGGTATAAGCTTTACGAACTGAGGCGATCGTGTTTATGCAGATTGTTCTAGAAGTGCTATTGGTACATGGCTTGCCGGAATAGGGAGCAACTTATGTCTGTTCCCCTTGCAACCCGTCACTGCGTTGCGAAGCACCCCATGAGTTCCTGTTAAACGTTTTCATTTCTTAATTGGGGATCATCTATAAAATTCCTATACAAAAGTATGCAGATATAGTGCCAATGTGCGACGTTAGGGTAACAGGCCAAGGACTAGGTAATGTGCAAATTTTATATAAAGGAAACCCTATTGTGCAAAATCATGCCAAGAAAAGAGGGTTAGGTGAGATTGGTACAGGTTTTCAGATCTGAAGTAATCTTGTTAATGCATTTTTGCAAATTGCACTGAAAGCGCTAAACCTCTTCGAGCAGAAGTAATGATACATACTTGACGGGATAGGGAGCAGCTTATGTCCATTTCCCTAGTAGCCCGTCACTGCATGACAAATCACCCCATTGATTACTATCTTTGCTCTCTTCATCAAACCCCTCCTGCCCAACCCCACCAATGTCCGAGACTTTACACTAACCAGGGTTTAAAACAAGTCCAGGAACTGTACTACTGTAATGTTCAGCATTGTATTTCTTTGGTCCAATGACTCCATCAGTGTGGTTCTACGGGTACTGACTCCTAGGTTGTTAAACTCTATTCTTAACAAATTTCTTCGCTGTGTTACCATAGCAGGACAGATGCAAATGACGTGTGGTAAAGTCTCATTCTCCTGGTGAAATAGGCAGCAACTGTTGTCTGTCCTTGGCCGCCTTCTCTCCATTTTAGGAGTAAATCTAGTGCGGGCATCTCACTGATCCCAGGGCCAGGTATGCCTGTTTTATCTTTCAATGGTAGTCTATTACTAGAAAAGGCGATTTTGTTAGAGTGGTGTATGATTTCAAGACCAGCCGCCCATGTAACCGTTTGGACAGCTGTTCTTGATGATCTCGCACCCAACTTGTAGTTTAGTCTATTTGTTTACCGCTTTCTTGAAAGCTTGCCCAGATAGATTTGCATTCCACAGGATGTCCAATGCAAGCCTCCCAATGCTGTTCTCAAGTTATTTCTTGTAGTCTCCATTCCTCCTTTGGGAGTTGATATCAGTCCAAACTCGGTGGGCCAGTATATCATCTGCAGCTGAGCGCAATTTGTGACCAAGCTTGATAAATGCCGCAGGTATAGCGAGTGAATATTTTGTTATTGAGAACTCCAACCCTACTTGGGGTGGTGAGGCTGATTCTGGGTAACCGGGTAATTTGTTTTTAAGATCTTATCACCAGTAAATCAAGTAGACTTGTCTCAGCACCTAACATTATTTCTGATCCATACAAATCGCTAGTGTCATTGGCCTAGAAACCCTTTCCTTTGCTAGCGAGAAGCATTGTTTTATCTTACAGCCACGTGAGATGGCAGTTTGTACCCTGTGACATGGCTGGTTCACTATTTGCAGGTCATCGCAGTGATTAGTTTCTTGATATTCCACTTTGCAAGGTGTCAGCAGGCACTGCCACATAACAAAAGTCCTCTGCGCTGAAACAGATTGCCGTGCCCACTGGACTCAACAGTAAACTTAATGCCCATGGTTCAATCTAATCAAAGTAACAGATTTCACTGACCTTTGTACTAGTGAATACAGTTGAGGAAATTGGAGACCAGCAAGTCAAGGTTGCATTGGTAAATTCGACCAGGAAGTGTAGGGAGCTAACATTAATTTGGGGAAATAAGAGTTTAGACCATTTTGTTCGAAGATCTTTGGAGTGCCTGAAGCCAGGATCTTGGTCAAGCTGTGAAGCAAGGATTGGTCACTGGTTTTCTTGTTTCAAATTATGCAATTCACCCACTTGATTGCTAGCTTCTTTGCTTTTATGTGGATCACCAAAGTGTATACCTTGCTTGTCCTCCTAAGTGAACCTTGTGGACACTGGCCAGCCCATCCAGGTGCCAAGTCTGTTGAACTTGTGGCTCCTTAGCAAAGTTATCCAGCAGCCTCATCCTATTTTCCCACAGTAAGTAGTAAGTATTCAATGTGGGCGTACTTTAACCATTATCTGCCAACACCTTCATTTATACCTTGGGTGTTTTGCCCACCTATGCCAGAATTTACCTTATGTCTATTTGCTATATTGTAGGTGGTGCAGTTACTTAACATGTACAAGTGTTTCATTCTAACCCATAAATCTTTTTTTTTTGCAGTCTGCATCCGGAACTGATTTATTGCAAGTCGCTATCAATTATTTTAACTTTGAAGAAGCAGGCTAGTGAAATAAATAATTTTCCTATGATCACCATTTGTTCAAGCAGGCTATTTGGGAATTTTCCATGTTTTTATTGGGTTATATTAGGCAATTTACCCATTCCATGGCTATCTTTCTCCTTCCTTTTGTCACCTGGGTTTTTTATTTTCCTTTACATTTATGGCACATGATGGCAGAGCATGGATGGCATGTAGAAGCTACATTAAAGATTAGTAGGTTTGGGACTTAAATTTCCAAGGGTGCCCTAATCCTGAGTCGGAGCCAGGCCTCTGGTGGGAGATATAAGTGGCTCGTTTACTTCTGTCATACACAATTTCTTTTACTTCTTCGGCTCTATTGTTTCTTCATCTAACCTTTCAGTCCCAGTTTGTGCTTTAAAACTACTATTTCATATCCATCATATCTGTTTGATGGTCTTCTCCTTGCCACTAACCCCTTTAAATTTCAAACGGGGCACCTTCAAAAGGTGATGTTATATCATTACAAAATGAAAAATTGTGAGTATAAATTCCCCAACTTTCAAAATTTATTGTAAGTATATCTACAATGCTTTGGTCTACATAAATTTTTATTTATTAATGTTTATGAAAAAAGTACAACTAAAGTTCCTTTTCATCAAGTCATGGCTTTTCAAGTATTAACAATCTTTTGAATGTTTTGTTCAAATTATTCGTGTTTTGCTTAATTAATATGTCTCATTCGTTTTATTGATATTTTTAAACATTCATCATAAACACATTTAACATGGCTACGACCTGAATGTAAAAATAAATATTTAAAAACTGATATATCAGTTCATCGTACAATTACAACAGTATGGGATATGGAAAGTGAATTATATATTTTTTTAAATTAAATTGTTTATTATGTGAAATAACTTTTTTTTAGAAATGTAGATTTTGTGTTCATAAGTGTGTGTGTGTGCGTGTATATATATATATATATAGACGCTCCAATCACACCTGCCTGCCGCACTCAAAGGCTGGTGCCTGCTTGTCGGGGGTGCACCCAACATCAATATCTGCTCCAAAGGTCCCTCACCGCAATCCTGCGGAAATCAGGTAGCAGCACTCCCAGGGTTGTATTCACAATATTTATTATTCAAAAGAACGCGCTTTCGGCACTTGGCCTTCTTCAGTAATGAAACGGAAGTCACGGCAAACATCATCCATTTAAAACCATCACGTGTCATGTCAACATGGAGGTAGACTCAATGACGAGAGTCTGGTCGCCATCTTAAAGTGCGTCATACATATATTACAATATTGTAAGCTCGATAGAAGCAGCATAATGCACATCGCCTAAGACAAATATTGAAGGACATGATAATACACATTATCGCTCAAAGATACAGACTATAGGTATAACGCCCTGAATGGGCGTACCTTGCTGAAATCATATCCATTCTATACATATATGTCTGCACCCAGACCCGCACCAAAGGTGCTGTTATCCTGCCCTGAATGGGCAAGTGTCCTCTCCATGAGGATATACGTGATCAATACAATACTTCAATCAACCAAAAGCCATATCGCAAATCATATGCATCAAAAAACAATTCATCATAGAAAGGGGGGGGGGGGGCAAAATTCATGATTAACAGTAGAAATCATCCATCATATACACTCTATGAACCCCCAAGTCCTCATGCATGTTAAGACCCATAGGCATTTTACTTTGCAGATAAATTCTATATCGCGACTCAAGGCGCCTGAGTTTTTGTAATCTGTCTCCCCCTCTCACACTCAAGGGGACAGAGTCTAGACAAAAATATGATAACAGATCCCTGTTACGTGCATGTTCCTTGTCAAAATGTCTAGCCACAGGATAGCTCACATCCGCATTCTGGATCGCTCTTTGATGATCTAGTATTCTTAATTTTACTGGATTTGTTGTGCTGCCGACATACCTTCTGCCACAAGGACATGTCAGGCAATACACAACATATGGTGAGAAATGTTTGTATTTTTCTTGGTTTCTTAACCCCTGGCACATTGTAATATACAGTACGTTTACTCACTTTACACGCCTTACAGCGACTACAAGGAAAGAAGCCTTTCATGGGTTCAGACTTAGGTTTAGGTTTGAACTCTTCATGGTGACTATGTACTAGGTAGTCTTTCAATGCCCTAGCTTTCCTAAAAGTCACCAACGGGTAGGAGGGTAAGTATTTCTTTATAACACTGTCTGTCATAAGGATATTCCAATGCTTACGCATTATGCGTTCAAGATCTGAAGCATTGCTAGAGTAGGTCGTTATGAAGCTAAACGCCCCAACATCTGTTTTTACTTCTTTGTTTTCTAGCAGCTTTTTTCTCTCTAGATTGCTCGCCTTACTCCAATCCTATCTGAGTACGCCATCTTTGTACCCTCTTGCTTTGAACCTTTGTATGCTGCTAACCGCAGCTCTGCGGAATTCCTGCTCATTGGTGTTATTCCCCTTAATCCAGAGCAGTTCCCCGTAAGGTATACTGTTAACAAGACTCTTCGGGTGACTGCTGGTCGCATATAGAGTGGAGTTCCCAGCAGTCGCCTTACGGAAGAGTCTAGTTTGCAAACTGTCATTCTCAATAAACACTATCAGGTCTAAGTAATTAACTTCAGTTTGACTTACTTCTCCTGAGAACTTAAGATTGTTGTGGTTAGTGTTAAGCACTTCAATATATTCTCTGGCCAATTCGACTGACTCCTCCATGATTATAAAAAGGTTGTCGATATAACGGTACCAACCCCTCACGAGGTCGTTCCATTTCTTGTTAGCGGATGACCAGGCCACATACATATACACACATCCGAGGAGTGGCGTCTTCTATAGCAGGCAAATTATTTGTATTTGGATATATATATATATATATATATATATATATGTTTCTTTTCCTTCCTTGTTTGCTCCTTCCGGAACAAATTGACCCTCTGGGGAGTGGCGCACACACACCGGCAGAGTGTACCGGCTGTCAATGATTTCAAATTAGGAGCATGACCCACTCGCAGACACCAGCCCATTGGGGAGATGCTAACAAGCAAAACGCAGTGTCTGCTGCAGGAAGGGCATCTGAGAGGGGTGACATCATACTCTGACCATTCTGGAGTAAGAGCGGAATCTCAGCAGGAGATCGAAAATACGCTTATGATCAAAGATCGCTTGACCAAGAACATTCTGCCACAAAGTTAATGCAGGTACAAAAAAGAAAATTTCATGTAACATCGAGAAATAACCAGATCCACTGTGATTCCATGTGAAAATGCAGCAGTACAGAGCATTATGGGACTTGTATTCTTAACTGCTGGTCATGTGACTTTTAATATAAAAGAGCGGACACAATGCACTTTGCTTTTTAATCTATTTCCTACCTGTGACCAAGGCTGCTGCTGAAACGCATAAGGGATGAAATCGGTGTGCTGCTCCAAACCGCTGTGATTAAAAACTCCGCTTCCAGAAAAGGGCCTCGTGAAACTTTATCAATGACTGTATTGACATGCACTTTCAGACGTGATCAAGGCTCTCGCCGAAACGCGTTGTGTGAATTAAATAGGATTACAAGATTGTTGGCTGCCTGTTTCTTTCCTGAGAGCATACGACGATTGACTTTTGTGGATATAAATATATATCTTTTTTTTTTGCTCCGTTGCACCAGCCTGCTGCACACACGAACAGTGCCTGCCCCAGCGGGGGTGCACCCGCTAATTCAATGTCCGCTCCACACTGCTATCGGGTAATCGTACCCTTCCACACAGATGACAGCACTCACGGGGAGAGTTCCAATAAAGCTTTTATTTCTTAGGAACTCGGGACGCACAACAGACTCGTTTCGGCGGTTGCCGCCTTCGATGTTTCTAGCACAAAACGCCAGCGTCGCCATTATTTTTTAAAGTATTTTTCGCGCCATCACCAAGGCAACTGAAACAGTAAACGGACTAAAACGGCACATCCCCATTCTACGAGGGCCAGAATTCCGCCATCTTTAAATGTCAATACATATGAATTACTTCGCCATAGTATATATACAATGTACTGGCTTCTCATATCTCTGAGAACTTGTACAGCTGTTCAAATTCAGAATATGAACAAATTCATCCCAGTGTTCCATCAAGCACTGTATGGGCAGTTTCATCTTTTGCCATAAAAACTAACACAGATAGCGCATAATAAACATTTTCCAATTCATGTGGAGACTGGAGACAGCCGCTTCCTACATCATCTCAAGGAGAATCTCAAACTTAAAATTAATCATACTGGTTTCAGGTAATATAATAATAAAAATAAAATAAAGTGAAGTAAAGATAATAGAACCTTTCTTCAATGCAGACTTACGAAAAGCATTCAGATCCTGTTTCTTAAGTTAGCACCATCACGCATTGCTTTCTATTTAACAGTATTATCCCAGTGGATTGCCGCCAGGCGCAGTCACTAATGCCGCTTGCTCTCCTGGAATAATGGCACTCGAGCCAAATGCAGGTTCGCAGCTCGACGGACTTGCTGGGGTGCTTAGACAGCATCTGGGCAGTCGTCTGCGGCTCAGGCAACAAGCCGCTAAACACCCAAATACAAATGTGTCTGCTATAGAAGACGCCACTCCTCGGGAGAGTATATCCAACAATTTCTTTATTGCAGGAAGCAGCACAGCGACCAGGTCTCAGCCAGCGCAAATAGTTTCCTTAAGCCCAACGCGTTTCATGATAAACACTGCAGCAAGTCCGTCTAGCGGCGAACCTGCATATGGCTGTGCTGCTTCCTGCAATAAAGAAATTGTTGGATATACTCACCCGAGGAGTGGAGTCTTCTATAGCAGGCAAATTATTTGTATTTGGATGTATATATATATATATATATATATATATATATATATATATATATTTTTAGGTAGGAAAGCTAATGACAACAATATCTAATTTAAATACTTTTAAGAAGTACATGAAAACTTTAGGATCAAGATAATTATGAAATCGATATTGCTTTTATGATTTTAATTAATCGAATAAAGCTTGCCTTGACTTGACTTGAAATCGATATTTAAATCATCTTATTTTTTAATGACGGTATTTTAGGGTGGCTATTGTATCACTGAACCATTAGCTATTCCATGTATTGTCTTGTATGTAAATTTTTGTTGCGCATTTCGGTGTAACAGGGCGACGCCCTAAAGTTCCCCTTGCTCACTCCTGTTGTGCTGTGGTTGTTTTGCTCAATTAATGCAGTGTCCAGCACTGCTTAGGGCACCAGCACTATACTCTCAGGAGTATTGCTACTGGGTGAAGGCGCGTATGTTCCAGCGTACCCTTTCTTTAAAACAGGTGTCTTGTCTATCATACGCGGGCAAGTACTCCGAACAGTGCAGTTGTCTGGATTTGTTTTAATCTCGCACTATGCTTCAAATATTCTTGAAACTTGAATTTCTTCTACACCTTGCTTTCTTGACCCACCCCGTATTCTCTTTTCTGTACCTCAGAGTCCACTGATGATGGGTTAGCCAGTAGGTTGTGTTCCAGGTAAGACTTTAAAAAAACTTTTAGGGGGCGTGGCCAAGATGGCGGGCTGAGAGGTCGCACTTGCCGAGAGCTCCCGGGCCCCTGAAACCCTGCACCGCCTGCAACCGCTGATTCCCCCCCGGATCAAGCGGTGACTGAGCCTGGAGACCCCGGTGGTGGTGTGGAGTGATCGTTGAGCCTTGATTGCCCCGCCGGAGGTGCGATTCTGACCGAGATAGCCTGGCGCGGAGCCCGCTGGGCGGCTTGTGTGCGATCCGGAGGCCGCGAGACCTCCAGGCTTGGGATCTCGACGGTGTGCTCTGCTGCCTGTGAGTGACCCGCTGGAGTGCCTGCACCGCGGTGCCCGAGTGGGTGCCGAAGGGGACTTCGCGAGCGGAGCCGACCGGAGGAGGTCGACGAGAGCGGAGCTGAACGGAGGAGGTCGACTGAGGCGGAGCCGGCGTCCGGCTGCTACGCAAGTCCGGGGCTTGAGAGTACTCGCCTCGTGCGGCCGCTCCGGCCCAACCCCGGTTGTGGAGGAGTGGCGTTGCGCCCCCGGAGCAGATATTCCCCTAGGAGTGCCGGCCTCGGCTGCCCATGCCCCGCGAGCCTGCCCTCCGGCTGTGTTTCTGGCCACTGGACTTGCGACGGGGGTAGGCCTCACTCCCTGGGCGTTGGCCCATTGACTGTAACGGGCGGCCATTTTGTGAACTCCGGCCCGGCTGCCCGGCCTTGCTCGGGGTCTCTGTGTGGCGGTGCTTCCTGTCCGGTGTATAGCTGCCCTGGCCCTGGTGACCTCTCCGCCGAGCGACGGCCATCGTTGACTCCCGTGCCGCCAGGATGTCGAACGCTAGGGGACAAAGGAGGGGCGATCGGACTTTGCGGACATGTTGGGGCGCGGTGCCCTACGCAGCGGAGGGAGCCAAACCGCCACGACCTCCCCGGCCCCTTCCAGGGGCGCTGATGGCGGAGAGCCCCCGGTGACACGATCGTTCCTTGAGTCGCTGTTCAGCTCCTTGCGGGAGGATTTTCAGACTTTGAAGCAGGAGGTGGTACGGAGAGAGGTGGACTCCCTGGGGGAGCGGGTCAACACCGTGGAGGAAGCTGGTCACTCCAGGGACGAGGAGATCACCCACCTGCAGCAAGAGGTCCTGCGGCTGCGGGAGCAACAGATCGAGCTGCAGGCCCGCGCCGAGGACCTCGAAAATTGGTCCAGGCGGAATAACATCAGGGTCCGAGGCGTCCCGTCCGGTGAGGAGGGTGAAGACGTGACCGCATACCTGGAGGCCCTCTTCCGTGCAATTTTAGGGGAGTCAGAAGACTTTCAGGTTCGCATCGACAGGGCGCACCGGGTGGGCCGCCCCCGCAGGTCTACAGCGCCCCCCCCAGACATCCTGGCCTTCCTGCCGGAGCGGATCCTCCGCGAGGCGCGGCGGCAGCAGCCTTTCCGATTCCGAGACCACCCGGTGGCCCTCTATCAGGATTTATCTACGGTCACATTGCAGAAGAGAAAATCTTTTAAAATCGCCACGGACTTCCTCCGGGAGCAGGGGACGCAGTACTCTTGGGGGCACCCTTTCCGCCTGATTTTTCGGTGGAACGGAACATTGCACCAGCTCCGGTCCCTCCAGGATGTCTGCGCGGTGTTGGGCATCACAGCATCGGATACAGACACCCCCGCGCCGCGCCGCAGACGAAGCACTCGGGACGGTTGGCAGCAGGCTGGGGAGAGGCGCTCCCCACCGCCGGAGCGACCGGACTCGCCCACAATTCGGGCGGACATGTCGGCCGCCATTCAGGAGGCCTCCAGAGCGACGGCGACCGGTGAAGTGGCCCTGACGGCCTGAACTTACTCCGGGGGGAGTCTGCACTAGCCTTTTCTTATTGCAGGTGCGGGGGTTCTGGGGGTGGGTGGGGCAGGATGGCGAGTGCAGGTGGTGGTGGCCGGACATCCACTAGACTGACTTTCCACGGCCTTGTCCGATAAGGACCGGACTGGGACAATGACTTCTTTGCATAGTTTGAGAAGCGGGGAGCGGGAATGGGAATTGCAGGGGGGTGTTTTGAGCTTGGGGGTTTGCAAGGGGGCTGGAAGTTGGGAGTGGTGTGGGGTTGGGTGTGTGAGGTTCCAAGGGGAGGGGGGGGTTCCTCTAGTTGTGGGGTTTTGGGGTTCGGGGACTGTACTGTGCCGTAGGGATGTCTGTGTTTGCTGTGCACTGAGGTTTCGTGAGGTGGCCTCCATGTTCGCTTGCTGGGCATTGCCCACCTATGTGCGTTTCAATGATTCCCCTCCTTGATGGCTCTTAAAGTTGTTACTCTGAATGTGAAAGGGCTGAATAATCCGGTTAAAAAGCGGGCGGTATTGTCTCTGTTGGAGAACTCCCAGGCTGATATCTGCCTGCTACAAGAGACCCATCTGCTGGCCAAAGACTGTCCCAGAATGCGTACCCCCAAGTTCCCCACGCAGCTTTTCTCCTCCAGCGCTTCCAAAAGGCAGGGGTGGCACTTCTGTTCTCCAGGGGGTTCAGGGGGGAGATCTTACACAAAGTGGCGGAACAGAAAGGGAGGCTCTTGGCATACAGGATTAGGGTGGGAGGCTTGGTGCTGACTGTAGGCTCTATCTACGGCCCCAATGATCGCCAGGATCAATTCTTGCACAGGGCACTGGAAGACGTGGCGTCCACCTCTGATAGGCACATAGTGTTGGGGGGAGATCTGAATCTGGTTTTCGACGCGGCTCTGGACAGGTCTGTGCAACGGCGCCACCAGTTGGGAGAACTTTCGGGCTCGGTTCGCACCCGACTTGAGGAGCTGGACTTGCATGACATGTGGCGCCACCTCCACCCTACTACCCGCGCGTACTCTTACTTCTCACATGCACACAAGTCCTATGCGGGACTGGACCATCTACTTGTGTCGGGTCCGATGCTCGTTTTAGCCTCGAACGCTGACATGGGGGTCCTCTCTCTTTCCGATCATGCGCAGGTGGAGGGTACTTTCAATCTGCCCCCGGTGGCTCGGCCCAGAGGGGTCTGGTGACTCCGGGACACGCTATTGCACAGACGGTCGACGGTGGAACAGATTCGCGCGGCCATTGCGGACTTCCAGCGCGTAAACGACAATGACGACACCTCCTGCGCGACGCAGTGGGCAGCCCTGAAGGCTGTGCTCCGGGGCGAATTTATCGCTATCTCCTCGGCGGAGAACAAGGAGCGACAGCTCAAAAGGGACGAGCTTACCCGGCAGGTGCGGGAGCTGGAGCAGGTTCATCATAGAACGGGAGCCCCCAGAGTCTGGAGGCAGCTGAAAGCCGCCAGGAAACTCTTGTCTGCCCTGGACATGGACCGGGCGGAGTACGCGATGCTTCGTCTGAAGCACAAGTATTATACCGGTGGCGACCGATGCGGATGGCTCCTGGCCAACAAGCTCAGGGTGCAACACCAACAGCACCGAGTGAAGGAGCTGGTTAACCCGGACGGAGGTTCTGTCACGGAAGATAAGCAAATAGCGGACGTTTTCCGTAGTTTTTACGCAGACCTCTACACTGGCGAGGCCCCCTCCGCCCGGGCGGAGACGGACTATCTGGAGTCGGTGCCGCTCCCGTCGTTAACGCCGGATCAGGCTCAGTATCTGGAGCGGGAGATCCGTATCGAGGAGGTGGTCACGGCGATCTCCCGGCTCAAACCGGGCAAGGCCCCGGGACCGGATGGCTTCATCCCTCTGTTTTATAAGACCTTCTGTCAGGAGCTGGCGCCTCTGTTGCCCCGCCTTTTCAACGCGTTCGCGGAGCCGGGTGCCATTCCCCCCGAATTTCTTCAGGCCACGGTCTCCGTGATCCCGAAACCGGGCAAGGACAGGACTGCCTGTGGGTCCTATCGTCCTATCTCGCTTCTGAACACGGACTTGAAAGTGTTCACCAGCATATTGGCAGCACGCTTGGCACTTCATCTCCCGGGCATGGTCGATTCGGATCAAGCGGGCTTTGTGCCTGGCAGGCAGACAGTGGACAACACGAAGAGGATGACTCATATTCTTGAGAAGGCCTCCAGGATCCCCGGGGAAAGGATGCTCCTTTCCATAGACGCGGAGAAGGCGTTTGATAGGGTGCACTGGCCCTACCTGGAGAGGGTCTTGGGCAAGTTCGGGATAGGCAAGAAGTTCCGGCATCTGAGCTTCAACTGCTACCGGTTCCCGTCCGCGGTGGTCCGAGTGAACGGAGGCAGTTCCCGGCCCTTTCCCATAGAACGGGGTACGCGACAAGGATGCCCACTGTCCCCTTTGCTCTTTGCTCTTTATATGGAGCCGTTTGCTCAAAGGGTTCGGCAGAACCCCGATATCGTCGGAGTCAAGATGGGCGAATTTCATCACGCGATTAGCCTATATGCAGATGACGTCATTTTGACGCTCGATGACCCACGGAGGTCGCTGCCGGCTTGCATTGCGGAATTGGACCTCTTCGCCGCGGTGGCGGGCTTTAAGGTGAACCTCGGGAAATCAGCTGCCCTCGACATTTCGCTCACCAGCGCCACCAGGGCGGAACTGCAGAGGCTTTACTCTCTGAGCTGGTCCGGGGACCGGATTCCGTATTTAGGAATCCTGTTGGCGCCCTCCCTCCCTCCCGGCGATGGTCACGGCCAATTATGCGGCTTTGAGCACGAAAATCAGAGAGGAACTGGGTCGGTGGGATAAGGGCACGCTGTCGCTGCTAGGTAGGGTGGCCGCAGTGAAGATGACACTCCTGCCTCAGGTACTATACCTGTTTAGGGCGTTGCCGCTCCAGCCCCCCACAGGGTGGCTCGCGGAGACTCAATCGGCCATTGCGCGGTTTGTGTGGCAGGGCCGTAGACCACGGATTAAGAGGAACATCGCTACGCTGGCGCCTGAATCTGGGGGGCTAGGGATACCAGATTTACGGAAATACTTCCACGCCGCCCAACTCCGCTATCTGGTGGAATGGAGCCGGTGGGAGTCAGACAAACACTGGCTGTTCCAGGACCAGGCGGTAGCAGGCAGGACGCTACAGGAGGTCCCTTTCTTGAGGCGGGCTCATCGACCCCCTAACCTCTACGCATCTCTTGTGACGCGTGTCCCGCTTCGGGCGTGGGACTCGGTGGCCACTAGGCATGAACTTACTACTTTTCCCTCTCCCTTCGCGCCGTTAATTGGCAATCCGGACTTCGGTCCGGGAACTGAGCCTGGTGCTTACGAGCACTGGCGGGCAGCCCGCTGTTGCACTTTGTATCACCTATACGGCCCTGAGGGTGTCATCCCCTTCCAGGACTTGCAGCGGGACTACGGCTTCCCTGAGACGGAGCGCATGAGGTATATGCAGGCGCGCCACTGGGCACTACAACCCCAAGTGCGCGAAACGGCGGACCGGGAGATCACGGTGTACGAGCGCTGGTTAATCACTCGCACGTCGGACGCTAAACTAATCTCCGATTTGTATAAGATGCTGCAGCCCCCCCCCCCCCCTTTCACATTCACAACCCCGGTCGGGAGCGTTGGGAACGGGAGCTCGGACGAGTGTTGAGCCACACAGAATGGGACCACATCTCCTACCGCTCACGCCACTCGGCCTATCACACGGGGCTCACGGAGACCTTCACCAAAATTTCGACCTACTGGTACCGCACTCCTGAGAAATTACATGAGATGGACAGGTCAATACCGGGGACGTGCTGGCGTAACTGTGGCCAAACTGGCACGCTTACACACATACTGTGGGACTGTCCCCTTTTGGCTTCTTATTGGGAGGAGGTTCTGGGTGAGGTGGACAAATGTTTTGAGATAGAGCTGCCGCGGTTCCCTGCCTATGTTCTACTGGGTTTGCCGAATGGGTTGATGTACCCCCTCAGGTCTAGAAGGGGTAGACAGATTGCGATAGCTCTAGGGTCAGCGGTGCAAAACATTCTCATACACTGGCGCTCCACCACACTCCCCACTGTTGTCGGCTGGCTGCATAGATTGTGGCATGTCCTTGGCATGGAAAAGATGTCCTTAGTGGCCCTGGGGGATACAGATGCTTTTGAGGAGCTGTGGGCGCCTTTCCATAGCCTGTTGTGTTCTGAGTTCAGGGAGATCACCTGCCCTAGGTATCTCAGGTTGTTACGGCTGACACCGCCACCGGATCCGCCTGTTTGATTGGTCGGAGTTGGCATTGAGTAGCGGAGTCCACCGGAGGGTCGATACGAGGGGAGAGCAGATGATCATTGGCACAGTACAGGGGGTGGGTTGGGGTGCGGTAGGTGGGGGGTTTTGTTGGTTGGGTAGGTTGTGGAGCAGGGTTGTTTCCCCACCCCTTTCCCCTCCCCCCCCCTTTTTTTTCCCCTCCCTTCCCCCCCTTCCCTCTTCCCCTTCCCCCCCCCCCTCCCCCCCTTCTTTTTTATCTTTAACCACAGGCGCACAAGCTGTGTTTCCAAGCCGGATGGTACCTACTGAAGGGACAGAACTGCTGTGATGTATCTACTGTACTGTACGCATTGATTGTGGGGCACCTGTGGTTTTTTTTTTTTTTCTTGCCCTGTTGTTTCCTTCCTTACCCTGCTTCAATAAAATACTTTAAACCTAAAAAAACTTTTACTGTGATGTTCCCTTAACAAGAATGGGAGACTGGGCAACCTTTTGTTCATAGTCCACATAGCAATTAGCTGAACTAGCGTTGTTTTTTTCTACTTTGATGATCAGGTACAGTTTGATAAAGTCTTATTCTGCAACACCCTTGTCCACTTAACTTTCCATAAACGCTTTTTGATTAAGTGCCTATGCGTTTCATGATTGTGATATGGGTGCACCGAATTGGAAATGTCAACATAGTATGAATCTTTTAATGTAAACCTTCATTTATCAATGAAGGACAACCTCATTTTATAGCCCCTACACAAGGCAAACTTGATGTTCTCATCAGTGATAAGTGTTTTAAAAGGTTACCTGCAACATTGGGCCCACTATTTATTATTACTTGTTCTGCCCCATCATCTTCCTCAGATGTGCTAAGGCCTCCATTGACCAGTGAGTCTATCTGATTTAAAGAGCATCCTTTTGATTTGCAAGATGGACCCACTTCTCTCTTCACTTGGGTCTAGATTACGAGTTTGGCACTCTTGTAGTGGACAGCAACGCCAGTAACATTTTGGGTGCCAGCGCCCGAAATATTAATACTTACAATCTGGTCTCACATGCGCTACTTTGGTGGTTACATAGCTGTCCCTTCTAAGGCTCTCATGAGTGCCTTACAAAGGTTGCACTTTGGGACCACCAAAGCACGTTCCAGCCGAGGAAAAAAAGTACCATAGCCTACATTTCTTCCTGTGCTGAAACTGGGTGTGTAGAGTGCCACTCTGCATGCACCCCAATGCTGATGTGCAAAACAGGGGTCCCTGTAGGCTACTCTTAGTTTCCTAACTGCCACACATTTCATGGCGGGCTCACCACAATAAAAAGGAGACCAGTGAAGAAACTCATAATGAGCCTGTCGGTGCTGTATTGGTACCCCAGCATCTTGCTGCCCCAGACGGTTGCAGCAACTCCGAGGATTCATGGATCCCGGGGGTTGAGGCTGTCCTTTATTGGTCGCATCATCGATGCAGCGGGGCCTGCACCACCACACCTGCTGCCGTAGTTGTAAATACCCAATAAGGGGCCTATTATGAGTTTTTAGCAGAGTGGTGGGACCGTGGTGCAAACATCCTTGCCACAGCTCTGCCAAAGATCACCCCACCTTGCCGCCAGATTACATATTTATAGTAATGTGGCAGGCGGGAAACGTGGAGGTTCCATGGAGGTACCTCTTTTAAAGGCTGTGATGCCATTAAAAAGCCATTGCATTGGGATCGCACTACAAGGTTGCTTGCAGGCATGGACTCGAAAGTCCATGCCGGTCATGAACCTATGTGTATGCACAGTGGTGGGCACATGTTATGCTCCCCTGTGTGCATGCGCATGCGTTTGAGACTCGGGAGCTCTGCACTGCCCCATTTGTTTCCTCTCTGCCAGTGTTTTCATGGCAGTGGGACCGCCATGAAAACCCTGGCTAAGAGGAAAATCGTACTTGGTGGTGCTGTGGGGGTTTAGCCAAGCGTATTGCGGCTTCTGACTGCTCCTCCTACGAAAGGCTGTTCCCTGACAGGCAGTCCCCGGGCAATTAGACTGCCCGAGTTGTAATCAGGTGGTTGCACCGCATGTGCGGCAGTGGCTAGATCCACCAGTCCTCCACAGTAGTGGCGATCATCAGATTACTAGACTTGTAATTGGAGCCCAAGTCTTTTCAATCCCAGTTTGAAAGAAGGTAATCGTTAACTCTTAAGCAATGTTACCTCTATTTTTTTCCTTTTTTGTGCCGCAGTGTAAGGTCTCTGTGCGCTACAGCCAAGGCTATGTGCGTCAAGAACCGACCACACGTGGGGGTGCAGCGACCCGGTTCTAACATGGGGATTCCTGCTTGATTGTGAGTAGCACGCTACTCCGGAACCCAAACGGGAATAGTGGGGAATTAGTATAGGGAAATATGAAATTAATTTGAGTAGTGAACCAAGCGCAAAGAGTCCGACACCTAAAAGCACTCAGTCAACATTAGGGTAGAAACTGATCATGGAAAAGAAGCTGCCAGTTCTGCCCTGAGAACAATCTGGGCCAGTCTCAGACTGGAAGAGTAAAATGCAAGCCAGGGAGAGGGGCTGAGAACCCCCCTTGTTGTGGAGACATATTGTTGGTACAGACCTGGAGGATGAATGGCCCAGTTCACACCTGGGAAGGGGGAGGCGTGAGCATACCTTCCACAATTCCCAGCTATTTGTGTCACAAGTAGGGCTGATAGATGTATCCCCTGCATTCTGGGATTTGTGATCCTGGTTTTACAATACTACTATTCCCAGAATGCGAAGTAAGCACCTGTACTGGATAAAACTTCCCATAATTATTTATGATGTTTGTCTGCACACAGTACTTTTGACATAATCAATAAAGAACGGGCTTTTATAGTGCATAAACTGAATTGTGTGCTAATGTAGGAAACTGTTCTCTTGCTGTACCCTTTTAGGTCTTGCGTAGCGTTGCAGTGCAATGCTCTGCAAGACCTCTTGTGAGCAAGAAGATTTCAGAAGGGGACTTGAAGCCCCGCCCCTCAAATGCATTGTCCGGCATCACCATTTTTGTAAAACGGTGGCCACCGATTGAAAGTGAGGCTTTTTGGTTGCAGCCCTTTCGCCTATTCGTCCGGCCCATCGGACTGGATTGTCTGCTTCACGGCTGTCTTGAAGCAATTTCTTATCTTTATTGGGGCCATCTGTGGTTGTAATAGAGGCTTGTTTACTCTGGGCAGGCAACATGGAAGGGCCAAAACGTTGTATCTGTAAGGCGGCTTGAAGTGAGGAGCGCCGAGGGAATCAATGCCAGCTAGGAGGAGAAGTGGTTTTGAAAGCACTGGGGAGCATCTGGCATTCTGCAGCTGAAAACATATGACTCACAAGCAGAAGAGATGACAAGACATTAACAACTTCGCGCCAAAACTCCCCGGGCGCAGTGGTGCTTCCAGCCGCTCTGGAGATGTTTGCTGGAACCAGCTGCAGGCTCTGGTCTCATATTTATTTACTATAAACCTGGAGCTAGCAACACCACTTTGATCCTTAAAGCATGGCCACCGCTCTACACCGACTGGTCGTAAACACCAGCGAGAAATGTCTGTGATTGGCGAGCAGTTTTAAGTGTTGTACAACAGCACACGTTTAACACAACAGTTTGTTAGATTATGGAATCGCAGAGAGTGTTATCTCACTGTTTCTGTTAGATGAAATGAATGCTTCTCCTTTAGAAATCTGCATGCCTGCAGTGCTTTGAAACATCAGAGATGCGGTATGAAACGCTATATAAAACACATCTGATGTTTTTTGGCATGTGGTGCCTAGACAGGAAGGGGGATCTCTTCTACAAGGGAGCCTGGGTTTTTCGAACTGGAGACCTTGAGAATGACTGCAGGGGCTTGAATTGGATAGGAACTGGTCGAGGCAGTCAGTGGAGCTGCCCTGAGCTTGGTGTGATGTCATCACTTTCTGTCGGTTGGGGGGCAGCTGCTCAGTTCAGAGGTTGTGCAGCCATATAGATGCTGTGATGGGTATGTGCCCTCTCGGTGACAATGGTACGTCTTCGATGCGATTCAATTAGTTGGTGAGATGCATGACGAGCTGTGGTGCATGGTGCCTCCTTGTGCCCCGAGAACTGGCTATGGACAAGTTGTGGTGCATGGTGCCGACACAGATGCATGCCAAGAACCGTGATGACAATATGAAAAGTGGGCACCGTGACTCTAAGAGATGCTTCACCAGGGGCAGCAGGATTACAATTGTGTGCACACATTTCAGCCAAGTGTGCACGGCCTAGTGTGCTCTCCTTGTGCCCCGAGAACGGACTATGGATAATCAGCCGCGGTGCGTCCATTGGGGCGTAGGGGCGTAGCCCCTCTAGCCCTGGACGCACCGTGGCACTGCAGCTAAGAAGCTATTAAAATTCTTCAAATTAGCGACATAGCCAGCGCAGCGCGGGACGAGGGACAGATGATCATGGTAATTCATGGTGCGGTCCGGACGGAGTGTGCAGAGGGGGAGTGGGGGGGGGGGGGGGGGAGGTGCGGGCAATGGGCTGCTGGTCTGCTGCAGCAGTGCATGAGAATTCCGGGCTGAGACTTGCCCGCGCATGCGCCGTTGTGCGATAAACACTAGGGGGCTGGGGGTGCGGCTTCAGCCGGGCCGGGTTTATACATGCTGCCCAGGGCGAGCCAATCCTGGTGCTGCATGCAGCGCCAGGATTGGCTGGTCCACTGCGCATCCAATAATGAATGTTGCTCGGTGGACCAGCTAATCCTGGTGCTGCACGCAGCACCGGGATTGGCTAGGGGGGCGCGGCGTGGGTGAGGGCAGAGTGGCACGACCCCGGGCAGCAGGAAAAAGCAGATGGTGGCGAGACTCGAGAGCCCCTCATGTGCCATCGCCGGGAGGCGTGAATCATACCATGAACAGGCAGCGCGGAGGGGCCAGAGACAGTCACACAGGAGAGAGAGCAGAGCAGATCTCCGCCGAGTCCTTCCGGTGCTGAGTGAGTACAATGCAAACATAGCTGCCTAGGTTTCAGATTGCAGTGTGTGACATTTTCATAATTTCAGACAACTGGGGCCTACCCATACCCCTCACTGTCCGTTATGTCCCTTGCTCCGGTGGTGCTAACACACATAGGACACTCACAGTGCTACATATCATGAATAAAGATTATTTTCAATAGCAGTACTCGTTATCACTGTGTATTTTGTACTTTGATGTGTTGAAAATACAATTATCGCGGAACCACCTTCCGTGTCATGAGCTTGATCTGTTCTTGACATCTCGCACTTGTTGGAACTTTAGGCGCGTTCAAGCCGCAGCATGGAGACCTTAGTTCATGTGCAGCTGGAGACAAGGAGCAGTATGCATTTCTCCCCTTGTCAGCATTTCTTTGAGGCGATGCTGGGAAGTGGAAGCTGCAGTCAATCTGTCCTTTTTAAAGCGATAGGGGCTGGGGCATAAAAGTGAATGGTGTAACCCTCTAAAAGTTATTTTGTTATGCAGAGTCAAGATAAAACTATCACTTTGATTGTAGGGACTGGTACTGCATGCAGTGGTTATCAGACTGTGTTCTTTGTGTGTATCTGTTCGCGCGCCCCTGGCTTGACCTAATGGGTTGTGGCAACATATGTGACCACTGGGTCGGTTTTTGTTATTTTTTTTTGTAGATCAGGCGCAGTGTTTCAAAACAAATTTCTAGATCTTGTATGAGGACTACTGTTCTACAGTTTCCAAATCGACAAATTTCTTTCTCATTAACTTGAACATCTTTGTTTCAAAATCACCTTTACATTCTGTGTTCACCAAGAACAATTACAATGCTAGATAGAATTATAAATGGGTAACTGTGAATAATGGAGAGTATTTCACCGAGGGATTCTGAGAAACACCAATAAGAACCCCTGGGGTAAAAACATTCACTTTATTCATAGTTAACTATATACAATTGTATGTTATATATGTCCCACCCTATTTCAACACCATATGATTTCATCATCAATAAAGGCATGTTGGGGTCTTGGGGATCCATATAATAATGGCCTCATCAGCGTCAGACCCCCTCCCGATCTTAAATCTGGTGTCCTGGTCAACGTGGTTTCAAATTCCCTTTTAGCATTTGCCTGCGGAGAACTGCAGCTGAAAGGGGATGAGGCGGTTGAACCTGAGAAATGCAGACAAAGGTGGCTGAGACCGCCATCTGCCATTCCGCTGCTTGGATCGGAGGAACACAGAGGAAGCGAGTGCTTCCAAGTGTGAGGTAGCAACAGTGGAAAGCCACTTTTGTTATTCCACTGTTGCTAGTCAAATTAATTGATCCAGGATCCGGTATTAGAAAAATGGCTCAGTCTGAAAGCCCTACATAACATCAAAGCTTCAAGATGAGATGAAGATGAGCATCCCCAACCGTTGGAATATCAAACCATAATTTATTTGTACATGTTATCAATTGTTTGTCTAAACAAAAAGTTTATATTTGTTTCTTGTGCAATGCTTCGATTGGATATGAAGAAATGTCCATTATGAACGATGCTCAGCATCCTGAGTTTCTAAATCAAAGGGCTGTACTGATGAAAAATTGCAAAATACTATTTTCAAAGTTTTCTGGTTCCTTTGACTGTTTCCAGCGTCGACGTGGGCAATGTGGATACTTCTTTAAGAGCCTCAAGAGGGTTCAGCCTTTAGGAACTTAATAGAGAGCAGTAACATTTTGCTCACAAATGGCATGTGCCAAATTCCTACCTTACACTAACTAATAATACACCAAAATATGAGTTATTTGATATTTTCGCAGAATACACTATAATTGTGAATGTGCACAAAGAAAACAGAATTGGATATTTTCAGTGCTGGACGTGCCCTCATTTGGATTTTATGGGAACAATGTTATCATTACATGAAAGAAGATGAGAAACTAATGTTGAGGCCTTGACTAGACAGAAGTGAGCATTTTCATAAAAGAATATAGTAGCTCAGGAAGATGCCATGCCTCAGGCTTTGCAAGTCTTGAGCCAGGTGCACGGTATGCGCTTCCTAGAGCTGATAAAGTGAATCAGTCTATACATTTATTTCGTAGTCGGTATTCTGAATACTTCCCTTTAGCTCTATATCATTCCCTCTGATGTTATGTAGCTTTCAGGATATCACTTGCCATGTGTAATCTCCTGCAGTCTATGGGTTCCACATACTTTCTCTAAATCACTAGCTTCTCAGGAGTCAGGAGATAATGCTGCTGACTCAGTGGTACAGTAATGTGAGATGGTAAGCCCAGTCCCTGCTTGCATTAGGAAAGCTCATTCTAATCTTCTCTTGATAGTTGCACAAGAACAATATTCTCTTGTAGGGTGCTTTTAATAGCAGCCTTCTGTTTTAGACTTGGCACTGACTGTATCAGATTTGGTTGGAGTTGACCACTTGTGGACTTGTTTCCTAATTGTTTTGTTACACCTGAGCAAAAGGTAATCCTTACCCTCGTAAGCGCCTGTTCATATAAAGCTGTGACTTCTACAAATGTTGGTAGATTCTTGCAGTGATCTGGGTTTTATATCAGCACCATTTATTTGGTATTAAGGGTACAGCTGATAACTCTGGCTAACCCTATGGTACCTCTGGCACTGTCCTTTGTCCCCTGGTTAGGTGCCTCAGAGGCAGGGCCAGTTACAGAAAACGAACAGGGGTTCTCGTGCCCTGGCCCCTTCTCCAGACCTGAAGCAGCCCTCTATCCATATCTTTAGGACCTGGTGCAGAATTGGAGCCTGCAGGCTCTACCTGCACCGGCTGCATGCTGCCTCTGTTTCTTCACATCTCCCAGAAAATATAGAAGGCATATGCGTTACTAAGATACTGTGGGGAAAGAGGTAAAACTTTTGCCCATCTGACTGAAGCAGGAAGCAGATCTATGGTTGCCTATATTGAAATGGCAATGGTGTCTAAAGACCTAACATTGAAGCAAGTTTGCTCATTGTGGCACGGGTGCTCTGGGGGATAAAAGAGTCTGTTCCCTGGGCTATGAGATTTAACCTCTGCATATGAGAATACTCCTGTCCCTATGATGCTGCACCTGGACATATGCGAGTATGAATCGCATAGGAGGCTCCTCTGGGACATTTGTGACTGCTCCCAGCCATATTAGGTGGCTCATGATGTTTAATGGCAGTACTGTGGCATGTGAGACTCTTCAAGTATATTTGACTGTGCCTTGGCATGTAAGGCTGTGACCTTTCTTATAATAAAAGAGGTTTGGCCAAGGCAAACATGAATGACCCTACGCATATGAGGCGTAACATGGTGAGAGAAGCATGTTCACTGGCATGAGAAGCTGTGTTTTGGCATATGATTGTGTACATATGCCTCTTACCTGGGCCTTTATTTCTGTTGCTCAGCATATGAAGCTTTGTCTGGGCGTGAAAGGATGTGCCTGTCATATCATTGAGGTATCTGAGCATGAGAGGTTATAGTTTGGCATGTGTAGCTTTGGACAAATGAACTGTTAACGTTTATGAGTCTCTGGTAGGCTCTAAGAGAATGTGCACATGCATTTGATGTGACCTGAGGCTGTACGCTGAAAGAGGAGGCTCTACTTGTGCGTGGAGGTAGTGGGTGGGCACGTAAAGCTTATTATGCATGGAATATGAGTTCATACCTTGACGTTTCAGATTATGCACTTCATATAGAGTTTGGTGGAACCGGTAGGAATGTGGCAAACAGGCAGTCCTCTCATGGTTCCAAACCTGCAGTTCCTTTTTCCTATTTAGCAGTGGGTTTTCATCGGGGGTGTCACCACTGGACTATTGAACCACAGTGGCAATTTGCTTGCCCTTGATAGAGCAGGGTGACAGTCACTGATCTTCCCTACCGGATTCCACCATGTGAACCATGGCAGACAGGAGCATGTAGAATGCCCGCTTCTGCTGGGAGAAAACACCCTACGTGTAAATGCTTTTTATTTAGAGAAGATTAACTCCTCTTTTGAGAGTTTGATTCTGCTAAACAAAAGAATAACCTAACGCTGTATTACACAAAGTGCCTTGAGGGTACAATGGGCATCTGCACCCACTTTGCGCACCCTCTGGGCACTTTGGTATTACAGAAGGGGCCGTAGACGCTTGTGCATCCCCTTCTGTAATACCGATAGCACATATAAAGCACCAGCGCTATCTTCAGGGGACGTTGCCTCCTTTGTATGGGGGCGTCCCCCATGCAAATAATGGAATTCCTATGCCTCTGCACCTGCGCCCTATTACAGACATGGGCGCAGAGGCAAAGAAGCTTTCTGGAGGCGCAGTGACAGTGCACCACCTAAACGGAGACACACTGACAGTGCGCCCCCTGAGAGCAGCTCTATGGATCCCTCAGATATCCCCTTCGAGGGAGCTGCAGTCACTGACTGCACCCGCCTGCAAAGGGATCTCTAATTTCCTTTAAAAGTGCAGGCGGGCTGCCGCTTGCACTGTGAAAACACAGAGCGGCATCAAAGCAGCTGCTCTGTTTTTCGCATGAATGCGCTGCCCCCAGGTCAGCGTGTGTTCGCAGCTGCCCTGAGGGCAGCGCATTCATCATAATAAGGTGCACCATCCTACATTGCGCTAGGTGCACATTTTAAAAGGTGCGAGCCGTGAAGGAATATGCGCCACATGTATAATGCGGCCCCGGGTCTAGTAGATGATTCCTAAAAATGATCATCTTGATACAAGTGCGAGAGTTGAAGCCCATTTTAGTGCTTTGGTGAATAAGCCTCTATTTCTGAAACATTCTTAATAAGTGCTTCCTTTATCAGTTGGATGCATCTTGACATTCTGTTCTGCCACGGTAACTGTGAAAAATATTTTTTAAGAAGAATGAGTTTTCAGGTGAGAGTGCCCGTAGCTGAAAGTTGCCAACGCCATCTGGGGCCGTACTACACAAAGTGCCCCGGGGGTAAAACAGGCATTTGCACCCACTTTGCGTGCCCCCGGGGCACTTTGGTATTACAGAAGGGGCCGCAGATGCTTGTGCGGCCCCTTCTGTAATACCAATAGCGCTCGTGCTTATAAAGGGCCAGAGCTAACTTCGGGGGGGGGTGGGTCCTCATTTGCATGGGGGCATTCCCCATGCAAATAAGGGAATCCCTTTGTCTCTGCGCCCGCGCCGTAATACAGACGCGGGCGCAGAGGCAAAGAAGTGCAGTAGTAGAAAGTGAGACCTTTTCTTTTGGACCTGCGACATTAGGTGGTTACTGGGCACTATATTATGTGGTGGGCACTGTTAAGGACGGCAGGACGGCACCTGAGCATAATAGGACGGAATGTATGAAGCTCTGTGGTTATACTGAATAAGCAGCTACCTATGTTATGCCATCTATTAATGTAATAACTGCACTTTCACAATTGCTTTATTAACCTTCCTGCTTTCTCAAAATTGCTTGAAAATGCACGATTTGTCTTCTTTCTTTTCAAAATTTTCGTGGGGGGGGTTATCCCCCCAACCCCCCCTTTTGGGGTTCGGCCTCGCTCGCTGCGCTCGCTCGCTACGGTGCAGTATGCAAATCACTTTCCGCCTCACCACTTTAAAATGTCACCCACCGCCCCTGTGGATAATAGAGTATAAACATGCACCAAAGAAAGATGAAGTGACTAAGATGCTCGCACGAGGTGCTGAATCACTCTATATAGTATAGAAGAAAAGTAAAAAAATGCTCACATGTTTGACTGCCCTGCAGGGTGTTAAAACCAATGTTTACTCCCACTCGTAGAGTATGGGGAAGTTTGACATAAGTGGGGATTTCCCTTACCCAGACAAAAGAGAGTAAGGCCTCTTTTATTAAAATATACAACAGGTGCTGTATTAATATAGATGAACTAGTCACAGTTTCAGTCGATAAATTCCTTCAATCTGCTCTTAATTTTCACCAGTCATTTCGTCCTTCTGTTCTGTTCTCTTAGGACGACGTTCCTTTGGCCATACAGGTAAACAAGGGCCCTTTTGTGAAGAGGGTGCAGCACAAGGGCTAAGAGCTGCCTACTTTGGACCTATGGAACCTGGTTCGAGTCTCAGCGTGGCTCATCAACCTGTGATCCTGAGCAAATCACTTAAGTTGGAGAAATATAAAACTGCAATAATCAAAAAACTAATATGTGACACGTATCGGAAGAGAAATGCAGATATTTGTGACTGGTCTGAAGCATGCAGCAAGTCCAGAAGCACCACGTGTGCTTTCACACTCACTAACATATATTAGTGATTGTGAAAGCACACGTCGTCCTTTTAGGCGTGCTGCATGCATATTGGTAATAGAGTGCAGCAGACTGCAAGCCTTTTTGAAAGTTTTCTGTTAATTGCAGCGCCCGACATGCTAATACACCGGCTGCAATAACATGAGAACTTTCGAAAAGGCACACAATCTGCCGCGCTAGATTAACAAACGGTATGCAGCAAGCCTAAAAGTATGACGTTTGCTTTCACACTCACTAGTATCTAATAGTGATTGTGAAAGCACTTGTTTCACAATCACTAATATATATTAGTTACAGATATATATTAGTGATTGTACAGGTCGTGCTTTTAGGCTTGCTGCAGGCCTTTTGTTAATAGCAAGAATGTCCTTTCTTAATACAGCACAGCTGGGGGCAGATTGTCTGCTTTTGTTAACCCCTCTCCTGCTGGTGACGGAACCACTCCGTCATCAGCCGCAGTCGCGCTGTGCTGATGACGGAGCGGTTTCGTTACGGCCCGCTCGGAATGCCTGCGCAGCGCGGATTCCACGCCTGCGCTGAACGTTCTATTGAGCGGGCGGGGCCGTGACCGAACCGCTCAGTCATGAGCACAGCGCAACCGCGGCTGGTGACGGAGCGGTTCCGTCACCAGCATGCGCCCGCTGCGCGGCCGCCCCACCCCCTTAGCACTGCGGCGGAATAGCCACCGCAGTGAAGGGGTTAAAGTATTCCTGGCGATCAACACGAATACTTGCCTCTAGAGGGATGGGTGTGCTGTGTGTGCGCACTTCAAAGCCACTGTGCGCTGGGACGTACGCGCGCACATTGCTGGGAACATAGCTCTTAAGTACTATTTACTAATTGATATGTCAACCGAACTGTTATTTATATTTAAATATTAATATATCTTTTTTTACTGCAGTCTTCATTCGTGAATTTTTCAGTCTTTAGATCAGCTGTGTAAGTCCAAGCATCTAGCATCCAGACCCAGCATTTTCACGATGTCGTACTTTTATTTATTTACATCTCCGCCACTTCCGAATTTGTGGCAACTGTGCAAGTCTGCTCTACCAGCACCAAAACCAGGAATTTTACTGTTATTTTTTTTTATTTACTACTGTGTCCGTGATGTGACCTCTTCCTAGTTTGTTCCAACTGTGCAAGTTCAACCGTCACACAAAGAAACCAGTATTGTCATGCACAGTCATAGTTGTCTACTTTTTTGAAGCTTGAAACTGTAATTTTTGGATTTTCTTAGTTATGTGTGTGGTTCGCATAAATCACTCATGTATGATACCTAGACTGTCATTTACCCTGTTCATTTGATAAATATGTTTGGGTTAAGCGTATTAAATTTTGTTGCAATAAATACACTTATCTATCTCAAGGTATTCAGTCAATCAAAATTGGCTTTATTTCGATATAAAACATATCTTTAAAAGCAATACATAATCATTTATAAAAAGATAAAAGGGCCAAGTTGTAGAAATACAGTCATACAAGATAGAATACAAAAGGCACCAATAAATTACATAAAATCGTCGGACATAGTGACTGAAAATTAAACAATATACATAAGCCTTTTTGATCTGATTAACCATGCCCAGCTTAAAAACTTCGCCAAACCACAGACAAATAGGGGCCTGTGTATCAGATTTCAGAATTCGCAAGGCCTCACTATAGTGTCTGGTACCCAGCTCTTTACACAAAGGTTTAAGCCACCTATGGCGAAGAGCTTTATAGGCAGGGCATTCAAATAAAAAAATGGGGGACCGACTTAATCCTAGAAGTACAAAAAGAACAAAACTTGGTGGGCTGTGCTGGGATCTTCCAGCGGGCAGTCAGTTCACCCAAGGGAAGTACTCCTATTCTGAATTTAAACTATAGAGCTCTATCTCGAGGTTTTGATATAACATCAAGATAGGATTCACGTAGGGTTACCTCCTTTACTATTAAATATTCTCTGGTTGATCTACACAGATTAGGATCAGTATTTCTCTTGTTCATAACCCACTCCTAATAGACTTTTTGTATTACTGCCTTAGGGGGTGCAGACATGGACTGCCAAGAATCTCCAAATCCCAACTCTCCAAGCAGATGCTTGACATCCCTCAACCATCCTATTTTAGACCAACCAGACATCGATAGGACCTCCTTTAGCCCTTCCGCATAACTAACTATTTCAGGAACTCTCCACAGGTGGGCCCAAAGAAGGAGGGGTCGTAGTCTGCCCTGGTCTTTAATGGAAACTGTTATAGAACAGGGGTTGACCCAATATAGTCCAAGGACCTGGGTATTCAGCAGTATAGACAACAATTGGTCCTCGACATAATTTTACTGATGAGAATGATCATAACATTTGGTCAATTTTGTTAACTCCACACCAAGACTGAATCTATAGTCTTAATGACATGGATGATGTTAGCCCACAGCCTCAAAAATCATTTACAATAGGTGCCAATAGACCAATGAAACCAAGAAGGGGGTCCAATTAGGATGATTAATTTAATATATCATATATTGACGTATGAAAATCAATGTATCTATATACATATATTTACACAAATCATAAGGCAAAATACATTTTTCTAAAAAAGAGAACGTGCACAGAGAAAGATAAAGTATGTGCTCAAGTGAATGATCAAGAAGATCAGAAAAACAGTATAGATCATTTATATACAAAGAAACATTGAGCCTGTCCTAGGTAATGCTTGTAAAAAATACTTCTTTTTTACTCGCTAAATGCTATCTACAATTCCTTGGGCACATACTTTATCTTTCTCTGTGCACGTTCTCTTTTTTAGAAAAATGTATTTTGCCTTATGATTTGTGTAAATATATGTATATAGATACATTGATTTTCATACGTCAATATATGATATATTAAATTAATCATCCTAATTGGACCCCCTTCTTGGTTTCATTGGTCTATTGGCACCTATTGTAAATGATTTTTGAGGCTGTGGGCTAACATCATCCATGTCATTAAGACTATAGATTCAGTCTTGGTGTGGAGTTAACAAAATTGACCAAATGTTATGATCATTCTCATCAGTAAAATTATGTCGAGGACCAATTCTGGTCTTTAATGGGGCGGCAACCCATATCTAAGAGTAGGGGTAAAGTTGGGGTGTTATACGGGAGACCCATTAAGTCCTTCAGGAACTTGTTCTCTGAGCTGGATAGCTGGTCCACATTCTGGGCTCCCCAGAGTTCTGCTCCATAAAGCGCAGCACTGACTCCTCTTGCCTTATAGATGTCTAATACCGGGGCGATAGGTTTGGAAGTCGATAATCGCTGTTCTTTGAGCAGAGCCCCCACCACCCTTTTATGACTCAGTAACATCTTTTGGAGATGACAATTCCATCTCATGGTGTCAGAGAGGCGGATCCCCAAATAATCAAACTCCTTGACCCTTTCCAAGGACACCGTATTTAATACAGGTGGCCGGCCATGCTTTTTCGGGGGATTCAAGGCCAGATATTTGGTCTTTTCAGTGTTAATTTTTAATCTCCGAGACTCACAAAAGGATTGGAAGTTATCAAGGAGGCTCTGTAATCCTACCGGGTTTTGGAAATCAGAAGGGTATCGTCTGCAAATAATAAAGTGGGTATCCTACTGCCCGCCAGGGAAGGAGCATCTGCAGGGTGTTTTAAAAGATGCTCCACCACTCAGTTAACATACAATGAGAACAGAGTGGGGGCAAGAACACATCCCTGGCGGACACCTCTATTCACTGTTATACGAGCGGTCTTTTGGCCCTGTTTACCCCAACGCACCTGCGCAAAGTTCTCAGCGTGGAGCTTTATTAGTAATGACAGTAAATACGGAGGCATTCCCAAATCAGACAGTACCCTCCATAAGCAACCACGGGGCACTAGGTCAAAGGCAGTCCGTTAAACGATAATGGCAAGATACAGACTGCCTTTGCCTAGTACAACCACCTTCCAGTAGAGCAACAGCATTCGAAAAGACTGCTCAATGGTTCCAGTGCCTGACCTAAAGCCAGCTTGAAATTCAGAGAAGATCCCATTTTCCTCTACCCACTGAAGCACCCTTCCAAGAACCACCTTTCCTGCAACTTTCTGCAATGAGTCTATTAAACTTATTGGTCGGTAGTTTGCTGGGTCGTCCCGACTCCCTTTTTTGAAGATCGGGACGACCTCAGCACCCAACCAAGATTCTGGGAGAGCAGCATCATAGTAGCTTGCATTAAGCAGTGAGGCGATAAGATTCCCCCACTCTAAGGATTTAATGCGAATTAGGTCCCCCGATAACCCATCAGGCCCTGCAGCCTTATTAGGGACGAGAGACCTGATCGCATGCTCCACTTCCTTGCTAGAAAAAAGCAGATCCTCACTCAACCCAGGAGGGTCCAGTGGTAATATCTCGGGGAATCCCAACTCATCTCCCGTTTTGGAGGTATAGAGGCGAGAAAAATGATCAAACAAAGACGCCTCAGGTATATTACATGTTATGAGTCAATCAATAGGCTTGTTCCTAGCTCTAACTAAATTCCAAAAACCCCTAGAATCCCTCCCAGCACTAGCCAATTTCAGATCACACCAATACTGGTTTTCCCACTCTTCCTTTGCCTTACGAATTGCTCCCCTATATTTCTTCCTGGCAATACTGATCAGCTGATTAAGGTATTCAGTATCATTTGGTAAAGATCACCATTGTGCCATATGTATGGGTGCTTTATGTTTTAGCAGTAAGTAAAGTCATTTTGGTTTTCTAAATGATAACTATGAACATGAGTTAGTATTTGACTGTACCCTTCCAGGTGTAGTTTAGAAATTCATATTCTTTGGTGAAATTGTATATTGTTCCATTTTCTTTTTACAGGTTTTAAATATCTAATTTAGAGATGTCTGTCCTTTTTCCAGAATTATCAGTACCACTGGCATAAGCAGATTCCATTGCTACCCAAAAGATGGCAGACACCGTGGATCTCTCCAACAGCTCTCCTTCTCCTCCTTTACCACCTCCCCCTCCATCCAAGGCAATCAGTATTATTGTACTCTTCATGACCTACAAGGAGCCAATGTGGATGGAGTCTCTTATTTTTTACCACTTTGGAAGCGTTTAAACTTTGCACCAGTGTGTCTTTCAGCTAGTATAAAAAGGGCCACACTCTTATCTTCCTTCCGACTTCCCCTATTCCCCCCACCATACTCCAAATTTACCCTCCAAGGAACACCTTGATATCCTTCAATAGGAGGTGGAACCTCTTCTACAAAAAGTAGAGGTTTCATTATTCATGGAACAGGAATTTGGTCATGGTTGCTATTCCCTTGTACCCAAGAAGGATGATGGGCTCCTTCCCATCCTGGACCACAAGATGTTGAAACTTTTAACAGCTTCTGCCATAAATAGTGCGGTCATCCACCAAGTTTTTTCCTGTATCCCTCAATTTTTTTGACCTTGTGTTTGCTTGGATCGGACTCAGTGCACTGTACGACTGATGACCAAAATTGCCAAGTGCTTGTTTTTTCCTTCCTTTTATAAGGTAATCATTGGCTTGACCTCAAATGGGAATATTTAGTGTACTTTTACAATCATTGAACGTTTCACTGCCTGTAGTCCTGGTCTTCAAATAGAATGCTAATACTAGTCCTTTAGCACTTATTTTTATACCTACTCAACTTATACTCTAGCCATGGGCCAGTTATGCCATTGTCGAGTCTGTATGTGCAGTTTACATTACCACTTCGACATGACAAGATCAATCTTTTGCCATCCTTGAACCTTTCCTTTTTATATAAATGTCACCCCCAAGGGAGTATCTGTATCACCCATAGGGCAGATGTTATTGTTTTTAAAAAGCTGGACATGTATTTTAAAGTTTTAACTGTTTCTGTACTGGAAAACACATGGTTTAAATGTTGACTACTACACGGCCTGTCTCTTAAACATAGTTAGGTGCTAATGTACTCACTGTTTATAATCATACTTTATGTAGAAGCTGAATTTCAAATTCAAGTTAAGCAAATCCCACATTCAGAATGTTGGCATTTAGTTTCTTTAGCCAATTGGTGCCTGCTGTTTGTCTCTGTTCGAGCTGGTTTGTAAGACAGCTGGAATATGTGAATTCCATCTATATTGGCCTTAAAGCGCGGTTCATGTTGGATACAAGCATTGCTGATTTTCCATTGGCCAAACCCCGCTGGAGCGCTTTATTCTTTCTATTAATGCCTTGCTGATTTTTCCTTAGAACAAACTGCGCTGGAGCACTTTGTTCCGCTTGTTGTTTGCCTTGCTGAATTACCTTTGGCCATACCCGGCCGGAGCGCTTTATTCTTTCCATTATTGCCTTGCTGACTTTTCCTTTGAACAAACCGCACTGGAGAGCTTTGTTCTTGTTGCTTGCCTTGCTGAATTACCTGTGGCCAAACCGCGCCGGAGCGCTTTATTCTTTCCATTATTGCCTTGCTGATTTTTCCTTAGAACAAACCGCGCTGGAGTGCTTTGTTCTTCTTGTTGTTTGCCTTGCTGATTTTTCACAACGCGCAGGTAGCGCTAACTCTGATTTGCCCTCACAACCACGCAGGAGAATTGCTTCCCTGTTCCTCCTGATGACTTCCTATACAGGTACATTTCCGTTCTTTGCATGTGCATACAGGGGACAGCAATAAGTAGGTGTGTTTGTACATTCGGGACCTTCCACTAACGAGGGCTGTTCATTTCCCTACACAGTCACTAGTACACCCAGTGGGTTCCCAAACCGAGAGAGGTTCCTTATCAAGCCATCAAGACCTCAGCACCCTCTTGCTTCCTTCCCCGTACCCATCATCATCCTATCCTGTGTCAAGTCAATTTGGTGGTAAGGTGGGTCCGGTGGTGGTGGCGCATGTCGTCTCTGCAAGAAAACTTCACAGGTAAGACTTGTGAGGTCCTTGACACTTTTAGGTCAGGGTGCTTACAATTTATCACCCAGAAAGTCATTATTTAACATTGGTGATTATTGTTGAGGGTAGGACTTGCGTTTGTACAGTCCTGTACAGTAACTATGTGTACGTTACCCCTTCACAAGCAACATCATTTGGGGTTTTTCTCAAAGCGTCATTTTTTAGTTTTACTCTACATCTGGTGCCAAGCCTTTTGATTTGGAGATTACATTGATAAAGGGTATTCTGCCTATGCGGTGGCACTAAAGGTATACTGGGGTCCTGCTGAGCAATGGGCTTGGGGCAGGGTTAAAAATCCATGCCTAAATATGGGAGGGATCCACTTTTAAGATAAGAGTTTGGGGACCACAAAAAGTGTATCACCATGAGGACAATTTTGATTGACAACTTTTGGATGACTCAGAAAAAATGTTCACCAAAGGTTGAGGGAATTTACAGAGGCTTCCAAACCAATCCTGGGTGTTTTTTTGGGTACTCCAGTTAGATACTAAATTGATTGTTGAGGGACAGGAAAGTTATTTATTTTAATCTGTTATAACATTTGGTTATTAGTGAGCACATGCCCTTTATATCTTTAGCAAAGATGTGCCAGTACATAGATGACAGCAAGCTTATTGACCGCTGGAATCTTGCTGAAAAGGTTGAGTTCTAAGCTATCAACAGAGTATCCAAAAACATGTCTGGGGGTGGGGGGGGGGGGGGGGGGGCACTCACTCATGGTTCCCCGAGGAAGAAAGAGTTGGGAAAAATCCAAACAAGCAAGGAATTCTTTTAACAGTCACCCAAATATTTCCAAAAATCAGTAGTGCTAACCAGTCTTAGTCCCACTGTGATCGTAAGAAGAAGGGCAGGACATCCCAGTTCTTGTGTCATCCCTTAGAGTCTGCATCAGATTTCAGATTGCAGTTATTGGTTTTAGTTAGATTCTTTTCTGCTCCTCCACCCAGTTCCTCACTGCTGCTCGGACATCAAGAATTCCTAGGATCATAAAAGAACTATGTGCCTAGCAGGGTACATCACTATGTCAGTGAACGTCTACACTCCCAGATTCTGTTTTACCATATTTGGAATGCTACCCATTGTAGCAAAAATCTGGCATACTCCGGGAACATGACCATCATCAAATTAAGTAATTGATTTCCTGGTGTGCTTGTGGCATGAACAATAGTCTGGTCTTAGAAGTAAATGAGTTTGAAAATTACTGTATATAGCAGGGGAACTCATGTAGGTCTATGACCCCTCTGTCAAAGGGATGATCAACAGAGCAAGGACATATGCAATTGTTTATGGGCCAAAAAAAGACCTTTTTGTTTGTGCCCCTTCCGCCCCCTCTGTAACCCTCAGCAACCACATGTTTTTTTAATTGCTCCCCTTTAGCTTGACTTGGAAAGTAGCTGCTGGACATCACTCATGCAATTTTTGTTGTGCCGCCAGACTTTTAGATCCTACCCTCTGGTTTAGTGACTTGGTCTACAGTGTTTCTCAGAGCCATGCCCATCCCTATTTATTGGCCAGTCTGGTAGAGTTTATTGCCTAAATGATGCACGTGGTGTCAGTGTGGCATGGGGCTGAATCTACATACAACTGGGCCACTATTATCACCTTTCGCCTTAGAGCCAGGTATCCATCCACCCTGGTCCCTGACCATTTCTAAATGGTGAGGAAGTGGTATTCAATGACTGGCTATTCTTTGTAAGTGCATACAGGTGTATTAGTCAAAAATGTCAAATAGGCCCAAGAGATGTGCTCAAGCCAGGCCTGTGAAGGGGCCCTAAATCCCAATTTGTCCACCTGGGAGCACTGTATGTTAACCCATTCCCATATCCCAGCCCTCTCTGGATTGGCCTTTAATTAGGCACAGAATTTAGATGATTCTTTGGATATGTCTATGTGGTGCGTGCATCTCCGATCTAGGCAACTCCATTCAGTGACAAGAGTCCGAGAGCCTGATTTTCAGTTTGATGGACCACTACAACCGTTGGATTACAACTTGGGTGGTCTGACCACCCTGGGACGCGTTCGTGATGACGCATTATTCTTTGTTGTGCCCTAAGGCACCGCCAAACATATTATGATTTTGTCACTACTTGAAAATGTTTGTGGTGAGTTAAGAAATGGCCATGTTCACTGTGGTCTATGCAGGGATGCACATTTAATGCCACCATGTGAGCACGCACCTCATTCCAGCACGTCATGGGGTTAGCAGTCCATGACGTGCAGGAATGTGCACTAGTGGTCTAGTTGCGTTTCAGTTAAAGACTCACGTATGAGCCATTACACTGCCACTCTGCTGGACTGACACGCCACCCGCCAGACCATGAAATTATTCTTAATCTTTCAGGTTGGCAGCTGTGCAGTTTTGGGGTCCTGAGGCAGTGGTGTGGCATCCCGGTGCATGCCCGCCAAACTCAAACTCATGCTGCACGTTTTTTTCCATTTTTTCAAAGCACATGGTTGGAACAGAAATCCACAAAGGTATGTCTAGTTAAGACCTATATGAGCATGGAAACTCGGGTACTGCCATCTATGATGTTCTCCTAACTTATTTCACTGTTTTTGATTATTTTAAAGAGACCTGGATGCCACAAAATACCAAGAGCTTCTGAATTATGTGCGCAGTAACGTGTATCCGGAAGGTGTCAGTAAAATCCAGAAGCAGGGATTATGTAGGGATGTCTAAAAAAATTCACCATTGACGGTATTTCAAATTTCTAACTATTGGCTTTATTGCAATATGATTCTAGAATTTTTAAGTAGTTGCAGTTCTTGTTTGAAAGAATCATTATAATTTGTGGATCCTGTAACTGAAACAGAAATTACAACTGTGTTGCTAAGACATATTACATAGTACATTAGGCTTATATATAAAAGTATTATACCTCTTTATTTTTTTTAAATATAAACTTTTTAACAGACATATATATTATATAAATTGCTTTTATTAAATTTCATAATAACTGAATACTGCTTATATATTCTGGATTATGTGAATGTACTTTTTTTAAAATACAGATTTACTTTACTTACATATATTTGAGTTTATTTAGAGATGCATATTATAAATTTAAATGGTTTTTGATTCGCCATGCATACTAACCGAAACACTTTTATGCCCCGTCATTTTGGTTTTGAGAATAGATGGTACTTGTTCTACACTGGCTAAAGGTAAAAAGGACAAAAGTTATCATTGGGGTAGAACCTGCAAAACAATATTTTTTTGAATTTCATGTGTCTCTTATTGGTGGTCAATCTGGAATAAACAAAAAATAGTATTACCACCAGATTATATTGCCCATATATGACAGTTAATATAGAACAATCGGTGAGTTAGGAATTTTCTAGTCTTTCTAAACTAATTTTAGTGAAATTAAAATCTTACTTAAAATGATGTCTTATAAGACTTTTTTTTATTGGCCAATTGTTCTATTAAAAATTTCAAATTTACAATCTCCGATTATTCTCTTGCAAATGGGTCTGATGGCCCTTCCATTACTGTTATAAATATTGAGGAATGAAAATGCATATTGAATGTAGAGTGTTTCTTTAATCAGTAGGTGTAAGTAACTGCTGAGCTGGCTAAGTGTTCAAAACCTCTAGAGAGACTCATGGAAGGATTAGATTCACAGCCAGAGCACATCTCGATCCAAAACTTGACAGTTAACCAGGCAATTGTAAAGAGAGCGAGTTTCTTTTAAATCACATCAATCAAATCTCTTCACCACCACAAAGTGTGTCAGGTCTTACTTTAACAACACAATCCACTCCCAGTCCTTGAAATAGTTATTTAGGAAATCAACGAAAAGTCTCACCTTCCATTTTCCCTGGATTCAGAAACCTCTCTTTATCAGTAGCAGCTTCTAAAGAATTCTCTGGCATCCATTTTCACTTTCAGTCCTTCCTTTGTCATGTGTCCCGGTTAGTCCTAAAGGGAAACACTGCCATTCTACTTACACATGGGTTACTCCTAAGTGGCCTTCACTCTCACACAATGACTTATGATAAACATTTGTGACCATAATGTTATGGATTAGGTTCCATGAAACTGTACTTTCTTACAAAATCAACTTTGCAAGAATATAATCATATTACCTTGAACATCACGTACAAGGTTTATACATACATTGTGCAAATGTGATTGTTTGTTTTTATCCATGCTTCGACACAGCTATCAATAGTACATAAACAATGTCAGCCTGACTAGAATTTCAGCCCAAGGCAAGGATTATTTCTGTTATAGGAAGGAAGTTAGCTTTATTTCGATATAAAAACATATCATAAAAGCAACACATTACATCAATTTAAAAAGACATGTTTAACACAGGCAATACAATGACCGACATAATCGACATTAAGCATTATAAAAAGCAATCAAAGTAATTTTAAGAAGGGGCGAAAGAAGAGAAGGGCATACTACTGGATCAACAATTTTTTTGCAGTTCTTATACGCCAGGCCCAGCCTAAGAATTTTGCCATACAGCAGGCGAAAAGGGGTCTTGCATCAGTGCGCAGTATGCGCAGGGCTTCCAGATGAGATCTTGTTCCCAAGCTCCTGCATAGAGGTTTCAGCCACAACTTTCTAGGTGCTACATAGGTGTTGCACTCGAACAACAAGTGCGCAACAGACTCAACCCTCATATCACAAAAGGGACAAAATGGCACAGTTTGTAAGGGCGGTTTCCAGGTCGAGGTAAATTGGCCCAAAGGGAGTACACCCAACCTGAATTTGATGTACAATGATCTGTCGCCAGAATTGTGAATTGAATCCAAATAGGGTTCCCTAAGAGGGAGCTCTTTAATTAACAGAAACTGGGCAACAGATTTACAGTGATTTGAGTTGCACATTCTTTCGTTGTCCACCCAAGACCAGTATACCTTTTTTAGTAATTGTTTTGAGGGAGCTGATTTATTGTCCCAAGCATCTCCTAAACCCAGTTTGTAGAGGAGGCACTTAGCTTCCCTGAGCCAGCTGATCTTATAGCAGCCGGGAAGGGACAGAAGATCTTCCAGAGCATCTGCGTAGCTGCGGAGTTTAGGGACATTCCATATTCTGGACCATAATAAAAGAGGGCATAGTTTTGCTTGGTCACATATTGGGCGGGAGCCCGCATCTAGCAAAATGGGGATTTTGGGAGTACTTTGGGGTAGCCTCATGAGGTCTTTATGAAAATTATTATCAAGGGAGGCCAAGGTATCAATTCTCTGAGAACCCCACAGTTCTGCGCCGTATAGTGCTGCGCTTACAACCCTTGCCCTATAAATATCTAGGACTGCCCCAATAGGTTTTAATGGCGAGGCACGCTGTTCTTTAAGCAGGGCTCCTGCTACCCTCTTGTGAGCAAGAAACACCTTCTGATGGTGTGCCTTCCAACTCATAGAGTCGGAAAGTCGTATGCCCAGGTAATCGAATTCCTTGACTCTCTCCAAATGGACGGAGTCTAGAACGGGGGGAACAACGGATTTCTTGGGGGGGTTGAGGACAAGAAACTTGGTCTTACCTATATTTATAGCCAGACCTTTGTCATCACAAAAGGTCTTGAAGCTAGATAGCAATTTTTGGATGCCCACTGGTGACTTAGAAATTAGAAGGGTGTCATCCGCGAATAGGAGCGTCGGGATTTTCTTCCCCGCCAGGGAGGGTGCGTCAGATGGATGTTGTAGGAGATGCTCCACCACTCCGTTAACGTAGAGAGAAAACAGAGTGGGGGCAAGCACACAACCCTGGCGGACGCCCCTATTCACCGGGATGCGAGGTGTTTTTTCGCCTTGGAAACCCCATCTAATTTGGGCAAAATTGCTATCGTGGAATTTTATGAGTAAGGCCAACAAATAAGGTGGTAAGCCTAACCCATTGAGGACATTCCACAGTAATGCTCGTGGGACCAGGTCGAACGCTGTACGTAGGTCTATAAAGACCAAGTACAAACTACCCCCTCCCAGCACCACTACTTTCCAATAGAGCATAAGGAGGCGAAATGTCTGCTCAACGGTGCCAGTCCCCGTTCTAAAGCCTGCTTGAAGGTTGGACAGGATCTGGTTTTCCTCTGTCCACTGCAAAATCCTGGTCAGGACAACTTTACCCGCCACCTTTTGGGTTGAGTCCAGCAAGCTGATGGGGCGATAGTTTGCCGGATCGTCTCTGGAGCCTTTCTTAAAAATAGGGACCACTTCCGCACCCCTCCAAGAATCAGGGAAAGAACCTCCCAGCAGGACCTCATTTAGGAGGGAAGTAATCAGTCTGCTCCACCACGCCGGATAGGACTTTAGCAAATCGCCCGGATTCCCGTCTGGGCCAGCAGCCTTGTTGGGTACAATGCCCTTAATTACATTTTCTACCTCCTGTCTAGATAATAGTCCATCGCTACTTGTAAGATCAGCTGTGGGACAAGGTAAGGGAGCCAGGATATGGTGACAAGCCCCCAGTGGAACAGAATACAACTTGGAAAAATGTTCCAACCATACAGCACCGGGGATATTGCAGGTTAGCTGTTGATCGATAGGCTTATCCCTGGCTCTTAACAGATCCCAAAACTCCTTGGCATTTTTCCTTGTACTTGCTTCTGCTAAGTCCCGCCAGAAATTTAGATCGTAAGCCTCCTTTGCTTCAGCCACAACTTTTTTATAAATCTTCCTTGCGGCTCTTATTCTGACTGGCTCTTGATTTTTTACTGCAGAAATAAGAGCCCCCTTTGCTGCTCGACATTTGAAGGAGTACCACTTGCCTCTGGCCCTGGAAACACCTTTCGGACCCACCTTAGTACTAGATTGGGAGATAATAAACAAGTCACTCAAAGCCTCTATGGTCTCTGTAAACAGTGGTAAGGTCTTTTTACTAGTGGGGCTTAATGTATCAAGCCTGGAATCCGCCTCTAACAAAATGGACCCAGCTTGTGCCATCCTTGCTTCATCCGCCGAGACTCTTGCCCACTTCAAGCGCCTACCGCAGTTTGAGGGAGCGATTTCACATGAAGTTTTCCACTTATGGTCTGAAGTGACATGGGTCCCATCTTGCCAAGGAAAAGTAATGGATAGGGAGAGTGGGTTATGATCACTGTCACAAGACACAATGACCTCCATGTCTTGGTGGAAAGACCAAAAATTATAATTAAGCATGACGAAATCGATTCTGGAAGTTCGCCCCGTCCTATTGTATGTATGGGCTCCCATAGGGTCCGATTTAGAACGGCCGTTGGCTGGTCTCAAGTTGTGTTCAAGGCAGAGGGCGTTAATGTCTATTGCGCTTTGTGTCCATTTGGGGATCGGGTCAAGGGTTAGAATAGGGATACCTCTCCTTGAGTCCTCTTCAAAGGTATCCAGAATATCTTCCCTGGACAATGGCTCAAAGCAGCAGTTAAAATCGCCAGCAAGAAGGACATAGGAGTCAATGTTACAGGAAGCTAGATCACTGCTTAAGCCTGTTGAGGTTAGACGAGATGCCCCACCACTAGAGCCCCTCAAATAAATGTTGAAGACTTCTAGGTTCCTCCCTCCTTTGCGATATAATGTTATCCATTGAAGGTCAGGGGATTTGGTGGACCTTTGGGTAACACTTAACCTTAAAGCGATGCTGATCCAAATCAAAAGACCGCCGGACGGGCGACCTTTGGAGCCAACTTGTTGAACGGCTGGGATCAAGTAGGTCGAAAACCCCACTCTGTGTCTTGGTTCTTGGCACCAGGTTTCCTGTAGAAGGCAGATGCTGTAGGGTTCTAGCAAGGCAATCCATTCTGGACTATCAAAGTTACGGGCAAGCCCAGCCACATTCCAGCTTAGGATCTTTATCAACGGCGCACCCGAAATAAGCTGTTAAGGAGGAAAAGTAATTGGGAGAGAATTAGATGCAGCCCCTCTAGGGATCCCTACGCAAGGATCAGTATGCTGGAGTATAGGAGCCGTGGTTGTGTCAATCAGGTTCATCTCTACTATGTCCCTTCGGATTAGTGGTCGGGGAGTCGTGCTGGGTGGAACTGGCCGGGCTTCCAAACCATGGAGGTCAGAAGCGTGGGGAGCCATCAGCCCTTCCTCGGTAGCTAGACTATTTACAAATCCTACTGGGCCCAGTAGGGGATCAGAGGGTACGTGTTCAGTTAGCCCTGGCGTATACAGAGATGAAGGTTTTCCTAGATGGTGCTGGGTATGCTGGCTAGAAAGTCAATCCACCTCTTCTAGGCCACCATATCTATTTGAGGTTGGGAAGCCATTCCAATGTGGAAGAATTTGGTTGTGGGTTTTAGAGTGGCTCTTCCATGGTTGGTGCTGCACTAAAGACCAATCGTCCGCCGGGGTATGTTGGAAGCGCGGTGGATAGAAAAAAGACAGAGGCCTGGGTATAACCGGGGACCCTTCAGAACCAGGCCAGGAACAGATGAATTGTGCCGTATGTGGATCCTCAAAAGTCACCACTATACAGTCCCCAGGACTGGATTTCTTTGATGGGCCCACCCAGCGAGTTCTTCGGACCATCAGGACTCTGCTTCTCTGGCCATTAGGGATAGGTCTGTTTACATTTAGCCAATACATTATCTTATTTTTCAGCGACCAATGGTTCTCGTGTTGACCTACGCCGATCTGGGGAACACCCGTTAATACCACCACATAGTCTTTGGCTTCTGGGGGAAGGTCAATGTACCCCCCTCTGAAGTTGTCCTTTATGGGGGGATCCTGTACGTCACTCGGGATAGGTTTGGGGTGCGCGCCAGGTTTAGGCTTTCCTGATTGAGGGTTTGGAGCCCGTTGGGGAGCCTTAGGTTTGGTGGCAAAGGGAATTTGGTCCACGGCCACAGACCTCGGCTTAGGTATGGGCCGTAAAGTGGCTGGGACTGAGGGCGGGACATCCTGGGCTTGGGTGGTAGGGATTAGTGGAATTGGGTCTGGTGCAGGGTGGCCCTGATTTTCAAGAGATCTCAAGCCGAGAGTGGCCAGGGCAATAATGCTCTTTTCCATCTCGAGCAGATTGTTTTCTATTCTTGAGAGTCTGAGGTCGAGAGGGGAAAGAAGTTTCTTTAAGGTTTCCCAGACCAGATCTATAAATTCCCTTTCATTATTACCCAACCCTTCAGTCTGTAAGCCCTCAACCTTTTGAGTGGTGGTAAGGGGAGTAGCGTCTAATTCCGCAGTACCTCCCTCACTTGGGGGCTGAGACCCTGTGATTTTCTCTATATGTACGATAGGTGTCATTGCTCTTGTTGAGGATAGTTGTTGTGGGATCGCAATTTTCGCTTTTTTACGGGAGTAGGCAGAGCCTGTTCGGCGCTTTCTTTTAGGCAGTTTGCCACTAATGGTGGTCGGGGATACCTGAGGGTTAGGGATTGGATTCTGAACGCAGGGAGCAACCGATAGGTTGACTTCGTCTGCGTTATAGTGATACTCTAACAATGGGGAGGGGATGGAGCAGATCGAAGTCCGATGGACATCAGCCTGTGTAACTACACATTGGGGAATGGTAGGGCGCTCCAGAGTAACCGAAGTAGCAATGTGGCCTAGGGAAGATTTTTTTGAAAGCGCTATCACTTGTGACAGTCTTCTAGCGGCTACCAGTTCTAAGGAAACCCAGGTTTGAAGTTTAGATATTTCATTGTCAATGGCTATATTAGTGCGGGTAATAAAGTCATCCATGGGGCCACTGATTTGCGGGCCAACCTTGGAGGCCTTACTCCGTGTTACCCTGGTACTCATGACTTTATGGGACAAGGGGTATTCACCTATAAGACAGCCAGAGAGTAACAATTATAAGAGCTGTTTTGCCGGTGTAAACTTAAGAGGAGAAGCTTAACAAGAGGCGAAAGAGGGTGGGCCAGTCCAGTCCGCTCAGTCCTCGAACGGCCTCAAACGGCCCGCTCTTAGCCCGGTCTTCGCCCCGAGCTGCGTCCCGCGCTGCGGGAGTCTAGAGGAGTAATATAGGTACCTGTGCTGGGCAGGGGGCGGGCCCAACAGGTGATGGTGATTGACGCCTTTAATGACACAGGGAAGGCGGGGGCGGGCCAGCGGGGAGAGTGGACCGGATGCTGTCTCCGTGGTCTCGCAGGGACTCCTGGTTACTGGAGTCCCCGCACACTCGCAGCCCCGCCGAGCCTCACGCCCTTACCTCTGCCTTTCGTGCTCCTGTTGCCGGTAGAGGGTAATCAGCGTCCTCCCTTGCGACGCGGCACCCGCGAAGCGGGTGCGGCGAGGAGTTGGGTCCTGGAACTAGCCTCTGTGGTCAGTAAGTCTAACAGCAGCGCCTCTGCTCAGCGCAAAGATTGCCCCAACAGGTGATGGTGATTGACGCCTTTAATGACACAGGGAAGGCGGGGGGCGGGCCAGCGGGGAGAGCGGACCGGATGCTGTCTCCGTGGTCTCGCATGGACTCCTGGTTACTGGAGTCCCCGCACACTCGCAGCCCCGCCGAGCCTCACGCCCTTACCTCTGCCTTTCCTGCTCCTGTTGCCGGTAGAGGGTAATCAGCGTCCTCCCTTGCGACGCGGCACCCGCAAAGCGGGTGCGGCGAGGAGTTGGGTCCTGGAACTAGCCTCTGTGGTCAGTAAGTCTAACAGCAGCGCCTCTGCTCAGCGCAAAGATTTATATTTCTGTTATAGATAAACCAGCATTTCTGGGTTTAGGCATAGAAGCACTTGCTGTCCTTTGCGAGGTCGCTACATGCTGAAACCTTTGCCCAGCTGTTAGCTGATCTCTTGACGAGGGATGTCCAACTTAAGACCAAATTGGGGACCTACATTCTTTCCCTTCAGGTAATGGGGTTGGATCATCCAATGGGGATTCCTGGCAGAACACATATATACTTAAGTATAAAGGGGTAACCCTGTGTCCCTCAGAACCTGGGTATGTTTCAATTAAACAAGAAATGATTCTGTCAGGTAGAATGAACGTGAGTTGAGGATGCTCAAAATGCAATACAAAAAGCAATCTCTGGAACATGCATCATATGATCAAACACTCAACACTTAATAAATAAGAACCGAGCTGCATTACTTGGCACTTAATGAATAAGGACTGAGATGAATGGCTTGTTATTGTTATTTATATCAGAATTAAATTATTCATTGATATTCACAATAAACAGGTAGGCTTTCCAGACAAACTATTTACAGGAATGCAAAGTGAATAGAAGTGACAATAGTGCACAGTGCTCAAGTGGTGTACGGAATATACAGTGAGATCATGGTTGTCTATATACAAGTGTATTGTAGGCCAGAAGCTAATTTCACTCCAGAGATTCCTATCTTGCATTGTATGGAATCCTGGTAGTACTGGGCCTAGCGTTAGCGTTTACGTTTCAACCCTGTTGGTGCACCAGTTGGTGGTCACACCGGGTGTTCCTCAGGACAGGTAGGAGGGGGGGGAATGATAGCCTGAAAGGTAATTGAAGGCATGTATGAGAGAGATTGCAGGTGCCCATAGGAATTGCACCCTTTATGAGGGGCTACACTACTCACCCTCTGAAGGCCGGAAAGGTCTCAGCTGGAGGTTCTGGGACGCGAGGAGACTCTGAACGTGTGCCCTGGGTGTACAAATCTGTGGTGGAGGGACGATTTACAATTAGGAGGATTCTAAAAACTCTGTACAAAGAGTATGCCAGAGCATGAGTGAGACGGTGCTGATTGATGCAGGGAATCTGTGATGCTCAGGCGGTAACCGAGCGCACAGCGGATTTAAAGGAAACCGGGCTTATGTGATTTCAATGAGTGAACGTTGTGGCTTATAACAATGGGGCGACCAAGGAGCCTCACTATCCATTATTGCTTGTAGAGGCGTGTCCTGCCCGTTGGGAAGTGCTGTGTGATCAGTTATCCGATCTGTGACACGAATAATACTTATGGCCTCATGGGTACTAGTGACCGGTATATACAGTGCGGTGATGTGAATTTAAAGGATGTATGACGGTACAACGCGTACCGTCACAACGCATCCCTTTACCACGCATCCCTTACAACGCAAGTCGTTACCACGACTTGCGTTGGGGGTGCGGATTTCGAATAGTATAATTTACTATTCTAACACCAGTCCCCTGGACCCTAGGGAAGGTGTTGGGATAGTAAATTTACTATTTTTAATCCTTTAGCGCCCTCCAGCGCAGGTCGTGGTAATGACTTGCGTTGTAAGGGATGCCTGCTAAAGGTACCGCGTTGTAAAAACTTCGTGGTAAACGATGTTTACCGAATTTAAAGTAAGTCCAGACTTAAGTGATTTAAAACCGGGGCTAGTATATGCGTATAAGGCAATAACAAACATTGAAGCCAGGGCGTGTAGGAGCGCGTCCTGCCCGTTTAAAAGTGCTGTGAAATCGGCTTTCCGATCAGTTACCCAAAAACCACTTATGGCCTCATGGGTACTGGTGACTGGTGTATACAGTGTGGTGACCTGAATTAAGAAAGCTTGTCTATGCGTATAAGGCAATAACAAACATTAGATCCCGGGCGTGCAGAGGCACGTCCTGCCCGTTTAGAAGTGCCGTGTGATCAGCTTTCCGATCAGTTACCCAAATACCACTTGTGGCCTCATGGGTACTGGTGAATAATGTATACAGTGCGGTGATGTGCATTAAGAAAAAAATATATTAAACAAGGGGATTGTATATGCGCATAGGGCGCGGCGAGTCTTGGTCGGGAAACTTGACCGATGCAATTTGTAACAGTGCGTGGGCCCTGTGTAAAGCGGGCATTCTCAGACGACAGTGCTATTGTGCCGGGGGCTCACCTTTGTGATAAATTCTAGTAGTAGGATAGACTGGCCGCAGTACCGTCCATCATCTGCATCAGGTCAGATTGGGTGCCGCCCGGTGAACGCCAGTTTATATACTGAAACTGACAAAGCAGTTGACCCACATGCACATCGCAGCCGGGCGATGTGTTGCCAAGCAACGGCGTAGGCGTCCTATCATGTAACACGCCCTGAGCATGAGATCAGGGGCAGTCTGGAGGAGTGTGGCCTAATCAGAATCATGTTTGAAGAAACGTATTGCACAAAAATAGTCAGCAATTGCGAGCATGATACATATCAATATATAATGGTGGTCATTCAGCAGGTTATTCAACCATGTGGCCTAACCTGGAACCATATTTGAAGATGTTTTACACAGACATTGCGAGCATGATACATGTAAATATGGATGTATAATGGCAGTTGTTTAGCAGGTTATTCAAAGATAAACCACCCCTTATAATTTCCATTGGACATGTCTTTATACAATAGTTGGAAAACAAATGTGCATACTCCAAACAGGTTTATCGGTAATGCATGTTTAACCATGAATCACATTCAAGTACTGGCTAATGTGGGTTTTCTGCTTGTGTAAAACCTCAAGTCTCAAAGTATATGTACTACCGGCTAACTATAGGGATGGCGGTTGGCGATGGGATTGCGGCTAACTTAGGGATGGCGGTTGGCGGGTGTCCTACAACAAGCCCATTTGCTTTCTCTTCCTGTTCGTTCAGGCCATTGGCCACTGAGTTCAAGATGTGTATCCATTTGCACTCTTTTAGGTTGAGAGCCATTGCAATGGGCACTCCCCTGGGGTTGGCGTTGATCTTTTCCATCTCCCTCCATCTGATGCTTTCTGATGTGGTGTTCAGGGTCAGAAAATGTTTTACAATTGGCGCACCTTGTACCTTGCATATGACTTTGCTCATGTGTTGTAGGACTCTAGTTTTGACCTTCTGGGTGGTCTGACCAATGTAGGGTGTGTTGCACGGGCAAAGGATGATGTATATGATGTTAGCACTGTTACAGTTTGTAAGGGTGGGCAGCTTGTAGGATTTATTATTGTGCATTAGTGTAGGACCTTCCATGCATGAAGGGCAGGCTTTACACGAGCAGCATTTGAAATGTCCCAGTATGGGTGGTAGTCCCAGTTGACCCCGCAGGTCAGGTTGTTTAGGGGGTTCCAGGTAAGCCTTCACTATGCTGTCCTTCAGGTTCCTGCCTCTTTTGAAGGTAAACCAGGGATTCTCATTAGTAATGAGTTCAGACGCAACTAAATTCCAGGTTTTTTTGACAATCTTTTTTATGTTGTTGCTTTTCTAATGGAATGTGGTTACACATACGATGTTGTCCGTGCCAGTTTTCTTGCCTTTGGGTTGTAGTAGTTGGTCTCTCGGACAGTACCAGGCCCTTTTCTGGCACGTTTCAGAAGCCCTGTGGGGTAGCCAAGCTCCTGTAGTCGCTTAGTCAGGACGTCTGTCTCTCTGAAGAAGTCTTCCCTTCTTGTGCAGTTTCTCCTCATTCTAAGGTATTGCCCATAGGGCAAATTGTCTATTAAGTTGCGAGGATGCTGTGACTCCTATTTCAACAACGTGTTCCTTTCAGTCGGTTTCCTTTAAAGGTCACAGTATAGTAGGCCATTGTCAACTTTGAAAGTAATGTCCAGGAAGTGTAGTGTTTGCCTAATGTAGTTCATAGTGAATTGGATGTCCTTGCTTCTTCCATTGAGCCATTCAAAGAACTCTTTCAACTGGTCTTCTGTGCCGGACCAGATCATGACCACGTTGTCTATGTACCTTTTCCAGACTGCAATGCAGTCGATGAATGGGTTGTTGTGGGAGTACAAGTGTTCTTCTTCATAGTCGTCCATATAAATATTCGCCAGACTCGGTGCATATGTTGCCCCCCACTGGCTACCCCCTTGCATTGGCAGTAGAACTTTTTTTTAAACACAAAGTGATTCTTTTTCATGGTGATTTCCAACAGGTCGACTAGAAAATCTGTGGGTATCCAGTGCGGTGCTGGACGTCTGTCGAGTGTGGTAGGTACAACATCTACCGCCTTGGCCTGGGGTATAGATGTGTAAAGTGATGAGACATCTAACGGTACCAGGAATTGTGATTTAATGTCAAAGGGCTGATCCTCCAGCAGTTGTATGATATGCATAGAGTCACTGACATATGACTTTGTTTTGGAGACCCAAGGTTGTAAGAAATGGTCAATGAATTGGATGGCTGTTTCCAATATCGAGCCACAACCCAAAATGATGGGTCTGCCATCATTTTGGGTTGTGACTCCCTGCCTGGATTCCATACAACGCAAGATAGGAATCACTGGAGTGAAATTAGCTTCTGGTCTACAATACATTTGTATATAGACAACCATGATCTCACTGTATATTCCGTACACCACTTAAGCACTTTGCACTATTGTCACTTCTGTTCACTGTGCATTCCTGTGAATAAGTTGTCTTGACAGTCTACCTGTTTATTATGAATATCAATGAATGATTTAATTCTGATATAAATAACAATAACAAGCCATTCATCTCAGTGCTTATTCATTAAGTGGCAAGTAATACAGCTCAGTTCTTATTTATTAAGGGTTGAGCGTTTGATCATATGATGCGTGTTCCTGAGATTGCTTTTTGTATTGCATTTTGAGCATCCTCTACTCATGTTCGTTCTACCCAACAGAACCATTTCTCGTTTAATTAGAACTCATATATGCACCCTTGGCATCTAGTTTAGGGAATGCATAGTAGTAGTACGCTATATACACATCTATATATTGTTTTATATGCCTCCATATATACATTGACTTAGCAAGATGGTGGAACTTTTCATTCTGTTCACTGTCCTTATAGTGCAAATCATTTTCATCTGTTCCTTTCTATTGATCATTGCAGAACATTTATTTTATACAAGAATCACACTGATTAAATATTCAAAACTCCCCACTGTGTATGTAGGTGGCTGGCTTAGTTTATGGTTCACGCTTATTTAAGTGAAGCACCCTGCACTAATCCAGAGGTGAAGATTTTAGTGGTCTCAGACAACCATAGAAAGCTCTCTAAGAGGAAGCTGTGGAGAGCAGCTTTCAAGCTTAGTCCAGAAGTAGTGTAAAGCAGTTTATTTTACCAGTACGTATCATATAGGGTAGGTTAAGTGAAAAAGAACCACACAGTGCAGGTATAAAAATATGTATTTATTATAACACTCACTAACACATGGAAATATCTCCTACCCGGACATATAATCAAAATACACCCAATACTACAATAATAGAACAGGTAAGTTGCACAAATATCCAGTGGGGAAGACCAGACCATTTACTAATAAAGTGGAATGCGAACCACAACCCAAGTCAAGACTGTACCCAGAAGACTTAGAAGTTCCAGGGAACCAAAGAACCGCCCAAGGTAACTACCCAGAAACCCCACGGAGGCCGTGTGCAGAGTGGAAACACAACCGCGGGCTCAATACAAGTCAATGGCGAAGTCACAGTTGCGGTTTTCAAGAAGAAGGACCCTTCCCAGAGGACCCCGAAGAAACCAAGTGAAAGATGGAAAGATGGAGAGTCACCCCACCTGTGATACCCCAGGAACAGGATACCTACAGCAGGGAAACTGGGTGCATAGGTGTGAAGTGACGTCGGAAACTGCTGTAGACCACAATGGAGGACTTCAGTGAAGATGCAGCTGGTAAAGAAGATAAATAAATGGTAATAAATGATAATTACGCACTTATATAGCGCACGACTACCCGAGGCATCTCGGCGCTTGTACGAATACCGCCGAGGAACCCTTCCTGGCCTTTCCCTGTGAGGAGCCCACTCCTGGGCACCCCCAAGATGAAGTCAGGCATCCTAAGCGGTGTTGGGGCCGTTGTAGAGATTAAGCAAGCTATTGCCCAGAGGTGCAGAGTGGGGCTCATGATCAGAATAGGCACAGAGGCGACAATTATCAGGTCAGAGGTAATTGAGCCCGAGACCCGCCAAGGCGGATAATTGAACCCTTGTCCCAGCCAGACTACTGCATCAGGGTCTGCCACTCTAACCATTGAGCCACACTTCAGTGGAAGAGTCCGGTGGAATCAAATGGTGTTTTCTAGAAGAGGAATACCTGCAAGCAGACGGGACAGAGTCTATGCCACTCGGGAGTGACCAGGAGGCATGGAAGACCAATGACCACCGATGAACAAAGATGCAGGAAAGTTGACGGTGACCTTGTTGCTGCAGCTGTGAAGACCAGGCAATGCTGTGGAAGACCAGGAGCCATTCGCAATCTGTCCCATGTCGATAGTCAAGAATCAGGAGGTCTGTGTTCGCCAGGAGCATTAACAAGCTTTGGCAGCAGCAACAGACAGGGAAAGCAAAGAAGATGCAGTATCGGGACCAGCCAGGTCCAAAGGACTCACCAAGTGCAGGAGAGTCAGAGCAGGGCCCAAGCAAGCAGGGGAGCCCACAGCAGCCAAAGAAGACCCTTAAGAGGACCCACAGGCCAAAGGCACAGGAGTCGCAAGAGGACCTTCAGCTGGTCACCAATGATGCAGGCCCATGGTGCAGAGGATGCGGTGAGTATAAAGATCTTGCTAGCAAGAGATGCTGGAGGGTGGAGCTTCTTGGATCCCGAAGATCTCTGGAGGAGAGAGTTAACAAGACTTGGCAATTAGCAAGTGTATGGGGTATACAGTGGTGCTGTCCAGCAGTTCAGACGAGGGATACTGGCTTCAACCTTCCTGAGAAGACAGTGCATGCCTCAAGAAAGTTGCAGAACCACGACCTGTGTTGCTGAGCCTCTCGGAGTCTGTGGACTTCAGGAGTAGCAGACAGGTCAGCTTAGTTATGGTGCCTGTAGATGGAGTTGAGTAACTTCTTCAGTCCAATTATGAAATTGTGTGCACCAATATAAAGACTGTGATTGTTAAGGATATTTTCTTTAAAATGTGAATGATTCGGCAGGTGGCCTTGAAATGCAATTTTCTCCAAGGAAGTGAGCCAGGCACTATTATTGGAGGGTATGATATTTCCATGAACACCATGTACACTTCGTAGAGATACGAAGCCACATGTTGATGTTGATGTTAATTTATTTGGGTGTCCCTAATTGAACATTTTATTTAATAGAGCTTTATTTTTCATTTTTAGATCAAGGAGTGAGATACTTGCCAAAAGAAGCAACCAGCAATCCAGATTTCTTTGGAGTTAAAGCCAATGAAAGTATGTACTATGTCTTATGTTTTGCTTCATAAAATTACAGTTTTGTAGGTGTGATTTTAATTTTTTAATAAAAATGGGTGCCACTTGCGTAAAATACTAAATTTATAAATAAATAAAAAATGTGCATATGTTTTGATAACATTTATTTATAATGTGTATGTTAACAGGTACAAGAAGTTTGGGAACTTTTAGGAGTGGATTTTGATGGGACCTTTACCGACCACTCCTACAGGATGCAAGTATATTCTGTCTGCAACTCATTATTTATTTTAATGTGTTGAGGCATTTCCACTAAAATCAAAGTGTGCAGCTGAGGTTGCTTCCAGATTTCTGCAAATGTATGTATGCCATGGAAGTCCGAAAAGGATTCTATCAGATCAAGGACAGGAGTTTGTGAATGAAGTGAGTGTATAATATAGGCATTAAATATTGACTATACATTTTAATAATAACTCATTTGTGTGTTAATTAAATATAGTGTTTATTTCTTAATTCTGAAAATTTAAAAATGTATATTTACTTTTTTTATTGTTTATTGATTGTATAAAATTTTGAAAAAAATGTGTTCATTTGTATTGTTTATGAATGCAACAAAGAATGTTTTTAAAATGTTTTTATTAACACAGCTCATAGTACCATAAAACAATAGACAATGTCCAGGAAGCAGATTACGAAATAGCGTTGTGGTGAACAAAGTTGGACACATTAGTACACAAGTGGGATATCCAATTACATAATTACTCCCCAGACTCCCTCCCCGACCCTTCATATTTCCGCCATAGCCCCCAGATCTTTTTCCATTTCTTAATGCAGCCCCTCCTCTAGAATATGGTTTCTTCAGCTCTTTGGCACCAATCTAGGTGTCCCCAACACCCTCCACTGTTGCTGTTGCCGGGGCGTCTGGGATCCCCACCCCTTGGCGATGTTTTCTTTTGATACCCCCGCCGCCAACGCTAGCAAGAGCTTGGCATGCCTAGACCAGTCTGCGTCACCCCTAATCATCAACAACAGCCACTTTGGCTCCATTGGAACCTTGTCACCCACAACCGCAGACATAATGTCCATGACCTTGGTCCAGAAAGGAACTATCTCGAGACACTCCCATAATATGTGTTAGAAGGTGCCTTCCCGCTGGCAACCCCTCACGCAATGGGCCAATTTACTCCTGCCCCAAGCATATAGATGTGTGCGAGGGTAGTATATGCGATGTAGGATTCTCAATTGGACCAACCTAAACTTGGGCGGATTGCTATTTCATGCGGGCTCTGTATGGCGTCTTGCCAATCATCATCATCTAGGGTACCAATATCACTGGCCCACTCCGCCCAAAGCATCACCAAGGGGTCTGGCATATTGTTTGAGCTTTCGTTAAATGGTGGTTGTAGGCTTCTCCAATATGGGGTCCAGCAGTAATCTATCTTCCAAGTGGGAGTATTCCGGGATAGAGGAATCACTACTAATGTGTGAACGTAGGGTGTGTATGAGACGTATGTAATGGTATTGTGAGTCGTGAAGGTCATATTCCTTCGGTGAGCAAAGGAGAGGGGGGGGGCAGATCCCTTCCAAACGTCACCCAAGTATTCAATGCCAATCAACTTCCACCCCCCGAAGCCGGTCAAATGTGTCACCTCTCTGTTGATCTCCGAGTCATAAGGGGATTCTACCAATCCGTTTATCCATCCACCCCAGGAACTTGTTCGCCTCGCTCCAACATTGAACTACCACTTTTGTGTGTGCAGGCCACTCCCTTCGCGGCCTCTGGGCATAAAGCAGGTGCTCTGATACCTCCTGGCATGACCATCCTCTCTACTCTGTAGGCCGGTTCGGTACTGTCTGTATATACCAAGTCATTAACTACCTGGGGCTGCGAGGCCCAGTAATATAATCTGACATCAGGGAGTGCCAGACCCCTATGATATACCCCTCTAGGAAGCTTGTGGAGTGCTATCCTAGGATTCCCACCAGTCTACAGAAGCGTCCGTACCACCTGTGAGATGTGTGCAAATACCCCCGGGAGGACAGGAAACAGTGAATTTTGTAAGCTGTATAGGAGCCTCGGCAGAGCAAGCATTTGAAATAATGCCGCCCGGACCATTAGGGAAAGAGGTAGTGATCGCCAGTTACTCACATCTGCCCCGAGGCGAGCCAACTGAGGCTCAAGGTTCCTAGCGAAATAGTCCTCTTTATCTCTCGTGACATATACCCCCATGTACTTGAGCCCGTCAGTGGCTACGGTGGCTAGACATCTAGTGGGGATCCGCGGGGGCGGCAAAGGGAAGATCACTGACTTCGCCCAGTTGATGATATAGCCAGAATAGCTGCAGAATAACCCGAAAAGTTGTAACGCCTGCACAATCGAGTGATATGGTCGCGCCATGTACAGCACAATATCATCGACGTAGAGGGAAATACTCTCTTCCCATTCGTCTGTCAGCGCCAGGCCCCAGAATGACCTGTTTCTCCTGATCCAATGAGCCAGCGGCTCCAGGTCCAGGGCAAAAAGGAGGGGAGACAGGGGACAACCATGCCTGGTACCTCTCCTGAGGGGGAACACCCTGGAAATAGCACCGTTCACCCTGACCCGAGCAACAGTTTGTTCATAAAGAAGGCGCACCCAACTACAGAAGATCGGGCCAAACCAAGTTTCCGGAGCACCATAAATAGATAGGGCCATCAAATACTATTGAATGCCATTGATGCGTTAAATGCCATCAACGCCGTCAGTGCGTCCCCAACATCCTCCGTCATGTATAGTATGCCATACAAGCGCCGCAGGTTGTGGCGGGTGCTCCTATGGGGCATAAATCCAGACTGGTCGACATGCACCAAGTCGGGAAGAACATATACCAGCCTATCTGCTAGGGCCTTGGCCTCTACATTGATAAGTTAAATGGAGCGGTACGAGGAACATTGGTCTGCCGGCTTTCCGGCTGTATGAATGACCACAATCATAGCCTCGCATTGATTGGGGGGGGGGGGGGCTGGGACAACCATTTCACTCTAAAATATAATATTATGACAACTTTAATGTTTCACTACTAGTTATTCATTTACTATATTAAAGTAACCAATCTTTTTATTAAAAAAAAAAGTATGTAAATCTAGAAATTCATAATCTTCAAGGCAAAGTAAAATGGGATTTGGAAAAGTGTAATATATATATAATATCTCCTACCTGCGATATGTGTGCGGCTCAATTCTCTCCGTGAGGATAGGTCTTGGGGTACATAATACAGCCGGGTCCTGGCCGCGAGCGACGCACCCCCAACGAAGTTATATTAAAAAACAATTGGTTCATTGGGGAACACAAAATTACTTTTCTTATCTCATAAAGTTATGTAGATATTTGGAACACACAAAACAGAATCCAGAGACCATCTACGTATTTATGCGCTATTTTATCAATTATAGTCATTCATAAACACTAGTTTCATGGATAAATTGCAAAAAAGGCTGTACACAAATAGTGAATAGTGCAAAAGTGACTTAAAGTGCTCAGTGCTTACGGCGCAAAGTGAATACTGTACAATTATTATACACAATGGGAGAAAGGAAAAATGTGTGGTCTATGCGTATTACACAATTATCACAATGTACTTGATCGTCGACGTTTCGACCCTTAACTAGCAGGTTTGCGGAGTCAAAAACGGGTCTTCATCAGGACTGTGGCGGAAAGCAAAACAGCCTAGGAAATTTAAAAAGATGGTTTGTTTAAAATGGATTCTGCAAGGGACAATTTGGGCTATCTACTTACATGCCCAAGTTACCACTCACCTTCATTTAACCACGCTGGGTTGGGGTGTGGATTGAACTGTGTCACTCTGTCCTATCACGGTGAATTAAGATTCACAACCGACCCTCAGTGTTAAATACTGAGTACATTGTGATAATTTAACCCCTACTGTACTCCGAATTCATTAAAGACCAACAGGCACGGGCATGTTATAGTATAGGTGTCTGTTTGCTTTAGAAACTCATTAAGATAGTGGGCGGATCGCCACCGCCCGAATGGCAGTGGCGATCCGCCCGCCAAAAACCACCCCGCATATAAATCCCCCCGCCACATTACCATGGCGGGGGGACCCCGACGGACGGGAAGACCGTGTGCCAGTTTTTCCTAGGTAGCGGTACAAAAGGTTGTGGTCACTGACGGAGCATCTGAATCAATCAAACAGTCACACCCAGTCAAAAGATCTGGGTTTAATCCATCACCGTTCTTTAGCCCACTCTGCCACCCCAGTTCAGACATGGCTATATGCAAATCAGTCTGATCCTGTGCCTCATGGGAACAGTCCAGCCCGAACTGCCAAGCCATGTCTTCCCTGGACCGGAAACAGGCTTCCGAGGACCGGTTTCTGGCATTCCAGCCGTCTTCAGCCCGGCTTGCTTGAATCCAGTGGCAAAGTGAGCAAGGGACTCACGTCTGAGCATACCCTGCCACACTTATGGTGGCCAAAAGCGGTACAAAAGGGGGTGGTGATGGACGGAGCATCTGAATCCATCAAACACTCACACCCAGTCAAAAGATCTGGGTTTAATCCATCACTGTTCTTTAGCCCACTCTGCCACCCCAGTTCAGACATGGCTATATGCAAATCAGTCTGACCCTGTGCCTCATGGGAACAGTCCAGCCCGAACTGCCAAGCCATGTCTTCCCTGGACCGGAAACAAGCTTCCGAGGACCGGTTTCTGGCATTCTTTGGATGTTTGATTCCGGTCTAGGAAAGACATGGCTTGGTAGTTCGGGCTGGACTGTTCCCATGAGGCACAGGGTCAAGGCTGATTTGCATATAGCCATTGTCTGACCTAGGGTGGTGTGGAGTGCAAAAAAACAATGGATTTAGGCCCAGATCTTTGTACTGGGGTGAATGTAAGACATTGTTCTGCATTCTGTCCATCAACTGTGTTTTTTGCAATTTTCACCCCGAGTCGGCTGGGTATGCTCAGACGTGAGTCCCAGGCTCTCCCCATCACTGGAGTCAAGCTATCCAGGCTGAAGAATGCTGATAGCCAGAAACCGGTCCTTGGATGCTTGATTCCGGTCTAGGAAAGACATGGCTTGGTAGTTCGGGCTGGACTGTTTCCATGAGGCACAGGGTCAAGGCTGATTTGCATATAGCCATTGTCTGACCTAGGGTGGTGTGGAGTGCAAAAAAACGATGGATTTAGGCCCAGATCTTTGTACTGGGGTGAATGTAAGACATTGTTCTGCATTCTGTCCATCAACTGTGTTTTTTGCAGTTTTTCCTAGGTAGGCAATCCGCCTGGGCGGAAAAGCTCAGGAATATGGTGGCGTGTCTGGTAGACACCGCCATCCATATTAGTATGCAGGCGGGGACATGCTGTTGCCACCACGGAAAGGCATGCAGACTTCGACATTGGGATCCCGTAGTGGGCCCCCAGGGATTCTGGTGGTTGCACATGGGGGGGGGGGGGTACCTATGCTACCCCCCTGCAATTCAATGTACACCATGGCAGGAACCGTGCAGTGCCTGTCGCATTGTGCATTGAAAGGCACAACTTGCTTTTGTGGCATTGCCGCGGGCGGGGCTTTCAGCACCTCCCGCCGTAATGTTACAAAGGCGGGATGTGCCCGCCAGTGTGGCTGGTGCATTCTAATTGTAGGTGCAGGACCACCACAAGCATTGCGGGTGGTCCCGTTTCCCGGGGGTATGAATTTACTAATTTCAATAAGATTTAAATAAAAAATGTTTTGGTCCTGAAGTAGGTGAATAATATCCGATGTACACCGTAACGCTGCGTCAACTGTTTTTAAATACTCTCTTTAATCGGAGACATAAACATAATTGTTTTTAGATTGTAACCCCTAGGGAGGAATTGATATGCTTTTATGTGAATAAAAATTATTTTTTAACAAACGTTTTCCCTTTTATCTGCCTGGCAGTACATTGTGATACCCACAACATTGTAGAAATATTTGCAAACGTTGTTTTTGTGCTATATAGCTTGTGAGAAGTGGTATATGTGTACCAGATTGTAGCCAGATTTTATAGGGTGGTAAATAGGCCCTTGTCCTTATAATATTAGTTTTACTCTAGATAACTTCAAGTACCTTTTTTTAAAATTATGCTATGTAGTGAAAGTATTTTTTTTCGGATGTCTGAAAGTTTTGAAGTTTATGGAGGAGTCTTGCATTCTTGTTAAATATTATGTTTAGCACTTATGTTTCCACAGTTTTAAAAGACTATGCATCTAATAAACTGAAAAAGCCTTTGGCTCTATGGGAGAAACCAGGGATTGGCTGTTTGGAAGCAATAGTGTTGAACATGAAATTTTGTATTTCTTCATTTTATTCACTAAAAACACCCCAATAGATAGTTGATGAGGTTGGTTTCTATATCATTTAGACACAGTTTACATTTAGAACAAAATTAACAATTATTCATTCTCTAGTTAAACTAAATTAACGATAAACCGTCCATCGAATAAGGATCTGTTATTTTAATGAGATGATAGCAATTGCTTTTAATTATGACGATAAATTATTCTGTTTACAAAAATATTTTAGTCTTAAAAATAGTTGTTTTGGGTATGTGTGTATAAATTTTTTTTATTTGAACTTAAATTTGTAAAAAAAGGTGAATAATAATCTTAAAAAATTAGAATAGTATGTATTTTTTTAAAATGTGCAGGTAGAACCATTTTTTAAAAATATTATTTTCACAAATTAATACGTCTTTTCTTTAATCTTATGCTTAAAATAAACTTCATTTAAGTCATGGAGAATATGCTTTTCAAAAGTAAGCATACAAATGAGATACTGTCACAAAAAATACATAAAATATGTATATTGATGGGAAGTTGGAATCAAGAATTTAATGCTTGTATTCGGTGCATGTAATTTTAACTACACTCTTTTGTTTTTATGTCTACAAACTATTTGGGGATTTCTAAAAATATGATTATAAAAACTAAGGGCTTGATTAGGATTTTAAGTGGTACAAGGGCAGGTGTTACTCCAATGCACCCCCTCTGCCCATTCTTGCTGCTGCCCGCCCGCCAGTAGTCTGGCGGACGGCATGGAATTCCCAGGGTAGCTCCTCTTTCAAAGGTGATGGTGCCTTTCAAATAGGCACCGTAATGGGAAATGCCTCGCAATGTTCCTGCACAGCATGGACCGAAAAGTATATCCTGTGCAAGAATTACTGTGCATGCTCACGGGGAGGCACTTGTTTTGACCCCCTGTGTGTATCCACATGCAGAGGAGGCACAAGTGGCCCTGTACGGACCTTTTGGTGTCCTCTCTGCCACAGTGTACATGGAGGAGGAACCTCCATATCACAGTCTGTGGAGAGGAAACTTGTAGTATGCTTTGTGGTACCGCTGTGGTTCCGCCAAGAATATTGCAGCCTCTGACCGCCTTACCACCTCCACCGAGCAGTGTTTCGCTGGCAGCGGCGGTGGTCCCAGTGCGGTCCAACCACCCAACAGTTAATAGGGCAGTTGTACTGCCAGTGTGGCGGTGGCTGTACCACCGATGTGGCGTAGGCTGTACCACCACGCCCACGCCAGTCTGGTGATCCTCGCTCCGACAGAGTCACAATCGGGCACCAGTTAACTATTAAGGGCACGATTCCAATGCAGATTGGAAAGCGTTCCCACCTATGGCCTGTTTACGATGCGGTAAGGAAGGCCTCCTAAAGGCATTTGCATCTTCCAAATTGGATCGGGAGTGTGTCTTCCCGACCGAGAGCCAGATTACTATGCAGCTAGAAACATGGTCTCCCATTGAAGTCAGTGGGAGTCCAACCAAATCGTATCTGCAAGCATCCGGATGCATCATACTCTGTGGGTTGGACTCTCCTGATCCGAGTTGGTCGGAAACCATTTCCAAACCGATTCGATCAGGAAGATTTCCTAATCGCATCAGAATCGTCCCTAAGTGTAATTTTTTTTATTTTCATAAATAGGTACTAGATGAGTACCTTGCCAAGTTATGTTTGTCAAGACCCAATGTACATATAGTTACATCAGTATTAAAAAAGAACAAACCCAAAAAAATATTTGTGTTTCAATCTGCTTAATGATGTCCTTTTATTTTCACCATAGTGTTTAGCACTTTCTGCAACAGAGTTGACCTCTATGTTCTTGGGCAAATATTGATAATTTGTTTTTCGGGTAACTATTTGATTATCTTATATGAATTTTCACACTGTCAGGTTGTAATGATTTGGTAATATAACTGCCTGATTTGCTATTGAATTGTACAAGAGACATACAAAAATGTAATCCATTTTTTTTAACAATAGGCAACATTTCACATGTCGGTATGCTGTGAATCTGTGTGCGTTTCTTCAAAGAAAATACTGTTAATTTTAAATTATGATTGAAAAGCCATTCATACCTTTGTATTCTTGTAAGTGTTAACCTATGAAGTTTGGATGACAGGTAAAGTTTTTCATGACCACATTCTATTCTGTGCAGGTATTTTATGAAAATATAGAAACCGTTTTATGTCCAACAAATATTGGTGTTCTTGGATTATTTTAGTAAGTGCAATTTTTTTTTGAACAGATGGAGGTTTGAACGTTATTGATAAAGAAATATGTGAAGGCTTGTAATAGTAAGAGAGGCCTAAATTACATATTGCATACAAAAATTGGGTAATTGTATTCCCTATTGTGTTTTGAGATGTAGAATGGGCTTACACCTCTAGCAAGACATTGTAAAAGTCAATATTAAAATCTAAAGCTTTGCCGGGGTACTTGCGTGTTATGGACAATAATAGTTTATAATTCACTGACCGTGAATCTTCAGACCTACAAAAACTCCTTGAGAAATTAGAGGCACCCTTTTGTAGTTCAAATATTGCAACACAAAAAAATGTATAATAGCTTTAATTTTGTTTTTCAAATTGATCATTATTTGTGACAATGGTGTATTATTCTTTCTTATTGATTACATCCGATGGACAACCTTTAATATTTTACATGTACATTTATATGTCTCGAAAGGGCTTTCCTACAGGCTGAGAAGCGTCCAGACTACCAGCTATAGGAATTGGCTGTCCTGTCTAAAGCAAAGCAACAAGACAGCTACAATTGTGGTGTTTTTGCATGCTAGTAATGATAAATCTGAAAGAAACAGGTTAGTATTAGATTCCTTACCTTAGAATATCCCCAGGCGTCAGACTGGATCCGTAAATTTTTGCGTAGCAGTACCCTTGCGTGTCGGTAGGCGTCATCTGCGGCTCCGCGTCCATCATGGGTGCCATGATGATGTCATCGGAGTACTTAGACGCCGCCTCCACGTGCTGACGTCAGTTCTTCTTTTTTTCCGCGCCAGCAGCGCAGATCCGGAAAAAGTGGTTCCTTAGTCATTTTTTGACTAAACTTTTTTGAGATCTTTTGGATCATTCTTCGAGTCTTCGACTCTGATCGGTGCCGGTAGGGATGCCAGGTTTTAATCCTTGTGAGGACTGCGACCTGCTGATGTCGGTCACTGACCCTCACCGACTGTGCCTCAACTGCACCTTAATTTGTTTTATGAAAGTGAATAATGAATGATATTCTCAAAGGAGAAATTGTTAAAGTTACATATCTGATTTTCTCTCTGGAATAGTAGTAAATAATATAGAGGGCTTTAACTATAAACAATTACAGGGGGGGCGTAATTCACTAATAACATAGCCTCTTGCGTCATGTTAAAACATTTAAAAACACACACATTGAGGCTGTTTACAATGCCGTTTGGGCGCGTGTCCAACCTTCGCCGTAGCGTAAGTGGAACCGCCGTCAATGAGTCAGTTCCCACTTCCCAGATTATGCTCTGACCGCCGTGTTTGTGGTCGGATCGTACGTTTGTTCGATTGCAGCTTGTACTGACGCTCGCAGCACAAGCTGCATGGTACAAAAATGCAGAGTTTAAACATCACTGCATCGTCTGGTAGGCACCATGCAGTGCCTGCCTCCTGGTGCAGGGATTTTAGGGGCACCGCATGTGTCCCTCAGGCTGCATAGTGTAGGGTCAGGGGGATGGGGTATACCTGCTTGGGGCCCCCAATATCACTTTCCACATGCCTTTTCATGGCAGGCTGACTGTTTTGAAAAGGGCAGGGGAAAAGCGAAATTGTAATCCGGCAGGTGAGGCGAGGCTGGCTATGCTGCCTTTTAGGTATTACATTTCCGAACGCTGCCTCAACGAGGCCCTAGAGCCTGTTGGAAGCAGAGCTGTATCCCCTGTGGGTTTCCCTCTGACTGCTTGTATCGTAATAATGCGGTTGGACGGAGACCTCGGATATGGGGCTGAACGCCTCTGAGCTGTCGGATGGCTTTCCGACCGACATCATAATGAGACCAATTGTTTTTACGTCCATTATTCTTAAACTTGGTCATTTTGATAACATAAATTTTACTCTACTATTAATTGAGGAAAGTAAAAATCACAACTGTGTTCTCGGTTTGCAGATTCCTACCTAAGTCAACAGCCAGTTACAGACTTTTCCAAAAATTGGAGGATTTTACATTCAAGATTGCACTGGATTTAATGGAGTCATCAGGTTAAAGTTTAACGTTGCATGTCTGAACTTTGGATATGTGTTATGCCTTTGTGTCCAAGGAATTGTTAGATTCTATTGGTAGATAATATTTTGATATTTATTTATTTATTTCTTTATTTCGGCCAGTTTGGCCATAAAAGACACATATGTATAAAAAACAGTGAGTCATAATAGCATACATAAAACAACACTTAAAAACAGTAAGTTTAAAAATATTGTACAAGAGTTACTTTTCACCTCCTTAATTTAAAACACATTTTATTTTAGCAACAGATTTTTATCGGCATATACAGAAGTTCTACTCATAGTATCTGACCAAGTTTCCTGCGAGTAATATACACAGAGTAAAGGAACCTGATTATGCTAAATACAATAAATGAGTTGTATTGGTTTTTATGATCCTATATGCTGTAGAGCAGGATCTGGTTCCTAGGAGGGTGCACATGGGTTTTAGCCATTTCTTTTGAGCCTTCAAGTAGGCACTACATATAAACAACATGTGAACCTCATTCTCCTTGCAGGGGTTTAAGCACATAGAACAACACCCGCTTTTGTCATTCGGGCCTCCCAGTCTTTTCTGTGACCAACGTTCTGTATTATAGCTTAGCATAAGGATCCCATATCTAAACTTCAGATAAAGGGACTTTGCAATAGGTGGCTCTATTTCATCCAAAAAGGATTCGAAGCGGGATTCCTCTTTAAAGGATAAAAAATCTTGAATTAGAGATCCAACTCTGCTTTCATGTACAAGCCTGTCGCTCATGTAAGACCAAAAGGCTCATTTAACTATAGATTTAGAAAAAGCCGGTAAATTGTCAGGATTCTCCCACATTGAGTACAGGCCCAGAAGCGTGAACCATTTTTTAATATGCACAAGCCACTGAATAGAGTTAAAAGAATCAAGGGTCAGCAATTCTTGAAGGCCACTTCTGTATTCGAGCAGTTCTGGGGTAGACCACAACCTAACCCAAAACATTAATGGTCTTATAATGGCAAAGTAATCTGTTCTTTTAAAATTCAAATCAAGCTGGAGGGGTATTAAAGGTGTACTATTCGGGACCCTTACAATAGCTCTCATGAATTTATTGTCCAAACCCTGGAAGCTATCTCTGGCCCAAGGTCCCCATATCTCTGCTCCGTACAACACAGCAGATTGAATTTTAAATTTAAAAAGCTCTGACAGGGGTTACACTCTTGCTTGTGCTAGCGTTTAGTCTACATATAATTGGTTTGACGTTGTGGGCATATGATACCTTACTTTTCTCAATTTGGGCCTTCCAACTTAGTTTGGAATCAAGTGTAACGCCCAAATAGGAAAAGTTTTCCACTGTTCCTAATTTCTGGCCATTCAAAGTCAAGCACCCTCTGTCTGGTTTGCTGGGGTTTAGTGCCATACATTTCGTTTTATCAGCATTTATTGCCAGGCCCTTGGTCATGCAATAACAGCTAAAGGAGTTTAAGAGTGCCTGGAGTCCTTTCTTGGTCTGGGATATGAGGATGGTATCATCCGCAAAGAGCAACGCAGGCACCCTCTCTCCATTAAGCTGCGGGGAATCATTAGTACAACCATTCAAATAATTGGGAGCATCGTTAACAAACAAGGAAAACAAGGTAGGGGCCAAGACACACCCTTGGCGAACCCCACGTTCAATGGGGATGTTACGCGTCAGTTCGCCATTTGGACCCCACCTGATGTTTGCATAATTTCCAGCATGCAACTCAACTATTTGAGCCAAAAGACACCCTGGCAAGCCTACTTCACTTAAGGTCCTCCAGAGCAGGTTGCGAGGGACAAGGTCAAATGCGGCTCTCAGATCTACGAAAGCTACATACAAATGACCTTTCCTGATATGCACGTACTTCCAGATCAAACAACAGAATCTAAATATTTGATCTATGGTACTAGTCTTGCTCCTAAAGCCAGCTTGAAATTTGGAGATTATTTTTTAATCCTCCAGCCAATCATTAATCCGAAATAGTAAGTGTTTGGCATAGAGTTTTTGCAGGATATCCATTAGACTAATTGGTCTATAGTTTGAGGGTACCAATCTATTCCCCTTTTTAAAAATTAACACAACTTCCGCTGCACGCCAACTATCTGGAAAGCGACAACTTGTAGACAGAACATTAAACAAACGATTTACATAAGGAGCCCATACTTCAATGTCATGTTTATATAGATCCCCCGGTATTTTATCAGGGCCTGGTGCTTTGCAGTTTTTTAGTTCATTAATCGCCCTTATTGTTTCCTCCAGTGTGAAATCAAGGGGTTCGATAGGAGGAGGGGACCATGGTATCTTGTCATCACCATCATATTGTTTATAAAGGGATGTGAAGTGGGTCCCCCATGTCATTTCATCCAAAAACGTGTCTTTTACAGCTCTGCCTGCATGCCCCTCATTTGCCACCAGCCTCCAAAAGCCAACATTATCATTAGTCTTTGCAGCAACTAGCATTTCTGACCAAATCGACTCTTCCCATAGTTTTTTTGATGTTTTTTGGGCACACTTATATACCTCCCTTGCAAGTTTGACTCCTTCCTTTGATTTGCTTTTAATAGCAAGCAGGAGATTTCTCTTGGCCAGCCTGCACGAATGATCGTACCATAGTTTTCCGTGACTTCCCACTTTTATATTTTGTTGCTTTTTCCTTGGCATTTTTGACAAGCAAGTTTTTAGTTCACCGAAGAAAGCATTGTGCAGTTCAATAAAGTGATCAAAGTGGACAGGTAGAAAAGATTGACCAACTATAGGTCCGAACATTTCCCCAAAGAGAGAGTACACCGATGCTAGGGCCTTGCCATCAGACAAAATATAGGGCCATTTTACTGCACGTCTATTATTATTTATGTGTACATCCTCACCCATTTTGCTATTGGTGGTCTCAGATGATGGAGTAGCTAGATTGGCAGTATTATCACTAAATATTTGCACATCAATGTAAAGTTCTAAAGGGTAGTGATCACTTTCCTCCCTACTTGCCACTTTTAAATCAATCAAATAATGCCAAAGGCTAAGGGAAACAAGTATGAAATCTAGATTACTATTGGATTTCGCAAAAGTAGGATGTTTTGAAAGATCCGAAGGGAGGCGGCCGTTACATGCTCTAAGACCATGATCTGCAGTTAGCCTTAGCAATTGAACGGCCAAGGTGGAGCACTTAACAGAGTTTGAGGTTTCAAGCTGGGGAATTTTGTACACCTGGTCCTCGTCCTCAAAAACGTCATTAATGCCAGAAACCGGTTCGAAATTACAGTTTAGGTCGCCTCCCAGAATTACCGGAGTATCTCCAACCACCTTGTTCAAAAAGAGATCCAGTGTTTCCAGAGTAGGTGAGACCTTGGAATGGGCAAGTGGTCTATTATAGACATTGACAATGTAACATTCATTTCCATTGGAGGGTACAATTTTTAAGGCCAGAATATCGGGTGTTCCTGTATCTATAATTTCAACCCTCATAACCAAGGTAATTTTAAGCCATATAATCAACCCCCCTGACGGTCTCCCCCTATCAGACTGAACTGCCTCAGTGCCATAGGTTTTGTATCCGACTCTATGCGGAACATCTATAGCCCATGTTTCTTGCAATAAACAAAGGTCACTAGTATCAACATAATCAGCCCATTCAGGATCCTTAAGATTTTTACCAACACCAGCAATGTTCCAGGACAAAATGAGGAAACGTGGGGTTAATCTATTACTGAGACAGGTTTGGTCATCAAAAGCCGGCATAAATACCGGCTGGTGATGTACACTACCTAACTGTATATCGGCAGTTTGATTCTCTGTCTCAATGACCACATCTCTTACTATAGTATTGGTTCCCCCATCTAAACAACCCACATCCAGATCGTGACATACTTTATCAGCTGCTAGAGACCTTTCCTTGTTCTGATGGTGATAAAACATATTACCAAGTGTACAGTAAGTGTCATATAACTTGGGAATACAATCTGGCATAGTCCCAAGTCAATCGACGGCATCTAGACAACTGTACCTGTTAAAGGTGGGAATACCAGACCACATATTTCGATCTGCCTGTCTAGCCAAGTTGGGTACATAACCGTGATACTGTTTGACAGTGTTCCAATTAGACCCATATTGTATAGGCCTAGGTGGGGGGTAAAAAAATGATAGAGGCCTAGCTTCAATGGGTGGTGTATCTCCATATGATTTCCATTTACAAATCTGTTCAGCACTATGGGGTTCCTCAAAAGAAATGACTATACAGTCACCCATAATTGATTTAGCCATGGGTCCTACCCACGGCACCCTACGAACCATAAGGATTTTACTTTTCATATGGTTCGGAATGGGTTTGTTCGAATTTAACCAATAGATCACTTTATTTTTTAAAGATTGAAAGTTCTCCTCATATTGGTTTTCTAATTCAGGTACCCCTGTGAGAACAATTACAAATGGGCTTGCGTCAGGTGGCAAATCTATATACCCTCCTTTAAAGTTGTTAAAAGAATGGCCAGATTGATAGACAAGGGTTTATTACTGGCAAGGGTAGTATGAGGATTGGCAGGTGGATTAGATGTGGATTTCTGTGAAACGGGGGTGTTGGGGATAGAAGAATGGGTAGCAGCAACATTTGGCAATTGGGGCGTTTTGCTTTGAACATGACCCTTCAGCAAAGGTTTATTCGAGGTATTTGCAGATGACGAGGTCGAGGGTATTGGATTAGGTATGGCTGGTGTTTTTGTGATCGATTTTATATTTGTGCTTTTTACTGTTCCCTCTTTTTGCTGCTGTATGCTAGTTGGATTTTTATTCAGAGGTATCACAGGAGCAGTAGCTGGTGCTTGCGTAGACACTATGGGTACATCAGTGCAATTAAGACTTAAGCTAGATAGTGTAATAACACTTTTTTCTACCTCAAGCAACTGATTCTCAATGCCAGTTAACCTGACTTCTAATGGCCTGAGTAGTTTCTTGAGCGTCTCCCATACCAGTTTTAAAAACTCTTCCCTTCCCCCCTCCTGTTCTACCATGTTCAAAGAATTTCTCTGGCCCTCGTTGTCAGAGTGGTCAGCCATTATGACCGAGTTTTGCTCATCTGTGCTATCATTGACGCTTTGGACATTTAGAGGCGCTTGGTCAGACATATTATTGGGAGTCGTTACATTGGGTGTTTGCGGGGCCCCCCCCTATAATATTTTGACTAAAAGCTACCTTCGCCTTTTTCCTAGCATACGCAGATATGTTTCCTTTTTCTCTTATGTTTTAGTGATGTCTTAACAGGCACCTGACTTTTGTTCGGGTCTGTTTCCACCAATACCTTTGGCTTCTCACCATTTTTAATACCCTCGATATTCCCTATCAGTGGATCCGAAGATGGAAGACTTTCAGATACAACACTGACAGAGGGGCCCGAGGGAACAAAGTCTTGATTAATAGAGGGAGTTGTTTCCTCTGCAGTAGAGTGAACCTCGGCCAAGGTGATAATTGGTGTGGGGCCAGTAGTGCGCTCAGGAGTTTTTGAGGAGGCAATACTACCCAGGGAGGATTTTTTCCTTAGTGCTAGTTCGGTGGAGAGCCTCCTTGCAGACTCCAGCTCCAAAGATACACTGTGCTGGAGTTTAGTGATCTCATTATCAATTGAAAGGCTTGTCCTTGTGATAAAATCGTCCAGGGTACCTGTAGCCTTTTTAGCGGATTTGGTAGACTTGCTCCTAGTTTCACAGACAGACATTATTTAAATTATAAGTGGTTTAAGGTTAAAACAAAAGCGCAACTAGATGACTCGCATGAAAAACCAAGAGGGATGGCCCAGTCCGGTCTTAATCGGTCTATAACGGCCTAAAACGGCCCTGTCTTTGCCCAGTCTTAGCCCCGGCCTTTGTCCCGCGCGCGTCCCGCGTGCGCGTTACTGACACTGATTATCAGAGAGAAGGACAGGTGAAGGGGGCGGGAAGAGGACCAGCTGCGGCCGATCAGAGCCGCTGAGCACGCTGGTCCTCGCAGTCCCGCCTCTGGCCTTGATGACAAGCTGGAAGGCGCGTTGGTGCTCCAATGCACAAGCGAGACCCAAGGGCTGGATCCCCACCAAAGTCTCTAGCCTGCGAGCGGCTCCCGCGAAGCGGGGGCCGCGAGGCGTGGTGAAGTGGCCGGAAAACGGACAGGCAAACGGGAACAGCACTCCCGGCAAGGTCAAAGAAAGAACCCAAGCAGCTCTCACTCCGCGGTGATTTTAACTGGTCAAGGGGGCGGGAAGAGGACCAGCTGCGGCCGATCAGCGCCCCTGAGCACGCTGGTACTCGCAGTCCCGCCTCTGGCCTTGATGACAAGCTGGAAGGCGCGTTGGTGCTCCAATGCACAAGCGAGACCCAAGGGCTGGATCCCCACCAAAGTCTCTAGCCTGCGAGCGGCTCCCGCGAAGCGGGGGCCGCGAGGCGTGGCGAAGTGGCCGGAAAACGGACAGGCAAACGGGAACAGCACTCCCGGCAAGGTCAAAGAAAGAACCCAAGCAGCTCTCACTCCGCGGTGATTTTAACTGGTCAAGGGGGTGGGAAGAGGACCAGCTGCGGCCGATCAGCGCCGCTGAGCACGCTGGTCCTCGCAGTCCCGCCTCTGGCCTTGATGACAAGCTGGAAGGCGCGTTGGTGCTCCAATGCACAAGCGAGACCCAAGGGCTGGATCCCCACCAAAGTCTCTAGCCTGCGAGCGGCTCCCGCGAAGCGGGGGCCGCGAGGCGTGGCGAAGAGGCCGGAAAACGGACAGGCAAACGGGAACAGCACTCCCGGCAAGGTCAAAGAAGATAATATTGTTTTCCGATACTTTCGTTTGAAAAGTTTGCAGCATAAATTGTGTACAGAGTATTAACTAATTTAAGATATGGAAATGATGTTTGAGTACGTTAACCCCTTCGATGCTCATGACGAGCTCAGCTCGTCAAGAGGCACGGTGCTCGTGTGCTCATGACGAGCTGAGCTCGTCTTGACCACACCCAGTTCTATTATGGCCCAGCACAGGAGAAGAATATCTCAAGCATCGATGAGGTTAAAAAACATAATTTGTCTTGCCATTAGAAAGATTTTTTACCAGTTCTTACTCCCGTCACAGCACTATGTAAAGTTAGTGGTCCAGCTGAGCGATTATACTAATTTTGCTTTTTTTCTATATTGAATATTACTACTAAGATGCGTACTTAGGACCTCTTTACGATGTCAGTTGGAAAAGCTCCGAACTCCACCAATGTTTCCGACCGACTTGGAAACATTTCCTACCGACCGATTACGATGCAATTTAACCGTTCGGTCTATCCGACTCCGTTCCGATTGGCATTCGGAGAAACCGAATCATTCAGATCTATGGACCGTGTTTCCGACCTAAGTATTATGATGTCTGATTCAGACAGCCTTTCTGACTTGGTTTGTCCAAAACGGAAAGGCTGTTGGAAAATGACTTTTGGAGCCTGTAGCAGGCCACCCTTCACCCAGAGGCGTTGGTGGCCAGTGGGGGTACCCATCGGACCCCGCTTTACAATCTGGCACCATGGGGTCCCCTCCACAGGGTGCAGGTTTTCCGCAACCACCCCTTTCTTCAATGGGAACCTGTATTGTCGGTCGGAAAAAACAGGCTCCCATCGAAGTCAATGGGAGTCCGACCGAACGGTGTTCAGAAACATCGTAATCGGTCGGTCGGACTCCCTGAACCAGAGTCGGTCGGAAAGGATTCTGACAAGGAGTCGGTCAGAATGCTTTCCGACCGACATCATAATGAGGCCCTTAGATAGAGCAAGGTTGAAGATACTGGTAACAGCGAATCCTTTAATGCATGCTTATCTCTCTACATGTATTAATTTGTATGCATATCAACATGCCTTGTTGCACCAACAGTTGTAAATGTATTTTGTAAATGTATTTGAGCTTATATAGCGCACAGCTACCCGCAGTGGGTTTCCCGGTGCTTGCTTAGGGAACCCGTCCTGATATTCCCCTGTGTGATAGCCCCAGCAGGGTATCCACAAGGTGAAAATCAGGCATCCCGCCGCGAGGGGCAGTTGTGGAGATTAAGCAAGCTATTGCCCAGAGTCGCAGAGTATGAACCCGTGAGTCGAGAAGGCACCAGAGCGAGAATTATCGAGTCCGTGGAATTTTTAGCCCAAGACCCGCCGAGGCGGGGAATTGAACCCTGGTCCAGGACCGATCTCAGCTTCCGGGTCTGCCGCCTCTAGCCCCCGAGCCACACTTCTCCACGTTAATTGTGAATATGTTGTTATGGATGCAAGTTTTTGAATATCGTCTTATTATCGACTTACTTGTTTTTAAACATATGTACGACTAAACTTGGTCTTTTTTTGTGGAAAACGTAGAAACATGTACCTGATGCCCCAGGTAAGTTTAACTTTGTTTGCTTTTACTGTTAAGATGTGCTAATCTAACTCAATATTAAATTTAGATTCTTGTCGACGAGTTCTGCGGTGTCTGCAACCAAAAAACAGACGTAAATGATGGAAAATTAATGGTGAATACGACCCATTTCTTTTATTAGTAAAGATTGTAAATGTCAGGATAAATAAAACTGGAAGTGCAGTAGTAGCGTATTTGGCACAATGACATTTTACACTGAACCGTTTCCAAACAGCATAGTAAAACTCGTTACCAGATGTACAGTGTTTCCTCCCATTAAATTTCCCAAAATTTGGTAACCGTCTTAGGGGCCTATTATGAGTCTGGCGGTTTGAGGAGAGACGGCATCATGGTGGCATGGCGGATCTAGCCACTGCTGCACAGGCGGTTCAACTGCCTGAATACAACTCAGGCAGTCAAACCACCCTGGTACGTAGGAGCAGCAGTCAGAGGCCACAATATGTTTAGCTGAACCGCTAAGGTCCCGACAAGCGATTTATGATTTCCCTCTTAGGGGCTTTCAGGGCAGTTCCACTGCCATGAATACCCTGCCGGAGAGGAAGCAAATGGGTTAGTGCAGAGCCCCGCTGAGCCTAAAATGCCTGTGCATGCACACAGTGGGGCATCACGTGCCCACCTGTGTGCATGCTCATAGGTTCATGTACGGCTTGGACTTTCAAGTCCATGCCATGCAGCAGCCTTGTAGTATGGTCCCATTGCGGTGCCACTTTTAATGGCCGCGCCAGCTTTCAAAGAGGCACCTCAATGTCAAGCACCCCGCCTGCCAGACTACTAAAAAAATGTGTAATCTGGAGGGCATGCGGTATGACCTTTGGTGGAGTGGTTGTGCAGAGGTTAGCACCGCCTTGTGACAGCTCAGCCAAAAAGTCGTAATATGCCCCTTAGTCTTTTGGATTACAGAGCAAATTCAAATGATTCATATACAATATTAATGTTAAAAAAGATCTGTAGGTTTGTCTGGGTTCCCCAGAGGTTAAAAAGTTGCAATTTGTTTTCAAGTTGTTAGGTTTTTGAAGGGTGGTTGTAAAAGTACAGCCAGGTAGTGATAGGTTCCAGGACCACAGGAGAAGTACAAAGGGGGTTTGTGAGAAAATGCTCAGAGTCCATGACAGTTCTTTATCCTAGGTAAAAAATACAACAGATACAATCTTTCTTGCTCTTTGTTGATCACAGACCGAGTTTTTAACCCTCGCCTGCTCTTCCTCAAGTAAATTAATTCTTCACAGAAAGGTGAATGGTAAATCACCATCAAAGAAGGGGTGATTGTCCGGATTAACTAAAAAGAGGCACTGCAGTGACATTTGTCGACGACAAATGTGGTGCTGTTGGTGCCTTTGGTGTCCAGCAGTCTCCCTCCTCCTTGTGAAGAGCCTATGTAAAAGTACAAGGTGATAATGTAAATTGTACTAATATTAATAAATAAATTACTAATAATGTAATAGGTAAAGGCTACACTTTTTGATAGTTCAATATATTTCAACCAACTAACTTAGTCTGCAAAGAATCCAGACAAACCTTCTTGGCTTGCAGTGTACAAATTACAAACACTTAAGAACTACTTTGTGGTAGTGTGGGCGAACAGTTTAGGCTTATAAAAGGGCAGTGCTAAGCATTTTTTGTACTCACAGAGACCATAATTACGACACACACCAAAGATTAAATACGCGACCATTTTGTAAAAGATCATTCTTATATACTTTAAGATAACCGAAACCCCATATACAGGTATGTAATTTTGTTTTATTGATTTTGGCAGGTAAGTGAAAAATACAATACAATGCGTCTTTATGAATAATGCTTTAAAATGGAAAAAATGCAATACTGATAACATTATTTTTCAGTCATTTTCCAGGGCTTTAATTCAGGTTTAAAGTTGGTTGGGGACCAAGGTCCAAAGAACCACTAGCAGAACGTATGTTCCTGATCAGACATTTTTGGAAGCAGGGATGCTGGCCAAGTAACTCGTCCTATCAGGCTGGAACAGAAATTTGGGAAGCACATGCTGCCCTCTACTGAAGCTCAAGAAAGTAATGCAAAATAAAACTGACAAGTGTTCCTCTGCTGGAAGCTCACCGGCAATTTGGAACTCTCTTCTTCCTGTGACCTGATCCTACCCCTTAACTGCCCTCTTCAAATGAAAAGTACATTAACTAATAATGAACATTTTCTCTCCCCATGACAGTTGCATCTGCTACCAACTTTAACCTTTTTTTCCTGCCCTTCCACAAAGCATTCTGGTACTACTACGTAACCATTATTACCTTTTATATTATATCACCCAACACACTATTAAATGGCTATCGTGAATCCAGACTCTACTATAGAAAATGTACCTCCTTTAATCAACTTTTTTCTGCTCTTACAATTGTATACTCCTATGTGTTTATTATTTTGTACCCAAAAGTTTCAACTTCTAAATATAAATTTGTAAAAATAAAGCAATACATAAATGTAACCCTGCATTAGATGACTTCCAGTAAGATGCGCACTTAACCCTAAACCATAATTTCACGAAAAATCAAGATGGATAATTTTTTGGAGTTGTCTGCACATCAAGCAGACCACCATAGGGGAGGTACTGATCGGAGAGGTGACCCATCTCCTGAGTGGCCAGTTTTCCTGCCTGTCAGAGGGCTCAATGTGCCCTGGGCATGAGGTGTCCATTCCCCTGTCTGTGGAAGACTGGGTTGCCTATCAAGAGGACGAAGCCTTCCAAGCCTCCAGCCTTCATATGCTGATTGGATGCCCGTCCTGTCTGGAAGAGGTAACTGTCATCTCCAGCCTGAGCAGGCTGGGTGTCCGCCTTGAGAGAGCGCAGGCTCTCATCAGCAGGGGGGGCAGAAACTAGTCCGTGGTGATAGGCTGATCAAGAGTGACCAGCCATCACTCAGTTCATCACAAGGTTTTCAGAGTGCACCTTCAAGATGCACTCTGGGTGCAAATATTATTAAATCCAATACTGGGGTTGGCATGGATTTAATAATACCATACTCCATAGGTTTCAGTGAAGCCATCCTGGGGAAGTTACTACTGTCTGTACTTGCAATGGCTTCCCTGTTCAGTAATTTAACTGTACAGTACAGGGGCACATCTGCTAATGCTTATTTGTTCTGAGATGGAATATAATGCACCTACCATATGACATATAAGACAGGTTGTATGGCTGACTTACAAATATTACCATGCAGCATTTGTGGACACAGTGGACAGGGTGTATGCCATGTTGTTTTTTTTATTTTTTTTGTCTGCCTCATTTCATGCAGCCTGGATTGGGAGTCTGTGTGGGTTGATTCCAGGCTACCATTAGAGTGGCAAAATGCAAGCTGTAGTTATATAGGACCCGCCTTAGTACCAATGCTCTCAGTACCAGGTTTACCACGTACTGGGGACTTGCAGCAGTGCGAACGTCCTTGTGAAACGTGAAACAAGTATGCATTTACCATGTTTTTAGGAAGAAACACTAGCATTGGGGACCTTGTTAGCATGAAGCTAGTGATTTTCAGAGAACGTAGCATCAGATATCAGTCAAAAAATGTGGGTGACTTTTTCAAATTGGTGCAGTTTCCTATAGATATAATGAATGAATGAATGAATGAATAACTTTATTGTGTGGTTACTTAAAACCATTACATTAAAACCAAAGTATAAAATTACAAAAGTTAAAACCGAAAATGTTTCTGCAGACAGGTTACCAAAGTTCACAGGACACACGCGGTCAGGAACCTGAGAGGGCTGCCCGGTATCCTGCGACGAAGTCTCTATTCTTGCGTGACCTTGGCAGCCATCAGCTCGGACCTAGTCTGTTGTATGAATTTTCCGAATGAGGCCATCTGTTTTACTATGCTCAAGGTGTATAGTTGGTGGATTGCTTCCTTAGCTGTGCGTGACCCGGCGTCCCTGAGAATGGGCCTGAGGTAGAGGGTGCGGGGTGCACGTAAGGCAGGGCAGCAGAATAGTAAGTGGGCCAATGACTCACGTTTATAATTACAGAGTCTGCATTCCCGAGCTCCCGTGTCTGCATTTCCCGGATGTTATAGTTCTTTGAGCGGCAGGGGGTGCAGTCTGTAGGCAAGGATCTTGTGGAGTGCTGGGAGGCCCACGGCCTGCGTGAGGTGATTTCGTGGATTATGCACAGTGTGCGGCAAGCATAGGGACTCATGAAAGGCTCTTTTCGTGAGGGACTCCAAATCCAGGTCCCGGGAGCATGCACGCACTTGCTTTTTTATCGCATGTTTGATGGACGTGTAGTTGACAAAGTCTGGGTTCCACGACTCGATCGCCAGCTTCAATTGCGTTGTGGCTGATTCAATGGTGGCTGACCAGGGGTTCCCTGGTTCAGTAAAGATGTGTGGTTCAGTAAAGATCCTATAGATATATTTTTTCCAAACGCCTGAAACCTATTGACCTTCATACAATGCAAAGTGAATAATATATTTTTTATTGTGTTTCCTTTTCCAACAGGCACTACATAATGAATGTTGCCGATGGATACATATTGAATACACTTAAACAGATGCAACATCCTTATTACAGCATGAAGGTTTTAAATCTAGCAAATGTAGTTAATACTATTCATTTTAGCAGTACAGTCAGAGAAGTAAAAATATCATCTCAGTGAAGTAAACTGGGTTATTCGGATACATTAAAACTATTTTCAAAACTTGTTAACAGTAATATTGGTGCTCGTGGTGCTCACAGTTAATGTTTTCTTATTCAAGATTGTTCTTAATATTTATTTTCCATATGCAGAATACAATTTTGTATTTGTAAATATTTTTGTAGACATTTGATAAATAAGTTAATATGGTTTGAATTTGTATTGTCTTCTGTGTATTATTGAAAATATGCAGGGACAAAGTCACTTACTCACTTTCCTTGTCATCACATGAGAAAAAGAGGTTTTGACAATGTGTACAAAAGGATACGCCATCCTCCATTGTTCTTTAAGAAAATTGTTGCAGCATGGTTCGTGTTGACCCATACTCACAGACCTAAATTTTATGTAATAACAATGACAAATTAAACATGTTACATCCGTCGTACGTTTTTAGAAAATAAATATATTTCAGTGTAGTCTGTTAAAAAAAAATACATCACCTAAATCTACATGGTGTGTGAGAGATAAAATCGGTATGTACAAAAGCTGAGATTGGTGATGCAGATACTAGTGTAACACATCTTTTCCTAGTGCATCAGCTGCATTAAAGATATATCAAAGTATAATAAATGAAAAATTAACTAAAGAAGTGTACTTTGAAAACTACCTACATAAGGACAAGTTACTTACCTTCGGTAACGCCTTATCTGGTAGATCTAGTTGCAGATTTAACTTTGAACTTCCAGCCATCAGGCTGGATCTGGAAGAGTTTTGATAGTGGTACTCCTGCGCGCAGGTTGGCGGTGTCGTCTACTCCATGTGACATCTTCGTCATCTACATAGCTACCACTCCGGTGCGCGGACATCAGTACTTTTCACGACTTTCATCTCCATAAGCATGGAGCCGTGAAGTGACGGACCGTGGAGTGTTATGAAATACAGCCAGGGCCCTGAAGGGAACAGCCCTTGACACTACACAGTGCGGAGGAGGAAGGGTGGGTCAGTAAGAATCTGCAGCTAGATCATGTCCACCAGATAAGGTGTTACCAAAGGTAAGTAACGTGTCCTTTATGGTAGAGACATCGAGCCGCAGATTCCTTACCTTTGAACAGGTACCCAAGCAATATCTTCCCCGGAGGTGGGACTGCAGAAAGTTTAAACCAGGAAATCCTGCAAAACAGAGCGGCCAAACAGGCCTTCCCTGAGCATCCGGGCAATAGTGTCTGCCAGACGTGTGGGCATACATCGGAAATGGGAACACCATGCTGGAGAGCTGTGGTGGGATGGGCCCTAAGATCTTCAGGAGGTTGTTTCTTCGCTAAGGCATAACATATCTTGTTACAGAGGATGACACAGTGGGATATGATCCTCTTTCGGACAGCACGCCCCTTCTTTGCTCCCATATACCCTATAAAAAGTTGGTGAACCACCCAGTACTCTTTAGTGCGATTGAGGTGGACCAAAAACGCTATTTTTGGGTCCAGACAGTGGAGATGTTCCTCCTCCTTGGAAGGGAGTGGAGCTGCATAGAAAGTGAACAGAGTAACAGACTGTCCCAGATGAAAGGGTATTACCACCTTAGGCAGAAAAGGCAGCCTAGTGCGGAAAACAACCTTGTCCTGAAAGACAGTCGGGTAAGGAGGCTGAGATGACAATGTCTGCAGTTCACTCATTCTCCTGGCTAGGGTTTTCGCCACAAAAAAAGCAGTTTTGATTGTGAGCAACGGTATAGGGCAGTTGTGCAGTGACTCATACGGTGTGAATTTCAAGAAAGTGATAACCAAAGTAAGGTCTGACTGTGGCATAATAAAGGGGAAGGGGAAAACAAGTGGGTTAACCCCTTCAAACATCTCTGCAAAAGAGGGGACTTGAAAAGTGATGGCTGGTCAGGCAGCCGAAGGAAAGATGAAAGGACAGAAAGGTAGCCCGTCAGAATGCCCAGAGAAGATCCCTACTAGGTCAAAGAAAGGATGAACATGAGAATAACTGACAGAGAAGCAGATAGGTGGTCGACAGCCTGATTTGTACAATATATTTTTTTTAAATTCCTTTGGCAGGCATATACCAACTTTGTGGAGGGATGCCTTAATGCCAGAATAACTTCAGACTTCAGGAGGAAGGTCGAAAGCCATCAGCTGTCGCTGCTCAATCTCCATGCAAGAGGCCAAGAGTGGACAGGTTTGGATGGAGGACCCTCCCCTGCTGCTGCGACAGAAGATTCTCCTGAAGTGGCAGCCTGATTGGAGGATCAATGCTCATTGCAAGAAAGTTGGGTTACCAGACTTTCCGTACCCAGTCTAGGGTCTCAAGAATGACTTGGGTCCGGTCGCTCCTGACCTTCTAAAGCATTCTGGCCAGAAGTGGTAAGGGCGGAAAGGCGTACAGGAGGCCTGCACTCCACTTGCGACAAAAAGCGTTGCCATGCGAGGTCCGCCTTGGGAATTCTAACACCCAAAACTGCTGACATTGTCCGTTCTCTTTGGAGGTGAATAGATCTAACCAAGGCTCTCCCCACTGCTGAAAGACGCATTTACGCCACCTCCGGATGGAGACGCCACTCGAGATCTGCAAGCTACCGTCATCTGAGTTTGTCTACTCTGGCGTTCACGGAACCGGACAGATGTTGAACCAACAGGGCAATGCACTGTTCTTCCAGCCAAGTCCAGCTGCAAAGGACCTCTTCACATAGGGTCCACGACCCCACATAGCCATGCTTATAGCAATAACGCATGGTGGCTGTGTTGTACATGAACACCAGAACCAGCCTTCCCTTGATGGATGGCAAAAAGGCGGTTAGTACCAACCGGATCATCTGAAGCTCCAACAGGTCAGCGTCCTCTGATCTCCACCTCCCAAATGGCCTCTCCATCCCAGAAGCGACGCATCCGTCACTACTTTGAGATCTGGGTGGAGAAGGGAGAATGGTCTGCCTCTTACACAATCACGGTTTGTTAAACACCACTGTTGGTCTTTCACAGTACCCTCAGAGATGTGAACCAGGTCGTGTGATTACCCGGAAAATGTTCCCAATGGAGCTTCAGGTCTCACTGCTGAGCCCAAATGTGCAATCTGGCATGGTCCACAAGTAGGATGCAGGAGGCCCAACTGTCTCAATCATTCTCACTGAAATCCAGGATAGAGACTGAAACATCAGTGTCATAGCGTGAATATCCTAGAATCGCTGCTCAAACGGATAAACCCTAAACAGCACTGTGTCCGGAACTGCTAGAATTAAAGGGAGCGTCTGAGAGGGAATCAGGTGTGACTTCAGCATGTTGCATGTTGATAGTGAACCCCAGCGAATGCAGGAGGTTCGCCGTAGTCTGGAGGTGGGAGTCTGCTTGGAATGAGCCCACCTTCAACAACCAGTCATTGAGATAAGGGAAGACTGGACCCCCTGACCTCTGCAGAGGGGCTGCAACCACTGCTATCACCTTGGTGAACACCAGAGGGGCACTAGTGAGGCCTAATGGGAGCTTGGCAAACAAAGTGCTTGTGACCCACTGTAAACCGCAGATAGCAGCGATGAGCAGGCAGGACGGGAATATGGAAATAGCATCCTGCAAGTCCAATGCTACCATCCAGTCTCCCATGTCCAGGGCAGATAGGACCGGAGCAAGGGTGAGCATCTTGAACTTTTCCTTTTTGAGGAATATGTTGAGGGCTCTGGGGTCTAGGATATGATGAAGGGCTCGGTCCTTTGGGACCACAGAATAGCAGGAACAGAAACCACAGCCTATTTCTGGCCTGGGTACCCTCTCTATAGCTCCCTTGGCCAAGAGAGCCTTGACTTCTTCTGGGAGTAGTGCTGGAAGATCCTCCGTCAGCTGGTTGTGACTTGGAGGCCAGGAGGAAGGGGCACTCTCAAAGTGGGGGGAGTATCGCCACCGGCCTATTTGCAAGTCTCACCTGTCCAAGGTAAGGTTCCGCCTGTGGTAGCGGTGATGCATTTCCTGTTAACAACTGGACATTTGTGATTCCCGGGTATCGGAATAGGAAGGTTTTGCGGCATAGGAGGAGATGGTGTTTTTGTTTGACTTTTGGCCCACTGACCCTCAGGTCGGGGTGAACCACGGCCTCAACCCCTCTCAGGTTGCTGAACTTACGAGACCCTCTGGCTGGGATAGGCTTGGCTTGGTTGGAAGCTCCTTGCCTATCCATGAAAGGAGAGAAAAGCCGACCAAGGCCGGGACTATGTTGTGAGCTCCAAGGATTTGACCGTAGCCCGCAAATCCTTAAAGCACTGAAGGGCTGCATCAGCTTTGTCTCCAAAGAGACGTGAGATATCAAAGGGCATGTCCACAAGATTTGCTTGGACATCGCCTAAAGAGCCAGACCTCCTCTGCCAGGCCTGGCGCTGTATGGCCACTGTCGATGTAATACCTCTGCCTAGCGAGTCTGTCATGTCCAAACCACATCGAATGGCGAACTTTGCTGCAGCTCACCCGTCTGAAATCGCTTGAGAGAACAGGATCCTGTCCTCCAAGACACTAGGCAGCACCTGCGCAGCCGTATCTCATAACTAATGTGAATAACGGTCGAAAATGCACACCAAATGCAATGCTAGGCTGGCAGAAGAGAACATTTTCTTTCCAAATGTTTACCTTTCCCGTCCGGGGGTGTGGAATGGAACGCGCCATGGAAAGTTTAAGCCTTGACCACCAAGCTTTGTGGGGTGGGGTGGGCGGTGAGGAAAGCTGGGTCGCTCGTTGCAGAGTAATGGTGGCGGCTAATCCTTATGTTCACAGAAGACCCTGTGCTGGGCTTGCACCAGGTGCCCAGAAAACACCTGTCAAGGCCTCATTGAAGAGCAGCAGGGTTCTGAGGAGGAAACACCAGGCTGCAGGACCTCTGTCAAGATGTTAGTCTTGACTGCCACCGTAGGAAGCAGCATGTCCAAGACCTCCACTGCCCTACGCACCACCATTGCGGATAACGCTACCTCCTCTGTAGCCAGGTTCAGGTGAGACCGCATGCCAGATTCTGGGGAGGTGGCTAGGCCACTGGCATCACCCAGTTCCTTATACCAGTCCGTGTCTTGGGGTTGCAGGATTTCTAAGGGATCCTCCTGCCCCTCCCATTCCTCTTCATCTATCCCTAACCCTTCAGAGTAGGGCATGTTGAGCACCATGGAGCCGTACAGCTCTGTCAGGCTGTTCTTGGCATCAGTGGGTGCAGAGAATGGTGCAGATGAACGGAATGAACATGGGGGAGGAGGCGTTTGCGAGGCCGATGACCTTGGCATCGGACGCAGCGCTGGGGAAGGTTGCTGTGAAGGTGCGACTGGTCCGGACCCTGTAGCGGGTCCAGTAGGAGGGCGGGCCAGAGGTGCAGAACCCACAGTATCTCCTTCACCTGAGCATGCGGGGCCCCAAAGGTGTGCCTGCAAGGTCAGGCAGCTGGAACACATGGCATCATACAATTGTTTCAGTTGGGCAGGGTCGCTTCCAGCCTCAGAAAGGGAGGGAAACAATGAGATGACCAAGGCACCTGCTCAGTGGAGCGGGCCTTGAACGCAGATGTTCCTCCATCTCACTACGTGGTGGACGGGGGAAGTCAAAGCACGCTTTAACTTCTTGTGTTTTTTGTGGTGCTTCTTACGTGACTGCGATAACTTCGAGGAAGGGGTATGGGGCACACACGACCCCCACTCCACCTGGCCGATATCAGCCGAGGGTACCACCACTTTCCCGGGGTCATTTCAATATGCTAAAATGGGGAGGGTTGTCCCGCGACCCCCACTTCGCAGGCTGGTAGCGACCCGGGGACCGCCACCTCCCCAGGACAAGGCCAATAACATTAAATACAAAGGAAGGGGGACCCTCGGCCTCCCTCTTGTGCCTATTTTGGACAGAGGACCATGACCGCCCTGGGACAGGCCCTTTATTAATAAAGGAGGGGGGCCACATGGCCCCACTCCTAGAGCCCTTAATGGCCCTGGGTACCGCCAGTCACCAGGGCCGGCTCCCTACGTCCCAGGGTGCCCACCCTCAGGACATAGCTGTTTGATCTCATGTGGCGGGAGCTTTGACCGTACACGCCAAGTGAGAACAAACCGTAAGTCCGCTCCCAGCATGTGGGAGAAGGAAAACTGCATGAGCTTTACATCTATTTTGCTTGCCGTTTCACAGTGGTCGGAAAACAGATGAAATAATTGCTCCCACACGCAGAGATCAGTGTTTGTGGATGCTCCCTGCATGCGGGAGCAATTCTGGCTCCCGCTGGAGGCAGGGAGCTGGAAGGGTCTGCGGGAACATTAAGGCTGGACTTATGGAACATTGATGCTTACACGTGGTCCCCAACGCTTCACACTGGGTGCCCTGGTGTGGACTCCGGGGCACCCAGCATCAAGTGGCCCGACCCCATGGAATGGGACCCCAGGTCAAAAATTGGCCCAGGGATGGGGGCTGCACAACCCTCCTCTTCCTTTAATTCTTGGCCCCGGAGCACGTTTCCTGCAGATTTGGGTGACACTTCTTGATGCAGAAGAATACAAGGACTTCACCACCACCAAGCACTTACTTACTATAGTTAATAGGAAGTACCCATGTTCGGTGGAATTTCACCTCTTTGTAGTCTCGTCCTCTTATCTTGATGAGGATTCATGTCATCACAGATTTGTGGATCAAGACTGTCGGGGTACAATCACATTGCTTAAATTACATGCACACAAGGTCACTGGAGACATTACCTCATGGTTCTTTATGCAGCTGTAGTATAGAATGTGCGCTAGACATTTACCCAACGAGGTAGAACTTACTAATTACCCAGTAGATGGTACTCCTGTTTGTTAGACATTTTCGTCAAAACTGTGGACTCTTCTTGGAAAAAAGGAGGTTCCATTATGGCCTTGATGATCATTTCACAGAAATGAAAACTCAATGGGAAGCACTAATAAATAATCAAATCAAATCAAAATTATCTTTATTCGGTTTTCGAAGAAAGCCATAAAAGAACATTTTAAAAATACATCAGTTAAAATAGAATAAAAATATTTTTAAAAGTTAATATATACACAGATAAATGTATTGCTCAAGGTACAGTAATTACACACTATTAAGATTAGAACGATGATTAATACAAAATTTTAAAAAATAGGCAATCGATTTTGCGTATAGTTTATTTTCCAACAATTGCAGTGCCAGTAGTGCTGGGCGACATCTTCGGAAACCCAAAGATCTTTAATATTGGAATTATCCAGCGACGACGGGGTGCAACAAAAAATTTACAAAACAATACTGTGTGGATATTGCTTTGGTTAGAAACACAATCACAAGGGCAGGGTGGAAGGCTAGTCGACCAATCATTTTGGGTGGGAAATGAGACAATGGAAATGAATCCCATCAGCCCACCCATGTGGCGGAGCCTCATCATCTGGGATTGGTTGTGGGGTCCCGGTTCAGATAAGGAGACACACCTGATGAATTGTGTGTTTCAATCATCCAGGACCACCCAGGCGGATCCGACCTCCAATGTGCTGTGGGTAAGATGGTGTGAGGGCTCAAAAAAAATAATAATTTGCAGTGTATCAAAAGATATGAAAAAATAGTGAAGTAAAATTGACTACCATGTTCTAAGGAAACTTTATTGGGGAATGAACCATGGGGTCAAGATTAAAACTAAAGTGTAAGACAGTGCATTGTAATATCTGCCCTAAGAAGGTGATAAAGTGGTCACTTTATTTCATCAGGTGTGTCTCCTTATCTGAACCGGGACCCCACAACCAATCCCAGATGATGAGGCTCCGCCACATGGGTGGGCTGATGGGATTAATTTCCATTGTTCTGCACACTCTTTTCTAGCTCTCATGCATCCTTCTTGTCTACTTTTGGAGATCAGTCTTTTGCAGAGACCCCATTAGCCTTTCTTTCGTGTTAAACTGTCTAGACTGGGGGTTTAGGCTATGAGTGGTCTTTAAATATTCTCACCCCTTGGACCCTCCCCCAACCTTCTGTATTATATTTGGGAAATGAGACAAGCCTGAAAAAAATACCCAGTCTAAATCTAGTCAATAGAAATTTCTCAAAATGACTAAGGTCTGATTTTAAATAGGGCTCTAAGCAAAAAGTGGTTTGGATAGACAGGAAGTCTAGTGCAAATTTTTTTCCAACTTCTTTGGCCAATCTAAGGTCTCTCAAGTGTAACAAACATGAGTTTTTAAGATCTTTCTTTGAAATTTTGGAGATCGTTTTTGGCTCGGTATTGCTCCCTGGAGAGCCCAGATCGCTAAAGAAAGATTTTACCTAATCCAGCCACCTTATTTTATAGGATTTATCTAGTGACATACATTCCTTTATGAGGGCTCTGGTTAGATGGCAATGATTGTTTGTCCAGATGCGCCTCCACATCATTAGAGGCTGGATCTTTATCAGGTCCGAAATATAGTCGATGCCTAGTTCTAGGTGGCACCCGTATGTGGTTGTGCTTCTGGGGACTGAAAGGAGATAGCACAGAAAGGAGTTCTCAACTTTCTGGATTACATCTACATTTGAGTATCCCCACACACCCGCACCGTAGCTTGCAGCACTAGTGCATTTGGCCTGGAATATTTTTAACATTTCCTCTGGCAATCTCTTCCCGAGTTTTTGAGCAAAGGATGTTAGCGCTGCTGTGGCCCTTAAAAAGGATAATTTCCTCGCATCAATGGCTTTTGACCATGTTACTTTACTATCTATCAGGATCCCTAGGTATGGATATGAGGTAGTTGTATCTAAGACAGAGTTATTAATGTAAATGTCCTTTTTTCCATTATTTTTGTTTGTCCCACTGTCATGGTGAAAGTTTTCTTTATGTTTACATTGAAGTTCAAGGAGGACATATACTCGCAGTATCTGTCCACCGAGCGCTGTAGTTGGATTGAGTTCTTGCTAAAATAACAGCGTCATCGGCGTAAAGCAACGCCGGTATTGGACGACGCTGAATGGAAGGCAAATCGTTACTATCTCTCACCATTTCTTGTTCAAGACTATTAGTGTAAAGGGTAAATAAGAAGGGGGCCAGGAAGCACCCTTGCCTGACCCCCCTCTCTATCCTAAATGAATTGGTGAGGGCTCTACCTATACCATATTCGACCCTTGCTGAGGCGTTGGAATAAAGTTCTCTGAGAAAAGTGACTAGTGCAGGTTCGACTCCCATGTCAATGAGCTTTGCCCACAGTTTTGAGTGACTTACGCAGTCGAAAGCTGCACTAAGGTCTACATAGACCATGTATAGTTGCCCACCTTTAGCTGACACATATTTCTCTGTTAACAACGTGAGGTTTAAAACCTGATCCACTGTCCCAAGCCCTTCTCTAAAACCGTATTGCACATCTGAGACTATGCTATTTTCTTCTGCCTAGGTTTGAAGGCGTTCCAAGAGAATTCGCCCTACTGTCTTGCCAAGTGTATCTAACAAGGATATAGGCCGATAGCACCCTGGATTGCTGCGATCACCCTTTTTTAAAATTGCCACCAGGATCGATGTTGACCAAGATTTCAGTAAACCTGCCTGAGTAGTTGCTTCAAGTACTCTCAACAGGACAGGGGACCATAGGTCCAGTTGAAACTTAAAAAGGTCTACTGGGACCCCATCCGGCCCTGGGGCTTTTCCAGATTTTGATTTTTTAAGAGCCTTTGTAATTTCATCGTGTTCAAAGGTTATCTGTATTGGATATGTTGGTGTCCCAATATTGTCAGCCAGGTCTTGAATCGATACTTCATCTTGTTTAAAGATGGTTGAAAAATGGTTCACCCAGGCTTCGGGATCAACAGCTACCTCTAATTTTGGCAATTCCTGATCTACACAAAGAAACGGAAATAATCAGTTGCCCATGAAGCTCCACTTCTGTAAAGCACAAATTGTACAAACTTCTTGGGATTGGCGAAGGCCAATTAAGTGTGTTTCCTCTCATATTCGATGTTGAGAAACAATCTGAAATCCTTAATGGATGGAGCTAAATCTGATCTGTAGTGTCTGTGACAAGTGCTTTCTTTCTTGTCTTGAGAGCAGAGTCAATGGCTCTCTTTTTTTAATTACCACGAGGATGCAAATGCTCAAATTCATCTGCAAGGACCGCCCGTTTGGCCCCACTGCGTATTCTTTACTAATATACAAAGGTATTCCCACCTTTTCCCATGTTGAACAACTTGCCAAGATGCACCTTACCCGACTTTTGTGGTGTGTTCTTGATGGCGCGAAATATGAGGACATCGCCACCAAACAAAGAAGCACTTACTCATATGGTTAGGAGGAAATACCCTTGTTTGGAGGAGATTTACCTCTTTGTAGTCTCATTGCCTTCTCCCTTGAATGGTTCATGGTATCACAGATTTCTGGATAAAGACGCACAAGGAAAAATTATACAGCTCGAACACACAAGTTCACTCAAGACATTTCCTCATGGTCCATTACGCCAATGCAGTATAGAATATGCACTGGACATTTACCCAACGAGGTAGCACTTAGTAATTAAGCAATAGTCAGTCCTCCAGTTTGGTAGATATTTTGTGCAAAACTGTGGACTCTTGTTGGATAAAGAGGCAGATGAGGTTCTGTTGTGGCCCGGTCACTCACACAGCTACTGACAAACCCACACAGACACTTCGGGCCAATTCACAAAAGTAACCAGAGGCAAAATCTTAACTTTACGACTTTCGGTATTCACAAAAGGCATTTAAGAGTAGTAAAGTTAGGATTCCTAACTTTACTACTCCTAAACTGAGACAAAATCGTAACTTTACGACTTTCGGTATTCACAAAAGGCATTTAGGAGTATTAAAGTTAGTAACCCTAACTTTGCTGCTACTCATTACTTTTTGTGAATACCGAAAGTCGTAAAGTTAGGATTTTGTCTCCGAATACTGTTATGAATCAGGCCCTTAGACACCCACTCACACACCCATTCTGTCACTCACACATCCACTTACACACCCACAAAACCACTCACACACCTACACACAGACACATACAGCCACACACACTCCCAAAAACCACTCCCACACCCAGTCACAAACCCATACAGCCACTCACACACCCACAAAACAACTCATACAACCACTTACAGACCCATACTGACTCCCAAATCTACTCACACACCCATTCATACATCCATATAGACTCTCACACACCCACAGACCAATAGACATTCGCACACCCAGACAATGACCAATTAATCTACACACACATACCCACTCACAGACCCAGAAAGCATCTCTTAAGCAATCACTCTCAGAACCATACAACCACTCACACACCCATACAGCCACTCACATACTCACTCACTGACCCATATAGTCAATCTGATAGAGAGGTCTAGCTGCAGACTCCTTAACTTAGAATATCCCCAGGCGTCAGACTGGATCCGCCATGACGTCGTCCACAGCCGTCAACGGAGCCATATATGCCCCTTTCGGCGTGCTGACGTCAGTTTTCTTCTTTTCCGCATACCAATGCGGATCCTGGAAAACCAGCGGTTCCTTGACCTGTTTCTCGGGTCTTTTCAAAGCCTACGGCGTCCCGGAACAATGTGCGATGCCTTCAGGCTTTAAGGTGTGTGAGACCTGTGCACATCAGATGTCCGTGAGGGACCCGCACGCCATCTGTATGTGGTGCCTCGGGGCACCACCACAACTCCAAAGTCCTTACGGGAGCGTCGGATGAAATTGTTGGCTGCACAGCTGTCTGGTCCTACTCCTTTGTGTCGCCGTTCTCCCTCTCAGGATCGAGCCCACTCCCGAGGTAGTTTCCACAGAAGTCGTTCGGAGGGTAAACACAAACCTAAGTCCAGGAGGTCTTCCTCCCCTACCCATGATGCTGGCACCTGCTCTTCTCGCTCTCTGCCGGGGACGGGCGTCTGGCGGTCGTTTCCTCTGTACCCCCCCTTTCTGGGTGCCAGAGCGACACAAGCCCAACTGGAGGCTTATTCTGAAGCACTCAGCTCTTATTTTGGGTCACCCCCTCTCCCTGGTGCGCCTTCGGGTCCCATAGAGGTGGAAGGCACTCATGTCGGGTCTTGGCCAGCGGATTCGTCCTTGGCTTCGGCTGTGTGCATCGACTCCGATTCCGGAGCTGATTCGACGCTGACGTGACATGGCCTAGTGGGTCCCCCCTGTCGTCTGTTTAGCAAACTCAGTCAGTCTCCGCATTACCCTGAGCGGCTCCCTGCGTCGACGTCTGAGGCAGCGCCAGGCTCCCTGTTCCTCACATGTTGCAGTGGGGTCGACGTCGGACGGCTCCCAGCCCGAGTCACCCTTGGAGGTCATCGATGTCTATTTCAGGAGGTTGATATTTCTGACTCCTCGGACGTCCATGCGACTACCACGGGGTGTCTGTTGATGCCGTTGCCAGCGCCTACCTCTCATGCCACATGCTGATGCTTTTCTGGACTCCCCTGATCTGCGGCCGTTTCGGTCCATGGTGCAGGTACCTTGTGTGGCGCGGACTCCGGATCAGCCTCAAGCTCCTCCACTGTTGCCGTCTAGAAGACGGGTTAGTCTCCAGCCCTCCCCTACAGATGGGTTATTGCCACCTCCCCGGATGGCAACAGACTAGCGCGGGCTATTCACAGGGTGGCTGCTATTTATTTTCAGCCCCCTGTGGTTCCTCTGCCTTCTGATCCTTTGTTGGATCTTCTCCATATGGAGCCCGTTGAAGGGAAGTCTTTGCCGCACCTTGGGGCATCCTTGTTTGACATCCTGCTGGGCACATGGGCAAGGCCATCCTCGGGTGACCCTATTGATCGGGCCATTTCTCGTCGACATCGTTCTGCCCCTAATGATCTGCTCTGTCTGTCCCTTCATCATAGGGCTCAGGGCCTAGTTGTTCGGGCAGCCTTCAACTTAGTCTTCCTCAGCCCTGCCTCTGTTGCCTCCCACCAGTGAGTCTAGATGGTTAGACGCATGTGGTCACCGGCTTTTTGCCTCTGCCAGCGCATCCTCTTCTCTTTGGAACCTGGTCTACCTTCAATTCCAGAAGGCCCGCAGATTGAAATAATCCACCTTCTGCATGATAGCAGGGTAATGGCCCAATTCTCCCTCCGCTCGTCTATTGACAACACTACTCAGTGGGACGTGCTCTTGCTCGGTCGGTTGCTTTGCGCCGCCATGCTTGGCTGCTCTACAGTCGATTCCTGGCTAATGTGAGGGATGCTCTTAGGGATCTGCCTTTCAATGGCGTGGACCTTTTTGATAGCCACGCATATTCAGCGGTTTGCCGCCTCATGTCAGGGCTACTGTGACTCTTGCAGCACGCCTTTTTTGCCTTATCAGTATTCTTTTATTCTGCGTAGGCGATGTTGCCTTGTTGGCACGATTTCTTACATGTCCTGGTACTCTGCGTAGCACCCGGATAGTGTACGCGGTGGTTCCACCATCTCCGTATTCTCTACGTGCAGCCGTACGGCTGGTTCTGTCTTCCCTTTCTGTTCTCTGAATGTGTGCTTTGCCCCAGAGGAGGACTCCTCGCAGGAGTTGACAATTACCCTATGTGGGGTATTTATAGGCTATTTGGTGACTGCCTTAGCCTTGGTATGCTCCTATGGAGCTTTTCGCCACAATCTTGCTGTGGGCTTCCTTTTTATGCTGTTCTGCAATCCTGACATTATCATCCCTCCATTGCACCTTCGGTGCAGTTGGCTCTGGTAATCCTTCACTGCCTTGGTATGGGTTCCTTACCGTATCTCTTCTGCCTCGCCTAAATACACGGGGCATTTTTCAGCATCGCTGTGATCCTCTTGCCCTTGATGGCTGCTCTTCTTTTGCCAATCTCTATCTTAGGGCCTTGTTCTGTTCAGTTCAGGCGCAGTTCTCACCACTGACGCCCTATCCTCTTTTTGCTCCAAGATACAAACATTATGTGGTACGCTTCTTAGTGTTGATGCAACCTGGGAATGCACCCTGGTATGATTGCTATTATAGGGTGTTTGCGTTGATTTTTCCACTTCTGTGGTGCTGGTTCTTCCCACGCCTTTAAGGACCGGGGTAAACAAAATGTTCGTACTTAAGCCTTTACTGGGCTTATCTTTCCAGGTGGTGGTTTTGCCCTGTACCTTTCTACTGTACCTTGCCTTGTGCCCTCGTTTTCGGGTGACTTTCCCAACAGGAATTTTTAGACATTTCCTTGCTGCTTTCTGCACAGGTGTTTTACACACTTCTGCTGGGATTCCTGCTGTACCACTCTCAAGGGAAGTGTTCTCTTTAGGATACTCGCTTCTTGAGTCCTAAGACCATTCGATTGGTCCTGACTTTTTCCGACTGTCGTGTCTAGCTCTGTCTCCTCCTCTATCTTGCGGGGAACCGTTGCTCCTCCCGGGTAAAGGGCTGATGTGGCTTACCAGTCTGGACATTGTTCTGTCCACTTCTGCTTCATCATAACTTTTGGTACTTTTCGAGTCCTCTGTGTTACGCATCATTTCTAGGCATATTTCTTTGCCTCTATATCTGCTGTGCTGTTACACAGAAAAATTGTGCTGTCAACGTTCCTTCATTCGGTGTCCGTGGTCATTGACCCAGTCTTCTCGCCTAAGTGCTCTTATATGGATGTACAGCTTGCTCGGTGCCTCTTTTTGCCAGTTGCCTTCTTGCGATTGCATCTCTCGCATCTGGGCTACTCACGCACCCCTACAGGAGGGTTCTTGTTCTAATTCGTGTGGTTCTACCGTCTGCACGGTATGCTTCTGATTCGTCCAGTCTTCCACTTGACTATCATTCTTACTGTAGTCCTGTTTTGTGTGCTTCTGAAGGTTGCCATCAGCCCTTTCACATGCCTCATGACAGAGTGACTCTCCAACGGCGTGTCTTCTGTTTCTGCTACTACTGGCATTTTATGTTCATGGGTCAGCATCCTGCCAATACTGTCCTACGTATTTGGCTGGTACAGGATTCAACTGTGTTTTTTCCACTGTTGTGCATACTGGACTGGCACGTGTTGACTCTGTCATACCAGTTGTCTTCCCTCTGGGTTTTATTTACGGTCAGCACGTCCGATGTTGCGGGTCCATCAGTCCCTGGGTTCAGTTCCACTTCTACACAGACATATCTAGTGTATGTTTTCTAGATACGGCCCCCACAAGGCTAAGGATGCCTGGCCTCCACCTTGGGGGTGCCCAGGAGTGGACGCCTCATAGGGAAAGCCAGAATGGGTTCCACAGCGGTATTCGTACAAGCGCCTTGAGACCCTTGCGGGTGAGTAGTGCGCTATACAAGTATCAATTTTCTCTCACCCGGTGTGCATACGGGGGGTTTTATGCTGTTCTTTGACGGCTTGTAGTACCTTTGCCTCCCAATGTGTTTTTGCTTTTTCTGAGCTTCATACTCTGTCTGGCTGCGCTGGGTGCGGTCCCCACCATGGGTCATCACCTTGTTGACGGCTATGTTGCCTCGGCAACTTATTGGGATTCAGTCGCAGACCCGCCTCCTCCATTGGTATGGCTTTGGTATCTATTCTAAGTTGAGGAAGCTGTGGCTAGACGTCTCTATCAGATGAACGAGTTACTTACCTTTGGTAACAATGTATCTGGTAGAGACATAGTCAAGCCGTAGATGCCTTAACACCCCCCCGGCCTCCCCTTTCTGTGAGGACCTTTTAAGGTTGGGCTTTCTAAGCTCACCTCCCTCCGGGTGGCTTGATCCTTCTGCAGGGTGAGGCTTTCACATCACTCCAACATAGGATGCTGATACTTCATTCTGTTTTTATAGCTCTACTCCACCCAGGCTCATAATTGGGCGGTATGTTCATGTGTCATGTATCCTTTCCAGGTGAAAGTGGAACAAGCCCGAGCCAAGCAGTTTAGGAAGCACATGAGTGGTGCCCAGTACAGGATCATGGGGGCATTTAGACGAGGGATCATGTGTGGGCAGCAGTGGTGAAAAGAGGTGCAAATACTGAATATGCTTCTCCTTTTGACTTTCTGGCTCCTTTTCCCCTCTTCTTCTTCCTCCGATGGGTTGGCTCCCTGGTTTTCTTTGGACTTGGCCCTTGTAACTTTTGGACTTGAACTCGTGTGCCCCCTGCTATTTTGTGACCCTCTCCTGTTGTCGCTCTTGCCCTGGATGCATCTTGCCATGTTGAGATGGTTTCCATTGATGCCCATGACCCGGGTCCGCCATTTTGTTTATTCTTGTCCTTTCCTTTGGTCCAATGGATTCCATCCTGCTGACCTTCAGACACTTCTCTTACGCTGGACAGCCTTATCTCTTTCTCCCACTCAGGTCCCCCTCTCTCCTCTCACCAATCTCCGCCTCCAACTCTTCTCCCCCACATACCGCTCTCTACCCCTTTTTATTTAAATTTTTTTTTATTTTAATTTGTATTTATTTTCAATCTGTAAATATGTGATATATACTTGTCCAAGCCGAATCGCTGGTAAAATGGAATCCTGAGAAAATCTACTATTGTGTATATATATATATATATATATATATATATATATCTCCAACGTAACAAGGTTGCCCTCAGAGGAGACGCCACACGACAGGAGGTTAACGCCTTTAATTGAGGCAGATATAGTTCAGCAAGCGTGCATTCTCTCCGTCAGCATTTGCAAAGCCCTACGCGTTTCAAACACTCATGTGTTCTTGATCACGGGCACATTGTAGGCAAACAAACGGCAGCTCAAAGAAGCCTTTGTTAAATGTTCTTGGCCCCGCCCCATTGGGTGTCGTAAATGCCACACGGCCTGCTGGTACTCGTAGTTCCCATATGAAATTAATGCCCGCAGTGGATGACATGTTTGTCCACAAAAATTAATTCAATAGTATTCACCAAGTGGGTTAGGCGGGAGCTGCAAATCATTCCAAACTTTTGTTTAACAGTCACTCAACTCTGCCCTCATGTTTGTTTGCCTACAATGTGCCCGTGATCAAGAACACAGGAGTGTTTGAAACGCATAGGGCTTTGCAATTGCTGAGGGGGAGAATGCACGCCTGCTGAACTATATCTGCCTCAATTAAAGGTGTTAATCTCCTGTTGGGTGGCATCTCCTCTGAGGGCAACCTTGTTACGTTGGATGTAAAGCGGCCGAGCCTAGGTCGCGGAGACACCCTGCTGCAACCGATGCAGACCTGGTGTTTTGAAGGTTCATACACCGAGGAACAGGAGGGCTGAGTTGAGTGACTGTTAAATAATAGTTGGGCATGATTTACAGCTCCCGCCTAACCCACTTGGGAAATACGTTTGAATTAATTTTTGTGGACAAAGGCTGCACCCACTGGGGGCATTAATTTGATATGGGAACTACGAGTACCAGCAGGCCGTGTGGCATTTACAACGCCCACTGGGGCGGGGCCAAGAACATTTAACAAGGCTTCTTTGAACTGCCGTTTGTTTGCCTACAATGTGCCCGTGATCAAGAACACAGGAGTGTTTGAAACGCGTAGGGCTTTGCAATTGCTGTGGGGGAGAAGGCACGCGTGCTGAACTATATCTGCCAAAATTAAAGGTGTTAACCTCCTGTCGTGTGGCATCCCCTCTGAGGGCAACCTTGTTACGTTGGATATATATATATATATATATATATATATATATATATATATATATATATATATATATATATGAATACACACTCGATTAGCGTTGCTCTCGCCTCTCGCCTCAGCAGGCTCCCGGCGGGATCGCCACCTCCCAAAGTATTAAACAGACTCCTGGCAGTACAACCGCTCATAAATCAGCAAGACACCAGAGCCGGGGCCCAAATGTTCGTTCAAGTGCAGATATTTTATTGGCACACGGAAAACCCAACGCGTTTCAAAGCTTTCGCCTCTTGCTCACGGGTAAGAGTGCAACAGTGGCCATTCCATATTTAAAGTGATACAAACATTTAGAAACGTGCACGTGACCATTAATGGACATTGAAGAGATACTTAGTAACAAACAAAGTTTTGTCAGTGTCAAGTCAGCTGGTTGCATAGCATTTTACACATATAATTGTAATTGGGAGCATGAATGAAAATGAAAAATGAAAGCGTAATTTTCAAAATTCAAAGCAATATATAAGGGAACACCCAGTCATGGATTTGGCATTTCTGATTATTTAGTGATTGAATCAAAAAAGCGATGTCAAGCCCAAGTGGGCAAATTAATTCATGCCAGTTTGCCAGACTTCAAGTACATGAACAGATAAACAAGGTTATGTTACCCTGGTGCGTATTTGTTTCACCAAACATAATAATGGTAAAAAGAATGTCCATGCTACAAATTAGAAGGTGTCATGCCCAAGTGGGCTAGATGGATCCCAATGTCTTGTGTTTATGCAGCGTACCTAAAGATTGAAAAAAAACAATGTATCAGTGATACCATTTAAATTCCTGGTCACGCGAAAAAACGGTGCATTTTTATAAAAACAGTCAGCATGGAAAGACTATATATAGGAAAGCAGACATTATAATGCAATTTATGATTGTAAGTGTACTGATAATTCTTCCCCAATGTTATGCCCAAAGGGTTGTAAGGTGTTGTATCGGATGATGTACTTGGATTCGAGTTTGCGCAATTCAAGTAGCCTGTTGCCTCCTCTCTCATTCCTATGGACGCAGTCAATCACATAGAATTGCACCAAATTGGGGTTTTGATGATGTTCAGTCGCAAAATGCCTTGCCACTGGGTACTGTGGATTTGCATTCTTGATAGCACGAAGATGCTCTAATGCCCGTAGTTTAGCTTTTTTGGTAGTCATACCAATATAAAACTTATCACACGGGCACTTGAGTGCATATACTGCATACTCGGTATTACAACCCAGCATTTTCGTGATTTTGTGCTCTGTCTGATCTTTACAAAGTTTGAGGCTCTTGCATTTGTGGCTATTCTTGCACGCTTTGCATTTGGTGCAAGGAAAAAATCCACTCACTACCGGGGATTGCACAGGGTGTTGTAGTGTTGCCCTGCTCAAGGAATCTTTCAAAGACTTTGCCTTTCTGAAGGTAAGGGCAGGGTTTTCACTGAGTACTTCATTAAGGTCCTGATCAAGTTTAAGAATACCCCAGTGTTTGTCAAGGCTCTTCCTCAGCTGCCACGATTGACTGTCATATCCGGTTATAAACCTGATTTGTTCTGATTCTTTTCTTTCCTTGGGAACTAACAGGTCAGACCTTTGCATGTTATCAACTTGGGAGATAGCCTGTGTGATGACTTTGTTGCTATAGCCTCTTTCTTTGAATCTATTGTACATGATGTTTTTCTCTATTTCAAAATTGGCTTCTGCACTGCAATTACGCTTAGCTCTGATAAGCTCCCCTAATGGAATGCTGCGTATTAATGACGGTGGATGGCAACTTCTGGCATGGAGCAAACTGTTTCCAGCAGTGGGTTTACGAAAAAGGGAGCTGATTAATGACCCGTTGATAATTTCTAGACTGACATCTAGAAATTCCAACTTGTTGGAACTCATGTGGCTGGTGAATTGGAGGTTCAATGAGTTATTATTCAGGATGCTTTCAAACTCACTAGCTTGCTCAAAGGTTCCCTTCCACACGCAAAAAATGTCGTCGATGAAGCGTGCCCAGAGAACTACGTGGTCAGAGAAGTGGGAGATGTTATTCACCACTTGCTCCTCCCACCAGCCAAGGTACAACCCCGCAAAGCTGGGGGCGAAGCAACTGCCCATCGAAGTTCCCCGGGTTTGCTGGTACATCTGTTTGTCAAAAACAAAAAAATTGTTTTTTAGACAAACATCAATCATGTCTAATAACATGTGCGTGTGGAAGAGATGGGAAACAGATCTTTTACCCAAAAAATGTTTGCAAGCATCAACTCCCAGATCATGGGGTATGCAAGTATATAAACTCGCAACGTCAAAGCTGATAAGTAAGTATTCCTTTTGCCAAACTAGATCACTGATGACTTTCAAAAAATCAGAGGTATCCCTGATGAAAGAGGGAAGGGACTGTACAAGTGGCTGTAGGAAATAATCAATATACCTGGAGGTGTTTTCCAGCAGGCTGCCATTGGAAGACACAATGGGTCTTCCTGGGGGTACTTCCACGTTTTTGTGCAATTTTGGGAGAAGATAGAGTGCAGGAATGCGGGGATATTTACATGTAAGAAAATTGTATTCCTCAACTTCCAACAAGCCTCTATCTCTCCAATCACTTAATTTCAAGCAGTACATTTCCTTTGATGCGTTATAATCATGCATTGTAGACAATTTATAATTTTCAGTATCATTTAACTGCATCAAACCTTCTTTTAAATACATGTCCAGAGGCCAAATAACCACATTGCCTCCTTTGTCGGAGTTCTTGATAACCACATCCGACCACTCTTGTATTTCTTTCAGTGCCAAGTACTGCTTTTTCTTTAAGTTAAAATTACAATGGGAACTCTGTCTATCAATCTTTCTCATCTCTTTTATCATACCTGTTTCAAAACATTCAATGCAATTGTTATTGATTTGAGGAACAAACAACGATTTAGGTTTAAAAGTACTTCCACTGCTTGCCCCAATGTCAATGTCACTTTCCAACAAATTGAGGATTGGATTGTCTGATATGCCCTCACACTCCGCCAATTCGTGTACCATCTGCAGTGTTTCTGCATCGTTAATACATAAGGCACTAGCATTGTCATTCTTTTCCTGTCTAAGACGTGGCTTGGAAGCAAACCATTTTTTAAGTTTTAACTTTCTAGTAAACTTGAACAGGTCAATGCGAGTTTCAGTAAAGTTAAATTTTGCTGTCGGGCAAAAAGACAATCCACGTGACAAGACATACAACTGTTCTGACGTTAAAACATGAGATGAAAGATTTACCACTGTTTTGTTGTCTTGGTTCTTCATTTTTTCGCTTTCTTGCCCCTTGTTTGTACTCCCACTGGGCTTGCTGATTGCACGGTATTTGTTAATCCTCCTCTTGCTCCTTTGCCTCCTCTTGCGCCTCTGCCACGACCTCTTGGCGGAGTTTGGCGTTCCTTGGAGAGGAGTACCACCTCGTTTAAAATACGGTCTTTTACATTTTGTGGTTCCATATTGAGAGAGACATCACTTTCCACACTCTCCCCGTCTGACTCATTAAGTGTGGAAATGCCTTCCACTGGTGTCTCATCTTGAGCTGCCTGCTCCTCTGTAGGCGGTTTGGTTTTTTTGGGTGTTTTCATTGACCCACGCAAAGCTTCATATTTTTTGGCAAAGGTGAGGATCTGTCCCTTTTTGTAATCAATTTCATCTCGTACAAACTTCCTGTGTTTTTTGGCTTTTATTTCCTCTTCCACTTTTTCCAATCTCTTTTCCATCTTCGCCCCCAGCTTTGCGGGGTTGTACCTTGGCTGGTGGGAGGAGCAAGTGGTGAATAACATCTCCCACTTCTCTGACCACGTAGTTCTCTGGGCACGCTACATCGACGACATTTTTTGCGTGTGGAAGGGAACCTTTGAGCAAGCTAGTGAGTTTGAAAGCATCCTGAATAATAACTCATTGAACCTCCAATTCACCAGCCACATGAGTTCCAACAAGTTGGAATTTCTAGATGTCAGTCTAGAAATTATCAACGGGTCATTAATCAGCTCCCTTTTTCGTAAACCCACTGCTGGAAACAGTTTGCTCCATGCCAGAAGTTGCCATCCACCGTCATTAATACGCAGCATTCCATTAGGGGAGCTTATCAGAGCTAAGCGTAATTGCAGTGCAGAAGCCAATTTTGAAATAGAGAAAAACATCATGTGCAATAGATTCAAAGAAAGAGGCTATAGCAACAAAGTCATCACACAGGCTATCTCCCAAGTTGATAACATGCAAAGGTCTGACCTGTTAGTTCCCAAGGAAAGAAAAGAATCAGAACAAATCAGGTTTATAACCGGATATGACAGTCAATCGTGGCAGCTGAGGAAGAGCCTTGACAAACACTGGGGTATTCTTAAACTTGATCAGGACCTTAATGAAGTACTCAGTGAAAACCCTGCCCTTACCTTCAGAAAGGCAAAGTCTTTGAAAGATTCCTTGAGCAGGGCAACACTACAACACCCTGTGCAATCCCCGGTAGTGAGTGGATTTTTTCCTTGCACCAAATGCAAAGCGTGCAAGAATAGCCACAAATGCAAGAGCCTCAAACTTTGTAAAGATCAGACAGAGCACAAAATCACGAAAATGCTGGGTTGTAATACCGAGTATGCAGTATATGCACTCAAGTGCCCGTGTGATAAGTTTTATATTGGTATGACTACCAAAAAAGCTAAACTACGGCATTAGAGCATCTTCGTGCTATCAAGAATGCAAATCCACAGTACCCAGTGGCAAGGCATTTTGCGACTGAACATCATCAAAACCCCAATTTGGTGCAATTCTATGTGATTGACTGCGTCCATAGGAATGAGAGAGGAGGCAACAGGCTACTTGAATTGCGCAAACTCGAATCCAAGTACATCATCCGATACAACACCTTACAACCCTTTGGGCATAACATTGGGGAAGAATTATCAGTACACTTACAATCATAAATTGCATTATAATGTCTGCTTTCCTATATATAGTCTTTCCATGCTGACTGTTTTTATAAAAATGCACCGTTTTTTCGCGTGACCAGGAATTTAAATGGTATCACTGATACATTGTTTTTTTTTCAATCTTTAGGTACGCTGCATAAACACAAGACATTGGGATCCATCTAGCCCACTTGGGCATGACACCTTCTAATTTGTAGCATGGACATTCTTTTTACCATTATTATGTTTGGTGAAACAAATACGCACCAGGGTAACATAACCTTGTTTATCTGTTCATGTACTTGAAGTCTGGCAAACTGGCATGAATTAATTTGCCCACTTGGGCTTGACATCGCTTTTTTGATTCAATCACTAAATAATCAGAAATGCCAAATCCATGACAGGGTGTTCCCTTATATATTGCTTTGAATTTTGAAAATTACGCTTTCATTTTTCATTTTCATTCATGCTCCCAATTACAATTATATGTGTAAAATGCTATGCAACCAGCTGACTTGACACTGACAAAACTTTGTTTGTTACTAAGTATCTCTTCAATGTCCATTAATGGTCACGTGCACGTTTCTAAATGTTTGTATCACTTTAAATATGGAATGGCCACTGTTGCACTCTTACCCGTGAGCAAGAGGCGAAAGCTTTGAAACGCGTTGGGTTTTCCGTGTGCCAATAAAATATCTGCACTTGAACGAACATTTGGGCCCCGGCTCTGGTGTCTTGCTGATTTATGAGCGGTTGTACTGCCAGGAGTCTGTTTAATATATATATATATATATATATATATATATATATATATATATATATATATATATATATATATATTTTGTTTTTATTATCTGTGTAAAAATGTTAGTAGTTATTGCATTTTTTTTGTTCTAATTTTGCGTTTTTAGTTCCATAGTAGAATGTGGGTTTATAGGGGAATAGGGTGGGAAGTTATTTAATTGCCTCAAATTGTAAAGCGCTCTGATATCCTTCGGGATCAAGTTCGCGCTATATAAAACTTTATAAATAAACCCTACGCTCTGGGTTGTACAGTATGGGTTTTATTCGTGTTTTTCCCACCCCCACTCTCCCCTTTCTATTGCCTTGGGGTCTCTTACCACTCCTGTGCTCTATTGGTTTGAAGTTTATTGGCTCTGCCACAATTTATAGGTCTCTTCTTGGGGATACAACGTCTCTTTCTGGTGACACCTTCTGGTCAATTGTCCTGGCTCATGTGTTACGGACTTGTTGTCCTTCACAGTTATACATTATGGTTGCAGACTTTCTGTCGTCCGCCATGATGTTGTTTACATCTTCATTACCTCCAAGGGTGGTTGGCCTTCATTTTTGCTGGGTTGTTTCCTAGAGCTGTGCTCTCCTTTTTTCCTTTACTAGTTTGCAATATACATTGCCTGGCACTTTACTTTATGGTGCTGTTTTTCACCATTCCATGTCCTTTCATCATTTTCGCACACTGTTCCCATGTTCTAACATTTTTGTTGGTGGTGGCTCCGCGTTGTGGCGCGAAAAAAGTTTCTCCGGCGAAAACTGATGTCAGCGCACCGGGAAGGGCATATAGGGCTCCGCTGATGTAATATCTGTGGACGACATCAGGGCGGAGCCGTACGGCGCCGCCCCCGGTGCGCAGAGGTGCTGCTGCGGAAAGTTTTCCGGATCCAGTCTGACGCCTGGGGATATTCTAAGTTAAGGAATCTGCGCTATACTATGTTTCTACCAGATACTTCTTCACACACCCACTCTCAAAGGTTAGAAAATAACATTGAAAAAACCTTCAAAATGAGCTAATAAAAAACAAAGGTTACAAAGTTGTTATAGTTAGGAAATAACATTAGAAAAACTGAGAAAATCACTGAAAAATACAAAGATTACAGGGACATTATAGTTAGGTTCAGATTTCACACGTACAAAACCATAGCGATTCAAATGTTCTAGTTACTTGAGCTAACTATAACTTGCCCCCACAATGCACAGCTTATGACCTCACATTTTACATCACTCATGACCAGGTCAGTGACATCACTGAGTGGCTGTATCAGTTTATAAGTTCGTATGTAAGTACCTGTGTGGGTGGGTGGGTGGGTGAGTGAGTGACTGTGTGAGTGGATGTATTGGTGAGTGAGTGGCTGTATGGGTGAGTGAGAGGCTGTGAATATATATGTGAGTGGTTATGTGGGTGAGTAAGAGGGAGTATGAGAGGTTGTTTAGGGGTGTGAGTGGTTCTGTGGATCATGTCATCAGTGATGTCTGAGTGGATGTCTGAGGTGGTGCTTGAGTGTTTCAGTGGGTCTGCGAATGGGTGTGAATGTCTCTGTGGGTTTGCAAGTGTTTCCATGATGGTGTCAGGCAGTCTGTGAGTGAGCGCATGAGTGTCTGAGTAATCAATCATTCATAACATTTGTATAGCGCGCTACTCACCCGGAGGGGTCTCAAGGCGCTGGGGGAGAGGGGTACGTTACTGCTCGAAAAGCCAGGTCTTGAGTTGCTTCCTGAAGGAGAGATGGTCCTGGGTTAGCCGGAGGTGGATGGGGAGGGAGTTCCACGTCTTGACTGCCAGGTAGGAGAAGGATCTTCCTCCGGTGGTGGCTCTGCGGATGGGTGGAACGGCGGCGAGGGCGAGGCTGGTTGATCGTAGCTGGCGGGAGGGAGTGTAGAAGGTCAGGCGGTTGTTGAGGTTCTTGGGGCCCAGGTCGTGGAGGGCCTTGTGTGCGTGGGTGAGGAGTCTGAACGTGATCCTCTTGCTGACTGGCAGCCAGTGCAGGTCTCTCAGGTGGCCGGAGATGTGGCTGTGTCGGGGGATGTCCAGGACGAGTCGTGCGGCGGCGTTCTGGATGCGTTGGAGTCTTTTCTGAAGTTTGGCTGTGGTTCCAGCGTAGAGTGTGTTTCCGTAGTCCAGTCGGCTGGTGACGAGTGCCTGGGTGACCGTCTTCCTGGTTTCGGTGGGGATCCACCGGAAGATCTTTCGGAGCATGCGCAGGGTGTTGAAGCACGATGAGACGGCGTTGACTTGTCTGGTCATCGAGAGGGAGGAGTCCAGGATGAAGCCCAGGTTACTTGCAAGGTCCATTGGCTTGGGAGTGGTGCCCAGGGCAGGAGCCACCAGGAGTCGTCCCAGGCGAAGGGCGATGATCCCAGGATGAGGACTTCCGTCTTGTCTGAGTTCAGTTTCAGGCGGCTGTTCTTCATCCACTCGGCGACGTCTTTCATCCCTTCGTGTAGGCTGGTTCTGGCGGTGGCGGGATCGTTGGTGAGGGAGAGGATCAGCTGGGTGTCGTCGGCATAGGAGATGATGTTGAGGTTGTGTTGGCATGCGAGGGGGCTCATGTAGACGTTGAAGAGGGTGGGGCTGAGTGATGATCCTTGTGGTACGCCGCAGATGACTTCGGTGGCCTCGGATCTGAATGGTGGGAGGCGGACTCTCTGGGTTCTTCCGGTGAGGAACGAGATGAACCACTCCAGTGTCCTGTCTTGTATTCCGATGTTGCTGAGGCGCTGCACTAGGGTGTGGTGACAGACAGTGTCGAACGCTGCGGAGAGGTCCAGGAGGATGAGGGCCGCTGTTTCCCCGTTGTCGAGCAGGGATCTGATGTCGTCAGTGGCTGCGATGAGGGCGGTCTCGGTGCTGTGGTTGGCTCGGAAACCGGACTGCGAGTGGTCGAGGGATCCGTTCGTCTCGAGGAAGGCGGCAAGCTGTCTGTTGACGGTCTTTTTTCGATGACTTTGGCAGGAAAAGGGAGGAGCGAGATGGGGCGGAAGTTTTTGCGGTCGGCGGGGTCCGCTGTTGGTTTCTTCAGGAGGGCGATGAGCTCGACGTGCTTCCAGCTTTCCGGGAAGGTGGCGGTGTTGAAGGAGGTGTTGATGATGTCCTGGAGTTGGGGTGCGATGATGGAATCGCCTTGTTGAAGACGTGGTGGGGGCAGGGGTCGTTTGGTGATCCGGAGTGGATGGTGTTCATCGTGCGGGTGGTGTCTTCGGTGCCGACCGGGGTCCAGGCGCAGAGGGTGGTGGTGGGGGGCGTTAGTTCAGAGGTTGGGTGCGTGGTCTGTGCGCTGAAGCTGTTGTGTATGTCGGCGAACTTGCTGTGGAAGAACGAGGCGAGTGAGTCGCAGAGGTCTTGCGAGGGAGTGATGTTGTTTCCGGCGCTGGGGTTGGAGAGCTCTTTGACGATGCTGAAGAGTTCCTTGCTGTTGTGGGCGTTGTTGTTCAGTTGTTCTTTGAATGCTGTCTTCTTGGTGGTGCGGATCAGCTGTTGGTGTTTGCGGGTGGTGTGCTTGAGGGTAGTCATGTTGTCTGTGGTCTGGTCCTTGCGCCAAGCTTTCTCAAGGGTGCGGCAGTTCTTCTTGGAGTTCTTAAGTTAGTCGGTGAACCAAGAGGCTTTCTTGCTGCCGGGTCTGCTGGGAGGGGTCTTTAGTGGTGCGAGGTCGTTTGCGCAGTTGGGGATCCACTGTGTGAGGTTGCTGGCTGCTTCGTTGGGGTCTGTTGAGTTGGCAGGCGGGTTCTGGCTGAGGGAGGTGGTGAGCTGGTCGGTGGTGATCTTGTTCCAGTTCCTGCGAGGAACCTGTTGCGGGTGGTGGTGGGTCGTGGTCCTTCTGAAGCTGAAGTGTACGCAGCTGTGGTCAGTCCAATGAAGTCCGGTGGAGTGGCTGAAGGAGATGTATTTGCTGGAGGAGAAGACTGGGTCAAGTGTCTGGCCGGTGTAGTGGGTGGGGGTGTTCACCAGTTGCTTGAGTCCGAGGTTGTCTAACAGGGTGGTGGTGGTGCTGTCATTGTTGTTCTCCAGGTGGAGGTTGAGGTCCCCTAAGAGGATATAGTCAGCGGAGGGGAGAGCGTGCGGGCTGATTAAGTCTGCGATGTCTTCGCTGAAGTGTGTGCGTGATCCCGGGGGTCTGTAGTTGAGGGTGCCTCTGAGGGTCGTCTTGGGGTCGGTGTGTATCTGGAAGTGGAGGTATTCGGCGGCGGTGAGAGTGTCGTCGGAGTTGGTCGTGATGCGGATGATGTTCTTGTGTACGATGGCGATGCCTCCTCCAGTCTGAGTAGGTCTGTGAGTGGGTATAAGAGTCTCTGAGCGGGTCTGTGAATGGGTGTATGTGTCTCAGTTCATCTATGACTGGATGCATGAGTGTCTGAATGGGTCTGTGAGTGGCTGTGAGAGTGTCTGTGTTCTTAGATGGGTGCCTGACTGGGGTCTGCTTGTTTTCTTTCTTTATTCTGCTAATTTCTAACATTTATTTTGCCTCTTTCTACTAATTTCTGATCTCTATTTTGCCCCTTTCTGCTCGTTGCTCGCTTTTACTTTCCCTCTTTATGCTTGTTTCTAATCTCTATTTTGCCTTTTTCTGTTGATCTCTAATTTGCCTCTTCCTGCTCATTGCTGACCTCTATTTTGCCTCTTTCTGCTTGTGAGAAGTTGGCCTGGTTAATGATGTCTCGTGTTACCTCACCCAGGGAAGCCGGGTGCATATGTGCCTTTTGGTGTCGGCTTTCGTTGTCGATTCCTATGGAGAGCTGCGAAGAAGAGCTGTAGGCGTCCAGAGGAAAAGTATCTGGGTGGATCCGAGGTGTGAAGAACCTGAAAGCAGAGGAGACAGAGTCTGGGCCACTAGCCAATCACCTGGATGGCCACAGGAAGATGCCAGCCAATATCTGGTGATATCAGGTGAAAAGGAGAAGCTTGTCTCTTCAGCCACGAGGACCAGGAGGCGTCGATGACGGCCAGGAGCTGGAATCGAGCTGTCCCACGAAGGATCTAGTAGACTGCGGTGTCTGTATCCGGATTGGACCCAACAAGCCAAGCAGAGGCAATCCACACAGGATGTCGAGATTGGTTTCGGTGCAGAACAGCAAGGTCTGAGGAACTTCTCTTTTGGGGAGAAGTTGGAGCAAGCCTGGAGCAACAAGGAAAACAAAGTAAATCAAGGATTGGTCTTTTGGGGGCTCACTAGCCAATGGATTAGGAACCACGAAGACGCGTCGAGCTGAAATGCACAAAGTGGGCAGACCGGACACTCGTGGAGTGTGGGCCTCTGAGCTTCGGTGCAAAAGGTGCTCGGGGCTGGGGCTTCAAGCACCCCAATGCACAAATTTGGGATACCTCCGGAAGTTGGTGCAGGTAACAAACTGCAGGATGTCCAGGAGTTCCAGTCCCACGTCTCTCATGTCCGCCACAGGTCTCCGCTTTGCTGGGAGCCCAGGCCAGCGTCAGAGATGTCTGGAAGTCCGTGTCCTGTGTCACAGATTCTTCGGGATCCGGCGGGAGCCTCGAAAATGCAGACCGCCAAAGATGCTGTTGTTGCCTGTTTGAACAGGGTGGTCACTCCTTGACCGCAAGAAAGATTTCATCCATCTTCCAGTCAAAATGGAATGTCGAAGGTCCAAGATATATGTTGCAGAGTTTCTTCCGGGGTAATTTAAAGTTCTAGGGACTGGGGTTCTATACTTATAGTAAGTTTAGGGGTTGGATTAACTCTAAGGTCCCTCCTATGGTTGGACCGGGGGAGGGGGTGGTTACACCCCTTCCCCTTTGTCCAGTTTCACGCCAGAGCTGGGGCGGAGTGCCCCAGCAACCGGTTTGAACTGGGAAATGCATGGAGTACCTTGTGTGCCCCAGGCAGTGTCTGGAAAGCATTCACTGAATGCAGCCCTCCCTGCCCCAATACACTAAAGCCTGTCTGGGGAGGTGCCAGCACCTCCCTGGACAGGAAACCTATTGTCCAGGCCTCCCCTGCCGGAGTTTCGTCCAGCAGCAGGAGAGCAGACTCGGGTCTGTGGCAGCAGTATCCATTTTGTGATGCTGGGGCTCTGTTGAACTTTAACCAGGTTTAACAGTAACCACATGTCTTCTCCCTCTAGAAGGGTGGAATGCTACCCCCGCCGCCAGAATTGACGGGGGTAGTATTCCAAAGTGTTTGACACTTTACACTACATATTTTGATAAAGCCAAACCAAAGTTAGCATTAACCGTGAGGATTATAATGCACTATGTTATGGCTATATCATAGAACAGCTATAAGGAGATGATTCCGAAAGCTGCAGAGGGGCTCAGCTCATGCTAGGGCACCCTCTCACATAAAACCAAGCACTCTGCCTCCAGGATTGTTAAGGCCTGCCATAATAGTGACTTATAGGTTACTATGTGTCTATATATAAGGTAGATACAGGTATACTATATCTAAGTAAGGGGTGATTACATCACCTTACCCAGGCTGTAAGAACAGAACTGTGGTGTCAGTCTGGAAGGCTAACCAGGGGTGGTGCCTTTTGGTGTCGGGTTTCGTCGTCGATTCCTATGGAGAACTGCGAAGAAGTGCTGCAGGCGTCCAGAGGAAAAGTGTCCGGTGGATCCAAGGGTGGATCGGAGATGTGAAGAACCTGAAAGCAGAGGAGACAGAGTCTGGGCCACTAGCCAGTGACCAGGATGGTGACAGGAAGATGCCAGCCAATGTCGGGTGATTTCAGGTGAAAAGGTGAAGCTCGTCTCTTCAGCCACAAGGGCCAGGAGGCGTGGGTGACAACCAGGAGCTGGATTCGAGCTGTCCCACAAAGGATCTAGTTCACTGCGATGTCGGTATCCAGATTGGACCCAACAAGCCTTGGCAAACGCAATCCACGCAGTATGTCGAGATTGGCCTCGGTGCACACCAACAAGGTCTGAGGAACTTCTCTTTTGGGGAGAAGTTGGAGCAAACCTGGAGCAACCAGGAAAGCAAAGTAACTCAAGGATTGGTCTTCTTGGAGGCTCACTCGCCAACGGACTAGGAACAGCTACGACGCGTCGAGCTGAACTGCACAAAGCGGGCCCACGGGACACTCGTGGCGTGTGGGCCTCTGAGCTTCGGTGCAAAAGGTGCTCGGGCTGGGGCTTCAAGCACCCCAATGCACAACTTCAGGATACCTCTGGAAGTCGGTGCAGGTATCAAACTGCAGGATGTCCAGGAGTTCCGGTCCCATGTCTCTCGTGTCCACTACAGGTCTCAGCTTTGCTGCGAGTGCAGCCAGCTGTTCAGGGGTTTTTAAGAAAATTCAGATACTAGGGGCGCTCTGCCTCAAATTCTACGTTACAGTGTGTAGTGTAAATAAGTTGATGGGTAGTGCGTAAAGAGCAGACGGAAAAACGCCCTTAACCGTCTAAAAAAAGTCAAGGACTTCACAACAATTATACAGCTATACTCTCGCAACTACAGTAGGGTGTAACAAAACTTAGTACAATGACCAATGTGATTCAATAGACAGAAGCAGATTCTTTAGTGTTTTTCTTGTCACAGCAAGATGACGGTTTATTGTATCCAGACTCGAAGAACAGTCACTGTAAGCCGACACGTGTTTCGTCGTGTACAGTTGAATCAACACGACTCTTCAGGGCTTTAGACTCAACTCCGAACACTTAGGTTGACAATAGTCTGGAACTCGTAGTGGCGTTCTATGGGGGTAGATTAGAGAGAGACACTGGGTGTTTAGGTTCATATATATTAGTAAGTAGGAATGGTATATCCAGTTAGGTTAGGTGCAAGAGATTAATCTTGCTGCTATGTTCCGCCCTGTTGGGTAGGTCACGATTTTATGAGGTAACACGAGTACTCCAGGGCTCCCGTGGGTGTTGACTCTTGAAGTGTCCTAGTTTTAAAGGGTTCCATCTTAGTCCATCCGGAAGTGTCCTTAAATTGCATATTTGTAACTTTTACGAACGCCATAGAAAGTCAATGGTAACCCGCGCCTGTGTTTAGACACTGCACGCGGCTCCCGTGGGCCTCCTACTTCCTAACCTTTGGTCGTTTAGTGTAGCCCCAGCGATTCCACAGGCCCTAGGCCTGCTTTCTAACTCTCATGTGGTACTTGTACCACTTTCTTAGTATATGGTTTGTGAGTCCCCTAGGGCATAACGTACACTGTGCAACTTGTATTGTATTTTGACCTCTGACATAAAGAGTGCAGAGGGGTTGTGTTTAGATTAAATACATATATATTTGATATATACCTTGTGTTGGGTCCTTTCATTTGGTACTCAAGGGATTATATACGGTAAAACAACGTGCTTAACTCGCCTACTGAAGTCTTAGCCTGAAGACTGCTGGTTCATGCTACCACTAGGATAGCTTTCTATAAGGTTGACTTTACAACCACCATCAATAAGGGTCTATTATACTGGTGCAAGGTGCCCACTAGAACTAGTGGACATCATATGCCAGGCCAACTTCTCACACGGCCCTCCTCCAAATATAAGATTAAGACCACCAATGGAGGTGGTGGTCCCTGGGACTTAAAAGAGCCCATGGAGGAGGTACGTGTGGCCCCCTCCATTATATTATAAAAGCCCCAGGGAGGTGCTGGTCCCGGGGTTTAAAAGCGCCTCAGGATGGGGACCTGTATTCCCCTCCTCCTTTTTTTAATCCTGCATGTCCCTGAGACCTAGCCCACCTGGGGGCTAAACAGTAGAGAAGCGCGGGAGCCCACGCTTCTTTTTTTTTCTGTTGGAATCGAATATCCAGCACAAATCCCGCCGAATTTTTTTTTGTAATTACTTATTTGCCCTGCAGGGCTTAATCTATTGAGGTGCTTCACTCTCCAGTAGAATGCCAGTAGACTGGCAGTTCTGTGGGATTGTCCTTAAATATATAAGAAACTAGCAACCCGTCCCGACGTTGTCCGGGTATGAATTGCTGCCGGCCAGTAGTATATTGTTTTGTATGATTTTGTTTAGATAGCATTTCTTATCTGTGACAGGCCTGTGAAACGCTCCGATTCACAGTGCACTGCTGATGCACTTAAGAGTGCGCGTTCAGTAGTGTGTGAACTCGAGTTTTCCTACTTTATTTTTCCTTGCAATATTATATAGCGTGAACTCGACAACATGGCATGAGCACAATTTACATTACAGAAGAACACATTCATTTGTGGTAGGCACGAGGAGACAAAGCGATTTACCTGGAAGCACAGGATGTTGAGCTAATGCTGAGATTTGAACGTAGCTCCCCAGCTCTAAAGTTCGCAATTCTAGAACTTGTGGCGGGAGGTGTGTCTAAAAGTGTATGTTGGTGCTGGCCATCAATGAGAGAGACCTGTGCATTTTTCAAATGGGTGGTGAGAAAATATGAGTATGTTGTTGGAGATGTGTCCCGCCGTGCCACCAATGCACTTACCGGGGGATGGTAAACACCCATTATTCCGCAACTTTCTTTCCGCATAGCATCACTCCGCATACTTTCATTACGAAAGTACCATGACTCCGCAATGCCATTATAACGCATGGCATTACATTTTATATGCTTTTACCACGCATACATTTACAACGAAATTCGTTGTAAATGCATGAATGGTAAAAACATGTTTTGTTTTTTAATGTTTGGATAAGGTAAGTATGGGTATAGTGTATATGTTTTGGGGTACTGAGGTATATGTTTTGGGGTGTTTGGGTATTTTAAGGGTTCAGATATAGTTTTTGGTTATGGGGTACAGGGGTAGTTTTAGGGTTTAGGGATAGGTATGAGTTTTGGGGTACAGGGCTATTTTTAGGGTTCAGGGCTAGGTTTGGGTTTTGGGGTACAGGGGAATTTTAAGAGTTCGAGGCTAGGTTTGGGTATTGGGGTACAGGGGTATTTTAGGGTTCAGGGGTAGGTTTGGGTTTTGGGTTACAGTGGTATTTTTAGAGTTCGAGGCTAGGTTTGGGTATTGGGGTACAGGGGTATTTTAGGGTTCAGGGGTAGGTTTGGGTTTTGGGTTACAGTGGTATTTTTAGAGTTCAGGGCTAGGTTTGGGTTTTGGGGTACAGTGGTATTTTTAGGGTTCAGAGCTAGGTTTGGGGTACAGGGGTATTTTAGGGTTCGGGGCTAGGTTTGGGTTTTGGGGTACAGTGGTATTTTTAGGCTTCAGGGCTAGGTTTGGGTTTTGGGGTACATTGGTATTTTTAGGGTTCAGGGCTAGGTTTGGGTTTTGGGGTACAGGGGTATTTTTAGGGTTCAGGGCTAGGTTTGGGTTTTGAGGTACAGGGGTATTTATAGGGTTCAGGGCTAGGTTTGGGTTTTGGGGTACATGGGTATTTTTAGGGATAGGTTTGGGTTTTGAGGTACAGGGTATATTTATAGGGTTAAGATGGGTTAGTGTTTAAGGGTGTTGGGGTATTTTAATGAGTAAGGGTGGGTTATGATTATGGGGTGCAGGGGTATTTAAAGGGAGCAGGGTGGGATTAGCACACGATATGAGACATGGCTTGAAGGGCGGAACGTACCATTCGCCCCCAGCACACGCCCCCAAGGGACTACTTTGCTGGCACGGTTCTTTTACCTTTTAAATGTATATGGTGGGCGTCTGCATAGCCTATGTCCTTCTGCTGCAACTGCCCTTTCCAACGCTGTATTGGGTGTTGTGATTGGTGCTGTGGTTCCTGAGATTACCCGCCTCAAAGGTTTGGGCTCTCTCTTTATTATATTAGTATGGATGGGAGAGCAGTTCTTGACTGACCCAAGAGGAACCTTAACATTCCAGAATTAGGGCACCACTGTCCTTACCAACTGCAGAAGAGCAGCCGTCTTCCTATTTTCATTTCTGCTTTTTGTCACTTAAATACCTCTCTATGCTTTTTTCGTTTTTCATTAAAGTGGAGTTTAAGGTAATATGTTATTCTGGTTATGTTTGCTCCTGGCTATGAAAGCAAGCACATGAATGCACAACACTAGTTCACTTCAAGGAAACCCACTAGCTGTTGTAGCAGCACGTTTTGGGATTAAGTATGTCTGGTGGACTGGCGCTGTCGGGCAGATCAGTAACGCTAGAGAGTATATTAACGCCTCCTATTAAATTCATTTTTAGTCTGATCTACACAAATCTGACCTATTATGAAGACCTTTTGGCAAAACACCGCGTTACAAGTTTGAGAGATGCGCAGGCGTTACAACTGCCGCCTGGAATAATAAAACGGGATTAGATATTTGTAAAAATTCTGAGTCTTGGAACCATGATTCTCATGCAGCAGGTACTGATCAAATTTGGCCCTGCTTGCAAATGATGAATTCGCTTGGACTAGGAACCAAAAGCACTCCTGGAAAATGTGAAAAGCTAGCTCAGTAGAGCCATGTCCACTGGCAGTATGTGATTTTACTCTGATGGTGTTAGATAATTATGAATTTACCTCGGTTTCCACATAATTCACCCTCTGGGCATATTTTGCAGATTTCAGCAAAAGCCGAGTCTCACTCAGACGAAAAAAAAAGTACCACAGCTGATGCTGCCACGATGCACCGTGACCGACCCTTTGCAAAACATAACTTGCTGACTGCTGTGTTTACGTGTTGAATTGGCACCAGTCAGGGAAACTTGCCCAGGGAGTATTAATGTGCTAAAATGGCGGTATAACACTGACTCGGAATATGCCGCATTAAGCTTCACAATTAATTAGCCTTTCCTTTCTGTGTTATTGAGGAGAGGGGGTGCCTTCTGGGAGAGGTGTGTAGTTTTCCGTGACTGAAAAGGCTCTCCGCAGGTGTGCTGCGGCGGTCAGTTGTTTTGCCACCGACCGCCAACTTCATTTCCTAGCAACGCTTAAGAGGGCAGCGCAGAGCCTTATCAGAGGAGAGTTATCGTTGCCGATAGGAGTCGGCCTGCACGTCTGCCCTGGAGCTGGCGCCGGGAACGGGACTTCCGGAGACTGAGGACAGAAAGCGGAAATGCAAGATAATTATATTTCTACATCAACCCCTTTATCTAACTCGGGAAAAACCCTTTGCTCCAGGAGGAAAAACAACACACAGAGCTGAAACTAACTAAACTCTCTCAAAACAAAGGCCCATCTCAGCAAAGATGCTCTTTTTAAAGCTAGAGATTTTGGGTGGGGCACATTTGTGCTTGAGCACCATTTTTTACCGCTTTTGAGCTCATATAGTAGTTACTGACACTAATTAATGTAACATTGAAATACTATCTGGGGAACGAGGGGGAGGTAAGAAGTTGGCTTACCATGACTCCTGATCACAGGCAGATTTCTAGTTTTCCCCCTTCTCTGACCTGTGGTTGGGCAGAGGGGAATAGCCTATGGGGGCACAGCAGCATGCTCACATCTTTCTACAACACACCCTACCTATATTCACAAGTACACTCACAGAAAAATAAAACATCTTTACCTTTTTAGCCTTAGTCAACTATATGCTGAACTTAAGGTCCATGAGTCCCAATCTCCTCAGGTCATCAATGACGCCCTAGCAAGTTCTGGCCTTCAAGGAGGCTATTCTGCAGAATAATCCGGGCTCTATTTGGTGTGCCTTCCCGCCCCATGGACCAGTGGTCCTCCAGTTGTACTTCTGCTGGTAGGCCTTCTACTAGTGCTGACTGACACCAAACAAAGTCAACCCACTTAGTCAATGGCACCAACCGTGCCTCCTCCTTTATGGCACTGGCCACACCTCCTCGTCATTTGTTGGGGCTGGCTATGTCTCCAGCAGTGCTTGCTCCAGTGTCGTCATCCGCTATGGCCTCACGTCCTGAACAATCTTCAGCTAGACTCCCAGTATTTTGGGATAGTTGATTAAAAAAAGAAAATGCTGGGGGGGTGATGAGGGCTCTCCTTCAGCCCCTCTGTCTTGGCAACACTACTTCCAGAGGGTGGGCGACATTTTTGGGTTGTATTCGGATTCTGTTCAAGGCCTGCAACATGTTTTCCATAATGAGGATGACAATGAGGTGGTAGGTAATTTGCTTTCCCCTCATTATTCAGATACTGACCTATATCTGGATTTGCAGAATGCCAGTGGCTCTGGAATCCGCCCTGTATTCACCTTTAGGGCCTTTTATGGAAGAACGTGCCTCATTTGTAGTAGAGGTTCATAGAGAAGTGGAAGGTCTGGAATTGGCACTGCCCACAGAAGGGCTAAAGGTAAGCTTCTTAGCCTGTGGCACTGACTTCCTAACCTTTGGTGCCTTTCAACAATGCCCCAACTGACTCAGTCCTGTCTGCTCAGCCAAATCCATTTTCTGCTCTGAACATGAGTTACTCCATTATTAGATGTTACAGGCCATCAGGTGATCAAAAATGTTTGAAACCACATCTTGACCCCAGAAAGTCTTTTAGTACAGTTCTCAACAAGAATTGTACAGCGGAATTCTGTGCCAACTTCACCATTGTACAGAGTCAAAAGGCATCACTGCTATCTGTAAGAAGTATTTTCAGTTGACTGTTTGGCATTAAGCTCCATGAATGCATATGGCCGGGATGCCCGTCACCCCCTCCCAACACAACAATCCCCAAGGATGGGAAGTCGGACGCAGTTTTGAACTTTTTGGAAGGCGGGAGGGAGTCACCCTCCCGGCCGTATTTATTAAAATATGAAACAAAATTTAAAACATTAAATAAAAAGTTTCATAATCATGTACAATTTTACATTTATTACATTTCGATGAAGACATGTTCTTTGGCTAACCTTAACAAATCTCTAATACAAAGGTTTCCTAGCCGAGTCTAACATCCTGCAAATGCATTAAAATTGTACATCCTAGCATTAAGGGCCAACGGCAAGGTCTTAACCGGTGTCAGATCCCTACTACCAAAATTGTCGCCCTCACGGTGTGAATGACGCATGCGCAGAGGACTGTACCCTCATTGCCAACTGCAATTGCCCTTGTCTTGTTGGGGGCCCCCCTTTCCGCTCGACGCCATCTTAAAGGTCGTCCGAGCTCCCGTGTGAGGTATCTGTAGGAAGGACAGCGTGGCCTACCCCCCCATCCCCACACTCTCTATCCGCCGTCGCGGATATCCAGGCCCCGGGAAATTCGTAGGAGGGGCATTTAGCCGCCTCCTCCCCTGGAAGGGGCCTATGGCCGTCTCCCCTTAGGCGACCCATCCTTAGTGGGTTCCGCCTCTCAGTGGGAGGGGCCAATGGCCTCCTCCCCCCCGGGCGCTCCCATCCATAGTCCCCCTCTAGGGACCTTGAAATTACTGCTCACCGATCATGACCTTACCGCCACAGGCCGGATAGTTGACCGGCTATCCGGCCCCCCACAGACTCCTCCTAAAGGTCATGCTTCCTCAAACCCCTTAGCCATGCTATGAAGTCTCCTATGAGTAAAACATTCCCCTCCCGGAACAGGTGAACCCCATCATTCAGATACATGTGATCACCCCGAATACACCCATGAGGAATACTATGCAACTGCGCAGAGCGAAAAAGTCTACCAATTTTATTGTTGACCTTCTTCACCGAATGGTTCAGTGCTGACACCGAAAGGCCCCCCCGCCATACTTTCCTGGGAATCATGTGAGACCAGGCAATTGTGCACCCCGGGATTCTTTTTGCCAACCAGCTAACGGCAGACAAAACTTGCTCGAGCAATACTCGTCTACCCAAAGTCACCAAGTCATTGCCCCCCAGGTGTACTATGACTACAGATGGCGGTGACCTCTGCCGCCCTAAGAGACCCTCGACAAAAGATTTGAACTGGTCAATACAGAGCCCGCCCCTTCCGTGGAAGGCCACTCTGTACCCGTATTCCCCAGCTGCGCGAGTCGCATCACCTGCTTTGAATCAAGTATGAGTGGCCCACGACCCACACCACTCTCTCCTCAGACGGTGATCCATGACCGCTGGTCTCCTGGTACTGGGTCGACTGCAAATTCCGCCCCGCATGATATGCTCGCGAAACTGTAATTCAAACAAAAGACAAGAAGCGTGAGTGCATGTCAATTGACTTACAACATGTGCAATCGCACATACCTTTTGAAGCAATTCGAGGACCATCGTCCCAACTGTTTTACTTCCTCCGCACTCTGACCCCTGGCTGTAGCCTCAGTAGCAGCCCCTATCCTAAAGGAGTGGGTCCCAAAATCGCTCGGGTCCATGTCTGCAGCAGCGATTGTCAGCGCCAGCACCCTCTGAAACTGAAACCTCGTCAGTGGGGTGCCATCCCTGTGCCTCAGCAAACTTCCCCCCCACGTAGCAGTCCTCAGTGCCAAGTATTCCTCTATACACAGTATCGGGCACGTGGGGGACCCTCGCATGCGCTGCACAATAACACTGTTTCCCGTAGCCCCCTGGTCGGTTTTGGACCTGGCTATCGTCACTACCATCGAATCACCCCTAATTAGGATGTGATTCCTGCACAGGCCTCCCTCAACGTCTTTTTTATTCTTAGCGACCAATTCGCTCACTCGCATCGCCCCATGGAACGCTAATGCGAAAGCTGCCCGGAACAATACCGCCTCGAATTGGGAGGAGCATGTCTCGACTAGTTTCGCCATAAGTAAGGACAACCTTTCTAAGCCAATCGGGCGCCTCTCATCCTGCTTGCGACCTTCAAGGCGCTGCCAGCCGCGAAGGGCTTTTCTCGCCAAGAAGGAACTTGTTGGGTCCGTTATGCCATGCACCTGCGCCATAAAGGAAATGGCCGCCCTGTGCCTGCTGGCCGTTGCCGCTGATCGGTCTTCTCTGTGTAGAGCTACCAAGAACCCCAGGAAGGACTCCTCCTGACCCCAGTTCTGACTCCCTGTCGGACCCAAAAATGCGCAATAGGAACGAAACGCTCCTTCGTATGCTTTCCTTGTCCTGGGGGCTAAACTTGCTGCCACGAGGTCTTGTAATCCGGGGCACCGATTAGCCAAAGCGCCTCGGGGAATGGAGCCGCCACTAGGTCCGCTGTAGGTAGATAACCCCTGAACGCCTGCATATGTGAACGAGAGAGTGCATCAGCTGCATGATTCGGTACGCCCGGCACATGTTTCGCCCTGAACTGTACATTCAGTCTCATGCAAAGCAGCACAACTTCCTTCAACAATCTCAAGATCCATTTGCAGCGTGCAGCCTGATTGTTAATGCATTCGACCACAGTCATATTATCAGACCAAAATACCACAGAGCGGTCTCTGAACTCGTCCGGCCATGCCATCAGAGCAACAAAAATAGGGAATAGCTCCAGGAACCCAATGTTACTTGTGAGACCGCAGGAGTGCCACCACGCCGGCCATGTTTGCGCCGACCATCGGTTACCAAAGATGGCGCCAAATCCCACGCTCCCCGCTGAGTCAGTCCACAAACCCAGCTCGTCCGAAGACGCTGGCGGCTTGTTCCACACTACTCGACCGTTGAAGTCCTCCAGAAATGCCAACCAAATGCGCATATCCTGGCGAACCTCTGCAGACAGTCTCGTGCGGTGGTGTCCTTCTTTGAGACCAACCATAGCTTGTGCAATAGAACGTGAAAAGGGGCGGGCCATTGGTATAACTCTCAAGGCAAAGTTAAGCTGACCCACTGTTTGCTGCAACTGGTGCAGGGTCACTTTCTCCTTACTAAGGCAAAGTTCCAGGGAAACCCTAAATTTAGCTACCTTTCCCACTGGCAAACGGAAACATCCCTCCACAGAATCGAGCTCAATTCCCAGAAACTCCAGTGAAGTAGATGGTCCAACCGTCTTACCTGGCGCCAATGGCACTCCAAACTCCCTCATGAGGATGCAAAAGTCCTGTAGCACCTGCGCACATTTCGTGTCGCCGGCTGCTCCCAAGAACAGAAAGTCATCTAGATAATGCATAACATGCCTATGGCCTGTGGCCTCGGTGAATGCCCACTCTAAAAAACAGCTGAATTTTTCAAAATAGGCACAAGAAATGGAGCAACCCATCGGCATGCATTTATCCATGTAATAACTCCCTTGGAATGCAAAACCTAGCAAACGCTGATCCTGTGGGTGTACCGGGAGCAGCCGGAACGCTGATTCGATATCTGATTTCGCCATCAGCGCCCCGGGGCCCAGGCGATTTAACATGGTGACGGCATCATCGAATGATGCGTACCGCACCGAACAAATTTTTGGGTCAATAGCATCGTTTACCGAGAAACCCCTTGGGGCAGACAGATTATGGATCAGCCTAAACTCCCCTGGGTCCTTCTTCGGGACCACCCCTAATGGGGAACAGATGAAATCTGCCACTGGCGGGCGCTGAAAAGGCCCTGCCACTCGCCCTAGACTCACTTCTTTTGCCATTTTCCTCTCCACCACACTTGGATTATGCTGTGCTGATAGCTGGTTTTTACAAAAAGGTTCCCCACGAAAATCCCCCGCCGGGATGTGGAAGCCGTATAAGAATCCCTTCCTCAACACCCCAGCGGAGACATGATCAGGGTATTTGTTCAACCAAGGAGTCATAGCCATGAGGTCAACGGGAGTAGGCAATTGTTCACAATGATCCACCTCAGTCCTGCTTGGACCCTCCTTTACCTCCCGCCCCGTTATTTTTCGATCTACAGGAACTCTCCGGGTGTGAGGAATTCCCACAGCCCGCACACACATGCTTGAACCTACATGTTCCTTGCGGTCTGTTACAGTTGCCTCGATTGAAGCCCCAACAGACCCCCCGCTTTCCCCCATTCCCGCCGGCCTTCGGCTGGTGATCACCACCGGCGCCTGCTCGAAAGGGCACCGCAGGCTTTTGGCGGGAAACCCCCGACCCACTCCCGCCCGGCGAGGATGTCCCTGCCGTCCCAGGCAGGAGCTGCTTATGCCAAGAAATTGAGTCGAGGCAGTCCCATGTCAGAGAGGAATCATACTCTTTCGCTTTACGGAATTTCATGTCGTAACCTTTCCATTCGTCCCCCTCATACATTTCATAAAAATCCATTATACGAGTTTGATAACAAGACAGTTCAGTCAATACCTCGGGCTTACGTTCACCAATAATTGCAGTAAACATTGCAAAGGCCTTCGTCCAATTCGTTATTGCCTCCTCCACCCTGAACTCCGCCATCTTGGCGCGCCAGACGCTCGGGTGCCACAAATCTTTCTGTGTTTTAGCATATTCCATCTCGCGATGGTCAGTTAATAACGAAAACATATTGACATACTTGTCTGCCCAAATCAATTCTTTTGTGGCAATCGGGATATGTTGTACCACCCTCTCCCTTCATGAGGTTAATGAGCCCTCCCCCGCCAGCGGCAAAGCGAGCTTACCCGGTTCGGTCGTTGTTCCCGATGTTTTCTCGCGACCAGCCGCCGGTCCTTCCGGTATCACCTGTGGGGAAACAAGAGGAAGATTCGCCTTCGCGGCATCTCGCGACTGCCGCAACTGCTGGATTAGTAACTTGGCCTCTTCGGCCGTGTCTCCGGGCGCCGTAGCACCCCCTGCCTTCTTATTGAGCCATGCGGCCAACTGGGTGGCCAATTCAGGAGGCATATCCTCATCGTTAGCGGGCGTAATCACAACCGGGATCGGTTGACCCGCGTCTGGGATTGGTACCGGGTCATTAGCTGGTATGACCGGGGTAACCGGGGGCACCTCAGGGACCGGAACCTCCCCAGCAACCGCCCTCCTCTTGACCCGTTTCCCTCTACCCTCGGGGACGATTCCCGGCAAGGCCGGGCCTATTACCTTCTTCGGGTTACCAGGCTTGTTCATTGCGGCCAGTTGCTTCTTGACGACCGCCAAATCTCGACCAAGTGCTGGGACTTGTCCGACTTTCCGTTCCATGCCCGCTATTCTGTTCACCAACATGCGCAGCACCTTGTCTGTCTCGGAACCCTTTCCTGCCTTCTTGCCAGACATGGTGTCGATTATCCGATCTGAGTCGATCAATACGGTCCTGGATCCTTCGCTTTACAGTCACTGAAAGAGAAACACAAGAATTACAAGTTCTCAAAATTGCTCCTTGTTCCGTAGAGGGCTCACGAGCAACGAGTGGGTGCAGCCTTCAGAGCACAGGAACAAGAGGACGCTTCTTCGGATTCCCGCTCATTTATTCTACTTCGGGAGGGCGTGTACCCTCCTCCGGTACGCCTACTGGGCGTGGTCATCGGTGTAGGTGTCTAGGACAACCCCTCTTGGGCGGGAAAAGGCGCGCCCCAGCTACGCCGCTTCGGGCATACCAGCCGAGACACGCCCCCTGCCCAAAATGGTTTCCCGGGAGGATCGGGGCACCCAACCATACGTTCGGGGGGACCGAGTGGTCGCCCCTTTCCAGTTTTTCTCCTTGATCCTTAGATGCACACCCTTTGGGACATGGCATACAATGTGTTGCCAGCCTTTCCAGATGCACAACCTCTTCACTCAGGCAGTGCCCAATGATCCAGATGCTGTAAGGTATATCCTGGGTTCATAACTGGACAATAACACTTCTATTGTCTGTGCTGTGGGCACCAGCATAGTTCTTAGACAACGTTCCTGAATGTGTGGAACTGGATTCTCAGGGCATATTCAGACTTACCTAATGGGCATGCCATTTGATGAATCTAGGCTCTTTTGAAATAAGATGGATACAGACTTGTGAATATGTAAAAGCAGCATAGCTTCCCCTGCACTCCACTGCCATCAACGATACAAGAAGTTCAGGGGACACTTACGGGGTTTGTGTATTTCCAGTGACACCTCTCTCTTCCTGTACAGCAACCCACACCAACTTTTATGGTGAGTGAGGTAGAGCAGATGCCAAGAGACAAAGTCAACAACAATAGCACCACTCCTCGTCCTCCTTTTCACCAGGCACTGTTGCCAAGTCACTTTAGTTGACCTCTGACCTCGCCCTGAGACTGGTAGGTGGCGGAGTCTAATCTAACATGCCCTTACTGATGCTCCATCAGGTCAGACCAAAGTTCCATTCAGATTATCCAAGTTGGTTATACCATTCCATTTCTGAATGCACCTCTTCACATTCCCCCAGTTTACTCTCAGGCTGTGGTGGATCTTACCACAATTCTGACAAAGTAAATGACAAAGTTGCTCACCAAAGAGACGCTCAAACTGATACCAGAGGCAGAGAGAGGACTAGAGTGTTACTCATGGTAATTTATGGTCCCCAGGATGACGGACTATTAAGAATTGTTTCTAGATCATAGACTACTGAACCCCTTCCTTAAAAATAAATTTAAAATTATGACATTTCCTCAGGATCTGGAAGCTTTGGATCCTGAGGACTGGATGGAGTCTCTGGTACAGTGAGACACATATTTCCATTTGTGAGTCCTGTAGTTCCATAGTAACCACGGGCGATTGAATGCTTCTTTTTTACATACTTCTAAATCAACTTCACGGCTGCATATGCGTCCTAAACGAAGAAATTCGCCATATGGAATACTGAGTATCAGATGGGGTGGATGAGCACTGCTGGCATGCAGTGTAGAGTTGCCAGCAGTGGACTTACGGTGTGGTTTGGTTTCCATTTTGTTTCCCAAGATATACACTTCCACATCCAAAAATGATACCCTCTGAGAACTAATAGTGGCAGTAAACTGTAAGTTCATGGCATTGTTAATAATCGAAGTTACAAAAAGAGATGCCTCATGTTCAGTGCCCTCCCCTATGATGAAAATATCATCTATGTATCTACCATAGTATTTGATATGGAGATCCCAAGCCTCTTTGTGGGCCGCTCTGAGGACGTGCTCCTCCCACCAACCCTACTTTGTGGTGAGGTCATATCACCCCCAGAGTACCATACTGCCCTTCTGACTTACATCAGCCTCATGGGTCTTTACAAAGATCATGTTGGCAGTTGTAGCAAATCCTCTCACATTGGGGATTTTGTATTTCTGTACCTAGACATGACTGCTGAAGGCTTGCCTACCGCAACTAGTATTAGGCCACTTAAGGATAAGGGTGCCATTACTGTCTACCCTGGAGATTTCCATCACTGGCTCCAAATTCGATTTCAAGCCAGTGCAGAGGATTCCTTTTATTGGGACCGTTCTGGGCACAGTTACCCTGATGGCCTTCCTGTCCCTGCAAGGAGTCTAGAACCTTTGGGCTATGATCCAGATGTTTCAAGAGAGAGCTGTTTCACTCAAAAAAGCAGACGAGGGTCCCTAAGAAAAAAAAATATAAAAAAAAAGATATATATATTACTTTTAAAACATGCCATTCTATTTTGCACTTTACGTAATTGTTTACAAAATGCGATATTTTGCACATATATTTATGCTGCTTTTGTACAATGATCCTTTATTATTCTGTACTGTATTTATCTGCTCCATCATATTTGATTTTTGTTTATTGCATTTATGCAGATATAAAATGTATTTCTGAATTTATTCAGCAATGTGTTAGCATGAAAAGATAATAGTGGAACCGTTATAGAGGAATTTTTAACTACAAGTGACCTTTCGAATACATGTTGGGGGAGTCATGTTCACTCTATAGTATGTTGTTTATTTTCATTAATCACATGGTGTATTTCACAGCATATAAGAATAAGGCTTTTTATATTGCATTTCACTGTGATCAAGGGCTTATGCCCGAAACGCGTCAGTCCGCTGCGTGCTTTTTGAAACTGGTGCAATAAAACATCTTGCCTTACCTTGGGATTCGCTGGTCTTTGTTCACCACTGGTTGGAGGTTCGAGATCGTTTGCTTGGATTTATTCATTTCACGGAAGGTGGTTGCTTCCGTCGCGAATCCACTCCCTTCAAGATAGTCCATCAACCAGCTCTTTTTTCGTTTGTGAAAAACAAAATTTTGGTTGACGGACCCTGCCTTCAGTGACACACCCACGTTTACTTTTGCCACGCTGCGCACAACGCTCGGAGTGTTGCCGGAAAGCAGTACGGGACCGGAGAGAAGTTAACAGCGTAGCGGCAAGTAAGTGGCGTGTTTGTCGTTCATCGTATTCCAGGCGGTGGGGAGGACTTAAGGCACAAAACGAGGGGCTAGAAGGACATTATATATATCCCCAAGTAAAACAGACATCGTTGCGGTTTCTTAAAGTGACAGCGGCAGTATGTCGGAAGACATAGTACGAGGGCAGGAGGCCGCCTCCAAGGAACTATTTAGTAATCTACCCAAGATAACCAACAAGGGTATCGCCATTACATCGAGTGCACAGGCTGTTGTCTCAACAAATGAAGCTCAAATCAGAGATCTCTTAAAGCGCTTGGAAAAGTGTATGCGCAGCGAATGCACCAAATAGTGGTAGCACAAATCACTGTCGATGTACATTGCGGAGGGCAGAGTCCCTCGTGGCTTACGAATTCTTTTGGCACCAAGCTACTAGAACCCCCACCCCAAAATGTTAAAACGATGGGGTCAAAGCAATCTGGATGCATCGGCCAATCTGGTGAAGTTACTTATAGAATATGCGGAGATTGACCGTTTGGAATTGCTTAAGGAATTGGAGGAAATTAACACAAATTTGCAAAAATTCGAGCCAAATGATCTGATAACGTCCTCCAAGAAAGCAATACAGGAACGAATAATCCAACATGAAGAGAAAATCAAAGCGCGCAAGGCCTACAAATTTGCGCGCGATAAAAATTATTACGAGCAAGGAAGAATCTATACATTTGCGCGCAAATTTGAAAATGCCAAACAAATCAAAATGAGTCAAAAACATGTGCCTGCAAACACACCATCTACCTCAGTGGGTAATCATCAAGATGCTAATGCAGAAGCGGCCCCTGGAGTTAGTGATTCTGATTCAGTCAATAGCAACATATATTCTGACGACAGCAGTTCGACCAACACAACCACCAGAGGTCCTCAAATGGTGCTTAATCTAGGCGAGGAAGTCGATTTTTTAGTAAGTGCGCGCCTCCAAACTCTGTGCCCTCTCAATCGGCGTCAACAACAGCAACAAAAAGGGCCAGAATCAACAGAAGACGCAAAGAACGCCGGAAAAAACACAAATATAAACGGCAACAAAAAATCCAAAAAGAAGAATCAACATTGGCGCAAAAAGAATTAAAAGACAAAACAATTGTAAATCTTTCAACAGCTACACTGACCACAGCTGAAAAACAACTACTCAGCCTAGGATTATCACATTGTCCCTTGACAGATTTTAATTATGCTTCCATCAGAATAGACATTTTCAGATACATACGAAAATTGAAGTTACGCAGATTTTTCAACATAAAAGATGGTCTCAATAACAGCATGGAGACGACTATAGAGCCATCGACAAATGCACTTCAAGCCCGAGATGCAAGGGCCTTGCTTACTTTGCAACAAATGGGTGATGACAACCGCCAAGTGGATTGTAACCTAACAACACAACAGGAACTTGTGGGAGCAAACATTGAACAGTCTGGAGCAGGCATGAGCCCGTTCAAACCCACTTCTTGTTTCATGCCAGTTATGCCTAAGGACTCCGTCGATTCCTTTCATGAGGTAATAGCATCTGATTTGAAAAAGCTTTACCACCAAGTCAAACATCGGAAAAGAATAAAAAGCCATAAAGAAAAGCAATACTGGGCCCTCATTTCAAAACTCAAGAATGACCATCAGAATATTGTTTGTAGCTCAGATAAAGGGGGTAACATAGTAATCTGGCCTCAAACACAGTATATTGCTGAGGCCAATAGACAGTTATCAGATATCGCTTGTTACCAAATCTCCAACATTAAACAATATGAAAATGCAAGAGATTCCCTGAAAAAGATGCTCCACAAATACAAAAGAGAAGGCCTGATATCGATGCAGGAATTTAAATTCCTACATGTTGACCAACCTATCATGCCCAGGTTTTACTTAATACCAAAAATACACAAAAGTATATTACCAACTCCGGGCAGACCAATAATCTCTGCAATTGGCTGCATGGCAGAACACATGGCGCAGTTTATTGACTATTTCCTAAAGAACTGGTGATACAACTACCCACTTTCATCAAAGACACTGGGGATTTTTTAATTAAAATCAAAGACATTCTATGGTCAGCAAATTTACTACTTATAACTCTGGATATAGAAGCTCTATATACGAGCATAGAACATCAAGCAGGTCTTAGAGCATTAGAATATTTCTTGGGAACAAGACCTCTCCATTGTTATAACCACAACAAAATGATTTTAGAATTTGTAACCTGGTGTCTTCATCACAACTATTTTATCTTTGGGAAAGATGTATACCTACAGAGGAGGGGTGTTGCCATGGGGGCCTGCTTTTCCCCCAGCTATGCGTGCTTGCACATAGGCTGGTGGGAGAGGTGGGTCCTCATGGGGGAGCACTTTCAGACATTTTTGACACATGTCATTTTATGGGTTCGTTATATAGACGATGTGTTTTTAATTTGGAAGGGTGATGAGGAGAGTGCTAGATCTTTTATTTCAGACCTAAACATCAATTCGATAAATTTAAAGTTTACATCTAACATCAGCAAAGACTATGTAGACTTTTTAGATGTTAGGGTATCCTCCAACAACAATAAATTGTCAACCACCCTCTATAGAAAAGACACTGCCGGGAACTCGAAGCTTCACGCGAGTAGTTCCCATCCATGTCACGTCATAAATAATATACCCTATGGCGAATTGCTTAGTCTGAAACTAATCTGTAACAATGAAGAGGAATTGAACAAATGCACTGCTGATGCAGTGACCAGATTTAGGGCTAGAGAATATAATGAAAAAATACTCAATATGGCAATCAACAAAACAAAGCAAAAAAGTAGAGAATCCTTGTTTTCGCCGAAATCCTCTACCTTAAATGCTAACACAGACTCAACCAACTGTAACATCAGATTTATCACATCGTTCAGTGGTCAGGAAAGAAAAATCAGAACTATCCTGACTAAGAGTTGGCCTATTCTTATGACAGACGGAGTTCTGTCTTCCCAACTCCCTAACAATCCTATCAGTACATTCCGCAGAGGTCCCTCTATGCGGTCTCTATTGTCTAACCCGTTTCCTGAACTTCCCAAAAGTACATCTTGGTTTAAACCCCGGCCGGGGTTTTACAAATGTTCGAGTTGCAGAGCAGGCAAATTTGGCATAAATACGACCCACTACAGCACCCCTTTCAGTGTTGTTCCATTGCCCATTAAGGAAAATTACAACTGTAAGACTGAGTATGCTGTGTATGTTCTGGGGTGCACATGTGGCCTGCGTTATGTTGGCAGCACCAGGCTACAGGTGCACGCCAGAATATTACAGCATCTCCGGGCAATTGTCAATAATGACAGTGCCTACCCTGTCACGAGACACTTTAAAAGTATACATGATAACAATCTCAAATGTCTCACTTATTTTGTACTCACCTCCGTACCCAAACCTCGAAGAGGGGGAGACAGGGACAAAATACTCCGTCAACTCGAATCCAAGATGATATTGGAACTAGACAGTAAGGTCCCAAATGGATTGAACACGAATGAGGATCTTTACCATTTTTTATAGGGCGCTATAAATAGGGAAGGGATGTTCAGTTCAGTTTAGTTTATCTTGGGTGGGCCTCACAACATTATTATTCCTTGGGCCAGCACCTCCTATACCCGTTTAAGTACTATGATGTAACAATACCAACTGAATGATCCATTATATTTATCTTATTCTTGGCAAATCACTTTTTTCTTTATACTCATTTAATCACTCGGGGTTACACAGATCTGGTTTATTATATCCAGCTGTATGGGCACATCTCTCCTTTTTCGGTCCAATTGTGTAGGATTTTCCCTATATTAGTTTACGGTTCAATTGTAGGGACTTATCCTTTTGAGCTTAGGTCCCCTGCTTTCGTGTGGTCCCCATAAGACCATGGGGCTGCCATCTATTTCAGATGTCCCCAATGAACAGCATGCAGATAGTTATTTATGACAGTAGTTAGATCAAACATTAGACATTGTATTTATTGATTGGTTTACATTGAGATATTTTGCACATTCCAACTTTGGAAAGAATGGTTTTTAGTAATTTTTGATACATCATTGTGGTTTTTAAGTATTTATAATATTACTTTTAACACATGCCATTCTATTTTGCACTTTACGTAATTGTTTACAGAATGCGATATTTTGCACATATATTTATGCTGCTTTTTTACAATGATCCTTTATTATTCTGTACTGTATTTATCTGCTCCATCATATTTGATTTTTGTTTATTGCATTTATGCAGATATATAATTTATTTCTGAATTTATTCAGCAATGTGTTAGCATGAAAAGATAATAGTGGAACCGTTATAGAGGAATTTTTAACTACAAGTGACCTTTCGAATACATGTTGGGGGAGTCATGTTCACTCTATAGTATGTTGTTTATTTTCATTAATCACATGGTGTATTTCACAGCATATAAGAATAAGGCTTTTTATATTGCATTTCACTGTGATCAAGGGCTTATGCCCGAAACGCGTCAGTCCGCTGCGTGCTTTTTGAAACTGGTGCAATAAAACATCTTGCCTTACCTTGGGATTCGCTGGTCTTTGTTCGCCACTGGTTGGAGGTTCGAGATCGTTTGCTTGGATTTATATATATATATATATATATATATATATATATATATCAATAACTCTCGTGCTGCTGTGCAAAGAAGAGCCGCACTCCAGGACTGTAAGGAGAAAAAATGTTTTAATTAAAATTCTGGAGTACAGCAGCGCAAGAGTTATTGACATTAGACGCAGGTCCTGCGCCCGGCGAGCTGGCACTAACCTCGCTTGGTGGAAGAGGTTGGATGAAACGGCAGGAGCTGTTTGCCTGGATATATATATTTATACCAAATGAATTGCGGTTCTGCTGGCGTGCTGCCTGATAGCTGGTGGTGCACACAAGGTAGCGCTACCGCCAGCGCTAGAAATTTAGAAAATATCTCCAAAACCTTATATGACAAAGGAGCCGGAACTCGTCATCATGGGGTTGCTAGCCCAAGCAGCAGTGGCATCATGGGACCTGACAACTCTTTGTCAATTTGGATCACACCTGTCACTGAAACTCGAATTTTGGCAGCATGAAAACGCCCCTGTGAGCCCCTTCCTCATTTTTAATTTGGATATTTACATTCAATATTGAACTCGTCGAACAGCATGTTCTTGGAGACAAAGGTATTTAAAAGGAGATCAGATGAAGACTGGGCTGACGAATATACTTACATTTACTTTATTTAAATGGGCAGAAATGCGTGATATCTGCTTTTTAAAAGACATTGTGATGCCTTTATTTGTAGCTAAAGGACGAGTTTAGCAATACGGTCCGGGTTGTACACGAGAAGTGGCAAGGCATGATGGGATTTTGTGCAATAAGTTGAATTGTATGTATAACTTTAACCAGCACAGCTAGTGAATTTATCCGAAAGCAATTTTATATGCAGGATTTTCATTGTTGTAACTCGTGGTGGAAATAATGTATTTGTGCAGAACTGTTGATAACTATGATTTTCCCACGTACCTGTGTTAACCCAATTCTTACAAACAATAGTGCATCTTCTATTTTTAGTGTCATGGAGATTTTAAAATGAGCACCAAAACGCGTCCCTCCAGTGACTGTTCTGTTTCTTGTGTCTGATGTGACTGACATAATAAACGGGAGCAACCCCATGATGACGAGTGCCGGCTCCTTTATCATAGAAGGTTTTGGAGATATTTTTATGTATTTATTAATAAAGTTTTATATAGCGCAAACTTGATTCGGAAGGATATCAGAGCGCTTTACAATTTGAGGCAATTAAATAACTTCCCACCCTATTCCCCTATAAACCCACATCGGAACTAAAAATTCAAAATGAGAACACATTTTTTTATTAACTACTAACATTTTTACACAGATAATAAAAAAATAAAAAAATAAAATATATATATATATATATATCACAACAAGGGAAATCCGCTGCAACAGAAATCAGGCGAGCCCACAGACTGATGAAGCAGGTGAGGTTCTTTATTACAGCAGCGAAGGACGACACGTTTCGACTACAGCCGTATATATATACACACAATAGTAGATTTTCTCAGGATTCCATTTTACCAGTGATTCGGCTTAGACAAGTAATATATATATATATATATATATATATATATATGTATGAACCAGGGAAAAGGTTAACAGTAAAAAACAACACAAACTTCTTCAATTGAATCAATATAGTACCAAAAGGTTAACAATCTTTAAGAGCCATAGAACAGACCAGTTGAATTTATAGTTTATTATTCCTCAATATAAATATTTTGTAAAAAAAACGATAGAATCAAAGCTATATATATGGGTTTTGTGAGCTCCACACGAGTTCAAACATATGTAAACAGAACAAGAGATAAAAAAAAATCAGAACATAACCTGTTCGGAAAAAAAAAAACAATCACACCCAGTCAACAGAACAAGAGATATTTTATTATTCGTCAATATAAATATTTTGTACAAAAAAAATATAATCAAAGCTATGCACATGGGTATTGTGAGCTCCAGACAAGTTCAACACATATGTAAACAGAACAAGAGACAAAAAACATCACAACATAACATGTTCGGGAAAAAAAACAATCACACCCAGTCACGCTCTTCAAAAAGTAAACATATCAGGTTATTAGACACAAAATGAATAATAATGTCATGAAAATTAATCCATATTATTAATATGAAAATGGTACAGCTTTATGACTTTTTTGCATCATTTCTCTCATTTAGGAAACACAAAATAAGACAAAGTTGCTCTGATGCGCGTTTTGGAAGTTATGAAATTGTTGAAGAGAATCGTGCAACCTTCATCGTGGCGCTGTCTGTATTTTATATGCAATGCCAACTGCCAGCCATTCTGTACTTCTTTAAGAGCATTAATGACCGCTCACAACCAATTTCAATACTGGTCTGTTTATATATACATGATGACCAAAAACTTGTTTAGAAGGAGAAATTGTCAAGTGGGTGTCACATCCAAAATATAACTTGTTAGATATCCCACCACAGGCAAAGAGTTTAAAGTGATGTCTAATAGATGATCCTAGAGACGCTGATATCAGCCTCAACTCAGGGAAGGTACCCAGGGAGATCTGTGGGTGCCAATGTTATTATAGTTCACAAAGGAATCTAATATATATATATATATATATATATATATATATATATATATATATATATATATATATATATATATATATACACATACACACACACACATATATGTAAAATGTAGCAAGGCCTTAAAGAATCAATAGTCGCTTTTCGTCTCCCATCTACATCCAGCAGGTAACACCTCTGTTTCAGCCTTAATAGCGAGTTCTTATCTTGGCATTGAGCGGTGTGGTAGTTTGGGCTCTTGGCATTGTGCATCTTGCTGATGCTGCCTGCCCATTGGCATATGCAGGCCCTTCAGCGGAATATGTGACTGCAGTGTGCCCAGCACCATGGATGCCTTTTGAACACAATATGCATCTCCTAGAAGGTGGCTCAGGACATCTGGTGGTGGATGACTGATGCCAAGACAAGGTGACCGGTCTCTGTTCTCAGAAGAAGCAGCCCCAAAACATAAATCTTCTTCAGTTACAAACCACCCCGTTGGGCGTAAAGGACTTTCTGCTCACCCTCAAGGACAGGTTGATCAAGGTGCTGACAGACAACAAGAAATACTGCAACAACCAGGGCAGAGTGTATTCTTCTGTGCAATCTGTCTGGATGCTCTGAGGCTTTTATGGGCACTTCACTTGATTTCCATGATGGTCAACCACCTACCATGACCTCTCATCATCATCATAATACGTTATTCGGAAGTATGTAAACATCCATAAAAGCACATACAATATCATCAAATATAATTCATATTACATCCGCCGAAATTAAAAAGTTAGAAAGTTAAAAAACATTACAGTATGTGTTAAAATACTTTTAAGACAACATAGACCTATGATGTACTCTCAACACCAGGGCAGACAATCTCATCAGGCATTGTCTTGCCAATGATGAGTGACAGCTGCCCCCAGAGGTAGCATGGACTATCTTTGACCAATTAGACATTCTCTTTTTAGACCTACCACTATCTCTGAATATGCTCATTTCCCAGCTTTTTGCAGCCTGAAGATTTCTTCTCATGTGTCTCTAAGAGACAATTGTCTGGGTGTGCCATCTTATAAGCCCGGCCATGGTAATGTGCATCTTTGATCGATACCTTATAGTGCTTGCACAGTGTGTTGTAGAGGAGGGAGACGTCTGGTCAAGGTCCCTTGTCATGTCACTTGTACCAATCTGTGCCTGTTCACAGTATTCTTTGTCAATCAGCTGAGGTTGCTGGTTGTAGAATATTTGCATGTTATGTTTTAATGTTCTTGCCTTTTGTACATCACCCACTGCCCATTAAGATATCTAGGAGTGCCTCACTGAACATGTGCTGCCAGGGTTTCTGTTGCAAGCAGGATTGTTAGTAATCCTGTGTTTAGAGTAGAGAGAAACTTGTTTATTTAGACCATAGTCTTTTAAACAATACAAACAAAATGCAAACAGAATCGGACAAAGTACGAGCAGACAAAATATTCCTACGTCATAAATAGTTAAAATTCATATTTGTTAAAAAGAAAAAAAAGAAGGTTAAAAGAGGGTAACACCTCCTGATACCCAATTCATTAAACCCAAATTTTACCAAAGTTTTCACATATCTGGAAGAATAAAAAGACAGATTTAAACTTTATAAAAGGCTTAAAAGAACTTAAAATCAGTGCCCATCCTTCAATATCTCCCTACCAAAATCTTTTACGGCCTTCAGGAATTTGCCCAATGCGATTGCAATTTCTAGCGAATGCATCTCTGTTAGTAAGCCTATCGCATGGGCACGTGTAAATGTCTTATGTGATAGGAATATAGGACGTAAAAACAATTTCCTTAAATCCTGTACAAATGTGCAATCAAGCAAAATGTGCAACATATCATTTCTTATACCACGCCCACACTTACAATTACCTTCTGGAGCAATCAGTACAGATTTTAATTTCCCGTCTATCTTCCAGGGGTTGATCCCAACCCGGGTCCTTAATATTTCATGTCGTAACCCTTGGTTAGGCAATATTTCCAGATAAGGGAACCAGCCTTCATTTACCCATGAGATCTTTAACGACTGTACTGACTTTTTCTCCTGCATGTAATTTAGGTCCTGTGACCTTGAGAGCGACTGGCCTTGTTCCCTAAGTGTTTTCTTTGTAAAGTGGCCTATCAGGGTGTTATGGGCAGGTCTCAATTTAAGACGCCCTGATACTTTCTGGAGAGTCTTTCTCACCTCCTTTGCCCAGCCAAGATTGCTTGTCTGGATTTCCTCTCCACACCATTGTGAGACCTTAGGTGTCACTCCTGGGTCTTGGCGCTTCCAGAATCTTGCTAGGGCCATTTGAGATTGTACACTCCAGGAAATCAGCCCTAGTTCCATTCTGATTGTTTGAACCATTGTACAATTTGGTAAAGACAATAACATTTTTGAAAATGTTCCCTCTTCCTGATCCCACGTATGTTTACCGCTCAAGTATAACACTTCTGCCCCATACAATACTTGGGGGGGGGGGATCATTGATTCAAATGCCTTTATCATTGGTTTGTGTGTCATGTCTCCATATTCTTTATTAAACTTTTTTAGCCCACAAGTGGATGAGAATGCTTTTGCCTTTTGAGCCTCCAAATGGGTGCGCCATTTTAGTGCACTGTCAAACCAGAGGCCTAAATATCTATATTCATTAACTGTCTCTAGTTTGTCATCACCCAAAAACCAATTGAAATTCTTCTTACTCTTCCCAAAACATAAAACCTTCGTTTTCTCCCTATTTACAGTCAGTATTTTCCTATCACAATAGTGTTTAAAAGCGGTTAATTTCCTTTGAAGTCCTATTTCAGTTTGATCCATGATCACTAAGTCATCAGCATAAAGAAGGCAAGGGACTTTATGGCCATTCATTTTTGGGCTTGCACTTCTTTCTACTTCAAGGGCAGCGGGGAGATCTGCCAAAAAGATTGAAAATAACAGGGGTGCCAAGTCTTGGCACCCCTGTCTAAGTCCGTTCCCTACTAGTATCTTGTGAGTTAGTGCCCCCTGCATATCTCTAATTACCTGGGCCCAGTTTCCACTGTGAAGCTCTTTTAAGATCATCAACAAGCCAATCGGTAATCCATACTTTGACATATCTTCCCAAAGTTTATTTCGATCCACAGAGTCGAACGCTGCCCTAAAATCGACAAAACAACAATGTAACTTCCCATTTTGTTCTATCGATTTCCGGGCCAGGGCCCATAGGGCGAAGCAGTGATCTATTGTAGAGTGGCCTTCTTTAAACCCACCTTGTTCCACTGGGATAATTGCTCTCTCTTCTGCCCAAATCTTTATTCTACCCAATATTATCTTAGCAAAAATTTTCTCTCCAATATCGAGTAGATTAATTAATCTATAGTTCTTTGGTGCATTAACGTCACCTTTTTCATGGATCGGCCTTATTATCGCACCCTTCCAAGTACTAGGTATTATTCCTGATTTTAGAATTACTGAAAACATGTTAGAGAAAAATTCCGCCCACCATGATGTTCGTGACTTAATTATCAGTGCTGGCAGGTTGTCTGGACCAGCAGCTCTTGTTAAGTTAAGGGTCCTGTGTTGATCTGTTTGAGGTATTGTGTTCTGGTCCATTTCTAGCTGGGTGTGTTCTGTGTGCTTTTGCTGTGGAAGAAGTCTGCTGACAGACATTCACCAGTTTCTTAGGCAGGTAACATGCACTTTGCCCAGCAGTTCTTAATATTCTGGGCCTGTTATTACTGGTTGTGTGAATGGTTGTGCGCGATGTATCTTACTGGCAAGACCTGTTAGGAGCTACATTATAGTATACTACACAGCATATGGGCGCTCTGTGCGATGTACTGTTACGTGTTTGTGTATTTTCACCGAGGCACTTATTTGGATTTCTCCAACTGGTCATACCTAGATACAGGGACATCTTAAGGATTTTGGGGGCCCTGGGCCAAGCGCATTTTGGGGAACCCTCTTTGGAACAGCTTTGAATTTATGAACCACTTTCAGCTCTTTCAAGCCCTTTTTAATCAGGCCATCGACAGTGCATATGAACTCTGTTCAAACTCTAATTGTGTTTACATCTGATATTCAGGGATAATGATGTGTGTTTTCAATATTGTAACACAGCAACAGCTCACTAATATTACTGCAAATAATAATCTCTTACACCCTCCCAATTCTCATATATAAGGTTCTGTTTTAAACTAAAATACACCTTTTTAATGACTGTTGCATGAAACAAACACATTTCTCTCCAAAATGTCTGTAATAGACTCTCAAATATCACCCACATTAAAAAATAAAATTAAAGGAAAACGGGTTTTCAAGCAATCTGTTTAATAATTATTCAAGGTCATTAGGGGAAACCTCTGCAGAACAGAACTGGCTTTTTCAGGATGTCCCCTGAAAGGCAGGGGCACTGGGCCAGAGCCCACTGTGCCCATTCCTTAAAACGTCCCTGCCTACATATTGGAATCCAGGCCGGAAGGGCAACATAGCTCTTGAGTGTTTGTGCCTTTTCAAAGCAAGAATAAGGCTTACTACTCAACATTAACACCAAGTGAACACACCCATGATTACAACTGGAAACACAATCATGGTTGGTGATGTGAGAAGAACCTAAGAAACAGCAGGACCTATGAAGGAGCAGATTCTGGTTCGCTCAAATGAGTTATTATAGTTGAACTAGGGGGTTGACCACTGAACGCGTCTGCCCGTGAAGTTTGTGATACATCCAATTTATATGTAACCTACTTCTGTGTGTGTGAGTTGATAATGAAGCATCCCTCTGTACTGCAAGATTCCAGCTTGGTTCTTGTGTTGTGTGGGCCTTCTTTGGGTATATTAGATGGAGAATCGTAATTTCATCGAAGGGTGTCAGACTATATGCTTTTCTGGAACCTTTAATCCGGGATTCTCTAACATATTGATCACCAGTAGCTCCAGCGGCAGCTCCTCCGCAAAGGCGGAGGAGCAATGCCCTACTGCTTTTCAGCAGTGCAAAAACGGAAAAATAAAATTATAATAACTCTATGTTATTATCATTTTATTTTTCCCTGCTGAACCCAGTTTTGGGGTGGGGCTTCACTGTCGTCACAGCCAACAGGAGGAGGAGAGGTGAGTGCACTTAAGTGCGCATGACGATTTGGCTCACCGTCTTGTGCTGGCCAAACAGTCATGCGCATTTAGCATGTTCTCCACCCAGCTGTATTGCGGATCCTGGGTGGAGAACATGCTCCGGCTCGCAGTCCCTGCTTAAGCGCCGAACTGGTGACAGCAGCGCCATGATTGGCTAGGGAAATCTGTGAGCCTGTGTTCTTCCGGTTCACAGAAGGAGAGGACGGAGGAAAGGCGGTGGCCGGCAGGTAAGTGATCTATTCTTTTTTCTTTTTCTTTTTAAACCCTATCCCCTCTGCCACCACTGCTGCCCAGGAACAGCCGCCACTGTGTAGCGCACAGAGTCTTTTGGTGTAGTTCTATGCCTATCGCTCGAGTTCAGGACTATTTCATCTAGCTGCCTGCCAGTGTTGCTCTTGACACCAGGGCCGGGCTGGCAGCACTGGACAGCATGCAGTCCAACCTCTTGTTATATAAACAAAGTTGTGCTGCCGCCTGATAAGAAACAAGACAATAAATGCCTCAGATAAGAGCACATGCATCTCTGAAGTAGTGCTTCGTCGAAATTAATAGCCTGCTGTCAATGAGTTTGGCAGAGAATTATTTAATTACGGTCAATGGCAGTAACATATTTGGCGGATTATTTGACTACATCCAACGATGCGTTACTGAGAGTACCACGACATTTGATGTCATTCAGTAAAAAAAATCTTTCTTTCCTTCTTGCTTTCTTTAAGTTTTTTCCCCTTCTTTCTCTCCTTGTTGCTCTACATTTCTGTATCTTTGTCTTCTCTCATCCTTTTGTTTCCTATTTTCTCGCTCTCATTCTTTCTCACTTTCTTTTTATCCTCTTCTTTGTTTCCTTGTTTGTTAGTTTTTTCCTCTCTTTTGCTCCTTTTATAATTTGTTCCTTTATTGCTTTCTCTCTCTTTTAGCGGGGGCTGGGAAACAAAACTGTTTACTCCCGCCTGGCAGGAGCATTTTTAAATCTCCTGGCAGGCAGGAGCAAACGTGCCTTCGCTGCCTGGAGCGGGCAAGGAAGGCATGTCTGCTCCCACCTGGATGGAGATTTAAACATGCTCCCGCTGGGTGGGAGCAGACTTCTGTTTTCCTGCAGTAAATAGATATTGCTCCTGCCGGAGGGAGTCAAGTCAAGTCAAAAAATTTATATAGCGCGCTACATACCCAGAGGGTCTCAAGGCGCTTGAAGAGGGGTGGGGAATTACTGGTCAAATATCCACGTTTTAAGTTGCTTTCTGAATGCTAGGTGGTTCTGAGTAAGGCGAAGGTGAGTGGGAAGTGAGTTCCAGGTTTTAGCTGCCAGGTAGGAAAAGGATCTGCCTCCCATGGTGCTTTTGTTGATGCGAGGTACAGTGGCCAGGGCTTGGTTGGATGATCGTAGCTGGCGTGGGGGGATGTAGAAGGACAGTCGTGTGTTGAGGCATTCTGGTCCGATTTCGTAGAGTGCTTTGTGTGCGTGGGTTAGGAGCCGGAAAGTGATCCTCTTATTGACGGGGAGCCAGTGGAGATTTTTCAGGTGACCAGAGATGTGTTCTTTGCGCGGGATGTCTAGTATGAGCCTGGCTGAAGCGTTCTGTATTCGTTGGAGTTTTTTCTGGAGTTTGGCGGAAGTACCGGCGTAGAGGGTGTTTCCGTAGTCCAGTCGGCTCGTTACCAGAGCGTGGGTGACCGTTTTCCTGGTTTCGGTGGGGATCCAACGAAATGTTTTTTTGAGCATGCGAAGAATGTTGAAGCAGGATGAAGAGACGGCATTGACTTGTCTATTCATTGAAAGTGAGGAGTCCAGGATGACGCCCAAGTTCCGTGCGTGGTCCGTCGGGATGGGTGCTTTTCCAAGGGCTTCTGGCCACCAAGAGTCGTCCCAGGCAGAGGGGGATGTGCCTAAGATAAGGACTTCTGTTTTATCTGAGTTCAGTTTCAGACGGCTGTGTTTCATCCATTCGGCGACTTCTTTCATTCCTTCGTGAAGGTTAGTTTTGGCGGTGCTAGGGTCGTTGGTGAGTGAAAGGATCAATTGAGTGTCATCCGCGTAGGAGATGATGTTGAGGTTGTGTTGGCGCGCGATGGCCGCGAGGGGGCTCATGTATACGTTGAAGAGGGTGGGACTGAGTGAGGATCCTTGGGGTACGCCGCAGATGACTTCAGTGGCCTCTGAGATGAATGGTGGGAGGCGGACTCTCTGGGTTCTTCCGGTGAGGAACGAGGTGATCCATTCCAATGCTTTTCCTTGTATTCCGATGTTTTTGAGGCGCTGTAGAAGGGTGCTGTGGCAGACTGTGTCGAAGGCTGCGGAGAGGTCAAGGAGGATGAGGGCGACTGTGTCTCCATTGTCCAGGAGGGTTCGAATGTCGTCTGTTGCTGCGATGAGGGCGGTTTCAGTACTGTGTTTGGCTCGGAAGCCGGATTGTGAGGAGTCGAGGGATTTGTTTGTTTCAAGGAAGGCGACGAGCTGGTTGTTGACCGCTTTCTCGATGACTTTGGCCGGGAATGGAAGGAGCGAGATGGGGCGGTAGTTTTTGAGTTCGGTGGGGTCAGCTGTGGGTTTCTTCAGGAGGGCGCTGAGTTCGGCATGTTTCCAGCTTTCCGGGGAGGTGGCGGAGTTGAACGAGCAGTTGATGACATCTCGGAGGTGTGGTGCTATGATGGAGTCTGCTTTGTTGAAGATGTGGTGAGGGCATGGGTCAGTTGGGGCTCCTGAGTGGATGGAGTTCATCAGGCGGATGGTGTCCTCAGTGGAGATTGGGTTCCAGTCGTTGAGGGTGTTCAAGGGAGGTGGGGGTCCTGCAAGGGGTTGGGTGGGTTGGTCTACAGGTTGGTTGTCGAAGCTGTTGTGGATGTCTGCGATTTTGTTGTGGAAGAATGAGGCTAGGGAGTCGCAGAGGGCTTGGGAGGGGGTGATGTCGTTGGAGTTGGCCGTGGGATTGGTAAATTCCTTGACGATATTGAATAGTTCTTTGCTGTTGTGGGCGTTGTTATCTAGTCGGTCCTTGAAAGCGGCTTTCTTGGCTTTTCGGATCAGTTGGTGGTGTGAGCGGGTGGCGTTTTTGAAGGCTCCCTTGGTGCTGGAGGTTGGATCTTTTTTCCAGGCCTTCTCAAGGGAGCGGCAGAGTTTCTTGGATTTCTTAAGATCATCGTTGAACCAAGAGGCCTTCTTGCTGCCGAGTTTGTTTTGTCGTTTTTTCAGTGGTGCTAGGATGTTGGCGCTGTTGGATAGCCATAGGGTGAGGTAGGAGGCGGCTTGGTCGGGATTTGAGGAGTGGGCTGGGGGGTTAAGAAGAAGCGATGAGGAGATCTGGTCGATGGTGATTTTGTTCCAGTTTCTTTGTAGAGTTGGTTGGGGGTGGTTGTTCGGTTTGGGTTTGTTGTAGGTAAAGTGGACGCAGCTGTGGTCAGTCCAAAGGAGATTTGTGGTGTGACTGAAGGAGACATGATTGCTGGAGGTGAAGATAGGGTCAAGTGTATGACCTGCGATGTGGGTGGGGGAAGTGATAAGTTGTTTAAGTCCGAGGTTGGCGAGGTTGTCCAAAAGGGTGGTGGAGTTGCGGTCGTTGTGCTTTTCAAGGTGAAAGTTGAGGTCTCCCAGAAGGATGTAATCTTTGGAGGGGAGCGCGTGTGGAGTGATGAAGTCCCTGATGTCCTCACTAAATTGAGCGCGGGGTCCTGGAGGTCTGTAAAGGAGGGTGCCTCTGAGTGTGGTCTTGGGGTCGATGTGGATCTGGAAGTGGAGGTGTTCGGAGTTGGCGAGATTGACGTCTGAGCTGGTTGAGATGCGGATTGATTTCTTATGGACGATGGCGATTCCTCCTCCTGTGTGGCCGGTGCGGTCCTTGCGTATGATCTTATACTCTTCAGGGATGGCAATGGTGATGTCTGGGGCAGAAGAGGCGTTCATCCATGTTTCTGTTAGGAAGGCGACGTCCGGAGAGATGGTGTCTAGTAGATTCCATAGGTCAATGGCGTGCTTATGGACCGAACGGGTGTTGAGCAAGATGCATTGTAGGTTGTTGGGGTCGGGTATCTGTGGTGTGATCGTAGCTGAGTTGTGGACGGTGCCGTAGAATTTGCAGGAGTTGCATGAGAAAGGACCGTGGGTTTGTCCGGGAGCAGCTTGGATGCAGTTGGGGGAGCGGCCGGTGTTAAGGGCTAGGAGGGTGGTGGCATTGTAAGTGATGCGGGAGGGGTGGGGGGTGCAGGGGCCAGGGGGTCTGGCGCTGGGCGCGGTCCAGGCGCTGACGGGCGTAGACGGGCTTACCTTTGGCGCACCTTCGGCGCGAATTGGGCGCGAACGCTGCGCGTAAACGCTGCGCGCGGGAACAGCTGTCATATATGGATAGTGGAGGGGGAGGGGCGAGGGCGGCTCAGCTGGGAGGCGGGGCGGGTTTACTATGAGCACAACAACAAACAAAATGGCAGAGGAGCGCTGGGGGATAACGCGCAAACACAGACAAAGTTACACTGGCAGATTATAATGAAAATAAAAACAGAGCTAAAGCGGCGGATTTAAATGAAGCAGAGCAAAAAGCGGCAAGCGAGGCAGATTGCAGGCAATAATAACGAGGAAGCGCTGCACAACGATACCAGACACTGGGGAGCGACCACTCGGCTCGAGAGCTAAGAGCGAGTCACAGCGCTTAGAGGTAATGGAGCGCTGGAAGTAGTCTGTGGGAGGGCGGCTCAGCTGGGAGGCGGGGCGGGTTTATTATGAGCACAACAACAAACAAAATGGCAGCGGAGCGCTGGGGGATAACGCGCAAACACAGACAAAGTTAGCATGCAAAGAAAGCAGTTCCTGCACCATGCGAGGAGCTGGCCAGGGTTGTGGAGGCCCTTGACTCCTCCCACGGCCCCAACTTGTGGTTTGTGGGCACTGGGACACCCACCTCTGACCCCGGGGGATGGGGTCACCAGGCCAGAGATTGCTCTGGGAGGGGTCTTTCATCCCCCTCCTCCCATTTTTATTACATTTGAACCCAGGGGATGTGTTTTCCGGGGCCTAATAAGGCTCTGAAGGCCATGAGCCCCCTCCTAAAAATAACTGCTATTGGCCCAGTGGATAGGGTCCCTGGGGTCACATGCACCCTCCACAAAAATAACTATTTTGGCTCAGGGGATGGGGTCCCTGGAGCCTCTAAAGGCTTGGGGAGATGGGCTCTGTGCTCTCTCCCCATTATTATTCTTTGGCCTCGGGTATGGGGTCCTAGGGGCCATTTGGGCTTGGGAGGGGGAACCACATACCCCCTCCCCTAAGATAATTGTTTTAGGTCTCAGGGAATGGGCCCCCCTCTACTATAATTAGTGTATGGCCCACTGGGCTTAGAATGGGAGGCAGTGTGCACCCCTCCCCTAATATAAATGTTTTGGCCCCAGGAGATGGAGTCCCAGGGCCAATAGTGGTTGGGGAACAGAGGTAGGCATGCAACCCCCTCTACTGGCAGAAAGCTGCCTGCATGTGTGGGTTGATTGCAAAGTCTATCTGCGGACCAGTCTCTGCAGCCAATGCAGCCACATGCACAGCTTGGGCTTGCTTTCCTATGAGGGGTTGGCTGGCTGGCTTGGCTGGTATTATAATATTAGTTCTTTTCTTTTTTTTTAAACTAGAAACTCACTGAAAATAACAATGGTGATAGTGACATTATAGTTAGTAATTGTAATGAGATCTTAATTTACGTTATAGTTAGGTGTGATAAGGTCTGATTTTGTTGTTAAAAAAAAACCTTAGAAATTCCCTGAAAAAAAACAAGGGTAAAGTGATGTTATAGTTAGGGGAAAATGTCAGTGCGAACATAACGTTTTAAACTAAACAAAACACAGAAATTCACCAGTTATAGTTAGTAGAGATAACTATACCTTGCGACCTGCTCATGCACTGTGTATGACCTCACATATTGCATTACTCCTGACCGGTTAATCAGGTGTACCTGGAGAACTGCTAGGTTGAGCCTCACTCTCACTCTGCCCACCACAACTGCTACCACCATTGTTGTGTCTCCCCCTCTGCAACATGCAATAGTGGGCACTGCTCTCTGTGGACCATCTCTAAAATCTATATTGGCAGTGTGCAATCCAGTCCTGGCTCCTGTATTGCCAGTTACAACTCATACCAGTATATCTGCAGGTAAACCAGAACCCAGTGGGATGGTGGCAACTCATCCAAGGCCACAGGGCAGTGTGGATAGGAGACAGCACCATTAGCACAGTAGAGTAAGGGAAACATCTGAAAGAAACACGTTAGTGTTAGATTCCTTACCTTAGAATATCCCCAGGCGTCAGTCTGGATCCGGAAACTTTTGCGTAGCAGTACCCCTGCGCGTCGGTAGGCGTCGTCTGCAGGCGTCCCCTGCGGCTCCGCGTCCGTCGTCGGCGTCGTGCGCCGTGATGACGTCGCTGGAGTACATAGACGCCGCCTCCGCGCGCTGACGTCAGTTCTTCTTTTTTCCGCGCCAGTGGACGCAGATCTGAAGAGCAGTACTCCGGTCTTTGACCAAGTTTTTCGATTGTTTTTTCCTCTACTGTGCCTGATAGGATGCCTGGGTTTAAGAATTGCGATGACTGTGAGCGCACGATGTCCGTCACAGACCATCACCGCCTCTGCCTCCGGTGTCTGGGCCCTGACCACGACGTGGACTCCTGCGTCGACTGCCGGGCCCTTACCAACAAGGCCAGGCGGGAGCGGTCCCGCAAGCTACTGGAGCTCCGGGTGTCGGCCCCACGTCGGGACCGGGAGCGGTCCCGGTCCGGCCGGAGGTCGAGAGAGCGTTCGAGGGAGCGGTCGCGGAGCCGCGCCGGGCGCTCCGGAAGTCGACACCACTCGTCAGGCTCGTCAGGTAAGAAGCACAAGAAGTCGGGGCGTCGTCATCGTACCCCCGACTCCCCCCGACGCTCGCGCGATGCGGCCGGGGGCTCGGGTGACCCCAACCCCGCGGCTCCGCGAGAGTCGCCGGCGCGGCCTGCCTCATACCCTCCGGTCCCTGGGCATGGCGCGACGCCTGAGGAGATCGAGGCGGTCCTCATGGCCATGAGGGCGCTCGCTTCTCCGACGGGGCCTACGGCGCCATCGGGCCCAGTGCTACCGTCTGGGGGCCCTAGCGGTTCGGGTGTCCCTGCCTCGGCGCCGTCGGGTGCTCCGGCCCCGGCGCCGCAGGGGCCTTCGGGATCGGCGCCGGCTGGTCTTCCGGCCTCCCCGGCGCCGTTGCCATCGGGGTTACCCCCGACGCCGCCCCCGCGCGGCGCCGGTTCTCCGCTGCCGGTTCCGGCCGGCGGTGGGGTTCCGATGCCGGCTCCGGGCGGCGCCGTCCCCTTACCTTCTCCGACGCCGGACGCGGCGCCGGACGGGCGTCGCTCGACGCCGGTCCCGGCGCCGATGGGGCCCATGAACCCCGAGGAGCCGGTCTTCATCATTGACTCCGAATACGGAGAGGATGAGGAGTACGGTGAAGGTTGGGAGGGGTCCGAGGACCCTCTGGCTCGCGAGTGCCAGTATGACCCGGACTGGACAGGTGACTTGGGGGATGCCAGTGGTTTGGACGACTCTCCTAACCCTGGTTTGATCTCTCCTCCAACCGTGGCATCGGTGGAGGGAGCTGCCTATTCTGTGGTGCTGATGAGGGCTGCCAAGGCCTTACACCTTGAGCTCCCCGTCGCGGCCGTGAGGCCTAACATCCTCACCGAGGTCTTCAAACCGCAGTCATGCCCACTGGAGCCACTGCTGCCGTTTAATGAAGCCTTGTCTGACGTTCTGTTGGGCACGTGGTCCAGGCCCGCTTCAGGTGCGCCTGTTGATCGGAACGTGGCCAGGTGCCACCGTCCTTGTCCGGACGACCCCAAGTACCTGTCTACCCACCCCACTCCTGAGAGTCTGGTGATCCAGGCCTCGACCTCCCAGTCCGCATTCCCGTCGGCCCCGCCCGACCGGGAATCCAAGAGGTATGACCAGTTTGGCAAAAAGGTCTTCTCGTCCATTAGTTTGGGCCTGCGGTCTTGCAACACCGCCTGCCTCTTGGGCCGCTACACCCACTCTGTGTGGGATACGGTCGCGGAACTGCTGCCAGAATGCCCCATGGAGGTGCGGGCAAAGCTCGGTCAGGCTGTGGCTGAGGGCCGAGATGCAGCGAAATATTCAATTCGGTGTGGTCTTGATACGACCGACTCGCTGGGCAGAGCTATGTCTACGACGGTGGCGATTCGTCGCCACGCCTGGCTGAGATCCGCCAATTTTTCGGCTGATGTCCAGAATACCCTGATGGACATGCCGTTTGATGGCTGTCACCTGTTCGGTGACAAAGCGGACCACGCGCTGGAACGCTTCAAGGACTCCAGGGTCACGGCCAAGTCCTTGGGTCTCTCGACCCAGCGTCAGCAACCGGGTTCGTTTCATCCCTTTCGTGGCCAAGGAAGGGGCGCCCCCACACGTGCTGCCAGCCACGCGCCGCAACAATCCTTCCAACGCGGTGGCGGCCGTGGAAACCGCCGTGGTGGCGGTCGGGGACAACGGCGGGGTCAGACCACACCTTCCCCCGCAGCATCTACCCCAAAATCCTCCTAGTCCGTGCTTTCGGCCCCATGTGACGCCAGTGGGTGGCAGGGTTCGCCATCACCACGCTCACTGGCGCACGATCACTTCGGACAGGTGGGTGCTGCAAATCGTCCGAAGGGGCTACTCCCTCCCCTTCGAGACCTCTCCTCCAGCCATGCCACCGCAGAACCACCGTGTGTCGGGGGACCACTTGACACTTCTGCAGGAGGAAGTTACGGCCCTCTTGGCCAAGGGGGCCATCGAGCGCGTTCCTGGGCCAGAAGTAGGGCGTGGTTGTTATTCCCACTACTTTCTGGTGCCCAAGAAGGACAAGGGGGGCCTACGTCCTATCTTGGATCTAAGGAACGTCAACGGCTTCCTCCGGAAGGAGAAGTTCAAGATGTTGACGTTAGCTCAGGTCTTGGCTGCTCTAGACCCACAAGACTGGATGGTAGCGTTGGACTTGCAGGACGCCTATTTTCACATCCCCGTCCTGCCGGCCCACCGGCGTTACCTGCGGTTCACGGTAGGCCAGGAGCATTTTCAGTTTATCGTGCTTCCCTTCGGCCTTACCAGCGCCCCACGGGTGTTCACAAAGGTGATGGCGGTGATCGCAGCCCATCTGCGCAGGTTGGGGGTTTCAGTCTTCCCCTACCTAGACGACTGGTTGTTGAAGGCGGGCTCGCCCCAGACAGTCGTCCACCACCTTCAGATGACGGCAGACCTCTTGCACGACCTGGGGTTCTCCATCAATGTGCCGAAATCACACCTGTGTCCCTCTCAAAAGCTCCTTTTCATCGGAGCGGTTCTGGACTCGGCGCAGTTTCGGGTTTATCCTCCGGAACGGCGGGTTCGGGATGTTCAGGCTTTGATTCCCATCTTTCAGCCGCTATCCCGGGTTTCGGTCAGGTTGACGCTGCGGCTGCTGGGACTGATGGCTTCCTGCATCCTTCTGGTGCATCACGCTCGGTGGCGGATGCGGGCTCTGCAGTGGGACCTGAAGTTTCAGTGGGCCCAGCATCAGGGCAACTTGTCCGACCACGTCTTGATCTCGGAGGGCACTGCGAGACAACTGCAGTGGTGGCTTACGGACCGCGATTGGGTCAGGGGCAAGTCCCTCTCCCTTCCCCAACTGGAGCACGTTGTCGTGACGGACGCGTCCCTCCAGGGCTGGGGTGGCCACTTGGGAGAGGCAGAGATCAGAGGCATCTGGTCTCCGGCAGAGTCCCGGCTCCATATCAACCTGTTGGAGCTGCGGGCGATTCGTCTGGCACTGAAGGCATTCCTCCCCTTTGTCAACGGGAGTGTGGTGCAGGTGTTCACCGACAACACCACCGCCATGTGGTACTGCAACAAACAGGGCGGTGTGGGGTCGTGGACCCTTTGCCAGGAGGCTCTGCGCCTCTGGCAATGGCTGGAACGTCAGGGCGTGACTCTGACGGTTCAACACCTGGCAGGTTCTCTGAACGCCAGGGCGGACGAACTCAGCCGTCGGTGCTCGATGGATCACGAATGGCGTCTGAACTCGGACGTGGCGCAAGGCATCTTTCTGCAATGGGGAGAGCCTTGGTTAGATCTATTCGCCACCAAAGAGAACGCGCAATGTCATCAGTTCTGCGTGTTGGAGTTTCCAAGACGGCACTCGCACGGCGACGCCTTTCGGCGCGAGTGGAGTTGCGGTCTGTTATACGCCTTTCCGCCTATACCACTTCTGCCCAGAGTGCTGAAGAAGATCAGGCGCGACCGGGCCCAAGTTATCCTTGTGGCTCCAGACTGGGCTCGAAGATACTGGTATCCCGAGCTACTCAGCATGTCAGTCGGTCCCCCGATCCGCCTGCCCCTTCAGGAGGACCTTCTGTCGCAGCAGCAGGGGACGGTCCTCCACCCGAACCTGTCCAGTCTCCACCTCCATGCTTGGAGATTGAGCGGCGGCAGTTGAGGCCATTTGACTTGCCTCCTGAAGTCTGTGATGTTATTCTGGCAGCCAGGCGTCCCTCCACTAAGTCGGTATACGCCTGTCGGTGGAACAGATTTGTGGCATGGTGCACAGCAAAGGCTGTGGATCCTCTTTCTGCCCCTCTTTCGGAGGTTCTTCTGTTTCTTCTTTCTCTTGCCCAGCAGGGCTCTGCTCTGGGCACTATCAAGGGCTACCTTTCTGCCCTTTCAGCCTTTTTAAGGCTTCCTGATCAGCCTTCTTTGTTCAAATCCCCGATTGTAACTCGATTCTTGAAAGGCATCACTCACATGTTTCCACCTGTTCCGTTTGTGATGCCTCAGTGGGATTTGAACCTGGTTCTGACCTTTCTAATGTGTGCTCCCTTTGAGCCCCTTCATTCTTGTCCTCTCCGTCTCCTGACTTTAAAGACGGCTTTCCTGGTTGCCATCACCTCTGCCAGGAGAGTGAGTGAGCTCCAGGCTCTTTCTGTCCAACCTCCTTTCCTGTCCATTCATCCTGATAAGGTGGTTCTGAGGACTAGACCTTCTTTCCTGCCCAAGGTTGTTTCGGCCTTTCACATCGGGCAGTCCATCACCCTCCCTTCCTTCTTCCCGCCTCCGCATCCTTCAAAGGATGAAGAGCGGCTCCATCGTCTGGACCCAAAACGTGCGCTTTCATTTTACATGGATCGCACACGCCAGTTCCGGGTGGATGACCAACTGTTTGTTGGCTACGTGGGTGCGAAGAAGGGACGGGCGGTCTGTAAACGAACCATCTCTCGATGGGTCGTCCTCTGCATCAAAGCGTGCTACTCTTTGGCTCGGAAGGAGCCTCCTGTTGGGCTGAGGGCCCATTCCACTCGGGCCACGGCGGCTACCACTGCCCTGGGCCGGGGAGTCCCCTTGCAGGACATTTGCCAAGCGGCTACGTGGGCCTCGCTGCACACCTTTGCGAGGCACTACTGCCTGGACAGTCAAGTCCGGAGGGATGGCTTCTTTGGCCGTTCTGTCCTCCAGGACTTTCTGGTGTAGTTTGTATTGGTTCGCAGACCCACCACCGGGGTTGGTATTGCTGGGGTATGTATTCTAAGGTAAGGAATCTAACACTAACGTGTTTCTTTCAGATGAACAAGTTACTTACCTTCGGTAACGATATATCTGTAAGAAACATTAGTTAGTGTTAGATTCCTTACCGAACCCACCCATCCTCCCCGTTCTGCGAACTGATACCTAGGGTTAAGGTCATCCCTTTCAGGGCCCTAGTTTTTACATGGCACCAGTGTTGGTTCTCTCATGGCTCTGCGTCTCCTGGCGCGGAAATGCTGTGTGCAAAGAACTGACGTCAGCGCGCGGAGGCGGCGTCTATGTACTCCAGCGACGTCATCACGGCGCACGACGCCGACGACGGACGCGGAGCCGCAGGGGACGCCTGCAGACGACGCCTACCGACGCGCAGGGGTACTGCTACGCAAAAGTTTCCGGATCCAGACTGACGCCTGGGGATATTCTAAGGTAAGGAATCTAACACTAACTAATGTTTCTTACAGATATATCGTTACCGAAGGTAAGTAACTTGTTCAACACTTACAATGCAACTTTTACAACGCACTACTTTTACAACAAAATTTTTACAGCGCAACATCCATTACAACACATGCCATTGCAACGCAACCATTACAACGCATGTCACTACAACGCATACCACTACAACGCATACCACTACAACGCATGTCATTACAACGCATGCCATTACAACGCATACCTACACTATCCAACACTTACCATACTGTTGCAACCCCTCGGAGTTAGAATAGTAATTTTTACCCCTACACTATCCAATACTTACCCTACTGTTGCACCCCCTGGAGTTAGAATAGTAATTTTTACCCCTACACTATCCAACACTTACCCTACTGTTGCACCCCCTGGAGTTAGAATAGTAATTTTTACCCCTACACTATTCAATACTTACCATACATGCAATGTAATGGTATGCGTTGTAATGGTATGCGTTGTAAATGTAGTATGCGTTGTAGTGGAATGCGTTGTAAAGGTAGTTTAAAAAAATTCGCTGTAATGGCATGTGTTGTAATGGAATGCGTTGTAATGGATGTTGCGCTGTGAAAAATGCGTTGTAAAGGTATGCGTTGTAAAAGTATGCGTTGTAACGACATACATCCAGTAGACCAGATTGGCCACATCATACAGCTCCTCAAAGATAACAAAGAAATAATGGGTGACATTAGGCAGTTGCATAGGGTGTACAATGACCCCCTGGATCAGTCATTTGCTCTTTAGGGACATCTGTAGGGCTGTACAGGAAACAACTACCCCTTCCGGTGTGCCCAGAACATCAGTGGAGCAGACATCACCTCTTTCCACAGAGAGGGAAACCCTGCAACCCCAGGAGCCAATTGCCCGGGAAGCCGGCAACTTCTGAGCCACTGGTCACCCCGAGAAGGGGCTGATGATCAAGACCAGTGGGAGATGATCGCAACAGAACCACAAACCAAGAGACACAAGTATTTTTCTCCTGTGCAGCTGCCACTTTGATTCTTGGGACAAATCAAATTTGTCATTTTCTTTTTGAGGAGTATTTGGGAAATGTACATTTAGCCCAAACATTTGGGCCTTGAACTTTCAAGATCTCATACCTTATGATTATCAATTCTGTTGCATCTAATGTTGATTATATTTGTGATTGAAAACATGGTTTACTTTATTCACCACTTACCAGCTTCAAATAAACATATTTTTCTTTCTATATATATATATATATTCTTTTTTTAGTCATAACTCCATTTGTAGATTCCTGAACACTCCTTTGTGTTTTTTTTAAATGTTTTGTGTAAGTAAACATCTTATAATTTCTTCAAAATCTGGCTGACAACCATTCAATGTCTCATGTCAATAATCAGGCTTAAATACTCGAATAGATCAACCTGCACGCAGACCATTTGACAAAATGTAATACATTCAGATTTTGTTTAAAGATATAGTGATTTATTACATGTTGCCAAATCATCCTGTTATGTTACTCAAATATTACGGTAGATGTAGACAAATAATAGTAAATTGATAGTTATTTTCACATAACATAAATATACTCACTGGAGTATCAGACATTTCTACTAACACAAAATGGAATAATGCCAACAGTTACAACTGAATCCGTGGTTAACAACAAAAAACAAAGTTCGGCTGCAGGAAGAACATTAGCTACATACATTATCTGTACATGAAAAGTACACTATCACATGCATTTAATTGGTCACCAATGTTTCTTTGGTACTACTGAAAATGGCAGTTTATGTTATGTTATGTTATGTTATGTTATGTTAAATCCACATGTAGCGCGCACTGATACTCAAGAGTGTCCCGGCGCGATGCCTGAGAGGGTACAAGAGGAAATTAACAAACAAAGAGGTGAGTCTCAAGTTTCTTTTTGAAAATGACAGGGTTCTGAATGAACCTCAGGGAGAGGGGGAGGGCATTCCAGGCAGCACTGGCCTTCACCGTGAGGGAACTGCCACCCATCCTCTGAAGCCTAAAGCGAGGCACACGGGCAAGGCATTGGGTCGCAGATCACGAGAAAAAGGACCGCAGAGACTTAAGGAGACTGAAGCAGCAGCCAGCCAGTTTCTTAATATGGGCGGAGAAAGAGAGACTCTCATCAAACCATACTCCCTGGTTTTTAGCAGGCTGTCCCGACACCGGGGGGGAGCTGGGAGTCAGGGGTCCACAGCTGCTCACGGAAGTCAACGGGAAACCTGCCAAACAGTAGGATTTCAGATTTTTGTTTGTTACACTTCAGCTGGGCTTCGGCCAGCCATTTAAAGATGGAGACCAGACACTGTTAAGCTGTTGAAACAGAACTGGAGGTCTTATCCCAGGTGAACAGCAGCTGCGTGTCGTCGGCATAGGCCATCACCTTAGCCCCAAGCTCCTCTGCCAGATATAAAAGAGGCGTAACATAAATGTTAAAGAAGAGCGGGCTAAGGGAGGAACCCTGAGGTACTCCAGTAGTGACCAGCTGGGGAGAGGAGGAAAAAGGTGGAGCCAAATCTGCTCAGGTTAAGAAGTTTTAAGGAGAAACCTTTTTTATGAAAAGAGGAGGGTTTAGGTACTCTAAAAAAACTGGGGATTCCCTTTTCATATACTTTAGATAAAGAGACTTAAGTCTCTAGGGGGTTTACACCAAAATTGATGAGTGAGCCATATATTGTATCTAAGGTTGCACAGAGAATAACAAATTTACATTTATAACAACTTGAAAAACAAAACATCAAAATAAAACTGATGAGAATGTACACACAAAATGGGATTTTTTTCAAAAATGTATTATCTGTTCATATCAGTATAAGTTTAAAAAAATTTCTTTATCTCATTTATTCGTAAAATGCATTAAAAAACTTTGTACATCAAACAAGATGTGTCATAGCAAAATATGTCGACGCGGCGTTTTGGTGATGAGTCGTCACCTTCTTCAGGACAATATTTCAATTAAAAAGAACTATGAATTTAAAAAACAGAGAATATACAGTTAATTTGTGTCAAATATCATGGTCATTATTTACAAGAACAGAACTTAACAGTTTGTAGACTATCCACATTTTTTTAAAAACTCCCCATTATTATCTTTGTCTGCTATCATATTTTCAAATATGTACATCCTCATCATTTGTTGATTTATAACCAATTTTTCTATGTTTTATTAAAAAGTTAAAAGTTAAAAAAGGAGGACAGAAAAACATTTCTGGGTTTAACAAACTTTTCTGACAAGCCTATACCTCATTTGTTAGTCTCGCAACCTCATCATGGTCGTGCCCATCTTTGGCGTGCTCCAGCGCATTGTTGCGACTGGTGGGGGCTGAATTGCTTCCATATTCAACTCCCTTTTATTTACTATGTTTTTGGTAAATAGATTTCACTAGGTTTACGTTTAATTCATGCCCTGGGATGGGTTTATCTACCAACTAACCACGGATTTTATTAATTTAACTGTTCCTGGTTAGTGTTCATTTTTAAATTAGGTATACCACCATACATACCTAAAACAATTTTTCGGTCGGTCGCTTTAATCAATGGGCGATTCCGTATTGTTTCAACATTATCATAAATTCTGCATTTTCCAAAAAAAGGGGATGTCGTCAATACATCATGTTTATTCTCAGTTTACTGTTTATCTATACTTGTTGGGATTTACCTTGTTCCTACGATTATTACTTTTAGTAGGGATAGGTTTGAGTTGTTCTTTCCACTTTTGAGCCCTCTGAGTGCAGTATTAATCTTCCTATAGGACAAAAGATGCAGTTTTTTTTATCTCACGTCCAGTTTCATATTGCCAGTCTACTACGCATTTTTGTTATTTCTATACTGGGCAGCTTCCTACCACTCCATGCTTTTCTCAAAGTTTAAGATGCACGAAAGGTTGGATTGTGGCGTGCTCTTAAGATGGAATTGCCACCTGTTTATGGTTTATGAACCTAGCGTCCACGATACTTGCTAGAGTAAGACTGTATCCTTTACATTAATTGGCACAATTTAATCATCATTTTTAGGTAGCTGGATGGTTTGCCTTCTCTGTTTCTCTTACATTATTCATATGGTTATTATGAATGGTCAAAGTGATTTGATACCTGGATTTCGTTTTAGGTGAATCCTGTGGAGGACGGTCGTTCCTTTCCTTGCCCAATTTGATTGGAAGTTTTAGTTTCCTCCTGTCAGATATTAAGGAATTCATTAAATATACCCTCCATTTAAGTTTTGGTTGGGCGTTATATCCTGCTCTGCACTGATCTTACCTTTCACAATGTCTTTATAGTTCCCGCTTTTATTCTTTGGCGGCGATTTTCATTAAAGACAGAACTCCTTTTCACTTCTGTCAAGAGAAGGGAAATGTTACCTATTACCTACTGATTACTACTTGAAGCAGCGGTTTTACTAATTCAAATTCTACAGGGTTGGGGTTTTAGCCTGCATCTAGTTCCTACTTACTTGGGAATGTCCTCTCAGCGTCAACTGGGCGTCTCCACGGACCGTCCTTCCGGGCTGTAATGGCCATAGTTGACTCAGTGTGGGCTTATATCTCCCTCTTAATTGCTTAATCAGTAGTTTGATGGTCCGCACCTGGAGTTTAACCGTCACATCGCTAACTTTCTTCCATGAGTGTGGCGTGGCGGCCATCTTAACATTTCTCAGCCTCTATTCACTGACCTGTTCAGCCCGCTCTTCCAGAAAGGACCTAAGCCAGCCCCAGACTGCTCCCGATACCCCAATTTCAGCCAGTCGGGCCGGAAGAAGAGCATGAGGGACCATGTCAAATGCGGCCGAGAGATAAAGCAAAATCAATGCTGCCCTCACACTCCAGAATGGCCTCTAGCACCTCCCCTAAGACAGTCTCAGTGCTATGGGAGGCACGAAACCCTGATTGAGCTGTGTGCAGGAGTCCCTCTGTCTCCACAAACTCTGTGAGTTGGTTGTTAACAACCTTCTCACAGACCTTCGCAATGGCAGGGAGATGGGACGGTAATTCTCTGGGGTAAGGGGATCCAAAGAGGCTTTCTTAAGAAGAGGCAGTATCTTCGCCTGCTTCCACCTCAGAGGGACCACAGCAGTTTGGAGGGACAAGTTGACTATACCATTCACCTCGGTATTAATGCTCTCTGCCACCGCTGTCAGGAGCCTCGCCAGGCAAGGGTCAGAAGGAGAGCCAGACTTAAGCCCCCTGAGGATTTTAAGAGATTCTAGAGGAGCAGCTGCTCTGAAAGCTGTAAAGGAGCGGGCAAGGGCGTCGGGTTGAGCAACCAAAGGTCCCATGCAACAACCATTGCCCGGAGCGAAGGAGGACTGAATGGCCTGAATTTTCTCTCTAAAGCAGCGGGAGAGTGTGTCACACCAGGCGGGAGAAGAAGGAATAACACTCGCCTGGGCCCGGGGAGATGTAAAATTCTGCACTATGGAGAAAATTTCTTTGGCATTATTCCTAGCGGAATCAATGCGAGCAGCAAAAAAATGTCCTTTGGCCACAACGATAGCCTCATAATAGATTTTTTCCGAACCTCTCAGTTTCCTCCTAGCCGTAAGACACCTAAGGGAAACACAAGGAGGACAATATTAATGGGTACACTCTAGAGGACATTTTAACAATGTAGCATCTTCAGTTCCGCAATCTCCTAATGTGAATATGAAACCATTGCCATTTAAGCCCATCTCATGTGGACAACAGCATAACCTCTATATTTTACAACTGCAGGAGTCTGCCACCTTTAGATCAAGATTGTAACATCCACAAATGTATTTTTTAGGCTTATGAAAAGAAGTTGTTAATGACATCTTGACATAAACCATTTCCTTCTTCATCACCGTTGTCATTTTCAATTGACAATTCTTCCACATCACCCTGGGCCTCCTCATAATAGTCATCATCTTGGATGAATAGAATGTTTCGTCGCAGGGTAATGTTGTGCAGCATACAACCGAGCATTGCTATTTTGCAAGCTTTCTCAGGTGAGCAGAGGAGGGCTCCTCCGGACGTATCGAGACAACAGAATCTTCCTTTTAGGAGCACAAAAGCCCACTCCATAGGTTTACGAGTTCTACCATGTGCCTCATTGAAGCAAACTTTCACTGGCATTGTTGGATTTCTCATTGGTGGTAACAACCATTGTTTACTAGAATAGGCTGAGTCTCCTATAATACATACAATTTGTAAACAATGTAAGTTACAGTATAGATATTTTGCACAGTTTACAGAACTATATTATGTGTTCCTCGCATATATTGAAATAACACTTACCAACAAGCCAGGCCCTCACATTTCAAATTGTGCCATTTGCTCTTATTTGTTGAATTGCGTAGTATAAAAGATTCATGGGTGGGTCCAGGGAAACTCGCACAGATGCTAGCGATGTACAGGTAGGCACACCACTTGTACATTGATGAAATGAAAGTTTTTCCTGTTGCGGTACACTTGTTCTCTGTTATGTGGTGGCACCAGGGTTATGTGGGTGCCATCATTGGCCCTGATGACATGTGGAATGCCACCAAAACCCTAACAATTTCATTGTTTAATTCCGCTCCAGTCCTTGGGAATTGTATGAAACTGTTACAGTGACTTAGCATCACTTTAATGAATTACCATAGCACACCGCTAAAAGTACTTTGTGACATTCCATTTCTATCACCTACAGTGAGCTGGAAAGATACAGTGGCTGCAAAATGGAGAACTGTCTTTTTGTCTGCGGGCCTAGCTCATGCTTTTTAATAATCTCTCTTTCTTACCAGGTGGCAAGTTCTGGGAAAGGATGGAACGTTCTAGTTCGGTGTCTACCCAGCCTTGCAGGGTTGTTGTCTTGAGGCTGGAGAATGTCTCAGAAAGACAATGTGTAAAAATATAAGTATAAAGGTACAATGTTTTCCATATCAAAAACAGAATAAGTCACATACAGTAGGTGTGCATTTTAAGACATATTGACAACCTATGTGCATTAACTCACATTACAACACATTTGTACCCTACATGTGTGTTAATGCTTATACCAAACTCTGCTCTCAATGGCCTGTTGATAAATCAATTAGCATATATTGTGAGTGCCAAGAGTATATTAAGTGACATTCGCCTAACTCCATGTGTCTTTTTAAAATAGTAAATGTACATCTGGCTTGAAGTTGCAGAACCTTAAAATCATATATGTTTTAACATTTCTACAATGTCAAATTTGAGATCCATCAATGGAGGTTTCATTTGTAACACATACAGTATAGGTATACAGTCCACAGATGCCATTGCACATATAAAAAGTTGTTGTAGAAAAAATATATGTAATATTTAAATCAGGGATCTCTAACGAGTAGCTCAGGAGCTATTGGTAGCTCACCAGTACCTTCAAAGTAGCTCACAGTGGTGAAGTCAAGAACAGTATCTCATTCAGAGAGTAGTTGCCTATTCAAAATGGCAGCACTGCTAATATCAAGACCCTCAGAGTGACAGCCAGCTAAACCTATGGCAGTAACTCATTCTAACACTCAAGCACACAGTACCCGTAGGGCCTCCCACGTGCCAGTCTGTATCCAATGTCAATATAACTAAGCCACAAGGAGACTGATCATGTTGTAGTCCCTGCTTTATCAGTCACAACATATGGATGAACAATGGACCTTAAAAGAAGTATGGCAGAAGTAGCCTAAGAAGTAATCACTGCTGACCCACCAAGGTGTAGGACTGCAGGAGTCCGTGAAAACGTGTCAGTTGAGAGCAGGACCAGCCCAAGACATGAAGAGAACAGGGCATGATCTAGACCGGAGAAAATTAAGAGACTCCTCAGTATTTGTGTACGTCCATAATAAACACTATTGCTTCCTGAAAGCTACGCCTGGTGTCAAGGACCACCAAATGTGTATGGTAGTTCCCATCATAAGGGTGTCATCTCTGGCATAGTTGTTGCTATCCCTGGTAGAATAATGCAAATAGCATATTAATAGTCATCCTTACATATTTGGGGTATTCTTGGTCTGGTTGTAGTTCACTGGCAGCCATCATTGACATGCTAACTGTACCTATTGTTCGCATAAGAATGGTCATGACTGGTATAAGGTCTCTGCCCAGACCCTTATGGTTTCCTGCCTCTGCACAACGGTGGCTCTAGTATAATGGTGGGCATTACTGGCATAATGCATGCACTTCGGTGCTATGGTACGAATCCCTTTCATATGACTGTAATACCTGGGTATTCAAAGCAGTCTGTCCATAAAAGGCACTTGTATATGGCACAACTTGATGAAAATGACAAGCTGATGTGTTGTCATTGTGCACATTCTAAAAATGAAAACGAATAATTCAAAGGTGGTTTTGTGTTCAAAGTGGGTTTTCTTTTTGAGTCAATTTACCCACAGTAGAAAGTTATATTTGATAGAAAGGTGGGGAGACCTCCTGCTGTAGTTGTGTCTTTTGTACCACAGGACACGTCAAGATTTGAATGTTACCTCATAAGTCAGCTGGAGGCATTTTATATTGATTGAGTTTCCCCCAGCATTTCCTCTGGTAACCGCGCCTGGAATACTTTGGTGGTGACTACCTATAATCCTGTTTAGGGTGGTTATAGTGTAGTCACTATTTTACAGTTATAAAATTTGCTAGCAGCTTAAAATGACTTTCCTTGAGCAGAAGTAGCTCTCACTACAGAAAAGGTTGGAGACCCCTGATTTAAATTAATCTGTTTTAAATTTGAACATTAGCCATTTTATCTGTTGCAATGCAGTGGGAATTTTATTTTCAAGTATTTCTGCTTTAAACATTGAGTGCCTGACGTCTGCATCAAGACAGACAGAAATAGTCTGTCTTCTACATGTTACCTCTGGCAACGTACTGCACACCCATTGGCTAATGTGAGGCAAATACTTCAAAAATATCCAACGATTTTGAAATATGTCCGTTGACGCATGTACACGTCTCAGTGACGTTCGTGTTTTCCAATGGATTATCACTTGCCTCCTAGCTTCAGTTCAGATCTCCTCTGACTTTCCTGTTCCACATCAACTGTTGGCGACCATGGTGGAACGTACTGGTGGAAAGCCCTAAACTTCATTCCTGATGAATAGTAAATTCTAACTGATGATGTCCTGCCCTGTGTACCGAATTCTATGGGACGCCACAGCAACGAGTAAGCAAAGGATAGGTCCTATGCTCTGACTAATTTTTTTACTTTTCACAGATAGCCCTATGTTGTATGTTTAAAACATAGTGGGTGCGTGAGACAGGTAGAAAGTACTTATGGTGAAAATCATATGGTTTATTTTATTTCATTTTGTTTTTGGTACTTGCTTCCATTAGGTAGTATTTGGTGGAATTTAAAACATGTAAGACCGACATACATTTTTCTGTCTGTACTGCATGTGCTATGTACTTACATGCTGGAATGGAGTGCATTGGTTCTGTAAACTTGCATATTCATGTAAATGTGATTCATCAGAAGCCATATATGCTCAAATAAAATGCTACATTTCTCAACTCTCACAATAGTAGCTCCTGATACCATCCACACACTACTTAATCTAAGCATACATTGACAGAGAGTGTGGGACACATATGCAATGGCCACTAGGAATAAATATACTTTGTTTGGGGGATCACATCAAAAGATTATTCTTAATAACCTAGTTATGATGTGTATGATTAGGAGAATTGGGTATTTATCAGTGGTTAAATTATTTTGATGTTGACAAAGTATTTCTGTAATATCATAGTTAATAATGACATTTATAATAGTTTATCAACTCCGCATGTAATTTGAGATTCAAAAATGATTCCTAGCTCATACATTACTTATTTGTGTGTGTGTGAATGCACACACACACAAACCAGACACATATTTTCACCACCTCTTCGCTCAACGTATGTGCAAGGATTACCGACACTGCAGAGTGTTGCGTAAACAACATTTTATTTGTGTGCTATCGTGCTACGTTGATGTGTTTCGGCTGTCCTACAGCCTTGTTCACACAAAGAAGTGCCATCTTGATTGCGTGGCTGTAACATTCTCGAGTGTCTAGAAAGCCAATGGTGGCTGTGGCGTCCTGTCAGCCAGGCAGAATAGAGGTAATTTGGCGGGACATCCTAGGCTTTGTAGGCAATGGTGTTACATAAGGCCTCAACTTTCCTAGAAAAGGTGCCTGATAAGCAGGGCCATCTTTAGGGCTAAGCGAAAGGTGCGGCCACACTGGGCGCTGACCTGAGGGGGTGGGGTGCTGTGTTTAGCATAGCTTAAGATTTAAAAGCCTCAGTTGCAAAGTTCCTTGAGCGTACAGCTTCCAGGCAGCAATAAAAATGTCAAGATAACGCTTGTGATTAATGTTCCTGCTAGAGAGAGAAATGTTTTCTAGTGGCAGTTTTGACTAGCTATAAAGTAGTGTAGAGGGTTAATATGCCTTCTGCAAAGAACAGATCTGTATTTTATGTGGATAGCTAAGTGGATTAGTAAAGCCATATATAAACAAAGTGGAATCCACTTATAGGTGTGCGTGGTCCCTACAATAGTGGGAAGCACACAGTGTTTTTTAAATACCCCTCACACACCAAAAGGACCCTTGGTGTCATGCTTCATCATTGGGGTCTTCGCACCCCTCTAAGGGATGCGGTGTGCAATACCTACGTCTACGCGGGAGCAATTTTATACACAGACTATGTGTGGTGTGTGTTTTGTTTTAAGTGGTAGTGAGTGAGTGGGGGGGTGTTCGAAGTGTTGTTAAGTGATGGTTTAAAAGATACCTGGCTCATGGGGTGTACTCAGAAAAATGTTTAATGGGCCCCCGGGCTGGTATTATTAAAAGGTGTGTTTTGAGGTTCTTATGTATAACAATGTACATCACCTCTTGTGTGCGTCAACATGTTTCGGAGTGGAACTCCTTCTGAACTCCTTCTTGAGGACGGGGTGCACAAATCCCCACCTTACTCACGTTTTGTTTATCAAAAATCTGTTTCTTACAGAAAAGTGAAACTTAATAAAGGTTATTGTGTACCTAAATCAATCTTTATAGGATGTTTCTGCAATTCGCGAACCTAAGGAAGAGATGTGGAAAAAGACAATATATCATACTATTAGTTGACTGTATTGCTCCACGTTCCATGACCTTAAAAAGTGTAGGCAGCGACTGCTAGACAGGTAATGTCATTCTAACAGTGAAGGTGAGCCCTGTAAAAAAAGGGGGACAAGAACAAGACATACACAACATTGAACATAAAACACACACTCTATTCGCTCTAGCCAATGTGGTTCTGGTTAGCTGGTGCTATGGGGTGTTAAATTCCTTAAAAGGTCGTTATTAGATACATCCTTATTTCCATTGTAAGTTATACCTCATGAGCCTCCTTACGTTGTGGGGTCAAAACGAGCCAATATGCATCCTGTAAGGTAAAGTATAGCTCAGATATCTTACTTACAGGTTTTGAAGCTTAGGTTGTCTATCGCCTGTTCAGTTACTCAGGATTACAAGGAAGAAGTCTCTTTGCCTTACTGCCCCCAACGTGGCTCCGCTGATAATGGAGACCGGGTTTGCTTCGCGCTTATATGCTCGCTAAACGAGCCAATTAGGTGTTAATTGCCTGTGTGCCAGGCCGGAAGGCTATCTCCTAATATGGGCCGTTCGTTGCGGTTTGTCGGTCCCGGCATACCGCTACCTCTGTGTAGGATCTGCGATGTCAGTGCGTGTCTGCCGGGCGACCTGAGACCGTTCTAGTTTTCGCGCATGCGTCCTACATAGGGACGGCTGTCCCGTGTTTAGCGCATGTGCGCTGAAGAGATACTAGGCAGTGGTCTTTCCTCGTTGTTATGGGGAGAGCTTTGTCAATATTTGTGTGGTAAAAATACAACATGATTCACTTTAAATTGCTGCTGATCCCTAATCTTTAATATTATCACTAGAATGTACACTCGTTTTTATATATGCAGATGTCATTAGTATTGCCTATCAAGAAATTCCCATTAATTAGGATCATTAAATATATCAATTAGGTATTAAATGCCCAACTGCCAAGTCGGAAACCTATGTCCTAAAATGGGTAATCCGGTGCGGTTTGTCGGTCCCGGCTCCACACTACCTCTGTGTAGGGCGCGTGTACCAGTTGTTGCTGAGACTGCAGTAGTCTACAGCACATGCGTATTTCCAAGGGGTTGAGAAGAGTACCTCTTCTATGATCAAAAGTGTCTCATTGTGGGGCAGGCTTGTATACAAGCTTTCCACGTCGAGACTGAGTAATAGCTGGGTCTCAGGATCAAATGGCAAGTTGTTTAATAGCTGTAGAACCGCTTTGTTATCCTTAAGATACGTGTCTGTGGCTTGTACTTGTCTGTGGCAACCCCTTGAAATACCAGACACCCAGGGGCGTGGTGCTGGAGTGCATCTCCATAGCACTTACGAAGAACTTTTTTGAGTACAATACGACACTGTACCAACAAAGCCACGGGACCAGCATGGGGAGCACTTTTGCTCCGAGCCTGGTCGGGCTCTATGTCCACCATTTGGAAAAAAAAAATCCTTCATGAAGACAATCCATTTAGACATAACATCTTAAACTGGAAGAGGTATATAGATAATGTTCTTGTCATCTGGAGAGGTGACTTACATTCAGTAACTGAATTCAACACTCAGCACACCTACCTGAAATTCACAAGTTCAGTGTCTAATGAGTCTCTTGTATTCCTGGACCTGAACATCTATACTGAAGGTGGAATATTAAAAATCACCACCCACTTCAAGCCCACCTCGAGGAATTGCCTACTAAGGTCCGATAGTTTCCATCCGCGACACCTCTGCCAGAATCTCCTATACGGCCAATTCCTCCGCTTACGGAGAAATTGTACCGATATCACCACATTCAAAGCCCAGGCTACTGACTTGAAATGCAAGTTACAACACAGAAACTACCCGGACCAGGTAATTACCACTGCAATGAAACGGGCCTGTAACAACAATAGAGAGGCCCTCCTTGAAGACAAAGTTCAAAAAGAGACAGACCAGAAAAGACTGATCTGTGTCCCAACATACAGCACCCACTCCAACGAGGTCTCAAAAATCATCAATAAGCACTGGCGCACACTGACCAGTGAAGGACTAGACTTTGATAAACCTCTCTTTGCAAACAGGAGAGGTAAAAATCTTAAAGACATCCTTGTCCATACCAGACCACAGCCGAAACACCAAGAACAAGGGAAACTGCATGACATACAAGGACACCACCCATGTGGGAATTGCAGTAGCTGCCATCTAACTAAGAAAAGCAAAAATCTAACCTTTCGAAATGGAACTAAATGGGACCAGAGGAGATTCACCAATTGCAATAGTAAGCATGTAGTTTACCTAATCACCTGCCCATGTGGCTTAGAGTACGTCGGGATGACCACCAGGGTGGTCAGAATTCGAATTAACGAGCACAAAAGCAATGTGAGATGCAAGAAGAGTACTACCAAAATGTCAACGCACTTTCTGAAAGAACAACACTGTGTAAATGATCTACACTGGACAGTAATTGAACAACTGCAATCCAAGACTGGACTGTTCGAAAAGGAGCAGTGTTGGGTGTTTTGCTTGGGCAACCACACCATGGGTCTAAATTATGATATCCCATGGGGACAATTACACAAACCATGAGGCTACCCACCCTACTTTTGGGAGTGGCGCGCCACATTGTACCAACTTTGCTGCACCCCCAGTTTGTAACCATGTACACACAGACCTGTGAGTCAGTAACATCCCTAGCCTTGGAAAACCTAGGAGGTCCTAGTAATGGGGGGTACTAATAACGGGGGAAGCACCACTGATGCAGGGGCACCAACTCTCCCTAAATCGCTTGGATAGTGGAGCCCCCTTCACAAGAAATGACAACACTAGTATATAAGTAGATGATTAACGACCTAGAGGTTTCCACCACCCATCTCACTAATACTAGTGGATACTTACCGCAATGGCAAAACTATTGGCAATAATTTTTGATTAAGTATCATACATTAAAAATAGTGTACATTCTGCTGTAAAGAAATCACACATTTGGGCCCAGCAGTGACGACCTTACTTTAAGGCTAATTTGTTGTTTACCCAATACCATTCAGCATCATTCTCCTGATAACAACGAGGAAAACCATCACATGCGCCAAGCACAAGAAAACCATCTCTCCTTGTACACATGTGCGGTAGACTACTGCAGTCTCAGGAACATCTGGTACACGCGCCCTACACAGAGGTACTGGGTAGCCGGGACCGACAAACTGCACCGGATTACCCATATTAGGACATAGGTTTCCGACTTGGCAGTTGGGCATTTAACACCTAATTGATATATTTAGTGATCCTAATTAATGGGAATTTCTTGATAGGCAATACTAATGACATCGGCATATATAAAAACGTGTGTAAATTCTGGTGATAATATTAAAGATTAGGGATCAGCAGCAACTTAAAGTGAATCATGTTGTATTCTTACCACACAAATATTGACAAAGCTCTCCACATAACGAGGAAAGACCATTGCCTAGTATCATCTCAGCGCACATGCGCTAAACACAGGACAGCCGTCCCTATGTAGGACGCATGCGCGAAAACGGTCTCAGGTGCGCCCCGCAGACACGCACTGACATCGCAGATCCTACACAGAGGTCGCGGTATGCCGGGACCGACAAACCGCAACGAACGGCCCATATTAGGAGATAGACTTCCGGTCTGGCACACAGGCAATTAACACCTAATTGGCTCGTTTAGCGAGCATATAAGCACGAAGCAAACCCGGTCTCCATTATCAGCGGAGTCGCGTTGGGGGCAGTAAGGCAGAGAGACTTCTTCCTTGTAATCGTGAGTAACTGAACAGGCGATAGACAACCTAAGCTTCAAAACCTGTAAGTAAGATATCTGAGCTATACTTTACCTTACAGGATGCATATTGGCTCGTTTTGACCCCACAACGTAAGGAGGCTCATGAGGTACAACGTACTATGGAAATAAGTATGTATCTAATAACAACCTTTTAAGGAATTTAACCCCCCCTAGCACCCGCCAACCAGAACCACATTGGCTAGAGCGAATAGCGTGTGTGTCTTATGTTCCATGTTGTGTATGTCTTGTACTTGTCCCCCTTTTTTTACAGGGCTCACCTTCACTGTTGGAATGACATTACCTGTCTAGCAGTCGCTGCCCACACTTTTTAAGGTCACGGAACGTGGAGCAATACAGTCAACTAATAGTATGATATATTGTCTTTTTCCACATCTCTTCCTTAGGTTCGCTAATTGTAGAAACCTCCTATAAAGATTGATTTAGGTACACAATAACCTTTAAGTTTCACTTTTCTGTAAGAAACAGATTTTTGATAAACAAAACGTGAGTAAGGTGGGGATTTGTGCACCCCGTCCTGAAGAAGGAGTTCCACTCCGAAACATGTTGACGCACACAAGAGGTGATGTACATTGTTATACATAAGAACCTCAAAACACACCTTTTAATAATACCAGCCCAGGGGCCCATTAAAAAAAATTCTGAGTACACCCCACGAGCCAGATATCTTTTAAACCATCACTTAACAACACTTCGAACCCCACCACTTACTCACTACCACTTAAAACCTCACACACACCACACATAGTCTGTGTATAAAAGTACTCCCACGTAGACGTAGGTAGTAGCAGGCCGCATCCCGTAGAGGGGTGCGAAGACCCCAATGATGAAGCATGATACCAAGGGTCCTTTTGGTGTGTGAGGGGTATTTAAAAAACACTGTGTGCTCCCCACCATTGTAGGGACCACGTACACCTATCAGTGGATTCCACTTTGTTTATATAAGTCTGACTAGGGAGAATGGATCCACTTCCTTTCTCTCTCTCCCTTATTGTTATTTTTTTATTAGTATAGCCAGCCTTTACTAGCACTTTAAAACAAATTAAATGTTTTTGAGAAAGCGGCTATGGAGAGAAGATGGGCACTTTTGCCAGGTGGTAGTGAGGGAATCCGAGAAGGAGGTCATGGGGGGGAGATGCCAAAAAAGATTGTCGCGCCACCAGCGCTAAAAACCAGCCCTGCTGACAACTTTCCAGATTACAATGGTGTTACTGCTTGCCTATTTTGGCCCAAATTTAAAGTCTGATGGATAGGTTACTACTTCACAAATCTGACAGATATCCCCTCCAAGTTATTACAAGTGCAGTTTTTATCATCTGGCACTTGTATTAAAGCTGACAGGATACCCATCACTTTTGAGACAGAGTAACTTGTCCTCCAAACTCGAACTCAGGTGCATTGGGCAGATTTACGATAAAGTCACCTGATACAGTAAGACACTCCGCTGCGCTGTGTTGTGTGACAAGGAGAGAGCATGAATGTATCATATTTACTAAAATATGATGTATTCCTGCTCTCTTCCTGCGCTGGTGCACTAAGTGCAGCCTTGCGCTAACTCAAGCACCCTTGTGTCATAGTGCAAGGATGCCTCCGTTAAAGCAAGGATTGTTTTTGTGCAGGAAGGAATACAGTCCTCTGATGCTTTTTCCTCTTTTTATGTGTGATGCAGAATACAGCACATGTAGAAAGACAAATGGACAAGGAGAAATAAACATATTTCCCCTCATTACATCTCACCTAGAAAGGTGTAGCATTTTGATTCATGCCCAGGTTTACTGGTGTTAGTACATCTGGGAACGTACCAAACCCCATGGGTGGTTATGTGGGAACATCAATGCTCCACCCATGGAATGCCTTCCCAATGCAGAGTAATGCAAGGTAGTGACTTGCGCTACCTGGCATAACTCCAGATTTACTGTGCCACGCAGATCCATGCAAGGTGACTCTGCGTGGCATACTATATCTGACGTAAGGGCTTGCGTCGCCTTGCTTGACGTATCAGCCACGCAATCCCTTAGTAAATCTGGGCCTTAGCTTGTTTAGTGTCACTTCGTCCCTCACCTTTCTTGTTTCTCCCTTGAGGTTAATTGCCCTTTAGCTTAGACCTCAACCACGATTACGGATTCTAATTCGACTTTGCTGTTTGGCTTTTTTTGTGACCTATCCTACCTTGTTTTCAGATGGCTTCCTAATTGGGTTTGTACCAACTATCATACCACCTTCCTCTGTTGTATTGACCTAGGTTCCCAGCACTCTGCCATCTTGAAGCTGGCAAGCAACTTAATTGTTATTTTACATTGATTACTTATGTACTTATGCTTGTTAATTATGCTAACATATATCTGTGCATTACCTACATTATATGGGTCACTCGAATTGCTGAGAATGCTTACCTGCTTAAACCTCATATGAGATACCTTATGTTTAAAAGGCTGGGAGTTCTGGTTCTCTCTTTTTCTCTCTCACTCCTTTCCCCCTTCCCGTTCAGTACTTTGTTCTGTTCTTAGTATTCTTCTGCATGCTAGCACATCCATCTTCTGGGAGTGGGGTGGATTATCATCAGACTCTGCCAGAGGCCAGTTACGAATCGTGACCATTTCCAGTACTATCTTTTCTGTACATATGCATCATAAAATGGTCTCCCACAACACTAAATTTCAGGTTTTATATCAGAGGTGCTTATTTTGTTAGCGAATTATAGTCTCAAATACTTAGTACTGAATTAATTTACTGGTAACAGAAGCAATACATGGAACGACTCCTGGTGGCCATCAGACCTAGGACTCACACCCACTCCCTTCTGACCACCCCAGATACCTCGGAATCATTATTGACAACAAGCTCACCATGAAATCAAAGACCAATGCCGTCTTCTCCGCCTGCTTCATCACTTTGTGCATACTATGTAAGATCCTCAGGTGGCTACCACTACACAGAAGAAGCACCATGACATAGGCTCTCATCACCAGCTGACTGGACTACTGAAATGCCCTCTACGTAGGAATAGCCACACACCTCCTACAAAACTTTCAGACCATACAGAATGCCGCAGCCAGACTCATTTTTGTCCTTCCCTGATGAACCCGCATCAAACCCCACCTCAGGCAACTCCCTTGGCTCCCCATACAGAAAAGATGCCAATTCAAGCTGCTGACCACACACACAAGTCTCTACACAACCATGGACCCGCATACTTTAACCACCGCATGAACTTCTTCCAACCGTTGAGAAGACAAAGCTCTGCCTTTCTTTCACTTGCCCATACTCCCCGCATCTACTGAAGCAGAAGTGGAGGATGCTCCTTCTTCCACGTCACAGCAAAGACCTGGAACAGCCTCCCTATGCACCTCTGGACCATCACCTCACTTCCGGAGTTCCGAATGGCCCTCAAGACATGGCTGTTGGAATAAGCCTCGGGACCTGCAAGCACCTGGATACCCTATTGGGTGATTAGCCTCGCTTTATAAATCCTGATTGATTGATTGAATTTACCAACTCTTTAGAGAGCCATTCCAAATAAGGGACAAATGATCAATATACCTGACACATAAAAGCATATGTTGGTTATAGCGTGTATTCTCTGGAGTGCAGATTACCAGCTCCTCCTACTTACCTATCAATAAACTGGCATAGCAGGGGGTGAAGGAGGTACCCATGCAGGGCCGGATCTAGGCCGGTGCGACCAGTGCAGCAGCACCTGGTACTGACCTTGGAGGCTACCATGTTTAGAAATAACACTGGTTTAAAAAGCATGAGTGTGTCCAGCAGTTTACAGACAACACTAAAAATGATGACAAGATCAATGTTTCAGCTGGAGAGAGATCAAAGTTTGTCTAGTGGCAGTTTCCACTCCTGACAAAGTAGCACAGAGGGTAAATATGTTTGCTGCAAAGAACGTGTACCATGCAAATCACCCAACTGTATTTTATGTGGATCACTCAGTGGGTTACTGATCTTGTCACAGAGATCCTTTTGTTACTTGTGGTTCATACACTGCAATCCTAATATAGCATAGTGAGCTATGAACTGTCATCAAGGACCTGTATGCAAACTGCAAGGTATAAGTTAAAACATTATGTTTTTTCCCAGTCTTTCGTTATGCTACAGTTCCTAAAAAAGTTTGTTAGGGTAGAAATACATTCTTCTTAGTAAATCTGACTGTGGTTGTACATTTTGAATACAGATTTGGTGCTTCCCCAGACCAAACACTCTTAATATATACTGCCTACTAGTATGGATGACATATGATTCCTATACCCTGCAATCCTCATTGTTTTGTGTAGCATTTCCTATAGACAGATTTACAGATGCATGAATCATCGGCTCTGTATAATGTGTGTGTGATTTAAAGTGTTCTGACACCCGACAATGGTATGAATAGCTCTAAAAACAAACCAAATGCATGTGAGAGGGGCTATGTAGAGATGAGGGGCACTGGCAGAGCATAGAAGTGAGGGAGTTGGTGGAGGAGGAGGTTTTTGTGTTGGGGCGCCACAAGAGATTGCCGCACTGGGTACCACCAGCGATAAAGCCGGCCCGTACCCTTGGCAGTAACGATGAGATGTGCTCTAAAGAGACTTGATATAATGTAAAGTACAAGTTTGCAGTCACACCTGTGCCTTCCATTTTGTCTTCCACACAGAAGCTTCCCTGCCAAGCATATTCTAATCCCTGCGCGTTTTTCTTTCGCACTTTTCTTCTGACAGTTTTGGAAAAGTAAAAATGCAACGAGGATAGTGCAAAATGGAATACAGAGTTGTGTAATGCACTCAGTTCTAACAACCTGAACTGAGCAAAATCATGTTTAACTCCCTCTGCAGAACAGAGGCTTTCATGTCCTGCTAAGTTAATGCATGGCAGACATGGTGAGGAATACGTCCACCACTTATTTTTCTTATGCTTTCTGGGCTCTGTAGTCCTATGTACATTATAAATAAAACAAAACTCCAGTATCAGAATGCTTACGCTGAGACTAGAAGAAGCACTTAACTTCCTTCCTTGTACATCTCTACTGAGGCATTTACAAACTTCCAACAACCTCCATGTTGGTTTGCCTAATGCACTGGTCTGCAATTCCCAAGACATCCAGGGCCTCATTTACAATATTTGACGCACTGCAGCACCGCAGGCCTTCCTGCTGCATTTCTGTGCATCAAAATAAAAGGACAGAAATGCGTTGTATGCATAAGATGCGGCCCATTCCTGTCCTTTTCCCCTGCACCGGCGTACAAACAGCAGCCATGCGCCAGTGCTGACACCCTTGCATCATGTTGCAAGGGTACCTGCGCTGAGGGAATGATTGTTTTTGTGCAGGAACGGACACCTTCCTGCACAAAAAACAATTGTTAAAGGCATTTTCCTCTTTCTATGCATGCTGCAGAATGCAGCACGCGTAGAAAGAGTACAAAAACTAGAAGAAATAAATGTATATCTCCTCGTCTTACCTCCTTAGGATTCTGACACATTCCCAGGTTTACAAAATGTTGTAAATCCGGAAATGCGTCAAGTTCCATGGATGTTGCACGGGCACACCCACAGCAACACCCATGGAACGCCCCTTTCACGCAGAGTTATGCGTGAAAGGGAAGCATATTTACAAGGCCATGAAATGTCACTCAGGGTGACTTTACGTGACCTTGTAAATATGGGGAAGTCCATTGTTCTGTCAGTGCATCAATACAAGTGACGCACTGACGGCACAATAGGCTTGTAAATAAGCCCCCCAGAATTCTTACAAAGCCTCCTCTATCGTGGCATAAATTGCACGTATGCAGCAGTATTGAGTCGCCTGTAGAGCTCTCTAACATGGCTTGATGAATATTTTTGAGGCGGATTACATGGCTCACAGCTCTAAGCCATCTGGAGCAGCATGTCAACCTTCAGGAGTAAGAGCTGGCAGTGCCAGCCGTAACACATGCATTGAGTGCTGGTGCTTTCCTATGCCAAGAAAAAGTTCAGGTACTCGAAACGTACAAAGCGCAATGTTTTGGGTGAGCGCGCAAATCAGTACCAGACCAGTTCTATTATTGCTTTCCACTAACCAAAGACTCACCATGGCCAGCTGAACCTGTGTCCCATTGTGACAAAATTTGAGGAGAAAAGTACTGAATGAAACAACAAAGTGTGTCATTCGCCCATCTAGCCATTCTCCTAACAAAATAGCTCAACATAACATTAAGGGGTAGATTTTCAAACATTTTGCGCTGGGTTAGCTAACCAGCACAAAATGTTTTTGGGGGAATTTACTTTCCAGTGCAAAACTGGTTCTGCCCTGAAAGTACCCTAAAAGTAGCGCAAAGCAGCGCAAAGCACTGCTTTGTGTTACTTAACTCTAAGAGGGCGGTACATGGGTGGTATATGGGCGTTCCCATGCAATCACCAATGCCTTTTCATGCAAAACCCTATCTAAGAAAAATTGTAGAGAGGGTTTAGTGCCAAAAGATGACTCACTTCAAAGGAAGCGCTAACAGGAGAAATGTTTTTATTTCTCCTTTCTTCTCTGACTATGCTTGCGTGCTGCACTGTGCAGCACACATGCATAGTAGAGAAAGCTTTTAAACTTGTCAAGGCATGGTATTTTGTACACGAAGGGTCAGGGCCGGACTGGGAACGAAAACCGGCCCTGGCAAAGTGCTCGTCTCCCACCCCCCCCCCCTGGGGAGAGGGGGAGTGACCGAGCTCTTTGCCATGACCACTTTTCGTCCGATTTTGTTACTGGGCCTGTAACAAAAACGGCCCCAAAACCGTCCCCCACCCTTACGGCCCACCGGGGGATTGCCCGGTGCCCGCAACGGCCAGTCCGGGTCTGCGAAGGGTATCCTTCCTGTACACTAGACTTACACACACTCTAGCGCTATGGCGCTAAGGTGTGTGTGTGGCGCTCGGCAGCTGAAATCTCTGTGGATATGGCGCTCTCCTGCTCCCTACCTGTCACACAACACAGCGTGGGGGCTGAACTGTGTGTATTTTTTGAAAATTTAGCCCTAAAGCTCCTTGGCACCTCAATCAAGCGTTATGCTCTCCTCTTTGGGCAGGATTGAAATCTGAAACAGCAGGATCAATCTTTGCATCTCATTTTCATTTTCTGATCGCCCCAGGCTTCTACTTCCTTCTGAGTCCACCATTAGTGGAGGAGAAGGGTGTGTTGTCAGTGCTACTCGACTGAGACATAAAACAGGAGCCGAGCAATACAATGCGTTGTGGGATCAAAGGTAAAATGTCAACCTTACTAGAGTGTGAAGTCTGGCGCGCAGAATGTTAAGAAAAGGAAAATTACAAACAAACCTGGGATAGAAAAGTACTCAAAATAAAAAGCCAAATTTCAGAAAATGTCTGAGAATAAATATTTATCAGAAGCAGCCAAAGACATTTCTCAGACATTCTTGACCCTGTGAACCAGCTTATTGAAAAGGATTCTCAAAGGAAAACATCAGATCCCTAAAACTGGATGAAAGCAACAAATTATAGACTCAATTAAGAATATTTCTTTACATGACTCATAAGCAGCAGAACCTTGGATACAAAATAACACTAAACCACAAAAATACAAAATCTGTTGTAAATAGATGCTGAGACTAAAGGAGATGCCCACAAGACACCCCACCATAACACCAGAGTAATCAAGCAGGAGGAAGTGAACCCAGACGCTGCCGTGAGAAAACAAGCAGTGGTAAATACAATAGGTCTCCTTTGTGATTTACTGACTTTACCAGTAGTGTTTAGTGATGCTGCACAGCATCCACAATGCTGTGTAACATGGCTAGAAATGAGAGAAAAAAAGCCTGTGATGCGGCCGGCAGTGTCATTTTGTAGGCGCGTTCTCTACGCATGCACGCTATCTGTAAAACTACACAGGCACTTTTTTTTTCTTTTTATTTACTGATCCAAGTTGGACATTTTTATTTCAAACTGGGTGGGAGGAAGCAGCATGGAGGGTGAGCAACATAGATGGCTGGGGGTGGAAGCAACACAGAGGGTGGAGGAAGAAGTGCACGACATAGGCAAAGCAGAGCGTGGTGTAGAAGTGCATGGGCATGAGAGAGTAAGGTGGCGCAAGAGGGAGAAGTACACAGGTGAGAAAGCAATGCAGGGAGGCAGAAGCACACAAAGGTGAGCACAACACAGAGGGTGTGAGTGAAACGCAAGAGTGAATTACACGGAGTGGGTGCAGAGATGGGAAGAGAAGTACGCGAGGAAGACAGCTGAAAAATACATGCACTCTTATGAAGTGATTAGCAAAAAAAGAAAAAAAAAGTAGTGTGCCTGAAATGGAGCAGCAGAACACCATCCATGTGTTTGCATTTCTAAGAAACATTTTCTAAGCAGCTCAAGTTCCTTAAAGATAGTGGTGCATCTTAAACAAAATCATAATTGGGAATACACGGGAAAGTACACAGTGGTTTCCTGAACAGGATTCTCAGAGGGGAAGCTTTCCATTGAGGACAGCTTCCCCTTCACAGCTTCTCCTTTGCAAACCTGTTACCACATCCTTTGAGGAGTCAGTAACATTCCCATGAATTTCACTTTCAGTTGCAAATGATTGATCTATAGCATTCAAAATCCCATTTAGGAGGAGATGCCCCTTTCATGCCTCTTAATAATTGTGATTCCAAAGTGGTTTGAATACCCATTTTGAAAGTTCTAAATACTTTTCCGACTCACAAGATAGGTGTAGTGCATAGCAAAATGCCACTTGTAGTTGCAAACCCTCTGAGTTTGCAAGTCACAGTGTTTCTGTAAAATAGGTTTGTACTTACATAAAAGTGGGAATGGCTTCAGCACAACACAGAGAATGCCCCTATAAACAAACAGAATTAACCAAACCGGATCCAGGATTTAAAAAAATCTTACTTTAATATCATGTTGAATTACAGGCGTCTGGTGATGAAACTAGATTTGAACAGCAAGCATATTGAAGAGGTCCGCCTAGTCCAGAGGGAAGACTGGTGCTCGGTGTCTAGTGTTCCAAACTGGGTCACCAACCTGCACCAGTTACCTCGACTATAAAGAAATAGAAGAACTAATAAGATTCACTATAAACAGGTTTACAGACTAGGGAATGTCTTTCCAGCCTGCATCAATGCATGCCAGGAGTCGTCATGTTCCATAGCAGTCACCATTGAATTGCAAAGACGTACAGAGGAATACTAGATGTACAGATTGCACTGCATTAAAACAGTTATGAAAGGTGACATCTACATGACTACATTAACTTTAACCAAAGAGGACTGATATATTTGCTAGACAACTCAGCAACACTGTTCTGGGTTGAGACCTTCTGAGTCCAGCTAGAAGAACACAGCAATTACAAAAGTTGTTCCATCAAAGTCAACTAGAGGTCAGATAGCCCAAGGGAGTTCTCAAAACAGGAGGGAAATGGTACCCACACCCAACAAGGGTATGGAACTGATGATTGGTGGAGATTTTCCTCCACAAAAGGAACTGATTTGGAACAAAATACTATAGAAACTTACTCTGGCACAACTGACACAAAATACGACCTATGGGGATGATTAGGATGGCGGTGAACCCACCACCGGCAGGCTGCCAGTGGTGGGTTCACTGCCATTGTGTGGCCAATTACCGCCCGCCAGATCAGGATGGCGGACGGTGTGCCTGGTGGACAAAAAGCCCATCCGCTTCGTGTCCGACTGAGACAATCATTATGATTGCCTGTGGGACCTGCTCCCCATCCTCAAAATGGTGGCAGTGCCTAGCAGGCACCGTCCGCCAGATTAAGATGCTGGATTCCCGCCAGTCTTTCCATGTCGGTTCATCCACCCTGGAAAGGCTGGTGAGGATGGATTTTGGGGGCCAGTTGCGGGCCCCCCTTGACCAGGGGCACTTTTGTTTTGCACTTGGGGGACACTTATGGTGCCCCTGTACATTTCCCTGCACCATGTGGCAGGTACAGTAAGGTGACTGCCACGTAGCGCAGGGAAATGCAAAATCTGTATTTTTTCAATTGCAGCCAGTGCTGCAGCCAGCAGCACCCACCGCAATGGAGAACGTATACATAACATCTTCTATCCAAACAACTGATAATCCATCAAAATTAACTCCTTTTAAATTAATCAACTATTTTGTCCACGTCAATCTAATTGCCTGCATTTAAATATGGTCTGCCAATACTGATGCTTTTCAACAAAATAAGGTAATTTGTCAAATGTATTGATCACGCACATTCAGCCAACAATTGTTTATTGGCTTCAAAGTCAGATGCTTCTTCAGGGCTCTTAAGTAATTAATATGAAAGAAATATGAAACTTAAGGGTTTTAATTTAATTTAATTTATTTATACAGTTTTATATAGCGCGAACATGACCCTTGTGGGTAACAGAGTGCTTTACAATGAACAAGGCTACATGTATACTAAAGAGATAAAAACAGACCAACATAATAATCATGCCAAAGGATTAACAACTTTATATTTTCAAAGAGCTTTTTGTTGTCTTTACTCCTTACTTACAAACTACAAGTGTTGTTACAGTGAGTACATATTCTAATATGTAGAAACAAATGTGCTACATTTGATTAATACACATCCCTTATAAAATTTCCTCTTTCTTTGTCCCATGTTCCATCCCAAGATTTCTATGTACTCAAAAGAATATTTAATATTGTGCAATGTTACTTTGAGCGATAAACCCCGTTAACATAACATATATTATATTTCTTTGGGGTCTGTCTCCAACTTTTCTTATTTCGTTTTCCACCTTATAATGGAAATAAATAAAAGAATACAGGACTATTCCACCGTTCTCATACAGACATGCATTGCTTACTTAAATCATGTATGGAATGTCCAGTATTCTGTAACTGCAAAAACAACACTTGATGGACAGAATGCAGAACAATGTCATACATTCACCCCAGTACAGAGATCTGGGCCTAAATCCATAGTTTTTTTGCACTCCACACCATCCCAGTTCAGACGTGGTCATATGCAAATCAACCTTGACCTGTGCCTCATGGGAAAAGTCCAGCTCGAACTGCCAAGCCATGTCTTCCCTGGACCGGAATCAAGCATCCTACGACCGGTTTCTGGCTATCAGCCAGGATAGCTTGACTCCAGTGGTGTGGAGAGCACGGGACTCACTCACGTCTGAGCATACCCGTCCCACTCGGAGTGACAAATGCAAAAACAACAGTTAATGGACAGAATGCAGAACAATTTCATACATTCACCCCAGTACAGAGATCTGGGCCTAAATCCATCGTTTTTTTGCACTCCACACCACCCCAGTTCAGACATGGCCATATGCAAATCAACCTTAACCCTGTGCCTCATGGGAACAGTCCAGCCCGAACTGCCAAGCCATGTCTTCCCTGGACCAGAATCAAGCATCCTAGGACCGGTTTCTGGCTATCAGCCGTCATCAGCCAGGATAGCTTGACTCCAGTGGTGTGGAGAGCACGAGACTCACGTCTGAGCATACCCGTCCCACTCGGAGTGACAAATGCAAAAACAACAGTTGATGGACATGCAGAATGCAGAACAATGTCATACATTCACCCCAGTACAGAGAGCTGGGCCTAAATCCATTGTTTTTCTGCACTCCACACCACCCCAGTTCAGACATGGCCATATGCAAATCAACCTTTACCCTGTGCCTCATGGGAACAGTCCAGCCCGAACTGCCAAGCCATGTCTTCCCTGGACCGGAATCAAGCATCCTAGGACCGGTTTCTGGCTATCAGCAGTCATCAGCCAGGGTAGCTTGACTCCAGTGGTGTGGGGAGCACGGGACTCACGTCTGAGCATACCCGTCCCACTCGGGGTGACAAATGCAAAAACAACAGTTGATGGACATGCAGAATGCAGAACAATGTCATACATTCACCCCAGTACAGAGAGCTGGGCCTAAATCCATTGTTTTTCTGCACTCCACACCACCCCAGTTCAGACATGGCCATATGCAAATCAACCTGGACCCTGGGCCTCATGGGAACAGTCCAGCCTGAACTGCCAAGCCATGTCTTTCCTGGACCGGAATCAAGCATCCTGGGACTAGTTTCTGGCTATCAGCCGTCATCAGCCAGGATAGCTTGACTCCAGTGGTGTGGAGAGCAAGGGACTCACGTCTGAGCATACCCGTCCCACACGGGGTGACAAATGCAAAAACAACAGTTGATGGACAGAATGCAGAACAATTACATACATTCACCCCAGTAAGTCCATCATCTTGTGTGTTTTGCTGTTCACCCTATGTGGGAATGGTATGCCCAGACTTGGGTCCCGTGCTCACTAAGCCACTGGAGTCAAGCTATCCTGGCTGAAGACGGCTGATAGCCAGAAAGCGGTCCTAGGATGCTTGATTCCGGTCCAGGGAAGATATGGCTTGGCAGTTCGGTCTGGACTGTTCCCATGAGGCACAGGGTCAAGACTGATTTGCATATGGCCATGTCTGAACTGGGATGGCTTGGTGAGCAAAATAACGATGGATTAAACCCAGATCTGTGACTGGGGGTAAATGTCTTGCCATTATGCAACATTCCATCCATCATCTTGTGTGTTTTGCTGTTCCCCCTATGTGGGAAGGGTATGCCCAGACGTGGGTCCGGTGCTCACTAAGCCACTGGAGTCAAGCTATCCTAGCTGAAGATGGCTGATAGCCAGAAACCAGTCCTAGGATGCTTGATTCCGGTCCAGGGAAGACATGGCTTGGCAGTTCGGTCTGGACTGTTCCCATGAGGCACAGGGTCAAGACTGATTTGCATATGGCCATGTCTGAACTGGGGTGGCTTGGTGAGCAAAATAACGATGGATTGAACCCAGATCTGTGACTGGGGTGAATGTTTTGCCATTGTGCAACATTCCGTCCATCATTTTGTGTGTTTTGCAGTATTCTGTAACTGCCACTTCCCAATCCCATCATAGAACTAAATTGCCTTATTCTATTTTATTAATATTCTTTTCCAGAGAAAATAACTCTGTTTGTACAATGAAAATTGAAAACATTAAAAATCTAATTACCATAACTGTTTCAAAACTAATCAAACAACCGCTCTCATAAATTAGAGATTTAATCTTTTATCATGACTCTTACCCTGCTTCAACGGGGAAACAATTCATAATCCACTTTATTTCTATGCCCTTCATTGGATTCCCTGATCTCCCCTATTCAGTCGTATTTCTTCAGTTAATTTTATAATGACACATTATTTATTTATAGCGTGTTTCTTTCTAAGAAAGATAAATCACATAAAAAATCTTTTACTTTTGTCTATTTTTAATTCTGCGTTAATCTTATTATCATTACTAAACATAGTTGCTCTCAACTAAATCCTTTGAATGCAAATAACAACAACAAACAACAATAGAGTACCACTAAGGCTGCAACTATTACGAATCTCATAGAAGATTAATCCCATATTAATCATTTACTTATGAGCTTCAGCCTTTAGATATACACATAGATAGGAGCACATACCATGTTATGCAACTACATTTTCATTTATAGATAACTAGCAGCCCGTCCCGACATTGTCTGGGTATGAATTGCTGCCGGCCAGTAGTATATTGTTTTGTAGGATTTCGTTTTGAGAGCATTTCTTATCTGTGACAGGCCTGTGAAACGCTCCGATTCACAGTGCACTGCTGATGTACTTAAGAGTGCGCGTTCAGTAGTGCGCGAACTCGACAACATGGCATGAGCACAATTTACATTACAGAAGAACACATTCATTTGTGGTAGGCACGGGGAGACAAAGCGATTTGCCTGGAATCACAGGATGTTGAGCTGATGCCGAGATTCAAACGTAGCTCCCAAGCTCTAAAGTTCGCAATTCTAGAACTTGTGGGGGGAGGTGTGTCTAAAAGTGAATGCCGGTGCTGGCCATCACTGAGAGAGGCATGTGCATTTTTCAAATCGGTGGTGAAAAAATATGAGTCTGTTGCTGGAGATGTGGGCCACCGTGCCACCAATGTACTTATCGGGGGAGGGTAAACACCCATTATTCCGCAACTTTCTTTCCGCATACCATCACTCCGCATACTTTCATTAAGAAAGTACCATGACTCTGCAATGCCATTATAACGCATGGCATTACATTTTATATGCTTTTACCACGCATATATTTACAACGAAATTCGTTGTAAATGCATGAATGGTAAAAGCATGTTTTTTTCTAATGTTTGGATAAGGTAAGTATGGGTATAGGGGTATATGTTTTGAGGTACTGAGGTATATGTTTTGGGGTGTTTGGGTATTTTAAGGGTTCAGATATAGTTTTGGGTTATGGGGTACAGGGGTAGTTTGAGGGTTTAGGGAGAGGTATGGGTTTTGGGGTACAGGGGTATTTTTAGGGTTCAGGGCTAGGTTTGGATTTTGGGGTATAGGGGTATTTTTAGGGTTCAGGGGTAGGTTTGGTTTTTGGGGTACAGTGGAATTTTAAGGGTTCAGGGCTAGGTTTGGGTTTTGTGGTACAGTGGTATTTTTAGGGTTTAGGGCTAGGTTTGGGGTACAGGGGTATTTTAGGGTTCAGGATAGGTTTGGGTTTTGGGGTACAGGGTTATTTTGATGGTTCAGGGCTAGGTTTGGGTATTGGGGTACAGGGGTATTTTTAGAGTTCAGGGGTAGGTTTGGGTTTTGGGGTATAGGGGTATTTTAAGGGTTCAGGGCTAGGTTTGGGTTTTGGGGTACAGGGGTATTTTAGGGTTCCGGGGTAGGTTTGGGTTTTGGGGTACAGGGGTATTTTTATGGTTATGGGGTAGGTTTGGGTTTTGGGGTACAGGGGTATTTTTAGGGTTGTGGGGTAGGTTTGGGTTTTGGGGTACAGGGGTATTTTAAGGGTTCAGGGCTAGGTTTGGGGTATAGGGGTATTATAGGGTTCAGGGGTAGGTTTGGGTTTTGGGGTGCATGGGTATTTATAGGGTTCAGGGCTAGGTGTTGGGGTACAGGGGTATTTTTAGGGTTTAGGGATAGGTTTGGGTTTTGGGGTACAGGGTATATTTATAGGGTTAAGATGGGTTAGTGTTTAAGGGTGTTGGGGTATTTTAAGGAGTAAGGGTGGGTTATGATTATGGGGTGCAGGGGTATTTAAAGGGAGCAGGGTGGACACCCGGAGCTGGAATGTACAGAACCTGGGAAGAAAAAACAATGAAATATTGGGCACAACGCTCGCTTTTTTTTTCCGTAATCCCGCGCCCCGCACACGCCCACGCCCCCAGCACACGCCCACAGCACACGATATGAGACATGGCATGAAGGGTGGAACGTACCACACGCCCCCAGCGTTTGTAATGCCCCCCGCACACGCCCACAGCACAACGCAGACACGCCCACAAGGGACTACTTTGCTGGCACGGTTCTTTTACCTTTTAAATGTATATAATGGGCGTCTGCATAGCCTATGTCCTTCTGCTGCAACTGCCCTTTCCAATGCTGTATTGGGTGTTGTGATTGGTGCTGTGGTTCCTGAGATTACCCACCTCAAATGTTTGGTCTCTCTCTTTATTATATTAGTATAGATAAACACACAATATGCCTGTTTAAATAGATATTAAACCATCCACCAATTGAAAGTTCATAGTCCAGGTTTTCCTTTTGTACATGCAGCAGATGAATTTCCAATGTCTCAATAATATTAAAGACCCCATAAATCACTACTCTTTTGCACATATAATAAAAAAATCAACCTATTAACAGTAAAAAAAATAAAAAAAATACATTCACTTTCCCAAGCAGTATAATTAAAGGAATTGAACTCACAAATTTTTATCTTTTGAATTCAAAATGAGCTTAAAAAGAGGTCCACTAGTCTTCACGTATAACAATAAACCTATTAATTTTTTTCATTAAAAAATAAAAAATAGTTATGTCTTCCCAAGTTGTATCATAAAGGGAATCAAACCAATGCATTTTCATCAAATGAGTTCATCCTACCTAGCACTGTCCACTGTTTTAAGCCATACCCCAAAAAGGAAAACAAACTCATGATTTTTAGGCCTATAAATTCAACTCACATGGTGATATGTTACTTCCCAAAAATATATTTTGAAAATAAAATGCTCAGCGTAAAGCACTTTAAGACGGTGCCAAAATTCATTTTTTTTTTTGAGGCCGGATTCAATGGCACTCAACTTTTGTACTCAAAAAACAAAAGGTGTGGAGGGTCGAGGGGATAGTTTAACGACCTGTCTACTCACTCCCCATATTGAAGATACATAACAACAAAAGAGTAGACCAAGTCTAAAAATGGTGTGTATCTGAACAAGCGACCGTGCAACAATTGGATATCTGTAGATGATACCAGAGACTGTTGCGTTACAGAGGTTTGAAAAAATCCCATCAGACCACCCAGTTGGCGGAATATCATCATTTGGGGATTTATAGGTATTCAAACCCTTTCCTGACCATTTAGTGCCAGGGTAACATAGAAATTCTATGTACATCGTTCCTCAGTGTAAAAGTGTTGATAAAGTGCAGTGCTCAAATTATAATAATAAGTAAAATTGACTACTAAGACTAAAGAATTTTTCAGTTAGTAGTCTGAGTGTCAAAAGTTTAAAAACACGCCTGGCAGTTTAAGATGAATACTGCCCAGTGGCGCTAAGCAAGATGGTCGACATGTTTCAGCCAATAGGGGAACTACCCCGGCTTTCTTCAGGACCTTTCATATAAGCTTGCTACTGCAACTGACAGTAATATGTGACATGAGGAACATTAGAAATTGTGCTTATGAGAAATCACATATCTACCAGGAACCCTGCGTTTCCCAATGTTCGCTGGAGGAAGGGAGACAAGGCTTCTTCCTATCGTGAGACAAAAGGTAACACAATCAAACAGGACAGGACTCAACTTTTATATCCACCAGACTTCACTTTTACATAGAATATTTGCATTACCACCTCCAATTCTATTTCCTTTCACATGTTCTATCCACCACAACCTAATGACATTAATATCCGCTCCATGATGCTATGAATTAATATCTTCAGCAATAGGGTATTTTTATCCCCATTTTTAATTGCTCTCAAATCGTCCTGCCATCTAGGTTTCTAGTGGTTGCACCAATGTAAAATGTCTCACAAATGCATTGAAAAAACAGACACAATCTTTGTTTTTACAATTCATAAAAGATTCTATCCTATATTCTTTTAACATATTATTGACATTAAGTTATTGAATTCCATTCAACACATATTTGCAACATATGCCAACCAAACATCTGTAACACCTTTCAGTTCCTTTGGGAGCCAGTTTTTATTGTCAATTCCTTGACCATAATGGCTAGTATCACTCGGACTCAAAATAGTTTGCAAAGGTTTTGTTCTATGATATGGGATCAGGTGGCAGTATCCTATAAACCGATTAATACCCTCATCATTTTTAAGGATACTGTAATGTTGTTTAAAAAGCTTTACTATCTCCTTGTGTTCTTAATTATTTGTGGTGGTGAACCTAATTTTACCTATCTTATCTTTTTAACCAATGTTAGGTTTATCTCATAAAAGTCTCTCTTTCCTCATTTGCTTGACTTTCTGATATGTTGACTTTAGATTTCTCATAGGATAGGCTCTCTAAATAAAATAATTAGTAGCAAGATTCTCTTCCTTCCTAATTATTACTGGTCCACTACAGTTCCTTTTTAATCTTAAAAGTTGCCCATATGGTATATCTTTCTTCTGACTATAAGGATGACCAGAATTGTAGTGAAGAGTACTATTTAAGGCAGTAGGTTTTCTAAATGGTTTAAGTAATTTTTGTTGTCATTAATATGCACATCCAGATTTATAAAATGGATGCAAGTATCACTGTATTCTGGTATAAGTTTAATGATGCAGTCATTATTATTTAGAAACTGAATATTATCTTTCAGATCTTCTGCATGGCCTTGCCCTATCATAATGATATAATCAATAAATCTGATCCATAATATTATGGATTGATACTTATTTGCTAGATTGTCTTTCCAGGCATGCTCCCTCTTATACTAACACATGAAAAGGTTGGCATAAGAGAAAGCAAACCTAGACCCCATTTCTGCTCCTCGTATTTGTTAATACAATTCTAAGTGGTGGTAAAAAGAAGTTATTATTCAAAGTGAATTCAATGAATTCAACAATCATGTTTACATGTTTACTTGTTGTAAATAACTGGTTGATTTCCCTGCAAACAATATTTTCAAAGCAGTGATGCCTCTAATATGATCCATAATGGTATAAAGGCTTTTGACATCCAACGTTACAAGAAGATAATCCTTTTCCTATGTCACATCATAGAGTCTCCTGAGGACATATTTTGTGTCATACACATAAGATGGAACCTCTAGAACCATTGGTACAAGACAAATATTTATGTTCAATTCAATTCAAAATCCTTTATTCGACTGTCAGAGAAGCAGTCATAAAAGCACAAAAATACATTATTATACAATTCATGCAAGATTTTTAAAAACACACAATTTTTTATGAGTTGGCAGTTCACGAGAGAGTTAAAAATGCGGTAAGTTAAAAATGCAGTAGGCCAATGTAAAATGAAAATAAAAATGAAAATGCCTGTTTAAGACATCATTTCATTTTTAGTGCAAGTCATCTAGGGATCATCCTTCCATGCTTAGCCTGAACTTCCGGGCTGTTTTTAAAAACTCACAGATAAAAAAGGTACTGTCATCAGGTAGCATCTGAAGATATAAAAGTGCAGGCTTAATCTGTACAAAATTCAGCTTTTTAAGCAAGGGTTTTAAAAACATTTGTCTTGGACTTGAATAATAAGGACATAGAAATAAAAAGTGAGCCAGGTCTTGCGGAGACATGTTGTCGCAGCCGCAAGCTGGCAACACTTTATTTATGTTTTCGGGCACTCTTTCTGTTAAAGATCCAATGCCTGAGATTATGGTCCTACATGGAGGAAATGTTTCCCCTATATGTACCTTTTGAAGAATATAAACTATTGAAATCTTTGGTGTCTTTAGGTCCAGATATTTGTACTCTTCCATGTCTTGTACAGTCCCTTTGAACCATTTCATCAGCAATGTATGTAATTCAACCTGTGCTGGTTTTACCTTTGGAATATTGGTTGCACAGTAGTCTAACTTAGTGTTCAATTGTCTTAAAGCTTTACAGTTATAACTTTCAAAGTTCATCACCACCACTTTACCACCCGTGTCAGCTTTTCTCATAATGATTGATAAATCAGGTTGCAAAGCAATAAGTTCCATTTTTATTTGTCAGGTTCTCATGATGTGTATTCCATTTGATTTTACTCAAATCTTGTAACATGCATTTATGAAGAACATCAATTAAATTATCATTAGATAGTTATTACATAAATGTTGATTTTTCTTTTAAGCCACTGTCAGTAATGTTGGTCTCTTCCACATTCAATAAAGTTGCTAAACAATGCAAATCAGAAGTGTCTCCTTTTTTGTGAACCACAAAGCAATTATATATCCTCCAGATCACCTACTGTTACAGTGGAAATTTGTAATACATATGATACAAATTTATATTTGGTAGGGTTGTTCTCAAAAACTTTTTTCAACTTAATATTATGAACAAACCTAAATAAACCTACTTTAACCCCCAGAGTATTTCCATGTCTACTTGGTGCAAAGGATCAACCTTTATTTAGGTGTTCCAATTCAGATTTTCTTAATTCACTACTCAATAGATTTATTGCATGGTTCTCATTTTCTTCTGTAACTGCTTCTTTTGAGATCTTCTTTTGGCTCTGCCTTCTATTTCTCACTGACCTTTCTGTTATTCTTCTCACTCTTTGTGTTCTTTGTCTTGTGTGTCTTGTCTGAGATCGATCTTGTTTGAAAATTCTGCTTTCTTTCCACAAAACGCATTCTCTTCAGTTCCTCTAGAAAAGAGGACCTTGTTTGAGGTTCTACTTTCTCTTCTAAACTGTTAGCTCTTGTTGAAATTCTCTCACAAGTAGTCGATTCGATTGAGCAGCACCCGCAAGATAACCATGCTGAAGTTCAGAAGGTGGATTTTTCTTTTTTTTTTTAAGATCTGTTTTATTGGCATTTGGAGAAAAGTAACATTTCCACATTAATTACAGTTTCATATCCATAGCAGGGATGTTATTGCAGACATAATTTCTAACATTTCTTTTACTGTCACATTAGTTGTGTACCTCTGAGTCAAGATATCAGCCCACTACATCAGTGAGATCATGGTTGTTAATTCTAACATGATCTTCACCTCTGGCTTTATGTTAACAATAAATTAACCTCTCACCGTGGCAGAGTGCTTGAGAGTGAATGGCTGGGTTTGTTATCCTCCCTAAAAAACATTTAGCTACGTTTTTGGGTGTGTAGTAAATGTCCTCTCTAATGCTCTTCACTAGATAGACTGTTCTTTGTCATCTGTGACATAATAGAAAGCCTAGGTGACTCTCTGGCTCACAGTGTCTCTCTCTACCTGACTGGGGCAGTTGGTTAACTCAGGCTGAGCTGTTAACAGCTAGCTCCTGGTGGGGTTCTACTTCTGTACTTATCACCTTGGAAGGAACTTACAATAAAGGAACTTACATACACAGTGGACTGTGCATCTTCCTTTACTACAGGGTGCATATGTGACTGCCATATCATAGTTCAGAAAATAAACAGGAGAGAGAGAAAAATCTAATGTAAAAAAGGAAATAAGAAGGAAAACTAACTCAGTGCCTCCATAAACTTTTTTTTTTTTTTTTTTGAAAAAGACCTTTATTGCGAATGTTGTCAACTGGCAGAATACAAATGTCATTGCAGTTCGACTGTACAGTGCATCAAAGTTTACACAAGTTCCAAGAGCAAATTCGCTGCACCCAATACACAGCCTGTGTGCCGACATCCCGGAGGCCCAGCAGCGTAACTCGATGTCATAACTTAATCAAGAACAATGTGATCGTGCACTGTTGGCCCCCAGCGTAGCATCAAGACAGTCGACAGTCAATAAATGGAGGCATAATAGTACGGTCTTTCATGAACCAGGAAAGGGCAGGAAAACAAAAGTGGAAAAGGGAAAAACTAACCCAAACTACCCCCAAGCACCCCCCAGGCCCACCCCGTTTGCTATTGAGTACCGTGAAGGAGTCCTAGTGACGCTTCCTGTGTGCGTGATGTCGTGTACGTGCCATGTATGTTCTGCACCCGTCCCCCGCTAGCCCTGTCCCCTAAGCCATGATACACCAATCCCCCCGTCCCCGTCACTCGCCTACACTATCCCTGTACCCACCTCCCCCCAGAGGAACTCTAAAGCCCCCCCTGCGGTAATTGCCTCCGTTCTATAGCAGTATCTAACCCCTCATCCTGAGGGTCCACGTCCTCCGACATGCCACTGTCGTCCACCTCCCCCTTTTGCTGGTACTCCTTGTAGAGCTCCCAAAAGGACTTCGGTCTACTCTTGGGCGGCAGCAGCTCGCTGTACAATTCCGTCTGTGTGCAAGAGTATTGGAGATCCCTGAGCCATCTCGTCTTGGTGGGGAGAGGACCGCGCATCCAGCACGCAGCCACCACCCTTCTGGCCAGTAGCAACGCTACGTCTACTAATCTGCGCAGCGCAGGAGCCAACGGCTTGGAGAAGCCCAGTAGCGCAAGCGATGGGGATCTCAACAGTGGTTCCCCTATAATCTGTCCCAACTCCGCGAAGACCTCCTCCCAGAACGCACTCACTCCCGGACACAGCCATGCTAAGTGAAGGAAATCAGCGGACCCAGTCCCGCAGCGCTCACACTCCGGGGAGCCACGTAGGCCGTAGCGGTGTAGCCGCTCCGGTGTATAGTAGACTCTCTGTAGGAATTTGAAGTGCACCAAGCGGTGTCTACCATTAAGCGAGACCCTGCGAGTGTTGGCGCAGCAGTAGCGCCACATAGCATCGTCTATGGGGGTTTGGAGATCCGCTTCCCACGCCGCCCTAGGGGCCGAAGTAGTTAATGCCTGAAATGAAGGCCCAAGCCTGTTAACCGCAGAGATCAATTTGGCCGGAGCTTTCGTTCTGATGATGTGCGTCAGTTCTGGGACCTCTTCAGGCTCCTGTAGCGCGGGGCCCAGTATTACTCTGCAGGCCGACCGTATCCTGTGATACTGAAACTTCTGCAGCAGCGACGGAGCCGGGGCGACAGGGGGGAGTTGTTCCCAGGTTTTCAGCGCTCCGTCCAAGAACAAGTCCTCCATTGTGTGCACGCCCAGGGCCTTCAAGGCCTCTGTCACCCCCCTCTCATTGAGCGGATCCAACCACAGGGCCCAGGCTACCGGCATCTGCGGGGAGTACAGTAAGGGACATCCCCTTTCTCTCAGCAGTGCTTGCCACGCATGGTTCGTCGCCTTAAGCGAGTCCATTCGCCCAACTGCTCGGTCTGTTGGGAGACAAATCGTGGCGGGTAAGGGAAGTGGGTCGGCGAATAGCTTCTCCAGTATGAGATGCGGAGTGCGGGCATCTCCATGGATCCAGGAGTGTAAGTGGGTCGCCTGTGCCACCCGGTAGTAGCGCTCCAGGTCCGGCGCCCCCAGGCCCCCCATTTCACATGGGAGCGTGAGTGTCGTCCACTTAACACGAGGTTGCTTTCCGCCCCAGGCGAGCTTAATCAGGACTTGGTTCAAGCGCTTAAAGAACGATTTCGACAAGACCACCGGAATATTAACAAAGAGGAAGAGAAACCGGGGGAGTACCACCATCTTCATAAGGGCAATCCTGCCCAACAAGGAGAGTGGGAGCTTAATCCAGGCGTCCACATCATCCTCAAGCTTGGTAAACGCAACCCCATAGTTATCGCGGATCAGGATCTCTGGGTCCGTGTGGAGACGGATGCCCAGGTATCTCACTGAGTCGTCCGTCCACTGTAAGGGATACTCCATCTCAAACGGCCGCGTGACTGGGGTCAGGGGGAAAGCAATGGATTTATCCCAGTTCACTTTGAGTCCCGACAGCGCCCCAAATCGGACCACCTCCCTGAGTATCGGTGCTAGATTAGTGACCGGATCTCGTACGTACAGTAAGGTGTCATCTGCATAAGTGGAGATGCCAATCTTGTATGTGGGGAAGCTGACACCCTCCAGGCTATGATATTCTCGCATGGCACACGCTAGTGGCTCAGCCACCAATGCATATAACAGGGGGGACAAGGGGCATCCCTGTCGGGTGCCTCTACCGATGTGTATCGGTGCCGAGACCCCGTCGCCAAGACGCAGGCGGGCTGAAGGGTGATGATAAAGAGCCCCTATTCTCTGAAGAAACGGCTCTCCCAGCCCCAGTTTGCGCAGGACCCTGATCATGAACGGCCATTCGACAGAGTCGAACGCCTTCTCCATATCTAAGAATATCGCCAAGGCGGGGTTCTCCTGCTTCACATGCTGTATCGTCCCCAGCACCGTGCGGATATTATAGGTTAGGTTCCTGCTAGGTACAAAGCCCGATTGTTCCGGCGCCACTAAGTCCGGGACCAGCAGCGCGAGTCTGTTAGCTAGGACCTTCGCGTAGAGTTTCGCGTCCACGTTCAGCAAGCTGAGCGGGCGGTACGACCCACATTGGTCCGGGGGCTTCCCTGGTTTCGGGATCGTGACTAGCAGCGCTTCCCGCATTGAGGCCGGCATTTCGCCCTCTTCGCAGACTGTGTCAAAGAGGGCAAGCAAATGTGGGAGTAAGAGGTCCTTGAAGGCTTTGTAAAAGCCGGCCGTGAGACCGTCAGAGCCCAGAGCGCTCCCCGAACGCATGCCACTCAGTGCATCCAGAATCTCATCCTCATGAAAGGGGGCCATCAGGAATTCCCTGTCTGAATTCTTAAGGAACGGCATCGAGATGTAATCTAAATAATCCTCTATCTCGGTTTCCACACCCCCCGCCCTAGAACGGTACAGGTCCGAGTAGTATCGGCGGAACGTCTCCAATATTTGGTCCTCCTCAATCACTCGGACGCCCTCCGGAGTCTGCAATTCATCTACCACCAACGGTTTACGGGACCCCCTGGCCATACGCGCCAGCAGGGCCCCCGGCCTCTCCCCCTCTCCGTAAGCCCGAGCCGTGGCATACTTTCCCATATAGAGAACTTCCCTATCCGCCAGCGCGTGATATTCCGCTAACATGGGCGCTAGGTCTCGTCCCGCCTCTCCCTTCGGGTCCGTCAGTTGTTCCCTCTCCAGGGTCGCAATCTTGTTCTCGAGTGTAGAGAGATCCCTTCTAATGGAGCGTAGGACACTGGAGTGTTTGGACATGGCCATCCCCCTGATATAGACCTTGAAGGCCTCCCACACGGTGAAGAAGCTATCTACGGAGTTAGTATTGGTGGCGAAAAACCTTTCTATGTCTTCCGCTAGTTCCCCGCGGAAGGCGTCATCAAGGAGCGCATAGGGCGGGAAACGCCAAGTATATGGCGGGATCCCCTTCCTAGCAGTGGAGAGACTGAGCAAGACCGGGGAGTGATCCGATAACGTGCGTGGGAGAACCGTACACGAGCTGATGCCACCCAGCATCGAGGAGGAGGCGAGCCAGTAGTCTATCCTAGTATGTATGTTGTGGTATGCGGAGTAGTGCGTGTAACCGCCCTGCGTAGGGTGCTGTTCCCGCCAAACATCCACCAGGTCCAGCTTCGTCATTTCCGCTCTCATGTAGACAGCAGACGCAACTGGTCTCCTAACAGGGCCCGCCGAGCGGTCCTTGTCGGGGTCAAACACAAAGTTGAAGTCCCCCCCCCATAACATTTTGGTGTATGTGTGTGATCTACAGGTAGCTGACAATGCTGTGTAGAACTCCGGGCTGTCATGGTTAGGGCCATAAACATTCACCAGGAGCAGGTCCAACCCCCTCCCCGTGCACTTAGCCACTACATATCTACCTTCAGTGTCCACAGATAGAGGGGTAAGTTTCAACCTCGATGCAGGGTTAACCCAGGTGATTACCCCGCGGGCGTGTGAGGTGAAACCCGCTACCGCTATATTCCCTGCCAACCCTCTGACTTGTAACATCCTACTGTGGACAGGCAGGTGTGTCTCTTGTAGCAGGGCTACATCCACTTGGTGCCTATTTAGGAAGCTCAGCACCTTCCGTAGCTTTCGGTGGTCATTCAGCCCTCGCACGTTCCAGGTTAGCAGGGACAGCGCGCGTATCGACTGCGGGTGCTCAGACACTACAGCCGCAGACATCTTGAATCATAGCACGCCATATTGACTCCATCGGGAGGGATCGGACCCCCGAACAGTACATCAACACACAAGGCAGGCAGACAGTCACCCCGCTCACTCGCACACACCATTCGCCAGATATTCATAGCAAACCACAGGCCCTTCAATTCCCGAACAACAAACCCCTCAACTTTCTTCCATCCACCCTCCCCCCTGACCCCGCCCCACCCACAGCTGACCACCCCCAACCCGGCCAGACAGTACCCTCCACAATTCCCCATCAACTCAAATACCCCAAAGTAGCGGGCGATACTAGTCCCAACTCCCTGGGGAGTGCCTCAGCCAAAAGCTCAGGGGCAAAGCGTGCCGAAACTTCGTAAGAACCACCAGTGGTGTAAAAGTTCTCTTATCTCCAGTTCCGTCCCCCCGCACAGCCCCCCCGTGTTGCAATGCCTCAAATTGAATTCACTTGGGTTCCCCCCCGCCCCCCAACCCGTCTCTGGGCATAACATAGTGATCTCCTCACCAGCATTCGTGGATCGGACCAGTAACAACAAGGCGGTATAAGTCGTTGTGACGCGCCTCCGCCCGACTCTCAGCCATTGTCTCTAGTTGAGTCCAGGCCACATCCCCTAACAGGGAGACTCAGAGTGCATCCACAGTATCTTATCCAACAAACACACTACTACAGAAAAATAAAGCAGGTGCGATGCCTCAGTCCTGTTCCTCCATCGCTGACGCCTCCTCCAAGTCCTCTCCGTGCCGCTGTCGGTGTTCCTTGCGTTCTTTGGCCCAAGTTTTCAGTGATTTCTGCAGTTCCTTCGGGTCCGTGAAGAAGTACGATTTTCCGCCGGTGTTAATCCTCAATTTGGCCGGGTACAGCATTGCATAGTCTAGGCCCAGCTCGCGCAGCTGCTTCTTGTGCGGTATGAACTGGCGGCGTTCCTCCTGTACTTTGGCCGTGAAGTCGGGGTACAATGATATCTTCATACCTTCCAACTGTAGTTGTCCTTTCTCCCGAGCTAGTCGCAGGGCCGTGTCTCTGTCCCTGTAGTTTAGGAGTTTGGCAATGATGGGTCGAGGAGGCAGACCAGGTTGGGGTTGAGGGCCCAAAGTGCGATGCGCTCTCTCCACTATGAACATTGGGGAGAAGGCCTCCTCCCCAAGTAGCGTTTTCAGCAGGCGTTCCACGTAGAGCTCCATCTTGCCCGTCTGAGTTGATTCCGCCACTCCCGTTATGCGAATGTTCGATCTGCGGGAGCGCGCTTCCAAGTCCTCGGCCTTATCACGGATCACTTGGAGCAGCCTGCCGAATTGTCGGCGGTCTTTGTCCCACTCTGTCTGTGCCTCCTCCGCTTCCGTGAGGCGCCGTTCTGCCATGTCGAGGCGCTCAGCATGTTTGTCCACCCGTTCCGCCATGCGGTCCATGCGGTACGATAAATCGTCGATCTTGGAGCCCACCGCTTCTATACTGTTCTGGATTCCTTTCTCCATCGCCGCCAACAGTTCTCTCAGGTCCGCAGGGGTCGAGGACGCTGCGGCACCTTTCGGGGAGGCCTCTACCGCCTGTGACTCCGGCCCCCTCGTTTTCCGGCGGTCAAACGAGAGTTTCGCTTGCGTTGCATCGTTTTTCCCCATGGTGAGGATCCAACACCAGTGCGGATCTCACCCTGCAGATGTCCAGACAGTGCCGCAAGCGTAGAGTACCGCACACTCCTTCGTCCCCGCTACGGCGGCACTGGCGAGCCTAAAATGGCGGCTGCGTCGCAGAAGTAACCTCCGGGGTGCTCCTCGTGTCGGGGTTCGCCAACCACCCAGCACAGTATCTGGCCTCGACTAGCGTACTAATGGTAGTGTCCCTGCAAGCGTGTCTGCCCTGCGCCTGGTTTTCCAAGTGAACCTTGGCGGGCATGCGAATCGTGCCCCGCCCCAGTATCTGCGTGCTGCACTCTCCGGCTCCTCCGGGTGACAAGGCCGCACGTCAGGTGACGTCGTGCGGCCAGCTCCGCAGGGCAGGTCGCGGCTTCAGGCCTGGTCCGCGCCTCTCTCCGTCGCCAATCTTGTGCGGGTCGTTACCCACAGCCACCGGCGCTCCGGGCCACTCAACCGGGTCAGGGGGCTACCGGGGGTCACCAGGCACCGAACCCAGTCAATTCGGCATTAAGCAGGATAGTTTTGCAGGATTATTAAGGGGCTTAAGCGAGGAGCCGAGAGCTCACACGTCCGCCATCGACGCCGGCTAGCTCCGCCCCCCCAGTGCCTCCATAAACTTGATGCACAACTAACAACTGCAAGCCTACCAGGGTTCTTTGGTCGTTGCCATTAACAAATGCAATGTGATTAGCGCTACTAAAAGGTCTAGGGGACCTCCAGAGTGGGGGGGGAAGAATAGGGGAAAACCAAGAGAGCCCCATATAATTAGGGGCAGGGACCAGCAACGGACATATCCATGGAGGCATCCTAGTAGTGGCCAGATATAGGGGGCCTAACCCAGTCCGTTCCCCCGGGGCTCAATCTCGCCCAAGCACCACGCCAGTCAGCTAATTATATGGGGTTGTGTGCCTATCCTGAACCCTCAAAGTCAGTCATGCTCGTTTGTGACTCTTGATGCGGCGTGTTGCATGTATCCCATGCTCACAGTATGTCCGACCACGGCTCAGCCAAAGGCTTGACCCTCTTCGTAATCTTATCCTCCCTGATCAAGGCCTTCTCCTCTGCTCTAGCACAACAGGATACATCAGTTTCCCAGTCTACGACCAAGGGACTCGGCTGTGCCTCCCCCTAAGGGCTATTCATCTCTTAGCCAAGAGGAAAGCCAGATCTACAAACCTGTGACCCATTTTGGGGGGTTTTGGTCTCAGGAAGAGGCCCAAAAGGCACACCTCGGGGGAGTATACTAGATTGGAGTTCAAAAGATGGATGGGCAACAAAAATGCCTTAAAATGTTATCTTGTTGTAGAGGTCAACTGGTTGGCTCAGTCTTCTGATAAATTGGAGCTCATTCTTTTAGCACGGAGAATGATATTTACTTTTCTTTTTGATTGCAAAGTGGGAGGATTTTGTAATGTGAACTAAGTTACAATCTTGCATAGTGTTAATGGAAAGACTGAAGAATGTTACATTTTTTTATAACACACAACAAATCTCGAACTGCGCATATATTTCTAAATATATCAATGCTTAGGAAAGCACAAATGAAGCTCCTTCTTGTGTAATTCTGAAGTGTGATGGAAACAAATATTTTAATAGGATCAAAACAAATCAAGACCCTTCACTTGCTTCTGTACAGAGGAAAAATATTTGCTAGAACCAGATTTCCACACGTTATTGTTTGTGCACTTATGGCCTTATGAGTAAAGATCTGTTCCAGAGCAAATTTAGTGGCTGTTTCACTAGAAATGTGTGTCTGAAAATGACAGTTTGCTTCCACACCATGTTTTAGTAATACATTTGTGACAGTGTGCTCAAAAATGCACCATCAGTCATGTAGCACATCTCTGATGAATAACGGGATTGGCACGTTTGCTGCACTTTTAGATTTATATAACGCAAACTCGACCCGAAGGTATTGGAGAACTTAATATGAGCACTGGTTATGTTACACAAGGGCACATTCATTTTTGGGCTAGACATGGGAAGTTTAAGTGATTTGCCCAGAATCACAGGATGTGGATGCCCCGAGGCTCAGAACCTTGGTTTCCCAGCTCTAAAGCTGGCAATCTAGCCTTCAGACCACATCCTCTCACTTGTTCTTTGGGCCAAGCTTGGATTTTCACAATCCCTATGAATTCAGTGACTTAACCCCGATGTCAGCACCCCCACTCTGAAAACTGTTCCAGCACCATTGTCCCTATGTTTGCCTTCCTCCTTCAATCTCCCTTCCTGCTTTTCTCTCTCTCTTGTTCTGGGTCAAACAAAAGCCTATGCTGAACAATAAACTCTGGCCCCCAATGATGAGCGCCAAGGCCCACCACCTATGCAAACTGAGCACTTCAGGCCTTGAGGGGTGGTGTAAATATAGAACAGTGTTGTATCTAGTTATAAAAGTAAAGTTGGTACAGTCCGACCCCCTCTGTTCTGCCCCAGTTGGGCTGACCCTTCCCTACATGTCAACGTTCTAAGGCACACTCCTGTCAGTACTTGACAGCTGGCTCTGGGTAGGAAAACGCACAGACTTGTTTGCAGCTGAGACCAGCTCGGCTGCCGGCTGGGATCTAACTGCTGGACGGTCTTATCTGGACTCGCCCTATCTAGGCCTCCCATAATTAAGCTAAACCGCGGCCAAACATGCATTGTAAGATATCTGGTCCGAAACCAATTATGTGAGCAGCTTTTCTTCGGCGTACTCGGTGATAACGGCCCCGTCCAATTTACAAAAAGACAATCCGAGGCCGTTTGAGGCCACCCCGTGATTACCGCTGCATCCAGGACAGCACGACCGTCACTTCACTTCACGCACAGTTTTCGATGTTTTGCGGTCGCAACGTCATCTCTTGGACAACATGTTTATCGCAAGCTGAGCTCGGACCAAACTGCCGCTCCTTCTAGTGAGCAGGACTGCGAAATTGTAATGACAATAAATGTAACTGGGAAAGTTAAGATGCGCGTCATTGCGCGCCTTTCACTGGTGAGTAAAACCGGACACGGAGCCTTAGGCATAGAGCAGGTGTGATGGGCCAAGGACTCGGGGGTTCAAGAGCAGTGGAGACTGGAGAGCTGTTAGTAAGGCCAAAGCGGCCGACGTTGGAGCAGGGGAAGCAGGTTCGAGTCCGGCGGAAGGCTCAAACATCCTGGGATTCTGGGCAAATCACTTAAAAATAAGATTTAAAATAAAAGAATGCGTCCGTCTGTAATGCAACTGGAGGCCATGTAAAGCGCTCTGATACCTTCGGGTCGAGTGCGCGCTATATAAAACAGCGCTATATAAAACAGCAACAAAATAAAAGTGGAGAGCTGCTATTAAGGGCAGACACAGGGGAACAAGTGAACCCGCGCTCTGAAGACAGAAAAGATCGGGAAGGGGGAGGACAGGATGATAGACGGTACAAGGTAGGGCCCTGCAGGAAGAAAATGAGGTGGAGGGGAATCGTTGGGTAAAGGGGTGGTGGGAATTGCAGAAAGAACATGTGAAATTGAATCGAAACTCCAAATTGAAAAGCGAGCGAGAAGCAGGGGCGATGAAGTAGGCTGGGACAGGAAGGAAAAACGGCGGAGCATGTCGAGGGAGGGGGAGTGGCGGCTGCTCGCGGGAGGGGCAGAGCTGACAGCAGCACCAGGGTAGTGCGCGGATGAGCGGTCCTTGAAGAGCCACAGCTGGAATCCCGCTGGGTCTAACTGGTTACCAGTGGCGAGAGGCGCTATCCGCTCTGCTCTCGGCCCTTGAACGGCCGGTGCGAGGGAGGACACCCGGTGTAGGGGGGCAGTGAGCAGAAGAGCGGGGAATGCGAGATGCCAGTCTCTGACAACACGGACAACTCAGGTAAGGCGGGTCAGGGGCTTTAAAGTGGGCCGGGTCCTGCCGGTGCTCAGCACCGACAGTTTTTAAAAGAAGGAGCCGCTATCGAACTCTCCATTTTTACCCTCAGGTTGGAAAAAAACGTAACTCTCCAATAGTACAACCGTCACTGTCTTTGGTGTAACTCCAAAGAGACTCGTTTTTTTTCAGTTTAATATGCGCAAACTTGGAGTCTTTACATCAGCACTGGTTACACTACACAAGGACATATTAATGTTTTTAATCACAGCACGTCAGGCTCAAACTCGTTTTCTCAGCTCGAAAGTCGGCAACTCTAGCGTTATGCCACAACCTCGCCCACAAGAGCGAGTTGCATTTTCAATATTATATACAACGAAGTGTGGGGCTGTTGCTTATTTATCTTGTGCAACTAATAACCATTGATAAAGCCAATAGTCCTGTCTTGTTGTAGGTGTAATATTACTTGTTGTGTTAAGTGTCTGGATGAATGGACATGCAGCAAAATCCCAGTGGGGCAGCACACCATGCTAAATACAGATTTGTATCCTACGCGTTTTAAGCCACGCCCTTAATTACTGCGGCCACGCCCCTATGAGAGACCCCCTAGTTTTTGTATACCACTTGAAGCCCTAGACCGCTGGTCGGTAATTCCTTGCCAGGCTGCAACACTCCCCTATCTGGCACAGTTATGTGCGGGAATTCTTTCAGGTCATGATGCGGCATGATAGTTGCGTGCATAGCGCTTACTTCGCTGCTTGAAGCTCATCCCAAGCGCTAAAGGGGGTTACAAGATAGAGAGATATTGGAAGAGAAGGGACTCCCATGGAAGCGAGGTTGAAGGTCCAGGCGAAAGAAAGGAAGGGCACGCACGTCATGCTGGTGGCAGTGCAGTGCTTACACCACGTAACACAGTTTAACAGCTCTAACGAAGAGAAGAAAGGGGAAGGGCGGACCATGCAACGAAGAAAGGGCTCCCGAGGTGGGAGATGAAAGAAAGAAAAGTCAGTGGCAGAAAAAAATATTTCACGCGGGCGTCAGTCAGATCAAGACCACTGCAGTCTGCAAACACGGTTTACCCCCACTTAATAGGAGTACTAATTTTAACCAGAAAACTAGAACAACATAGTAGTATATTTGACTTAATAACGGTGACTTTTTTTTTATAGCTCAGGCGACATGTTGAATCGCCCCTGGCGCCCACGTACCAGGTTCTTTTCTATGAACAAACTCTGCGGTTTCCCTTCATAGTGCAAGCTGCCCAGCCGAGGCGTCGTTAGTGCATTGTCTGGAGATCACGCACTTCCTGTGCCACAATCAGAGCTTTATTTGCCAATGGTGGGGCACGACGAGAAAGCGCGAGACGCTCATAAAAAACCCGAGCATCTTTACATTGGAAGGGATGCTAGTTTGCCCAATTCCCTATCTATAAATAGCAGCCTTTCAAGTCCTGTCGGTTTTAGCAAAGATATGAGTTGAAGCCTCCGGGAGTAAACGATGTGCTTAGGATCATACAGTGTGGCGAAGTGGGGAAGCCGGGATTGGAATTTACTTTGTCTAAGTGGGGAATCCAGGATTGGAACCCAGATGCTTGGTCCCTCACCCCACAACTCAATGTCCTCCAGGTGGAGGCACCCGACTCCACCACAGTGCACTTTAAATTGAGCTTTAATACCCACAAATCCATATATAATTTTGCGACCAACAATGGACAGCGCGCCAAAACTTTTCAAACACTCACCCCCAAATCCAACGCGTCCCCGCAAGGATGTTAGCATAGCAGACCCGATAATAGCTAATTTATCCCCCACACCCGGAACTAGCCCGATGATGAGAGAGAGCCGGGGTGTGGGTTCATCGATTGCCCCTAACACAGACTTAGCTCTTTGTAAAGTCCTCACTTGGAACGTGGCAGGTCTAAACGCTAAGGCTTTAGACCCAACATGGCAAAGATTCATTAAACAACATCACATCCTAGGACTTCAAGAAACGTGGGATACAACACACAGTTTTTCCCTGGATGGTTTCTGCAGCTTTTCTACACCGGCAGTTCCAGGTGTAAGAGGGAGAGCAAAGGGTGGATTACTCACCTTGTGTTCCCTGGATCTAGTAGGGGTTTTCAAAAAACTAGATACCGCATCAACAAATGCCCTTGCGGTGGAGTGGACCCTCCCTAACTCAAAGATTTTTTTGCTGATTAACTTTTATAACTCAAAGGAGTCCGCCATTGTAAATGAACATCTGATCTTTCTGTTAATTTTTTTGTCAGCCTATAGGCGTGATTGCACTACCCTCCCGGAACTGGTTATTCTGGGGGATTTTAACATTCACCCTTGTGAGGGAGGTTGTTTTAATGATAGATATGGGGGTATACCATCTGAAGCCATTCCTCATTTTGAGCATACAACCGAAGGCGAGTACCTAGAGTCCCTTCTAGCCAACCTAAACCTCTTCGAATTCGACCAAGGCATTAGCGAGCCTAGAGCCCCAACTTTTGTTGGGAGAGATGCCAACACTGTCCTGGATTATATCTTTGTTTCAAATGGGGCCTTGGCAAAGGCACATGAGTACAGCGTGGTTGACCTTATTTCATCGGATCATTACCCTGTCCTCCTGACCTTGGACCTAGACTGCTTCCGTACTGGCACCCCGCCAAGTATGGCAGCCCCAAAGAACTTGAAATCTAAAGAGCAGGGAAGGCGCCTGAAATGGGAGATGATTGCTCCAGGTGAATTTTTTCATTCAATCGCCCAAGAATCGGGGGCCAGTTTGGCAGTGTGTTTGGACCCAACTGCTGAGGGCCCTAAGGTTTTGACCGCTTATGAGGAGATCTGTTCCAGGATCAGTAAGAATTTGGAAAGAAGGTCAGCTGGGCAAGGGAATACAAAGACCCATAAATGGTTCAATAAGGAATGTTCAAGGACACATAGTGCTCTGATGAAAGCCATTAAACAAAAACCCAGAGACACGTCATTAGTGGCCAAGCTAAGGAGGGAATACAAAACCATAATCCATAAGCGCAAAACCCAAATTAAGGAGGAAGCTTGGAATAGCCTTTTATCTGTGGATGTGCTGAGAGACAGCAAAAAGTTTTGGGCCATTGTAAATCAGCCCTTTTTTTCTGACAATGGGCCAACGGATTTAGACTGTGTCATAGAGGATAACAGATGGCTAGCCCATTTTGGCAAAATCTATGAGTCTATAGTCCCTGCCTCAACTGCCAAAACCTATGACCTCTCCAACTTGGTTATGGACTTTAACACCATGGAAGTCGAAAGGGCGATTAGAGACACCAGTAAACACAAGGCCCCGGGACCCGATGGGGTACCAGCAGATCTCTATATACAGTACCCACAATTCTGGTCAAAAATTTTAACCAATGTTTTTAATGCTATTCCGACAGCTGGCTTCCCACCCTCTTGGTCTACCCTATAATTGTGCCTATATTCAAGAAAGGAAACAGGGCGGACCCGGCCTGCTATAGACCAATCTCCCTGTTGGACTCTGCCGTTAAGATCTTAGGCATAGTCATCTTGCACAGAATGGAGGATTGGCTGGAGGAGAGCGGGATCCTTTCAGATTTGCAGTACGGGTTCAGGGCACACAGAGGGACAATTGACCAATGTTTGAACCTTCATCTAATTATTAGCAAATACACTGTGGTGAAGGGGGGGCTTCTTTATTTGGGGTTTATGGACCTATCCTCCGCTTTTGATTTGGTTAATCGCTCAAAATTATGGACCATTTTACGAAATTTGGGGTTGGACACTACCTTGGTTAGTTTTTTACATGACCTGCATTCTAATTTGTTTGCGTCTGTTAGGGCATCAAGGGATGGTAGGTGTACAGCAAAGTTTAGATCAGGGAGAGGGGTCAGACAAGGGTGCATCCTGGCCCCTCTTCTCTTTACACTGTACATCAACGCCTTGGGGAAATTTCTGAACCCAGCCACCCCGGACATTCCGCGTATGGGGGGGCTGCCTATCCCGGTCCTCCTATACGCGGATGACGCTGTTCTTATAGCGCGGACTGGCATAGGTCTCCAAAGACTTTTGGACCACTTCGGCCTTTTTATGGAAGCCCTTGATCTAAAAATGAACACCGTCAAGTCCCATGTCATGGTCGTTGGCCCCCGAAAGAAAAATATGAAGATTAGATCCTTCAGCTCTAACAATTCACCAATTTCGAGGGTGCCCTCCTTTTGTTACCTGGGCGTCACTTTTGACGAGAGAGGAACTTGGAAGCCACAAATGAAACTCAAGGAAAACGGAGTTATTAGATCCACAACAGCACTCCTGAGCTTCTCCAAAAGATTGGGCTTGAAACCTATGGAAGCTATGACCAGGATCTACAGAGCCAAATGTATGGCAATCGCTTCCTATGGGGCAGACATTTGGGGCTATGTTCCAACTCCAGGCATACAAATTGCTGAAAACAAATTCATACGGGCCCTGCTGACTCTCCCGAAATCTTCTCCCACACATTCAACCCATAATGAAATAGGCATGGGTTATGTTTCTGATCTTCTAAAAATGTCCCCAGTACTTTGCTGGATTAAAACCTGGACAAATGAAGAAATCAGCTTGAATCATTGCATCCTTAAAGATTGTATATCTCTGGACAAAGCTCATACTATTCCGTGGCTGGCATATGTTAGAGCGGCATGTGCGAGGCTAGGGCGTCCGGAAATGTACTCTCTACCGCAACATCTCAAAAAAGAGGACGCAAAGTGGGTGAAGCAGCACTTTCGGACTTTGTTGGAATGCGAAAGAGAATCGGCTGAACTTAGTAAACCTACGGTCAGATTACTTTTTCAACTTTCCACAACCACAGCTATGGAACCCTATTTAAAATATGTCACAAAGCCCTACCATCGTTTTCTGCTCACAAGGTTTAGATTTAATTTGATCCATCTTATTCTTGGCACGCACACAGAATGGGGTACACCAGAAAATTTTCCCCCTTGCACATGTGACTGTTTTTCAACACAGGACACTTTGCACTTGGTTATGTTCTGTGAGCATTATCTGGTGCCGCGAAAAAAATTCCTTGTTCCCATCTTGAAACCTCTGAATTTCGTTCAGGTACGGCCAGCATTACTATACCTCCAGATGCTGAATTCAGTGCCGGTTGCATATGGCGTAGCTTGTTTTTTAGTAGCAGCCGCCAGACAGAATAAACTAAGAGCTGCCGCACCACTAAATCATCAAATTTGACTTCCTGTATACACTCTGGCGAGAACGTTTTTATATGCTGATATAGGTGTTCCCCATATCTATCAAATCCCCTTTTTTCTTAATGAATGCCCCCTTTTTTGTTTTTTAGACGGAGCAGCAATCAATTCCTTTCATCTGTTTAATTGTTTTTTAAATCTGATTCTATGTATCATGTACTGCTTTTATGGTTTTAATTAACCGAATAAAGTTTTTTTGACTGACTGACTGACACCCCCAGTCACGGATCTGGGTTAAATCCATCATCGTTCTGAGGCTCACTTCGCCACCCCAGTTCAGACCCAGCTATATGAAAATCAGTCTTGACCCTGTGCCTCATAATTCAGCCAGAACTACCAAGCCAGGTTTTCCCTGGACCAGAAGCTAGCATCCTGGGACCATTTTTATTTTTTATTTTTACCTGGGACCGGTTTTGGGGTAACACCCCTCATCAGCCCGTCTACCTTGATTCCTGTGGCAAAGTGTGCAAGGGACCCACGTCTGGGCATACCCTGCCAACTTAGGGCAAACAAAGCAAACACAAGATGATCAACAGAGCATTGAAACTTTTCAGACACTCATCCCCAGTCACAGATCTGGGATGAATCCATCATCGTTCTTTAGCTCACTTTACCACCCCAGTTCAGACTCAGCTATATGCAAATCAGTCTTGACCCTGTGCCTCCTGGGAACAGTCCAACCCGAACTGCCAAGCCAGGTCTTCCCTGGACAGGAAACAAGCATCCTCAAGCCGGTTTGAGGGTAACACCCCTCATCAGCCAGGCTAGCTTGAATCCAGTGGCAAAGCGAGCAATAAGTTTGACATCCAATTTCTTATATTGCACTCAGAAAATGAGTGCTCCCAAATGATGGATCTGGGAGCTGAGCATTAAGAGGATGAAGTGATTTTCCCAAGATTACACAAATACTGTACGCATGGCACGCCAAAAATAGAGGCATTATATCTGTGAAAGAACGCCTTAATCTTAGTCCACAAAACCATGGCCTGTATGTGCTAACTCATTTCGACATAGACACAGAATGGGAAAAACTATTTGACACATTATGCCGAGCATCTCCAATATGCCCAATCTGAAGATTTGCATACATCTTTCTAGTTCAAACTTGAGTGAAATGACTAGAAGTGAAAGAAAAGTTACTCAATCCCTGTTTTGGCTCCAACAATGTGGAAGGGCCTACCGCCTGATTAAACCTGTTTTCTAATTTTATTTTTTTTCCTAAAATATATAACAATATGATTTTTTTGCCTTGAAATCTTAGCTGCCCTTTCTTGTGCTCCTGCCGTCACCTTCCACTAGCACCCGGAATTCCTCAGTGTGCACTTCTGCTTTGCAAAAATGAAAATGTCTCATCACTGTACATTTTTATAAATTTATTGAGTAACATTTACTCGTTGTCTGGCTGTACTTTTATGGATATATATCTGTATCCGAATAAAGATATTGATTGATTGATTGAGTAACATTTATTAAAATGATTTAAAGCCAATTAATGGCCATTATCTCTAGTCTAAGTATTTGAAAAAAGGCCCTGGGCAAAGTTTTAGGACTCAAATATTGAGGGTTGACCTAAAGTGGACAGGAAAGTGGTTGAGCTTCATGACATAGAGGTGGTAACTAATAGATTAATGACTATGTTTCCTTGATGTCCATTATATTTTTTGTAGCCTTTAATACTGCTTTTCACCAAGAATTTCCACTTGTGGCAGATAAGGGTTTCAAAGCACAGGGACAATATGTTTTTCGACCAGGCTCTTGCTCTGAAGTGGGAGAGCCAGGATTCAAACTTAAATCTCTTAGTTCTGCTGCCTCCAACCTTGCGACATAGACCCAATTCTGTCCAGCACCTGGGCAAAGAGGTCGCAAACAATGATACCTCTCTCTTAGGTGGTGTATTTTTAGGTCGAGCCTGGGCAGCGCATGCTGGAGGTACGTTGTTACAACGCATGCTTTTACCACGCATGTCTTTACAACGCAGGTTTTTCAACGCAAGTCTTTACAACGACTTGCGTTGGGGGGTGCTGGATAGTGAATAGTTTAATTTACTATTCCAACTCCAGTCCCCATGGATAGTAGGGAAGGTGTTGGATAGTAAAGAAAACTATTACCTATCCTACAGCGCCCCCCAGCACAATTCGTTGTAATGACTTGCGTTGAAAAACCTGCGTTGTAAAGGCACTGCGTGGTAAAAGTTGCGTCGTAATGGATGTTTCCCGCGCATGTGCTGCTTTGCGAGGCATGCTGTATTGAGGTATGGAATAGAAGCTCTACCCGTTTTCCACCCATCTTTTCAATTGGCTCCTGTTACTGTCCTTTATAAATCTTTGCTTTTCATTCATGAATAGTCTTAGTAATTCCTCCTTGGTACCGCCTTGTCTGCATTTGTAACCTTCCACAAGGACTGGACTTTTTACTTGTGTTGTTGCACGGCCCGCTTTGTCTACTCTGTGAGCACTATTTTCCTGAATAATCTTCCAGTATTCAACCCACGAAGTGCTTTCCTACAAGGCAGCATGCCTCACACTTTTATATTTTTAATAGCAATAGCTTCGGGTCTGCTTTAACTGTAGCGGTCGTGCTCATTTATTTATTTAATTTGCAGCGCGGTGTGCTTTAACTATAGCGGCCACACTTATTTATTTATTTAATTTGCAGCGCACTCAGCTTTAAGTATGGCAGACACACTTTTCCGGCACTGTCTGCTTTAACTTTAGCGGCCAAACTGCAGACCCTTTATTTATTTATGTATATTTAGGTGTGAAAGCGCCCCATACAGCGCTTTCACTTTAATGTTGTCCATGCCCCTTCTTTAGATGCTGCTCACTGTAACCTGAATACAGTGAGCAGCATATAAAGATAGGGGCGCGGCCACCATTAAAGTGGTCATGCATTTTTGAGAGTTTGAGCTATTGTCGTTATAAATAACAATGCCTTTAATATGTGTGTTAGGTTTAAAAATGTATAAGTATATGGCATTGTCGTTTACAATGCCAATAGCTTAAACTTTCACAAATGCGAGACCTATTGCATTGAAAATGCTTGTTTAATGTGTGAAGAGATGTCAGACACTATGCACACCTAGCCATGATCTCCTTTAGATGTGGGGTAGAGCAGCGTCCTGTATGCCTCTCAACCCTCACCAAAATAATACTGTCAGGTTCTGAGCATTGACTTTTTTTTATTTTTTTCTCTTTAGTGCAATCCGGAGAGTCACTGGTCCTTGGCACTGAAGCTGTGTATGTTCCTGGGATGCTGCTGGCATGATCTCCCACTCAAGACTGCTTTTGCTCCCAGCGTATCGGATACTTGGCGTAAGCCCATCAGGTGAATGGCGAACGGAACTGGATCCAATGGATCAGAGGAGGCTGGCATACTCCTTCCCATCTCAGGGGAATTCATGTTACAAGGTGTACTCTGTACTGTCCTCATGGTCGCACTGAACTTAACAGCCTTATTGGCCAACCTCTCGGTCATTGTAGTCATTCTGAAGAACCCAATGCTGAGGAAGTTTGTGTTTGTGGGTCACCTCTGCCTGGTGGATCTCTTATCGGCTGTCCTCCTCATGCCACTAGGGATTGCCTCCACCTCGACGTGTTTCAATATGGATGACTTCACGGTGACCGAATGCCAGTCCTTCATATTTATGAACGTCTGTTTCATCAGTGCCTCCATTCTGACAGTTTCCGCCATCAGCATTGAAAGGTACTACTACATTGTGCACCCAATGAGGTATGAGCTCAGGATGACGCTCGGACTGGTGGGCACTGTGATCTTTTTTATCTGGGTGAAGGCCATCCTGTTTGCTGGCTTTTCCTTACTCGGGTGGTCCCCTCATCTGAGTGACTCTGTTCCCAGGCGGTGCTCTGCTTACTGGAGCCCTAGCACATACAAGAGCATTTTCACCATTGTCTTCAGCATCTTTTGCTTCATGCTCCCCTCCATTGTCATCATCGCTGTCTACGGCAGTATTTACAGGGTTGCCCGATTAGCGTCACTGCAGCATGGACCAGTGCCCTCTTGGTCATCAAACTCCCATGGAAGGTCCGACTCTGTGCACAGTCAAGCAACAATTATCACCACTAGGAATCAGCCCCACCGGCTGTCCCCAGAACGGATCTTCGGAGGAGGGAAAGCTGCTGTCACTCTGATTATCATTGTTGGGCAGTTCCTGTTCTGTTGGCTTCCATTTTTCTCCTTCCATCTTCACTTTTCATTCAATCCACCCATGATGGACGGAGGCCAAGGAGAAGCAGTGGTCACATGGCTGGCCTACTCCTCCTTTGCCATCAATCCTTTTTTGTATGGCTTCCTGAACCGCCAGATCAGGGAGGAGCTGTCTAAGTTGGGTCAACACTTCTTTAGTAGGCCTACAAACCAGGAGGTCTCTAGCCTGGAAGCCTCGGTCCATGAGAACTTCCTGCAGTTCCTGCAGAGGACGAACTGCACCCTGGAAACAGGCTCCAGCTACATTAACTACAGTCCCAGGAGCACCCTCGATCACACGGTCACTGGCGTACGAATCCCAGGGCAGATCCCAGAGGATACATCCTGAACTGGATTATTAGGTGGGATGATGACAAGGGTGGGTGAGAGCGTAGCAATAAACTCAAGGGCATTCATATTAAACAAGTGTGAAGCATGTGGTATATTTACTACTTCTTGAAAAATGTACATTGATTTTAGGAATCTCCAATTTTAGAGAGACTCCCTGTATAATGTATTTCTATTACATGGATGGTTTCCCTTTCCTCACCAAGAAACCTTTCTTGTCTTAAAGGATCCCCTATCATTAAATTTCTCTCTCTCTCTCTCTCTCTCTCTCTCGCTCTCTCGCTCTCTCTCTCTCTCTCTCTCTCTCTCTCGCTCTCTCGCTCTCTCTCTCTCTCTCGCTCTCTCTCTCTTTCTCTCTCTCTCTCTTTCTCTCTCCCTCTCTCTTTCTCTCTCTCTCTCTTTCTCTCTCTCTTTCTCTCTCTCTCTTTCTCTCTCTTATTACCTTTCTCTCTCTCTCTCATTACCTCTCTCTCTTAGATTACCTAAAATGGTTTACCCTCAAATGCAGGGTGAACTAGTCTCTTGAAAGATTGTCTCCCAGTCCTTTCCTGTATTAGTACCCCATGCCATACCCCTTCCTGAGATTTTCATAATTTGCTGACAAGTTCTCCTCCATCCACATTACAGGGACCTGTTCCTCTGTCTCTGTGGCTTTATTGTTTGGTCACAGTGAAATTTAGGGTAGTTGTAGAAAGACCTTTGCAGCCTTTGTTGATTCAATATGGCTGACTGAATAGTCAAAGGGATTCAGAGTGAGGTTTGGAGACCCTGAATGAGTTGGTAACACACAATCCATTGGCCCCCCATACTTGGTCTCAGTTGTGGGTGACCCTGCAGCTCTCGATGCGAGTGGACAATGTACGTAGCTGGGTGGCTGACAGTGTGATCCGCTGTGATGTCACTAAGTGAGACTTGTTCCTTGTGCTCCTTGGTTAATTTCCAGAGCCAGCCTGTGTGCATAGGTGCTGAAAGTAGGGGTGCAGGAGGTGCCGCAGTACCCCCATAACAACAATGCTGTAATCCAAAATGTGAACGAGTAATAAAGAGGCCTTTACATTTTGTTTTTATCTTGTCACAGTTGCTGGGTGTTCAAATAGATAGATTAAATATCAGGGAAAGTCTTCTGAAAATTGCTGTTTATTCTTTTAGAATTGAAACTGGGATTTCCTTTCTCTGACTGCAAGGGGAAAGGATAGATTTTGTAATGTGAACTATGTAACAATCTTGTTTGGGTTCAGGAAGTGTGAAAGGAAAGTCTATATGATGTCAATTTTGTACCACAACAACATTTAAATAAATGATCACAGAAGTAAATGTAAACAAACTGTAAATATTTCAAAATATAATAGTAGTCGGGAAAGCACAAATAAATCACTTTTTTGTAATTCTGACTTGTGATGGAAACAAAGATTTTAATAGAATTGAAATGAATCAAACCAGTTGACTTGTGTGATGTGCAAATGCTAACCAATTATTCAGTGAAACCAGATTTCCACACATTATCCACATCTCTATTTAGTTATTTCGATGAAACAGACTGTGCAAATTTAGTTCCCATTTCAATGAAAAATGTGCTGTCTGTAAATTATAGTGCCTCACCACACCATGCTTTAGTAATGTATTTGTGACAGTGTACTCCAAAATGCACCAGCAGCAACATACTACACCCTTACCACCACTCTCCTGCTGAATGGGGATGGTTCATTTGCCACACTTGTTCTTTGTGTGACTCTTAGATTTTTCATAGTCTCTCTAACTTCAGTGATGAAACATTGATGGCAGCTCCCTCCACTTTAAAAACTATTCAAGCGCAGCTGCCTGTGTGGTCTTTCTCACTATGCCGTAGAGGAAGAGACAGATTTATAAATCCTCATGTATGGTTTGTTCCAAGAGTATTAATATAGTGAAGAGGAGACACAGTCAAGGGCTTGACATCACAATGTACAGAACAGGATTTTTCAAGGGTTAGAAACTAGGGGGCTTATATACAAGAGGTCTACGCTGCTGGTGTAGCACTTTTTTTGATGCTCCGGTGGCGCAGGGCTCTCAGTCACATCTATGAGGCGATGCAAAGCCACCCTGCATGGCTTTGCATGGTCTTATAGATACGGAGTAAGGCTTGGCAGCGCAAAGCACTGGGCTGCCTTACTCTGCGTCAAGGAGGCATTCCATGGGTGCTGCGGTAGGTGCTCCCACGCAACACGCAGATATTTTGACGCTGCTCCAGATGTACAAAATCACGTAAACCTGGTGCAGAGCTAAAACCATACGCCTCCCCAGAACAGGCGTAACAAGGAGAAATATTTTCATTTCTCCTTGTTTTTTTCCCTCTTTCCATGTATGCTGCATTCTGCAGCGCAACTGGAAAGAGGGAACACCTAGAAGGATGTTTTTTGTGCAGGAAGGTGCTCCTTCCTGCACTAAAGCAATCCTGGCAACAACGCGGACAAACTTGCTCCATAGTGCAAGGGTGCCTGTATTAGCGCTAGGCACCAAACTGTGCGCCGGCGCTGGCTGAAAGGGTAAGAATGCACTTATCAAAACAACAAGCGGTCCTGAGCATACAAGAATAAGGGAGAGCACAAATAATATATATAGACCACAGTGGACTTCTATATAGTTCAGAGTTCCTTGGCCAGCCGGACAAGGAATATTTAATGATTTGATAGATTATTTGATTTCAAAATGCAACACATAACCCGAAACATTGGGGTTATAGTAGGGCACAGTCCTGTGCCATACAGAGGGGGGAAGTGAGAAAGTAAAAGTAAGTAAAAGGAAATATCAGGCAAACAGAGTGAGCTTGCAGGTCACTGATATTAATTTACATTGACAGTGTATCCTGGAGTTACTCATACAAACAATAATGTAGTGGAGTTACATGTATGAATTACTCTAAAAGGAGTCGACGTTTCGATCCCAAGCTCGGTTATAACGGGATCATCTTCAGGACAAGAGAATAATTTTGCCTGAACAAAGTTTTTAACAACACCAAGTTGGTAACATGAAGTAGAGTTTTCTTCAAGTGGAATGGTCCGATTGGTGTCAACAACGCGTGTCGCTCTTCAGTGAGGAATCGTTTCTTTTGGGCGAGGATGGATGATAATTCTATACACGCGCCAGGATTGGTATTCAGTCACGGCGTCTATGTTGGTCATCTGAGTTGCGTGGGGTTTGTATCTAATACATCGGAGTTAAAGCATTGCATGCACTCAGCCAGGGTCTCTTATTCGCGTATATTGCATCGCATGCCTTATAGGTATGCGTCCTCGGTGGAAGGGATGGGTGGTGTTGTAAAGGTTCCAGGAGTCCAGGATGTGTACTGGGACCGCAGGAGGTTGTAGTTTCTATGTGCACCGGAGGATTTTGTTCTGCCTGGTAGACGAGCAGATATATGGCCAAAGTCGGTTAAGTCTTAGGCGGGATAGCCGTCGTCCGGGGATTTGGATAACGCCGGTTTGGCGGGGCGACCAGAGAGATGACTGGTCCGCGGGTGAAGAGGTCGATGCTCTGCAGGCGCCGGTCACAGGAGCTATCTCACGATGGATCCAACTCACACAGCATCTTGAAAATATGGTGCATTCCTGCCCCTTCAAATTGGCGTAGCGCAGCACAGTAAAAAGACCTGCAGCACAACCCTATGCCAATTTTTGTAAATGATGCCCTAGGAGGGCACGCTCCTCTCTTTAAAACTATATTCACTTGATCAACACTTTAGTATGTTTTGTGTCGCACAATAAGAGGTACATGTATCTACAACATATATGTTTTCATTTGTCATACAGTAGAGCTGATACCCATATTTTTAATATCTACTTTAGAGTATATATATGCAAAAATCATCCTTCTTTCAGTCTTTTTTTGGTCATCAAAGACAGTGTTCTGGCCTCTGTTGTGTATTATCTGGAAACTGTGAGTGTGACACAACCAAGTAACTATAATACACATTCGACGTCCTATTATTATAATTGAAAAAGATCTTCGAACTATGTTCATGTAAAAAAGAACTACATTTGACGCATCCCTAAAATATGCAGGTAACCTAATTGGTTAACATACATTTAATTACAGCACTTGCATGTTACTAAAATAAACATTTGTCACTTTCAAAGGCTGTGGCAGGCAATTATGACCTATTCAAGGGGGGCAACCAGGTTTGAAGGTACTCCAAGCTTCTGGAGAGAGTGAGCTGACATCTTGAACCTCTTCATGAAGGGGGCGTGGCTTGGATGCCGAGGAGGTAGGCAGCGTGAGCTCGGAGCTCCGTGCCCGATCCCGGAAAATATCCTGAAAATCTGATCGGACCCCGAGGTAACCGATACCATCCGGTACTGGACGTTACTGCGGCGGGTCCGAGGCCCACGGGGGACGACACCGAGCCATCCCACAGCAGTATTTCGACTTTGAAAGTTGAACCCAGGCGAGAAGTCGCGGACCCCAAAATGGCGGCGAGGGCATGAGAGCAGACACGACGGAGACATCTGCCCGGAGACCCACTGAGGACTGCTCCCTGACGAATCAAGGGTGTTGGCGGCCACATCGCGCCTCTCCCCGGGTGCCGAGTGAACTTTGGGAGCACTCTTGGGCGGTGGCTGAGGACCGCCCCCCTAGTAGGGGCGACGGCAGTGCGGCAGTGGCCCAGTGACGAGAGCCCCGGGCCCCTGGCACGTCTGGCGCAGGCCGGGCTGCAATCGCTCAGTGTTTCCTACTACTTGGTGACAAAACTGGGCCCGGGAACCCTGCCGAAGAACGAAACCCGACGGCACTCGGAGGGTGACCAGGAATATACTCGGAGACCACCGCCCAAGCCGGCCCAGATGGGGAAGCCAAAGGGGAAGGGAGATGGCGCGACCGACACTGAGGCTGCGGAGGGAGCGGAGCGAGACCAAGCGGCATTGCAGCGGATGCAGGATCGTATCCTGGAGGCCATCGCCACCACTAAGGACGCCCTGCAGCAAGATATCGCTCAGGTGGCGACGGGCTTGGGCCTCCTGAAGGCCGTCCACGACAAACTTAAAGACAGGGTGAAATCCGTGGAGATCACGGTTAAGGAATTAGCCCCGGGCCAAGAAACGATGAAGGCCCAGATGGTAGACGTGATGGACCGCCTGAAGGTGCTGGAAAGGAGGGCCGAGGATGCCGAAAACAGAAACAGGCGCAACAACGTACGCCTAGTGGGCCTGCCGGAAAAAATTGAAGGCGACGACATGGTGGGATACCTTGATAACTGGCTGCGGACGGAGGTGGCACCGGAAGGTCTGTCCCCCTTCTTCTCCCTGGAACGGGCACATAGAGTTCCAGCGCGCCCGCCAGCCTTGGGCCTTCCTCCTCGCCCGGTGGTGTTCAAGTTGCTCCATTATCGGGACAGAGATTGGCTCTTACAGAGGGCGAGAGAAGCAGGGCCCTTTCAAGTGGAGAACAATAGAGTCACCATGTTCCCGGACTACACGTTTGAGACGCAGCGGCTCCGGGCAAACTTCCTGTCCCTCAAGCGGGAGCTCCGCCAGGAAGGCATCAAGTACTCCCTGTTGTTCCCTGCCAAGCTAAGAGTGGTGGTGGATGAGAAAACACTATTCTTCACAACTTCCGCGGACGCTTGGGACTGGTGGGTCACTTATAAAGCGGGAACGGACGGTGCCAAGGCCAGGGAGGAGGAGGCCAAGGTGGCGAAGCCGATCAGGCAGTCCCAACGGATCAGGAGGAACCGCAAGAGAACCGGGAAACCATCGGTGTCGCAGACGGAGGCGGAAAGGCAGGCGGCACTACAGGCGGTAGTGGACTTATCTAGGACCGCCAGGACTCGGTCCGGGAAGGGCACGGAATCGGAGGACCCGGGCACGGGCTCGGAGACAGGACAATCGGAATTTGGTGGAGCCCGGGGCCCTATTGTGACGCCGCAGACTTCGGAGGAGATATTGGAGGCGTGTTGAACTGAACTGGTGGAGTGAGCTCGTTGGTTGGACACCGGGGCACTGGGCCCGCAGCAGTGGAACATTATTGATTGAGGTTTTGGGGAGCTGTAATGAGGGGATTGCGGGGTGGAGCGCGCGGGGCTGATTTGTTTTGAGGTTCTATCGCATTGAGCCGCGCCTTACTGGCCCCTAAGGTCATCGCAGTGGGGACTGCGAGCATTACCACCTCTCCTTGAGGGGTGGTCGGGAGTGTTGGTTTGGATGGGGGTACTTCCAGTTGCGGGGGGGCCTGTCCTGGGGGGGTGGGAGTTGCGAGCAGTTGGGGTTGCTCGGGGGGCAGTTGTTGTTGGTGGGGTTCAGCTTCCTGTTTGGAGAGGGTGGGTGGGTGGGCCCGTGGTCGCGGGACTTGTGCGGACATTGTTCTTTGCTGTATGGTCCGGTTGTGTAGGGGGGGATGGCTAGCACTGGGGCTTTGAAATGTGTGACCTGGAATGTGCGGGGTATGCAGTCCATGGCGCGCAGACATAAAGTCCAGGCGTACCTCAAGCGTAGGGGGGTTCATATAGCGTTCCTGCAGGAGACACATCTTAAAAAGCAGGAAGGGGCGGCTCTGCAAAGGCGCTGGAGGGGGCAGCTATTCTACACGACATTTTCGGCTTTTGCAAGGGGGGCACTAATTTGGATACGGGCGGGGGTCCCCTTGCAGGTCTCAAAGTCATTGGTGGACCCTGAGGGCAGATATGTGGCGGTGGAGGGGAAGCTAAGAGGCAGGGTGATATCTCTCTGTAATGTGTATGCTCCTAATGTAGACCTGCCCGCCTTCTTGTCTACCATCTCGGGCAAATTGGCGGGTTACCTGGCAGGGCCGGTCCTCTTGGGGGGGGACTTCAACTCGGTTGAGGATGTGTTACTAGATAGGTCCCATCCCCCGCTGCGCGCGTCCCCAGTACATAGGGTCGCTAAGCGTAGGTTGGAATGGCAGGAGAGCTGGGCCCTCACGGATGCATGGAGGGCGTTGCACCCCACCGCTAGGGATTATTCCTTTCACTCACACCTGCATGATTTGCATGTGCGGCTGGATGCGTTTCTTTGTTCGGCATGTGTGCTCCCCGCGGTGGGAGGGGCGGAATACTTGGCCAGGACGATATCGGACCACAACCCCTTGTTGATGTCTCTGGAATGGATGGTGACTGTTAACTGCGTGTCAACATGGCGCCTGCAACCTGATACCCTGGACGATTTGTTGTTCAGGGAGGCCCTGAGTGAGCGCATTGAGAGGTATTTTGAGGAGAACAGTGGCTCGGCCTCCACGAGGGCGGTTGAATGGGATGCGTTCAAGGTGGTGGTGCGGGGACACTGTACTGGACACGCGGCAGGGGCTCGGAAGACTCTGTTGGATGACTTAGATAAGGCTGAGACACGGCTGAGGGAACTAGAGAAGAGGCGCCCGAATCACCCTGAACTGCAGGAGGGGCTTAGCGGGGCACGGGAGGGGCTGGCGGTAGAGCTGGAGCGGCTGCGTAGTTTCGACCACAAGGCGTACATGACAAGGGCGCATGCGGAAGGTGATAAGGCGGGGTCAATGTTGGCTTGGCTTGCTAACCCAATCCGGGGGGGAGTGCCGATCATGGGGATCCAGGAGCCAGGGGAGGAGCCCTGCCACACTCAACCTGGGATCCTGAACAAGTTTCGTGCTTATTATGAAGGGCTCTATGAGAGTGGTGGAACAGGAGGGGCAGAGGAGCTTGAGGAGTTCTTGGACGGATTACAGTTGCCGCGAGTGGAGGACTCGGAGGCAGAAGAGCTAGGTCGGCCCATCTCTCTTGGTGAAATAGGTTGTGCTATAAAACAGATGGCTAGAAATAAGACCCCGGGCCTTGACGGACTGCCGATCGAATTTTATGGCAAATACCTAGAGTACCTGGCACCACGGCTGCGCGAGGTATACAACGAGGCGCAGGAGAGGGGCCGACTCCCGGGCTCCATGTGCGAGGCCCTCATGATCCCGCTCTTGAAGCCGGGCAGAGAGAGTGCGGCGCTGTCCTCGTATCGTCCGTTGTCTATGTTGACGACGGACTACAAGATCCTCAGTAAAATTCTGGCCAACAGACTGCTGGTACACATGACAGGCCTGGTTCACGGTGACCAGTGCGGTTTCATACCGACACGCAACACCACCCATAACATTCGTAGACTCACGAGACTGATGGGTGCGGACTGGCCGGACGCCGTCTCCCCATTTGTCCTTTCCATTGATATTGAGAAGGCATTTGACAGTCTTGAATGGGGATACTTGTATGAGGTGATGCGTCGCTTCGGGCTGGGGGACGGATATATAAAATGGACCAAGGTCCTCTACACCGAGGCGGTAGCGAGGGTCCGAGTGGGCACACTGATCTCGAGTCAATACCCGATTAGGCGTGGCACTAGACAGGGCTGTTCCCTATCCCCGCTCCTATTCGCGTTGGCGATGGAACCCTTCGCTGCGGAAGCCAGACTGGGCCGCCACTACGCAGGTTTGTCATTTAGGGGGAGACCGCACTTCATCTCCCTGTACGCGGATGACTTGCTGATGTTTTTGGCCGACGCGGGCCCCGAGCTTCAGGGGGCGCGGCAGCTACTGGGACAGTTCGGTAGGTTGTCGGGCCTGAGGGTCAACTGGCCTAAATCCTGTCTGTTTCCCCTGAGGCCAGGAGAACCGTGCCCACTCACTGCTCAGGGACTCCGATGGGAGCCGCGCTGTCTGCATTATTTGGGGGTCTATGTTTACCACGCCCCGTCCGACCTGCTGGATGGTAACATCACTCGCTGTATTAACGCCCTGCGGGGGTCCATGGACTTCTGGGCAACCCTGCCGCTCTCCCTGGCTGGTAGAATTTCCCTGCTTAAAATGATAGCCCTGCCCAGGCTTTTGTATTATTTTAGGACACTACCGGTGTGGGTACCGAGCTCGGTTTTCAAACGCCTGAGGTCACTGGTCATAGCGTTCTTGTGGGGCACGGGTAGGAGGCGCATAGCGCTCGACACGCTGTTGCGCCCCAAAGATGAAGGAGGTATGGCAGTGCCAGATTTTGAAGGGTATTACCTAGCTGCGCAGCTGCAGACCTTTACTCAGGAGGTGGCGAGAGTGTATAGAGGCCCCGAGGACGCGAGAGTAGAAGGCACCCCGCGACACGTTCTGGCATATATTACGCTGCACCAGAAACTCCGGGTGGGAGATCTGACGGTCGAGGAGCAGACGTTCCGGCTTTCCTGGGACCGGGCCCGTAAGCGGGCGGGTGTCCGCCTTATGTATGCCCCCGAAATTCCGCTGGGGATGGTCACCGCCCTCCCACATGGGGGTGACTGGTCGCGCTTGCTGGGATGGGAGGAGGCGGGAATACTAATGCTGGGTGACCTCTACGAAGATGGGGTGTTGCTGCCGTTTCAGGACCTGCAGGAGCGATTTGACCTTCCGAGGGGCGATTACTTGCTGCACGCAGCAGTCACGGGCGCTATGCGAGCCCACTGGGGGGAAGGGCTGCAGGAACCGGGCACCTCGATGGCCTGCCAGTACGCCATGATGGCGGCGGGAACCTTTAAGGCTGTCACGTGCCTCTACTCCAGGATGCAGCGGGAGGTCTTGCAACCTTTGGCAGCCCTGAAGGCCAAGTGGGAGCTGGACCTCCAAGTGGAGATACCAGACACGACCTGGAGCCAGTTGCTAAGACGGGCAAGGAAGAGCTCGAGGAACGCTAGGTTCCAATTGATTCACTTTTATGTAATTCACAGGGCATACCTCACCCCTGGGAAAATCCAACAGTATTTTGGGGCGACTGACGCTGCTTGCCCCAGATGTGACACAGCTGGGGCGGATTTGTGCCATATGCTGTGGGATTGCCCCTCCTTGGGAGATTATTGGCAGGAAGTTGGGCGGGCCCTTAACGCAGCGACAGACAGGGATATCCAGTTTACTAAAGCGGTTGGCGTCCGGGGTGAGGGGTAGGGGAGAAAAACACAAAAGCGTCCCAGGGTTATTTGCTTGATGAAGCGGTCGGACACTGTAAGGAGGCACAAGAAATGGGCAGGGTTGAGGTCACCCGCGCCAAGCTCGAGGTGAAACCCCCTGCCGGCGATCGACTGGATCTAACTAAGCCTTGTACATGATGTGTTGTTAATGCTAAGTATATTGTCTGTACATTTATATTGGTGATGCAATAAAAATGAAGTTAAAAAAAAAAAAATTGAACCTCTTCATGAAAGGATTTAGGTCCAGATGTAGGACGGTAAATACCGGTTGGTAATGGCCTTTGGGCCCATAGGAATTAATGGCAATTACAGAATCGGTAAATACTGATTCGGTAATTACCGAATCCTACCGATTCGGTAAAAAATACCGAATTTTTAGCGACATCTCATTTACCGAATCTAGAATACCGAATCGGTAAAATTCGGTATTTTAGAGTCGGTAAATGAGGATTACCTACATCGGGCCCTTGGTTCCTAATGTAAAGTTGGGTGGGCAGCCCACTGCCCACCAGGATGGCAGAGGACATTATATCCGTCACCCTGACAAACTACCGCTCACAATATTGTCGGATCACCGCTGGCCCTTCAGTCATCCCAGAAAGTATGGAGTGTTTGGCAAGCAGTTGCTATGTTTCTGGAAGTCTATTCACGAAACTGCTTTGTTTTGCAAACATAAACCTCTAAAGCGGTAGTTTGTTTTTGAAAAATAAAATACTAATGAGCCTTTCGCCTTGGGAGTTTTGTTTCAGAGTGTAGGGGGCATTATTATTTTGTTTTCTGTTCAAGACCGACAGGTTTTCTTTGGCAATCCCCAACATAGGGAGGGCATCCTGATGGTCTTACACCAAAAGGCCCCTACATCATCAGGATGTTGGTGTAAGGTTTCTGATGGTGAAGCCAGCTGCAGCACTGATGATAGAAACCTGAGTCTGCCCGACTCAAAATAAACTGATGGTTTGACAGGGTGATCCCTCACGTTTGTTGTGGAGTACCCTGTCTGTCAAACTCATAATCAGACCGTTAGACTCATGATCGTAACACGAACCCCTCGTTTGACTTTGAAAGATCACTATCTCTATGCTCCCAGAGAGAGCCGGATGACTTACCCTTGATCTACGCCATGTTGTGCGCTCATGCTGCTATTTTACAGACTTTTACCTCCCCCTGTGCTCCCTGCCCTGCTTACTCCTACTTGTCTTTTTGATGCTTAATTGTATTTGATGTGAAGCGCTCTGATACCCTTGGGTCCAGCTAGCGCTATACAAAACTTAAATAAAATAAAAAAATAAATGTAGTGTCAAAGCAGATTTGGAACGGGGCTGTCTGGATCCACAAGTCTTTCACCATCCACCCTCACTAGTTTATCTGGAGATTACTGTATTTGACTCACATGGGAATAAGGTCTCACTGAAGGGAGAAACTAGCAGTTGGGATTTTAATGTGACTTCTTCCCTTCGGGGACATCAGCTTGAAAGAGGCAATAGTTCAGTACTGTGTAATATAGCATGCAGGACACTTCAAGTTACCATTTGCACGTCTCAGCTACAGGGACAAATTGTTTCCAGCACTCAGCTCTTCTGGCCAGTGCAGGAGGAAGTAAACCTTCCAGGAGAGGTTGGCAGGCAGCCTTCACTTTTGATGATCATGTCTTGTTGTCCCAACAGAAGGCGTGTGCTGCACATCTTGCATTCTATTGCCTGAAGAAGGCTCCTTCCAGTATCCGCTGAGTCCAAACGGACATCTGTGGCTAGTTGTGGGGAGAGGATGTGGTCTAAAGGCTACAGTGGTCGACCAGACCTCTAAGCTGGTGAACCGGGTTCGAGTCTCGGCAGAGACGCTCAACATCCTGTGATTCTGTGAAAATCACGTAATCTCCCCGTGCCTAACAAAAAAAAAATGAATGTGTCCGCCTGTAACACAACTGCTCATGTAAAGTGCTCTGATTCCGTGGGGTCGAGTTTGCGCTACATAAAACGCCCCCAAAAAAAAGTTGGAGACCAAATTAAGAATCTCTTTCCAGTTCCAAACCTGTATCAAGGCATCCTATCCGAAGTCCAGTTCTAAATATCCTCTGTGACAGGTGGGAGTGGCATGTTCGGATCTCAGGATTTCCAATAAATAGGAGTGGCACACCTAAAAGGAACATGGTGAATTGAGGAGGTCTGGGGACCGAATTCACATGTTTGCCTGGCTCCTTCCCTATCCTTCACATTCATACTCGGACCATCATGGACTAGGTCGGAGGAAGAGTTCTCCCCTAGTATCTCTGCCACCTTTCCCGTTGCCATTGTTTGTGCCCTGGAACCTATCCATGATGGGTCAGCTGCGAGGAGTCTAAAGCTTGTGTGTGGCTAGCCCAAATAGTGGTGAGCATCAAAGGATCACCAAGTCCAAAGATCATTGATATGTTAACACATCATTTCTCTGGTGATGATGTGGCGCGTAGATATGTTGCACACATCCCACTGCTAGACAGCTGGCGGACAGAGTAGTTTATGTACAGGAGCCAGGCACTATGTATGCACACATGTAGAACCTCTCAGAGACACTATACCAGTGCTATGCCCCCTGAATATCGAAACAACAGTATCGATGGAACACAATATTGAGGAAAGAATAGTGAGGATGCCATATTGATAGGTAAAGTCTAAGGGCCAGATGTAGGTGGCCGTTTGAGGCCATTTACCGAGCGGTAACGGCTTATTTTGGCCGTTACCGATCGGTAAATGGGTGACAGGTATGTAGGGGGCATTATTTTACCGAAGCGGTAAAATTACCGAATCGGTAATTTTACCGATTCGGTAAAAAAAAAAATCGGTAATTTTACCGATTCCGAGGGACCCAGATGTAGGTGGGACTCTTCAGAGTCCCAGAGGCCTTACCGAATCGGTATTTTACCATCAAATCCAATTTGATGGTAAAATACCGATTCCGGTGTGCATGCACATGTGTGCATACACACCTATGACATGTGACAGGCAGACCTGCCCTTAGGGCATGTATGCCTGCCACATGGCACCCGAGCCTGTTTTGGGGGTGCCAGAGGGTGTCAAAGTGACACCCCCTGCACCCTTGTGAAAATCGGTATTTACCGATTCGGTAAATACAGAATCGGTAATGCCCATTCAATCCTATGGGCTTCAAAGCCCATAGGAATGAATGGGCATTACCGATTCGGTATTTACCGAATCGGTAAATACCGAATACTTCCGAATCGGTATTCCAGCACATCTGGAATACCTACATATCCACCCCTTAGATTTACCGATTTTTAATTACCGAATCGGTAAAATTCGGTAATAAAAAAATCGGTAAATCTATTTTACCTACATCTGGCCCTTAAGTTTTCTACACCTGATTCCACATATGTGTACCTGTGCAGTACATATACAAGGTACATAGATGTGGAGTTAGGAATGGTAAATGTATACTTTCCTATATGCACGAATCATTCGATATTTGTCCCTTCCATATTCTGTTCTCAATATTCTTGTATCACAATATTGCTGGTGTCGTTGTTCAGGAGTACAACCCATCCCATTGCCCTGCTGACCAGAGCGCTCTATTGGTAGCTCCTGCCAGAGGCGTTTTAAGGCATGGGCAAAGTGGGCTCTGGCCCAGGACCCCGACTTCGAGGGGGGGCCCTGATAGAAGCAGTTCTGTTCTGCAGAGTCTTGTCCTGAGTTCCTTGAACCATTCTTTAGCGGATTGTTTCAAATACCGTTTTCCTTCAATTTATTTTTAATGTGGGTTATGTGTGAGAATCTATTAAAGACATTTTACAGATAAATATTGTGTTTATGTTTCATGCAACATCCATAAAAAAGTTTCTTTTGGATCAAAACAGGACCTCACATATGAGACATATGAGAAAGGGTAGGTCGTCACAGAGATTATTTGTAGTAATATTAGTGAGCTGCTGCTGTGTTACAATCTTGAAAACACAAGTCACTATCCCTGAATATTAGATGCAAAAACATTTAGAATTTTTCCAGAGTGCCTGTACACTGTCAATGACCTGACCTAAAGAGGGCGTAAAAGAGCTGGAACATAAATCCAAAGCTGTTCCGAAGAGGGGGCCCCAAAAAATGTTTGGCACAGGGCCCCCAAAATCCTTAAGATGTCCCTGGCTCCAGCCACTGACTGGGGGTCATGTCTAGTGAGTAGACCTCTCTTCCACAATCAGCACTACTGAGCTGAGAGAAGCCTGGAGCCTATGGCAGCTGATCATCTTCTTATGGCGGCTGGAGGTCAGAACAAGGTCAGACACAAATGTCTACAAGATGGCGTTTCACAGATTCACTGAGAGGGTTCTGTAAAAGAATATCACATGACCAAAATGCCACACATAAATCTGTATAAGATGGAGGAAACTGGGGCGTGACGTCAGATACTCATCTGCTTTCAAAACATCCAAAGGATGTGTGTCACCCAGATTTTATAAATAGACCCCGTTACTAAAAGCCACCAATCTAATTGCGTGGAACCAGTTTTTCTGAAACCTTTGAAAGCTCATGTCAGCCCAGCCCAGTTTTCTTGGAGAGCCTCCAAGGCCAACCGTTCATGATAGGTTGGAGCTGTTTATTCTGGGCAAACAGATATCTCAGCTCCCCTCTGCATGATACCCATTGTTTGATTGTTGATTCCTGCCTTGCTCTGGGTATCATTGTAACCATGGCGACGGCTAATGCACCATCACAGAGCCCAGCCACCTGTTTCAAAACGGTTCCGAAGGAATAGGTAACAAAATGTAGTACATTATGTCTACCCAACAGGTGTGGTGTGTGCCTGCTATCACCGAAATGAGGCACTGTAGATGGTTTTCTCTACTATTGAATGTATTTACCTTGTGGCATCTAGTGGCAGTGCTGGTAGGTCCCAGATTACAAGTCAGGAGGAGCAGAATGAAAGCATGGAAATCTGCCCTGTCAGTGCTTAATTTGTGAAAAAAACAAGTGCCGGGGCCCTCGTCAGGAGGCCACCGCAGTTTGCCCCACACATTGCTACGGTACTTACACAACTACTAACCACAGCTATACGTGTGATAATTTAGACAGTTCAAGGCTGGCAAATCTTTAAGAATGGTTTGGGTTGCGGATAGTAGTTGTTTTTAATGTATATTGAATTAACAAGGAGATGTTTTTTGCTCATGTTTAATTACACAAACAGCGCCTCCATGTGGCAGCTGTCAGAAGTGCAGCTTCCAGCTATTGAGTGCTGATGCCCAGCACCGGAAACCACAGGCTCAAATTAAACACTGGCCCTGCCTGATTATAAGTTAGTAGGTTTATCCACACCAGGTGTGAGAAAGCTATTCCCGGTTTTGAGGAGCTGATAAATCAGAAATAAAATGATATTTTGACTTCAGCAGCAGCCAAGCCTCAGTTCCCGTTTTTTTCAATGATGGGGGAGAGTACAATGGTCCCCTAGTCCGAAAATAGCATTTTCTTCCCTCCACTACTACCCCCAGTTAACCTAGATGACTATGCGTACATTTACTACCTGCTTAGAGCAAGTGGTAAATGTATACGTTACACTGCACAGAATGGGTAACGGCACATGGTTTTATGACCAGAAATATCCATCCCACACGGTAATTCCCCTTTCCACTGAGATTTACCTCACAAGTAGATGGTAATGGGACTAATGTTGTTTATGCTGAAATGTTATATTTTGCTTTGACTCTGTTTTCTCTGCTATTGTCTTTTCTTTTCTTGATGTTGCTTTTTCAGTTCTGTCCTTCTTGCATAAAATGGGGAAAAAAATCCAATAAAAAAAAACCAAGTAGATGGTAATGGGACACATTTTTTGCATGCATGCACATTTACTGTTACACCAGTACTGTCCAGCCCATAATCAGGGCCTAGACAGTGTAACATATTGCAATGATCAGAGAATTGAAGCACTGCATTCTTCCACCCAGTGCCTTATTTATAAAAGAAAACGTGCTGGAGCACATTGGCACACCAAAAACCAAGGCTAGTAGTATTAAATCCACCTCATGCCTCTTTAATCCACTACCAGACACTCCCTGCCCTCTTATCTCACTATTGCAGGTCCCCGCTTTCTCCTTGTTGTGACGCTTGTGCCATCTTTCTCATTCTGCAGCTTCCTGAAATGTGTGTTTATCCACTGATTCGGAAAAATAAGTGCCGGTCCACATAAATAAGTTCCGGTGGCCCCCACAGCCACCAGAATGCGCAATCAGTGGTTGTTCGTATAGGTGTCTATGGCGCCACAGGATTTGAGTTGCACTGTATTATTAAATCTTAAAGAAGTAAAAGGTCAGTGCTAAAAGTTGTGGAGATCCACAAAACTCCACAAAGCAAGCTAAAAGCTCTAAACAAAATTCCAATCTCTAGCACACGTTTCGAAGTACAGTCACGGTTTCCCTCTTAATGGTCTATAAGCACAATAGTAAAATACAAGAAACAAACAATTCTTTTCCCTGTTCTTTTGTTTGTTCACGCTTTATTCTGGTTCTCTCGGCCACAACCAACACGTGTTTCGTCGCTATAGGGTTTGATCCCGCGACTTCCTCAGGGCTAATCGGTCCAAGTATAAAGCTCTTCTTATGTGGTGTTAATTCCAACCCACATCGGGGTTCTGATAGCTGTCGTGCTCGTTCCAAAGTGTCGTCTATTTCGCTTCTCTATCCAGGTAAGTTGACCCAAAAATGTCCTTATCTCAAGCGTAGATTATAGAATATTCATATTATGCTCTTAGCATGCGGAATCCGTTTGCGGTACGCTTGCTCCAGACACCCACTGCCCCAAATTAATCACTGATCATCGCTTTATGTCGCCTATAAAAGAAGGGCTTCCATTGCTCTGCATAATACCGCATTGCCTATTGCTGATATTGAGACAGAGTACATTTGATGATTCAGGTTGATGCATTGACTTGAGAGGGCGCAGCATTAATGAATAATTTGTCATCTCGTAAAGGAAGCTTCTGCCATTGACCTCCTTATCCTTCTCACGCTTCCCCTTGTTGTGCATGTTCACCAACACTCCAGTATGACGTCTCTCGGCCTGTCCACAACAGCATCGTGGCGTGGCACTGGGTAGGAGTGTTGATAGTGGCACTGGCTGAAATGGCAGTATTACTGGTCCCATAGGGCCTGGGTGAGCAGCCTCCATGTTGGGTGTGGCCTTGGAAGCCACATCAAAATAAGGGCACCTGCCGCTCTGCTCCCAATAGCACATGATCCACCTTACCCAGAGTGTCCATGCGCTGTCCCCAGGGGTGTAGCTTAGTAAGATTCATGGGCCCTTATTTATGAGGCCTTGCGTCAGTTTTGCGCCGCCGGTGCGTCACTTTTTGTGACGCACCAGCGGCGTACAAAATGCGCCTTGTTGCGCCATATTTAAAAAGTGACGCATCTAGGTAGATGCGTCACTTTTTAAACCCCTGCGCCACATTATACCTGCGTCAGGTATAATGTATGCAGAGGGGGCGGCCCCCCGCAAAAAGCCTCGTAATAGTGATGCAGTGAAATCTATGAGATTTCACTGCGTCACTTTTAGGATGCTGTTGCGTCAAAATCTTGCGCCTGCCTCACAGCAGGCGAAGACTGACGCAAGCCCTTTCACATGGGGCTTTCCCCATGGGAAAGAACGCATTGCTGGAGTTGCGTCACTTTTGTGACACACTAAAGCAATGCGTCACTTTTGCGCTTACAGATGTGTCAGAAATACTGACGTATCTGTAAGTCCTTACGACATGATGCGTCATACATTAAATATGACGCATCATTGGTGTCGCAAGGAGTGCGCAGTGAAAAGTGACACATCGCTGTTTTCACGCAGCGATGCGTCATTTCTCATAAATGAGGCCCCCGGGGTTTGAATCTCAAACTTCCCAACTTAAAAAGCAGTGGCCTGCAGGGTGAAGGGGTGAGATGAGAAAGGTTCAGGATAGACTGTTTCCACGAGGAACAGGGTCAGTACTGATCTGTGTTAGCCGGGCCCGAGTAGAGTAGTGAAGTGAGTGAAAAACGATCGATTGAAATGCTACCCCAAGCAATTATGTACTGGTTAGACTATTTGCAAGCATTCATGCCCTCGCCTTTTGGGTGTTTAATTGCCAGTAGGATGCCTGGAAACTTGAGCCTAATGCAGCTTTACAAGCCTACTATTACCAATGTTTGTGAATTCCAAAAAGTAATATATTCTCACCCACTCAAGGAGTACTTTTATGGGTCCAGGTTTACTATCTTTCGGTAAGCTGGTCTCTATATTTATTTAAAGATTCTGATCCAAAAAATGAACAAATGAAAACATCTTAGTGAAATGAGAACAACAAGAAAAACTGACACAGACAGCAGACTCTCTCAAGGCCCCAAGACACAACTACTAAACCAAAATTGCATTTGAGGGTTGTCACACCCCAAACATCCCCACTGAAGTTACACTCCTGCCCGTCCCACCTGGGAACTCATGGCTATGGTCACATACAGCACTATGGCCTTGAGTACCTGCCCTCGGATCACTTATTTGAAATGTATTTACACTGCTTGCATTCTTCTTCATCTCTGCTACAAGAAACCTTGATGGTAGAGTTGTCCAATTGTTGCATGTTGGCAGGGCTCCATGTTTCCAGTCCTCGCCATGTACAAATCATTCGATCTAGTGGATGATTGCCCCGTGTACTAAGCTAGAGCCGCAAATAGAGGAGGGCTCACAGGTAAATTAATAGGTCATGCAGAGCCAGACCAAAACCATGGGTCTAGCAGCTCTATCCTAAGATTAGGTGCATGAACCAAGCCATGACATCATTTGGCATAAATAACGTAATGTAATGTAATCTTGTAAAGTGCCTGAATCACCCCACATGGGGTATCTCCGCGCTGTAGACCGCTGGGGAACCCGTCCTGGCTTTCCCTGTGAGATGGTCCCTACTGGGTATCTCCAAGGAGAAACCAGGCATCCCCGGCGTATGTGGGGGGCCATTGTGGAGATGAGGCAAGCTAATGCCCAGAGTTGCCGAGTGTGATCCCTGGTTGGAGTAGGCACCGAGGCGAGAATTATCAAGTCCGCTGACCCTGGTCCACGACCCTGCTGAGGCGAGAATTATCAAGTCCGCTGACCCTGGTCCACGACCCCACCGCGTCGGGAATTGAACCCTGGTCCCAGGCCGTCCTCTGCTTCCGGGTCTGCCACCTCTAACCAGTGAGCCACACCACTCCACAATGTAAAATATAATGTAAAAATGCGATGCGATCTCTTCAAAATTAAAAAAAGTGTACTTCTTTAAGATTCTAGGATGCAGAAATGTTTCACCTAGTACATTTTTTTAGAAAGATTGATGGCTCCCCCCCCCCGAACAATGCCATCACTGTACTAAGAGGCAAATCAGTAGAATTATAAATCCTAAACATCAAATAGATTTTTTGATATAGCTGGAGCAACAGTATGCTCTACTAAATCAAATATAAGAGGTGCTTATACAGCCCACATCCTGAACTCAGGTATTTAAACGTGTGCTCATATGTGATAATAAAAAAAGAGGCTCAGTGAAAATAAAATATTTACCTAGGATCTAACAATTTGGACAAGTTGGCAAGGTTACCTTTTTTCACATTTTTAAATTCAGGCTCAAGACAGTTATCTCTGTCTTGCTGTGGAACTCCTGTTTACATCAAAGGTCCCTGTTTTATCTTTCATTCTTGTCTCGCAGCGAGACAAACGAAGACAGAGATAGCAGACCTGACTATGATCCTCCAGAACCAACCACCAAGCCAAGAATGCATTTATTTGGGAAGTGTCACACCCCAAACACTCCCACACTGAATCTACACCCTCTGCCTATCCGTGGAAGGAACATAGGCGAAATAGAAATCCTCGGGCAAAGCGTTGAGATGGGGACAAAGTGTAATCTCCCACAAATAACATATGTGTCTAAAAGGGCAGCTTTCGCAGTCTCAGTTTCCATGAGTCCATCCTGCCACTGAACCTTATCTTGTTTCACTTCCTGCTTGTGCCCCTTCCTGTAGCCCATTCTGCCTGCCATGCTGCCTGTTGTGTGTGGCAGGAAAGTTTGAACAGCGACCACGGTGGAGCTGTTCTCCCTGTGTGAAGGATGCTTGCTCTGCTGTTAGCTGTGCTGGTTTTGTTATGTCTCAGAGGTAATCCTGAACCGCTTCCAGCCACTTTCTTCTCCTCTGTGAGGGAAGCTTGCATTGGTTTTAGCTATGCTGGTCATGTCATTACTGTGAAGGAAACTTGCAGTGCTTCATGTCACTTCCTATTTGTTCTATGCCAGGGAAGCTTGCTTTCAGCTGTGATGGTCATGTTATGTCTAAGAGGGAAACTTGCACTGCTTATAATCACTTTCTACTTGCTCTGTGTGAGAAAACTTGCACTGATGCTGATTGTGTATGTGTGTGTGTGTATGAGAGTGTTATGTTCTTAGTATATGTGTAGTACATGCCTACAGTTTGTGTGATTTCACAGGGATTTTGGAATCTGCGCCTTGTTTCTAATTGTGTGACTTCTCATTCCCCAGAGTCATGGTGGTGTGGTGTCACTGTGGTTTGTCAGAGAGAGTGGATCAGGATGTTCGATGTATAGTAAGTATGGGCGAATTTTGCGAATCTCGCGTTCGCGAATTTTGCGGATTTGCGAACTCGCAATCCGCAAAATCCGCGAATTCTTGCGAATTTGCGGATTTTTTTTTGTGTTCGCAAGGATTTCTGCCAGTTCGCTAGGGTTTCGTACCAGTTCGCAATTGCGAACTTACATTTCGGCGCGCAACGGTCGCGAATTATGTTGTTTCTACGTCTGGTTCATCATCACAGGTTCCCAGCACCCTCTGTTTCACCACTGCAACCCTCTGTTACATCAATGCCACCCTCTGGTTCATCATTACTGTAGATTTTGGGGGGGGGGGGAAAGCAAGCACACCAGCCCTGCTTCAACTGAGATGAATTAATTTGGGGTTAGTTTATTAATGTGTCACTGTTTTAAAATTCCAGTCTGGCACCTGCTTCCTTATCTGTAATTTTGCTTTCTGTTGCAGTGCATTTTTTTCCCCAGGACCTTCTTTGTGGCCTACTTGTAGCTATTGTATGAGCCTGCTGTGAGGGTCAGAGCAGGGTCATACAATTGTTGCAACTAGCAACTGAATTCTGGAGGGGCCCCAGTCAGGAAGCATTACCGGGAATTGTTACTAATGATGAGTTTGAACTCTTGCCCCTGCCGAGTGCTTTCAGTTTTGAAAAACTCGTTTTTCTGCAATTTCGCGGGGTTCGCGGGGCGCGAACACGCGCAAGATCGGATTCGGAAGCCGCAAATTCGTGCGAATATGCAATTTGTTTTTTTTGCGGCGTGTTAGTTGGCAAGGTTTTGTGCGTTTTTGCGAGCCGCTCGTAGCGCAAGACGCGAAGTTACCCTCGCGGTCGTTCAAGGGCGCAGCCATCTTGTTTGCCTGACGTATTTCTGTTTCCGGGCGCAAAGTGTAATCTCGCAAAGTCTGCGGCTTGCCAGTACAGTCTCGCGCGTGTTCGCAAGAAAAATCTCGCGCGAACTTACCCGCGCGGTCGTGAACGGGCGCGGCCATCTTGTTTCTCATTCATTGCTATGGTTCTGGGCATGGTCTTTGTATCCTCTGTCAATCTCTGCCATCCTTTGCTTGTTTGAAGTTTTTTTTGATCTATTTTACTTATTATCTATCCCTCTATTTTTCTAGCCCTATATTTTTGTGTTTACTGCTACTTTTAGTTAATTTTAAACTACTTTTGTAAACTCTTTTCTTTTCTTCTCTTCCCTATTCTATTTTCTTTATTCCTTTCCGCCCAGACCATGGTGAAGGGAGCCGGGAAGCATCCCGAGAAGGGGAAGGGTCCCGCACCCCGTGTCCGGCTCCCGTGCGGGCGTTTGAGGGGGGAGCTAGTGATGCCACGGGAGATCTTTACCCCGGAGGAGGTGGCCCAACTCATTTTTTATGTTCAGCGCCGCCTCCCCAGGACCATCATGGGAGGCGGCAAGATCAGTGCCGGGTACGGGGCCCGGGAGCGCCGGAAGCGGTGGGAGAAGGTGTGCCAGGCCATTTACCACCACTCTCGGGTCTGGCGCACCTACAACCAGGCCACCCACCGCTGGACGGATGTCCTGACCCGTGAGCGAGATCTGCTCGACCTCCTTGGCCTTGAGATCCCCGGGCTTGGTGAGTAGTAGTAGCTATGTCTTTACTACTATGTTTTCTCCTGCTGTGTTATTATATTGCAAATTTTTGTTTTTTACCAAGAGCAATAATGCTGCTCATTACATTGTAGGTAAATTTTATTTCAAAATCTTCTGTGCATTTCAGGTACACTGCTCTCCTTCTTCTCAGTAGTGTTGCTACTATGCTTATTTGTTTTAGATTTTGTGTTCATTTCATTGGCCTGTGAAATTATGTATGAGTGTAGTTGAAAGAACTGCGTAATGCTACACACTAAGGTTCAGATTTTTAATTACCGGCGCATCCCTGCAAAGTTGCAGGGATGCGCCAGTAATTGTGCGTCACGCCACCATCACCCATGGTGCACCGTATTTACAATGCGGCGCGCCATGGGCCCAAAACGTCACCAAAGCGTTACGCATCTGTGCCGTAAAGGCGGCGCATTGCTGGAGTTGCGTCGCAACGATGGTGCAGCTCCATCAATGCTCTGGGGTGCCCTATCTCCCCAATGCTGCGTCAAGCCGTACGTCTGCTTCAAGCAGGCGCAGGGTTTGAGTCACGCATCATTATCCTCAAAGTGACTGATTGAAATCTTGTAGATTTCCCTCAGCCACTTTTAGGATGCGTTCCTGCGCAGGAACGCCCTCCCTTGCGCCGGAACACCCCCTATTGGCGCAGGGCTTTACAACGTGATGCATTTCCATATGCGTCACGTTGTTAATATACGCCGCACCATTGCGCCTCTTTTGTGCTGTCGCTGCGTCACAAAAGTCACGCAACAATGAAGCAAAAGAGCCGCAAGGGCCTTCTAAATCAGCCCCTACAGACTCAAGTCCAGTCCTTCCTTTGTACACATGGCGATAAGAAGAAATAGTGGTGGTGGATTAATAGTTTGAGTATTTTAATGACTGGTGAATGTAGTAGGAAACTTTAGTGTTGTCGCTGATCTTCAATCACGATGGACTTTGGCTGTCACTTTGCGTGCTGCGGACTGCTGCCTGCCAATCCTAGGCAAACCTTTTTAGTACTTTGTTTAGTGAGTTACATAGGGTAGTTTCCAATTCGACGGTCCGCAAATCAAGCAATACTAAAGTAATGACGTAGTCGACCACATGAGATTGGTCAATAATATATCCCGTGGAGTCGTTCCCTATTTGCTATTTTGCAAAAATATTTTGTTACTTTGTTAGTTCTTTTGAAATGTTTGATTTGGTTGAGAAATATCATCCATGTTTTCTGTTTTTCTTTCTTTCATGTTGTACATCAGCTTCCCCCAGGGGCAAGAGGAGGACACAGGAGGAGGAGGAGGAGGGTGCTGTTGTCGATGCAGGCCAGGACCGGGCAGTCGAGGGCTCCTTTGCTGGCCCCAGTAAGTTTTAATTTTAATATAGAGTACTTATTTTTTCCTAGCGTTCCTCATTCGATTTTTTCTAAATCGTCTTTGATCTTCTTGTAGACAGGATCTAAATTCTTATCCTGCCTCGACTATGACTCCGTGTGGTATTACTAGATTATTCTTATTAGTCTGTCTGTGTAGCTAACTAAGATTGCACATTTGACATTTCCATTGGACTCCCATTCTGGTCAGCAATAGCTCTATGCACTGAGTGCAGTCCTCTGGGATTGTCCATAATGTATTTTCAAGTATTCTAAATGTTTATGCTTTGACCATTGCCAACAATAAAAAGGTGAATGACCACCACCAAGAAAGAATAAGATACTACTTTACTTTTGGTTTGGATAGGAGGACAATCCATTCTACTACTGTTGCAGGGACCAATCTGCACAAACAGAACTATGGACACAAAATAATGCATCGCTTAGCTTATCAATTATAATAGGTGCTGTAACTGTTAGACTTTCCACATACCTCAGTGATAACAGACTTTGTAGTTGAACCCCCAATCTCCTTACTGACTAGATAGTGTGGCAGAGTCATTTAGCTCCCAAAGTCACCGATGGCAGAGGCACGGACTCATGCTTGCAAAAATTCGAAAACCTTTAGCTCATCCACTCTAGTCTGGAGGACCAAAAACCACAGAGTCTATTTAAGTTTAAAAGCTTTATTAAAAGTAAACACATTTATTAAATTCAAGTTTGTCATAAAAGTGAACGTGTAACTGAAAATGGAAAAGTGCTTAGTGCTGACGATTAATTGGACACATTTCTTGTGGTCGAGCCGAGCTCTCACCTGGTTTGAACTTGATCCTGCTCGTGTTCTTAGAAGTCAAGGTTCTGTCTGTTAGGAGAAAAAGTGGTGCATGTTAAAAAGTAAAAAGCAAACATTCATCAGTTGTGCCAAAAAGTGCAGCAAGACAACAACCTTCCCTGGAAAAAGGGACATTTTTACTCTAGAGTACACAGTCAAAAATTATTAAATTGTACACTTTTTTTCACATTTCTTTCTTCCTCCTAGACCAAATATTATATAGTAGTGAGTGGTGTATTCTAACATTATTAAATGTACTTTGTAGGTGGAACATCTGGAGACGGGGCCAGCGCGGAGGTGGTGGTGGCATTGGACGAGGAGGACAACTCTGGGGAGGAGGCGGTGCAAGTGCCGGACAAGGACATGCCTGTGAGGGTTCACACGGTGGTGGCGGGCAGAGGTAAGCTATACATTCCTTAGTCATTGAGATTGAAGACTGCAGAGTGTGCTTTCTGCACGGGTGTATTATAAAAAAAGCAGGTAGTAGCCTCCTCTAAATGTACTTCGACTTAGCTGTGAAGTTTTTGGCGAGAAGAATCCCAATCAGATCTGAGGTGAACTTGATGGATGGGATGAACGAAAAGCGAAAGAAGGGTGTAAGTAAGTGTGGAAGCACGAGAAATGTAATGATGACTGGCAAAGAAGAATGATATGTGTTTGCTTGGTCCCCGAGGTGGCTGGGAAGGTAAGAAAATGGTATGGTGCATGGCTGGGTGAATGATGAAGCAAGGATGGGTGGAAGGAGAACAGCCTGGGTGGGTGAGACAGAAACTGTATGTGTGCAATATACTTTGAATGGATGGATGCCTGGATCATTCATGGTACTATCTGACTCTTAGATAGCATATGTGTATCTAGAGAGAGTAGACGGTCAATGGATGAACTAAGTGTTACTTTGAAGAGCATGTAACACCGCACCCGCACGTCCGTTCCAGTGTAGGAAAGGCAAGGAAAAGAAGTTGTAACGTTGTCCAAAGACTACCATGAATAGTAGCAGTAGTTTGTATTGCAACTGCAAGCACAGCATATATCCGGTTATTACGGTGGACACTCCCTACCTCCCTTAATAACTTTAGTTTAGTAGTAGTACGTCATTCATGTGTGGGGGTATCACTGTTCACTCAATAATAAGCAAAGCACCTAAAGTCATCCCATATGTCATCAAATACATCCCATGTGAAGTGATAGATAATCAGATAATTTAGCTTCTTCATTTTCCTTTTCTAATACTCATTTGCACTGTAGGGTGAAAGCTAAATTAATTAAGCAGTAGCCCTTTTAACAGAGTATTCTCAGTGCCACCCGTAATAGAAAAGTAAGAGCTTCACCACCTGCATGTACTGGACCGGTACAGTAACGCAAGTCTGTCTCACTCACCATGGTGTGCGTCTGTTTTTCTCGGGTACAAGTTCACTGCGCTGGCATTATGCCGGCTTGCATAAGATAACGTACCAATTTTCCTAAACAAGAGAGAAGAAGAAGAATAAGAGTGGTGTACTGTCATAGTCGACTGTAATAGAAGTCCATAGTGCTCGTAGAATTTGTTCCTTAAACTCCCACTAATGTTAGAGCAAGGATGAAGAAGTCGGAGGTTACATAGATACTGTCCTCAATAGTTATGTACTGTGCTTTCAATTTGCTACTTGTACTGTGACAACTTTCTGCTCAATCATTTTGTGTTAATCTTAAGGAGCATTGGTTACAGACTATGTCTTTCTTTTTTCATGTAGTTGCTCCTTCCAAATCCAAGACACCATCAAGGAGGAAGGAGCTGGCTCGAATGGCCCGGCAAAGGAGGCTGGATGCCACTGTTGCTGAATATCGGCGGCTGGTGGCCCTGGAGGAGGAGGAGACGCAGTCTGGTACAACAACAACGTCCACTGGGACAGCTGCATCCTCCTCCGTGCGGGCTGCCAGCCAGCGCAGTGCTCCAGCGGTACGGAGCCGGGCTACCAAAGCCAAACGCCACCGCCCAGCAGCAAAGAAAGCAGCTGCCCCTCACAGGATTTGCAAGGCACACCGGCGCCGCTTATCCCTCAGACTGTCCTACCTGGAGCAGGAGGTCCATAACTATAAGAACGTGGTGGAGGGCCTCCGCTTCGAACTTGCCACCCTCCGCAAGGAGCATGATGCCCTGGCTGCTAATTCCAACAGCACCCTGCCATAGTGTCCCTTGCCCCTTTTTTAGAGACTTTTGGGGGGTGGGAATTGGGAGTTGGGATTTTTGGGGACTTTTGAAGGACAATCGTTGGGGTTAGGGAGGGTCTTGCGGGAGATTCTTTTGTTAGGGCTATAAAAATATACTTTTTGAAACTTTATCTGACCATACCTGTTTTTTACTGCTTTTGAGTCTGGTGGGTGGGGGTTTAACATAACAGTAAGTTTGTTTTCCTGAATAGTCCTAGGACTTTAGTAGTACTACCGTCAATCAAATCTCTCGTCTCTCCTAATACTCCATTATACTACCTCCAACCAAACGCCTATCTTACCTGTAATTTCTGTTTGCAAGTAGGGCTAGGCCCAGGGCTGGCTCCACGGGAAACAGCAAATAAGGTTGGCAATCCTGGGCGGATAAAATTTCCTCATAGCGGTGGTACTAGTGGTGTGACACAGTGGCAGTTGCTTGCCTATGAAAAAAAAGAAAATGAAATCTGGTTTGTCCTCCTGAGCAATACAACGGTACAATACAGAATATAGCAGGTGACAGAAGTACACTAGAACAGTGCCACATTGTAGCCTAACAAATGTTAAAGTATAACTAATTCGGTTGAAGTTCTTTGACATTAGCCATGGGTCTTTGTCAAGCAGAGTAAGAATATATCCTCGGATTTCTTCACCAGCCTGTTGCTATCACCTTATCCTCCCCAGCAAGTGTGTGGATTTATTTCTGTAATTTAGTCACACATCAATCAAAACCACACAGCCCGGGGGAAGAGGGTTAGGGTTTGAAAAATGGATGGGTACGGGGGTTTTTGGGAAAGGTTTTGGGAGACAAGAAAAAATAGCACAGCATGGACAAACAATTGTGAACATAAACAAATCTTTGGGTACAAACCTATCCATCAATCTTTGAAAGTGCATGCACTACTGCATGCATGTCAGTGAAAAGTAAGTAGTACTTTCGACAACTGTGGAAGAAAGAATGCGACAGTACAGGGCGTGTGTGGAATTATTGATAACTATATTCAACATAAGGTCTCTGTAGCCAGATACCTGAGAGCCTTGCTGGTCACTATAAATCCATTCACAACAACACTCAATGGGGTTGGTCTGGAAGGTATAGTAGATAGAAAAGGAGAAATTGCTTTTTTTCTAGGTGTCCCCTCACTCACCAGGGTTGCCCCTTGGTGACATGCTTCATCATTGGGGCCATCCCAGTCCTCTACGGGCTGGGGCGTGCTGCGACTTGCGAATTACGTAGGAGCACTTACAAATGACTATGTGTGGTGCAGATGTGATAGTGGAGTGGACTAAGTGATGTGTTAAGGGATCAATTTAGAAGCAGAGAGAGATCCAAGAAATGCAGTCACAGTCAGAGAAAAAGGCAAGGGATACTGTATCTATGTTGTTGTAGTTGTCCTGTTGGAAGTGGTAAGTAAGTTGCCTGCAGAAAAAAAAATCCTCTTATTAGCGGCACTCCTCCATTGCAGCCGACGCTTCGTCCATCGATGTTGGTCACCAGAAGACACCCTGTAAAAAAAGCACAGCATAGACAAACAATTGAACATAAACAATTCTTTGGGTACAAACCTATCCATCAATCTTTGAAAGTGCATGCACTACTGCATGCATGTCAGTGAAAAGTAAGTAGTACTTTCGACAACTGTGGAAGAAAGAATGCGACAGTACAGGGCGTGTGTGGAATTATTGATAACTATATTCAACATAAGGTCTCTGTAGCCAGATACCTGAGAGCCTTGCTGGTCACTATAAATCCATTCACAACAACACTCAATGGGGTTGGTCTGGAAGGTATAGTAGATAGAAAAGGAGAAATTGCTTTTTTTCTAGGTGTCCCCTCACTCACCAGGGTTGCCCCTTGGTGACATGCTTCATCATTGGGGCCATCCCAGTCCTCTACGGGCTGGGGCGTGCTGCGACTTGCGAATTACGTAGGAGCACTTACAAATGACTATGTGTGGTGCAGATGTGATAGTGGAGTGGACTAAGTGATGTGTTAAGGGATCAATTTAGAAGCAGAGAGAGATCCAAGAAATGCAGTCACAGTCAGAGAAAAAGGCAAGGGATACTGTATCTATGTTGTTGTAGTTGTCCTGTTGGAAGTGGTAAGTAAGTTGCCTGCAGAAAAAAAATCCTCTTATTAGCGGCACTCCTCCATTGCAGCCGACGCTTCGTCCATCGATGTTGGTCACCAGAAGACACCCTGTAAAAAAAGCACAGCATAGACAAACAATTGAACATAAACAATTCTTTGGGTACAAACCTATCAATCAATCTTTGAAAGTGCATGCACTACTGCATGCATGTCAGTGAAAAGTAAGTAGTACTTTCGACAACTGTGGAAGAAAGAATGCGACAGTACAGGGCGTGTGTGGAATTATTGATAACTATATTCAACATAAGGTCTCTGTAGCCAGATACCTGAGAGCCTTGCTGGTCACTATAAATCCATTCACAACAACACTCAATGGGGTTGGTCTGGAAGGTATAGTAGATAGAAAAGGAGAAATTGCTTTTTTTCTAGGTGTCCCCTCACTCACCAGGGTTGCCCCTTGGTGACATGCTTCATCATTGGGGCCATCCCAGTCCTCTACGGGCTGGGGCGTGCTGCGACTTGCGAATTATGTAGGAGCACTTACAAATGACTATGTGTGGTGCAGATGTGATAGTGGAGTGGACTAAGTGATGTGTTAAGGGATCAATTTAGAAGCAGAGATAGATCCAAGAAATGCAGTCACAGTCAGAGAAAAAGGCAAGGGATACTGTATCTATGTTGTTGTAGTTGTCCTGTTGGAAGTGGTAAGTAAGTTGCCTGCAGAAAAAAAATCCTCTTATTAGCGGCACTCCTCCATTGCAGCCGACGCTTCGTCCATCGATGTTGGTCACCAGAAGACACCCTGTCCACTGCCTGCCTGATGCTGAATTGTGGCTCGCTAATGTGAAGCCTGACTCCATCCTTTTTTCCCCATTGCAGAGACTGAAACCCGGCCTGTAATTATTCAACGAAAAACAGGAAGTGATATAATATTACAACACCACTGATAAATAAATATAAGGTATGTAGGCTGTGGAGTGCAAAAAGTCACAATTTGATTTTCCTAGTAGACAGTACAATATTTTTGAAAGTGCGTACTCTGTCTGAGTCACCTTTTGAAGGATAAATAAGTAGGGGCAAATTAATGTAGCGGATCTTTCCCCTCAAGCTAGGTGTACTGTAAACTGTGTTTTAGAACAAAATTAGATCTTCCTAGCAGTGCTCCCACCCAGACCCTTACTAAAGCCAGTTGCAAAAATGTAGAAGACCCCCAATCAAATCTCAAAAAACGAGGCCTAGCAGAAAACTGGTGACAAAACTTACTTTGAAAGTAAAAGTAGGCCGAAGTACCCCCTTCCTAATTACCCCTTACCCACCGTGGATTGCATTCAAACCACTTGCAAGCAACCAAGCAAAAGTATCCATAGCCAGCATCGCTCCAAGACTCGAAATCCCCCCCACTCAAACACATGCAATAGAAATACTGCTAACCCTAACGAACCCTAAGTTAAGAATAGTGGCAAAGGCTTTCTTTAACTATGCCAAATCCCCCCTTTCCCACCATGGATTTTCTTCAAATGACTTGCAACCAAAATTACACATTCTCACGAGTGCTCTAAGACCCCAGAACTCAGTTGCAAAAATCTAGAACACCCCGAAACACATGCAATCCTGCTGCTAGGGCTAACCCTAACGAACCCTAAGTTACAAAAAGTGCCAAAAGGCTTTTCCGCGAGGATTTTGTCCCAACCACTTCTACCCGGTATTAGACCTTCCCAGGAATGCCCCAAGACCCGCCAACCCACCCGCCAAGAAGCATAACACCCCCAAACAGGCTAAAAGCAAAATCTCATATTTGCAATATTTCTCGGCCTTCGTTCCAAACGCGCAGCGTAGCTAGGCCATAAGTCGGGGTTGCCATGACGTATTTCCTGAAAAGCAAATGCAATCAAGATTAGAGTGTCCCAGCAGTGAGTGCTCCCAGACCACGAAACTCACCCACAAACAGACGGAACCCCCCCTAAGAGCACCTCAAAGGCAAGCAAGTCATCAAAAACATTAAAAAAATTCCGCCTGGGATTTGGTCCAAACCACTTTTATCCGGTATTAGAGCTTCCCAGCAATGGCCCCAGAGCCGTCAACCCAGGAGAAAACGAGTAGAAGACCCCCAAACAACCAAAGAGCAAAAGTACAAAAATGGGGACTTTGTCAATTTTTCACAAATTTCCCAAATCACTCTGCGCGCGCTCTGCAGCTAGGCCCTAACTCCCCTCTGCCACCATGGATTTGCTTCAAACCTCTTGCAAAGTAAAGTATATATAGCCAGCAGTGCGCCCAGACCCCGAAACCCACCCACAAACACCAGGAAGCCCCACAAACAGGCCCCCGAAAACGCTACATTGAGCAAAATGTCAGAAATAGCCAAAAAAAAATCGGCCTGGATTTTGTCCCAACCACTTCTACCCAGTATTAGACCTTCCCAGGAATGCCCCAAGACCCGCTAACCCACCCGCCAAGAAGCATAACACCCCCAAACAGGCCAAAAGCAAAATCTCATACTTGCAATATTTCTCGGCCTTCGGTCCAAACGCGCTGCGTAGCTAGGCCATAAGTCGGGGTTGCCACGACGGATTTCCTGAAAAGCCAATGCAATCAAGATTAGAGTGTCCCAGCAGTGCTCCCAGACCCCGAAACTCACCCACAAACACCAGGAAGCCCCCCAAACAGGCCCCCGAAAACGCTACATTGAGCAAAATGTCAGAAATAGCCAAAAAAAAATCGGCCTGGATTTTGTCCCAACCACTTCTACCCGGTATTAGACCTTCCCAGGAATGCCCCAAGACCCGCCAACCCACCCGCCAAGAAGCATAACACCCCCAAACAGGCCAAAAGCAAAATCTCATACTTGCAATATTTCTCGGCCTTCGTTCCAAACGCGCTGCGTAGCTAGGCCATAAGTCGGGGTTGCCACGACGGATTTCCTGAAAAGCAAATGCAATCAAGATTAGAGTGTCCCAGCAGTGCTCCCAGACCACGAAACTCACCCACAAACAGACGGAACCCCCCCTAAGAGCACCTCAAAGGCAAGCAAGTCATCAAAAACACAAAAAAATTTCCGCCTGGGATTTGGTCCAAACCACTTTTATCCGGTATTAGAGCTTCCCAACAATGGTCCCAGAGCCGTCAACTCACCTGCAAAGAGGTACAACAACACCCCCACAAGTGCTGAGTCTTTCTTCATTGGGCGTAAACCAGCCCTCTGGTTTGATGGAAATAGGAGTCTGGAGGAGGAGGATAGAGGAGCATGTTCTTCTGAACTTGTGAACCTGAGGAATGCAGACTGCGGCAACTTCAAATCAATTAGCAAACCAGTGAAGACAGTTCTGCTGATGGGCTTGATTTTGTGATTATCTGATTAAAGTTTGAAATATATTAACTGTGCACAACAAAGAAAGACAGACAAGGAGGAATAAAAGTGAATAAGGACGAAAAAGAAAGTTATTGATTCGTTGTCTCATTTTCAGGGCTCGGTATCACGGTCCAGGAATAAGAATAAGGCTTCGTCATCATACTCTGCGAATTCAGGCAGGGTGAGCTCAGTGTCACCTGACAGAGTAGAAATTCCCTCATCTATGTTGCTGGCCACCTCCTCTTCATCCGGCACGCTTTCTCGTACTCTGAAATCTGGTGGTATGAGGTGCTGATTCATCTTGATCATTGTTAACCTCTCCACATTTTTGGGCAAGAGGCGGCTCCGTTTGGGAGTTACAATGCCACCAGCAGCACTGAAAACCAGTTCAGAAGACACTCTTGCGAGTGGGCAAGACAAGTAGTTTAAAGCCAGGTTGGTGAGCTGTGGCCACAATTCTTTTTTCCCATGCCAATACGCCAATGGGTCAGAATTAACATAGACCTCTGTTGAGTCATTCAGATAGTCCTTCACCATCGACTCAAGGTCCTCATCCAAGGTTCCTCCACTTTGCTTAGCTCTTGCTGTGCCTCTGACCTTTTGAGAACCAAACCCACGCAGAGCTAGCCAATCCTCTTCAGCCTCCAATGTTTCTGTTGTGTCTCGTGCAGATGATCCGGTTGCCGGTGTCTTTAACGGCTGAGAGGTCACTTGTGCCACAGGTGCAGAAGTGGATTGTTTTGACTGGGGATGGCCTGCTGATGTACTGCCATTTCCTTCAATTTCCAGACGTTCTCTTTCAAACCTCTTGGCTGACAAGGCTAGCCAACGTTTGTACTTTGGAACATGTTCATCATCAAAAGGAAAGAATGCTTGGCCTGCCAGCGCCTTTTTGTAGCGTGGATCCAGAATAGTAGCACAAATGTAATGCTCTTCTGAGTGGATCTTTTTAAGACGTTCATCACCTTGTAGGAGCTCTAATAATTTCTCAGCCAGAAGCAAAGAGTCTTGGTTTTTTTCATCTTTTTCAAACACAGAACACACCTCCTTCAGTTGGTCCTCCAGCATGTACAACAATGGGATAGCTTTTCCCAAATTAGAGTCCTCCTTGCTGACTGCACGCGTGAAGAACTCAAAAGGACGAAGCATGCGTGTCAGGCTTTGAACTATGTTCCATTGCGCCGCACCCATCCTCAGCTCCTCTGTACCCTCTGTAAGGAAATATTGATCGAGTTCCTTATACTGCTCATACAGACGCTCAAGCATGTAGAAGGTTGAGTTCCAACGTGTTACCACCTCCTGGATGAGTGCTTTCACTGGCATTTGACGTTGATATAGCAGGCTCCTCAGCTGCTTCCGGGCCTTAAAAGAATGGCTGAAATGCTTGCACATTTTTCGGCAGGTGTCCAATACACTGTACGCTGCACTGCCTTTATTACCCAAGAATTTTTGGACAACCAGGTTTATACAGTGCGCCAAACACGGCACTCTGAAATAGTCACCGTCCCTCATGGCCTTAACTATATTGGAGCCATTGTCCGTGGAAACATAACCAACCTGGCGTTTTAGTGGGGACAGCCAGTTAAGGACCTTTGTGTTAAAGACATCCAAAATGTTATCTGCTGTGTGACGTTTCTCCAAACCAAACATGGCTAGTGTTGCATGTTTCCGAGCAGCTTTAAAAACAATGTCCGCGTCAACACCTGCGTTTAGCTTTGCTTTAGCCCCTGAAAAAGAGACCCAGTGTGCAGTGATGCACATGTAATCAGCGCCTGCGCCACTGGTCCACATGTCTGTTGTCAGATGTATAGTGTGAACAGCACTCTTCTGCAAAGCTGCCCCAATCACCTTCAGAACATCTTCATGTAGTGCTGGAACCGCAACTCGGGCAAAATAGAACCGGCTAGGAACCTTCCATTTAGGGCAGAGCGCTGCCACTAATTCTATAAAACCAACCCCTTCTACAAAAGAAAAAGGGAGAAGGTCCAGAGCTAGCATTTTAGCCAGCTTAGTGTTATACAGACGCGTCAGTGGGTGGTTGCGTTCATATTGCGCTTCTGTAAACAACATCTTTTTAATGTTGCCCTGGACCAAGGATTTACGGGATGATGATGATATCTTCGACCCAGTTACGCTCGCTGATAAACTTTTCCGCATTGATGTCTCACTCTCTCCCACACTCTTAGTGTGCCTCACATGGGGTGTGCTGCTGACAGGGGTACTGGGTGGAAGTGAAGTGTTTGAATCGTCTTCTTCCTCCTCGTCATCATCAGATGAAAAATCAACGTTTTCATTACGTGCAATTCCGGCTTCCTTAAACGCCTCTAGGTGCGGAAACCATTGGACAGGGTGCGCTCTCTTAAGATGACCTATCTGGCCTCCGGTACCATAGTTAGAACCAAGCTTACCACGACCAACTCGAAGCTTACAAATGCTACAAATGGCTACGTTTTCCATTTTTGGGCAAACACTAAAGAAGTCCCAAACTGGAGACTTGAAATGTCTTTGGGGGCCGGAGGAGGCGGCGATATTGGTGGTGGTGGTCCTGCTGCTAATGCCAGATGAAGTGGAGGATGTGGATTGCCGAACTTCAGTACGTTTTGCACTTTCACCACCACGAATTGAGGTCGAGGTGGGTACCTTCTTGCAAGGAAGAAATATGGAAGCGGTAGGTGTTGGTGTACTACTTAACTCCAAATCTAATGATTCCATTTCCATTGCCTCCTCGTCGACATCATCATCACGCTCAGCAGCTTCTCGGGATAGGGTCAAAATGTCTCTTTGCTGCATGCCCGGTGGGGCTGCAGTGACCTTTGTTATGACTGGCTCGTCGTCATCGTGAGAGGCTTCATCACCAGCAGTATCTGTCACTTCTTGTTGAGCCTCATCACAATCCATAGCTATGAGTTTTTCGACGACCTTCCTTTTACGCTTAGGTACCTTTGTCAGATCATGGTGTGCCTCACTGTCAGACCGCAGTTGTGGTTCCCAAGACGGATCACTTGCATCAGAAGGAGGTGGGCTTGAAGAAGATGTAGACACCCCCCTTGATCTTTTCCTTGCTAGGGATGTGGAAGACAATGAATGATCATCAGGAGGAGTGGCTTCCAATACCTCGGCTTCATTGTCGATTTCCTGATGTGCCCCTACTTCGGGAGGAACAACTATTGTGGGCACTTGTGAACCTCCATGCACCTTTGCTTGCGCATCTCCTTTTGCTGCCTCTCCTTCCACATGTACTTGGGCGTGTACTTGCACATGGTGTTGTTGTTGCGGCTGTGGTTGTTCAACACTTGTCAGATGAGTTACAACAACCTGTGTTGATTCAGGGACATTGCTGCTACTTTCTTGCGATGAGCCAACATCACTGGTCGATGGTGATTGGAGAAGTACACTGACTGCCTCTGAAGCACTCAAGGGCTTTGACTTAAGTTGGCGTGGTGGTGGAGGCACTGAACCCAATGGAGCAGGGGTACTGCTCCCAGCTTGGTCCCCAGCAGATCCTGCTGCTGCAGGCGTACTTTTTTTTTGCTCCCAAAAAACGTGGCGGGTGGCACACCAGCCTCCTTGGTAACTTGCTTCTTCTGCTCCTTACTAGCAACTTTCTTGCTAGAGGAGCTACGGAGAACTTTTTTTGGGGTCATCTTCTTCAGAGCAGGTCAGACAGCAGGCCGCAGTTGCACGAATTGTAGAGTTGTCTGAGGCCAGACGTGATGTCGCGTGACGTTATGCTGCACACACACACCGCTGCAGGACTTCTTCCTGGCACTGGTGGTTCTCTTGAGTCTTGTGCACCTAAAAACAATGGAAGACAGAGGAACATCAGTTCAGTTATACACCACAAAAAAAAATCGAAAAACACTGCAAAATCAGCACAATCCCATTCCATCCATGCCCTCCATGATGTTTAAGTTCAAGACAGCCCACAGAAAGACTAGGCCCATGCTAGACTCAAATACCCTGCCCTGGTGAAAAGGCCACAAGTACAGCCCCAAAAAACGAAAATCACTGAAAAATCAGCACAATCCCAATCCATCCATGCCCTCCATGATGTTTAAGTTCAAGACAGCCCACAGAAAGACTAGGCCCATGCTAGACTCAAATACCCCTGGTGAAAAGGCCACAAGTACAGCCCCAAAAAACGAAAATCACTGAAAAATCAGCACAATCCCAATCCATTCATGCCCTCCATGATGTTTAAGTTCAAGACAGCCCACAGAAAGACTAGGCCCATGCTAGACTCAAATACCCCTGGTGAAAAGGCCACAAGTACAGGCCCAAAAAACGAAAATCACTGAAAAATCAGCACAATCCCAATCCATCCATGCCCTCCATGATGTTTAAATTCAAGACAACCCACAGAAAGACTAGGCCCATGCAAGACTCACTACCCCTGGGCATAAAGGTTGAAAAGTAGGCAAAATGGTTGCAGGCCTAACAACAAAGCCTGCATTCAAAATGGCCACTTGCCTCTCCCAGCACATGGCCAGTGCCCGTAGCAGCACTCAAAATGGCCACCAGACACATGGCCTGTCCCTCCCCATGAACACCCCCAAAAATCGAAAAACACTGCAAAATCAGCACAATCCCATTCCATCCATGGCCTCCATGATGTTTAAGTTCAAGACAGCCCACAGAAAGACTAGGCCCATGCTAGACTCAAATACCCCTGGTGAAAAGGCCACAAGTACAGCCCCAAAAAACGAAAATCACTGAAAAATCAGCACAATCCCAATCCATCCATGCCCTCCATGATGTTTAAGTTCAAGACAGCCCACAGAAAGACTAGGCCCATGCTAGACTCAAATACCCCTGGTGAAAAGGCCACAAGTACAGGCCCAAAAAACGAAAATCACTGAAAAATCAGCACAATCCCAATCCATCAATGCCCTCCATGATGTTTAAATTCAAGACAACCCACAGAAAGACTAGGACCATGCAAGACTCACTACCCCTGGGCATAAAGGTTGAAAAGTAGGCAAAATGGTTGCAGGCCTAACAACAAAGCCTGCATTCAAAATGGCCACTTGCCTCTCCCAGCACATGGCCAGTGCCTGTAGCAGCACTCAAAATGGCCACCAGACACATGGCCTGTCCCTCCCCATGAACACCCCCAAAAATCGAAAAACACTGCAAAATCAGCACAATCCCATTCCATCCATGGCCTCCATGATGTTTAAGTTCAAGACAGCCCACAGAAAGACTAGGCCCATGCTAGACTCAAATACCCCTGGTGAAAAGGCCACAAGTACAGCCCCAAAAAACGAAAATCACTGAAAAATCAGCACAATCCCAATCCATCCATGCCCTCCATGATGTTTAAGTTCAAGACAGCCCACAGAAAGACTAGGCCCATGCTAGACTCAAATACCCCTGGTGAAAAGGCCACAAGTACAGGCCCAAAAAACGAAAATCACTGAAAAATCTGCACAATCCCAATCCATCCATGCCCTCCATGATGTTTAAATTCAAGACAACCCACAGAAAGACTAGGCCCATGCAAGACTCACTACCCCTGGGCATAAAGGTTGAAAAGTAGGCAAAATGGTTGCAGGCCTAACAACAAAGCCTGCATTCAAAATGGCCACTTGCCTCTCCCAGCACATGGCCAGTGCCTGTAGCAGCACTCAAAATGGCCACCAGCCACATGGCCTGTCCCTCCCCATGAACACCCCCAAAAATCGAAAAACACTGCAAAATCAGCACAATCCCATTCCATCCATGGCCTCCATGATGTTTAAGTTCAAGACAGCCCACAGAAAGACTAGGCCCATGCTAGACTCAAATACCCCTGGTGAAAAGGCCACAAGTACAGCCCCAAAAAACGAAAATCACTGAAAAATCAGCACAATCCCAATCCATCCATGCCCTCCATGATGTTTAAGTTCAAGACAGCCCACAGAAAGACTAGGCCCATGCTAGACTCAAATACCCCTGGTGAAAAGGCCACAAGTACAGGCCCAAAAACCGAAAATCACTGAAAAATCAGCACAATCCCAATCCATCAATGCCCTCCATGATGTTTAAATTCAAGACAACCCACAGAAAGACTAGGACCATGCAAGACTCACTACCCCTGGGCATAAAGGTTGAAAAGTAGGCAAAATGGTTGCAGGCCTAACAACAAAGCCTGCATTCAAAATGGCCACTTGCCTCTCCCAGCACATGGCCAGTGCCTGTAGCAGCACTCAAAATGGCCACCAGACACATGGCCTGTCCCTCCCCATGAACACCCCCAAAAATCGAAAAACACTGCAAAATCAGCACAATCCCATTCCATCCATGGCCTCCATGATGTTTAAGTTCAAGACAGCCCACAGAAAGACTAGGCCCATGCTAGACTCAAATACCCCTGGTGAAAAGGCCACAAGTACAGCCCCAAAAAACGAAAATCACTGAAAAATCAGCACAATCCCAATCCATCCATGCCCTCCATGATGTTTAAGTTCAAGACAGCCCACAGAAAGACTAGGCCCATGCTAGACTCAAATACCCCTGGTGAAAAGGCCACAAGTACAGGCCCAAAAAACGAAAATCACTGAAAAATCTGCACAATCCCAATCCATCCATGCCCTCCATGATGTTTAAATTCAAGACAACCCACAGAAAGACTAGGCCCATGCAAGACTCACTACCCCTGGGCATAAAGGTTGAAAAGTAGGCAAAATGGTTGCAGGCCTAACAACAAAGCCTGCATTCAAAATGGCCACTTGCCTCTCCCAGCACATGGCCAGTGCCTGTAGCAGCACTCAAAATGGCCACCAGCCACATGGCCTGTCCCTCCCCATGAACACCCCCAAAAATCGAAAAACACTGCAAAATCAGCACAATCCCATTCCATCCATGGCCTCCATGATGTTTAAGTTCAAGACAGCCCACAGAAAGACTAGGCCCATGCTAGACTCAAATACCCCTGGTGAAAAGGCCACAAGTACAGCCCCAAAAAACGAAAATCACTGAAAAATCAGCACAATCCCAATCCATCCATGCCCTCCATGATGTTTAAGTTCAAGACAGCCCACAGAAAGACTAGGCCCATGCTAGACTCAAATACCCCTGGTGAAAAGGCCACAAGTACAGCCCCAAAAAACGAAAATCACTGAAAAATCAGCACAATCCCAATCCATTCATGCCCTCCATGATGTTTAAGTTCAAGACAACCCACAGAAAGACTCAGTCCACCCACCACTGAGTACCCCTGGGCAAAAGGCCCCAAAACAGCCCAAAAATCGAAAATTCCAAAATTTTAGTTGCAGCAACTGTAATGCCCCAAACAAACTTACTTGTAAAATTTCTAATCCAACAGTGATCCAAAGAAAGTCAAAAAGCCTCAAATCCAAATATCCAGCAGCATCCACAAAAAGTAATCCTTCAAGCTACAGATCCAAAGGAAAAGTGACCAGGAGATGGACAAAGCACTGGGAGGAGCCTGCTGGACAGGAACAGGAAGTTGAAGACTGTGGGGCACTTCCTTCCTCCCACCCCCCTCCCCAAAATGGACTCCTCGCTAAAAAAGTGCAGGCAAATGTCAACCTAAGGAGTTATTCAGATAAAAATCATCATTTCAAGAAGGTTTATGCTGCTTGCTGGTGGATTTCTTGTGCAGAATTGCATATTTGATATTTTCGCTTCTGTGAGATTGTTGCTGCTCGCCGCATCTCAAATCTCGCAATTGCGAAGTACCGCGAGACGTGATCTCGCCGTACTCGCGTTGACAAAGTCTCGCTGTGCAAGTTGGCAAGCCGCGATGACGTAATCGCGCTCGCCAAATTCCCGCGGGATCACACAGCAAGATCCAAAATGGCGCAGCACTCGCAAAATATCGAGAAAAACAACTCGGCAAACGATGATAAACGCCGCGCGCCGCAAAAATTGTATCACCAACGACGCGAGCCGCAAAAAAAATCCGCTGCGTGCGAATTTGCGGATTTTGCGGGAAATTCGCACATCTCGCGGATTGCGAATTTCCCAAAAATCCACAAAATCCGCGAGCGTAACGGATTTTCCGCCCATGCTTAATGTATAGCTCAGTGGTGGTGCACTGCGTGCATGGGTGTTTGTGCAGTGGAAAATTGGCATATGATGTATACAACCATTTTGAGTGGTTGTCCATTGCCCAGCATGACGTACTGATTGATTGCATTGTTTGTCAGGTATTAACCATTGAGCTGTCTTGCCTGTGTGGGTGTCGTATGCGTCAGCTGGTGTCTTGTGAGGTTGCTCGTTTGATGCGGAGAGTGGCAGACACCTTTTGCCAGTTTTCACACACTTCCGGTTGCTGGGAGGAGGGTCCAGGACAACAGTAGCGCTCATTGGTTTCAGGCATGACCGCTACTTAACCCACATGGAGACGCAGACGTGCAGCAGATGCGCGCAGTGGGCACGCCACCGGTGCACCAAAGGCAAGCACGTCTGCACTCATCCATGGCCGGACGGGGCAGGAGCCAGCCACTATGTGCGTTTAGTTAAATACTATTCTATGGAATTTCTCTCTCTGGCACCCAAGGCTAACCAGAAGATCGACCCTTTAACCAAAAACAAGTTAGTACGATATGGTCTCCTTAATCTTGGTCCGGCCATACCAATGACTATCCCAGCGCATGAAACCCTCCCCCTCCAATGCAGTACGACTGCGCTATTCCAAGGGAAAAGCCTTTAGCACCTATAGAGTTAAACATAGTTTATTTAAACACACGCTCAATGGTCAAGCACCATCTAGAAAGTTTTTAGAAGTTAGAATAGAGGAGGAGGGGTAGTAGCAGTAGTTAAAAAGATCTCTCAGTTACCTCCATTGCCGCATTAGAAGTGGCTTCGGTAGATAGTCTCACGCTAAAGTTAATTTTCTCAACATCCACATTGGTGTGCATCCTGATTCATAGACCCCCCCCCCCCCCCCCTCTGTAATGGGGGAATTTACTACTGAATTGGCTAACTATTTGACCCCTTTAGCCATAGATTATGCGAAAATCCTGTTAAACCAGAGACCTGGATTGTTGGTCTAACGAGGAAGGGGGAAGTCGGGCTTCTAAGGAGCTCACAAACCTACTGAATAACTTGAACTTAGAAGGACACATAACTGAACCCACACACATCAAAGGGCATGCATTAGACCAGCTATGGACCACCAAACTTTTGGTCCAAAATTAACTGTCAAGCATCTGCTTGCCAAAGTTCCTTAACACCCTGAAATCCACACTAACGCCTACAACAAATAATGTTGACAAGTTGGAGATAGCTATCACCAACTGGCAATTAAGAGCAAATGAGATTTATGCCCCTCCACAAAGGAAAGAGAGAGGTATGAGGCAGCACGAACCTCTAAATGGTTTACCGTAGAGCTAAAATCTGTAAAACTTAAAACCCGCCAGGCGGAACGGAAGTGGCAGAGAAGCTATTCTCCTGCAGAAATGAAACCATATGAAATAGCTCTAACTGATTACAAAGCTGCTATCTTGGAGACAAAAAAAGCCTTCTATATGAACAATGTTCTTAGTTCTGAAAACAAATCCAAAGACATTTTTAAGATAGTTAAAGGACGTTCAAATCCCCACCTCGTCACACTGGCCATCACTCCTTCCAGGCCTTATGTGACGATCTAAATGCTTTCTTCGTGGACAAAATTAAGGCTATACAGAACTCCATTGCTCCTAGTTCACTGGATTGGAAATCACATCAGCAATTTACAAACTCGGCAATGCTCTCTAGCTTCCAGAACATTACCTTTGATCGACTTGTAGAATTAAGAAGCAAGGTAAAATCTGGCTCCCCCAAAGACCCCTGCCCTTCTAATATACAAAAAGACGTTCTTGCACAATTCCCAGATGCCTTTCTCTCCCTGCTCAACCTTTCCCTGGAGCATGGGGTGGTCCCACATGCTTTCAAAGAGGCAGTGCTAGTTCCGCTTCAAAAGAAAGCCAGAGTAGATCCTAATCAACTGAGTAATTATAGACCCATATCGTTCCTTCCATATCCTGCAAAAGTACTTGAAGCACAAGTAGCAAACCTCCTTTGTATCTTCATTGAAGAGACACAATTCTTGGATTCTCACCAGGCAGGTTTCTGACCATCACCCTCGACTGAATCAGTTATCTTAAGTGTAGTGGATGACCCGAAGGAGGGAGCAGACAAGGGGTGCACACAGGCATTGCTCCTGCTCGACCTGTCAGCTGCGCTCGATACCGTGGATCACACCATATTAGCAGATAGAATGGCAGCGGCAGGCATGAGAGGCACAGCCCTGGATTGGACGATTTCATTCCTGGGGGACAGCTCCCAGTCCGTTAGGCTGGCACCCTTTCATTCAGCCAGGGTCAATACCACCTGCAGCGTACCTCAAGGCTCGTCCCTCTCCCCCCACCTGTTCAACCTTTATATTTTCCCCCTGATCCATTCCTCCAAAGCAGGATGGTAAAGGTATATAATTAAGCAGATGATATGCAGCTGATATTCCCAATAGATGAGCTGGAGGACTCTAAGGCCTTCTTCCAAAATATCATTCTATATATTAAAGAGTGGATGAGTCACAACCATTTCAAACTAAACTCTAACAAAACAGTTATTGTCATTTCAAATAACAAACTCCACCATTGGATGCAAGGACACTGGCCGGCTGCATTAGGTACTCCACCTATCCCTAAGAATTCTGTCAAGAGTCTGGGCATCAAAACTGATGCCAACTTATCTGTGCCTGAACCGATCAGCCTGGTCATATCTTCGTGCATTTATCAGCTAAGGACTTTCAAGAAAATCAGGAGATTTTTTACTAGGGAGGCAAGTATGGTGATCATGCTGGCCATGATTATATCCAGGCTGGATTATGCCAATGCTATCTATTTGGGTCTCCCGGCCAACCAAACCTACAGACTGCAACTGAGTCAGAAACAAGCAGCCAGATTAATTTTCCAGCAACCGAGATACTGCCATACTAAGCCACTGATGAAGCAGCTCCACTGGCTACCTATGACTTTGCGGTCTATGTTCAAGACAGGCTGCATAATTTTCAACACGCTCTAAGAGAGGGGCTCTAAATTAATTTCCGCAAAGATCTTACTGTACCTTCCCAAACAGAATCTCAGGTCAACTTCAATGAATTTGCTCACAACTCCTAGATTTAAGCGCAAGAGAAAGGGTGGCTCAGTTTCTCTATACTCGGCCCAAAACTCTGGAATTCCCTACCGAATTATATCAGACTAACGTCAGACTACATTGGTGTCAGGAAAAAACTGAAGACTTGGCCGTTCACCCTTGCCTACTGTTAGAGTATACCGGGGACGGCTTCCAACCTCAGTAGCACCAAGAGACCTTTCGGTGAACGTACGCGTAATAAATCCCCCAAAAATGCCCATAACCAGAGAGAGAGACAAAGCGAGAGAGAAAGAGAGAGAGTCTTCTTGTCTCTTTGAGAAGAAGTATGCATACCTTCTGCTTTCTACTAGAGCCCAGGCGTACTTATTGAACAAGCATTTGCAATGCAATAGATCTCTCATTTGTGAAAGTTTAAGCTATTGGCATTGTAAATGACAATGCCTTTTATTCATCTGTTATGATAATTAACACATAAATAAAAGGCATTGTCATTTACAATGCCAATAGCTCACATTCTTGTAAATACGAGACCTATTTTATTTCAAAGAAGCAGCCATCATTGTGCTGGGCTGCTTGCAAAGTGGCGCTCTGAATGTTGCAAGAAAGCATGTTGTGCCTGCTGTAGGAGAAATTCATGAATGAAAATAGTGCTTACAGCAGGGGCGGCTCCTCCGCTAAGGTGGAGGAGCATTGCCCCCTGCCAGGAGCAGCAAAGAAAGGAAAAAATAAAATGATAGTAACGGAATGTTTTTATTTTTTCCTCCTGGTGCAGCAGTGTGTGAGGGGGTGGGGCGGAGCTGCAGGGGAGGAGTGGTAGTGCAATGACTGTTTGGTTGGCCTTCTCGGGCCCCCAAAACACTCATGCGCACTCCCCTGTTCTCCATTCAGGCTGCATTACAGCCTGCATGGAGAACATGCCCACCCCTACAGACCCAGGCTGAGCACCTTGTCACGGTGCTCAGACCTATCACAACGCTCCATTGGAGGGTTGTGATTGGCTTAGGGGTGGGAGCCTGGCTGCCTGCTTCCTGTTCCGACCTGGAGTCCGACACAGGTAGCAGGAGAGAAAACAGGAGACCCGGCGGTGGCAAGGTAAGTTTTTTTTAATATTCTTTTTTTTAAAGCATTTTTAAAGCATCCCGAGAGCCACCCCCCGCACCCACCTCCCCACCCGCGAGCCATGCCAGCCACCCCTGGCTTACAGACTAATAAGACATACCGTGTAACAGAAGTAAAAGGGCCAGTCCTCATGGGAGGTTACAAAGGAAGACAAGGAGGTACTAAGCCGGGACTAACAAGCTTACGTACGAATCAGAAGCCAGCATTTACAAAGGAAAATGACACAAACCAATGGAAAAAATGGGCGGAGAGTGGGCGGAGCTTCAAGTCTATATTTGAATACAGCATGTCTTGCAGAGCAGCGCATGGGCTGCCCAGGCTCGACCTCAAAAAGACCATTTCTTGCTATTGCGGTAAAAGACCCTAGACTAGTGTACCCTGCAACACGTTGTGGTGTCTTTCACTCAAGTAAATAAGGATCAACGCCAAATAAATGTGGTATCTTTCACTCAAGGAAATATGGTTCTGTAGTAGGGGATCTCTGTGTATAGTCATAATCTTGTGAATAGTCCCGCCCATGTGCGGGGACCCCGGAGCAATCGAAATAGTCTCTTAAGTTGTCTTCCTCTGCAGTCCTGCATAGACACTTAAGAGAAAATCAAAGACAAATAATGCACCCTAAAACTACAAGGCTACATTGACCAGCACTTCGTCTGGAAGTGAAAAAGGATAGCCAAATACTGTCAAAATGTACACGTTTTGTTAAGTTTCACACATAGAGAAACTCCCCTTCACAAAAATCCTTTGAAATGATAGAGAGGAAGGGTTGGACAGACAAGCCACCATAGGCTGCCATTATGTGTCTGGAAAAGGGATACCGTGCCTTTAAGGAACTCTCCAGAGACCCTCGGTATCCCAGGATGCACAGCCAAAGGCCTTTCACTTTCAGTTCTTTTTGAAGGTGTATAAAGCCAGGCCTGTAGCATACAGTACAATTATCATTTTGGCCACCGGGGAGGAGGGCGGGCGCTTATGACTATAACAGAGATACCCCTACTACAGAACTGGAGTTACAGGTAAGAAACTACTCCTTCTGTAGTAGGGGATCTCTGTGTATACTCATAATCTTGTGAATAGAATGGCAAGACCATCCCAAAAACCAAACCAGCGGTGGAGGAAACAGACAACATCCCTACTGTGCAAACAGATTTCTCAACGAAGCATGCCAAACCTGAGCATCTGCCCTGGCATCAGAGTCCAGACAGTAGTGTTTAGCGAAGGTATGGACCGACTTCCAAGTGGCAGCCCTACAGATGTCTGCAATGGGAACATTACGTAACAAAGCCATTGTAGCGCTTTACCCCTGGTGGAATGAGCCTTTGGCCTACCCCCTAAGGTTTTGTTAGCCTTTTGGTAACATAACTGGATACAGGACACAATCCACCTAGAGATGGGCTTTTTGGAAGTGGCAAGACCAGTCCTGACCGATCCGTAATTGACAAACAATTGGTCTAACCTAAGAATGTCTTTGGTCTTATCTAAATAGAATGTAAACACTCTTCTGACATCCAGAAGAGACCTCTCTGCTGGAGTGGATGGATGTTGAACAGTCTTTCAGGGCCTTAACATGAAACATCAAAAAGTCACTCCTAGGCTGGGATTTATTGGCGTGAGGTAATTTGACTGAACCCTACGGTTACATCTTTTACCCAGAGCCGGAGCTCCTCACGAGACTTTCCCCACGCGGCATGCATGCCCGGGACTTCACACTCCCAACGTGCTATCGGGCCAGGGCAACCTGGTGCACTAGAGTACATCCCGGGGGACATATATATAAATACAATTACAATGCAATACAATAGTTAGGAACATATATCCATAGAAAAGGTGTTTTTTGACTTGCCCATATGCTTGGTGCCTGCTGAAGAATCTTCACGAAATTTTCCCCCAAAAAGTGCTCCATTAATTCTAGTTGGGCATGGAAGGTTTCAGTGTTATCCATCAAGTGAGGGCTGAAAAAAGGTGGGGGGAGTAAAAAAAAGTACATTTACCATGTTAATTCTCAGTCTTTAGACAGGTCTACAGCCTGAACAGCTGGACGGAATTACATTGAATTTTGTAGAAAGGTAGCTTCTGGTTTGCAGAGTACGCTTTTTGGTATTTGGTGTAAATCTATACAATAGTTGACGAGAAATTAAACGAAATCCAAATTTGTATATCTAAAACTGTGACTAATTCTGGATTAATTTCGAACGATCTGTAAATACGCATGCCCACAGAAATACTGTGATTGGCTGGACGCAACCTCAGCAGAAAGTTGCAGCTACCATTTTAGTTTTCATCAAAGTCCCCTGGGCTAGACAGAAATGGCATAAGGGGTGAGGGTGGATGCACCCTGACCCCATGGGTGGGATCTTGAGGTGTTTCTAGTATATAGTATGAGCAGTAAACATCAAAGAAAAAGTTCCTCTGCACCACACATGATATTTGGAACTCAGGGCGGCCACCATGCAATGTTGTGACAAATTTGCAAATATCATTGCAAAAATATAAAATATAAAAAAAATGTATTCATACACTCACACATCCACTCACAGACCCACGTAGACACTCATGCACCCATTCACACACCCTTTCAGAGACTCATGCATCCCATCACAGACTCACTCAGACATTCATGCACCCCCTCAAAGATGCACTCAGACTCTCACAGACCCATTTAGACACTCATGTACCCACTCACACACTCATGCACCCACTCAGAGACCGACTTAGAGACTCACTGACCCACTCACAGACCCACTTGGACACTCCTGTACCCACTCACAGACTCTCTCAGACACAGATGTACTCATTAACAGACCCACTCAGATACACATGCACCTACTCAGAGACCTACTCAGAGTCTTATGCACCCACTCACAGACCCACTCGGACACAAATGCACCCATTCACACACCCATTCAGAGACCCATGCACCCACTCACTGACTCACTCAGACAATCTGCACCCATTCACAGAACTACTAAAACATTCATGCACTCACTCACATCCCTATTCTGAGACACATGCACTCACTCAGAGACCCACTAAGACAATTATGTACCCACTCATAGATGCACTCAGACTCCTACACACCCACTCACAGACCCAGACACTCACACCCTCTCACAAACCTACTCAAACACTCATGTAGCCACTCACAGACTCCCTCAAACACTCACACATCCACTCAGAGACTCACCCACCCACTAAGACAGTCATGTACCCACTCACAGACTCTCTCAGACACTCATGTACTCACTAACAGACCCACTCGGGCACTCAGGCACCCACTCAGACACTCATGTACTCACTCATAAACCTACTCACAGACTCATGCACTTACTCACAGACCCACTCAGACACTCAATCACCCATTCATAGACCCACTCAGATACTCATGTGCCCACTCACAGTCCTACTCCTTGAACATTCATGACCCACTCACAGACCTACTCATACACTCATGTGTTCACTCACTCACCCATTCAGTGACTCGTGCACCTACTCACTGACCCACTCAGACACTCATGCACCCACTCACAGACTTGCTCAAACACTCACACACCCATTCAGAGACTTATGCACCCACTCACCGACTCACTAAGACATTCATGCACCTTTTCATAGACCTACTCAAACACTCATGCACCTACTCACACACCTATTCAGAGACTCATGCACCCACTCAGAGACCTACTCAGACACTCATGTACCTACCCATAGATATACTCTGACACTCACACACCCACCCACAGACTCATTCAGATACTCACACACCTATTTACAAACCTACTCTCTCATGTCCCCACTCACAGACTCACTCAAACACCCACTCACAGACTCATTCACCCACTCAGAGACTAAACTTGGACAGTCATGTACCCACTCACAAATTCTCTCAGACACTCATGTACTCACTAACAGACCCAGTCAGACTCTCAGGCACCCAGTCAGAGACTCACTCAGACACTCATGTACTCACTCATAGACCCACTCAGAGACTCATGCACCCACTCAGAGACCCACTCAAACACCTACCCACAGACACATACACCCACTCACAGACCCACTCAGACACTCAAGCACCCCCTCACAGATGCACTTAAACTTTCATGTACTGACTCACAGACCCACTCAAATGCTCATGTACCCACTCACAGACCTGCTCAAACACTCATGCACCCACTTAGAGACTCACAGACCCACTTGGACACTCCTGTACCCACTCACAGACTCTCTCAGACACTAATGTACTCACTAACAGACCCACTCAGACACTCATGCACCCACTCAGAGACCTATTCAGACACTCATGTACCCACTCACGGACCCACTCAGACTATCATACACCCATTTGCACACCCATTCAGAGACTCATGCAACTATTCACTGACTCACTCAAACACTTATGCACCCACTCACATACCTATTCAGAGACTCATGCACCCACTCACATACCTATTCAGAAACTCATTCACCCACTCAGAGACCCACTCAGACACTCATGTACCTACTCATAGATGCACTCAGACTCTCACACACCCACTCACAGACCCATTCAGACATTCACATACTCACTCACAAACCTACTCAAACACTCATGTATCCACTCACAGACTCACTCAAATACTCACACACCCACTCAGAGACTCGCCCACCCACTCAGAGATCCACTTGGACAGTCATGTACCCACTCACAGACTCTCTCAGACACTCAAGCACTCACTAACAGACCCACTAAGACCTGCAGGCACCCACTCAGAGACCCACTCAGATATTCATGTACCCACTCATAGAACCACTCACAGACCCACTTAGACACTCAAACACCCACCCAAAGACCCAATCAGACACTCATGTACCTACTCACAGACCCACTCAGACATTCATGCAGCCACTCACAGACCTACTCAGGCACTCATGTACCTACTCACAGCTCCACTCCTAAGCCATTCATGCACCCACTCAGACACTCAAGCATTCACTCATTCACCCATTCAGAGACACATGCACCTACTCACTGGCCCACTCACACACTCATGCACCCCCTCACAGACCCACTCAGACTTTCATGTACTGACTCACAGACCCAGTCAAATGCTCATGCACCCACTCAGACATTCATGCACCCATTCCCAGATCCAATCAGGCACTCATGCACCCACTCACAGACCCACTCGGACATTCATGCACCCACTCACAGACCCACTCAGACATTCATGCCTCCACTCATATACCCATTCAGGGACTCATTCACCCACTCATACAATTATGCACCCACTCAAAGGCCTACTCAGACACTGACACACCCAGTCAATTAACCATTCAGATACTCATACACCCACTCATAGACTGAGGAAAAGACCCACTGAGCCACGTTTGCACCCACTGACAGTCCTGACAGTCCCACTCAAACATTCATAGACCCACTCACAAACACACTCTGAGACTCATACATGTACTTATACATTAATTTAGAACTCAGACTCTCATTCATCTAGTAACTTACCCATACAGATGCTCAGACTGACTGAGAGACCCACTGAGCCACTTATACACACACACTGACAGACCCACTCAAACACTCACTGACCCACTCACAGACACACTCTGAGACTCATACATGCACTTATACCTTAATTTAGAAACTGATATGCCCAGTGTGATGCACAGACTCACTTACATAGTTATGAATTTTGAATGTGTTAGTGTCCATTGAATGACTGCTTTTGTGTTGTATTTTGGCCACATATTTAATAATTTAGAAACTTTAAAAAAAAGAAATGTTAAAGAAAAATGAGAACATTTTGAGAAATTAGTGTGGCTCTGAAAAGAGCCTTTGTGTTGATTGTGTATATATGATAGCTACACATAAGAAAGGATGCAGAGTTTCAGGTTACTGAGAAAAACCCTGTTGCCTTCATCTGTGAACTCCATTACTTCTATAGATTCCATGCATGTCAAAACAAAAGTTGTTGTTGTTGATAGAGCCCATGTTATGGTCTCTGAGTAATGCAGAAACTGTTTTATTAACATGTTTCCTGGCTTTGTCAATCTATGGACAAAATTGATTTGACCACTTCCATTTCTGCATTTGGCATATGTTGGAGAACACCACGTCAGTGTGAGGGGAAAGTGCCATTAATTGTACCAAGGTATCCTTCAGTAGGATTTCTAGTCCTACCACAGTCAATGTGCCTAGGTCATTGCCACCACAGTGCACAATCATGAGGTCAGGGGTTTGGAAAACCACAATGCTTTCAGCCAAAGGCAACAGTTGATGCAATTTTAACCCTCTCTGGCCAACCCAAGTAATGTCCAAATTAGGTAAGCCCAAGTCTCTGTCAATGCCACTCTTTCTAGCACTCTCTCTGGCCCAAAACCATAGCTGTGGCCCACAATCCACACTCTAACCATTTTGAAGTGAAGCAGCAGAACCAGACAGGAGAAGGCTGGAGCTGAATGACACAGTTTTCAATATGAAAGGCAGTTAAAATAGAGCTGAGGTCTAAGATTATAAAAACAAAAAATCAACTAAGGAGCGTTATGCCAAGCAAGAAATAGAGCAAGCATGTAGCAACACCCACAGTCCAAAGTCAACTGTGAGAAAAACCTCGGTGGGTTGTTCAGAAAGCCCTCACTCACCAACCTGGTTGGTGACATGCTTCATCATCGGGTCCCACCAGGAGTGGCCGAATGCCACCCTAGTGTGCGGCAACACCAGATTACTGCGGAGCTGTTTTTTTGTGATACGTGAACAGTGAATTAGTGATTTAAAAATGTCCCAATTGTGTCAAAAAAGTTGTATTCGTTTTGCCAATTGGGCACGTATAAAAACAAGCTGTAGGATAAAGGACCACAATTAAAACGCTGGTGTTTATCCCTCGTGTAAGGTCAACATGTTTCTGCCTATGTGAGAGTAATTAAACAGGCATTCGTCAGGACTAGTGAAGAAGTGTAGTGTTGCACCCCGGTGGTATGGGCGCGCTAAGGCCCACTCTAGCCTGGGGTCACTAGTGTTAAAAAAGAAAATATCTTAAAAAACACTATACCAAGATTCCGTCACAATGGAGTGAAACCGAGTTTATTCTGTAAAACAATCTTATCTTTGAATTGGCTCTAGTGCGGGGCTTCTCTCGATTAATTTGGGCCCTCGTTGCCATGTAACTCTGATACCGAGTCTGTGGTGTAGTGTTGCCATGACAACGTGTGTCTGGCACTGTTTCAGTGACTTTGATTTGTGTGGCGTTCTCTCAGAATTTTCCGGGTCCCGTAATTGGGAGTCTCAATCACCTGGCCTTTTCCTGCACCAATCGCTTTCTGCAAATAGATTTTGACGCCGTCTACTCCTATGACGTGCTTGATGGCGGCGGGGTTCCAGTTGATGATCTCGCCTTTATTTACCCCGAACATGCCAAGTTTGGCACTCTCCGGGGTTCGGTTTACGAGGGTGTATGCAGGTACCGAGCGGGTGCCTAGCAAATAGGGCGTGAGTACGGCGCATTTGATTAGATATGAGTACTTTGCTTTTTTCCTTAACCTCCATTTACCCTTGTATACCTGTTTAACCCTTCCTTTGCAGGGTGTGCCACTTTCGCTTCCACCCCCTCCTGAGACCCATGGTGCTTGTATTAATAGCACTTTCCATAAGGATGCTTTTATCTATTTTATTTTAGGCGTTTTGCCCAACAGCACAAGGCTGCTTGATTGACCATTTTTCTATTTGCGACACACGTTAGCTATAAGTATTAGATGGGCATTCTGACACCATTTTGCCCGCATTTTGTCGCTAGCCACGTTAGTAGGATTGTGTAGGGACGTTGTCTCTGCATACTCCACGGGGTTAATGTTAATCCTGTATTTGCACAAGTTCACCTACTATTTCACTTGTGTGTTCGTTGCGGCTACTAGCACCTCTCCTGAGCACTTTAGCATGTTGATCTTATGACAACGGGGATGGTTATTATCCTATTTCTTCTGTTTTTTTTGTCCTGTCAGTTGTCTGTCTTTGTTTTACAGAATAAACTTGTTTCACTCCATTGTGACGGAATTTTGTTATAGAGTTTTTAAAGATTTTTTCTTTTTTAATACTGGTGACCCCAGGCTATGGTGGGCCTTAGCCCGCCCATACCACCCGGGTTCAACACTAGACTTCTTCACTGGTCCTAACGAATGCCTGTTTAATTACTCTCACATAGGCAGAAACATGTTGACCTTACACGAGGGATAAACCCCAGCCTTTTAATTGTGGTCCTTTATCCTACACCTTGTTTTTTTACATGTCCAATTGGCAAAACGAATAAAACTTTTTTTGACACAATTGGGACATTTTTAAATCACTAATTCACTGTTCACGTATCACAAAAAAACAGCTCTGCAGTAATCTGGCGTTGCAGCACACAAGGGTGGCATTCGGCCACTCCTGGTGGGGCCCGATGATGAAGCATGTCACCAACCAGGTTGGTGAGTGAGGGCTTTCTGAACAACCCACCGAGATTTCTCTCACAGTTGACTTTGGACTGATGGTGTTGCTACATGCTTGCTCTACTTCTTGCTTGGCATGATGCTCCTTAGTTGATTTTTGATTTCTTTTGAGGGGAGTATGAGCGTTCCTTCCGTTCCCTTCCTCTCTTGTTGTTACAAGTGTACTGAGCAGCACACAGCTGTGAGTGCTCCTTTTCCTCTTCCTTCTCTGTTGGAAGGGCTTCTTTAATCATTCTTCTCTAACGTTTACCCTTTTTTCACGGTCTCATTTCTCAGTATGGCTAATCTGGGCCTAACCTTCTCATATACTGAGATGGATGCTATTTTAGCACGCCCTTCTCTGTTTGCAGACCCTTCCATCTCACAGGCGGTCACCCACACTAATGAGTGGGATCAATTATCAGAGCTCAAAAAGAATAGAATACGAACCATCCTACATGGAACTATCCTGACGGAATACCTGCGGACCAATACTAATCCGAAAGGTCTTCTAGTGATTAATGCAACAAGGATTTTCCTTGAAGATGCACTCTTCAGAAAAGAATGGGCCATGATCGTGTGGCATTGCACACGCGACTGGCTCATCCTAATAATCAAAACAGCTGTTAGACTCTCAGAAGCTATAATGGTGGAAATAACACAAACTGAAACGCATTTTGAGGCAACTCTAACTGGCTATAAAAAGCGACTGGATGACTTCAATAAAGATATAAATGAATATAAGGATAATTTGACACAAACCAAAGTGGCACAATTCCAGAAGGATTTGAAGAAATTTGCTTTTACTAAGGTCTATCCTTATTCAGACCCTGACTTTACACCGCCCAATAAACACAGCAGTTCAGATGACAATTCCTCAAACAGTAGCGGCTCTAGCAATGGCAGCTATAAACAGAGACAAAGGGGTGGTTTCAGAGGCAGATCGCGCCCCTTTTTTCAACAACCAATGTGGTCCTAGTATCCGATGCAAGGAGACATACAGCCTATGCACTTCCAACACCCACAGATGGCGCCGATGGGTTGGAACCCGGGGTTTGCACCTCCGCACTCATATCAGGCAAATTCCTATGGCCAACCTTTTTAGAGAGAGGCCGGAGGGGAAGAGGCAAAAGGGGAGGGCAACCACAGGTGCACTGGGTACAAGACGACCCAGTGGGCAACCACACTCGGAGCAAACAACCACAACCAGGCACGAGTGCACAGGAAGTCTGATTGTCAACCTATCAAATACGACATTGTCAGACCATGAAACCAGGGTCTTGGAGTAAGGCCTCGGTTTCGTTCCCACTGCACGTCTTGACACATTTCGCTTACATTGTGAGCCCTCACACTTCTTTAGGAAATTAAAGCTGAAGGCTTCCTTTGAAGGAAGGGAATCAAACTCTCAGTCATGGAGTGGAGGGGACACCGCCTTAAGATCAAAGCCCTCCTTCACACCTCCAACCCATACAATACCAGCTGAGATTACTGCCTTCGAGCAGGCAGTCTTCATCAAGATTGAGAACCTGGAGGCTCCTACTGTCTTTAAAAACAAGACAGCCATAGAGTTCCAGGCTCTTGACAAATTACGCAGCAACCCATTGATCACAATTTAACCCGCAGATAAGGGTGGGGCTGTCGTGATTCTCAATACCTCAGACTATGATTTGGAATGCTTACGATTACTGAGCAACATTAGGAACTATCAACCACTGACACATGATCCATCAACTGACCTGAAGGGAGTCATTTCTGATTTGGTTGAGGATGCGGAAACTAAGGGCCATATATCTAAGAATGAGGCTGCCTTCCTGACGAGCGGGGGAGAGGGCACAATACCGTATTTCTATACACTGCTGAAAATACATAAAGGCAAGACTCCCCCGCTAGGCCGCCCTATTGTAGCTGGCATCGGTTCCCTCCTTGAGCCCTTACAAGTTTTTGTGATCACTTCCTCAAACCACTAGTCCAACAGACACCAATGTATCTGAAGGATACTAGATGCCTTCTGAACCTTCTTAACACCTTACAATTCGACATGGAACAGACTATACTGGTCACTTTGGACATTGAGAGTCTCTACACAAGCATTCCCCAGGACAATACCATCAAGGTCCTGGGTGAGGCTATCGACACCATTGCTTGGGAATAAAACACACCCAAAGAATTATTTTTTAAGTGTGCCACCTTGGCCCTAAAAAAGAACTTCTTTGAATTCAAGGGGAAATCTGTTCCTCCAGTCCACTGGAACTTCCATGGGCACTACTTTTACCCCCAGTGTGGCTGGACTTTATGTCCATGATTTCGAACCGAAGCACATCCAAACTGACAACAACCCTTTTGTCTCTTCCATAGGGTTATGGAAGAGATACATCCATGATGTGCTGGTGGTCTGGCAAGGCTCAGAGGTCTATCTACAAGTCTTTTTTCTCTGGATCAACACATTGGACCCTCATCTGTAGTTTACCCATACAGCTGATAAGCATGAGTTCATTTTTCTGGATGTGGTAACATTCAAACAGGATGGTCACTTTGTAACCACGTCATCTGATTTATTTTTACGCTTTTGGGACTTACACTTTTCACAAATCTTCGTTCTGTTCAGAGCGCCACCAATTGTTTGGGTGCACGTCAGTGATCACTTTTGTTATCTTGGTTTTCTCACTTTTACAGTTGGTTTTCACCTTCTAAAGCCTTTAACACATTAGGTCACTAAACATGTACTTTATTTACTTCATTTCTTCTCTTCTTGTATTCCGCGCCCCACATGTTCCACCTATACTTAGTAGTCCTATTTTCTTTTCAATTTACAGACCCCCTGAGGAAGCGCACTGCTGTGCGAAATGCATCGGGGAATCTAAAATTTTTGTGGACCGTATACATGATATACAAGCATTTTTTGATGTTCAAAACTATCAAGTTGTGACTGTACAATCATATGAAATCAATATGATATTCAAATAAATGAATCGTCAAAAATGACAAACACTTTGGAGTAAAGACTTACCTTCTTTCCGAAATACATTGGGAATACATGTGCACACTCTATGCTCAAGAGTACTACGAGTTTTGTCTTACTCGCTGTAAGATTTTCCTATTCTTCAATGGTCAGCACCTCGGGACCCAGGAGGTGAACACTTGTAGTACCTTCAAACATTATAAAGTGATTACAACTTTTGAATTTTTTACAAAGGAGTGCAGCGGTTTTTCTTTCAATTCCACTTTGTAACCAAAACACACTATAAGCCCACTTCTAGGAACAACCTCTTGGAGTTTACCAGCTTTCATCCGAGAGCTTTGCGTGAGAATCTTCCTTACGGACAATTTCTCCGGTTGAGGAGAAACTGTACCTACCTTGAAGATTTCCATCAACAATCTAACGATTAGATGGTTAAACTACAAGACCGGGGCAACCCTTCATCTGTTTTGACAAAAGGTTACAAAAGAGCAAGAAATCACCAAGGGAGGCCCTCTTGGAAGAGACCACTAAAATTGAGAACGAAATTCCTTTGACATACGTTGCAACCTATAGCTCAGCATCTAACGCCATGAAAAAAATCATTAACAAACATTGGCGCATTATTAACAGTAATAATAGAAGCTGGGAGAAACCTCTGTTCTTATTTAAACATGGCCGGAGTCTACTTGATACGTTGGTCAATACATGTCCAAAAGAAATAACAACAGTAGGTTTTCCATCCGTAATGGATTCTTGGGGACTACCAAAAATAACCGGACATTACCGACGTGCTCGACGGCGGCGGCGTTCCAGTTGACGATCTTGCCTTTATTTATGAAGAACACGCCGAGTTCGGCGTTCTCCGGGGTCCGGTTTATGAAGGTGTATGCAGGTACCGAGCGGGTGCCTAGCAAATACGGCGTGAGTACGGCACATTTGATTAGAGATTAATACTTTGCTTTTTTCTTCAACCTCCATTTACCCTTGTATACCTGTTTAACCCTTCCTTTGCAGGGTGTGCCACTTCCGCTTCCACCCCCCTCCCGAGACCCATGATGCTTGTATTAATAGCACTTTCCGTAAGGATGCTTTTATCTATTTTCTTTTAGCCATTTTGCCCAACAGCACAAGGCACCTTGATTGACCATTTTTCTATTTGCGACACACGTTAGCTATAAGAATCAGATGGCATTCTGACACCATTTTGCCTGCATTTTGTCGCTAGCCATGTTAGTAGGCTTGTGTAGGGACGTTGTCCCTGCATACTCCACGGGGTTAATGTTAATCTTGTATTTGCACGAGTTCACCTACTATTTCTCTCGTGTGTTCATTACGGCCACTAGCACCTCTCCTGAGCACTTAAGCATGTTGATCTTATAACAAGGGGTATGGATAATATCCTATTTCTTTGTTTTTCTTTGTCCTGTCTGTTGTCTGTCTTTGTTTTACAGAATAAACTCGGTTTCACTCCATTATTAGTATGAGCGTTCCTTCCGCTCTCTTCCTCTCTTGTTGTTACAAGTGTAAGATTATAAAAAAACACATGTTCAATTGGATGGTGTAAGTATGCTGGGTAATAAAATTAAGTAACATCTCTAAAGGATAAATAAATAGATCTGAGATTGGCTCTGGTAGAAATAAAAAAAAAATCTGCAAACTTGGATATGCTTTTAATTGTGTATAGTCAAACTCAACTGCTGCAGTTAATTTTGTAACTAGTATGGTCCTTCTAAAATGTGCTGTGAACTTGTGACCAACTGGTTCTAGTGGGCTGCAATAGAGACTCTGCTAAAGAGAGTGTTGAGGGAAGGGTGTTTAAGAGAGATTTGTCTTTTTTTTACAAGTGAAATGTAAGTCTAACTATAGCATCCCTGTGACCCTTGCTTTTTTCAGTGAATATACTATAACGTCCCTATAAACTTTGTTTTTTCAGTGCATATATATGTTCACTGAAAAAACCAAAGGTTACAGGGACGTTATCGTTAGGCTCACATTTTACTTGTACAAAACCATAGAAATTCATCAGTAATAGTTACCTGAGCTAAATATAACTAATGCTCCTGCAATGCACTGCTTATGACCTCACACATTACATCATTGAACAGTGACATCACTGATGACATCACTCAGGACATCTGAAATGACATCACTAATTACATCACTGCGAGTGAACGTGTTTTATAAAAATTTATGATTGATAAACAAGCTCCTACAAAAGTTAAATTAGTATACTAGGGGCCGTATTACAATGAGTGCTCCGGGGGCGCAGCGGGTGTTTGTGCCCTCTTTGTGCGCCCCAGGGCACCTTGGTCTTACAGATGGTGGCGCAGACGCTTGTGCGTCCCCTTCAGTATTACCTATAGCACTGGCACTCTTAAAGCAGCAGCCGTATCTTTAGAGAGTGTTCCCTCCTTTGTAAAGGGGTGTGCTCTACGTAAATGAGGGAATCCCTTTGTCTCTGTGCCCGGGCCATATTACAGATGTGGGTGCAGAGGCAAAGAAGCTCTCAGGGGGCGCACTCATAGAGCCCCACCTTCTAGGTGCACTGTGCACCTTCTAGAGCACAGTGAATGCGCCCCCTGAGAGCAGCCCTCTGGAGGGAGAAAGAGGGTCCTATGGACCCCTCAGACATCCCCTTGCAGATGGCTGCAGTCACTGACTTTTAAAAGCGCACGGGCGCAAACAAGGACAATGCGTAATACGGCCCCAGGTGTACTAGTAATAAGTGATACTACTTCTAACATATATTATGCGAGAGGCTGTATGGCTGCAGGTATCCTGTTTTTTCAGTGAAAAAAATATTTATTTAGATATTCACTGGAAAAAACCAAAGGTTACAGGGACATAACATACTGTCAAAATATCGAAACCACAAATATTATGGGACATAAATACTGTGTCAAAATATCGAGCACAAAAATATCGTTATCCTATGCTTATAATGTAAATAACAAAAATATTTTTTAAAAATCATTATACACTAACATTGAACACAAAAATATCAATTTTTAATACTAACATAGTAAGCATTAAATATGTTAATTTAAACCTGTAATAATAATGTAAATTACATATATTTAAATAATTTAAAATTACATAACTTACATAAGTAATTTTCAATTAAACAATCAATAACAATTAACTGATAATACATTAATTATATTTAATTAACTTTCCACCCTTTAACCCTACAAACACAACCAACACCTCATATATAACTTTAGAAAAGTCTTTATTATACAATTTAAATAATTAGGATTTTCATAGTTATTAATAATTAAGATAAATTATTTATAATTATAATTAATTTCCTTTACAGCCGTTATCCTTACAAAAACCATAACATACACCCAAAATATTATTAACAAATTAAATTAATTACACAATTTACATAACGAATTATCAAATAAATAATGAACTGTAATTAAAAACTAATTATTAAATAATTATAAGTACATTTCTTCCTACCCTATACTGCTACTAACCCCACAACCCACACCTAAAACGTGATATAATAAAAAAAGACACAATTAACATAATTAATGATCAATAAATAATTAATAATAATTAATATTTATTATAATGAATTGTACTCCCCACCCTGTACCCCTATACACCCCACAACCCACTACTGCACCAAAAATACATATAGACTAATAGATTTAATTTAAAAACTGCTAAAAATTAACAAACAATATTAAAAAACTTTAACATTAATTATACAATGTATCACATATATATTATTAACAACAATTGTTTTGTAAATGATGTTAACAACATAGGTATTTTTAACATTAATTTTAACAACATAGATATTTTTAACATCAATATCACATACCTTAAAATCGATATTCTTTTCAATGATAGTTTTGCGTTTGATATTTGTGCATCACAATATTTGAAAATCGATATTTCTATTCCTTTATATTTTTCTTTCGATATTTTGTCTGAATATCGTAGTATATAGGCAACATTCAAGCTCAATGTTGAGTGTCTTAAAGAAAGTATGGCTGCTTATTAAGACAAAGAAAACAAGAACTACCACCAAACAAGCCGTCCGCCACCCCCCGAGGTGGAGGGACCGTCCGCAGGGGCAGCGGCGGTCCCTCCGGTGCAATTAGGATGTGACCGCCACCCTGGTGGTCACATCCTGTATCTTTAACCTTGCGGCGGGTGCTGCTTGAAGCAGCACCCGCCGCAAGGTTAAAAATGCATGTTTAACATTTACATGCACAAAGCGGCAGGCAACGCAATCCCACCTCCATCCTAATCTGGCGGTGGGTGTATTCTGTGGCCGCGGCGGTGAATCTGCATCCTCCAGGCTGGTGGTGGGTTCCTCCAGAGGATGCGGATTCACCGCCATCCTAATAAGGCCCTAAGTTAGGGTGCTTACTGAGGGAGTAAACTATACAACCACAGAAGTAAAACGTTTTATAGTCAAACATAGGATAAGAAGAGGCCAGGGAACTTCTGACTTTCGTTCATAGTTCCTTAACAACCATCTTTTCTGTGGAATTGAATAATCCAGGATAGGAGATATGTGAAGCAGGAAGGGGTACTTAACTTGATATGAGAAATAACTCCACACCAACATCTGTTGAGAAAGGGAAAGCCGGTAAGAAATGAGAGAGAGAAGCAGTGACAATAAGGACAAGCAGAAGAAAGTAGATAGAGGAACGATGAAGAGAAAAACGGAAGGAACAGCAGCAGCAAGAAGACAGAAAGACAGTTTTCCTGCTCCACCAGGAATGAGAAGTCTCTGCAGATGTTGGGGCTAGAAGGATGTGCTGGCAATATGAAGTCTTCTGCAAGGCCAGCAGAAGCAAAGATTGAAGTGGACAACATCCTGTGACACTGCAGGAAGATGCAGCTCAATCCACCAACAAGACGTATTTTACCATCTCATTGGAGGAGCAATTTGCCTCAAAAATAACAGTTGCCCACTAGGCAGAAGCACTCTGGCATTTCTGAGTAGGCTTGCTGTCCCCGCTGAGACCCAGGGAGATCACGGTTAGTCCATGGGCATCATTTAGAGTTGACTTTCCCTTTGCTACCCCTGACACTGCATTTGCTACCCCTGTCCTCACAGGTGCCAAAATCAGTGCCAGAAACACAGGGTGAGCTCGTCCTTATAGACATCGATGGGGGCTCTAAATATTTGTTCATTTTATTACACTGCTAGTGAATAATTATATACCCTATTAATGTAATAAAAATGTAGTACAATTAGCTGGAATATGACTCTCCCTAGTAACCCTGGGTGGAGTTTGTGGAGTTGTGCTACACAGAACTCCGCGAAGTGCAAAAAAAGCTCTCCTGCACTACACGGAGTACGATAGAAAAATGCTGTTCGCCATGATTGCATAGTGCCGGATGCTTGTCCACGCTGTGCAATTATTGTGAAGCGCATCATGCACAGTGCAGGCTTTCCTTTTCTGCTGTTCGAGTAAATTTTTACTCGAGGAGCAGCTTTCTCTGCGCGAATAGGCAGTTTCTCAATGCGAGCGGTCGCGAGCATACACGACCACTCAAACTGAGTAACCAGTCCCCTGCGTTGAGAATTCTCACCGGGAGGTATATTTTTCTACGCTCGTACTCTCCAACTTGATGTTGACGTATGCAAATGAGGAAAAATCTCTCTGGGAGGTTGATTTTCCTCACTCGCGCTCGCCAACTTGATGTTGACGAACGTGAGCAAGGAAAAAAACTCCGCTACGCTACGCAAGGCAGAGTTTTTAAGATCTTCGCGAGCTCCGCGTAACACGGAGTGCGGAAAACTTCGCAAACTCCGTGAGCGGAGCAGAGTTCACCGCCCAGGCCTACTCCCTAGCAGCTAAAATGAGTAAAAAAATGCTTTTTTATCTATGCTGTGTGAATGCGTGTAGCAGGAAAGAGTGCGTTTATGTGAGAGAAAGTGTATGTATGCGTGATTGTCTATGGGTAAGCATATGTATGTGAGTGAGGGAACATAAAGTTCAAATGGCGTGCGATATCACTTCCGCTACCCGTGGCCTCTTGGTGAATTGGCATGTATGGGTTGGTCAGGTGGCTGCAGTTGCGTAACAAAACTTGCGGAGGGGCCCCTGCAAAATATATGGAGCCCCTTCGGAGTCAGTCAGGAGCTCACAGGCAGCAGAGGTGTAAAAGACAAGAGAGGATATAGCAGGCACTTCGTACACTGGTCAGAAACCTATCATTAGAATAGGGTTAAAAACCTGTGACATTGAGAGGATTAGTTAAAGAAGCAGGATTTTTTCCCCGTGCGTCCCTATTTAGTTAGGCAAATCCTTTGAGGGCAAAATATAGGGACAAAATGAGAGGTGGTGATTACTTTATTACTTTGGCTCATCAAGGGAAAAGGGAGACCCGAATTAAAAAGAACAGACATTTTTGTCTTGTAGACAGAAAAGGGGGATAAAAAAATATACCTAAAAACTGAGATGGAAAAAGGACAGGAAAACTGAAGGAAGAATAAGGAACAGAAAGGAAAGAAGAAAAAGACCTGTTACTTATCTGAAATATGCCTTTTCATTTTGAGGGATACTGGTCAAGGAGACATCATGGGAGTGGCCCAGAAGAGCTGGAACCACGTAGAACAGAAAACCACTAGAAGGTAAAAGCTACAGAAAATGAAACCCTATGGACTACGTTCCTCAAAGTACAAATCCTGAGCAAAATGAAAAAGCTTGTGATAAAAAGGACTAAGAATACATTTCCTAACCCACAACCACAGAACATCTTATTTGTGCCGACTGTACCCAAGACATCGCTTATTATTAAAACCTATGTTCATTATTAATTATGAGAAAACAATACTAAGGATATAAATGTTCTTAATGACTAAATGTAAGAAACTCTAAAAATGTACTTTATGCTCATGACCATCTACCTTGATAAGCCCACTGTACAAAACGTCTCCTACTCTGATCCCAAGTAATGCATACTGTATTTACTATATCTGCATTCAATTGATAAGAAGTCAGAAAGGAGTGGAGGTTCTACAGCACACAACCAAACAGGACCTTCAGAAAACAAAAGTTCCCCTCACTGGGCCATTCTTCTTCTGGTTGCCACTTGAATGCTGTGTTTACTTTACTCTTGAATCCAAATCTTGACTTACAATGCAATATGTCCCAAAGTTAATAGTGATTAAGCACGTAGGAGCTTATTTGCAAGCCCCTTGTGTGCCGGTGTGTACCTTTTTATGTCGCTATGACGGTGTAGAGTGCAGACCCATATCTATGAGGCAGCACAAAGCCACTTTGCGTGGCTTTTCATGCGAGGATGCATGTGTTGGCGCTAGGCTCCATTTTGTGCACCAGCTGAAAGGACAGGAATGCGCCATATATAATAAACACGTCACATTCCTGCCCTTTCCTCTTGACATTGGGCCCTAAGTTCTTTTAGAAGGAGGTTCACGTTTTTCAATCACATGATTACATTTTTGACAGAGCCACCATTTATTTAAGAGGCCAGGGTTCAGATGCATGAATATATGGTTGCAAAATACTGGCTGCAAATTGCGACCAACGTTTTTCCTACCTGTAAAAATGTTTACGATCCGATCTGTGAACTAATAGGTCCGTTTTTAGACATCCGAATTGTTTAAAAAGATACCTTAGTTTCTTTTAATTTTTATTTGAGAATTTGCATTGGTCTTGTAGACCACTGCCTACTCCCCAACAAACTGTTTTAACAATTTGCAAATGGGTTACCATCCCAACTTGGCAGTCAGTAACTTTTCAAAGGTTTACAACTCCTATTTCAGCCCTAGACCATTGATAAATATGGATAAGAATCACTATATGTAAGGGACGCCTATAAAACCTCCCTTCCAAATAGTGATAACTTATCCATTTCTAAACCCATTTTTGGAGTCAGTAAAAAAGGTATTGACTCCTAAAAAGGGTTCAGAATATTGCTAACATCATTTTTGCAGTCGCAAACTCGGAATTGAAGAGTTTGCAACAGAAAAAATGCTTTGTGCATCTAGCCTTAAGTTCTAGAATTTCTGATTCTATAACATTCCCAAAAGTGTATTGTGTCTCTGTGCTAATGCTTCAATGTTGCAAGGCTCAATGAACCTTCCACCTGGCACAGTGTTTGATGGTTGTCTGTTCCATATTTAGAGTCAGTGCTGAGTGATGTTGCAAGGTAAAGGCATTTTCATGTAGTTCAAGGATCTCCAGCTGCAGGGAGTTCCAACTGCCACAAAGCTACTAAATTAGTGTACATTTAGAAGCCAGCAGCTTACAGCAGAACACAGATAGTCCTTATACTCTCAGTTGTGTTGTAAGGTTAGACAGAACTATAGCACAAAGCCACTACATCCTGCCCTATTCTTTCTGCGCATTTGTGGGCCCTAGTGTTTAAACATGCTACACTCTCACCAGGCATCTTTGCATCTGTAGTCTTGCAAAGCTTCTCTGGGATCAACTTGGCTTGTACAACCCACAAAAAATCCCTCTCTTCAGGATATAAACTTTCATTACCTGCAATGAGTTGTCCACTGTAACCACTGCTAGGTCTTTCCTTATAAAAACAGGTGATCCTGACAAACTTTGTGGGCACTTACCGGGCTGCACGCTATGCTCTTCCCTGCTGGGACCTCTATTGTTGGTGATACCTGACCTGACCTGATCCCTGAACCACTACTACCAGCACCGCTTGCGGCGCGCATGCTGCACACCGCCGACGCAGTTACCACACGCCAGGAGGTGCTTAAAGGGACGCCCGGGGTCGAGTCACTTGTGATCCTGATAAACTTTGCGGGCACTTACCGGGCTGCACGCTGTGGTCTTCCCTGCTGGTGATACCTGACCTGACCTGATCCCTGAACCACCACTACCAGCACCGCTTGTGGCGTGCACGCTGCACGCCACCGACGCAGTTACCACGAGCCAGGAGGCGCTTAAAGGAACGCCCGGATCCTCGTCCCGCGGGACGCGCGCAGGCGGCACCGGGAGAAGCCCGGGACAAGGGCGGAGCCGTCATAGGCCGTCTGAGGCCGGGGTAGGCTGGGTTCGGCCACCCCCCTTGGCCCCCCGTAAAACAAGGTACTGGCGAGGAGATTCTTTGTTGCTACTGCACATTATGAATGTTTTCTGGATGAGGTATACCCACCACTTGCCAAGACACTTTATATGAAATATAGATATGGTATTTTGAGGATAAATACAAGTGTAGGAAGGTGGTCAAACAATAGAAATGATCTAGGCACATTATGCTCAGGCGAAGCTAAGGAAGATGATTTGCACATTTTGTTATTTTGTATGGCTTATGCAGCACCCAGAAAAAGATGGATCAGACTTCTCTGCTTAAACACAGGTGTAAGATCATATAAAGAGGCAGGAAGGATTCTAAAAACAGACACCAGTCAGGTCACCATTTTTGGCATCAGCAGGTTTCTGTTAGCCACAAATTTTATAAGAGCCAAATCGGGTCTGAAATTCTAGTAGAAATTCCTTGTTTGAGATCTTTGAGCTGCTCCATGCTCAAATATTTTTAATGAATTAATAGTGTATTTGTAAAAGTATTCTAATTATTATTAGTGCTGGATTGTTATGGATTTATTTTTGAATTTCATATGTTTTTATTTGTATATATGCCTTTTTAAACTATTTAATTAGGTTTTAAATGTAATGCCAATCGCCCCCGTAATTGCCTTCCGGCAGCTTTGCTGAACTGCACTTTATCTCACTTGGTATTTTCCAATAATGTCAACTATGTTTTAATGTATGTGGTTTTTCTTGTTTGTTTATGCATCTTTTATGTCACTAATGTACCGAAATAAAGAGTATGATAATATAAAAAGGACTATAAACCCATTCTTTCAAATTTGGATGCAATATCATTTTTAGCTCTTTCTGAATTATCCAATAAAGAGTATCACCCCTTCATCAACACACACACTTTCCTGTTGTGTAGCACTTCTCAATCTACAGCATGCCTCAAAATACCCATTGACACTAATAGGCTTATCCATGTACTCTCCTGGTCTACTATCTGACTTCCCAAAAAGGGCCACCCAAGGAAAAACTATGAAGCTTGTCCATTTACCCAATCTTACTTAATCAACAAACTCCATCAATAAGCATTGTGGGACGTCTCTTCGTTTGATGAGGTCTAGTTGGGTTGCAAAACCTATTGTGGTATCATTCACCAAATGGCCACTTTAAGTGGAACCTTCCCTCCAAAATTCTTCACAAACTTCCTGCTAAATATTAGGGTGAATATAGAATCACAATGTATGACCATTATGAACCAAGCACAATTAGCCGTCAACACCCTGTAGGAAGCTGTGTTTCTGTTGCAGTAACCCCCTCACTTTTGCCAGATTTCCGATGCACTTTGACTTGATGTGCCCTGGGTCCCTGCCAACCAGGTTCCCAGGGCCTGTGTTCTTTCCCAAAACTGTACCTTGTACCCCAATTGGCACCTCTCAGGCCACATGCAAGTCCCTTGTAAAAGGTACCATGGGTAGTGACCTCGAGACCACTAAAACACCCCCTAAATACAGTATATAGTGGGCATCCCGGAACCAAGAAAAGAGATTCACACAACCTATAAAGAAGGATGAAAGAAGACACCCAGCAGAGGAGACTGCACAAAAGAGCTGACTTCGCCCCAGCCCTACTGGCCGTCTGCAGTTTCCAGAGATCCTGCACCTAAAATCGCCTTGTCCTGTAGCCAGCGACCTCCATAACCCTTGAGAGGACTGACTACCTTCACCAAAGACCAGATCTCCTGTGAACAGCAGCTCTGTTAAAAAGAAACACTGAAGAATGACTCCAAGCCTGTTGAGGACAAAGAAACCCGACCACTGCAGCCAACGCCTACGACCTGAGTCCGAGTTGCCCACCGGTCCCAGAGAGGACCCCCAGCACTCCAGAGTCCAAGTTCATCGTGGGTTGGCCCCTCCAGAACTCCCTGGCATCACCTGCAGCTTGTGCACGAAGACCCCTCCCGACCGCGAGTGGCCCGATAAGGTGCAATCCGACCTGAAAAGACACCACTGCATGCAGCCGCCCTGGAGAAGAGGACCTGAGGTGCACCTACATCCCTGAGCCCTGCAACTTACCTGCGCAGCTGTGGTTCTCCTGGAGGACTTCCTGGACCGAGCCTGCAGGCAAAATCCAAAACCAGCAACTCCCTATGAAAATAACAGGGCACCCAGCGCCAAAACAGCACCCAGCCTGTGCCGCTGTGGGTGCACTTTGTATGCTAACTTGAATCTCCCTTTGCCCTGAGCTTAAGTCCAGGAGCTTTGCTCCAACAACCTTGTGGCCTGCTCGTGAGAATCCACCAACCCGAGACCCCCTATCCTCCATTGGATAACAATTGGCCTCAGTACTCTGCCCCGGCCACCCTAGTGCCGCTGAGTGTGCTTTGAGAGTGCATCCATGACCCTAGGGGAACCCTTGTTCTTACCCAAGAAAACCAACTCACAAAACTAAGGGGCAGATTCACAAGTCCATTGTGATAACTTTACGCCGCTGTTCCGTCTCTTCTGTGACGCAGCCACGTCATAAACAATGCACCATGTTGCGACATATGTACAACGTGACGCATCGCCCAGTGCTAATGTGGCCAGTACCCATATCCACAGTGCCAGTATCAGAAACAGTGTAGTGCCTTCATTGACACAGTGGGCCAGATTTACCAGTTTCTCACAAAGCGCATTGCAGCAGCTGCAAATGCTGCACTGGTTGAGAAGGAAAGAGCAGAAGAGCACCAAATGTACTAAGGTACTCTCCTCCCCGCTCCCTAGCGCCGGTGCTAAAATTAGCTGCTGTGCTCCACGTAGACACCTTTGCGCCATAGTTCAAGGAAGTGAAGCATAGGTTTTGACTGGAACGATACCCTTCCAGTACAACACACTATGCTTAGACTAATTTTTTACATTTTCCCACTTTGCATCAGCTGTACAGTGCAGCACACATAAGAAGTCGGAAAATAAAGGAAAAAAAAAAGGATTTCTCCTTCAAAGCGTCTGGTTGAAGGCTGCGCTATTTTCTGATACTAAACCTTTTCTACTTTATTTAGTAAACTGGGTTTAGCGTTAGAAAGGATGTATGATGATACAACTGCATGCTTTTACAACGCATGCCTTTACAACGCATTTTTTACAATGCAAAATCTATTACAACAAATGTTTTAACAACGCATACCATTACAACGCAATATATATAGAATGCATTAAAAGTGCCATTACAACGCAAAACAATACTATCCATACCATTACAATGCCCAAAAATATATTTGTTATTACATTTGTAAAATAACTCATGGCACGGGATGCAGGGAAAATAGGGGTTTTGGGTGGGTAAGTGTATTCAAATTTGGTTCGCAACAGAGCACATAGTTTTTTTTAAAAGGACTATTTTTTCACAATTAATACTCGGGTATTAGTTTTCATGCTCAAGTATTGATCGAGTAACATAAAATATGATACAAATACAACATTTTTAAATCATAAAACAGAAACGAATTTATACATATAATAAATACATTTATAAATCGTTCAAAAGCATACTCTGCGAAGAAAAATAACGAAATAGCTAAAAGCGGTCCACCATTTTATGAGTTTTGCTCAAACACAAGTCCTATAACAGCTTCCATGACAAGAAATAGAGCCTCCAGCAAACAAAATGGAGGAGTAAAAAGTGACGAATCCAATTAACAGGCACATTTTTAAACATAAATTAAATTATAAGTTCTCACATGAAATTAACCCAAAAAAATTGAGAATCAAAATGAATATTTTTACGAAAATAAAGGTGAGACACAAAAAAGGTATATATATAAAGGTTGTCCACCATTTTGAAATCAGTGGTCATCTGACTACCAGCGAGAGCACACGCTATTAACGCTTCCTCTCACTCTCCCACAAAAACTAACACTGAGGCATAGCATATCATCCATTCACAACAAGCCAGTAAGTATACTACATTGCTACTTAAATAATACATTTAATTAATAAACCCAAAAAAATAATTAAAGGAATATATATTATTTTACAGTTTTTTGCAAACTTGACAGACTTTAATCCAAGGAGTGGAATATTTGAAAATGATTACTAAACTTGAAAGTGAGAGAAATAATTAAATACAATTTTGAGTGGTTTTACAAATAAAGTTACTTTTCATTCCCAAAAGGAAAATAAGTAACATTTGAAATGTTAAAATGAAGCAGAGTAGTATGATGAAAAAGGTGTTTGGTATTCATTTTTCGAAAAAAGAATAATCAAAAAACTTCTTAAAAATGAAGCCAATGTATGAAATGTGCTGTAGCTATTTTTAATGAAATGTACATACTGTTCACCAAAGTGTGTGAATAAAATGGTAAAAATGCAGCAAAAATAAAAACAGACTGTAAAAAAAACTATAAATGTTTCTGTGAGATTCACAATGAAAAGATAATAGGAGTTTTAATTACGAAACGTGTTAATTTACAAAAATGTGTATGTAACAAAAATAGCTAAGACTGTTGAATAATGCTGTACTAATATTTTTTAAACAAAATGTCAAGTGTTGTGTATGAAGAAAATAAATATTCGAAAACAATTGATTCATTTATTTTTTTACACCACATAATTTGTTTTTAAAAATGCTAATTCCTATCATTTTTACAAAATTCCAGCATACAGAAAATATTTCTGAGCAAAACAATAATAAATTGAAAGGACAAGGTAAACCAATATCAAAGAATGACATCTCTGCTCAAGGTAAATAAATTACAAATAAACTCAATAAACATGTGCAATAATGAAGCAATGTGAAAAAATTGATAAATAAAATCGGGTACATTTCTGCAACTGTTTCTTAACTGATATCCCTATGTTTTTTTTAAAAAAAATCTTTAAAAAAATTTGCTGTAAAAAAATGCATTTTTATATAATGAAAGGCCTTGTTACCTTGAAATAATGCAATATTTTTAATCCTATAAATAGAGATTTAATAAATCAAAATTAATTTTCTATATATATTATATCCTACAACAGATAACAACATTTACAACAGATCTCTATCAAAGAAGAAAAAACACCAGCTTTGGAACACCTTCTAAAGAAAATCACCAGCATCTTCACTACACCCTAAAAAAATACTAAAGGTAAATATGTTTCCTAAATGAAAAGAACATTAAATTAACCCCTTTTTCTCCATATAGTCCAACATTACAAACTGACAATATAAATGTAACATAAAATATCCGATTATCTTAGAGCACAAAATTTAGAAAAGTCAACGAACCAACAAGCAGACCAATAGAATCCATCGTAACGCACAATCAACCAACCCAAAAGGTAAAAAAAACTAAAACAAATTTTATAATGTATATTTCTATCAACAGGAAGAATTCAAAATATCAGAACAAAAGCAAAGCAAGCAGATAATGTTTCATATATGTGTTTCCAAACAACTGTTCCAAAAGAAGCAGAACCAAAAAAATGATAAAAAATTATAAAATAATAATTCTGACAATCTTTTCTTGTATTTCTTATCATTTCAGATAATGTCAATGAATAAGACAGCCCATTGTATTACATCGTGCAAAGGAAACCGACTTCTGAAGCATGCAGGGTACATTTATTGCAAGGAGAGAATAACAGAACCAAGGAGACATTGGAGGTGTGTGCAATACTACTCAACCCATTGCACAGGCAGAGCGGTTACTCTGGGTGACACAGTTGTAAAAACAACAGAGCATAACCACTCTGCCTCTGCAATGGAGATTGAGGTGAGAGAAACAATAAATGAAATTAAAGATATTGCAAGCACTTCCAAGGACTCCTCTGGTTCCCTTTTTAGGGAGGTTTCCCAGCATGTCCCTAGTCATGTTGCTAGCAGTATGCCCATCATACCCAATCTGAGACGAATTATACATTGCAAAAAACAGACAAGTAACCCTCAAAGAGTTACACCTCAAACAAACTCTGATATTCTTATTCCTCCTCGCTGTTTCTTTATCTAACGAACCTTTCGTATTGCATGACAACAAAAGCCCTCAAAAACAAATAATTATCTTTAGCTCACCCCGTAATCTAGCATAGTTAGAGAATAGTGATGTTTGGATGATGGATGGGACATTTAAAAGCACACCCCATCCATACCCCCAAATATACACTATTCATGCTAAAATTAACAATACAGTAGTATACAGTTTGCTACCTGATAAACAATCCACAACGTTTACTGAACTTTTAACAGTGGTAAAATCCAAAATATCAAACAAAAGTCCTAGGAAAATTATTATTGATTTTGAATTCGCAATGATACATTTTATTTCTAAAACGTACACAGATACCCAAATTCGAGGATGGTTTTTCCACTTTTCCCAGGCATTTTGGCGTAAAATATAAAATAACATCCTTAGTTGAGGATTACGTATGGGATAGCAAACTGAAATTTGAATTAAAAAAACTAACTGCACTTTGCTTTGTTCCTCCTGATAGTGTAGACGAGTATTACACTGCAATTACAGAATCAGACTTTTACACATCAAACAAAGAAAAATTGGCACCCTTACGAAATTATTTTGAAGACACATGGATTGGGCATCTAAGCAGGTCAGGTCACAGGAGGAAGCCACGTTGCCATGTGGAGTGGTGGAACTGCTACTCGAGCTGCTTAGAAGGAGGAGCAAAGACAAACAATGCCATAGAGGGATGGCACAACTCCTTCAACCACACAATTAGCAAACCTCACCTCAACTTTTATCATTTTTTGAAACTTTGAGGATGGAGCAAAGTTTCCAAGAAATGAGAATGTCACAAGCATTTCAACACAATCACTTCAAAGTGCTGTGATAGAGAGTTGCACTCTACAGCGTAGGTTCTCAACCGATGCTAGCTTACTGAGAGAGTCCACAAATTAACAAATATTAGATTAACTACATGATGACAAATGTATCAAGATTGCATTCTAATTAAAATGTGAACTTCTGTAATGATGTTATTGCAACTGAGGAACTTGTTTAAAATATTGGGGGATGGATTGAAAACCCAGAACACCCTGTTATAGGTAATTACCTTAAGATGTAAGAGGGTGCAGCCAGATACGGTGCAGACATATACAGTATAGACACATGGATATGGGTAGATGGCTTTTTAATAATAACTAGTTGAAAAAGGCAGTTGTGAACCAACGGTCCAATACAGTTTTTCTATAATTAATGTTTTATATTTCTGATTTAGATTGTTTTTAACTTGAAACCATTGTCCTGAAGAAGGTGACGACCTTTTTTCACTGAAACGCCACGTTGACAATTTTCTTTTTATAACATAAATTGTTTTATTATGTATTGTATTGTTTTTTTAAAATAAATTTATGATGTTTTAATTGAAATAATGGAAACATAATATATTGTCTGATAAATAAAATTAGATATACAAGCTATTCCTTTGCCAACTTTTTGCCCTCATTGCATTTTTCTGAACTTATTCCTTTGGAAATATACAACATTATATGCACAAATGATAGTTTATATAGGTAAATTTGTTAATTTTGTCTGACTCCAATCTCTATTTACTACACCGGTGACTAATATAGCAGCTTCAGAATAGATGACCGCTCGAGATTTTTCCTTATAAAACAAGGAAAAGGGATTCTTGTATTTGTTGGACAGACAAGACCCATAGGCTGCCATTATGTGTCTGGAAAAGGGATACCGTGCCTTTAAGGAACTCTCCAGAGACTCTTGGTATCCCAGGATGCACAGCCAAAGGCCTTTTACTTTCAGTTCTTTTTTCCGGCTCCTGCTAGCAGGATCCTGGAGCATTAAGCTCTACCATTTTGGGTATATCCTTAATTATTTGAGCTTTTCCAGTGTTTTGAGTGTTTCACTCGACATCTGGGGTCTTCTTCTTTCAGTTGCTGTCTTTTTTTTACCAGTTTTGCCACCTCTTTTTGGTCAAAATGCCAGCTTTATTCGACAAGTGCCCTGAGTGTAGTAGGAAGAGGGCAAAAAGTATGCATACTCTGTCTTCCCTTCTACGCATGTCCCTGACTCCTGTGATATCTGTCACTCTTTCTCCAGGAGGACCCTGCATGACAGGGAGAAGATTTGTCTTCAAGGCCTGGAGCAGAGGAGACAGCAAGAACCAGGTGGGACTTCTGGGCATGGAGGGACTCTGTCATCATCTTCTGCCCGTGCATCGGCCTCTGGGGGGCTCCCCAGACAAGAAAAGGCCCAGAAAAGGCACCGGTCCCGGTCGACGTCGATGGCTTCGACGTCTGCGTCGAGCGGTATGACTACCATCTGCTCCCCGTCGACCCAGGGCTCTGGGTCGAAGCAACGTCGACGTTCGGCATTGAGGGGTAGGACGTCGAGACCTTGGCCGAGGTCAACGTCGAGGACTTTTTTTTAAAATGTATTTATTTATAGGTATTTTACCAGAGTTAACAGTACAATATAATCCGGTATCATGAAAAGGGTATCAGCATTCCCACATATGATCAGTTTACAATCTAATATACAACCACCCCTTCCGCCTTCCCCTCCCAAAAGTTCTTGGTTGTGGTCATACATGAGTCCATAGTTCAGTGAATTAGTTCAAGTCCATTATCAGAGGCCATCCACCCCCCGGCATGCATATTAGCCATACCATACCATGTCCCATTTCCCCCGTACCTCCCCTCCAGCCCATCCAAACAGCCTCTCGGCACCACCGTACCGTATCCTTCAGCACGCGCACGCATCATTCATCTCGTGCACTATCATACCGCTCCTCATCCCCGCCTCTTCTCTCCCCTGCATCTCTGTAAGGTAAGCTATCAAGGGCCCCCAGATATCTATCAGCCGCGACTTCATCTGTAGTTGTTCCGCATATATATGCAAGTACTCCTGCCAAGTGGACATGTCTTGGATCCAGCTCTTGAATTTGGGCGCTCTTCCCCCACCCCATCTGCACGCCACTTGTCTGCGGGCCAAAAGGAATCCCAAGAGCAGGAGTTTACGATGTAGTGTTTTAATGTCCCCCACCAATCCCAGCAGGGCTGTGACGGGGTGTAGAGGCACAGGAGTACCCAGCATGTCAGTCAGTCCCCTAGTGACCTCCTCCCAAAAGATAGCAACCCGGGTGCATGTCCATGCAAGGTGCATGAAATCAGCCGGACTCCAACCACATCTTGAACAGTTATCGTTATCACGAAGTCGGAGCTTATGGAGGCGTGCTGGCGTATGGTATATGCGATGTAAGAATTTATAATGTATTAACCGCATCATGTTACTCCCCGATACTACGTCTGTTTGTAAACAGACTAGTTCCCATTGATCGTCTGTGAGTGGAACATCCAGATCTTTACCCCAGTCAGTCCTAGCTTTGACTGTAGAGTCCGGGGGGGGATCGCACACGGGCATATAGCATTGAGGTAACGTGCGCAGGGGCCTCTGATTGAAGTAAGAGGTGTAATGATGTGAAAACTTCCGGTTCCACCGGGAACTCCGGCGTCTTGGCTCGCACGCTCTGCCGCAATCCGGTATAGAGAAATAGATCCATAAAGGAGCAAGGGGTCTCCCCAAAGAACTGGTACTTGGTTCGGAATTTGCCACCTAGGTATAGGTCGCCCCAGGTCACATAATGTAATTTATCCAGTAGATTTAGGCAAATCTTCTCAGTGGTGACTGGTAACAAGGGGCAATGCTTTAACGGGATTCTGGGGGAATATAACTGGGGCACCCCCTCGGCCTTAGCCAGCCAGTGCAGTGCTTTTACTGTGCAATCATCAGATGTGGGGTCACTGTCTCGCTCCTTGTACGGTGCAAACATGTAGCCAGTGGGAGGGGCCGGAGCCATGTGGCCATCCTCCACAGCCAGGTGAGGCATGTAAGGGGGCGTGGAACCAGTACACTGCAAAGTGTGCCTGGGAGCTATAATAGTACTGCTCAAAATTGGGTACGTCAAAGCCCCCGTATCGATACGGCAGAGTAAGGGTGTTAAGCTTCTGGCGAGCCTATTTTCCCCCCCAAATGAGACGGATCAGTTGTGTAAGTAGAGTTTTAAAAGTGTGCGCCCGGGCAGAAGGGTATGTTTATAAATAAATATACGAATTTTGGAACTATGACCATTTTTATCAGGGAGATTCTCCCAGCCATCGAGAGGGGAAGCTTGAGCCAGGCTGTAATGTTATCTGTCACCCTGGTCATGGCCCACCCGTAATTCGTCCTCATCAAGGCTTCTTTATCCCTCGTGATGTAAATCCTGAGGTATTTAAAGTCATCTCCTTCCCATCGCAGGGGGTAGTTGAGGGGAGGTGGGAGAGTCTGTTCAGTAAGGGTAAAAACTGCGGATTTGCTCCAGTTGATTTGGACTCCCGCAATGGCACCAAACTTGGTAATTTCCTGCAAAACCGGGTTTAGATTTTCCCGTGGCCTGTGAATGTATAGCGTGATGTCGTCTGCGTATAGCGACACCAGGACTTGTCTGGAGGGGTATATAAGGCCTCTGTGATTATGGTGCTGTCACAGCTTAGCTGCTAGAGGTTCTACCGCTATGGCGAAAAGGACAGGGGACAGGGGGCAACCCTGCCTTGTCCCTCTAGTTATGGCAAAGGAGTCAGAACGCGCCCCATTAAGAAGCACCCTGGCACATGGCGCCGTATAGAGTAGGCGGATCCAGCATAGGAAGGATTCCGGCATTCCCATATACGCTAGAGTACTCAACACATAGTCCCACTTCACTGAATCAAACGCCTTGGTGGCGTCTCAGAAAACAGCCACCCCGTCACTTCTCGGGTCAATGTCCTGAATAATGGCAATGAGGGTCCTTAGGTTATGGGTGGTGGCCCGGTTGGGCACAAAACCCGATTGGTCCGGTAGCACTAATCGCTCCAACAGGAGATTTAATCTAGTTGCAAGGACTTTGGCCAATATTTTAGTGTCACTGTTGAGGAGTGATAAGGGTCGGTATGAGTCACATCTGTCTGGGGGCTTACCAGGCTTAAGTAGGGAAAGGATCGGAACTTCTCTCATCGTGGTGGGAAGAGTGCCTTCCTCTAATGCTTCATAAAAGACAGCTTTGAGGATGGGCGCCAATATAGTAACATATGTTTTGTAAAAATCGATAGGGATGCCGTGCGATCTCGGGGCTTTTCCTAACTTCATCCCCATGATTGCTTCAATGATCTCATCAACTTCAAGATCTAGCGATAGGAACTTACGTTGTACGTTGCCCAACCATACTAGAGTGACATCTTCAAAGTAGGCTCCGAGATTTAGCGGTTGCTGTCTATGGGACGTGTAAAGGGTTTGGTAGTATCCCGTCAGGGTAGCCATTTAGTCCTGCAAGGACCGGCAGGTAACATCCTGCTTGTTTCTGAGTTCAGTGACATAGTTCCTAAACCTAGGGGGGCGAATCACTCCTGCAAGGGACTTCCCTGGCCTGACTCCCTCCCCATATATTCTAGCCCTGCAACGCTTCCCCCGGAATTTGCATTCCCGCTCAGCAGCTTCCGTGTATTCGGACAGTTTCTCCCGCTGGCGAGCCCGTAAGCCATGTGCATCCTCCACGACAGCTATGTCCCACTCCAGCCCCTTCAGCTCTCCCTCTAGTGTGGTTAGAGTCCGTCTGAGGTCCCGCAAGATGCCCCCCCTTTGGAAATACACCATCCGCGTACCGTCACTTTGAAGACCTCCCATACAGTGGTGAGGCTAGTTACGGAGCCGGTATTTCTGGGGAAAAATCCATTATCTCCTGCTCCAATTCAGCCTTAAATATGGCATCCTGGAGGTGTAGGGGGTTGAGTCTCCATCTAGCGTAGGGGGCCAGAACTACAGGAGGTGTCACCCTGACCAAGACTGGGGAATGGTCCGAGAAAGTTTTGGCGAGGTGAGTCGCTTTGTCCACCCAGTGTGTCATACCTTTGAAGACAAGTAAATAGTCCAATCTAGCCCAAGTGTTATGAAAAGTGGAGTGGTGGGTCCCTACCCGCATGGTCGTATGTAAATAGCGCCATGTATCCATCAAATTATCCTGTAGGACAATGTCATGCAACGTGCGTTGGGATACGGTGAAGTGGGTAGCTGTGGCTAAGGACCTGTCCATGTTGGGGTCAACGACAGTATTGAAGTCCCCCCCCAGATCACCTGTCCGCACCCCAGTGTGAGCAGTTTGCCACGCAGTGTGAGTAGTGAGTGCGTATCATATATATTAGGGCCATAATAGTTCGCAATGGCGATATCGTGTGAATTGAGCCTGCCCCATAGTAGGCAGTATCGTCCTTCGGGGTCCACCTCCCCCCCTCCCTCAATGAAATTGGTCCCTCGTCTAACCAAAATAGCCACCCCTCTAGAATAGTTAGAGTAAGTAGTAATACTGCGATGTGAGGCCCACCTGGAAGCAAACCTGGGAGTGTTACCCTGAGCTAGATGAGTCTCCTGGAGGAGAGCGATGTGAGCCTGGTGGCGATCTAAGTAGCCCAGTACATGCCTACATTTGCTTGGATCATTAAGGCCTCTAACATTCCATGAGATAATGTTTAGCGGTAGTCTATCCATGCGCGCATCACCTGAACCTGTCACTCAATACTATGTACATGCATCCAAGATCACACAAACGCCAGCGAGTTCCGTATCTCACTTCCTTTCCGCCTGCCAATCTCCCCCACACACCCTCCAGCACCCACTCTGGCAACCCCAACAAGCCAGAATAAAGCCCCCTCTCCCCAGTCCCATGCACCATGCCCAACTGGGACCAGTGCATCCCAAAATTCCGTAACATATCTAAGTGCATCCAGGGGAATGCCCTCAATTGGGGGCCACTAGGGGCTCCCGCCTTTACTACTCGACCTCCCTTTCGCACCCATCCGCGACTCCTCAATTACAAGGTACCGTTGTGACAGGACGAGCGGCCAGGCGGCAGAGCTGTGCCTCCTTAACAAGCAATAGCAGTTATACATCACCAATCTGCGGAGCGTCCATCAGCAGCCATGAGGCAGCATCTCTCAGTAGTCAGACCCTGGTAATGAATCGCCTTCAGCCGGGTTCAGAAAGTGGCGAGTGAGATCTTGAGCGTCTGCACATGGCTTCCTCCCTGGATGCCGACTGCCTGTCATGTTTGAGGTACTCCTGCGCATGCTGCGGCGTGATAAAGATGTGAGGCGCCCCTCTATGATGGATCCGAAGTTTCGCAGGATAGAGCATGGTATACTGTATGCCTAGAGTTTGCAGCTTTTTCTTAACCGTCACAAATTTGTGGCGGGCATCCTGTACCTGCTGGGTGAAGTCAGGGTAGAATGACAGGCTGGTGTTTTCAAAGCGCACTTCCCCTTTCTCACGCGCTAACCGTAACACCGTGTCTCTGTCCCTGTAATTCAGGAACCTCATTATGACCAGGCGAGGGGGGAGGCCCGGGGCAGGACGTTTCGCCAGGGATCTGTGTGCCCATTCAACGACCATGTGGGCTGAGAAGGCCTCTTTTCCAAACAGCTCTACCAGCAGCTTTTCCACAAAGACTTCAAGTTTCCCTATATTGGTCGTCTCTGCCAGGCCTAGCATGCGGACGTTGTTCCGCCTAGAGCGGGCCTCCAACTCCTCGTTCTTTTCCGAAATGACTTTGAGGAGTTTATCCATTTGTAGCGTGTGTTGTCTGCTCGTTCCTGCCCCATCCTCCAGGTCCGACACCCTCTGTTCTGCCTCTTTCAACCTTTCCTCGTGATTGTCCAACTTCGCCACCACGCCGTCCAGTCTTGTGTTCATGGAATCTATTTTAGCGTAAATGGATGTGAGGCTGCATTGCACCCCTGTCAATATAGCCTTCCACTCCTCATCCCTGGTTGCTGGGGGTGCCCCTGTGCCTTGCGCTGTGGTGGCGTTGCTGGGTGTATTACGGGTGTCAAATAGCAATTTCGATTGTCTAGGTTCACTTTTCCCCATGGTGCGCTCGGGTAAGGAGCCTGCAGAGGAGCGAAGAACTGGGCGCCCCTCTCTGTCGGCTCATGGGCAATCCCCCCTCTCAATGCAGCAGTTGGGTTGGGCACCTGCAAGTCCCTGCCGGTCTCAGCTGGAGGCTCGTGCTCAAGATAGCGGCGCTATGTGACTGAAGTGCCGGGGATTCGCCCCCGCCTCGCATGAGGTTGTCGCCGGTGATGTGGGGGCCTCCACTACAGTGAGCAATATGCAGAGGATGTAAAGTCCGATGGGTCCAGAGCAGCCGATACCCTTTGGTGTGTCGCACTGAAAGCGCCTGCCGTGTCCTGAATGTGTCCTGGGCAATGGCGATCTAAAATGGCGGGCTTCGCCACGTTGGCGCCACCTCTCACAACACAGGGGTCCGCCTTGTCGCCCTCGCCCGGTCACGATCACCAACACCCCTTCTCACCGCATTGTGTGTTAGGACCCCCTTAGGCAGGGGGTCCTACCACAGTGGGGGCAGCAAGTGTAACCACAGCAGGCTTGTGAGTCCAGCCCCTGCAGTCCTCGGTACTTGGCGTTGGCCCCCTGGGTGTTTGGGCAAGCATCGATCCTCTGCGCCCCGTCGCGGGCTGCGGTCTGGCCTACAGAGCCTCGGTCTTTCCTAGTACGTGCTCCCCAGGTCGGCCTCCAGGACGTGCCAGCCGCACCCTGCCTCCACAGTGATCAGCGCGTAGGCGGCGAAATATTTAGTGTACCGACTCCAAACTTCACCGGTACCACTTGCGGACCCTCCGCTCTAAATCGGTCAGCTTAGCAGGTCATTAGTAGGTGGCAGGATAGGGTTGATGTGGAAAAGTCCGCCAGGCTTGCCATTGCAGTCCGGTGCAACCTAGCGCCCCAACGTTGAGGACTTCACAGGCGTCGACACACCATCGACGTCATGATGAGTCCCGAAGAGACAGGCGCTCGCCGTCGGGGAAACACTGCGGTTCACCTTCAACATCGGCACGAAGATCGATGTCGAGGAGAGAAAGATCGACGTTGAGGCGAAGACACTCGACGTCGGGGAGTTCATCGACGTCAGGAAGAACGACATTGAGAAGAGAGACGCCAAAGAGGTCGACGTCGAGGAGGGAAAAGTCGACGTCAAAGAGGAAGTCGAGGCCCAGAACAGTGTCTAGTGCCTCTGTAGTTAGCGTCTCCTCACCATCAACATCGGTGAGTCCCCGGTCACGGCGGCATTGGTGCTCGCGCTCAGAGAGGTCCACCTCCAGAGCATCCTCCCCGAGGCCTGCTTGTAAGAAGAGGAGAGTTCTTAGGTCACCGGACTGATTATTCCCGGACCTACTCGTCTTCAAGGCCCAGGACGCCTACGCCTCCTCCTCTTCCGCAACTTCCTCCTCCACCACCTCCGGCTCCTCCTCCTCCATTTCCACCACCTCCTCCTCCATTTCCACCACCTCCTCCTCCTCCACCACCGCCTCGGCCTCCACAACCGAACCCATTGGTTACGGCTCAACCTCTTCCGTTTCCGCAGTTTCCTGGGCCAGTGGTTCCTGCAAGGCCCAGAAAGCCAAGGCCAAGATCCAGAGGGAGGCATTGCTCTCGCAGTGAGCGTAGATCTTCGACGAGGTCACGTCATTGTTGGCGGAGGGAAAGGTCAAGGTCCAGGTACCACAACTCGTCCAGTGACAGGAGATATTCTCCCACTTTGCCAGACGCTCCTCCGACGAGAGTGTCACCAGTGGATGACATTGTGACGTTCCAGGATGTGCTGCTGAGGGGGGCAGCGAAGTTGGGGATCACATTGACTGTGCCCACCCCTTCCATGTCTGTGATTTTTGAAAACATTGCAGCGCAGGCATCTCTCTCGCCCTTTGCTACCTTTGGTGCCAGGACTGGAGGAACCGGCCATGGAGCTGTTTCTGACTCCGGCCTCGGGGAAGTCGGCGCCATCTAGACTTCAAAAGAAGTACAGGCCCCAGGATTCTGAGCCTGCGTTCTTGAGAGCAGATCCTGTGCCGGATTCTGTCATTGTGACAGCGGCCAAGAAGCAGCACTCCACTGCCCCCTCGTCTACGGTCCCACCAGACAAGGAGAGACGTCATATGGATTCGGCAGGAAGAAAAGTCTGCAGTACAGCTGCTACTTCGATGAAAGCGGCTAGTGCATCAGCGCTTTTGGGTCGGTATGACCGCTCCTTGTGGGAGTCCCTGTAGCAATTCATTGAGCTCCTCCCGAGGGAAAGGAGGGAAGACTTCCAGGAGATCTTGAATGAGGGCATGATGGTATCCAATCAGGTCATCAGTTCGGTGGCGGATGCCTCTCTCCTGGCTGCGCATGGGTACTGCCATGGCATAAACTTGAGACGGCATTCCTGGTTGCGCCTTACCTCTCTTAAGCTTGAGGCACAACAGTTGATTGCGAACTTGCCTTTTTCAGGTTATACCCTCTACCCAACAGCAATACCAGCGACAACCCTTCCAGAAACATCAGAGGGGCAGAGGCGGACAGCAGGCCTCCTCGGCGAATAAGGGCCAGGCCGGGTCTAAGCCCTGAGGAGTTACTTCCCTCTCATCCGCTACCCGCTCTGGTGGGGGAAAGCATACAGAATTACTTGGCAGAGTGCAGAAAAATTACTCAGGACTAGTGGGTGCTGCATATTGTTTGCAATGGATACAGTATTCGGTTTGTCAGCCCTCCTCCAGCTATTCCACTGGTTCCGTTGCACTACCAGCTGCAAGAACTCTAAGCGGAGGCCGATACCCTGTTGAGAAAAAGGGCGATAGAAGACATCCCTCTGTCTCAAAGGGGAAAGGGTCTATACTCAAGGTTCTTTCTGGTACGCAAAAAGGACAAAAACGAGTTCAGGCCCATTCTGGATTTGCGACAAGCAAACAAATGGATTTGCAGGGAGAAATTTTGATCTGCAGGATGCGTACTTCCATGTGCCCATTGCACGGAAACACAGGAAGTTCCTGCACTTCCTGGTCAGCACCAATCGCTATCTGTACACCCTACTACCGTTCGGTCTGAAGTCTACACCCAGGACTTTTTTCAAAATGCATGGCAGTGGTGGCAGCACACCTGAGAAAGAACAAGGTGTTTGCCTACCCGTACCTGGATGACTGGTTGATCAAAGCCTCCACCCTCCAGGAAGCACAATTGCATTTCAACAGGATGGCCGTTCTGTTGAATCAGCTGGGTTTGCATATCAACATGGCCAAGTCCGTCCCGACTCTGGTTCAGTGCCTACAGTACTTGGGAGCCTCCATCAATACTCCCAGAGCAAGTGTGTCTCCTTCGGGGGAGCGACGCTTATCGATCCTTTGGAAGGCTCAGACTCTCATGTCCATTCCATCAACGACAGTGAGGACGGTGTCTTCTCTTCTGGGGTCGATGGCCTCTTGCATCTTCCTCACACCACATGCACGCCTCCACATGAGACCGCTGCAGGAATGTCTGGAGATGGGACCAGAAATGAGGGAGCTGGGATGACAGGATCCACCTGTCTCTACACGCTCATCAGTCCCTGAGATGGTGGTGTTCAGCAGAGAATCTCCTCAGGGGGTTCCCTTCCACAAGGACATTCCCATTCAGACTATTGTGACGGATGCTTCTCTCCACGGCCGGGGAGCACATTTAGACCATCTACAGATCCAAGGAACGTGGTCCCAGACGGAAGCCACGTACCACATCAACTTTCTGGAACTCAGAGCTGTTTATTTGGCGATGAAAGCCTTTCATCCGTCCTTCCAGACCAACTCCTTGATTGTGCAGACGGACAATACGATCACAATGCATTACCTCAACAAGCAGGGGGGCTCGAGATTGCGCACACTGTCCCAAAAAGCGCAGGTGATCTGGTACTGGCTGCTAGTCAGAGGACTGATGATAACGGCTACCCATCTACCAGGTGTGCAGAATGCTCAGGCGGATGCACTCAGCAGGCTGGTCCAGGAAAACCACGAGTGGGTCCCTAAATGACAAGGTAGTAGGAGACATCTTTGGAAGATGGGGCACTCCAGACATAGGGCCCGATGTAGGTCGGTCGGTAACGGCCGAAAATCGGTATTTTCGGCCGTTACCGATCGGTAAATAGGCGAATGGTATGTAGGGGGCATTATTTTACCGAATCGGTAAAATTACCGAATCTGTAATTTTACCGATTCGGTAAAATAAGTAATCGGTAAATTTACCGATTCGGAGCCACCCATATGTAGGTGGGACTCTACAGAGTCCCAAGAGCCTTAACGAATCGGTATTTTACCATCAAATCCAATTTGATGGTAAAATACCGATTCCGGTGTGCATGCACATGTGTGCATGCACACCTATGCCATGTGACAGGCAGACCTGCCCTTAGGGCAGGTATGCCTGCCACATGGCACCCGTGCCTGTTTTGGGGGTGCCAGAGGGTGTCAAAGTGACACCCCCTGCACCCTTGTGTGAATCGGTATTTACCGATTCGGTAAATACCGAATCTGTAATGCCCATTCATTCCTATGGGCTTCAAAGCCCATAGGAATGAATGGGCATTACCGATTCGGTATTTACCGAATCGGTAAATACCGAATTCATCCGATTCAGTATTCCAGCACATCTGGAATACCTACATGTCGGACCCATAGATTTACCGATTTTAAATTACCGAATCGGTAAAATTCGGTAATTTAAAATCGGTAAATCTTTCCTACCTACTTCTAGCCCATAGATCTGTTCGCCACCACCGAAAACAGAAAATGCTAAGACTTCGCCTCCAGGTTTTACCAACCGGGGACTCTGGGGAATGCGCTATGGATCAGCAGGTCGAACAGCTTTCTGTACGCTTTTCCACCCATTCCCCTGATTCCGGCAGTGCTCATCAAGCTGTCTCAATCCAGAGCGCAAATGATCCTCATTGCTCCGGAGTGGCCTCGACAGTGGTGGTTCAAGGACCTGCTCCACCGGTCTCTCCATCCCCACCTGCGGCTTCCATGCCGGCCAAAGCTTCTAACGAAGTTCGGGGGCAGATGGTGCACCCCAACCTCTCATCGTTGAGTTTGGCGGCATGGCTCATGAGATAGTACAGTATAGACACTTGAACTTGCCTGACAACTGCATGGAGATACTCAAGGAGGCTAAGAGACCTTCCACCAGGACTTCCTATGCCTACAAGTGGAAAAGGTTCTGCATCTGGTGCACGTCCAAGAACGCTGATCCTACCTCCTGCAAGGAAGATGTCATCCATCCATATCTCTTGCATTTGGCTCAATCTGGCCTTAATTTCCATTCTATTAAGGTTCACCTTTCAGCTTTAACTGCGTATAGGAAATGCCCTTCACAAACATCCTTCTTCCAGATTCCTGTAATTAAAGATTTTCTGGAGGGATTGAAGAAAGTATTTCCCCCTGTTAGATGTCCGTCGCCTTCATGGGAACTGAATGTGGTGCTGTCTTGGTTGATGAAGGAACCTTTTGAACCTATTCATAAGGCTTCTCTGCAGCATATTTCCTGGAAGGTGACCTTCCTTGTGGCTATAACATCGGCCCGCAGGGTGAGTGAGATCCGGGCCTTGTGTTGCCAAGAGTCTTATACAATGTTTCATGCTTCTAAAGTTGTCATGAGGACTCACCCTAAGTTCCTGCCTAAAGTGATTTCTGATTTTCATGTCAATCAGACGATAACTTTACCTACATTTTTTCAACATCCTTCTTCTCGGGCAGAGAGGTCTCTTCATTCCCTGGATGTTAGAAGGGTGTTGAAGTTCTACTTAGACAAGACGAAGGACATTTGTAGGTCAGACCAATTGTTTGTCAATTATGGTTCATTCAGGACTGGTCTTGCCACATCTAAACAGTCCATCTCTAGATGGATAGTGTCCTGTATACAGTTATGTTACCAAAAGGCTAGCAAGACCTTAAGGGGTAAGCCTAAGGCTCATTCCACCAGGGGCAAAGCAGCTACAACGGCTTTGCTCTGTAATGTTCCCATTGCAGATATCTGTAGGGCTGCCACTTTGAAGTCGGTCCATACCTTTGCCAAACACTACTGCATGGACTCTTATGCCAGGGTAGACGCTCAGGTTGGGCAGGATTCGTTGAGAAATCTGTTTGCACAGTAGTGTTTTTTTGTTTGTCTTTTCATCCACCGCTGGTTTGGTTTGTTGGGATGGGCTTGCCATTCTATTCACAAGATTATGACTATACACAGAGATTCCCTGCTACAGAAGGAGTAGTTTCTTACCTGTAACTCCAGTTCTGTAGTATGGGTATCTCTGTTATAGTCATAAGCGCCCTCCCTCCTCCCCGGTGAATGAAATGATAATGTACTGAATGCTACAGGTTTAGCTTTATACACCTTCAAAAAGAAGTGAAAGTAAAAGGCCTTTGGCTGTGATTCCTGGGATACCGAGAGTATCTGGAGAGTTCCTTAAAGGCACGGTATCCCTTTTCCAGACACATAATGGCAGCCTATGGGGCTTGTCTGTCCATCCCTTCCTCTCTATCATCACAAAGGATTTTTGTGAAGGGGAGTTTCTCTAGGTGTGGAACTTTACAAAGTGTGTAAAATGTAATATTATTTGGCTATCCTTTTCACTTCAAGATGAAGTGCTGGCCAATGTAGCCTTGTAGTTTTAGGCTGCATTATTTGTCTTTGATTTTCTCTTAAGTGTCTAAGCAGGACTGCAGAAGAAGACAACTTAAGAGACTATTTCGATTGCACCGGGGTCCACTCACATGGGGGGGACTATTCACAAGATTATGACTATAACAGAGATACCACTACTACAGAACTGGAGTTACAAGTAAGAAACTACTCCTTATAAAGTTTCTTACCTGAGCGCAGGTCTCCTTGCTTCTGCTCTGTTCGGCGACGCTTCTCAAAATGGCTGCCTTTGTGATTCACGTATACGCGTATACGTCATCTGCAGCTACAAAAAAAGAAAACGGACAATTTAGTTACAGTTATGTTTAGTATTAATTTATTTTCTAAATCAATGTTATTCATAAATAAAGTTTACCGATATGTTTTAAAAATATATCATTTTTTTAAAATATCAAAATTGAAAATAAAGTACTTTAATACATAAAATAAGTTACACATTCTCGCTTTGTAACTATTCTTTTAAAAAAAATGTATTTGAAAATGTACTACAAATTTTTAATATATGTATTTTAGTTTTAAATAACATTCTTACCTTTAGGATGCTCCATTAGGCTTCTTTTCCCTCCCGCGTTACTCTTAAAATTACTTCAAATAAGATAGACGCGGCAATCACCTAGACATCTATGGAAATAAAAGAAGGACATTTCTTTATATTGTAATTAATGTAAAAGCGTGGGAAATTATTTTTAAATATTTTTTTTAAGTAAATAATTATTTTCTATTATTCTTTTAAAATCATAAATTCAAAGATATCTTTTTAAAATATATTAATATGAATATTAATATGTTTTTATTAAATTATAGTTTTTTTATTTATTTGCTCTTAGGAGTATCAATTTCTATTCTAACTCAATGGGGGGGAGGGGGTGGGGGGGTGTAACAGTAGGGTAAGTGTTGGATAGTGTAGGGGTTACAATTACTATTCTAACTCCAGGGGGTGTAATAGTAGGGTAAGTGTTGGATAGTGTAGGGGTTAAAATTACTATTCTAACTCCAGGAGGTGTAAAAGTAGGGTAAGTGTTGGATAGTGTAGGGGTTAAAATTACTATTCTAACTCCAGGGTGGTGTAATAGTAGGGTAAGTGTTGGATAGTGTAGGGGTTAAAATTACTATTCTAACTCCAGGGTGGTGGGTGTAATAGTAGGGTAAGTGTTGGATAGTGTAGGGGTTAAAATTACTATTCTAAATCAAGAGGGGTGTAATAGCAGGGTAAGTGTTGGATAGTGTAGGGGTTAAAATTACTATTCTAACTCCAGGGGGGTGTAATAGTAGGGTAAGTGTTGGATAGTGTAGGGGTTAAAATTACTATTCTAAATCAAGGGGGATGTAATAGTAGGGTAAGTGTTGGATAGTGTAGGGGTTAAAATTACTATTCTAACTCCAGGGGGGTGTAATAGTAGGGTAAGTGTTGGATAGTGTAGTGGTTAAAATTACTATTCTAACTCCAGGGGGGTGTAATAGTAGGGTAAGTATTGGATTGTGTAGGGGTAATATTTCTTTCGTAACTCCAAGGGGGTGTAATACTAGGGTAAGTGTTGGATAGTGTAAGTGTTAAAATTACTATTCTAACTCCAGGGGGGTGTAATAGTAGGGTAAGAGTTGGATAGTGTAGGGGTTAAAATTAATATTCTAACTCCAGGGCGGTGTAATAGTAGGGTAAGTGTTGGATAGTGTAGGGGTTAAAATTACTATTCTAACTCCAGGGGGGGGTGTAATAGTAGGGTAAGTATTGGTTAGTTTATGGGTTAAAATTACTATTCTAAGTCCAGGGGAGTGTAATAGTAGGTTAAGTGTTGGATAGTGTTGGGGGTTAAAATTACTATAAAAATAAATTAAATACAATTTTTTTGAAATACTTACCCATACTTACGTTGTAAAGGCATGCGTTGTAATAGCATCTGCGTTGTAATGGTATGCGTTGTAATAGCATGCTTTGTAACGCATCTTGCGTTGTAAAAGTTGCGTTGTGATGGTATTGCGTTGTGAAAGTTGCATTGTAATGGTTGTTTCCCGTTAGAAACCTTGGGTGGTTGCATGGGAATGTCAATGCACCGCATATGGTACGCCCCCTTGGCACTAAGTAATGCAAAGCAGCACTATGACCTGTATTGCATAACTTTCACGTTATTTCCAGAAATCGGACAAAAAAATGTTGCATCCGAAAAGTGATGCAAATCGTTGCATCACTTTTCGGATGCAAACACAGCGTAAAATCATAGTATATCTGCCCAAGTGTCTCTAGAGCCATAATCTCCCTGTACAAGTGAGTTTTCACCACGCCTTCAGTGCCCAAATGGTTCTCAGTGCACTAAGTTGTTATTGTTCCAATGTCAATATTAACTTGATCCAGGCAAAATTTTAATTACACTCTAAAAATTGAAGAAATGTGCACATTTCATGTTAACAGGGTTTACAAAACTTTGCGTGGCACATTTTTAAATCAATTTTACCTACTTTAGACTGGTTTATGTTTAAAGTATTTTATTCATCATGACACACCAAGACAAATACACATCATCATGGAGCAACCTACACAGCCAGAGAGTCCCAACGGTTGCAGAAAGCTATCAGGCATAGGCCACATATGGTAATCCAGCATGGCAATAGAGAAAGTGCATAGACCTGGCGCGACACAACATTTCAATACAAACACCTCCCCCCGCCCCAACTCCCAATTGCCCCAACCCAACTCCCCCCATCCACCCCATCCGTTGTCCAGTGCACTATCGTCATCTAATATATACTTCAAGGCCATAGGTGACCAGGAGGGAGGATCTCGTACCCAATCACCGGTCTGGTGCTGGCGGGCTCGTGAGCTGCAGGAGGCGGAGGTATCTGGGACAAGTGAGCTCTCTGAACTCCGTGAGCAGTAAAGAATGAAACGGTTGCCAGAGTTCATCAAATTGTGCTATGTCCCCAGCCACCATGAGAGACAGTTTTTCCATACCCAGCACATGCCACAATCTGTGGAGCCAGTCTGTGATGGTGGGCTGTGTGACAGTGCGCCAGTGTATCAACATTTTCTGGACCGCAGAGCCTAGGGCGATGGCGATCTGCCTACCTCTTCTGGACCTGAGGGGATACATTAGGTCATTTGGGAGTCCTAATAGGGTATATGCCGGGAAACGCGGGAGCTCAATACCAAAGTGAGAGTCTATTTCGTCCAGCACTTCCTTCCAGTAAGTGGCCAAAAGAGGGCAGTCCCATAGAATGTGCGTAAGCGTACCCCGATGTCCGCACCATTGCCAGCATGTGTCTGCCTTACTGTGGTCGAACTCGTGGACCCGCTCAGGCGTGTAGTACCAATAGGTGGAAACTTTGGTGAATGTATCAGTGAGGCCCATATGGTACGCCGAGTGGCGCGCCCTATAGGAGATGTGGTCCCACTCCTTGGGGCTCAATGTTCTCCCGAGCTCCAGCTCCCATCTCACCCTCCCGGGGTTGTGAAAGTGTGTTGAGGGTAAACCTATACAAATCCGAGATTAGTTTCGAGTCTGACGTACGTGACAACAGCCACCTCTCACACGGTGAGAAAAGTCTATCCGCCGTTTCTCTCACTTGCGGCTGAAGAGCCCAATGCCTCTCGGTCTCGGGGAGAGAGAATTTCTGACGGAACTGTGTGAATGGGATGACCCCCTCAGGGCCATACAGATGGCATAAAGCTCTACACCCTGCTTGCCGCCAGTGCGTGAAGGCTCCCTTCTCCATTCCAGGAGTAAAAGCCGGGTTGTCTACCAACGGCGAGAGCGGCGACGGAAACGAGGTAAGGTCATACTTAAGGCAAGTAGCATCCCAGACCCGCAAAGGCACCCTAGTGATAAAGGAGGCGTAGAGATTCTTAGGCCGATGGGACCGGTGCAAGAACGGTATCTCTTGCAGAGGCCGACCCGCCACCGCCTGGTCCTGGAAAAGCCAATGCTTATCCGACTCCCATCTGCACCATTCTACAAAATACCGCAGTTGCGTCGCTTGAAAGTATTTACGAAAGTCGGGAATGCCCAGACCTCCTGCTTCAGGAGACAAAAGGGAGAGGGCCCTGCGCAACCTGGGCTTTTTCCCTTGCCAAATGAAGCGTGCCACATCTGACTGCAGCTGTGGGATCCACCCGGCCGGGGGCTGAAGCGGCAAGGCCCTGAACAAATAGAGAACCTGCGGCAAGATCGTCATTTTAATGGCAGCAATCCTACCCAACCAGGAGAGGATGCCGTGGTTCCAGCGGCCCAGTTCCTCTCTGATCTTAACCCCCAGGGCCGAGTAGTTAGCCGAGACCATAGCCAGTAACATGGGCGCTATCTGAATCCCCAGATACGGTATCGCCTCTGAGGACCAAAGCAAGGGGAATCTGTTCTGTAGATACGCCCTGGTGGCCGGTTCTAGGGAGATATCCAAAGCCACCGACTTCCCCACATTCAACTTAAAACCTGAGACTGCACCGAATGCGGCCAGCTCCTCCATACAAGCCGGCAATGCTATCCGGGGTGTAGCCGATGTGAAGATGACATCGTCAGCGTAGAGGCTGATCGCATGGGTAAAGCCACCCATCCGTATCCCTTCCACATCCGGGTTAACCCATACCCGTTGGGCAAACGGCTCCATGTATAAAGCAAAGAGCAAGGGTGAGAGTGGGCAACCTTGCCTAGTGCCTCTCTCAATGTTGAAGGCCGCGGAAGTGTATCCGTTCACACGGACCACGGCTGTTGGCTCTTTATAGCAGTTGAGGACCATGGAGCGGAACTTCTCTCCAATGCCCGCCTTCACCAGCACCTGTTCCAAGAAGGGCCAATGTACTCGGTCGAACGCCTTCTCCGTGTCTACCGCCAGCATCATCCTCTCACCGGGAATCCGAGAAGCCTTTTCCAACAGGTGGACCACCCGCTTTGTGTTATCAACCGTCTGCCTCCCTGGGACAAAGCCTGCCTGATCCGGGTCAATTAGACCGGGCAGGTGGGGCGCCAGGCGACTGGCCAGGATCCCGGTATAAAGTTTCAAATCTACGTTCAAGAGGGATATCGGTCTATAGGACCCACAGTATTTCGGATCCTTCCCTGGCATAGGGATGACCGTAATGGAGGCCCTCAGGAGATCAGACGGGATGGCTCCAGGTTCCGCGAAAGAGTTAAAAAGGCGAGTGAGGACTGGAGCTAATGATGTGCAAAACGTCTTATAAAAGAGGGTGGAGAAGCCGTCCGGGCCCGGCGCTTTGCCATGTTTGATTTTGGCAATGGCCGACACCACCTCCTCTATTCCAATATCCCTATTCAGGTGGTCCGCCTGTAGAGGTTCCAAGGACGGCAAGGTGACCGAATCCAAATAAGAGGTCGTGGCCGATATGTCCGGCGGGTCACCGGCGTAGAGGTTCTCATAGGACCCTCGGAACACGGCTGAGATACAAGCATCCTCCGTCGCCATACTTTCCGTGGGGTCGGAGATTTCCTTTACTATCTGGCTCTGCCTTGCAACCCGGAGTCTATTGGCCAGCAGCTTACCACAGCGATCTCCCCCCGTATAGAAGGCATGGCACAGCCGGAGGGCCGCGTATTCTGCCCGGTCCATATCCAAGGCTGCCAGAAGCTTCCTTGCCTCTTTGAGCTGCCGCCAAATCCTTGGCGCCCCCGTCCTACGATGGATCAACTCAAGCTCTCGAACCCTATCAATAAGCTCATCCCTCTTGGCCCTACGCTCTTTATTTTCCGCCGCGGAGATTGACAAAAATTCCCCCCTGAGGACAGCCTTCAAAGCTGCCCACTGTGTGGCCCGGGAGGTATCGGTATTATAATTGTGAGCCAAATAGTCACGGAGCACCTTTTCAATACGGTCTACCACCACCTTCCTATGTAGCAGAGTATCCCGGAGGCGCCAAGTCCTCGATGGGTGAGTGGCAGGGGGCAGGCAGAACGAGGCCTCAACCGGAGCGTGGTCCGATAAGGATAATACTCCCATGTCCACCGAGGAGACCAGCGCCTGCACCGGTGAAGTGACCAAAAGATGATCAAGCCTCGCATAGGTCTTGTGCACATGGGAATAATACGAGTAGTCCCTGTCTGTGGGGTGCATATGACGCCAGAAGTCCAGGAGATCTACCTCCGCAAGTCGTGCCTTACAGCAGGCCGAGAATTCCCCGACCTGCGGGGAGCGCTGCGCCGATCTATCTACAGCAGAATCGAAAACCATATTAAAATCCCCCCGAGGATAATATGTCTGTCCGGCGAGGCAGTGATATCTTCCACTGCGGACTGCAAGAAACGTTCCTGCTTGTCGTTGGGACTATAGAGGGAGCCGATCGTGAACGTAAATCCCCCCACTCTGAACCTGTGCCAGCAACCTGCCCTTCAGCTCAGTGAACTTGCGGAGATGCTCCCCCCTAAAGTGTCTGGCCACTAGAATCGCCACCCCTGCTGTCATGGTGGCGCAAGAGGAGAAGAACTGTATCGGAAATTTGTGGGAGCGCAGCCTATGCATGTCTTGTGGCAACAGGTGCGTTTCTTGAAGGAGGCATATGTCCGCGTGGGCATTCTCCAACAGGGAGAGTACTGCCCGACGCTTGACGGGGTTGTTCAGACCACGGACATTCAATGTCACGACTTTAAAGGTGTAAGGAGGCATAGTGGATAGTGTATGTGAAAGCGTGGGAATTCTGTGCTGAGGTCATGGAAGGTGTGTGTACCCCCCCAGCTCAAGTAACAGAACGGCGGGCAAAAAATAGCATATGAACCCACATCCCTCTACGCTAGGTAACCCGCTGCAAGCTACGAACCCCAATGCGTCCGTGGGCTGCCTCATGCTCCGTCCAGCCCCTCCCTTCATTTCCGCATGCACTCCCCGTCCCCCTCTAGTCAAAACAAGGTGAAGAAAGACAGCTAAAACAGTAGATTCCTGTATTGTGCACTGGACAACCCCTTCTCCCACACCCAACTCCCGCTTCCCAGACCAACACCCCCACACCCCAACGAGACCCTCCCCACACCCCAAACCCCGTTTCCACCTCCCCACAAACGGAGTCAAAGGAACCATTGTCCAAGTCCGGCCCGTAACGGGCAAGTCTATGGAAAGTCACAAAAGTGGACGTCCAGCCACCACGCATCCCCCGCTCCCCCCCCACTCCCCCAAGCCCCCAAACCTGCAATTCCAAGAAAGCGATGTCGATCTCCCCCCGGAGTACTTCTTAGGCGGTCAATGCAACTTCACCAGTCGCCGTTTCTCTAGCAACTCCTCTCACTGCACTATCCATTTCAGCCCGGATAGTAGGCGAGTCAGGTCTCGCCGAAGAAGCTGAATGCCGGCGGCCAGGGACTGATTGCCAGCCATCTCTGGTGACACGACAACGGCGTGGAGTGGGTGTGTCCTCGTCGGTTGCTGTGATGCCCAGTACTGCACAGGTGTCTTGAAGGGAGCGCAGCTGATGCAATGTACTGTTCCAGCGGAATATGATACGGAAAGGGTGACCCAAGAGTACTGAGTGCCATGCTCTCGCAGGAAGTCAGTCGTGATTTTAAAGGACTTGCGTTTCTGTAGAGTGACCACAGAAAGATCTTGAAAGAGGGTCACCCTATGGCCCCTGAACTCCAGAGAAGGCTTGGTGCGGGCCACTCGGAGGATTCTTTCTTTCAAGGGGTAATCCGGCAGGTAGGCCAAGAGGTCGGGAGGGGGCGCCGGGGCCCACGCTGCGGGCCTACTCTATGCGCCCTGTCGATTCTGACAAGAAAGTCGGTTGGCTCATCCAAGATGTCCCTTAACAGGTCCTGCAGATAACCCGCCACGTCCTCCCCCTCCTCTCCGAGAGGAACACCCCGGACCCGGATGTTGTTCCTCCGGGAACGGTTCTCAAGGTCCTCCACGTGCGATTGAAGATCGATCTGTCCGGCCTCCTCTACGGAAGTCACCCTCTCCCCCAGGCCATCAACCTCTCTCCGTACCTCTCGCACCTCTCCCGCCACCTCCTGTTTTAGTGCCTGGAAGTCCTCTCGGAGAGAGCTGAAGAGCGATTCGAGAAAGGACCTGGTGACTGGCGGCTCCCCTCCACTCGCCCCCTGGGAGCTGTTTGACTGTCCCGGGGAGTGCTGTCCGCGGTCTTGCCGTGCGGTGCCCCTATTCAGCATATCCGGCAGAGTGCGGTCACCTTTCTTATTCCCTTTGTTACCGGCCATTTTGGGCAATGGATGGTGTTCCCCAGGCACCACCAGTGATAGCTGCGTCCGCTGCACCACCAGGCCACCAGCCGGCCGACCTGCCCTGGTATCCTGAGTCTTCTGCGTGCTTACGCCGTCAACCACCGTCTGCACACTTCTGATCCAAATGTCCCCTGGGGGTCCAGCTGTGCGCGCCAGTCCCGGCCCAACCTCGGGCAGCGAGGGCGAGTCTGGCCACCCGGAGCAAGGCACCACTCCCCCAGTACGCCAAGCCGCCCTCTTGCACACCGACCACTTCCAGGGCCACACCAGTGTCGTTCACCCCTACTCAGACCGACCAGGAGCAAGACCTCGCGTTTCGCAATCAGATGTTTCCCAAGTCAAGCTAGGCCTACTGCAGGCTCACCGTGTCGCAGCGTCACCAGTAGGTCTGGTGCAATCCTCCGGTAGGCCGGGCCCACAGGCCTTCAGTCTCACCCAGGTAATGCTGAGGGGGGATCGGATGGAGTTGTCTCCACCCCTGCCGCCAGGCCCTATTTTATACTGATAGCATTGGGCCCACAGGCGTCGGCTGCGGCGTTGTGCAGAGTCCCCCGCCGGCAGGCCACTCAACCCTCTGCCGCCCAGCTAAGCGTCACTCCCCGCCTCTCTGACGGTACCGGGTCAGGGGGATGGGGTCCCGTTCCCCTTCTATGGCCGCTCACCGCTGCTGACGGGTCCACAAGCCTCCGTCCTCACCAGCCACCTAGGCGCTCACCGGGCAGCCGCCTCCTTCGTTGTTGTCCTCCCTGGGGCAAGGGCTCTCGCCTAGATGGCCCCCACTCTGGGCTTCCAGAGCCTCCAGAGCGGATCCAGTCGCCAGCCCCTGGAGCAGTACCCCCGACCACAGGTGGGCTAGCGCTGATTCACTGCGCGGGCGGCTCCCGTCCAATTCTTCCCCGGCCTTCCGTGGGGGAAGCTGGGGCGCTGCAGGGATCGGCCACATCAACGGCAGCCAGGGACGTAGCCAGCCTCGAGTGGACCCACCCCGCCAGGCACAAGTGCTCGTCTCTGCTAGGCCGTTGGGGGGACCGTCTCCGCACCCTGCCCGGGTCCAATCAGGCCTGGGGCCTCTCTCGGCACCACTCGAGTCCTCCCTGCGGCCGCGACTCAGCCTCGTTCCGCCCCAGGACCCAGCCGTATGCTCTGCTCCGTACACCCCCGACTCCGTGCAGCAACCAGCCGGGTCCCGCAGTAACAACAGCCAGACTCGACCAAGGCTTAGTACCGCTCCGGGCAGCTTCGGCGGCCGCAGCGCAGCACCCCAGGCTCAGTCAGCTCCACAAGGCGGGCCCAGCAGCACTTCCGGCCGGAGCCCTAGCCCGCGCCGATCCCGGCCCGGCGGTCAGAGCTCGCCGATGATGCCCTCAGGCTCTCCGATGATTCTCGGGATGAGGCTCCCAAGTCCCCCACCCCTTCCGCCGCCGCCAGATAGCAACGGGGGGAGGGGGAGATCAGCGATAAAAAGGCTGTTTAGGGGCCCGGGTCGGAGGAGATCGCAGGGGGCGCGTCGACTCACTCCGCCATCTTGGCCATGCCCCCCTGTAGACTGGTTTAGGGAGAAATAGACTTGTCAAGGAACGTTTTTGCTCGAGCCAGTCTTCTTTAGGTATCTCAAGTGACATTACACTTAATGTGAGACACCCGCAAACCACAATCTGATCCAGTCATGAAATTTTTGCAACAAAAATATGAATTTTCATGCAGGCTTAATTTCCATAACTGCTTCTGTGTCCTCGCTGAGCTGTTGTTCTTCCGTACAAGAGCTGTCATTGGTCCATGTTTTAATGTCACAGACTAAGGGTTTGGCTGGCCTTTAGGGCAATCTGACAGTGCCAGAAGAGCTGATTTGACAAGGCCATGTGTGGGGCTAGTTTTCTGGCTACTTGTGGGCCTGTTTTATGATCTGGTGGGTTAATTTTTATTGTTGATTTCACTGATATTACTACTAACATTTCCAACAACAAAAACAAATGCATGCAGTATCCCATACCTTGTAAAATACTTATACAGCATGTCTTCACAAGTTCAACATTGACATGATTTGCAAATGTGGGCCACTTTTAGATCGAAGGCCACCAGAAAGAGCAGTTGTCTGGTTGTGAAAAGACTTCCTGTGTGCATTTTGAAAGCTTCCCTTGGAATGCACTCCACCCATTGCTTAAGATTGGCTTTGTGGTTTGTTACTCACATTTTCTGGCTTTCTATTTGTTGGTTTTATTTGTTTTAGGTTATCCTGCATGTCTTTTTCTCTTCCGTAGAGCAAAGCTGGTTCCCCATAGCTCCTTGTATTCATCTACGAATCCTCACTTTTTGTAAACTGGCCTTTGAATTTTGTTCTTATCTTGCCATATTTGCTGTCTGTTCAAAGACAGAAGTCAAATGCCAGGCTCTGTCTTCTGGGGGAGCTTTGTGTTTACTTTTCTTTCTCTGACCTCAAAGTGACAATCATGCTGGGGTATTTTTCTTGCACACAACAAAATGTAAATGTCATTTAATGATTTGTGCAAATATTTCAGAATTCATCAGAAATAGAAAAGTACAAATAAAGCAATTTGTTTGTAATTCGGACGTGTGGTGAAAACAAATCTTTTGATAGGATCAAAGAAAATCAAAACACTAGCATATGCCATTTCCACACATTATCATTTGTGCACTGTCTAGTTCTATCAGTAAAACTGTATGTGCAAATGTAATAGTCAATTCAGTTGAAAATGTGTTGTCTGTAATGGGAGTGTGCTAACACATCATGTATACTCCACTCTACGCCAGTCCACTCTACAACACCCTACTCCACTCTTTGACACTCCACGATACCCTATGCCACTTTACTCCACTCTACCCCTCTCCATGCTACGCCACTCCACTCTGACACATTTCTCCTCACTGCGCTACACTATGCCACTCCATTCTACACCACTCCACTCTACAACACTTTACTCCACTCTGCACCCTACCAATATATGCCCCTCCACTCTACAAACCATCCACTCTCCCCCTTCAACCCTGTGACACTCTACTTTACTCAACTCTTCGCTTCTCTAATCTATGACATTCTAATCACTACAGTCTACTACACTACACTTTATGACACTCTACTTCACCCTATTCCACTTCAGTCTAGGCTACTCTTCTCTATGCTACTTTAATGTACCCCATTCCATGACTCTACTCCACTCTACGCTACTCAACTTTATGACTCTAGTCCATTCTATAATGCCACTCCATGCCACTCTACTCAAAGTCGCTCTATGACACTCCACTATATGACACTGCACTCCACTCTACAAGACTCCACTCTACAACACTCCACTCTATGACACTTTATTCCACTCTACGCCCCTCCACATTATGCCCCTCAACTCCACGACACTTCACAACACTTTACGTCAATCTTCGCCACTCTACTTCCCTCTACACCACTCTATCTCACTCTTCGGCACTCCACTCTAAGACACTCTCCTCTGTGCCACTAACATTCAGCCATGCTGAACAGCAGACACGCTAGTGTACAATATAGCCAAAAACACATTGGCAAACCAATAGCTCTTGCATAGGCAAGACCTATTGGCTTTATCAGTGCTTTGTCAATAATGCTTGTTTAGCTTTTTCATTCGCTTATGGGGGCCACTTTTATTCTGATGCCCGGTCTATTTTCGATTCCACTCCGACCCTGCCCCCCACTACCACTACCACTACCGCAGTACAAGAGAGGGTAAAAAGCAGCTTTAGGTTTGAACCTAAACAACAAAATAAACGCTCTGCCCCGCCCACTTTCGTCCGAGGCACCATCTCTCAATGACGACACTGGGCATATCATCTTGTAGCATCTCCAGCGATTCTTGAGACGGAAAGTTAGCCTGGTAGGGTGATTTGTGGCAAGGGAGCTGAAGTTATACATTCAACGTTTCTTACCCATATATAGCCGCAGGCTCTCTTTAGACGCCCGGGTGGGTGCCGTAAATCACTTATAAGTACCAGAGCAAAAATTCTCTGCAAGACCCCCTACCATAACATTTGCGACCTTGTACAGAACTGTTTTCTTTCGCCATTATTAGATATCCTTCAGCATGTCCTTAGAACCAATTGCTGATTGACAAAATGTGGTGACTCCAGCCTAGTTGTATAAAATATGATAGATAAGAATATAAATTATATATATGTGTGTGTGTATATATATATATATATATATATATATATATATATATATATATATATATATATATATATATATATATATATATATATATATATATATATATATATATATATATATATATATATATTAATCATTTCATTATAAAACGTTTTTTACATGGAAACAGAAGGCAACAATCAATAGTGTACCATACGTACAAATTATGAGCCATAAAAGCTACATGTAACATTTTACCAGATCCCCGCAGCCACTGAAGGGGGTGAAACTAAAAGCAGACTCTTGGTTTTAAATATAATATCTCTTTCTTTACATTCTTCTTAATTTTGTAATATTTATTCAATTCAATAAAAATTCACAACCTAAAAAAAATGTAGTATCTCTGATTTTCTTTTTTTTACCTTATAAGTGACACACCGAGCAGCAAACCAACAAAGAAAAACAGAGACAGCGCACAAAAGAAGAGGGAGGGGAAACGACAGCAATGGAAAACCGGGAATGTGAAGCATTGTAAAGCCCACATTACAGGAGTAACGTCAACTCTGAGGTTAGGGAGGGTGGAGTTTCTGTGAATTGCAAGTGGGACCCAAAGGCTCTTTAGAAACTTATAATAAGAAGCCAATTAATAATTCTGAGTTAGATTCACCTGATCATTCTTCATTTTGTCCTAGAGTTTCATCCGGAGACTTCGGTCTCAGAAACGAAATAGACCTGTGGTGGCCTGTAGCAATGACTCTGATCATAATACCACCTACGCTACCTGCTCTGGCTAGTGGTAAGACAGTGTATAACATTCAAGACTCTTTATTTGGTATTTCGGGCCTATTTTAAGATTGAACCTGTATATCTTAGATACCTCATTATGCCATACTCTCTGCCCAGAACACTAAGGTTATCCAACTCGATGCTGGCGCAAGTGCCTAGCTCCTTCAGTTATATTTGATCTGCATTATGGAAAGCATTGCCATTGCCCCTATGCCGAAGTCCAAGGGAATAGATATATCGTAATAACATGAAAGTCCAGCTCTTCTAAGTGTGCAGGTTATGCGAGATGGATCAGTGGGGTGGACTTTCTCTTAGCTCTGGGAAGCCCCTTATAACATAACATATCCCTGACATTTTTCTTGTGAAAAGCATATGTTAATATTAATAGGAATTTAAACACTTCTGTGCTGATGACGGAACCGCTCCGTCATTAGCCGCGGTAGCGCTGTGCTGATGACGGAGCGGTACCGTCATGGCCCGCCCGAAGCGCCTGCGCGGCACGGATTCCGTGCCGCGCTGGGCGTTCCATTGAGCGAGCGGGGCCATGATGGAACCGCTCCGTCATGAGCACAGCTCAACCGAGGCTGGTGACGGAGCGGTTCTGTCACCAGCATGGGCGCGCCGCGCGCCCCCGCCCCCTTAGAGCTGCGGCGGAATTGCCGCCGCAGCGAAAGTGTTAAGAGTGAATTATTATTACTCTGTATTAAAGCCTACAGATGGGTATTTTGTTACATGGAATCTCACAAATATTGTAGTAGGCAAGAGTTTTGGTGTTGTTTGCTCCCTGTGATGGTTGCTTTGTGGAATAGCTTATGCTCAAAACAGTGGTCCTGAGTTGGTAATAATAACAAGCTATAGTTCTGATTGGTGCACTGGGTAAACCTATGTCCGATGATGCAATAGGTCTGGTCTGCTTATTATGAACATTATGACAAAGGCAGTTGGTCTAGGTTATTTATTGTGAAAAGCATTTGTTAAAGACAGTAACCCTCTAACAATGGGTTGTTATTTAATTCTATTACAGCGATAGGCACGTGTTTTGTTACGTGTAGTCTCACAGATTACCATAGTGTAGGAAGGGTTTTGGTGTTGGCCATTCACTCTGACAAACCATGGGGAAATCCACTGTGATAATTCTTGTTAGGCCCTTTTTGGGAGGGGTAGTATATCGCTTTGAAACTGTTTTTCGCTAGATATTTATACGTTTATAATTGTATGCACGATGGTATCCAGTTTATGTTCACTTGAATAGGCCTGTGTTGGTTAAGGTGCAAAGCCAATAGAAAAGGCTATAGCCCTTACTGGTTTATTGGGAAAATTCATGCCAAGGATTTATTTATTAAGAAACGTTATGACAAAACCAGTAGCTCTGACCTACTTATTGTGAAAAGCATGTGCTTAAGGCAATAGACTTTTGTCAAAGATATGTTTATTGGTTTAACATGAAAACATGCAACAATCCCGCACATCATCCCACGCAGGGGGGAGCAGTCATAGCAAGCCACGCATAATAGAGAAGGACAGCTCAGAAGTACGTAGGAAGAGAGACCCCTAGCTTAATCGAGCAGCTCTCTAAAGGTTACATTTTCTAATGGAAGCGGGGTTTGCATAGTAGTCGTCCACTAGTAAGGGCGATTGTGAATACAGCATGGCGGCCAGTCTCTGGGTGTCACGTTTAATGTCCTGCATCACACCTGCAAAAAGTAGCATCTGGCGCAGCCTAAAATGCAGAACCGAACGATTCCCTATATAGTCCTACCTACAGGCATTGTCGCAAAGGAAAGAACAAGAAAAACAAGAAACCCTAAAGCAAACCCCCCCCCCCCCGCCCCCTACCACCCCGCGTGGTTGCCGCAATGGCTTGGTCCAAATAGTAACCCGTTTGTACCTCGTGGTCTCAAAGCTCGAAAAGGTGTAGAGCTCTAACACTCGCAGGGCCGATTGCGGATGGGAGGCCTTTTGAAAGGAATGATAACAGGGGTCCCCAACGAAATTCAAAATTCTTAAAGTCATCCCTAAAAATATCGGCCATGCGCTCCAGACTTAGCAATTTCCATAGGGGGGAGTGCCACATAGAGCTGGCCGGGGCTTCCCTCTTTTTCCATGCTGCTGCCAAAGTGATCTTGGCCGCCCCGATGCACAGCCACGTAATATTTTTATCTGCTTTAGTCTTGTGTTCCAAAGCAGGGTCAAGGAGGCCCAAAAGTATAGCAGCCATGGAAGTGGCAACAGGGTAACCTAACATTTCCTTGATATGGGCTAAGATCTCTTCCCAAAAGGGCCGAATAGTGGGGCAGCCCAACCAAATATGCTGAAAATCCCCTAGTAACCCACAACCCCGCCAGCATCTCTCAGAAGTACCAGGGAAGATCTGTCGGAGCTTAGACGGGTGAAGGTACCAGTCCATCATGGTCTTCAAATGTGCCTCTCTAAGTTCCAAAGAGTGATTACATTTCGCTATGTCCGACCATAAGTGCGCCCATTCCTCATCAGTGATGTTCTGTTGTAAGATCCCTTCCCACATGGACATGTACCTTGGCCGGGGTGTAAGTGCTGTGGAGAGTAAGAACCCATATATAAAGGAGATAACTCCCTTCATCGAGGAGGTTTTGGCAAGGTAGGCCTCAAATTTTGTAAGGGGGCGTGTGGCAGCGTCACGTACCTGAGGAGTGAGTGCCCAATGCAGCAGTTGTGTGTGATGATATCTCTCTGTGTCCCCACCCCATAATCTCACTTGCAGTTGGCAAATGAGAGAGGATCAAAGTTGTGGAAAAGATGAGTTAATGCAAGACAGCCTCCCTCCTTCCATGCCGCAAAGGGGCCCTCCTGTAGCGCTGGGGATAAGCAGGGTTAAAATGAATAGGAGTAAATGGATAGGGAAAGGTTGTCCACCTATCGTCCCCGGACAATGATTCCCACACTCTCAAAGTTGTACGGGTAGGTGTGCTGATATATACGTTCTTAGGTCTATCACATTTGGGTCTCCAAATTAGATCCCAGATGGTCCTCCCCGCAACACTACGATCCATATGCAACCAATGTTTTTCCGATTCTAGCTGCGTCCATTCCACCAAAACTCAAAGCTGTGCTGCCTTATAGTACAGCTGTACATCCGGGAGACCTACCCCTCCCTCCTTCCGCGGACGGTGCAGTATGGAGAAGGAAAAGCGCGCTCGACCCCCCTGCCAAATAAAGCGAAGAATCATGGACTTCACTTTCTTAAAAAATCCCCATCAATCTCAATTGGAAGGGCCTGGAACAGATATAGCAGCTTAGGGAGAAGGACATATTAATTGCATGAATCCTACCCAACCAGGATATGAACAGAGGCTTCCATCGAGCCAGGGCAGCTTGGATCCGTGTCAGGAGAGGAGGGAAGTTGGCCGAGTACAGTTTCTCCAGCGTAGGCATCAATTGGATCCCCAGATATTGAATAGAGGCCTCTGCCCATGGGAGAGGTGTGAGCGCGCGAAGCCTAAGAACTTCAGAATGGGGAAGAGTGAGGTTGAGTATATACGACTTGCTCATTTTAATTTTAAATCCCGCCACCGATTCAAATCTCTCCAGTTCTAATTGCACAGCCAGGAAGGAGAGTGCCGGTTCGGAGAGCGAAAGGAGAACGTCGTCTGCGAAGAGGTTGCTTTTGTGCGATTCTCCTGTAAAAGGGAGACCCCGGACGTCTGCATTAGTTCTAATCGCTAGTTCGATGCTTAAGGCAAAGAGCAGGGGCGAAAGGGGGCACCCCTGCCTTGTAACCTCTCGAATGGTTAAAAGAAGAGGACTGACACCCATTCACCACAACCTTGGACCGGGGGGACACATAGTTAGCCCGAATCATGGATAGAAATTTGGTGGAGAAGCCGAACGAAGTAAGCGTCTGGAACAGAAAGGGCCAGTCCACCCTATGAAATGCCTTTTCGGCGTCGAGCCCCACTAGCACTGCCGGAATTTTGAATTTATTAGCCTTCTCGATCAGATGGACTATACATCGAGTGTTGTCGTGGGTCTGGTGCCCCTTGATAAATCCAGACTGATCCGGATGGATGAGGGCCGGCATCAGGTCATTAAGCCTATTCACAATTATGGAGGAGTACAGTTTTGCATCCAGGTTGAGGAGTGCGATAGGTCTGTAGGAGGCGCAACTACTAGGGTCCTTCCCCGACTTGGGTATAACCGCGATCAAGGCCTCGGCAATAGAACCAGATGTCTCATCTTCCTCGGCCATTTGATTAAATAAGCGAACGAGGTGTGGACTAAGTTCAGAGGAGAACGTCTTGTAGAATATTGCAGTATAACCGTCTGTCCCCGGGGCTTTGTGGGGCTTTAGTGCCTTGATAGCCGAGACCACTTCTTCCCTAGTGATAGGAGCTGAGTGTTTCGTTCCATTCAGCAGATACCCAGGGCAGAGGCAGGGACCTCAGATATTCCCCTTGCTGGGCCTGGTCCAAAGGGTCCCCAGAGTACAGGGCTCTGTAGAACGCTCCGAAGAGCTCGGCCTTCTCTTCATCCTTGTGCGTAATTTCACCCGAGGGGTCCCGAATCCCACCTATATATTCCCGTTCTCTTTTGTCCCGTAATTGCCTGGCCAGATGTTTGCCCACTTTATTGCCCTGTGAGTAGGATAAATGCCTCAGTTTCAGCAGGGTAAATTCCGCCCTATTGTTGTAGAGTGCCTGGAGTTGACCCCTAACAGCCGTCAGGTTCCGCTGCGTCTGCCTTGTAGGATTCGCTTTATGAGCCTTCTCCAGTACAGACAACTCAACCTCTAGTTCCTCCGTTCCTCCGTCTCTTTGCTCCGTTGCTTGTTGAGAGCGGCATTGAGGGCCACACATTGTCCCCTAAAAAACGCCTTGAAGGCGTCCCATGTGTTGTATACTGATGTGTCCTCCGGGTCGTTAAGAGAAAAGAAGTCAGCGATGGCCCCTCTCAATTTGTCGCATGAAGTTTTATCTCGAACCAGCGATGCCGGATAATACCACCTGGTGTAGGCCTTGCTACTCACCCCCTAATGGAGACATACCGCATAAAGACTATGATCAGAAACGGACAGAAGGGAGATCTTGGCCTCTTGTAAGTGGCCCTGGAGTGTCTGACTAAGAAATATATAGTCCAAGCGAGAATAGGACCGGTGAACATGGGAGAAGAAAGTGTAGTCCCGGGTGTGTGGGTATAGGGTCTGCCAGGTATCCAGAAGCCCCAAGTCCCATATCCTTTGTTGCATGTCCAGTGAAAAGGTGCCCATGTCTGACCGCTGTGGGTGGGTGCTGTCTAGATCTTTCTGCCACACCAGATTAAAGTCCTCCATGAGGAACAGAGGCCCTTCCGCAAAATCTGTGATCTTCCCCAGGAGGGTGTGAAGGAAGCCAGTCTGACCCGTGTTAGGAGCGTACACCACTGCAAAGGTACAGAGTTTCCCCCTCAGACGCCCCTTAACCATAACCCAGCGCCCTTCCTTGTCATTCTGAACTCCTAAAGGTTGAAATTGTAAGGAGGAGCGAAACATGAGGGCCACCCCCTTCTGCTTCGTAGAAGCTGAGGACCTGTAGATGAGTGGGAATTGATTATGTTTGAGGCGGTCGTCTTCAGACTTAATTAAGTGGGTCTCTTGGATGGCTACGATGTCTAGCTGGTGGTCTATTATATATTTCCAAAGCTTTTGACGTTCCTGGGGAGAGTTAGGCCCTTTAACGTTCCAATTTCCAATTGAAATTGGCATCAGATTGATAGGTCAGGATGTTGCGCCTTGAAAAGCCTAGTCCCGCACACCTCACTTGGACCAGGGGGGACTAGGGGTCCTGGAACCCAGTCCGCGCCCCACCGTAGCGGGCTCTCATGAAAGCATCACCCTGGCTGTAAAGGGGACCTCCACCAGTCCCGAAAGGCTCAGTCAAAGTGCAGGATAGACCATGTTTATCTCATAATCGCATGTGTTTTGACCCTCCCGGAGCATTGGTCCCCCCGTCCACCCCAGCAGAGGCAAGATCCATCAATAGGACCCAGGAAAAAAAACCAGGATGACCATGTACCCGGGCGGTGCAGCAGAGAGCACTCGGGAACCGTCTTACCCTGGATGCGATGGCTCACGGCAGATCCAGGCCTCTCCGCATGGCCGAATAGACTCCCACCTGCGAAACTCCCATGCTGGCGCCTTCAGCGTCTCCCTCTTCTCGAGGTCGTCTCCCAGGGCGATGTGGACAGCGCTCCCTGCGAGGAGGCTCCAGACTCCTCCGGCGAGGGACCCACCTCTTCCGATGGCAGGCCCAGAAGGTGCTTACCCTCCTTCAGGTCGGTGATTTGTCTTCGCTTGTTGCGATACTTGAAGCTTAGGCCAAAAGGATATGTCCAACGGTATCTGACGCCCTCCGCCTGCAGTTTGGTGGTGATAGGCCGCAGCATCTGCCTGCGCGCCAACGTGGAGAGGGCGACATCCTGATAGATAGTACATGAAAAGTTCTGGAAGGAAACTGAGTCCTTTGCCCTGGCTGCTTGCAGCACCGCTTCTTAACCTTATAGGAGTGGAACTTTGCTAGTACGTCACGAGGCCTTCTGCGATCACCATTCGGCGGTGGACCCACTTTATGTACTCTGTCGAGTTTGATCTTGAGTTTCTGGGGACTCAGAATTTCTGCAAACAGTCCTTCCGCAAAGGCCACTACATTGGGCCCCTCTGCGCCTTCTTCCAGGTCCCTAATCGGTATATTCTCCCTTCATGCACGATTTTCTAAGTCCTCTGCCTTGAGCTGCGTCTGCTGCAGTTGCTCCTTGAGGGCTTGGATGTCGTCCCTTCAGCCATCTTGTTGGATAGAGGTCAAGTGCTCAGATAAATTCGCTCGCAGTTGATCGATGGAGGACTTGATATCCTGGCTCAATTCAGTACGCAGTTCAGTTTTTTCTTTTTCCCAATAGCAGTCTTTTAATTTATCTTGTATATGTTATTGAATCGGTGTATATTTTATTGTGGCTGTGTGAGATAGTGAAGAATGATTTAGAGAACAAAGGAACGGATGCATGAGTGCAAAAAAGAGCCACAGAGGGCTTATATGATGACTAATTGAATGTCTAAACCCAGCAATGATACAAGCTTCACTTTCATTCATAACCCACACACATACCATGCTACTTGGGGGGGGGGGGGGACTTGAAGTTTTAATGTTGCTAGACTATTGGCATTTTTGTAGGGGAGAATAAGGCATCCATTAGTGAAGACATTATTTGCTGTGTCATAAAAATGTGCCATTAGTTTGATTATCATTCTTTCTTCTAGTAACAAAGATGTTTATCGCTGAGCTCTCACTCTAAAGCACTCTACTCTATAATTCTGTAGGGGGTTGTGGGTTTATAGGGGAATAGGGTGGGAAGTAATTTAAATATAATGAATTAAATATGTTATTTAAATAATTGGTATTTATTTAAAATTAATTGTTAATTAATTATTAATTGGTAATTAATTAAAATATAATTGGTAATTAATTTTAATTGATAATTGATAAATATTTTATTTTTTGTCTTTTATTTTCTGTAGCGGGTTGTGGGTTTATAGGGGAATAGGGTGGGAAGTAATTTATTTATAATTAATTAAATATGTTATTTAACTAATTGGTATTTATTTAAAAATAATTGTTAATTAATTATTAATTGGTAATTAATTAACATTTAATAGGTAATTATAATTGATTAATTGATGAATATTTTATTTTTAGTAATTTATTTTCTGTAGTGGGTTGGGGGTTTATAGGGGATTTGAGTGGGAAGTAATTTAATAATAATTAATTAAAGGTGTTATTATATTTACTGGTATTTCTTAAAAAATAATTGTTAATTAATTATTAATTGGTAATTAATTAAAATATAATTGTTAATTAATTATAATTGATTAATTGATAAATATTTTAATTTTAGTGATTTATTTTTTGTAGCAGGTTGTGGGTTTTTAATATTAATTAATTAAATATGTTATTTAATTTATTGGTATTTATTTAGAATTAATAGTTAATTATTAATTGGTAATTAATTACAATATAATTGGTAAATACATTTAAATGATTAATTAATAAATATGTTAATTTCATTAATTTAATTTCTGTAGTGGGTTGTGTGTTTATAGAGGAATAGTTTTGGAAGTAATTTAATTGTAAGTAATTACATTGTTTAAATAAATATATTGAGTTTAATTTGTAAAATATTTTTAAATTTTAAATTAATTGATTGTTAATAGGTAAATTATTAGTATTAGTGGGTAATTTATATTATTAAATAAATATTATTTCTCAATTTAATAGATTATTTAATATATTTTGCACAATTCTAAAATAATTAAATTATTTTGTAATAGATTTTACTATTTATGTTATTTATATTTATATAAGAAGTATTTACTTTCCCTACTGTTGCACTCACTGGAGTTGGAATAGTAATTTTTACCCTTACGCTATCCAACGCTTTCCCTACTGTTGCACTCTCTGGAGTTGGAATAGTAAATTTTACCCTTACGCTATCCAATGCTTACCCTACTGTTGCACTCACTGGAGTTGGAACAGTAATTGAAACCCCTACGCTATCCAACGCTTTCCCTACTGTTGCACTCACTGGAGTTGGAATAGTAATTTTAACCCCTACGCTTTCCAACGCTTTCCCTACTGTTGCACTCTCTGGAGTGGGAATATTAATTTTTACCCCTACGCTATCCAAAGCTTTCCCTACTGTTGCACTCACTGGAGTGGGAATAGTAGTTTTAACCTCTATGCTATCCAACGCTTTCCCTATTGTTGTACTCTCTGGAGTTGGAATAGTAATTTTTACCCTTACGCTATCCAACACTTACCCTACTCTTGCACTCACTGGAGTTGTTACAGTACATTTAACCCTCTTGCTATCGTACGGTAAAAATATTGTATGTGTTTTGTTAATAATATGTAGATATATATATATATATTCGATCAACAGATGTCCGCCGATCTCCCAGCCTCACACGGCGGCGGGCTTGAGTGAGGAGGCGACCCTCGTAAATTTTCAAAAACAACTTTACCATCAAAAAGTTGACTCGAGCCCAGATCCTTTTAGCGTGCAGTTATTTATTTACACAGAATGTCAATCAACACCCGACGCGTTTCGGTGCAGCCGCACCTTGGTCACGGGTAACGGTGTTTGGATTCACACTAATAAATCCTTATGTCAGTCCTGGTAGAGTGGCAAAGAGCAGTCAGGTTTTACTAGAGGTGCCTTAAGCATTTCAGAGTACCAACATGGACGATAACTAATTGACACAAATCGAGAGAAATCTGACACCAATTTATTAAAATAGAATGTATTTTTATCTTAATTTAGACACCAAAATGAATGGAATAGCATACATACAACTGGAATAATAGATTTTAGAATCAATAGAAAATCAATGCAAAATAATACAGTGAAAATTTAACATTGCGGTCAATGAGAAAAACCATTAGTGACAAGTGGTCACTTGCAGGTCGAGTTGCATTGTACCCTTGCAGGGTAAAGTTGATGAGGGTCCTGGGACCAAACTACGGCAGTCAGTTCAATTTTAGCTGGCCCATGGAGCCCGGGTGTAGAGTTGTCCTGTCTGTCCCTGATGCTGAACTGGAGTTGCGGGAGAGCAGCTTTTACTGCAGAAACAGTGCTGCGGGGGAAAAAAGTACAAAAAGACAACAACAGTGTGGTTGCTGAAGTTAGTCAAAGGTTGAATGTAATTTCCTATTAATTCAGCATCGAGCAAAGAGGTTGGTTACCGGACTGGTGACCAACAAGTCTTGGCAGCGGTAAATGAAGCAGAAAGTAACTTCGATGGCCGGAGGTCCTGGGGAATGCGGCAGCTGCCTGTAACTTCATGGAAAACCAGAGGGGATGATGGACAGAGTGTTGAACATTGCAAGCACTCACCCCAAGTCAACTGATCTGGGTTTAATCTATCATCATTCTTTAGCTCACTCCGCCACACCATTTCAAACATGGCCATATGCAAATCAGTCTGACCCTGTGCCTCATAGGAACATTCCAGCCCGAACTGCCAAGCTATGTCTTCCCTGGACCGGAAACAAGCATCCTGGGACTGGTTTCTCGCTAATCAGCTGTCATCAGCCAGGCTAGCTTGAATCCAGTGGCAAAGTGAGCAAGGGACCCACGTCTGGGCATACCCTGCCAACTTAGGGTGAACAAAGCAAAACCAAAGGGGATGATGGATGGAGTGTTGAATATTGCAAGCACTCACCCCCAGTCAACTAATCTGGGTTTAACCATCATCAATATTTAGATCACTCCGCCACCCCAGTTCAGACATGGCCATATGCACATCAGTCTCACCCTGTGCCTCATGGGAACAGCCCAGCCCGAACTGCCAAGCCATGTATTCCCTGGACCGGAAACAAGCATCCTGGGACCAGTTTCTGGCTAATCAGCCGTCATCAGCCAGATTAGCTTGAACCCAGTGGCAATGGCAAAGTGGGGAAGGATACAACGTGACTTTGTAGAAATGCTTTAAAAATGCTTGCATCGGTGTAGTGTGTTTACAGTAAGAATCACTTATTTAAAGGTGTGCACAAGTTATGCTAAGAGGGGGCTGTCCCTCAGAAAAGGCTCAAGTTCATAGAGAGAACCATGTATGTTTTGTTATATTGTTCTGATAAGTTATGCTGTGTTGTGCTGAGTAGGCCTGGTTGGAGTTCGCGGAGCTACATGGAGTTCCACAAGCGGTGGAGTGCGTCACGTCGTGCAGTTTGCACTGATTTTTTGTGCCGGGCGTTTGCCCTGCTCTGTAAAATCAGCACCAACTGCACCACGGGCAGTGCAAGAAGGCACTGCTTCTCTCTCTGCCGCTCGAGTAGATGTTCTACTCGAGTGGCAGCTTCCTCAACACGAGCGAAAGGTTTCTGAACGCAAATGGTAGCGATCATACGCTAGTGCTCGTTTTGAGAAATCTCGCCGGGAGGTGATCTGGAGTAAGATTTTCCTTGCTGGCGCTCCCCAACTTAACGTTGGAGAGTGTGAGCAAGGAAAAAACTCTGCTTCGTGGAGTTTTTTGGAACCTCGCATGGTAGGCGAAGCCAAAATGAGAAAAGCTCTACAAATGCCACGAGCGGAGAAGAAGTTCACGCCCAGGCCTAATGCTGTGTTATGTTACCTCATGTCATGTTATGCTATGTCATATCATGTTATGTTATGCTAGTCGCTTGTAAATTGCTTTATGCTGTCCTTAGGGAACCAGTAAGGTTCTTGGATGCTGGACGGTGGTGGTGAGAGGGGGGACATTGGCTCAGTGGGACGTACAAGGATTATAAGGGAAGGCAAGTTGTCTCATAAATGAATAGCTATTTGCTTCTTTATAGAGGGACATGCAAAGGCTGTAGAGTGAGAGATGCCCTTAGAATGAAGTGGATGTTCTTAGATCGAAAATGGTTACTTTAAGCAGTGACCATGGTGGAATGGCAAACACTGTCTCCTTTACCCTGTTTTATAGTATCGGGGTTGCTCACTATACTGGCTGCCGGCAGACTTTTAAATTTGAGGCGATTAAAAGCGCACCTCAAATTTCACACAGAGGCATTGCCAAGCATGATTTTCTTCAATGGACCTCTGGGGTGGGGGTCTGTCCAAATCATTAAAACATGTGGTTACAAACATTATCGTTCACAGCACAGGTTTTTTATGCAGTTCTGAAGTGGAGCTCATGAAATACCACCATGGGTCAAGATGTGTCACCATAGAAGTCATGCTTTTGATTTTTGCAGTTACTAAATTGTGTGCCCCAAGGACATACGGGAAGCTATCCAAGTATCCGAGGATTCTCTTACCTTCATTGTTAAGAGTGGTTCAAACTCCACAGACCACTCCGAAGATAGTCGTATCCATATATGAGATCGCCCCTGTCCTCAATCTTTCTTCTACACCTCTACTAGGGTACCGCTCTTCACTTCTTTATGACAGTTTGAGCATTCTCTGCACCAACACACTTCCTGCCTAGACCATACTCCACTCACACGCTTCTGTCCTCCATACACTATCATCTGATACAGGGGTTCCTAACCTGAGGTCAGTGGATCCCAAGGGGCCTGCCACAACTACACAGTGGGTCCACAACTGTTGTAAAACAAATTAAATAATATCACATTTAAAAGGCATATATACATACAAAAAGAAGCTGTGAAAATGTTAACATGCTCTGTAAATGTAAAGGAATTCTTTTGGGCTTGTTTCTTTGAAGGGTAAACATCAAGTCGGTATCTTTAGGGGCAGTGGAAGTACAGCAAACAGAATCTAGTATGGACGATTAGTAGCCTCAACTGATGCACTGTATGCGCCAACAAAAATCAGCCTGCATTAGGAGCAAAAAGACAAAGGAGCAGATTTACAAGCCCCTTTCACCACCAGTACGTCACTATACTTGTGGCGCATGTTACTGCTCCTTTCCTTGTAAATATGACCCCTTCACACGCAGCACTTTGCATGAAAGGGGCGTTCCATGGACACCCACGGAACAAGACACATTTCCAGATTTACGAGGGATCGTAAATCTGCAAATGCGTCTGAATGCTTCCCCACCCTGGTGGCGTAGAGAGGAGCAACGAGGAGAGATGTTTTAATTTCTCCTCGTTTTTTCCCCTGTCAATGCATGATGCATTCTACAGCACACATTGAAAGAAGAAAATGCCGTAGTGATTGTTTTTGTGCAGGAAGGTGCCCCTTCCTGCAAAAAAAATAATCTCCCCATGACGCAGGCATCCTTGCAACATGGTGCAAGGGTGCCTGCTCCGGCGCATGGCAGCAGTTTGTGCACCAGCACAAGGGAGAGCACAGGAATGCGAATATTATTGTAAATATGTTGCATTCCTGTGCTTCGGAAGTGCCGCAGCGTGGCTCAGCCAAAGGGCGTGCATTGTCGCGCTGCGGCACTTCCTTGTAAATCGGCCCCAAAGTGTTTTGCTAGAGTCTAACGTACTATTTAGTCTTTCAGAAATAAAACTAAATTTTGAAAAGCTCCTACCTTCTGAATTACTAAAATATTTCATAGTTTGCGTATTTGTCTCATGCAAAATTGTCTCTGTACTTTTATGTATTGTTTTGAGGTTTAATTCGCATAAATTGCTTATGTGGGGCTCCCTGTCTTTCAATAGTTTATCCATCGGGGGTCTTTGGAAGTTAAAAGGTTAGGAACCGCTGATCTAATGCTTAACCATCCTATATATCTCACTCTTCTCACGGTGGCACAGAGACAAAGCACGGTCAGGACACATCTCCTGTTCTTACACAAGACATTAAAACACTACCCTGAGAGGCAACATGACACGCACAGATTCACACTCTTTCATTTGTAGCATTGTCATGTAGTAGCAGGCTAATGGCCTGGAGATGGAAAAAGAAACGTAACATAACATCAATTTAATTCAAGTAAATTCGATATTTATATCTTGGAACTCAAACGAGGTCCGCATAAAACCAGATATAACAGCACGCATATATTAAATTGATATAAATACAAAAAACATTGGGGCAGATTTATGAGGCCGTTGCGCCTCTTTGCACCGCAATTGCGTCACTTTATTTGACACAACTGCGGGGCTAACTATGCCCCCTATTTACAACATGAGGCATCTAGAAGATGCGTCACGTTGTAAAGCACTGCGCCATAAGGAGACGTTCCTGCGCAGGGGGGGGTGGCTTTCCTGCGCAGGAACGCCTCCTGAAAGTGGCTGAGTGAAATCTATGAGATTTCACTCAGTCACTTTCAGGGCAATGCTGCGTCAAAACCCTGCGCCTGCTTGAAGCAGGCGTAGGTCTTGACGCAGCATTGTGCAGATGGTGTACCCCCGAGCCTTGCTGGAGCTGCGTCGCGCTTGCGACGCAACTCCAGCAATGCGCCACATTTCCGGCACAGATGCGTCACGCATCTGTGCCGTTTTTGCACCATGGTGCGCCGCATTATAAATGTGGCGCACCATGCGTGGCGGAGCTGTGGCGCACTGTGGCGCACGTTAACTGGCGCATCCCTGGGGATGCGCCACTTAACATAAATCTGCCCCATTGATTTTGAAAAAAGGTCCCTGCAAAGGAATCAGTGGGGGCCGACAAATAACATAAAAAGGTACTGAATAACCCTATCATCACAATATTACAAAATATAGCAGCAAGAAATAGCAGCACATGTAAATTACATTACTATGGGTTCATAAAACATTTAAAAAATGAAAAACTTTTAGTGCAGATGACTTTTTTCGGGTGATAGAGAAATTCTTGCGACATCATTGATTTAACAATATTCTTTAAAAATATTCACTGTAGAATGTGACAGCGGTGAAGGATCAGTGCGGGGCAAAAGAATAACATCAAAAAGGGGAGAGGATGTGGTCCTATGGCTAGAGCAGTGTACTTCGACACTGTGGAACCAGGTTGGAGTCTAGGCAGGGACGCTCAGCATCCTGAGATTCATGGCATATCACTTAATCTTCCGGGGGCAGATTTACAAGACCCTTGCGTCACTTTTACGCCTCCGTTGCGTCACTTTTTGTGACGCAGCGGCTGCGTAAACAATGCGCCCCATTGCGGCCTAGTTACAACGTGACGCATCTAGCGAGATGCGTTCCATTGTAAAGCCCTGTGTAACATTATACCTGCATCAGGTATAATGTTTGCAGGGTGGGAGGTCCCACGCAAAAAGCCATGTAGAACAGATGCAGTGAAATTTACAACATTTCACTACGTCACTCTAATATATATATATATATATATATATATATATATATATATATATATATATATATATATATATATATATATATATATATTAAACCCTGGTTCTAAACAAGGTACTGCTGGTACTGCTGGTAAAGAGAAGTCAGATGAAATGAGCTCGCTTTGTCAATCCAGCTCAAAGTAAAAGAGTGGGGTCTGGAATATATCTCTTTCTTGGAAAACAGATCTTTTTGTGCAGAAATTCGACAGACGCCTAAGAATAGCCTCAAAATCTAAATATTTAGGAGCCGTCCATCCTGCCGGTTGAGAGCTTGTTGTGTTTCTGGACGGCTGGTTCCTATTTTTGGCCCCCTTGTCGAGGCACTTACGGAAGCGTTGTGTACTTTAGACAAGGCCTGCGGCCCCCTTTGCTCCCTGGAGCAGGGGTCTGGAATCCTAGGTGTAGGGTTAAAGTCAACACACTCTGCAGCAGACACCTGATTATGTTAACTCTTTCCCCAGCAGTGGAAACTGTCCCTCGCCTGAAAGGAACAGGAAGTGACCTCAATAGCTAGGCGGAACTGCCCATTTCACCATTTTAGCACTGGGTTCAGGGGCCTCTGTGCGGATTCTTTTCTATACAAGGGCTCTCCATATGTTGCCACCCTTTGTACTTGACCTGGCTATTTTCAAGATCTCATTGCATATATGGGGATGATTCGTGCGCCATACAAATGAGTATAAAGTAAAAGTAAAAGTAAACTTGTAGGGACTGTCAGGGGACCTTGACACGACAATTGACAGCACGCTTAAGCGTAGAGTTACACTCCTGGTGTATGTGTAAGAATTAGGGGATATCAACACATCAGCATCATCTGTAGTACCTGCAACAATCTCTTCATTCTATTCCACAATGTAGGTCCTTAGTAAACAATAACTTGGGCCTAACTGCCAGTACCATTATTAGTATCTTGACATGAGTATTTGCAAATATATCTGATCTGTGACCCATACTGTTTGACTGTTATGATTGTACTTTGATCTGGGGTTTTAGAGAGTTACTACTTCTTGTAGTTTTCGTGTTTGCCTTGTCGATGGATCCTCTGGCTTCCCCCTCCTTTGCAATTATAAAGCTCTATGCTTATTCTTGATCCGCTTATCTCAGATGTATTCTGAAAATCAAGTTATTATTTGCAAATCAAACTTTTAAATGATTTGAACTTTGATTCTTGTATAACAGGGCATTTTATCAAGAATGGCGTTAAAATTATCGCTGCTTTAGCAACAGGAAACTGAAGCTAAAGCGGCGATAATGGGCTTGATAATATGCCCTTGTGAACCTAGGCTTCTATGGGAATTCACGAGGGCATATTATCAAGCCCCTTATCGCCGCTTTAGCTGCAGTTTCCTGCCGCTAATAAGCCCCAAAGTTTTTTAATATTGTTTCATACATATGTTTCTCGTGATGTAAAAGTTATAATTCTCACACCAAGACTACTGAATATTCATGATAGGTACATATGATTTTTGTGCTAAGGTATAATTGATATTTAGCAAGTGGTGTATATATATTGCTAATACATAGTTCAAAGTTCTTTTTTAATTAAAATGATAAGATGTTGAATGTATATTAGTTACTTGATTGTGGCACACTCACAGTTTCCAGATAACACACAACAGAGGCCATAACAGTGTATTTGATGTCCAAAGAAATACTGTAAAAGGGATGATTTTGACAAATATATACCCTAAAGTAGATGTGACACATGTGTATCAGTCCTAATGTATGGCAAATGAAAATATATATGTTGTTGATACCTGTACCTCTTATTGCCCGACACAAAACATGCTAAAGTGTTGACCATGTGAATATAGTTTAATTTAATTTAATTTAATTGTGGGTTTATATAGCGCTAGAATCGACTCCCGGAGGAGTATCTCCGCGCTTCGACCGCTGGGGAACCCGTCCTGGCTCACCCTGAGAGATGGTCCCTAATGGGTATCTCTAAGGTGCGACCAAGCATCCCCGGCAGTCTGGGGGGGCCGTTGTGAAGATGAGGCAAGCTAATGCCCAGAGTTGCCGAGTGTGGTCCCTGACTGGAGTAGGCACCGAGGCGAGAATTATCGAGCCCGCTGACCCTGGTCCACAACCCTGCCGCGTCGGGAATCGAACCCTGGTCCCGGGCCGTCCTCTGCTTACGGGTCTGCCGCCTCTAACCAGTGAGCCACACCACTCCACATATAGTTTTAAATAGAGGGTCTTGCCCACCTAGGGCCTCATTTACAGAAATATGGCGTAGGGCAGCGCTGCAAGTCTTTTTGCTGCGCTGCCCACAGCCAATTAAAAAGGGTAGGAACGCAAGATATGAGATACAGTGCATTGCTGCTCTTTCAGCCAGCGCTGGTGAACAATTTGGTGCCTAGCGCCAACGCAGGCAACCTTGCACCATGGTGCACGGGTGTCAGTGTTTTTGGCAGGATTGTTTTTGTGTAGGAAGGGGCACATGTATGTGTGAGCAAGTATGTCTGTATGTGAAAACATTTGTGTATGAGTTATAGAGAGTGAAAATTAAGTGACAAGTAGTGAGTGGGATTGAGGCCCAGATTTTTCTATCCTTTGACACAAGGCAGCGCTGCACCAAAGTTGCTGCGCAGACTTGCATCAAAGGGAGAGAGAAAAAATGTCATATAGCTAAAACCATACACCTGCATTTTTTATGTCTCTGTGCGGAAAATTAAAACATTTCTCATTGCAATGCCTGCCATGAGGAGGCATATTTCGAGACAAATTCCTGTCTACCAATGTTTGTAGATCATGGAGGCACCACCCATGATACAAAATAACACAAAACAGAGCATAACACATCTTTTTATTTTACTATCCAACTCAAATCTTCAAATGTTGTGATGCTAGGGTCATGTGACATGCCTTCTGGAAAAATTCAGGGTTAGGGGTCATATGATGTCATTTCCTGTGATGTAATTAAGGTCAAAGGGTATGTGATGTCACTTTCGCAACCCCATTCATTTTGGCTACTTGACGACCATGCCTATCAAGCAGCAAATAGAGTTCAAGATCCTTCACACAGTTCAAAAAGTGTTACTGAAACTAGCCTGACTTTTTTTGAAGAACTGCGGGGCATAACCGGTGTTAAAATTATAAAATGGCGATAATGGGCTTGATAATACGCTCTTGTTAATTCCCATGGAAGCCCATGTTAACATCAGAACATGGGCTTCTATGGGAATTAACAAGGGCGTATTATCAAGCCCATTATCGCCGTCAAGCTGGCTTTGAATGAGTTCCCGCCGCAGCGAAGGGGTTAAAAGGCGAATCAAGTGGGCGACACAATCAGTACTGCAGACCCTCTAGCAGTATTTAATTTACAGGCCCTGGGTACATGTACTACTACTTTACTAGGGGCTTACATATAAATTAAGTGTGCCTATTCGGTGTAAACCAATGTTACCATATTTTAGAAAGTGAGCACAAGCACTTTAGCACTAGTTTGCAGAAGTAAAGGGCTCAGAGTCCTAAGGCCAACAAAAACAAGATCAGGAGTAAGGCAAAATTTTTGGGGGAAGGCCACCCTGAGGCTAACAGGTGTGACTGGGGACAATATATTTTAATGTCTCGCTAAGGCTTCCATTGCCATACTTCAGTACTATACATTGACTTGGGCCTACAGGGGCAAAACAGCAAAGTTGTCCGGCAGTACATGTGTGTTCTAAAGGAGAGGTTAGACAAAAACACTGAATACACCTTATTCATCATGATCACAACATGGAATCTGTCTTGTAAGGGGGCTCTGTGTTTTTGAGATTTAGAGAGCCATGGGTAACAGGGCTACCACAGGTTTGACTGGGCATGGGCTGGAAGTGGGGAACAAGGTGCATAGGGAGAACAGAAGCATGGAGCGTGGCTGCCATGTATGACTGAAAGTGGAAGAAATGCAAAGAGGAGAGTAGCAAAAGACTGAGATGGGCAGGAGGTTGATAGAGCACAGTTGTGCGCCTTGGAGAACCACAGGGAGTAGGGCTGCTGCAGGACAAATACATCTAGCAGGCCGGGGTGGGGGGGTTAAAAGCTGCTGCCAAAAGTAGGTGCACCACAAGAATAAAGCACACCGCAGGGAGCTGGACTGTAGAGCCAAGCAGACTACAGCACTGTTTTGAATCTTCCTCAATGATAGTAAAGGTGGGAGTGATTCGGTTTCAGGAGCCTTCATGGTGTAAGTAAAGAGTTCCTAGTCAGCATATCTCCTGCTGTGCCTTTTATCATTTTAACCATCTATACCCATTCCAGTCTATCTGTCCAGTATTGGGTCAACTACATTCCTGCCACATCTGATCTACACTTGCATTCCTCTAACTTGTACTCTGGACAAAGCTAAAAAAACTCTGTTGACTAACATTAAATGCACTGAAAGTCTCAACGACAAGAATTGGCATTTTATATCCAATATAGACAACTGGCTATACTTCCATTTGAGTCTAGTACACTCAAAGACTTGTTACTGGGTATGAGTTCCGCCACGCCATATTTTTGTCCCACTGTCGCATTCGATCGAGGATAGCAATTGACTATTTTGTCCAACAGCAGCTCACCGCTTCTGTCATCCTACCCCCTTCAACTTCTCATTTTATTTGAATTAATGAATCAATCAATGTATTTGATAACGCACGCAAATCACCCCCACCGGGGTATCTCAATGCAGGGTGAGAATAGCAAGATGAAACTGGGTTAAAACAGAGCCGTTTTTAGTGCTTTCCTGAATTATTTGTAGTCAGGGCTGGGTCTGACATGAAATGTCAGTTTGTTCCAAAGGGTAGGAACCAGATAGGAGAAAAAAATGTTATTTAGCTGAGTTTAGCATGTGAAACCTACATTTCATGGCTCTTAGGCTACTTGATATAGTACCCATCTCCTTTTCATACAGTGATTAAAGTACTATTGTCAAGCAATGTCATATTGAGATCTTCCATGCTCCATTAGTTCATAAATGTCAATATATAGTTAACAGTTTATTACTCAGCCCCCTTTCTTGTAAGTAATAGATACAGATGTTTCTGCAGTTTTTGTTGACTTAAAAGGAAATTAACCCTGCTTGTTATGATGTAAAACCCCAGCAGGATGGTGCCTCGCCAATGGTATCGGATGTCTCTTGGAGATGCATGGCTTGGCAAGCATCTCACTCAACATGCTCTGCACCTAAGTTATTGTTCAGAGTTACCGAGCTTTCTCTGGCATGTGTGCATTCTTTGGGCCGATTCACAGAACTAACTTAAGACAAAATCCTAAACTTACTACTTTTGGTATTCACAGATGTTAGGATTTTGTCTTAAGTTTGTCTTAAGACAGACTTAAGTTAGGATTTTGTCTTAAGTCTGTCTTAAGACAAACCTAAGATAAAATCCTAACTTCTGTGAATACCAAAAGTAGTAAGTTTAGGATTTTTTCTTAAGTTAGTTCTGTGAATCGGGCCCTTTGCTTTTTGCCCCACTTTAAGTGTTCAGCATGTGCATCCTTCCATCCTACAGTTTCAGTTCAGTTTTTAATGTTATTTATTATCCTTTTATTGGTTTTTTAAACAGGTGCTCTTCAAAACATCATCTTACAATGACATTAATAATTGTATCCAGATATATTTTCGTTATGTGCAGTTAAGCAACTAACATTACGAAAGAAGCCAAACAAAAAGAAAAAGAATGTATCTAACAACTAGGCAAGGATGTATAAGTTTCAGGCAAAACGTAGCTTAGCATCCTAAAATTGGTCACTTGTGGGCCTATGAAGTGATTATGAATACAGTGTTGGGTAGTGGGGTATTATGATCGTTTGTGGCTAGACAATGTTCAGTCTACAGTATTGTATTTGCTCAGTGGCGGCTCCACTGCTAAGGCAGAGGAGCGCCCCCCACAGCTCAAACAGAAAAATAAAATTATAATAACGTATCGTTATCATTTTATTTTCATATTGAAGTTAGTGGCTCTCTGGCGGGGCGGGGCTGGGCAGAGCAGGGGGAGGAGTGGTTTGCACTCTTTAAGCGCGCATCACTGCTTGGCCGGCCCTCTCAGGCACTTTGCATCTTCCCCACCATGCTTGCTTTATACAGCCTGGGGAGGAACATGCAAAGCCTCCTAGTCCCCTGTCTGAGCGCCGAACCACGGCACTCAGACCAATCACTACCCTGCATTGCAGTGTTGTGATTGGTTATGGTGAGCCTGGGAGCCCGGGAGCCCCGGTGCTTCCTGCTGCCGGCCGAGACAGGAAGAAGTGGACGTAGGAGAGTCGGCGGCCGGCCCGGGTGTTTTTTTTTTCATTTCATTCCCTCACCCCCACCTTCTGCCCATGCCTCACCATTCCCGATCGGTAGCAGCCGCTACTGTATTTGGTATCGTCAAATTATCGGGGTTGTCATCAGATTTATGGGTCAACAGCACCAATAATGTGTCCAAATGTGACTTATCCGTGGACCTCTTCGCTTTGTAATTAAGACATCTTCCCTTAGCCTTTCATCTTGTGCCCACTTTTAGACTACTGATTCTCATTTCGAAACCTCACTTATTTAGTTTGATTAGTGCTATTCGGGATACTTTGTATCAACTCCTGCACAATAAATAGTGTTAAGCTTACATGTCTAATATCCCAATGGGATTGATCCAAATGCACTGATCACATTGATTTTCATAGGAACCCCCTCCACTTACCCATTAAATACAAGGGCCTTCTTCTATATAGGGCAATATCTGTCCATGTATTGGCCCTTATTTTTCGGGAGAGACCTAGCTTTTTCATAGTCTAGCTTCTTCAGAGTTTCCTCTCACTACTGTAGAATCCTGTGTGCTCATGCCCTGCTTAGCAGATCTCCCATGGCTATTGTGAAATCCAGCCTTGTTGTTGAGAAGCTACCCTTATTACTGAGTGGTTGTGATGTGCCTATATTAGTTTACTCCAGTATTTCCAGGTGCGTTCTTAGGCCATCGGAGTAATGGAATTGTTTCAAACTTACATGATGTTTTTTTTTTTTCCCTCTTTATTTTTTTTTTTTTTTTTAATCCTCATTTGCGTGCATAGCTCCAATCTATCCAATCCAGGAATATGCCACAGAGATGGGAAGAACCGGCTGTGCTTTAATACTGTCTCAGCGTAAGCTGGGAGGGAAGTCTAGTTGGAGGGGGAGTGAATAGTCCCATCAGTACATACACACAGGCCTGGAAATTCCCACATAGGGCTGTTCGTTGGAAGATAGTGCCCGTGACACCGTAGCCCCATTTGTTCCTTAAAAAAAAAAAAAAAAGAAACCAATGGCGGGAATGCTCGCATTAATCATAGGACTCCTGGGGAAAAAAAAAAAAACCCCAGGCTCAACATGACCGTGCCAACTGTAACCAAAAGGATCTTCGACTTGCATTTCCACCTCTAGCTAGATCTAGTTTAGAGATCTGAAGCACCGAGATTCGCCACTCGTGGATTGTAGGAGGCTGGGCCTCTTTCCAATGCCTACAGATTTCCCTCCGGGCTGCCAAGATGGAATAGAAAATGAGGTTTGAAGCTGCGTTCCGTACTTTGTTCTTCAGGCCAAAAATGACAAGAGCAAGATCTATAGAGAGATGATAACCCAAAGCCAGAGATAGATCATTTCCTATTGACTCCCAGTATAATGTGATTTCTGGGCATTCATAAAACATATGAGTATCAGATGCATCGACCATCTGACATCTTGGGCATGATACCGGGCCTGTCGATGAAAATTTTGATAGTCTCAAAGGGGAATAATAAGCCCTATGAATAGTGAAGATATGATTACGACGCAGCCAAGCTGGCTTCACCAAGTCCCACAGTGCTTCACATGAAGCTAACCAAAGCTCCTCCAAGTCGACTTCCGGCAATGCATCGGCCCATAATGTCACTGGGAGGCAAAAGTTACCATCTATTTCCTCCATTATCTTCTTGTACCACAATGAAACTTCTTTTTTAGCAAGGGGGCTGTCTAGCAGACAAGTTACTAATTCACTGATGGCTCCTATAGGTAAACTGCTATTTCGAGATGTCTGAGTATTATATGTTTGGGACCAACTTGAAATTTGTATATATTTAAATCTGGAGAAATTTGGCCCCACCTTATTTATTAAGTAGTCCCAAGGCAGTAGTATACCGTCCCTAAATAAATCACCCCAGGTATTAATGCCTGCTACTCTTAGTGGTTGGGTTAATGTGTCTTCTGCCCAGGCTGGGGGAGATGGTAAATCCCATATTGGAGTTCTCTCTGAATAATAACCTAGTTTAATTGCCTGCCTCATTCTGTACCATGTAGTAGCTATCCCCTTTAAGGTCTTTAGTTTTATTTTTAAAAAAAATTTTGGGTCTCCAAATTTAAACAAGAAACTGCTCTGTCCAATACCCTCAGAGTTCAATAACATAGAGAACATTTGGCCAACCCCTGTTGCTGCTGGCACTTTTAGTAACATACGAGCGTGTGTAAGTTGAAAAGCCCATGCGTAGATCTGAAGATCCGGTCCTGCTAGCCCTCCCTTCTCTCTGCGGCGTCGTATTTTCTTCCAGGAAATTCTTGGGTTTTTACTATTCCAAATGAAAGTAGAAATCGCACTTTGTAGTTTAGAAATTAATTTAGGATCAAAGAAAAGTGGGATTGAATTAAATAAAAAGGAGACCTTAGGTAGGATACACATTTTTACTAGATTAACTTTACCAAGAATAGTAAGCGGAAGATGCGACCAATCCCTCATATTTTTACGACACTGTGCTGCTATTGTAGAAAAGTTTAATGAAGCGATACGATCAATGTCTTTAACTATATTTACCCCTAAGTAACGTAATTGAGGTCTAGATGTCCCGTTATCCGTATCCAAGACTTCATTCCATGACATGGATTCCGTCTTAGAAGCGTTGACTTCGTATCCAGAAACTTTCCCAAATTTAAGAGCAAGATTTATTGCTTCTGGATAAGCTGTATTAATGTCTGACGTAAAAATCATTATGTCATCGGCATAAAGTGCCACCTTTTTTTCCCACTCACCAAAAATAAAAGGTTTAATAAGTGTACTGTCTCTTAGGGTTTGTGCAAAAGGTTCTATGTATAAATCAAAAAGGAGAGGAGACAGGGGACAACCCTGCCGGGTTCCTCTGGTTATATCGAATGGCGCTGTAAGGTCCCCGTTGATCAAAATTGAAGCTGAAGGACTTCTATATAACAGATCTATTGCCCTTCGAAATTTTTCACCGACGTTGAACCCCCTCAAGGCCTCCGACAGGTATAACCAATTTACCCTGTCGAAGGCCTTGGTGGCGTCCAACGTCAGAACAGACAAGGGGAGAGTCTCCTTTATCGCCACATCAATAGATCCAATTAGCTCATACGTAAGCTCATTTAGTTGTCTCCCTTTTATAAACCCTTTTTGGTTCAAGTGAAGTATATTAGGGGCTACCTGGCCAAGCCGTTTGGCTAATATAGTGGCAAAGATTTTGTAGTCGGCATTTAAGATGGAGATAGGCCGATATGAGCCACAATCAGAAGGGGGCTTCCCTGGCTTTAGAATGAGCGTTATAGTGGCTTTATCCCAGGAGGCTGGCGGTGCTACCCCTTCCCTCAATATTTGATTAAACAAAGCTGTTAAAATTGGGGATATCTCTGAGATAAGATGTTTGTATACCTCGCTCGGTAACCCATCAGTTCCTGCCGCCTTTCCCCCTTTAGAACCTTTAATGGCCTGTTCTACCTCGACAAGACTTATTTCCTCTTCTAAAAATTGGCTCTGTTCTTTTGATAGAGAGGGAAGAGAGATACCCTCAAACCAGTTACTAATATCGTTTGTATTGATATTAAGATTTTCCTGATATATTGACTGAAATAATGATTTAAACTTACATGATTGAGAGTTCAATTTGGGCACACATTTACAAAGCCTATCCTTGCGTTGTGCAAGCGAACACAAGGACAACGCAAAGGCTTCAGTAAGATTTAAAAACCTGCGCAAGTGGTGATTTACACCGCCGGGGTTGACTTCGTAAAGGAATTTAATGCAACGCAGTGATTTGCGCTAGGTTACATTATATTTTGAGCTAGGAGGTGTTTCATGAGTGGAGCATGGACGCTCCTGGGCATCCCCTATAGATATGACTCAGTTTAGATTGACAGAGGTTTGTAAACCTGGGATTGCGTCAGATCAGTACACCTCCCAGAGGATGGCGTTCTTCTCCTCGTTATTTCCTATTTCCCATTCTGCATCTCACATAGAAAGAGGAAAGGGCCTCTTTGGATTGCTTTTGTGCAGGAAAGTATCACTTCCTGAATAAAAACAATCTTGTCCATAATACAGGCACCCTTGCACTATGGTAAAAGAGTGCCTGCGTTGGTGCTAGGCATCACATTGTGCACCAGTGCAAGGAGATAGCAGAAATGCTCAATATCTTTGTAAAATAAGGAGCATTTCCCCTCTCCCTCTTTCATGCAACACAGTTCAGCAAGTACCCTTGCTGCACTAATTTGCTTGAAATAGTTAATACGCCCCTTTGTTTGTGCTGTAAAAACCCCACCACTAGAATTTGTTTCCTCTTCGTATGCTTTTCTGTCGACTGATTGGTATCTTGCGCCCTTTTAAGTGATTGTGGAGTCACGCTTATTTGCTGTTCATATTTGTGGGACTCAGTAAGTCTCTCTTGACTAGTATAAGGCATGACACTCTCTGTGCCCATTGTTCTTTGGAGGGGAGGTCGATTATCATGTTTAGGAGACCAGAGAATGAATTAAACAAAAAATACTCAGAGGAAACTAGAAAATAGAGATTGTGGGACCTCTCTTTGCTTGGATTTCAATTGATGCATTCTATTGCTGCCTCTCATGATCCATATCAGATGGTGCCATGGTCATTCTCACAGATTAATCAGGTTTAAGGGTGTAGAGCTCTCTTTCACTACTAGGTGGTAGGCTTCATCAAAGATCCTCCTCTTTGCTTGTGTGGGATTGAATACAAGCGGGTTCACCCTTCGATGGGAAGTTCTAAAATCCCGAGTATTGATGTGGGGTAAAAGAGACCACACTGTTCCAAAGTTTCCTGATGCCATTTAATTAGGACTGAAGAAAAAGACACCATCACTTTGACCCGACAGGTCGGGTGCAAAGTGTGGAGGATTCGTCTCTAGTGGCAGAGGGACTGTAGGCTTGGGTCGGCCTTCTGGGACAAGGCATCAGTGATTGGTTTGAATATATCCAACAAGAAAAATGGTCAAACACTTCCAGGGCAGTTTGAGTAGAGCCAACGGGAAGAAAGAGATTACGCAATTTTCTATAGTTGTTGGTTCAAGCTACTATTCGCATTTTGCTTACTGTTTAGTGTCCCTTGCAGTTGGTTGGGGTTTTCCTTTTTCCAGTTCCTATCACTTTTTAAGCTTCTGATGACTTTTACCTGACCATCATTTCCAGTGCTTGTTTGGAGAGACGTGCTGTGATTCTTTGATACTCACCAGTCCTGGAGCAGGATTCCTGGTCCGACCTGGAACTTGTCAACGGCCCCTTCTGTGGAGTATTGTGTGAGAAGCTCTCCGAATGTTCTTTGGCTTGGCATCACTGAAGTAATAATCCACATTGTGTTTCATAATTCATTTGGTGATTTATCAAGAACACCTCAGCGGGGATTCAACTATTCACTGCTACCCTCATTGATGTATAGTTTACAATAATGCTGTCACACCAGGCATTATGAGGCCGGGTGATGAAAACTGCAGTGAATCTCCAAAGATGCCCAAGAGAAGACGTACACACTGAGGCTTTGGGAGCTGAGCTGAGACCAGTGTGTTCTTCTCTTCTCTGGCGCTGATCTTCGTTTTCCCTAGGGGAACATTTCATGGCTTGCATTGACTCCAGAGAATTGGTGACTTATATCTGAACTCCTGCCTCAAATTTTTACCACCTCAAGAATTCAGACAACCATGCCTGAACTTTGCACACTGACCATAGGGACACATGCATAGCAAAAGGTAGAAAAGAGATGTAGTATAGACCGATGGAGGTCGGTTCTGACAAAATACCTGGACCCATGTTTGGGCATTTCAGTGTGGACACATGTTGACCGCATAGCAGGGTTGGATTATTGCCCGGTAAATATAATTTGAATCCTACAAACTAGTGAAAAGAATAAAATTGTAGATACCAGCTAGGTGGTCATGTTTGTGACCCCTAACATCTCTTTTCTCTCTGTTCCCATGCACCAAACAACAACAGGACCCCTTAAAACAGTGTGGTCTCATTCAGCATGGATAGATACTAAGGGCATAAAATCTTCTCCATAGCCTGGGGTGCATGTGTTGGAACAATCCCACTCGAGCAAGGAGATGTGCCCCCTCTTGATGGATAAGGGTCCCTGGTCCTCAAAACTGATTGGACCATGACAATGGCAGTAGTTCCACCCAATATGGAACACAAGGGACAGCAGTAAAGTTCATCAATTGAAATGACAGCACTGAGAAGTCTGGTTCTCTAGGGTTTTCCACAGTGTTTGCTTTCGCTAAGTAATGTTAGGAGGGTGAAGTCTAGACTGTGGTTCCCTCTGTTCTCCCCTTTGAAGACTTATTTAGAAAGGCATCTACCCCTGAGATAAAAAATAAGTCAGGCGATCTCTTACCTGGTTAAGTAGTTCCCTCCTTGGGTGCACCATGTATGGCACATATACTGTGTGTTTAAAAGTACATCCTCATTGTGTTTCTGGTTGTACTCCATATGACATATTCTCTGAGGCCTTCACTCCATACAAGCAATGCACTCTATGACTGTCCCAATGTTAGGTAGGCATGGATGCCTCTGTAACCATATTCGCATAGTATCTCATGCTTATGCACAGCGACTTATGCTCCACTACGTATAAAGCACATCTCTGATCCTCACACATCTCAGTCAACACCTTTCTTACAGGTCATACTTAATTCACCTACCAATTAACTCTACACTCCAAAAGGTCACAAGCATGTTTTTGTATCCCTCCACAGCAGCAGCCAGCCATGGCCAGTCATTTCTGAAGCTAGATAACTTGGTAGACAAATGTGCACGTTTATGGGATGTTTAGTAGGTGTACAAAAATTATTATTGGCACTCTTCATTAATAGTTGATTTGATATGATGATTGTAGATGGCTCTGCCTGTTTCTCTCAATTATAACTGGATTTTTTTTAAGTAAAGGTTTCGCACCCATATTATTTTTAAATGTATTTACCATGTGCTGTTCATGTTAAAGTTAACCATAGCTAATGTAGGCCTCAATTTAAAATGGCTGATATACAGTTGCCATATTCCTTTCTTGTCATGTATTTTTCCTTCTTCTTGTTACTGCAGAAAGTCTGCTGTACCCGCAAATGTTAAATGATGTATATTTTGTTACATTTCTTATGTGTGGGACTAGGAATGTCAGTACTGCATTTAGAATTTTATGAAGCAATACCAGTCAATACATTGTGTTTCCTGTCTCTCGATTTTTTATGTATATGTGGAGGCTTGGACAGGACAATTTTTCAAGCTAATGGTCTAAGTTTTACTTTGATTTGCCTCTTTTTAACAGTCTTTTTTAGCTTAATACTGTTTTTTAATATGTTAACTTAGCTTTGTATGAAATGTTCTTTAGTTTGATTGTCTTGAGAGTTTTTACGAACTGAAGTATGTGAAGCACTATGGGCCCTATTTATGAGAAATTAATGCAGCGCGGTGCCGCAAGTCATTTTGCTGCGATGCGCTGCGATAGTTCAGAAGCACAGGGATGCGGCATATTTACAACAATATGTCACATCTCTGTGCTCTTCCCTGCACTGGTGAACAAACTGCTGTCATGCGCAGGAGCAGGCACCCTTGCACCATGGTGCAAGGATGCCTGCATAGTGGGGAGATTGTTTTTGTGCAAGAAGGTGCACCTTCCTGCACAAAAACAATCAATTGAGGTGATTTCCTCTTCCAATGTGTGCTGTAGAATGCATCACGCACATTGAAAGAGGAAAAAACGAAGAAAAAGGAAATTATTTTTGCTCTTCGAGCCTCGCTACGTCACCCCTAGGGTGGCGTAGCATTCTGGCGCGGTTGTATGTCAGTACAACGCATGCTTTTACCCCGCATGCCATTACAATGCGGGGATTACAACGCAAGTCGTTACAACGACTCGCGTTGGAGGGGACCGATAGTGGAATAGTTTAATTTTCTATTCCAACTCCAGTCCCCGTGGATAGTAGGGAAGGTGTTGGATAGAAAATTAAACTATTCCCTATCCAACAGCGCCCTCCAGCGAAAGTCGATGTAACGACTTTCGTTGTAATCCCCGCGCTGTAATGGTAGTGCGGGGTAATAGTTGCGTCGTAAAGGATGTTCCCCTCTGGCGCATCTCCAGGTTTACGATTGCTCGTACATCTAGAAATGCATCACTAGGCATGGGTGTTGTGTGGGAACACCCACAACAACACCCATGTCACGCCCTTACACGCAAAGTGTTGCGTGAAAAGGGCCGATATTTACAAGCACGCGTAAAGCCATGCAGGGTGACTTTACGCATGCTTGTAAATATCACAAAGCAGATCGCGCGGCCATTGCGTCACGCAACGTGACGCACCAGCGACGCAAGGGACTTGTAAATAAGCGCCTAAGTTATGATCAGCTTGACTGTTCTATGAAATTGATCTTTTGTACCATTGCTTTTATTGTTTTATTTTTAATATTCATGTGTTGTGTTCTCAATCTGTTCTTCTATGGCCATTGTGCCGAAATAAAGATTTATTGATTAGAATGTGTATCTTTGTGTATAGTTCATAGAGCGAAATAATGAGCAAACACCTGGGAATGAGAACATCCTGGAACATCCTGGAACGAGTGTATCATCTTGGAGATATGGAGCTGAAAATCGGTTAGCAGAAACTCCATGGTGTGTTAGTCAGGGAAAATAAAGAAGCTCACATTATCAGAAATGTACTAAACGTGATTGAAAAACAGCTTTGCCCCTGCACTTAGACATTTATGTGATGACAGGTAGTGATTGTTATAGAAGTATTTCACAATTGACAGTTATTGTTTTTATACAAATCCAAACATGTAATACATCTTCGAGAAAGAGTTCATAATCCTGAGTGTGGGTAATATCAGTAGAAACACAGTTCGTTCTTAGTGTGGGTACTTCAGTTTATTGTTCCAATTCGTAAGCCAACACGTGTTTCATCGCAGGGAACAAGCTGCGAATCTTCAGGGCTGGATAAAAACATAAGGATACATTTTTCGGAGACATGTTCTTTCTATAACACATTGAGGTAGGGACTTGGTGATGTCAACCCAATGTGAGCAAAGCATGCCATGTTATATGTGACTTTGAACAATCTTGATTATTACCATAGTAATGACTATGGGTAAGAGATATGTTAAATGGTCATAGAGACAGAAAAAAGCCGAATTTATGGGTGAAGTGGTGATGTGCAAAATTCATTCGTATAGTCAACGTGTGACCCCAAGTGACTTGTAATAAGTGCCTTCTTTTATACAAATTAGAAAAGGGAATAAATATGGACAAGTCATCGCAAATTCGAAAATAAGCAGTCTTAAAAGTTTTCAATCTATTTATTGTATAGATCTATCGTGCAGAAACCTGTAAACTAAACGTGATTGATTCCCTTCATGGGAATCATGTGTAGCTCAAGTGAGTTTATGAAAATGGGTTCTTTAAGTAATGCAATGTAGACTTTTAGTAGATGCCTTTTCTGCACCCTTAGCGGATAATAAGGAGTTTGATTCTTGGGCACTCACCTTCCCTATTTGCTCTATTTGATTCATAGACACTACCTTTAGAAACTATTCATGCTGACACCTTTTGCCTGACTTTTCCCAACTTCTTCCTTAGCTTAGCTGAGTGGGGGATTCCCTTCGTGCGACACTGAGTCTGTTCTGATTTATATTTTCAGACACCTTTATGATATTTTGCCTTTGCATTTATGATTTTGTATGGCTTTGGAATATATTTAGTAATGCATTCATGTATTACCCACTGATTTAAGACTAATTTGATGTTAAATGTGTAACTTTGCTACTCCTTTAATAAACCTTCATAGTTTGCAAATCTAAACTCTGTCATTTTTGTTGGGCCAAATGGGCTTCACTTTATTGAAATATATTGGTCTGTAGGGCTAGCCTGAGTCGAAACTAAAGGTCTATCTACTTGATTGTAGCTGGTGACCAAAGTAATAAAATACTGTTGTTAGATTCAAGATGATGCTACATTTAAAGGGTTCTACATCAGACAGGCATCTTGCTACCATGGGCATGCCCTTCAAGTGGAAGAAAGAAAAACTCTACCAGAAACAATGTAAACAATGTATATTTGGCCCGGAGCACACTGTTGAGTAACAATAAATACATGCAAATCAAACAATGAACAATTAAACCCCGAGGTCTTATTTTATTACCAAATGTGAAAGACAAGGTTCGTAGACAAATTTATAATAAAACAATATTGCTGTTCGTTTTTGCAATGACAGAATCCATAGAAAGAGTATTATGTAAGGTGTTGGATGCAATCTCAGACATTACAACATGTGATCCGAGTAATAGTTCACATTCATGGCCTGATGAGATTTATCTGGGGGTGCCCAGGAGTGGACGCCTCACAGGGAAAGCCAGGACGGGTTCCACAGCAGTATTCGTACAAGCGCCTTGAGACCCTTGCGGGTGAGTAGTGCGCTATACAAGTATCAATTTACATTTATCTTGTCTTGTCGCATTGTTTAAATAACAAACAAGAAGTGATCCAAGAAAGATTCTAAATTCATGGCCCGATGAGATTTAGCTTGAGATGTCGCAAAAGTTTCTTGACAAAAGGAAAAGTCAGCCGACATGTGTTTCGCCGATTTGCCTTTATCAAGGCTTAACTACAGTAACATAGAACTGCCTTAATCCAAAAATTAAAGAAAGGGAAATCTCCAGTAGGAAAGTCTCAAGTGCCAGTGATAAAGCTGTACTGGTAACTTGGTATAATCTATATCAAGATTCTCTGTCATAAAACCAAAGCTCCATCAGTAGATGCCCACACATCTACAGACCAAGCATGTCCTTCCGTTACTATGGGTGACTGACATGCCCTGACATCTTTGATATTTTGGAATTACACTTCTCATTGCTTTTGTTGTCCCTGTTCCTGCCTTTCAGCAGAGACAATCCTCATTCCAGATGCAGAGTTCCTCTTCTCAGAGGCTTTCTACTCATGGTGCATCTTGAGACTTCTTCTGCAGCATCACTGCCAAGCGCTTCCTCGTATCCTTTAAACTCTTTTTCCTCTTCGACTGCTGTCTTCGGAGGTCTCAGGTTAGTTATTAGCTAGGGAGAGTTACATTTTTTGTTTGGATTGTGAAAGTACTGTTGGATTCTTGAACAGCCTTGCCTTGTACGTTGTGCTGTAACAACAGTATCTTGAGCTTTGTCTTGCAAATCTTGAGTGAAGCTTTAATTGTTTTAAGCCTCAAAATTTAGAGCTTTAACAACAGCACATACAACTTTGCAACAGGACCAGTCTCATGACAATTACTTTGGCTCTAGCAAGATAAAGGTGATGTGCCATTGATACGTTAAGTATTTACCATAACTGTTTAGTACAAAAAAGACACTAGGGAGAGAGCACAGAACACCTGTGAAAGTCTACATTTGACAAGATGAGCTTTGTGACTACTATCCGGTGATATCTCTGGTGTGCCTATCCCTCGCTATCCCTTGTACCCCTTCTTTACCATCAATATTGAGCACAATCTAGGCATGTTTGGCACTCTTCAACGGGGAAGAGATTGTCTGGTTCCACGTCATACCTTCATCAACATTCAAACCCACAGGTTTGTGGGATCTTGACTTTGACTATAGGAACAGAGAACACCTTGGGCCGGTCTTTAAACAAGCATAACTACAAAAAGTTGAAATTGAACCAATGCCGGTGCACTGCTACACCCTTGAACGGGTAGCACATCACATGGTTAAATTGAGTTCTCCATTTATATTGAGCCCTAGGCTTTGGTATGTGATCACATTGTTGCATGGCATGTTTGTTGCATGTTAGCCGTGTTTGTTCGATAGACAGTGGCTTTGTAGGGTTCCATGATCAAGTTGCATGCGACCTATGATCACTTTTGATCCACGGAGATACTGTCCAGTGCTTTCTTAATTATCAGGGTATAATTCGTTATAAGTATGGTTACTGGTGAACTCCTTTGATGAAGCAGGTGCTTAATATGGTGTATTTTTACTCCATATGATGTTGAGATTGATGTAGACATCCTACAGGTGTGGCAGCATAGCATTGTTTCTGTTGACACACCACGGTTTGTACTCATTTATCTTGAGCTCTGAAAACATTTTGCCTCGACAACTAAAACAGCAATTGACATTTAGGTATGGCCGTCTCAGACTGATGAATGATCTGGACTTCTGTCTACCCACACATGCAGATATTAAACCAGGTGACTTGGTCCTGAGCAGACCCTTACACTCAGAAGGGGTCAAAATGTTGACATTGCGCTGCAATGTACGGACATGTATACTAAGAAAGTTCTTGACAAACCAGGAGGTTCCTATGGTGGCTTTTGTATATATTTCTGTAGTTTCTACGCTCAATTTAGCATTGCGTCGTTTGCACTTTGTTGATATTAGTTGTACCGTCATTTCCATATATATATTGTAGGAGAGAATATATATAACTGCAATAAGAAGCTTCTTTGTCTGAGGATTTATTTTTGTGTAAGCAATCAAAGTGAAAACTACCACTGGTTTATTGAAATAACTAATTAGTTGGTGGTTTCTCCAAATGAATGTTAGAGGTGGACCCGCTTGTTTAAAAAGAGACCCGCGGTGTACTCTGTTCATGAAGCTAATACTGACCCTGGTCCCCGTGGGCATATAGGGTGGTCCTTGTGACATAATACATCTTGACTTTGACAGCATTATCCAGTTCAGCCTAGTTGACAGCTTCAAGGGATTTTTTGGCCTCTCTGGTTTGATTGAGGAGAACATACAATGTACAGAGAATGCACAGACTTATCACAAGTTGGCCCAAAGCTCTTCTGCCTTCATGACACACAGGTCACTATTTCAGCCTCACCTGTGTCATCAACTCAGCACTTTGAAATCTGATCTTCATTTAGTTTCTACCCAAAACCCCTGTGACATCTTATGGTGCAGGAGCTGTTGAGATATGGGCCTTTTTAGAAAATTACATGTGATAGAGGGACAATCTGAAAGGCTTAATTTCTAAGTCTGCTCACTCATCCACTAAACACACGGGGGCATATAATCTAGGAAGTGGCGGTGAGAGGCATTAGCCTCCTTGGTTTAACGCCTCTCATCGCCACTTTGGAAGCGCCAGGCTGCACCATATTACCAAGGATATGGTGCAGCCTGGCGTTTCTCCCTGCGATGGCGTTAAGTCTAACGACTTAACGCCAACACAGGCACCCTTGCACCAGAGTGCAAGCAGCACTCATGTAAGTTACAAAATGGCATTAAAAAAATGTTTAATTATGTACAGGAAGGGACACCTTCCTGTACATAAACAAACCTTGGCATTTTACTTAAGACGAGGATTTTTCTGGTCTTAAGTTCGGTGCTGCCACCTATTATCACTTCTATTGATAATAGGTGGCAGCGTCAAAGTGAATGGGTGTTGCGGTGGAACGCCCACCACAACACTGCACCCCCCTTTCACACTAATTTTAGCGTGCAAGGGACCCTATTACCAAGGCAGCGTTAAGCCACTTAACATGCCTTTTAGCCACGTTATGTGGTTTAACGCTGCCTTGGTAATATGGCGCTGACCTTATCGCCACCACAATGTCATAAAAAGTGACGTTGTGGTGGAGATAGGGCCCTGTAATATGCCCCACAGTTTCTTCACTCTGTTGTGAATAAAGGAATTTCAGAATGCCCTCTCTGGACATAGAAAACATGACCTGGATGCAGTTTAATAATGTCACCTGGAAAGATAGCTCATCCCAGCACTACAGGATTTATAAAAGTACCATATTATGAAAAATGCATCTTACCTCGACCTCTCCAGGCACCTAGAGCTATAAAAATACATTTTAATTACATTCAGGTGAAACATGTCAAGCAAGTTTCTAAAGAGTATGTCCTAGTTTCAGGAAAAGGCCATCTCAAAGTTAAGGGGCCAGAAGTGCAGCACATCTGTTGGTTTGTTGTGACTTAGAGATTGTTTAGTATGTGTGTGAACAGTTAGCTTTCTTATGTTCATTGACTGCCCTCCAAATACGCAGATCAGATGCAAACCAGATTGGGACAGAATATTGCATTCCTGCTTTCTGCAGTCACATTATGATGACCACAAGCCGTGAATTGACCCAAATGATAGTAATATTGCTCCACCGCAGACATGTTTTACTTTTTTCCATTTTGTTAAGCGCATGAGAAACTGCTTGAGCTGGTGTGCGATGCGCATGAACACTGGGATATGACCATACTATTACATGGAATTAGGTGCGAAGAACAAATATTTAACCAAAGAAACCACGGGGCATATCAACAATAGACGGCGATAAATATCGCAAAGTGCGCTTAGCGTTTTTTTTATTTATCCCCGTCTATACCTGGAATTTATCGCCCGGTTAGCGAGTTATTAACAGCGCGTTTCTCCAGGGCAATAACATTCAAGCGATAGGGGGGAAATGGCAAAAACATCGCTGGAAAACCAGCGTTGATCTCCTGAATACAGCGATAACCTTGCTGATACGACCCTGTGGTCGTATCACCATAATCCACCCCCAATGTAAAACATACATAACTCATGTTCTATGCAGATGTCTGGAAGCAGCGTTAAGGGCGAGTTAGCGCTGAAAAGAATATTGCTACGCCAGATCGGGCTGCGTTGTAAATATCGCGAAACCCCGTTAGCGATATTTCACAATGAAGTTTCACGAGGCACGCTCACCTTGCATCTCATTAAGGATGCGAGGCGACAAGAAACTGTGCTCTAATGCAAGGAAACACGCGCTAGCATGTCCTTGTGGATAGAGCAATAATATTATAGCCGCTTTTTGCCCGGTAATGGATGCTAAAGCGGCAATAATATTATTGCCAGCCCTGGCTAATATGCCCCCACGATCCCAAATCCATTACCAAGAAAAACATGACCATAGATGTTCTGTGGATGTGACCAGAAGAGAAATATGTAGGTATGAAGAACAGTGCACCACCCCAGCCCCGCACACCCCCCCCCCCCCCCCCTCTCGCCCCCCTAAAAGGAAAGCAGCATTGGTGATGGCACACTCAAAAACCCTATTTGTGGTTATGGTTTCTTGATTTCGAGTACTGATAATGGTTTACCCATTTACAACATTGGAAATCGTCACAATGATACAGAACTGAATCCTTTCATCACAGCTCAGGACCAGGGCTTTTTAAGTGTTGCACAAAGTTGCAAATCATAAAGTACTTTCCACACTGCTATTGTTTCTCCCTCAACCTGTTTTTGTGTATTCCTATATTCCTTCTTCACTAGGTCCTTAAAAACAGCTACAGTTGTCACTTGAGAAGTCTAAAATATTCAATACGTCAGAGCCAAGGTATCGAAAAAATCTCTTTTATTACTGCACAATAACCGGAAGCAAAATTTCATACAAATAAATTATTTTAAAAAAAAGTTTATAATTTGGAATTGTGAACCAGACCTTAACTTGGGAGGAACAGCTCTAAGGGCAACTTCTGTTAGCCTAATGAGACAACCCAAACCTGCCGTGCAAAGCATTGTGGGTGCTAATATACAAATTACTTAAATACGATACATATGATGCTACGGGGAATGCTACAAAAAGTCCTGTCGTGCGCAAAGGAATCACGGCATGGGCTTACCCATAATGCTTTGCAAGAGGAAGGGTGACTCCACTTGAAGGAAAGTGATGAAGAGAATACCTTTGTATATATGTCACAAATGTGAGTGTAACAAAAAGAGCAAGTGTGTTATGACATGAAAGATGGAAACATATCACTCTCGATGGGGGGCGTATGGCGATAAATGGGGAGTCAGAATGCCCACCACCATATGCAAAAAAGGGAACGGTCACATGAGGGGAACAGTGCAAGCCATTACCAGTGTGTACTAGAAGGAGCTCTTGGGTTTAGATTGACATGCCCCTGTTCGATCAAGGAAGGAAAACAACTCTCTCCAATTCTGGAATGCAAGGAAATCTGGAGTTGATATGATGAACCACTCTCTTAGTGTTTAGAGAGTTGGCCTTGCAGTGAGGGGATGGAAGCAACGCCCTCTCAGTGTTAGATAAATGCAGAGTTCAGGTTTACGGATATAGAAGGTTCATGCCTCCTCCTAGTAGTAGATAGATGGCGTTCTCTGGTGAGAGGTAGAGACATTCACTTTCATTGTTGGGATGAGGGCCTATGGTGGTGACAGGAGTCAAAACATCTCTCTTTTTACAATGACAGAAAAGTGAGGGCAAATGGAATCTATCTAGTAAGGAGGAATGCAACACTCACCTCCCACAGGACACAAAGGACAGCCCAACCAAACTGACGGGAAGGGTTTACACTCCTCTTCTGCCTGCGGGAGATCTATTGTGGGAGATGTATAACTCATCAATCACAGAGGAGTCCTGTGCCCAGACATATGGAGAACAATAAAGCTCTAATCATAAAAGGAATAATACTGGCCTCTTCCAATCTAAAGCCAAGGAATTTCTTGGAGCGAAAGGAGCTCAGACGGTCCTTGCAGTGTCAGACAGGTGACCAGGTGATGATAATGGATGGAGGGAATGAGTCAGACCCTCCCAGAGCAAGCTCTCTCAGAGACTCATCATCATTTTCTTCACAAAGAGCCAAAGATAAATTGATATGAAACACACACGCCTATCTCGGCCCTCCTCCTCTTCCTTTCCCATACCCTGCTTCCTGCATACTACAATCATATTCTCTTCTATACATTAACATTTATGCCTCCTCTCCGCGGCTCTCTACGGTCTCTGAGAAACATGTCTGTTGTGGTGGGAGGGATCTTCTGATCTTCTTCCTAGTCCTCCTCCCTCTCAGTGCTGGAAGTGTCCTCTGAAAATTACTGTATGGCTTTCTAGTCCTGAGTCGTCCTTAGAAGGCACGATCTTCAGTGTACAGTTAGGGCAAACCCTCCACTCCTCGCTGTCCCAGATCACCCTTCTCTCCACATGCTCAGTATGGTGAGAACTTCTGCCTCTCGGCTTTCTTTGTTCCGTTGGCGGCGCATATCTTCGCCATGTAGGAGGACAGACCAGCCGCAGCAGGGTTTATGGCTGAGGGGGCCATGGCCAACAGAGGATAGGGCTTGATACCCAGGAAGTTGGACAGTGGAAAGGTGTATGGCGACGCGAGGAAGGACGGAGAGTGCCCAGCTAATGTGGGCATAGTAATCGCCTGCTGCAGGTTGGGTGCTTGGGAAAAGCTCATACTGACTTCAGATGGAGATGATGTAGAGGCAGCCTGGGCAGATGATCTAGCGGTCTCTAAACTGCAGATGGAAAGAGAAAGAAGACACAAAGCAGGTGGTTAGATAGAACAATCTACATGTAGATATGTCTACTCATTAATGTAGGTATCTAGATCTGCCAAGTCTTTCACTTATAACATTGACATAAATTCGTTTGAAAGGTTAGGAAGATAGAAAAGGGCAAGGTGAAGGACAAAGGCCAGCGACCCAGTAAAATAAATAAATAAGAGAACCCGGAAAACTATAGAGTGAGGGATAAGTGCAAGCTAGAAACAAGGCTAAAAAGACCAGCGGATGGAGGACTAAAGTCACAAAACCAGAACTAAAGAGTTAACATTCCAACATCAATTTGGGTGAAATACGAAGGAGAAACAGAACCATTCACAAAAGTATATGAAAATGGGAGGGAAATAATAGGAAAGAGGAGCAAAAATCAGAGATACAGAACACTGGTTAGAGACAGTAAATAGGAGAACCAGTAATTTAGAAAAGAGCAGATATAGAAAACAAGTATTAGAAAATAGATTAAGAGCAACGGAATCTGAGCAAAAGAGTGAGAAACACATGCAAGAATCATCATTAGTAGCAGGAATGTAGGTGAGATGTTTAGAAAACATACTCCCATTAGTTGAGCACCATTAGCAAAAACTAAACAGCAAAATATTAAGTATCGTCACCCAAAGGCTTGGAAACCAGAATATAATAACATGTCTTCAAATAGCACGTGATAACACAGTTTTGCAGTTCCCAAGTGCTCCACATTCCTGTCACATTAATTCAAAATGTTTTTAATCTGATTTTTTATGTAGGTATAAGATGCACTCTGCAGCTCAATTCTCCTCTATATCATAGAACAGTTAGACAAAGAAACCGATGAGTGTGACAGATTGCATGGCAAATTGGTCTCCTCTGAAAAGAAAAAAGTTTTTAACAGTACTTTTGAACAGGGGTTTGAGCTGATTTCTTGATGGAGTGTATCCCATAATTTGGGGAGTGAAGAAGAAAATCTCCTCTCACTCCTCCATTGAAATGTGGACTTCAGGTCATGAAGACACAGCAAACTGCAACTACCCCAAATGTTAGGTTAACCCTACAGTTAGCTTTTAGCTACCTGTTATCAAAAACCTGGTGCGGACATACCAATACTTATACTGGGGCTGGGTCAGTTCATGTCCGTATTGTTTGCTTGCATCTTATTTTATGTCCATCTGCTGAAGCTGAATAGTTTCTATACCATCCTTTTGAATGGATGATTTCTGTCCTTCACATAACTTTTTTATTTTGCTTCCATCACTGCGTGGGAGTGTTTGTGTTTTTTTGCTCTGTAACTCCTGTCTCCTGCCCATATACTCTGCGTTACTTCTCCACTGCCTCCAGCTCGTCTTGCTTCCCTCTGCCGGACCTGGTTCTGCTTGCCTTTATGTAGTTTAAATGCCCCCAAAGCAGTATCTCTGTTGGCCAACCAGATGCTCTTGTCTGCTTTTACTTTCCTCCTCCTCCAGTCCGCCGCCCATCTATTGTCACTCTCCCTTCCACATCATTTTTGGTTCTTTTTTGGAGCTGGGCTGCTCCTTTGTAAGAAAACTCTGTGTGGCCCACATGTTATATGTTTTTTAATTTACCACTCCAAAATGGGCAATCGCTATCTTGGAGTGGTAAATGAAAACAATAGCACAATGTCTGGTGTATCATGCTCATCACAATGGGGCTGCTGTAGTGTCATGAAACAACTGCAAATTGAGGCAGAGATCAGGGTAACAGAACAAGACGTTGTGGAGGATGGTCAAGAAAAAGGCAGGAAAACAAGGAATCCATAATGTAGACCGAAGGCTAAAAGGCAAGAAGAACAATAAGAACAACAGCTGGGAGTAGCAGCCAAGACAAAGTCAAACTAATGAAATCACAAAATAGGAGCAGTAGAGGGAGGATTAGATAAAGTGAAGATAGGAGGTCCTAAATAAAAAAGCAGCAGGAAGGGGGCTACTCAATACAAAACATGTCAACCATAAATAAAAGCAACAGAGAGGGTGGTAGTCAAGACAAAGGAAGGACAACCTCAAATAAGAGCAATAAAAAGGGTGGGAGCCAAGAGAAAGGAACAAAGGGGCATATTAGCAAGAACCTCGTTAAAATGATCGCAGTGCCGCTAAAACGGTGATAATGGGCTTGCTAATATGCGTTATAGAACTCCAATAGAAGCCCAGGTTAGATGTCCTGCACATCTAACCTGGGCTTCTATTGGAATTCTATAACTCATATTAGCAAGCACATTATCACCATTTTAGATGCAGTTTCCTGCCGCTAAAAAGGCGATAATTTTAACGAGGTTCTTGCTAATATGCCCCAACATCTATAAAGTAGAGCAACAGAGGAGGTGGTAGTCAAGGCAAAGCAGAGGCCTCCATGAAAAAGAGCAGCAAAGGGAAGACCACTTCAAGATGGTAGCAGAATCATGAACAGCTACAGCGATAGGAGGAAAAGTGCCATGAAACATGTACAGGTCAATTACAAGAGCAGCTGAGAGATGCAAAGGGACATGACACAGTTAGTAAGGAATACAGTAACAAGATTAGAGGGAAGCCTAAGGCACTAAGATAAGAAACAGAGGGATTTAGGAGTGAGCCACAGTGTCAAGAAATAGGAATGAAATCTAGCACTGAGGTCAACAGAGTGGGGTCTAGGGACAATATTTTGGCCACAACTGCACACTCTTATAAAAAGACTAGACTAGAGCAACATGAGGCTTTTCTAACATAAGAAGTAGTGTCGGTGAGGAGAGGTTAGAATAACACATAGAGTAAAAAGAAAGTTGAGGAAGATGGAGAAAACCAAGAAGGAATAATCCCAACAGAAAGATATAGAACCGGGGTCAAAACCAGGAATATGGAGATCAAAGAAAAGGGCATTACGATCAGAGATAACAAAATTGAAACATGCAAAAAAGGATTAATCAGAACTGGAGAATCTCAAAGGACCTACTCAAAGGTAGCAATGTAGCCATCAGTTAGCTGCTAGAAAGGCGCCATGAGTTATATGCTTGCTACTGATCCCTGTGTTATCAACAGGTCACATGTTTTTAAAAACAAAATGTGTAGCCAACTTTATTGATAAGTTTTGTGGCAAGACACAGCATCGCCCGTTGCAGGGTAAGATCGACAAACTTGCGTGAAATAGCAGCAGCCAAAGCATCAATAATATATAACACTGCAGTATCAGATCGAAAGAGCGTGATAACTACAACATTTCCGTCATATAGGCTCATGGGGAAGCCAGAAGCTTCAAAGAGTGGCTTCACCTGGTGGGCACACCGATCTACCCTGCACGCCAACTCCTTAGTGTTGGCAGTTTCCGTTGTTTCCATACATAAGCCACACCCCGTTTGGCAACCAGGCAAGCCATCCCGACAAGTCACTTATTTAAATACCAAAAACTCAATATCTGCCTTTCATCACCCTACCCTTCTTAGTGTAGTTCCATTACGCTGACTGATAGAAGTGTTTTCTGGTACTTACAGTGTTGTACTATGGCAAAACTGTGGCTGCAAGTGCTATAAAGAGAGCATAACCCTTATTTCTAAACTGTGCCAGACTACTTTTCATTGACCTCAATCTGATGGGGCTAGGGGCGTTGCACATTGTGCTACGATTTTAGCGTACAAAGTAGATCACTTTTACAAAAAAAAAAATGTGCAACATCACACAACAGAGGATATAATAGAACTGGGCCATTGGGAGAAAAATGGCAACAGGAGAAACATAAGGTAAGAAGAATCCATCAAACAGTTAAAAAACCGAATTCATTTAAACTATGGACAAAGAAGCACAGCCTTGAAACAACTAAAGCCCTCATTCTTGTGCCAGGCTGTGATGGGCATAGTGGTGCAAGGTGCGCTTTGTGTATTCCTGTGCCAGATTGTGATATGAATGGAGGGTATAGATGCTCTAATGGTAACACTGGTGCTGTGGGGAGATGGCTATTGGGGTGAGAGATGCTCTGAATGTAATAATGGTACCAGGCACTAATGGGTATTGGGGTGAAAGATTATCTGTATCCACTGCTAGTGCCAAGGTGTGATAAGAATGGAGGTGAGAGATGCTCTGGACCCAATGCTGGTGCAAGGCTCTGATAGGCATGGGCAGGAGAGATGCTCATTGGGTAATTCTGGGCCTAAGCTGTGGTGGGCATGCTCCAAATGCAATCCTGGTGCCAGTTCACTATACATAACAAGTGAAAGTTGCTCTGTATGCACAGCTAGTTCCAGATTGCTAAAGGCATACAGGTAAGAGATGCTCCATAGGCATTACTCATGGCGGCTGTAATGTGAACATTTATTTTATGTAAATATTTTACTCGCCCAAGAAGATTATTTCTTAAACCTCTTTAAAAAGACTTGAGAGTCAGAGAAGCCCATGTCCCATTAATGTATTTGCAGCTTCTGCCTAATGACTGTATGCTTTTTTGTTGTAATTAACTTCTTGAGAGCTGCACTCAGATCCAGAAATTCCAGATGTGACTGAGGGCTGCTAGGGTTTTGAGATTTTGCACACATTTTTTATGAATTTTACATGAAATGTTGTGTTTTATTTGTTGTTCTTTTTACCTTTTATGGCTGTGATCAAGATGAACCACGTAGCTCTAAGTATACCAGTCCTTAAAATAGGACCTATATTCTTATAAAGATGTTGAGTTACTCTTTTAAAGTGTTGAACATTTACATTTTGAGGTCAACACATCATATCAGCAGTTGTCAACTGAAGGAATAAGAAATGGCTCCCAAGTGTAATAATTTGCTTTTTGGCTAAAAAGCAGGGCGTGTGTCATCAACATTTTTCTCCCTTTGTATACTCATTCGGATTCTCTATATTTTTCAAAATTGCTAAAAAAGGAATTCAGCTGGTTTTTAGACCTAAAATTAGATCGAGGCAGTATACATTTAACAATTGGTATGTTCAAAAATAAAGAATTGTTTATCTATTTTTAAGTGTTGGTCTCTTATTTAGCTTGTCGTGTTATGTTTACACTCCTAACAGCATCTTTTAATAAGTAAAAAGATAACTTTCCGAATTTTGACTGGGTCTGGACAGAAATATATTCAATTCTTCTTTTTCATCATCTAATGTGAATATTTTTGATGTGAGTTAATAGCCTTATTTTGAACGTTTGTTCTAAGCTGTGAATGAACATCACTGACTTATGATGTTTGAAAAAGGCTTACATGGAAAGCCGAAGGAATCTGTCTGCCTACCTAAATATTTTTCTTAGTTTTTGACATAGATGCACTCAGTTTCCTGTGGCTCAAACGCTGTATCTGGCGTTTTTTTTTCTCTTTAGTTTCATATATAAGGGATGGGAAAGGAGCAGCTATGAGTGGACGCAAAAAACGATAAACTAGAAAACCCATAAACTAGAAAAGATGTAGAATAAGCCTTAGCCAACAATGTGCCCAAGACCAGTTTTGTGGAAAATATTCTGAGTGTCCATGAGGTTGTATCTTTGGACAAACTGAGGTGGGTAACTAATCTGAAATTCCAGAAATACTCCCTCTACTTTCCCTACTGTCAATTTTCAGGGGTCTGTGGGAGAAGTATTGTCAATATTACTTGATTCAACATGTGGGAGCAGAACACCTCAATCAATCAATCAAAGACATTTATAGAGCGCACTACTTACCCGTAGGGTCTCAAGGCGCTTGGGGGGGGGGGGGGGGGTGCCGTTACTGCTCGAACAGCCAGGTCTTGAGCTTCTTCCTGAAGGAGAGGTGGTCTTGGGTCAGGCGCAGGTCGGGAGGGAGGGAGTTCCAGGTCTTGGCGGCCAGGTAGGAGAAGGACCTTCCTCCTGTTGTCGCTCTTCGGATGCGGGGGACGGCGGCGAGGGCGTGGTTGGCTGATCGGAGGTGGCGTTTGGGAGCGTAGAAGTTGACTCGGTTGTTGAGGTAGCTCGGGCCTTGATCGTGTAGGGCTTTGTGTGCGTGGGTGAGGAGACGGAAGGTGATTCTTTTGTTGACGGGGAGCCAGTGCAGGTCTCTCAGATGTCCGGAGATGTGGCTGGTTGGTGGGATGTCGAGGATGAGTCTGGCTGAGGCGTTCTGGATCCGTTGGAGTCTCTTCTGGAGTTTGGCGGTGGTACCGGCGTAGAGGGCGTTGCCGTAGTCCAGACGGCTGGTGACGAGGGCCTAGGTGACGGTCTTCCTGGTCTCGGTGGGGATTCACCAGAAGATCTTCCGTAGCATGCGTAGGATGTTGAAGCACCAGACGAGGAGACGGCGTTGTCTTGCCTGGTCATGGAGAGGGAGGAGTCCAGGATGAAACCCAGGTTCCGTGCGTGGTCCGTCGGTTTGGGTGCGGTGCCCAGGGCGGGGGGCCACAAGGAGTCGTCCCAGGTGGAGGGCGAGGAGCCCAGGATGAGGACCTCCGTCTTGTCTGAGTTCAGTTTCAGGCGGCTGGTCGTCATCCACTCCGCTACATCTTTCATCCCTTCGTGCAGATTGGCTCTGGCGGCGGCGGGGTCGTTAGTCAGGGAGAGGATCAGCTGGGTGTCGTCGGCGTAGGAGATTATGTTGAGGTTGTGTTGGCGTGCGATGGCCGCGAGGGGGCTCATGTAGACGTTGAAGAGGGTGGGGCTCAGCGAGGATCCTTGAGGGACGCCGCAGATGACTTCGGTGGCCTCTGACTTGAACGGTGGTAGGCGGACTCTCTGTGTTCTTCCGTCGAGGAAGGAGATGATCCATTCCAGTGCCTTCTCCTGGATTCCGACGTTGCTGAGGCGCTGCACTAGGGTGCGGTGGCAGACAGTGTCGAAGGCCGCGGAGAGGTCTAGGAGGATGAGGGCCGCTGTTTCTCCGTTGTCCATCAGGGCTCGGATGTCGTCGTGGCGGCGATGAGGGCGGTCTCGGTGCTGTGGTTGGCGCGGAAAACAGACTGTGAGGGGTCGAGGGATCCGTTCGTCTCGAGGAAGGCGGCAAGCTGTCTGTTGACGGTCTTCTCGATGACTTTGGCTGGAAACTGGAGGAGCGAGATGGGGCGGTAATTCTTGAGTTCGGTGGGGTCCGCTGTGGGTTTCTTGAGTAGAGCGCTGAGTTTGGCGTGCTTCCAGCTCTCAGGGAAGGTGGCGGTGTCGAAGGAGGTGTTGATAATGTCCCGCAGGTGGGGTGCGATGACAGCGTCCGCCTTGTTGAAGACGTGGTGAGGGCAGGGGTCGGTCGGAGATCCGGAGTGGACGGAGTTCATCATGCAGACGGTGTCTTCGGTGTTGACCGGAGTCCAGGCGCGGAGGGTGGTGGTGGGCGGTGATGCAGCGGTCATGGCGTGCGTCAGTTGAGTGCTGAAGCTGTTGTGTATGTCCGCGATCTTGTTGTGGAAGTAGGAGGTGAGGGAGTTGCAGAGGTCTTGCGAAGGGGTGATGTTGTTGCTTCCTGCGTTGGGGTTGGAGAGCTCTTTCACGATGTTGAAGAGTTTCTTGCAGTTGTGTGCGTTGTTGTCCAGCCGGTCTTTGAATGCAGTTTTCTTGGCGGTGCGGATCAGTTGGTGGTGCTTCCGGGTGGCGAGCTTGAGGGTGGTCATGTTGTCCGGTGTTGGTTCCCTTCTCCAGGCTTTCTCGAGGGCTCGGCAGTTCTTCTTGGAGCTCTTGAGTTCGTCGGTGAACCATGGGGCTTTCTTGCTGCCGGGTCTGCTGGTCCTCAGTGGGGCGAGTTCGTCAGCGCAGTTGCTGATCCACTTCGTGAGGTTGTCGGCGGCCTGGCTGGGGTTCGCTGAGCTGGCGGGAGGGTGCTGGCTCAGGGAAGCGGCGAGCTGGTCGGCTGTGATCTTGTTCCAGCTTCTTCGGGCAACCTGTTGCTGGTGGTGGATCGTCGTTCTTCTGAAGGTGAAGTGGACGCAGCTGTGGTCCGTCCAGTGGAGTCCTGTGGCGTGGCTGAAGGCGATGTCTTTGCTGGATGAGAAGACGGCGTCGAGTGTGTGTCCGGCGAGGTGGGTGGGGGTGCTCACCAGTTGCTTGAGTCTGAGGTTGGCGAGGTTGTCGAGCAGGGTGGTGGTGTTGTGGTCGTTGTTGTTCTCCAGGTGGAAGTTGAGGTCCCCCAGGAGGATGTAGTCAGCGGAGGGGAGGGCATGCGGGCTGACGAAGTCGGCGATGTCCTCGCTGAATTGTGTGCGTGGTCCCGGGGTTCGGTAGATCAGGGTGCCTCTGAGGGTGGTCTTCGGGTCGGTGCGGATCTGGAAGTGCAGGTGTTCACCTGTACAACATGTCCCATGCAGGAGTCTGACATCTGATGATTAAGGTAGCAGGACACTGTTAGCTGAAGTTGCTTGAGCTCTGTACCTGGAATTGATAAACAACTTGAATAATCTAAAAACAATGGCGTCCCTTGGCTACTCATGAAACTTCAGTTAGACCACAGGGGTAAAAATAATTTTTTACCCAAATGGAAACTGCTGCAACGTTAATATCTCAAGTGAAGAGGACAGACAGGAGAGGATTAATCTGAGTGATCTCTGGTGTGCAAGCCAATTAGGTAACTGGTGGGAGCAGTATTTGGGGCATAGTATCAAGCAGGGCGTAAAAAATTATCGCCGTTTTAGTGGCAGAAAACTACAGCTAAAGCGGCGATAATTGGCTTGATAATATGGCCTTGTGAATTCCAATAGAAACCCATGTTCTGGTGCTAACATGGGCTTCTATTGGAATTCTCCAGGACATATTATCAAGCCCATTATCGCCGCTTTACCATCAGTTTTCTGACGCTAAAACGGCGATAATGTTAATGCCCTGCTTGAAAATATGCCCCCTGGTGTGTTGGAGGTATATCTCTGAGGTGAGGATGGGTGCTGGGCTGGAGAAAGGTCCCTTTCAAAGCTCTGGAGAACACATGCCCATCCCTCAAATTCACGTTGGAAGCTGTAGCTTTTGACCCCTACCGTAGCACATATGACAATCGGATGTGTGCGTTCGAGGTGCCATTGTCACATGGACTGAGACACCGAGCAGGGCTCTGTTGTCTAAAGGGGCATGCCATGTGTGCCGTATCTATTGAGCGTAACTACTATCAGCCCACTTGGCTGTAGATGACTGACAGAAGTGGCAGCTATCCCATTTAAAGTGTCATAGCACCATAGGCCATGCCAAGGGAGAGTTGCTACTGGGTTCTCCCAACTTCTCAAATTAGGCTGCCTGTGTCCTGCAATAGGATCCTTCACCAATCCAATTGGGGCATCGATGTCACATGTGATCACCGTACGGCATGTTTATATGGAGCATGAATGACACCAATGGCCAGCAACACTGTGATCCATTTTGTATTTGCTGCATCCAAGTGCTACTTAAAATGGAGGATTGGAAGGAGACTCCAGCCAGCGAATGTGTATGGCAGGGCTCCACTTTTTGTGGGTCTTCTGAAGCTGATCAAAATAATAAATATTAACCCCTTCGACGCTCATGACGAGCTGGGCTCGTCATGGCGTAGCCTCCTCGCACGCTGATGACGAGCCCAGCTCGTCACGTAACATGCGCTTTTGAATATCTCAGCGCAGGAGCAGAATTCCGCTAGCGCGGATGCGGTTAAGGACACATACAAAAGGCCTGCCATGGCCCATTGTTCGCTGGAAAGGCTACCCCCCACAGATGAACAGGTAGTTAAGTGTAGCTGGCTCCCTTGCCTTAGTCCTCTTGTTTTTGGTCTCAATATGGATTTTGGAGTTCCACACCAGTTGCAACAGAGAAACCCTTTGTGCTCAAGGGTTGGATTATCCAACACCAACTCTTGCCAGTGTTGGGACCAGAAATGTTGGGACTTCGCCTAAGACTACCAGGAGAGAGTCACTCAAATGAGATAGCTGACTATTCATTTAGGAGATGGATAAGAGATGTCCTTGCATGAGAAAGATGCTACTCAAAAGAAGGGAGCCATGAAGGAGCTGAAGCATGGTGAGTTGCAGACATTCACTACCACATCAGGGAAGGACCTGCATCACTCTGCAAGGGTGAGGTCCAAGTATCCTGGAATGATCTTGCAGTCGGAGTCAAAACATGTGCACCATGCACAGAGGATAAAGAAGAACTTACAGCCTACAAGTTTCATTTCAGAACTAAAGTGTTAAGAAGCCATATGGCATTACAAATATTGGACTACAGTCAGTGGGTGCAGCAACCAAGAGTACTGGACAACCACATCTAGTGACAGGCTTGTGCCAGCCTAAGTCCTAAGTACTTACCAATAGCACCTAGGTTGTTTCAATGATAGGTTTTGTGTTCGGGCCAGAGGAAGAATCCAAGATACAAGCCATGAGCATGCTAAATCCATTTTACGAGTGAGAATAGCATACCCGACTTGAAAGATGGGGCATCCATATGGTAGATATCAGTGGTTTACAAGCGCATTTGCAGTTGCAAACTGAGCTATTACCGCAACTTCAACGGAGGTAGTAACTGATTCCTGTTTAACAATCTCATCAGGCGACCTTGGGGAAGGGGGTAGGGAGGGGTTAGGCAGTTGTCCAGAGGACCATTTCTTGCTCTCCCCGATGTCTTCCAAAACATCAAATTTTTTTTGCCACCAAGAGGAGCACCAGTATCTTTAATGGTCACAGGCTGCATTTTATTTTTTTTAAAAAGGTTTCCCGTTTGGGAATGCAAGTTTAGAGGCAGAGATCTGATGATCTTTGTAAGTTCACACCCTTGCATTGACAGCCAATCACATGGGGCCACAAATTGTGACCTCCCGAATTAGCATTCATTAGGCAGGCCATTTTGTGAATGTAGAATATGCACAGGTCACGTCGCAAATTGCATTCTCATTTGCAAGCCAGTCGGTTTGCAAATTGCAGGTGCCTAGTTTGCGAACGGGAATAGTACATCAGGTCCAAGGTGAGACAATGAATAAGCTACATTGCAAACCTGTTGGAAGCAAAGAAGGTGGAGGGAAGTAACTACAACCTAAGGGCAGGGAATCTGGAGACCCACTGACTCAACCGTTGGGCAGTAATCTCCCTAAAGACCCTATGGCAACTAAATTACAAATGCCCCTGTGAGGGCTCCCATGACGAGCCAAGTGCTATTGCACATAAATACCCTAGGAGCTTGTCCGGTGGGAGTAGTATAGGAAACCTCCCTAATAATCGTCGAGATATAGTAGTAATATATGCCAGTATAATTGTATTGTATTGTATTTGCATTTATATAGCGCTTACTACCCCTGATGAGGCGTCCAAGCTCTTTTTCGGTGTGTATCACGCTACTCCGGGACCCATAGAGGATTAGTGTTGAATTAGTATAGTGAAACATGCAAGTACATTTTAAGTGGTGGATAGGTTAGTCAGTTATTTGGATTTGGAATGATAGCAGAAGGATAGAGGAGGACAAAGGTTTGTATTTATATAGCGCTTGTTGACGCACGCTATTCAGGAAGCCTACAAAGGATTAGTGGTGAATTAATATGGTGAAATATGAAGTAATTTCAGTGGTGGATATTAGTCAGTAACTTGGAGTAAGAAGGATAGCGGAGGGATAAAAGGGGAAGAAAGATTTGCATTCATATAGCACTTGTTACCCCTGATGGGTGTTGAATCGCTTTTCTAGCGAGAAGCACGCCACTCCGGAACACATAAAGGATTAGTGTTGAAAATTAGTATAGTAAAAATACTTAGGGGCAGATCTATCAACATTTTTGCCACCGCAGAGTCATGCAAAGCGACAAAAAAAGTTGCACAACGTACAGATAGATACATTTTTTACTTGCTAAAAAGTAGCCCCTAAAGTAACAGAAATAGTCCTTTACGCAACTTTGCACTACTTGTCGTCATGGGAACATCCAATTTGTTCTATGTGGGCATTCCCACGCTACTACCATTCGTTCTTGATGCAAAGCTCTATCAACCAAAATTGCTAGACAGGGCTTTGAGCCAAGAAATAACACCTGCTTGAGGCAAGCTCCAAGTAGAAGAAATCTTTTAATTTCCCCCAACTTTCACACACTACATGTGTGCTACATTGTACAGAACACATTCAATGTGTGAAAAGTTTAAAAGTTCATTTAAGCATATAATTTGTAGTGAAAGGGTACTTTTCAAGTACAAAACATATGCTTGACATCACACACACGCCTTGCATTATGATGTAAAGTATTTATGGGGCACTAGGCAGCCTGTTTATGCACCACCACTAGGGAACTGAGCTCCAGCGCCAAATCTTAGTTGCTATGTGTCTGCAATGCTTTCTCCCCCAGCGCAATGTAGCACAGATCATTTTCTTGCTACACTGTATTGCACTAATCTATACTCCTATTATAAAGAGAGAACTCTGTCCTTTGAGCCAGGTAAACTCGAAAAGTACACCACCAATCGCAACACCCACTACAGCGTTGGAAAGGGGGGTTCCAGTAGATGGACATAGGCTATAAAAAATAAAAATAAACGTTACGTTATTTAAAATATAAACAATAAAAAAAAAGTTGTCCCTAAGAAGTAGCGTCGGCCTTGTGTGCTAACAACGTGCGTGCTGACATCATCGGAGGACAGGAACGCGAGGAGGAGCGGAAAACTTAGCCAGACCGGAGGGAATGAGGTACGTGAACCGCGGGGAAGAATGGTGAAGTAAGGCGGACTGGAGCGGAATGGAGGACAACAGCGCATGGAGGAGTGGAGAACGTAGCAAGACTGCAGCGCCATAAGGTATGTGAAACGCGGGGAGGAGCAGTGAAGTACGCGGGGAGGAGCGGTAAGTGAGGCGGAATGGAGCGGGATAGCGGACTGCAGCGGGGCGTGTAGACTGGCTTGGTGTAGTGGGGAGCGGTGAAGTGAGGCGGACTGGAGCGGGATAGCAAAATAAATGATAGGTTTTAAAACGGCTTTCACATTTGGTGCAGACATTTAAGTGAGAGTAGTGGGGGGCGGTGAAGTGAGGCGGACTGGAGCGGGGGCCTGGGTTTGTGCGACTGGGAGCAAGCGCTGAGGTAAGGTGCACGCAGGCCTGAATTGCTGCCCCCAGCCCCCTTCTGCCCCGGGCAATGCTGGGGCGGGCTGCTAGTAATTAATACATTTGCTGCTCATTCCTTTCCAAAGAACAAGCTTTGGCTGACATTAAATTATTTACTTTTGTTGGTTAACTTGTGGCAGGCTGAGTTTCTAGCCCACGCCACCTAACTTAGTTGATCTGGGACTGCTTGAGGTCTGAGAGTCAATTTCCAAAAGGGTGTGCTTGGTGCTCGGTTTTGGGTCCATTAGTAGGGATAAACCCTAGCACAGCAGTGGTAATAGCTCTGATTGACATAGTCTTAGCCCAGTAAGCTCTGACTGCCTTGAAAATCCTAAAAAAGGTTCTCAAAGTTGGAAAATTAATTTTGAATAGCAGGCTCCTTAGACAGGTGTGTTATGTGTTATGTTGACTTGATTTTGTCTTTTATCTCATCTGTATCCCCCCTTCTGCATCCAATAAAGATTCACTCATGCATCTAAGAGCTAATTATAGTTTTGTAATTTTGTTTAAGTGGTTTGCACATTTTCAAAAATTTTCATAACCAGGAGCTCTGAATAAGGATCTTAATATGGGGGTTGAAGTAACACTTTCATGGGGTCTCGTGTGTTTCTTTTGTTGTTTCACATTTGTACCTGACTGATAAATAAGATTGTAAAGACATGTTTGTTCAGCACATCATGTGTTCTCCAATACATCAAAGTTGAGAACTATCTTGCATATTTAGAATTCCTTGTGACTTTTGAATCTCCTAAGCAAGACTAACACTCAACATCAAGGGCCAGTTGGGCTCTCCGGAGACCCCTCTTTTTTCAGTTATTTTTCTGGCCAGTTTTTGCATATTTAAGCTTTCATTGTCTGTGAATTGGAACACCTGGAACTATCCTTCTTCTTTCTATACCATGCAAAATTCAGCTTCTCATTAACAGGTTTTACAGGAAAAGAGCCCTCCCTTCAAACTACTAACAGTGGAGACTAAGGGTCAGCGGGCCACAACACCATTCCACCGTTTAAGTTTGATCTGGCAGGTGAACTGGTAGAATGCACCCTTTGTCTAGACCAAACATTATCCTTACTCTATAGTTGCACAATAAAACACAATTGTTCTATGTATAATGTTGGTGACAGGTTGTGATGTGCTCAGGGGTGAGAGATCCTCTTTGTGCAATGAAGGTGCCAGTCTGTCATTCACCCTGAGGGACAGTAATGCTCCAGGTCTATCTGGATCTACTTGTCCTCCATCTCTGCCTCAATTCAGGAAGGACCTCAAGACCTGGCTCTTCGACTGAACAGCAGACTGCACCTCCTCAGCGCCTTAAGACCCTTATGGGTGAGTAACTGCACTTTACAAGAACACTGATTGATTGATTGATTGATTGATTGGTTGATAGGTAGGCTTTCTTAGGCAGTGAAAGAGAGAGTAATTCTCCATAGGTGCCCTCCAGATGTTGGTGCCTGGCTGTGATTTCACTGAGAGATATTAATTGTCTGGGCTTCTCTTGGTCCTTTTTGCATCAGGTGTACCTGAAGAGGGAGAGATTACACCAGGCTGAATCTTGCCCCTAGTGGTTATTGCCATGTTGGGCAGTGGGGTGGGAATAGGGAAGTTGCAATAATCTTGTGGTATCCTGACCCTACTGGTGCCAGGAGATGTTGGGCAGTGGGTGGGACATATGCATTTTGTTCTGCCCTGTTTTGTCCTCTTACCAGGCTGTGATGAGGTACTGAGCGACAGTGATGCTGTTGGCGGTACCCGTGATGGTGACAAGCCGTTCCGCCGCTCCCTCCTCCTGACTCCCGATTCGAATTAGCGCCCCAGACATCTGACGGATTTCCCGGATCTTACTTCCTTGTCTTCCGATCACACAACCAATGCACTGTTGGATGTAAACACATGTAGAGATGTGGTGAGAGGTGCAAGTTAAGGAAAAGAAGCAGTGGAAGATGGGAAAGGTGGGGAACTGCAAGGCTAGTGAAAACATGGTTAAAATCTAGATGATAAATATAGGGTAAGAGGTGAGTAGAACTAATACAATGAAGAACCAAGTAAAGGTACATGCTGGTAACATATAGGGATAGGAACTACAAGGGGACAGGCACATGAGAGGGCAAACATTATATGGCAAGGTAGTCTCAGTCCAAATACAATTAGATTGTCAGATGGCAAGGGAGTCAAATACAGTGGAGTCTAAACATGAGTTGTAAATACAAGAGAAGAGCTTTTAGGGGATGGAAACAGAGAAGTTCTATGGAAACAAATAACATAGACACCATTATATAGAGTAATAAATGCAAAGTCCAACTACAATAGAGAACGTTAGCGTGGAATATAGTTTGCGTACAATGCAGTGCTTCTGTGGTCTCCCCACAGCCCATCCTCATCACATTGGAGACAGGTGTTAAGTGGGAAGAAGAGCAGCACTTACGTCATTAGGGATGAGGAACTCCTGGGAGGTGGTGGGGGCACTTGATTCTAGAGCTGCAGAGAAGAAGGGGTGGAAAGGAAAGAGAAGGAGGCAAGAGTAAAGAGGAGATTGCATGGGGCAAGAGACCGAGAGGGTACAGGAAATTCGTGAAAGGGGGGTGAGGGAAAACAAGAATGCATGGATGGAGGCAGGGAACGAAAAAGGACAGAAGACAAAGAATGGAAATTGAATGGAATAAAGTATAGGAAGAAGGGGTTTAATTAAATGGGAAGAGATTAAAGTTGGCACAGTAGAGAATGAAAAGTGGTGGCAGGTGGAAGGGGATATGTGATGGAGGAGGCAACAGTGAGATGAGAACAGAAAGAATATGAAAGAAAGAATGTAAGAGTAATATAAGGAGAAGAAGAAAATCAAGATAGGGAGGCAGAAAAACGGTATGGACGAGGAAGAGGCAGGGGAGAAGGCACAAGAGAGAGGGAAGGAAAGGCATTGGATAAGGATGGGGCAAGCAGACACATGGGAATGAGATAAAAAGAGGGTAGACGAGAACAGAGTACAGGAGAGGGAGAGCAGGATATTGGGAGGTGAGGGAGTTGGTGGGGGAGACAGAAAGAGAGATCATTACTGAACAGAAGTCTCAGTACAATTACAGGCTATGAAAGTTTCTACCGTGATGGTCTATCTCGCAGGACAGACTGACATCTCATACAAACTTGGCTGGGAGGGCCTTGTAGGAAAGGGTGCTGTGTGCCCAAACTTGTATGAAATGGCGTCTGATCATACTGAGAGGCACCTCAGACCCTTCACAGATGACGTAAGATCAGAGCTTGAAAAGTCAGACTCCTCCATAGTGCAACATTTTTGGTGTTTTATTTTAAAATGGAAGAAAACAGGAGTGACTCTCAGTGAAATTTAAAATAACTTGTTTGATGGTCCTGACCTTTAAAACCATGTGTCAGCTAATAAACACGCCCCACATTATTATGTTTGGTCACGTCCCTTTAATGTCTGTTGGCCGACTTTTCATCGGAAATGTTAGCCAGGTGACACAATTTATAAACACTGGCAAATTATATTTTGACTGGGAAGTGGTTCATTTAAAGATATATCTCAGCTCTAGTCACAGCCAAGTCTACTAAGTTCAAGTTGGTGATCAGCAAAGAAAGAGTGTGTTAGAGGCAGGGGCCAGAGATTTCTAGGCCAAAGCAGCCTAGGTACTAAGGAATGTGCAATGAACACAGAATAGCACAGTTGGAGATATTACAGAGATTTGCAGGCCAAAGAACTCAAGGTATAGGGACATGTCCCACAAGCAGCGCAGAAAGGGTGTTTTTGAGGAGTCAAAGATAGGTCGGCTATATATGAGTTGATATCTAGACCTGCACCATCACTACAAAGGAGAAGGAATCAAGGAACAGGACCGCTGTGGCTGGGCCAATGCCGACTACGTATTGAAACATGTGATGATTAGAAAGTCAGAGATACTAGGGAGATGGAAGTAGCAACTAGACCAAGCTATTTTATGTACTGAGACCTGTGTCATGATCTGAGATGGTCCTCGAGGAAGTGCAAGGATAAGGAGACCAAAGGTACCTAGATTTAGAGACTCTCCTATCACCACACAATTAAGGATCCCAGTACTTAAACAAAAAAAAAAGAAAAGTTACCTACCCGTAACAATAATGGGAATATTTCACAAGTTCATAACATCACAAACATTTACCAAAAGGTGGAGAGGGTCCCAGAATAGGTTTGTATACATCAACACGTTTTAAGAAATTGCAAAATCTAGAAACCTGGTCTTTGCACCTTTAAGACTAAAAGTTCTTTGGAACACCCCCCAACGCAATACTCCAGTGCTGCTATTTAGCCCGGGAGTAGTTCAATTCTGAAGACATTACGTGAGCAATGCATACCATTCTCCCATAGGCTTTGAAGCTCCATTTGACCGAAAATTAGCATTACAAGCAAGCACCTTTCTCTTGACTATCATGGGATCTTTTTCACATCCGTAACTTATTTAATAGAGCACAGTAACTGGAAGAAGAACTTTGAGGAAATAACACCCTTCTATAAAGGCTTTAGCAAAGTCTGACTAAACTGAGGATCAGCGTGTTAACTGGAATTGAATCAGAAATGTCTATTAAGAAGTTTGAACTGATCATCTTGTTGCGACCTGATAGATCTCTATTAGGGGTATATGCCATAAATCAGCTGCCGTTGCAGTCTATTTACAAGAGGAAATAGTGCTTTGTGACCTGCTCATGAGCAATTTTCCTTCAATCATCCACGTACAATACAAGAGAAAATCTCTCTAAAAATTACACCTTCAAGACAGCCCAGTGTGGTTTATTAGCTCCATGTACAACAAAGAAGCACCTATAAAATGCTACTTCCACATGCATGCTTAAGTTGTATCTTTCTCTAGGTGTACAAATGTTGTTTTGTTGAAGGTTAGGCCTAGAAAAACAATTGATGAACATGAAAAGCAAAAAGAAAGTTTTTTGTAAAAAATGATCTGGAACTTTACACAATTAAAATGTTCTTCCATATTTGCTCATACATTTGTCATTGACTTTGCTTCTGTGAGGGTGTGCTTTTGCACGAATGTGTGCGTTTTCATGTGTGTACACTCCTAGCATTTCCTTGTATCTATCAAATCTTTTTCACAAGTAGAAACTACCGTAATTATTAAACGTAGCTGGTGTTCTCTTTTTTGGTTGAAGGCACTGTGTTGTCAAAAGTTGAGTATTTCAAAGCATCTTATACTATCTATAAAAAGGGTGCCTTTTTTAAAGAAAGGAAGTTCAGCATTAAGCCACTCAAGAAATGTTTAACCTACAGAAATTCAATAACCTACTGGCTAGACTGCCGGTAATCTAAAAAATTGTGCAGCATCATTGAGAAACTTCACGAAAGACTTCTAAAATATCTCACAGAATTGATATTGTAATATACTCTATCTAACTACCTTATGGCTTTTCTGAATCTAGATCTCAAACAAACAAGGAATGACAAGGAGCCTGTTAGTTCAAGGACGCTAAGCCCAGCATCGTAACAAGGAGCATCTGTGAAGAATAGTCCTTCATCAGGTTGCTTTCAGAGAATTCAAGGATAAATCAAACACCGGGACATAAAAACTAAAAAGAAACACAGGAAAATGTTAAGGAGCTTGAGAAAGCAAGGAATAACACTCACAGGCTTACAGGACTTCCGGTTTGTGCAAGAGATGTGGGGACATATTATCAACAACTAGCGATATTTATCGCTAAATAAGCTTAGAGAATTTGTTTTTTATCGCCGCGCATCGCCGGATTTTATCGCAGAGATAACGTGCTATTAGCAACGTTTATCTCCAAAGCGATAAAATATCTGGCGATAGCGGCGACATGCGTGAATATCGCTGGATATTCAGCGATATTCAGACATTATCGCTAATAGGGACTTAACCTGAATATCCACCTCCCATTGGATATACTGGCTAAGAAGTGGTTTTAGCAGGCTTTAGGATTTGGCGATATTCGCGCTTAGCGCGAATATTTTAATCGCTACGCCTGCATTGATAATAGACAATAGCGATGTTAGCGACTGCTTTCAGTCGCTAACAGGTTGGGTACGCCCACTTTGCATGTCATTAGCGATTAATATCGCTGACATGCAAAGCGGGCCCCAAACCGCTCGCTATCACCTAAAAGCTGTTGCTAACTGATGTTAGCGACAGCTTGCTAATAGGGCGATTAAATTATCGACGCTTTGCGGCCTAAAACGGCCGCAAAAGTGGCAATATTTTCATTTCCCCAGCCTTGGTAATATGCCCTGTGATTGTTTAACCCTAAAAAAAAATCCACGCTCACAGCAACAAAAGTGTAAAAATGGGTTACTGTAGCAATATGACACTCTTTGTTGATACCTCAGGAAAGCTTTTAGGAATCATGGTCACACTTGTCTGCTTAACACTGCAGACAACTCCTCCTGCGGCTTGGCCTGCAGGCAACACATGATTCTTGGGCTACAGAGGTCAGGTTTGGGTTTGCAACCAGACTGCACCACCACGATGCTCTGAAGTCACAGGCACATTTCTTTTGTGTAAGCTCAGAGTGCAAATTAAGAAATTAAGGAACGACTTTATATATTTAATTGTCTTTAATATGATGTTGTTCTTTAATATATTTGTTTATTGGTATAAGGAATCATTATACAGGTTACATGAAGAAAACTGTTAATTTAAATATATGTAAATAATACCCCAAAACTTACCATTTTCTGCCCCAGTGAGCCACTGCAAATCGTACGGTACAACAAGTCAAAATCACTCATGTAACCTGCATTTTCTATTATCATTACCATATACCTGTGAGAAAACCCAAGGCTTAGATACCCAATAGGGTGAAACACATGTTGCTCAGTGAAGTGAACATCATGCAGAATTCTGGTAGAAAATCTGTGGATAAGAGATTTCCTAAAGCTGATAAACAAATAAATTATAAACAAAAGCATCAAATCAAGAACAATAAAACTATGTAAAGTCAAAACTGAACCTTGTGATTTACTCCAGCTCTAGCTTACACGCCTGTATTCCTACAAATGGGGAAGCGGGTCTCATCAATTATATACAGCATAATCTAATGAATTTATCTCATCCAGAGAATATATTAAAAGTAATAAGGGCAGCATAAGGGAAGTAAGACCACCTCCTTTCTTGTTGCCATTTCTTTCGTGTCCATACTGCATGCTAAGTTCAGAGGTGAAAGCACCACCTCACATGGATGGGAAGCTGGGTGCTGCCTCCAAGTCCACAAGAACAGCAGAGAGAATAGAAGGGGCCCTTTTGGTCAGCATTTGGTATTCCTTTGTAGGAGGCTTACAAAAAGGTATTTATCTGCATCAGGTGATTCCCTCTGAAAAGGATTGTGGTAATAGCAGCCTACCTCGCCTGACTCATCCTTAGTCCTTGAGTCCCTTCCCAACCCCAACTCGCCTCAAGAGCAGCAGAGACGCCAATGCAGGCTAATTCCTAATCAGGAGGGAACAGATTCACTCAATAGTCACTCTCCTGGACACTCTAAAGATTAGATATCATCTGTTCGGAAGAAGCCTTAGAAAAATTGGTACAGAAAAATCTCAACTAAAATGACCGCCTACATGCATAGCTGTAGTGAAATATTTGTATCACTGGCCCAATATCAGAATCAACAATATCGTGAAAGCAAAATGTAGGGCCTCATTACGATGTCAATCGGTAAGCCTCCGACTGCTGGTCGGAGGCTTACCAACCGACATGGTAGGTTTAAAGTGTGACTGACGTCATTGTAATACGGCTTTAAACTGACCGGTCAATCTGATCCGGTTCTGATGGCTCAAGGAGCCCGTCGGCCAGTCGGAATGGCCTCATAAATTCTTAAGGACGGCGTTTCTACCATACGCATTATGATGTCAGTTTCCAACAGCCTTTCCATGTCGGCCTTTCAGACATGGAAAGGCGGTTGGAAAGCGACTTTGAAGGCCCCTGACAAGGCCTCCTTCCCCCCTAGCCCTCCGGTTAGGGTTCTGGGGGGGCACTTATGGCCGGCACGTGAGCTACCTGCCGCACGGTGCAGGGATTTACACAAACTGTCATTTCTCAATGGGAGCTTGTGCTGCGGGCGGTTTCTGCCTGCCGCAAAAGCTCCCATAGAGAAATGGGAGTTTGCAACCGCACCATGTGCGGTCGCATTGAAATTGCAGTTTCAGATCACCGACCCGAGGTCGGTCAATTTAGAAACTGCAGAGATGTTGGTCAGAGGAAACTTCGACCGACATCCTAATCAGCCCCTAAATAAATTACCAAACAAATAAAATAAAAAGAATTACTACACATTACTACAAATATTATGAAATCGAAAAACAAATAAAAATATAAACAAATACTATAAAATTACAAATATAAATAAGCTGTGATAATAAATATATTTAGCCAATATTAGGAAATTAATTGGAATCTGGGAATAATACATATACTATTCCCATTCCAGTTTATGCAACAGTAGACAAAGTGTACGCTTTCAGATGGTTTCAATATATTATTCCCACTCTAAGCAGCACAACCGTAAGGAAAGCGTTGGACATTGGAGGGCTTAAATGTACCATTCCCACTCCAGTCTGTGAAAAAGTAGGCAAAGTGTTGGACTATGGAGGGGTAAAATTTATTATTCTCATTCCAGTCTGTGCAAGAGTAGGGAAAGCATTGGACTTCGGAGGGGTTTAATTTACTATTATCACTCCAATCTAATTAACACTAGTTAAACTACTTCAATCAAAACACATTACCTATTTGAATAACCATATTAATTTATAAAAATATAAAAATCTTAATATAAGCATTACTACTTTACATAAATATATATATTTATATATATATATAGATATATACACTAACAAAATAAAATACAATAGACAAACTTACAAAATTCATAACTAATATAATACTTAATTTTAAATTAAAAAGTAATGATTATTTAATTAGTCCTGAATAAACTTCCTACCCTATATCCCTACAAACCTAGCAATCTTCACCTAAAATATATTTTTAAAAAGTATAACACAATTAATACAATTGGTACTTAATTGCATAACTAATAAACAATTAATAATTATGTATTAATTAATACTTAATTACCTTCCCAATAATGATTAATACGCAATTTACTTGATTAATAATCAATTAAATAATTCATAATATATATTTTTTTTAAAATTGTTAATTAATACCTAATCAGCTTCTCAACCTATACCCTAGAAACGTATCAACTCACACCTAAAATATAGGTAAAGTAAATCAGTATTACATAATATACATAATTATTATCAATCCCATGCTTAAAAATTAATTATTTAATTATTCATTATTACTTAATTAACTTCCAACCCTAGCCCCCCACAAACCCAACAACCCATTACAACACTATAAATTATTATTCACAATTAAATAAAGAAGTCTAAATCACTTAAAATTAAAAAACTAGATTTTTTTAAAATAATAACAATTATGCAAACAATCTCAATGCATAAAATGAATACATGAACTAAAACTCACCGAAATAATTCAAAAACATATTTCTTTACAACTTTATTATTGAAAATAATATCAACAACAATATACTTAACAATGATAACACTTTCCTGAGAAAAACTATATTTTTGACATCAATATTTCTGCATCACAATATTTTTGTATCACAATATTTTATTTTGATATTTTTGTCTCACAATATTTAGAACTCAATATTTTGTTTAAGTACCAACATATTTGGCTCTGATGGGCTATCAGCCTTAACCATCTGAGATCCCTGGTTTCTAAAGAAGGGTATTTGATTGCTTTAAAAAAAAAAAATGTATGTCTAAAATTGTTTTCCTAAATCTCCATTGTCCCTTATGGAAAGTGGTCTAGAGGTTTTGAATATGAGGAACATCCCATAATGAGAATAAGCTAGTTATTGAGACTTGCAAGGGCACCAAAGAGAAGATGGTGATATGCAGAGTGAAATGCAGGGGTAGCCCAAATACTAAGAAAAGCAGCTTTACAACAGGACACCCTACGGACAGGGAAGGGATGTAAAGACCAAAGTGGCCAAGGTTGTAAGACATCCACAATTTCCACACAGGAGAGGGCTATGGAACGAGGGAACAGCATAAGGCAGATTAACACAGTTGAAGCACTGAGACATGAATTGTCATAGATTTGAGAGACTCAAATGGAAAAGGAGAGGCAGGGAAAACAATCAGATCAGCAGGTTAACCATGCCTAGTTAGCCTTGTAAATGAGACCTGTGCCATCATTACAGATCGGATGATCCTACAGTGAGTATGGGTCTAGGTACATGCATGAGCCAACACGCCACAAGGGGATTGCAGATGTTGGCCAGTCCAAATCAGAGTAGGAATGGACCCTAGTAGATACAGCAAATGGCCTTGGCATATGGTGCAGAGAAATATTTACTTTTATGCCCCAATCAGCAGGCAGAGAATGTCCTTACCTGAAACCATCGTGGGCATCTGTGAGAGTGCAGAAAATGGGTTCTGATGCAGGGAATACTGCTGCAGTTTATTCACCTAGGGAATTCAAAGAGAGAGAAATGGCAACAACTTTACTGAGCTTCATCACTCATGCACAGGAACAAGAGAGCCCTTGGTAGGTGGGAGGGCAGGTCTCCCAGAAGTAAGAATTAGGAGAGGCATGAGTGAAAGGCCTAAGGAGACTTGGGCACGGCTACTGGCTGGAAGAGTCAGATTGTTCAATTAGGGAAAGGCATATCTCTTGGAGTTAGTGGATATGTACAGCAGATGTGGCAAATTGTCTGGAGAAGACAACATGGAAGGTGCTCAAGGGGTGGTGGGTGATGTTTCTGGGGAGGAAGGGAACTATAGAAGGCACCTGTGGGAGTGCAGAAAACGGATTCTGAAAGATGGCACACTGCTGCAGCTTTTTTACCTAGACAGCCAAGAAAGAAAGGGGAGACAGAGCTTCAGAACTCCACCTGAGGCAGAGAACATATTAGGAAACTACAGGCAGGACTGGGGAATGCAGGGGAATGTAGACTACAGCTGACAACTCATCCAAAGACAATGATAGTGCCAGGTCCTGAGAGGATCTACTGGGATGGTGGAACAAAGCAAAGACAGCTTAGTTGTGTAGGAGGTACAATAATGGGAATCTGGGGAGATCTTTCAGAAAAGCTTATTTGTGCAGACATACCATGGCCAGATGTATTACCTTAACATCAGAACTTGAATGATTCTCTTTTGTTAGCTTAAAATATCTTTTTGTGACAGAGATGTCACAGGCTTTGTGTATCACATATATTAGAAAAGGTCTCCCTGGATGGATCTCGGAGTGGATGGGGTGACCAAAATACGACTTCCAATCCATACATGGAACTTTCAGGTGATCTCATAATTTATCAGGAATATCGGTACAAAACACAATATGCCAAAAAGAACAAATGCAACTCTTACCTCTGCCTGTGTCACTGGGTATTGACCCTGAACTTGAAATCCCTACAAAGTAGAAACAGGCAATAAAGTCAGAACCTTTTGGACATTGCTGGTTATCTTTCACCTGGAGGGTGATGAGTTTTTTGTGCATTCCACCAGATTATGACACTTTCTGACCACCTTCACTAGACTACTGCCAACGTTCCTACTCCCAGCCAGGGATAGCTTTACGACTACTAGTACGGATGAACATTTAATGACTATGCAGTTATTGGCAGCCCCATACTATCCCAAGGAAATGTATCATACACCATGTTAAGGACAGACAGTCCCAAACCACATTAACTATGCTATAAACAGCCCATGTTATAAATACGTCATATTACACAAATCGTTACCTGATTGGCTGAGAGAAGAGCCATTCCTAGGGACATGTTTGGGCAATAGGGAATGGATGGTCCCTTTGGACTAGTCTGAAATGAAGGAGAAGAGTTGTTAACACCCACCACACACACTCAGACGTTCTACATAGTATAATGAATCACATAGATCACATTCCTGGCTACAGAGATAAAGGATTTGTAAATGTATTGATGATATTATGCAGAGCAATAAATGACCAGAGACGTATTTATCATCACAAGCAACATTCTTTATCCTAGGCTTTTACTACACCTAGAAAAATACAAATCATGAGTTCCTCCAATGCTGAACGATGATACTGACATGCTGTTCTAACTACTTTAATTATATTTCGCTCCTTACGCCTGAGCTCCTTCATGTGTATGTACAACTGAAGCGATACATGACAAACTTTCAGTACTATGGCATAGTTAATTTTTTTCATATGTGTAATGCTGTAAAATGACAAAAATGCAATAAACATATTCAAACAAAAATGAGTTCCTCCAATGCTGTGACACTCATTTGGGCTCTTCCATTGCTTTTTGTCTCTGCCCAACATTTCCCCTATGCACTGCCACCCCTCTGTCCTCCTCCGTTTCTTTCCATCTCACCATCCTCAGCTCCTCGCCATCCCCTCCCATGCCTCCTATCCTTGCTTTTTTTCTCCTTAAATTATTATTTTTTGAAGATGGCCTACATACCTACATATTGCTATTAGACGGCCTGCTGCTTTATTTTGGACTCCCAAGCTTACATTTTTGCTATTTAAAATACTGTTAAAATATGTCTGTTGGTCATCTGTTTGAATCAGAAATTGCCCTACAAAAAAAGCAAAAATTGTCACTGGTTCATTATGACACATACATGTCATGGCACATCGGTGCCCACTAATGCCTGACTTAAAAAGCATTTTCTTTCAGAACTCCTGCTTCAAGATGGCCACCCTTGCATGTAAATATGCTGTAATGTGGTATCAAGTAACAAAGAAAACGCCAGTGCTGCAACGTTATTCACGTCGTATTTGCAGTGCATTGAAAAAACACAATGGCACGCCAACCACTTTTTCCGTTAGATTTAATCCAAAAAGCTTTTCCAAACTCTACATTAACCCCTCCCCTGCTGGTGACGGAACCGCTCCGTCATCAGCTGCGGTCGTGCTGTGCGGCGCGGATTCCGCGCCTGCGCTGATCGTTCCATTGAGCGGGCGGGGCCGTGACGGAACCCCTCCGTCATGAGCACAGCGCAACCGCGGCTGGTGATGGAGCGCTTCCGTCACCAGCATGGGCGCGCCGCGTGCCCCCCCGCCCCCTTAGCGCTGCGGCGGAATAGCCGCCGCAGCTAAGGGGTTAACAAATTGTCAAAGACACAATACAAACATCTTAGAACTCAGATTTTTTAAACATAAATAACCAACCTCCCATTCTCCCTCACATACATACATACATACAACAGTGTTGTTTCCAAACTGGTTTCACTTATGTGCATTCTCAACACTCCATTCACTTTGTCAAATTCACCACTTTAACCATTCTATCATACCACACCTCTCATTACACACTACTCTATCTATCATACACAAACCAAAATAACTTTACAATATATTTCCAACCCATACATTTGATACAGAACAAAACAAGGCACAGGCCATCAACATCATGAATTTAGCCAAATTCAAGATATATATAAAATTTGTTTTAGATTGGCCTAAACGCTAAGATGTCTGTATTGTGTCTTTGACAATTTGTTAATGTAGAGTTTGGAAAAGCTTTTTGGATTAAATCCAACGGAAAAAGTGTTTGGCGTGCCATTGTGTTTTTTCAATGCACTGCAACTAGGCCGTGAATAACGTTGCAGCACTGGCGTTTTCTTTGTTACTTCATGATATATGGTTTGGCCTTGCTGTCTAAGAGCCAAACCCTTTATTGGTCTTTGGTAATGTGGTATCAGCAATCTAGAAACATATTTTTCCCATTAAGACAAAACATTAGGAGATGGCCAGCGGTAACACCCTGTCGACTACTTAGATTTTTTATTGAAGCTATCACTATGCTTTCCACACAAGCATTGGCAAAACCAATAACTTAGCTCTTGTACCTATTCCTTTTGTCAGTGCTCGCTGAACTCGAATTTGCAACCAATGGCGTCTGGAAGTGGCTAAGGTGACAAGTTAAGGGAAAACAACAAGGTATCTATGACAGACAAGCAGGTTTTTCTGAACGATAAGGGTCATTATGTTTATTTGCAATTATCACTTCCCTCCTTGGATGTCTGGATATCAGAGGCAAATAGGTGCATTAGCACTATTGTACATACGATATGTGGTAATGAAGCAGTGGCGTAATGCAAAATGATGAGCTCCCTTGAAGAACAGAAAGAGGGGTCCCTTAGTCCCCCTTATCTCACAGATATTAATTTGCCTTTGGATGACTAGGGGCTCCACAAAGGGTTGGGGGCCCCTGAAATGTTGAAGGCCCACTGCACCGCAGGGGCTTGTGTTACGCCACTGCAATGATGGTGCATCTGCATAAAAATATAGGCATATTACCAAGCAATAGCGATAATTATCGCTAATGCTTGGTTAGAGACAAAAATTTACCGCTGAGCTGCGGCGATTTTTATCGCAGATAAACCTTGGTATTACCAAGGTTTATCGCAAATCCGATAAAAATCGGCCGCAATGCATGAATATCGCTGAAAAGTCAGCGATATTCATGCATTACCGAGCTAATGCTCTTAACCATGTTATCCACTTCCCATTGGATAACATGGCTAAGAACTGCTCAGGGCAGGTGTTAGCTTTTGGGGATATTCGCGCTTAGCGCGAATATCTCCATAAGTTGGTAATGGGAGATAGCGATGTTAGCGACTGTTTCCAGTCGCTAACATCTTAGCACGCCCACTTTGCATGTCATTAGTGATAAATATCACTGACATGCAAAGTGGGGCCAATGATGGTCGCTATCTCTTACTAGCTGTCTCTAACTGGTGTTAGAGACAGCTAGGTAATAGGGAGATAATTTTATGTCCGCTTTCTTGGCTTTTAAAGCCAAAAAAGCAGAGATAAACCCCCTTGATAATATGCCCCATATTTATCTATCACAGTGTCCCAGTGTTAGGAATAGGCTGTGTATCCTCAACAGTTGCAACTCAAGCATGCAGAGCAGTGCAGGCTCTCTGAGTAGGGTTGCGCACAGGCTGTATATGTAAGGAATTTGTAGATATTTGTATTTGAAAGACGCTAAACACCTTTACAAAACCAGCAATAGCTGGTGTTTTTTTCCACCTGTAAAACAGAAACCTAAAACACAAAGGGCCCCATTACAATAGCGGGTGGACTATAATCAGTCCGCCACCCTAGCTGTGTGGACCGTCCGCCAGCAGTGCGGCGCTCCCGCACCACCAATTAGGATGCGGCCGCCACCCTGGCGGTCGCATTCCGTATTGTTAACATTCCCTCTGCGATGCCAAAAATACATGTTGTGCATTGCCATGCACAACGTGGCAGGCACTGCACTGTGCCTGCCACCTTATGCGTGGCAATGAAGGGTGGTACAATAGGTACCCCTAAGTGCAGACCCCCCCATCCCTCCACCCCCCTCGGGCCCCCACAGCAATTCCTGCAAGCCTTTCACATCACACCATCCTAATATGGATGGCTGTGCCCATATTTAGAGTCAATTCCACCCAGCCGGGAATCGTAACGATTGCCGACCAGCGTAAAAGTGGCGGGCGCAAAACCCCCACCATTGTAATATGGTGGGGGGTTTCACTCGTTACGATGTCGTGGCGTTCGCCACCGCCAGCTCGGTGGTGGCGGACGTCACAACATCCTAATGAGCCCCATAATACTAAAACAGGGGCTGCCAACCTTTTCTGTAATAAGAGCTATTTATGATCAATAAAAATCATTACCAAACCCCTGGATCGAAAACTTTTTTTCCAATTCAGATGTGGCACACTCCCTATTGGGGACTTTACCACGAAGTGGGGAAAAGCTAGTCAGGGGTTTTGTGCAAAATGTCAAGGGTTAGGGGAAAGTCTATCTCACATGTTGTTTGTGTGTCCCCAATACTCAGCCCCCAGATCTAAGTGGCTCAAACCTGTCTGTAGTCAACTAGGCACACGCTCGTCTGCTGAGGCCCTGAGACTGTTAAAAACTAATCTGGATCCGATCATTGTGGTGGGGGTAGCAAAGTTCCTAGGCTGGGCCTGGATCATTAGAAGTAGGTCTATTAATTTAAATTAGCTGAGATCATTTTATCCTGTATTATTGTGGTAACCAGTATCTGTATTTTTTTAAATTTTGTACACTTCTGCAAGAAGTTATTCGATGCCAACGATTTAATACTGATTTTACATATGTTATTGTGTTTTTTTTTGTATTTATGTCTTTTATGATGAATTAATCGAATAAAGACTTCTTGAAAGAGATCAATAAAAATCATACAGAGTTACTAATATCATTAGTGTTGTAATAGTGACCACATCATACAAGGTTATATTAGTGACCACCCTATGTAAAATTACCCGCAGTGATTACCTGAGTGCATCAGGCAGAATTGCCAAAAGTAATGTAAAAAAAGGCTTTGGAATGCGTTTCCATGGGTAATACATAACAGCAATAGCTTAAAACGCCCTTAATCCAATGTAGTTATATTAATAATAAACCTCCGCAACGCCACATGATTTATCACTCAAATATCAGTTTTAAATAGATTTTCTCAATTCAAACATCAGCTTATCAGTTCTGAAAATACACACATTTTCGTCTCTAATGCACAAACTTTTCAATTTTGTCTTACATATATTCAGTCCAGCTAAAGCTTCTCATTTAATAGGCTGGACTGGACACAGTAGAGCTACTTACAGGAAACAGGAGAGCTACCAAGCTACTTGTTGGGGAAGCCTGTACTAAACCATGTCCAGGTGCTTTTTAAAGTTATGTGCTATAGAGGGGGAACAATCTAACCAACTTTGTGCTGATTTGGGTCTAGGGTTTTGCCCCAATTTAGTACTTTGAGGGAAAAATGGACCTTTACATGTTCAAACAGATTTGCTGCCAGCCATTTTGCAACGAGAGAATACCTGCTGGTTAAATATATTGGAAAATCTGATACAGGACTATTACTATTAAATGAGACCCCTGGAGGTTTTCAAGAAGTTTAAACAGCTATGCCTACTGTGAAGGAAAGAAAGGCCTTATTTTTATGGCAAATCTAAATACATGAGAATGGAATTAACGTCAATTTGTATTAAAGTATCAGACTGGCCAGTATTTTAGCTGAGGACAACTCAGCCTTTGCTGATATGTAGCGAACAGCACCCACAGCTAAGGAAATATTATTGTTTAGTGTTTTTATGATAAATTAATTTCAGCTCAGCTGGTATAACCATGCATATGACACATAAATATTTCCCCAACTGGGAAGCCCCAAAGACATTGGAGACTCAGAATCTTCAGTTGCCTCTGAGCTGTTGATCAATGGATGACATTGAGCCATCTTAAATTGAATGCATCCAAAACTGAACTACTCACCTGTGGCAATGGAAAGATATATGACCCATTCTCCACTTGGCATGACAACATGGAGCCATCTCCTAAAGTATCCACTGAAGTAAGAAATCTCAGAATTACCATGGACTTTAAGCTATCAATGAATGCCCAAGTGGATAAGTTAGCAAGATCAAGCTTCATTATTATGAAACCTATGATGCAACTCCCCCTACCTAGCATTTCCATACAAGGTACAAGGTACTATCTCATGTGTGCTATCTAAACCGGATTACGCCAATGGCCTCTACGATGGATCACTCCTTTCAAGTCTGAAAAAGACTACCACAAATTCAAAACTCCGCTGCTAGACTAGTCTTAGATATAAAGCAGCAAGCCCACATCTCCCCTGCATTATGGACCCTACTTTGGTTACCGGTTCCCAGAAGATCCACCTTCAAGCTGCTTTGTATCTATCACCCACAAAGCAATACATTGAACAGGACTACTTTTCATCATGACAAAAATAACAAAATACATACACCAAAGAAACCTCTGCTCCAAATTGGCTCACAACTTCAAAATCCCAGCATAAAAGAAAAAAAACATGGGTGGAACATCTTTCTCTGTTCAAGCAGCCAAACTATGGAATTCATTGCCCCAAAACATAAGATCCACAGATAACCATCTTATCTTGTTAAGATGACCCAAGAGCTGGCTCTTCCCTACATGACCTCCATATTCAACATACAAATGTACAGCAATAGTATGCAGTAGACACCAATGGTGCATATATGGCTGTTTGTAAACATGTATACTTTGATTATATGTATGTATTCAGATATGAATCAATCATATGAGGGAGGAGGAAGTTCTGATCCATTCAGTTTCCTTGACTTTAATCTCAATTAATCATAGGGGGAAGGATCACTTGTCCTGCACAGTCAGGGTATGCAGGAGGTATGTGGGGTGTCTCAGGTAAAAAACCCTCATGCACGGGATGGGAAGATTGTGGGAGCAGTATATGTTGATTCTCCGCTCTTCATTCACGTGTGTGCATAATCATCGGGTCAGTATGGTTACGCAGCCTCCACCTAGAGGTTCTTACCCATGGTTAAAACAGTAGTGATCAAGTGATGTGGACAGCGCTCAAATTCGTTAAAATACACGGACAGTTGGATGCTTCCTTTATTGGGTCTGGATTCGGGTAGCCCGTCAAAGGGTATTGAAAATCGTGGGTTCCGTGAATGTATTAGGGATTCTAACGCACCCAAAGTTAGTGATTAAAAATGGCCGACATGTTTCAGCCCAAATTGCCAAGATAGGTCTTATGGGCTTTCTTCAGGACCGAGAGTGAAAGGTGAAAACGTGGATGTTTATAACAAAGGGGGTGAGCAGGGGTTATTCTAGGAGTGTACCCCCCCTTACTCTGACTAGAGGAGAAGGTCCCTATTTGTCACAAGTACCTACCTGTGCCAACTAGAGACCCCCAATACAATATATATATATATATATATATATTACCTACTGGCGATAGCCAGTAGGTATATATAGTTAGGATTTTTTCTCTATGGAACTTTTGAAAATTCTATGCCTAATAACTTTGGCGTTTGTGGACGGAATTGGCTGAAATTTTCAGGAAAATGGCACATTTTGTTTCTGAGCAGCTCCTGGAAATTTGGGGGGGGTTCGTCAAGGGGGGGCCGAGAAAAAAGGGGGGTCCCAAAACACGTTTTTCCCATGTTAATTTCCATAGGGCGGTTGGCCTCACTTTTAGCCCGAACGGCTGAATGGATTTCCACGAAACTTGGCAAAATTGTAGGGACTGTTAGCCCGATGTGCCTTTGCTAGGTCTCAATATATGTGCTTCAGTGGATTTTGAGAAATTAACGTTTAAAACAAGATATATATCTGTAACAGCGCTCCGGGCAGCGCTCCGGTTCGCGAACTTTTCGCGTATCGGAACTTTGCGAAGCGAAGCTGATTGGCTCTCCGGTGTCTGTCAACATTCTAAACAGTCCGGAGCGGCCGCCATTTTGTCTCTCGGTAGGATCGAGAGACAAGAGGAGGCCAAAACAAAGGGGGAAATGAAGGAAAGGGGGCAAGGTAGACCCCTTCTGACCCCCTAGGATTGATGAGGGGGATATTATAGAGCCACGCCGGGCCCAAAAAAAAAAAAAAAAAATCCGATTTTTTCGCCGTAGAGACGCGTCTTGGTTCGCGAACCGGGCAGCTAACCGGGCAGCTAACCGGGAAGCTAACCGGCAGTGTAACCCAAAAAAAAAAAAAAAAATCCGATTTTTTCGCCGTAGAGACGCGTCTTGGTTCGCGAACCGGGCAGCTAACCGGGCAGCTAACCGGGAAGCTAACCGGCAGTGTAACCCAAAAAAAAAAAAAAAAAATCCGATTTTTTTCGCCGTAGAGACGCGTCTTGGTACGCGAACCGGGCAGCTAACCGGGCAGCTAACCGGGAAGCTAACCGGCAGTGTAACCCCAAAAAAAAAAAAAAAAATCCGATTTTTTCTCCGTAGAGACGCGTCTTGGTACGCGAACCGGGCAGCTAACCGGGCAGCTAACCGGGAAGCTAACCGGCAGTGTAACGGGAGTCTGAGGAGTAGCTGATTGGCTGTCAATATTGTAAACAGTCCGGAGCGGCCGCCATCTTGTCTCTCGGTAGGATCGAGAGACAAGAGGAGGCCAAAACAAAGGGGGAAATGAAGGAAAGAGGGCAAGGTAGACCCCTTCTGACCCCCTAGGATTGATGAGGGGGATATTATAGAGCCACGCCGGGCCCAAAAAAAAAAAAAAAATTCCGATTTTTTCGCCGTAGAGACGCGTCTTGGTACGCGAACCAGGCAGCTAACCGGGCAGCTAACCGGGAAGCTAACCGGCAGTGTAACCCAAAAAAAAAAAAAAAAAATTCCGATTTTTTCGCCGTAGAGACGCGTCTTGGTACGCGAACCGGGCAGCTAACCGGGCAGCTAACCGGGAAGCTAACCGGCAGTGTAACGGGAGTCTGAGGAGTAGCTGATTGGCTGTCAATATTGTAAACAGTCCGGAGCGGCCGCCATCTTGTCTCTCGGTAGGATCGAGAGACAAGAGGAGGCCAAAACAAAGGGGGAAATGAAGGAAAGAGGGCAAGGTAGACTCCTTCTGACCCCCTAGGATTGATGAGGGGGATATTATAAAGCCACGCGGGGCCAAAAAAAAAAAAAAAAAAAAAAATCCGATTTTTTCGCCGTAGAGACGCGTCTTGGTACACGAACTGGGCAGCTAACCGGGCAGCTAACCGGGAAGCTAACCATCAGTGTAACGGGAGTCTGAGGAGAAGCTGATTGGCTGTTATCATTGTAAACAGTCTGGAGCGGCCGCCATCTTGTCTCTCTGTGGGATCGAGAGACAAGAGGTGGAAAAAAAAAAGGTGTAAATGAATGAAAGGGGTAAGGCAGACCCCTCCTGAACCCCTAGGATTGATGAGGGGGCTATTAAAGTTCCCTGGGGGGTGAAAAAAAAAAAATTTGCGATTTTTCGCGGTAAAGGTGCTTCCTGGTACGTTAACCGGGCAGCTAACCGGCAGCGTAACGGGAGTCCGACATATTGTGTTTTTTGAACGTTTGTGATATGTGCACGTGTGGATTTTGTCTAATTAAGGTTAAACAAATATATATATATCTTTAAGCGTGTTCTGGCGCGCTTACGTTTTGGGTTTGGTTTGCGCTGCAGAGACGATACGTCACGGTTATGCGATGCATCATGAGGCGTCTCACGGGCTACGTGATACGTCACTTAATAAAGAATATATTTAACAGCTATAGTTATTAGCTTTTAAAAAACCAATGAAATTCACAGAAAAAACCATAGGTTATAGACCATATATAGTTAGGAATTTGCATTTACAAAACCTTGAAAATTCACTGAAAAAACCATAGGTTATAGACCATATATAGTTAGGGATTAGCATTTAAAAAACCTTATTTTATTTGCACAAAACCATTGAAATTCCATATATAGTTAGTTGCACTAACTATATATCGCGGACCCGCAATCCACTGCTAATGATGTCACATATTACATCATTCATGACATGGTCAGTGACATCACTGATGACATCACTGATGACATCTCAAATGACATCACTGATGACATCACTGATGACAACACCCAGTGACTGTATGTTTCTGTAAAGTTAAAATATGTCTTACATATTGAAGAATGAGTGGATGTATAAGTGTCTGGATGAAGGATTTAGTAGGTGCATGACTGACTGTATGAGAGAATGATTAAATGTGTCTCACTGAGTGCATGGGTTAGTGATTAAAGTGTCTTAATTTGGCAATCATTATTTATGTTCTTCTGTAAACTGCTGCATGTTTAAATCAGTAGCTATATCAGTAACTATATGGGTTATTGAATGGTTGCCCAAGTATTTGTATGGGAGACTGAGTATGTGTGTGGGTGGCTGGGAGGTGTATAACTCTGTGCATAGATGTGTGAGCAGTTGATTCCCTAGGTGTATGGGTTCAAAAGTGCATGTAGAAACAGCTGTATGGACAGTTGACTGTGTGCATGAGTATATTGGTGAGTGAATGGATATCTCAGTTCTACATGTCAAAGTAAGTACATATGTAAAACACACTCCATGTGAGAGTTGACATATATAAATAACTGAACATAAGAGCCAGTGAATGTGAGAGTGGCTGTATGAATCATTGTGAACTTGTATCAAGGATTGTATAAGAGAGTAAATATGTGTTAGTATATGTTTGAATAAGTAAGGTGTGTATAACTGTATAGTTAAGGAAATGGAGATGTGATTGATTCTTTGCATGACTGACTAGGTGTGTGAGTAACTCCATGGATGTGTGACAGTCTGTGCGTGCCTGTTTACACTGAGTGTATCTAAGGTTATATTAGAGTCTGAAGATGTATTATCACATAAATGATATCATCAGTGATGTAATCAGTAATGTCAAATGAGATGTCAGTGATGTCATCAGTGATGTCATTTGAGATGTCATCAGTGATGTCATCAGTGATGTCATTTGAGATGTCATCAGTGATGTCATCAGTGATGTCACTGACCATGTCATGAATGATGTAATATGTGACATCATTAGCAGTGGATTGCGGGTCCGCGATATATAGTTAGTGCAACTAACTATATATGGAATTTCAATGGTTTTGTGCAAATAAAATAAGGTTTTTTAAATGCTAATCCCTAACTATATATGGTCTATAACCTATGGTTTTTTCAGTGAATTTTCAAGGTTTTGTAAATGCAAATTCCTAACTATATATGGTCTATAACCTATGGTTTTTTCTGTGAATATATATATATATATATTCATAATTACATCCATATATAAGTAGATCAATAAATTAATATAATACATGGTGATGAGTGTATTCCTATGGGTTTATTTACCTATAATAACATGTCTGTCACAATGTGTTCATATGATTATAGCAAATTAATCTAATGGGCCCATTACGATGGCGGAAATGGGATCGACCGACCTCCAACCTCCTAATTATGATGCGACCGTACATGGGGCAGTCTTATTCTCCCATTTCTCTATAGGAGCTTGTGTTAGAGCCGTAGACCGGCTGTAACACAAGCTCCCATAGAGAAATGGGATATTGTGTTAATACCTGCACCCTGTGGCAGGCACAACAAGGTGCAGGGATTAACAGGGGCCACCATAGGTGCCATAAGTGCACCCTCAGCACAAACAACGCCAAGATTCTAACCTGATTCCCCTGTTCCAAAGTCGGCAGCACTGTCTATAACACCATATTCTCACTCTGATTGTACTGAACATCTACATTTCCCTACTTAGGACATGCTAAGTGCTTCATGTGTTTGGTTTTGAGGTACATGCTGGCGACTCACAACTCTTTGTAAGCCATCTAGGGTCTTTCAACAATTGTGTCCCAAATTTCTGAGTTGGAACTCCATCCCAGCCTGGATGAACTCAAATATGTTGGTGTGTTCTTTCTCAGTGTCCTTAAACAGAGCTTAAAACAGAGTTCTTTACTGTCGGACTTCTCTGTGCAGTAACTGCCCTCCGATTCTAAGAAACCTGTTCAGTCATCTTGGCTCACAACAACTTTCATACTAAGAAACCTAAAAGTTGTGCAGTTATCCTGGACCCCTGCCTCTCCTTTGAGTCCCACATTAGCATCCAGATATCTGGCCTAGAACTGGATCTATAACATGAAACACAATTCCAGCTCCAGCGTTAGAACTGTCACTGAAATGTTATTCAATCCAACTTTGCACGACTGAAGAGACATCTGAGAAATCTGTAACACTACCTTATTATCAAGAAACTGAGAGTTCTTCAAAATTCATCTGCAAAATTACGCCAACAGGACCATATAAAGCCAGCTTAAGACATTTCCACCGATCTATCAAACAGAGATACCAGTTTTAATTCTTAGAGGCCGATTTCGATGTCGAATGGACCTGAGTCCGTCCAACATCGATTGGGTACTGGAACCGACCCACCTCCTGTCGGCGGTCCCAACCCAGCAATTAGGATGCGCCCGAACAGTATTCAGTCGCAGTCCTATTCTTTTCAATGGGAGCAGGCATTCTGACTGGCATGGATGCTCTCATTTTAAACAGAAGAGGTGTAGTTCATCCGTGCACCCCGTAGCAGGAACATCAAGGTGCCTGCCACAAGGTGCTGGGATCAACAGGTGCCCCCTCAGCCGCCATCTGGAGGCCTTGCACCCATGGTTGCCTTGCTGGGGGCCCCTAAAGTCAACTTCCAATCTAGGAACTGCACAGTATTTCTGCATTGCGTACAACCACATGTATTGTAAATTAGACAAATTATGCAAAGCTTTCTCAGTTGCATTACGTTAGCAAGAAAGGTAACAACTCAATATCATTAATATTCAGGGAGGGGATATTCTTGCTTCCAAACTATCTCTGACTCCAGTTTTAATGGTGCTTGCTGACTCTACAACATACCACAGAGCCCTGTACCATGCAAACATTCCATGCCAAAAACAGGCCTGCAGTTGGAAGCTCTACTAGAAATGTTTAAGTGCGACTACACACAGCCTTAGCTGTCATGGACAGCTTTTACCACCAACACACAGAATAGGATCACCAGAGCAACTCCTCTCTGCCATTAAGTATCCTTCTCGTATTGATCATCCAGCATTACAGCCAATGGTGGTTGTAATTGACATTCTTTATGTTTGAAGTATTGTCTGTTATGGCCATATCATTAGTATTGTAGGTGTATGACAAATGTTTTTGGTTTGTACTTTGTAGCAGGGGGGGTCCACCAGTCCAGAACTTCTCTGGAAGGTATGACATTTGTGAGTTATCATTATTTATTATTATCATTTATAAACTTGTAAAGCACACAGCTACCCAGAAAAGGGTTTTCCTGAGCAGAGTATGGGAGATAAAGAGCTTAAAACAGCCAGGTCTTTAGGCCTTTACGGAATGCAAGTAAGGAAGTGCAGTTGTTTGGGGGCTCAGGAAGGTAGTTACATAGTTTCGGACCCAGAACAGAGAAGAGAACCCTCCAATGCGAGCCAAGTGAAACCTTGGCAAGTGCATAGGGCCAGGTTCTAATATCTCAGCGTGCTTGGGGAATCATCCAGATGATCTTTTTCAACCACTTATGCACAGCGAAACAGGTGGAAGTAACCTTGATCACTTGGAAAGATTCTTAATCAATACAAAACACAAATTCTTAACCTTTGGGGGCAGGGCAGGCAGAGACCCTAATGATTCCGGCCAATGCTGAGGGCACCAGAGTTGGGGATTCATGACCTCCGTTTTATCGCCATTTAGCTTGAAGGAGTAATCATTCATCTAAGAAGCGAAGCGACACAGAGTGAAACCATTGTCCGCAATGCCTTTATTTAAGGGTGACTTTGGTTCATTAATTATGGCGTGGAGACTCTTTACCATGACCTTTGTTAGATTCTGTGTCTACCACAGCAGCTTCAAGGGTGCTTTCTTGGACCAGTGCTACCCAACTTACAATTAATTAATTTGTGTGGAATAATGCATTTCACAATTTAGCATTGCATCAGGGCTTCATATCACTGCAAAGCACTGGGCCCTGATCCACACAAATGAATTAAGAAACAAAGGGCTGATTACGATGTGTTAGGAAATGATTCCCAACGCATCTTAATCAGTCGGTCGGATTCTTTTCCTACTGATCCATTTCGACAGTGTCATCAGAAAGGAACCCGACCAGTCATTCTGACTGGTTTCTGATGGGCTTTGAGAGCCCGTCCACCAGTCAGAATGACTTCAGTAATCCCAAGGGCGGCTCTTTCCGCCCAAGGGATTACAATGTCGGATCCCGACAGCCTTTCTGTGCTGGCCTTTCCGACATAGAAAGGCTGTTGGAAGTCGTCTTTGGGGGCCCCCAGCAGGGCCCCCATGGGTGCACAGCCTCCGGTTGGTGGCCGAGGGGGAGCCTATAGTGCCCCCCGGTTGATCCCTGCACCCTGTGGCAGGGACCTTAAGGTGCCTGCCACAGGGTGCACGGTTGAACTGCACCTCTTCATTTTACAATGAGAGCACACATTCCGATTGGAATGCATGCTCCCATTGTAAAGAATAGGAGTGAATCGAACACTGTTCGCTCGCATCCTAATTGGTCAGTCAGACTGTCCCGAAACGATGTCAGGCGGACTTAAGCTCGCCCAACATCGAAATTAGGCCCTAAGTGTTTATTGAAGTGCAAATTACATTGGACCTATGGTTCTTTCAAAAAGACTATTTTCCTGACTACTTTGTTGGCTTCGTAACTAGCTGCCATCATAAGAGCAAGGTGGAATCTGGACAAATTTCCAGATCACTAACCACAAAAGTGATACATTTCCTAATATGACATCCCTCTTCGACTTACAGTAGATTATTCTAAGACCATGAGTTTGCAAAAACAATTCTATGACTATTGGAGAAAATACCAATGCTTTGTACATTTGTATCTATCATCTTATACTTTAAACACACTGATGAGGAGCATGACCTATCAGATTGATGTCTAAAAATAGGGTGATTACATTTTCAAAACCTAAAGCCAAGACATTCCACAAACATAGATGTAGGAATACAATTCTCCATCAACCAACAGGCACAGGATGAGTGAATTTACAATGCTTACTAATATAGAAAACACAGACAGCAGGACACTAATTAAATGCAACTGTTACACACAATATCATCTCTGTTAATCCATTTCTGATAAGGGCTAATTAATTCTGGGCTGGTACACATGGAAAAGTGGATCACACTGTGTTCAGTCGACCCTCTCTGAGAACTTGTGCTAAATTTACTGATATCAGCTTTGAAAGATGCTGAAAAAATGGGACTGTCTTGGCAATTCCAATATTCCTAATCAATCAATATTCTGGTTCATGTAGCCACATTTTAAAATTTGTCTAAAAGAATCACTGTGCCTGTTGTCTTTTGTATTCACTGAAGTGTGAGGACTGGAGTGTAGCGCCGGCTGGAGGCAGTAACCAAAATATCACCAGTTACTCTGGCCTGGCTGAAGAGCAGCACCAAACACAATACATACACTGTGGTGGAATTGATGAATATTTCAAAAGGTCACCGGCAAGCATCTACCATATTTATGTACCATATGTGTGTCATAATCCTATATACTTTTGATTTACACCAGCAATATAAGTGATATAGCAGACAGTTTTATTTTATTTCCTATTACATTTTACAGTAAGGGAATGTGATAGAGAGCAGTTTTGCTCTGTCGGTTTTAGGGGTTCATCGTAATCATGAGTAGTCTGCACCCTCATATAACCTTTATTGTGTTAACAATTATGCCAATAGATTGTGCAATGTAATAACGTTTAAGTGAAGTGATAGGCGTTTTGTATAACATGCAGAAATCAACCTTTCAATTTTGTGTGGTTAGATGAAAACCTTAATGTGTAGAATTGTACATGTGACTAATGGAGCTTGATAATGTGTGTGCTTATGTAATGCATTGATTTAAATATGTTCAGTAACGATGATCATGTATATGTGTGTTTCATGAATTTACATGCTGTTTCTTAGGTTTGACGAACACTGTAGGCCTAACGTGTATTTCTCCCTGACGCTCTCATGTAAGGTGCTAGTAGAATTCATGTGTATGTTGAACTTGTTCTGTCTCACATTTTCTGTTGCAGGTGGAGAAATGCATCTTTGTTAGTTAGAATAATGTCTTTGTTTTAGAAGTTAGGCTTAGGGAGGAGAAGATGCATTGAACAGTGATGCTGATAATATGGGATGGTGTTCTTTCTCACCCAAGGGAGCCTGGGAATCAAGGTCATCGAGCCAAAGTCTCAGAGCATCGCTGCCACATGGAAAGTTACCTACAAGGAGGTGTCTTGCGTGGATGAGGTGATGCTGTATGGCATTGTGGGAAGTCTCATACCCGTTCTTGTATTGGAGTTGGGGACAGAGTCCGGGGACTTCTGCCTTGCCTTGAGAGAAGAGAGCATCTTAGAACTAGCTCAGTAGCTTTACGCTACTTGACCCGTCCGACGTGAATGGTCTTCTAAGGAAGCCTTCACATGCTGACACCTTTTCAGAACTTGCCTTGGGAAACTGCTAAGCAGGGATGTCACGTTAGCGATACTGTAGGGACTGATTAATGCTTTTTACCTACTAACCTCCAATGAAGAGGACACTCGATATTGGAGCAGTTATCATTGCATTTTGATCCTTGAAGTAGTCATTCTTTGTATGCTGCATTGTCTTAACTTCATCCATGGGTTTCACTTTGTATTAGTTTCAATGTATATCTATACCCTCGTCTTGAGGTGTTTGTATGTCCAACTGTTCTTGGCTTTGTAATAAAACAACTAACTCTGGATTGAGAGTCTGTGATTCTTCGGAGCCATGGCTCTTTGGAACAATGATGAATAGATTGGCTAACAACTTTTTCTCCCCTCCACACTTTCATGCAGACAAAAATAGACATAGGCCAAGGGTTCCAGAGTACGTTTAGAACGTGGAACCAGGCTCCATCAGTTGGTAGCAGTGTAGGATGGTTGTCTCATGAAGTGAGGGGAGAATCTTGAAAACTCTAGAAAAGATTTAGACCTGTAGAGCCCCAAAATAGAGCCCAATGATCGAGAACGGAGAGCGACGGACTTTGGCGGAAACCGACGGAGATTGATGGTGCGGAGAGAACAGCGGAGAAAGGTGGAGTGAATATCAATAGAGATGCGTTGTGTGCTACATTGCGGTGATGATTTGATTGTGTAATGTTTTGCGGAGTTGAAATGAAAGTCGAGTGAATGTGGTTTTCGAGCCGGATGGGGTCCAAGAATTTCGTCATGCCTGGTTATCGGGCTCAAGAGTAACTAGATCCTGGGATATATTTGTGGTGTAGAAAACACCGACTTGTTGTAATTGTCTGACCATTGGTAAGTTGGGAAGTCATAAGGTGCTATCAGCAACCCGCTTGAGACTGGGAACTTTGTGTGAGTGGACTTGTTAGGATCGTTTGGAAAGCTTTGTGCGCAGGGGTAGACTCTATTGATTCCAGTGACCACCGCAGGTTGAGGATCACTTGTGTGGATGTTCTTGAGTGATTGAATCCCATCGATCTTTTAGAAAGGTAGACAATTACATGTTTTGATGATTGCGAGAGTGAATGTGAACAGTGAGATTGGGAAGGAGGAGGAACCGCAGTGAGGAGGAAAGGGTGATGTCTGAGTTTGCTGCGCTGCAATAGGCCGGTTGGTGTAACACCACGCTGGGATTGGTTGGTGATCATCAGGAAAGTTAAAGTGAGAAATCTTGTTGGTTGAAAGAAATTATTTTCAATCATGTGATGTTTTAAAATATTACGTGATCTCTGTAAGGGAGATAGGGGGGTGGTGAATCAAGTGGGTGAGGAAGCACCGCCTGAGGAAACTCCAGCACATTACATGGCAACGAATATAGGACTCTATACTATAGATTGGCTCCAAAATGGCATAAGATTACTGAAAAAGTTCATTTTGATTAGAGGTATTGTACCAGCTGAGGGGAATGATGTCTTCACTATGGCCTCCACCTAGACCATCACAGTTTGATGCACTAGATGCTTGGATGCGAGCAGCTCAGGCAAAGAACAGGGAAAGGTGTCAGGAAAGGATGAAGAAGGCAATGAAAGCATATCAGGATGCATGAAGGGATGCGCAGTTGAAGAAGTGGAGAGTAGATACAATTGAGGGAGAGAGATTGTACCCACTATTAGTGAAAGAGGGAGGCGGTCAGAGTGGGAATGGATATGGAGATGATAAGAGTGATACCGATAACAGCTTGTTAGCCAGACTATTAGCAGAGCGTCCGCCACCATACAACCCACATTCAGAAGAAGGAAGGCAAGAACTGGCAAATGCAGCGAGTATGGAAGGAATGGTAATGCCACAGACAGATCATAGTGCAGGAGTAATGCGAAAGATTTCAACAGGAGTAGAAGGGACAGGGATGCCAGTATTCAGAGGTGGAGAGTCAAGTAGAGTCAATGCTGCTATAAGGTTACTGGAAGCCCTTACGGTACCGGTCACCATTGGACCTGTAGTCTCTGTGTATGATTCGGGTTTAGGAGGAAAGGTACAACAGTTGGGGTTGGAGGAAAGGATCAACCCAAGAGGAAATGTGACAATGAATGGAAACTGTCCATTTTTGGTGCCTGTTAGAAGCTAGTACCCCATTGCCAGCAACCGCGGACTCCTCAAAAAGGTGCATGTTGGGTCTAGTACAATACGATCAGTGTCATTGGCAAATTCAATTTCAGAATTGAGAATGTGGGAAGCACCAGTTAGAGGACCCTTGAGAAGGACATCAGAGGTAGCAACTCTGATGTCATAGCACCTCTGATGTCAGAGGTAGATCAGGAAACTTCTGGAAATCAGCATGTCTTACAGACTACAGCATCAGAAATTCGACAAAGGGAGCAGAGTGGTGAGAAGGAAGGACAGAGTAGTGTGTCAAGTATGGGGCAGTGAAAGCGAAATTGATAGATGTAGTGAGGCTCAAAGCAGAAGTGAATGAGATAATCAGTGGAAGTTTAACTTTGGAAGGGATAGAACTTTATGAAAAGGATAATTTGTTGTTTGTAGCAAAGGATGTCACTCGTAAATCAAGGCCAGGACATGAGAAGTTTACAGAATTAGCGCAAAAATATGATGTGGACTTGTCTAAGATGAAAATGCTACAGGGAAACCATGGGTTGACTTATACTGATCATGAAGTGGAAGAGAAGATAGTCATAGGGTTGAAAACACACATTTGAGAACTGTTTATAAGGATACGCACATGGAGCAAGCTCGATAAATGGGCGGAGAGATAGTCAAAGAAGAAGAGCGTTAGGAAGGTGGTGAGAGATACGCCTTTGCCAGGAGGGGTCATTTCAGGAGTAGAGGCATACCAATTGCAAGAGGTACCGAGAGAGGGGCATGTGCAGGGGTGATTTGGCAGGATTCACAAATGACTTTACTCGGCTGAGGGAGAAACCTGCTAAATGGTATAAGCAAGTCGATTGCTTTGTAAAGATCTCAAGGGTGCTGTGGATTGATTTGTACACCGTGTTTGACATTGTGGTTCCTAGCTACTTGTGGCTGCTTGTAAAATTGCTATTGATTGGCCTTCTACTGAAACAGATAGGGACCCGATAACTCATGGTCCTTCACCTTTAGTCAAGAAAAAGTTTGAACAGGTAATCATATGGTTACAGTCTAAGATTGCCCACAAGATACTGATTGGGTCAAAATAGACTGAACCACTCAAGTGCCCAAGGAATCGGTACATGACTACTAAGAAAAGCTTTTGCAAGCCTTCAAGCAGTACAGTGGATTGGATACTCTAGTTCCAAAGGATATGAAACAATTTGTGTCTATGTTTGTGCTAGGATTGAGACCAGAGATTAGTGTCATGGTTCAGCAAGATTTGATTTGCTGGCAAAATAAATCAGTGGATGAGATCTTACGGTATGCCAAATATTGTAGCGACGAGGGGGGCTCTAAGCACAGGAAAATGAAGGACAAGCTAATGTTAGTCCAGATGAGGAATGCGAATAGGGTAGAGCAGGTGCAGACAAATGGGGGAACTTTAGGTTGGAATCATTGGAATAACCAAGGAGGGTTTCAGAATGCACCGATGAACACAGGACGAGCAAAAGGGAAAGGAACAGATTCCAAGGTAGGGGTAGACATTGGTATATTAAAGAAGACCACTGCTTGACGCTATTGTCCCAAAATCGGGCATTGGAAGAGTGAGTGTTGAGCAAATCCAGCAAATCAGTTACAGGATGTGGAAGGTATACAGGTACCTGGTGCTATAAATAGTGTAACGAGACCAAGATCCGTAAATGGGGGGGGGGGGGTCCGAATCAGTTAGTGCAAGAATCCCAACTTCAGAGAATTTCACAGAACAACTAGGTGTGTCATCAAATGCTCTCCATTGAGACTCTGGACGGATTCGATCCAGACCTGTTGAAATGACGGTGCCTCAGGGGGAGGAAGACTGTACCCTTGGAGCAGCCTTTGGGGTAGACCAGCGTGGACCGTATGTGGAGGCAGATGTAGGCAGTCATAGCATTATGTTCTTGATTGATACTGGTGCAATGCGTTTTACTGTAAGATCCGCAGTAGTACCAAACCTACCCCTCTCGGGACAATCAATCCAAGTTGTGGTAGTTGCCAATAGGAGAATGACAAACCCGTTAACAGACGAGATACCTCTGAGAATAGGAAAATTCCTGAATTGGCACTAGTTTGTGTTGTGTGCGATTGGAGTCCGGTCTGTTTGTTGGGAGGTGACGACCTATGTAAGTTGAACTGTACTATCTATTGTACGCCCAACGGAGTGGAATTACAGACTAATGATGACAACATTGCAATCAAACTGTTGAATCAGAATCACTGTGTTTTCGTGCTAACAGTGGATGATATGCCATATGACCTGAGAGACACTATCTCCCCCGTGGGGTGTGATTTTACAGAAGAGATAGGACTGATTCCAGGGGTTGAGCTGGTCCGCATACAGATCAAGCCAGATGCCGAATTTCCAAGAAGGCTGCAGCACAACCTGACCCCGGAAACAGTGGCAGGAATTACTTCAGTGATTGAGTCTATGATTGCGCAGGGCATCCTAAAGGAGATCATGGGAAGTCGTGCTATTCACCTATAATGGGGTTACAGAAACTGACCGGCAGGTACAGGATTTTTCAGGACCTGGGAAAGGTCAATTCGATTGTGACTCCACGTTGTCCTCTGGTACCAAATCCTTCTGTGATCATATTTCAAATTCCTTGCGAGGCCGAGTGGTTCACTGTGATTGACTTGTGTCAAGCATTCATTTTGACGCCCTTAGATGAGGAGAGCCAATTTTTATTTGCTTTCCTCCTCGAGAACCATGTGTTAACATGGTGTCGTAATCCACATTCCACAAGGGTACACTGAGAGTCCCTCCATCTTCAACCAAATCTTGAAAAAAAATGTTGAGGGTTTGGTATTGCCAAAAAGTTCAGTGCTTGTGCAATACATCAACGGCCTCCAGATTGCTTCGGAGATGGAGGAAGCTTGTATAGATGACACCATTGCTTTCTTAAACCACTTGGCAGCGAAGGGACACAAGATGATCATGAGCAAACTTCAGCATTGCTTGCCTGAAGTTCAGTATTTGGGTCATCGCTTTGAGAAAGGCAAGAGAAAGGTGTCACCAGACCGCATTGAGGCGGTCATGAAAATAAATCCGCCTACCACACAGAAGGAAGATGTTCTTGGGAATGGTTGGTTATTGGCGACAGTGAATTCCCAACTTCTCGCTGATGGGGAAGCCTTTACAGAGGTTGGCGCACAGGATGGAGGATTCGGCCTGCCACCTCCTCTCATTGCTGACCTTGTTATGGATCAGCCAAAGAGAGGAGGCAGCAGTACCTTACTCTTCACAGAGTGGGATGGGGTTAGGGAGACTGCTGACTCTGTCCCACTCTGTGACATGCATCACTGATAGACAGTCCGCAGTGGGCACTTCAGGGCTCACAACTGAAGTGCACAGGTCCTAGTCTATCAGTGACACTCGCCATCATCATGAGGGGGAGCCTCACAGAAGACTTTGCTGAGCTGAGGATGTGATACTCACCTGGATGTGAAATCTTCAGCCCTGCAAATTGTGGATCAGGCAGCCAGGCGCCTGTGCATTTAGCACATGTAGAGCACCTGGTTGTCTCCCCCGACCATGAAGAGTGTCTGTCAGGCTGTCCATTGTTCAGCCTGACAGACATTCTACTTTCTTGGAAAGAGGTAGAGGGGTGGGGCCCCTCTTCCCTAAATGATAGGCTGTGACAGCCCAATATGCCTACTTGAATTGGATCATACACACAAAAATAACATGCAGCACTGCTGGGGTGGTCTTGTTTCAAATCACTAGCTTTTCAAAAACGTATTACACATTTTTAAAATTATTATAACTACACTGTCTGGTGTAAATAATCAGCATCTCAAACATCCTTTTTAAAAGGCTAATAATAATTAGAATGACTACAATAATTATCATAAAATATCTATATATATTTTATTTCATTGTTTGTGCTACCATACCGCTTTCTTGCCTATTGGACGTTTAGAAAATGTGACATCATTACAATTTTGACGTTTAATTATTGATTGCTCCCCACAAAAAATGTTTGAGTTGCTGGTTGGCAACACTTGACTGGGAAGCTATAACAATTATTATAATTTACTTTTAAATAAGAACATTAGATACTGATTTGAAATGAAGCTCCAAGAGGTGATATATGTTGCTATTGTGTTATTTGAAGGCATGGCCTCCCTTTTGACAGAGATGGTGGATTTTATCATCACAGTGAATTGCGTCTTGATGAAGCAAAAGATAAAAGGGGAGAAGATATGCACCTCTAGTATCACATAACTGATTTGTTTGACACTCGCGATGACTGCCTCCGGTGTGCCGGTGAGAGTGACAGATCTCTCCGTAGAGTTGGGAAGCATCTCTCCTGCCACCTGGACTTGGGCTCCAGTGCTCTAAGGAGAAGAAAAGAAACATGAGCTTGAAGAATCTGTTCAAATAGAAAAGAAAGGTCACAGCAGAAATTATCCATGGGAAAATTCTAGTTCTCTGCATCTTTCCATCCTTTCCTCTTTTGCAGCACCTAAGCATGAAATGAGCAAAGAAAGACGTGCTGTGTTTAATGAGTTTTGGAAAGCAGCGATTTTCTTTGAAATATCTTGAATTTGAGGGTCATTTTGTTTTGAGTTACCACTGAGCATGCATAGAGAGACATTTGCTGTGGTGAAACATCATTGAAAGCTGGTGAGAGGTGGAGCAATGCAATGCAATGTAATGTTGTTGAGACCTCACTGATCACCTCCACAGAAGTCATCCTAACTCTACTTGATAGCGGAGAAACGGTGACCCTGATTTTCCTCGACTGCTCAATTGCATTCAACACGGTCTCCCACCATACCCTCATCGACAGTCTCCACAACATTGGCACACAGCAGAATGCCCTTAAGTGGATCATCTCTTCTTTTCAAGACGAACCCAGAGCATCCGACTCCCTTCTTCATCTCTGCACCAAAGGACATAATTTGCGGCGTATCCCAAGGATCATCTTCAGCACCACACTGTGCAACCTCTTCATGACCCTCCCTTGCAGACGTCTCCAGATACCATGGACTCAACATAATTTCCTCCGCAAATGACACTCAACTTATCCTCTCACTCACCGAGGACCCCTCCAACGCAAAAACAAACTTCTGCAATGCCATGACCAATGTAGGCAAATGAATGAGAGACAGCTGCCTCATGCTGAACACCGACAAACAGAAGTACTAATCTTCGGGAAGAATACCACCGTAAGGGACCCCAGCTGGTGGCCTGCAGAACTCTGACCAACGCCCACTCCGACAGACCATGCACACAACCTCGGAATCATCCTCGACAGCCAACTGACCATGAAAAGATAAGTCAACACAGTTGCTTCCTCCTGCTTCCACACCCTTCAGTTGCTCCGCAGAGTCTTCAGATGGATCCCCTTCGACACCAGGAAGACCATCATGCAAGCCCTTGTTACCACCTGCCTTGACTATGGCAATGCTCTCTACGCCAGAAACTCCACCCACTCAAATGGCTTTAGACTATTCAGAACCCCACAGCCCGACTCATCTTGGACCTCCCCAAATGGACTCACATCACCCCTCACCTCAGAAACTTTTACTGACTCCCCATCCAGAGAAGATGATAGTTCAAGATCCTAACACACGCATACAGAGCTCTGAATGATCAAGGACCATCATATATATCGACCATCGACTGAACTTCCCCCTACCCACAAGAAATGTGCACTCCGTCTCCCTCACCCCCCACCCCCCACATCTATCACAGCTGCAGTGGAGGCCGCTTCTTTTCTTTCATCGCTGCCAAGACTGGGAATGACTTGCCCCTTCACCTCTGAACAGCACCCTCCCTGGCGGACGTCAGAAGGAAACTAAAGACATGGCTCTTCAACTAAGACACAGCATCCCCAGCACCCAGATACCCGTAGGGGTGACAGAGCTGCGCTATACAAATGCTGATTGATTGAATGCTATTCTTGACTGCACCAATTGATTTTGTTTAGACGGTACTAGTAGGGATGCCTGGGATAATGCTGTACTTAAACAGCATTAAGAGATCTTTGGATGGGTTGGGATGATCTAAAATCAAACATACTCAGAGACTATTGTCATTGAGACACACTGTGAGTAGAAGCCAATAAGGAATAGATGGGAGTAGTCAAGTGACTCCATGCTTAGATCGTACTTAAAGAAAAGTGTAGAGTAATTGAAACATTCTGTGTTAACAATACATAAAATGGATGACATGGTCTGAGTTTAGGTACGGCAAAGAGATACTGGGAGCATTCCGGCTGCCCTGTGGTTGAGCAAGACTAAAGTGTCTGGAAGCAGTTGGGAAACCTTCTGTGCAGACAGCACTAGGAGATGTTTCGGTGGCTGGGACACTGGGTGGTTAGAAAACACTAAGAGATGCTTGGAGTGGTTGGAACACTCTAGTTAGAGAGCACTCAAAGGTGCGTGGAGTGGATAGGAAACCGGGTGGTTAGGCTGCACAGGGAGATGGTTGGAGAGGCTGGTACACTCTGGGATTAGATGGCACTGGGAAAGGTTTGGTTGGGACACTCTGTGGTTAGAGAGCACTGAGAGATGATTGGAATGGGAGGAAATCTTTCGGATTAGCCAGCACCAAGAGTTACCTGAATTGAGAGGGGTGCACTGTTGATGAGACAAGAAACAGAAATTGAAGTCAGATACCATCTGCCAGGCACTTCTCTTAGCCCTTCTTGTTCTCTCCAAACTTCCTCATTCTTCTACATTTCCTTTTGTCAATTCCTCAAGTTAAATATCCTCTCTGCCTCATACCCTGAATAACTATTACAAAGAACCTGATCCCAACATCTTTGTCATGAGGCTGTTTTAGCACCCACCACTCTAAATGTTAAAAACATCTTTCTACATCCAATCATTTTTGTTTCAGGTATTCCCACTCTATCTTCAAAAATACTCAAATAAACAGAGCTTTACTTCATTAGTACTCTCAAGCAAACCACAACCTGCATCAACAACTCACCTCTCGTATCTCCTTGATTCTTGAACCAGCTTTTCCAATGATGGAGCCACATTGGCTGGAGCGTACAACCAACCTTAGAGTTGCTGACGGTGTAACACTCTCTGTGCCATTATCGTTTACATGACTAATGTCCTGAAACAGAAGGAGAAGGAGATTGTTAACATACCACTGCAACAACACATGAGCCAATCATGAGGTGGCTCCATTTTTATTTATTATTTATTTTCAAAGTTTTATATAGCACGAATCAGATCCTTACAGATATCAGAGCGCTTTACAAAAAGACAAATAGGACATGGCAGACAGTGTAGTACAGTGGAAAGATAGGCAGTCAAACAATATTTACAAAGTTTATATTCAAGTGAATTTAGCCATAAGGATCGATCTGACTTCCTTTTTGAAGGATGCAGCGGATGAGATAAGTCTTGTTTCTGGAGGGAGGGCATTCCAGATCCTGGGAGCCATCCCTGAGAAGGAGCGTTTGTAAGTTTTTTCTTGTGGAATCTTTGTGGTTTTAGGAGGAGAGTTTGTGCGCTTCTTGTTGCTCTTAAACCTCTTGAGATTGTCAATTTCTGAGCAATGTAACTGGGGGAGTTGTGGTGTAAGGCCTTGTGCGTGATGCACACGATTTTCGGGGGAGATGTGTGAGTGTTTTTTAGATCCAGTGATGAGACTTGCTGCCGCATTGATAGAGGCTCTTAATGGTGCAGTTGTAGATAGTGGGAGGCCGCAGAGGGCGGTACTTCCATAGTCAATCCGAGGGATAACTAGTGCTTGGACTGCAGTTCGCAAGTCGTTGGTTGGGAGGAAGGGTTTCAGTTTCCTCTAGGTGTTGATTTGGAAATTAGCTCCCTTCGTTGCATTGCTGATATGTCGTTGCATATTGAGATTGGAGTCGAGGGTTATTTCTAAGGATTTTGCAGAGTCTACAATGGTAGGTTGGACGTTGAATACATTGAGGTGTTTAAGACAGTCTTGAGCGATGGGGATTTTTGGAGGGGGGGTGGCTATTAGTAGGAATTCAGTCTTTAGAGCATTAAGTTTGAGATGGTTCTCTGCCAACCATGCTTGTGTGTTCTTCAGCGTGCGTTGAGAAGTTTGATGTCTTCCGGAGATTGAAGTTTGAGGTAGAGGTGGGTATCGTCCACGTACATTCGCAGTGAAGAGCGGGGAGTTGCGCTGGCGAATTTTCTCCGTTTGCCGCCCTTCGGCAAAAGCATTGAGGAGCGAGGTGGGGGGGCTTGCTGTTGCCGCCCGAGGTGGCAGGTAATAGTGGCCCAAATTCGTACCTCTGGGGCGCACAGCGGGGTATGCAGGGGCCTGTGTTACACCACTGCCACTGCTTTGTAATATTCTCCTGCTTTCCTTTCAGGAAATTCTGCACCTACTGCACTGCAGAAAATTCTCAGGGCTTGGCTATTTCACCAATACATGTAAACCGCTTCACATCTGACAACAAATTTATTATGTTCAGCTCCAAGCAACATATATGTATGACACACTTCAAAGAACTTCCAAATCAACAAAATAATTGTCAGAATTACTTGGCATAAAATCTCACTCTTTGGTATAGCTTCCCCTGACATTACTTCTAATATGAGATGGCCCCAGGATAAAAGGAGGATTATTCAGCTAGTATTCCACAGTACTAATTCCGAGGGGAGGAATTATAGCTCAAAGCAAATGATGGGAATTTGGTACTGGAAGGACATTTCCGATTCCATTCTTTTGGATGGCAGGCTTGAAATGGCTACAAACATCCCGGTTGAGCCACTGAAACTGTTCCTGTAGCCACCGAAGGGAAAACTATTGATTGACCTTGTTTGACTCCCTCAGTCATGTTTTATCTGAGCATTGTGTTGGATGCAGTGAAGTGCGGCTTTTTTTGTGGTGTTGGCATATCCTCACTGGTTGTACTACAGGTTGCGCTGAAATGAAAGAGCTGCGGCGTGGACACCCCCATCTATATCCAGGTGAAGACAGGGAAAATAGAGAGGGGCTTGCAGTAAAGTGAACCTGAAACGAAACACAGGCCCTTTTTTACTGAGACATTCAATCAATTATTTTCACAAAGAAACTGGCTTCACTGGCATAGGGAGAGGTGTGGTGCAGCGGCCTAGTGTGTCTGACTCTGGAGCGTGGGCTCCTGGTTCGATCCCCGTGGCAGCTCAGCTCAGCATCGTGTGACCCTGGGCAATAGCTCACTTAGGGGCATATTCTCAAGCCGCTATCGCCACGGCACTGTCACTTTTTCTGGTGTTCCCATGGCAATAGTGTCAGCGCCTTATTCTCAGGGCAGCGCTAACCCACTTAACGTGGCTTTAAGCCACGTTAAGTGGTTTAACGCCACCTTGTGATTAAAGCCCCTTTCACGCTAAATTTAGCGTGAAAGGGGCATGCAGTAGGTTTTGCGGTGGGCGTTCCACCACAAAACCTATTGTGATTGGCGCTGCCACCTATTATCAAGGGCGGCAATAATAGGTCGCAGCGCCGAACTTAAGACCGGAAAAATCCTGGTCCTAAGTTGGGGAAACGAGGAGAATGCTTCATTTCTCCAGGTTTTTGCTTTTTCCATGTGAGCTGCCTTGTGCAGCACACATGGAAAAAGCAAAATGCTATGGTTTGTTCATGTACAGGAAGGTGTCCATTCAAGTACATGAACAAACCTTTTAAAAATGCCATTTTGTAACTTTGATGTGTGCTGCATGAAGCAGCACACATGAAAGTTACAAAATGGCATTTTAGGATTGTTTATATGCAGGAAGGGGCACCTTCTTGTACATAAACAACCCTCCCCTGCACACAGACACCCTTGCACCATGGTGCAAAGATGCCTGTGTTGGCGCTAAGTTGTGAAACTTAGCGCCATTGCAGGGGGAAACGCAAGGCGGCAGCACATTCTTGAGAATAAGGTGTAGATTTGCGTTTCCAAAGTGGTGGTGCGGGGCAAAGGAGGCTAACACCTCCTCAATCTCTCCACAGGACCCCAGTGCCTTGAAACCTTTAAGGGTGATATGTTTGGGCTTTACTAATAGAAATAATTATTATTACATACCAGTCAATCAGCGTGGTGATGACATCCCCTGACTTCTGCTGCACTCTGGCAAGTGTAGTTGCAGCACAAACGTCCATATGCCATAAGTGAACCATGGAGCAAGATTTGTGAATCCTGACACTAGGGTGCGAGTCAGTTCTAGCTATCTTTCAGAAAGCTCTGCTCTAGCAACAAAACATCTTTTTTTCCAATTCAAGGGCATTCCCAGAAGTATTCCTGGAAAGATGAGCCAGACATAGTATTCCTGGCGTACACCTGAGGTTATCACAATAATGTGAGAGATACCTTTACTTACATAGGGGATAGGGTTAGTCACAAAACAAAAAATAATGTCCCCCACGTTTCTCCAATGTTTTTTTCAAACTAACCCCTCTTCAAACCATTAATGCCATACACACCAATTCTGAACTCTTCGACATGTGACCATTTTGGTTATGTTAATGCCCCAAGTGCACAACACTATTCCAAAGTCTCCACAGAGAGATCTTTTGCAGGAGTAAATCAAATTTAAGGTTTTTTTGATAATGGGGGATACCCAGGCCTGCTTCCATCTAGTGGGTATGATGGCATTTTTAAAGGAAGAATTAATTATAGCTCGGAGGGGACTAAGTATGAGCGCGGAAGCTTCTTTAAAATGGGCAGGTTTTATTGGGTCTGCAGGAGAGCCTGATTTAATTTTCCCACAGAGTCTGAAGAAATCTTCCTGATTTAATTCAGGTATGGTCATAAGTTTGTTTGTCAGCCCTCTGCTGGAGGGGGTAGGAGCGAGAGTGGCTGGGAAGGAACTCTAGATAGATTGTATCTTATCTATAAAGAAGGAGGCAAGTTTTTCACAGTGCAGATAAGACAAATTTGTCGCTGCCACCGCTTTTTTGGCGCTTAGGTCTTTCAGAATTTTAAAAATGTTTTTCGAAGGGTTCTGGCTATCCTTGATCTCGGTGCCATAATGGGCGGCTCTTGTCCTGCAGATATTTCTGTGGTAGTTCTTTTGTGCGGCCCTATATATGGTTTTTAATGTCGGGTCATAAGTTTTCCTCCATCTACGTTCGACAAGTTTACATTATTTCCTGAGGATAGCCAACTCCTCGTTGTACCAAGAGCTGGATTCCCGAGAGCGGGCTCTGATCCAGACAGCTGGGATCAAAGAGTCTAAGGCTTGGGTCAGGCAGGTATTAAAGTTTCCATAGTCTAACTCTGTGTCGCCCTCTATTTCAGGCGGGTTCGCATTGAGGAGGGCATGGAAATCCTCGAGACGTAGCTTTCGCCAAGGGCATTTGAGAACTCGTTGGGCATTGTTCCCGCTAGACGCCTCGTGTATAGGACATGACATGGTCACCATCATGATTAGAAAAGATTGGGTCCAGAAGATGACCCCCCTGTGGGTGGGGCTCGTGACTAGCTGGCAAAGTTGAAATGCTGCAAGGTCAGCTAATAGGCTATTAATTTTATGGTCGGAAATAAGGTCAAAATGGAGATTAAGATCTCCAAAAATATTAAAGTTGGCAGTTGTAATTGCCAATGAGCCTACTATTTCTACAAGGGATTTAGTGAAACTGCTGTCCTGTCCAGGTGGTCTATAAATCAGAAGACCTGATAGCGTTAGGTGAGAATTTATCTTAATGCTATACCGGGCACATTCGCTTCCCTGAATATCCATTTTGGTGAATTGACATAGGTATTGTGCTTTGAGTATGACCGCGATACCTCCACCTCTAGACTGTCTGTTAAGAGTATGGGCAGAGTAACCCGTTGGAGTGGCCAAGTTGATGATAGTATTCATGTCGTCATGGAGCCATGTTTCTGTAAGAAACAGGATGTCCAGTGCGTGTTCCTCAACTAGATCATGGACTTCCATGTGATGTTTGGCCAATGATCTAGTGTTGAGCTGTGCTATCAACAATGGTTGTTGTGGGTTGGTGGTAAAGGGAGAGGGAGGGACAATAGGCTTAGGGAGCATATACCCGCAGGTACATTTGAAAGCGCCCTTTCTGTATCGGGGAAATGTCTTGCGACACAATGTAGATAGGTTATTAAGGCCTATGAGTGTGTCTCTAGAGTAGGTATATCTCGCAGATACCTTATAGCCAGGGTTCCTGGTGAGAGGCGACGTACTGGCGCGGACGGGCGCAGACGGGCTTGTTTTAGGCGCGTCTTCGGCGCACGCCCGCTGCGCGCGCCCACTGCGCGCTTCACTCGCCATCCCCTTATAGGTCAAGGGCCCATCTGAATGCTGTGTGGTGAACAACGGAAGTCTAATCAATTTCGGTGTGATAGAACAACAACTTCCCTCCACAGCAATCTGCCGAGGCAGCGGTGGACCGGGGAAGCGACAGTAAGTAAAAAACACTTATCACACAACAGGTTTAAAAATATAAACGTCAATGTTCGCCACTCGCTCTGCACGCAGCGCGCGTCTCCTACTAGCAATCAGTTGGGACGGCTGGCTGAGGCTCCTTAAGTAGCGCTGTGCAGGCCCCTGAATGCTGTGTGGTGCACAACGGAAGTCTAATTACTTCCGGTGTGATAGGACAACAACTTCCCTCCACAGCAATCTGCCGAGGCAGCGGTGGACCCGGGAAGCGACAGTAAGTAAAAAACACTTATCATGCAACAGGTTTAAAAATATAAACGTCAATGTTCGCCACTCGCTCTGCACGCAGCGCGCGTCTCCTATAGCAATCAGATGTGGATGGGAAGATGTGTCAGAAACTGTTCCAGATGTGCAAATTACCAGATGTTCCTTAAAGCCCTCATTCACCCTCAAAAGGACATGAACAGCATGGCATTGTTCAAAGAATAATGGTGTGCTGTCGTGGCCAGGGGTGGGATAGAAAATATTTACTGCGTGTGTTAGAAATGTGCGGGGTACCGATCAAGAAGCTGATTGCATGTGGGATGATCATACTACTAGAGGGCTTATGTTCAAATTCTTTTGTACAAGGAAATACTGAACATTATAATTTTGCTGTTCAAGATGGTAAAGAGTGCCACCAGTAGCCCAAGTAGGAAAAGATTATTACGCTTGTGGAAATCACAAGATGAACCACATTTAATTAGAACTTGCAGGGGAGGAGGTACGCCGTGAACCAAGATGGCCGCATAAGCTCCCGGCTCCGCCGACCTCCACCGGCGGCCCGTCTATCCTGTTCTCTATCCTCTACCCACGCCCTGAGCCTGGATGTATGAAGGTTACCTGATGCCAACGGCGCTTTCCCGGATTTTCTGTTCACTTCAGCGACGAAGTTATGTCGGGTTCCATTTTCGGCCTACTCCCGGGCTGCCGCTGGGACCTCGATTTTTGAAATACTCAAGAGAGACCTGATCAACATCGGCTGTGGGACCGCGATTGTGGCCGGTCTTCCGGGTCTGAATATTTTTTCCACCCTTGAGTCCCTTGTCCTCGTTGATGGATGATGCCGGAGTAGAGACACTGTGCTGTGCTGTGATCCTCCTGCACCGGGACTGTGGGTTGTGTGCCTGACCCTCGTTTCCCGTCCCGGGGACTGACGGGCTGCACCCACGGCCGGTGTGTGTGCTGATTTGCTAGTCTGGGGCGCCTGTGTTGTTACTATCGCCAAATGTGTACCCGGAGCCCGGCGATGTGGGCTGGAGATTGTGTCCCCCCCCGTCCTTTGGACCCCGGGATGGAGGGGGTGAAAGGCGCACATTCACTGATATCCGTAATGGCGGCGATTGGGGCGCTCCGCTTGCAATTTACCAACGCATGTGTCTCCCTGGCGGCGAAACTGGATGATCTCTGCTCGAGACCGGCCACAGACGCTACAGCGCCTGCACAGAACTCTGCGGTCCAGTCGAGTGAATTGACCCGCCATCTCAGGGTGCCCGTGCGGCAGCCCGACTTTGTTTCTCTGCGAGTCGGCCTCACTTTTCCCCTCATCCTCTACAGTACACGGTCTTCCCTCTACATCTCCTATCCGATGGTGTATCGTCGCTGGCTGTCCTGCACTTCATTGTCGAGTCTCAGGGTCCCGTCTACGGGGCTCGCCATTTTCCTTTGTTTCGGCCCGTCTGCATGAGGGATGCCGCCATTTTGTGACCGGACTTTGTTCCATCTTCACTGCTCTGATCTGCCACGGACGCTTTGGCTGCCTCTGGTCGGATGTGGTTTGGTCGGGATGTGCTCCGGAACGGATTCGCCCTGGTCAGGGCTGACTTTGAGGTTTATTTGCCCCTTGCCACTGCTTCGGACCATTTGAGACGCTCCCTTTGTTTGCACTGATATGCCTTTGGTAATGGATCTCCTTGTGATGCTTGCAGGGTTGACTTCTGTTTTTCTGGGGTTGCTCCGTTTAGTTTTGCCGGGACTGCACCAAATCCCTCACCGGGCTCGGGGTAGGAGGTGGGGGGGGGGTTTCATGGTGACTATCCTCCCCGTAATATTGCTGACTGTTTAGTATTGCTTGATGATGATTGTGCTATGGGGGGGTTGCCGCTGGTGGGGGGTGCCAGGTGTCCGGGGGCTTGTTTGTTTTTTCTCCTCCTCCGCTTCTTCTTATATTTTCCCTTCTGTGGGGCAGTTTCGGGGCGACAGGCACGCTGTTAGTGGGTTAGGCCGTAGCCATTACAGGGGTGCAGGGTGGCGGGTGTGGGGGGGGTTTGTTATTTTAGTTTGTTTTGTTCTATGATCCCTATCGCTCTTTTCCGTCTTTGGGAGGGTTCTTTCCTCTTTAGTAGGGTTGGCTGTCTCTTGGTCTCGCACCTTTCTTTCTTTTTCCGGCTTTTTGATGAGCCTCTGTTTTTCTGTTCTGGGGGGGTAGGCTCTCTGGGGTGATTTTAGAAATGTGGATTATTGTAATATGGTTTATTGTCCAATATCATCGCCGTGGCTGCCTAGATTGCATAGATGCCTATGGCATTGCCTGTCTCCGATAGTATTCGGGGTAAAATCCCTTTCGTCTCCTTGGTGCTTCTATCCTTTGAGGTGTGATGTCCTTGTTGTTGCAGCCCCTACTTCTCTTCTTAACTTTTAAAATGAAAACCTCATATCCTGTTGCGAGCCCCTCAACCGCTCCTTATATACTTCGATATATCCTGTTTACTGATTTGCTCTAGTTTCTCCTGTTTCATTGACTGTTTTTGAGGCCGGCCATGATGGTTGTGGGCCTGCGCATGTATCTCCTTCTTTTATGAATAAAGGTTTTAAAAAAAAAAAAAAATAATAATAATAATTAGAACTTGCAGAGAAAGTGGACCTTTGCAAAGAAAAGCTGCATAGCTCCCCAAGCTTAGCGAGAGTGAGGGAGATCTGCCCCATGCAGCAGTGATGAAAAGCAAACCTTACTATGCAGCAAGCAAGGTTGTGCTCCTTCTGCCTCTCTAACCATAATAAAGCTTAATCTGGCAGAACCTAGCTCTCTGACTTCAATAAAAAAAAAACATTCTCCAAAACCACAAGTAAACTCTGCCATCATTAGCACAGATTTCTATCTTGCAGCAAGTATTAGCAATCCACGTTATAGACAGTCTACTGGCTTCTAAAGAAATAGAGGTGGGAGTGTCCAAGATGGTGCCCTTGTGAGACCCATCCCATGGAGCTCCACTACATGAGTACTACATGGAGGCGGCTGCGGGGTTCTCGCGGGCCCCACAATGAGTGACATAGGGCCTGGAGGTGCCCCTCATCGTCTAGGGCAAGGAAGGATCCCGTTTTGCCTAGAGAGTTCACCCTGGAGCCTGATGAAAGGTGAGCGGACTATGGCGGCCGCAGCATCTTTCTGAGAGTGGACTCCGAAGTGGGCCATGTTTGACAGGCTCCCAGCCTGTGTTTGCTCTCCCAGCCTTATTTATTTATTTATAAAGTTTTATATAGCGCAAACAAGATCCCGAAGGATATCAGAGCACTTTACAATGCGTAGTGTACTGCCTTTAGAGGGCAAATGAGTGCAACCCGATCACCGCTACCCGTAGGGTGGAACCCCTGCACTGATTGCTGGCTCCGCGCCGACACTGGATTGGGAACGGAGCCTGTGCCGTGTGCTGAACGCTGTGAGATGGCCATGCTCCCACATTGGGTCCAATACCTACTACTCTGCGTGGTCCAGGACAGGCTGCTCAGTAGACCCCTGCTGTCTTTCACCAATCTCCCTGCTGGGTGACAGCCAGACCAGCGCAGAACACGAGAAGCTGCACCTTAGGATTGCCCAGGCCTTTGAAGGCGGGCCCATGAGGCCGGGGATATGTGGCAGATGTAGCGTCACCCGGTGCGGCTCTCTGACAGCCTACGTCACTACGCCCGACAGCTGGGGTGCTACTGATGTGGCCTGTGTCCCCTCCCCCTCATGGAAAAGCCTGATTTTCTCCACCAGACACTCTGTGAGTGCCAGGATCGGAGTTGACTCACCGTACAGCCATGTCCTCGCAGCACAACACAAAAAATGATGCCACTCTTAAAGATATGTTCGCCAAACCCCCATCATAAAAACTAGACCAGGGCGGGGAAGGAATATTTTCCACACCCCCACCCACAGAGCTGGCTGCAACAGGCTCCCAAAATGAAGATGCACTGGTCACAAGGGCACTCCTGGAGAAGCTCTTCAGACCCTCCAGGACGGTATCACTGCACTGAAGAAAGACATAGCAGCGGACATGAAGGATATCAGATGGAACTTAGGCCAACTGGGCCAACGTGTTGGCTCCTTGTAATAAACAACCGACTCCTGTGTGGAAGAACTGGATGGCCACTTTCTGGAACTAATTGAACTGCAAGGAACGAACTTGGGGCTCCACTATCAACTAGAAGATCTTGTAAACAGATTTAGATGTGCCAACATTCGCATATGAAGAGTCCCATTGCAGGCTGAATCTGGAAAGCTGGAGGACTATGTCATTCGCCTGTTGTTTCGTCATGTGGCCCCAGAACTTCAAGACCAGATGATCATCCTTGACCATACCCATAGAGCGGGATGGCCTATCCACTCCCCAGGACAATCACAAGATATCCTCACCTGTCTGCACTACTACAGACAGAAGGTAGCCATTATGTCTGTTGTACGCGACAGGAATGTCATCAACTTTGAAGACACTAAGGTCTGGCTCACCCAGGATCTTCTCTCAATATCACTCCAGCGTCATCGATATCTTCGACATCTGACTGACTTTCTACGTGACAAAGGTCTCAAGTACAAGTGGGGCATTCCTTTCGGCTCCAAGTTGTCTGGGACATAAGACTATGAGTATCTGGACCCTAGATGAGGCCTGATCTCTTATGGGTATGGCCGCCCTCCTAGAGGACCCCTCCACTCAATTGCCATTGCCGCACCCCACATCCCCTCACGCAGGTATGCGTCAATCTTCTCACCCATCGAAGAAGCTGGTTCGTAAGCCAATGGAGAAGAAAAGCCTAAAGGAAGGAGCAGCATTGCTACACCAACAACAACACTGCACCAGTGCATCAGAAGCAGACAGCGAACATTGAATTTCTGGGACATTTGCAGAAGTGACGGCAAGTGGTGACGTCCCATTGTTTAGAAGCCCCTGTTGTTTGATACCTGCAATGGCTCAGGGACAGGCCTGACTCCTTTGCTGTTGTAACCTTTTAACGGAGGAACTCCCATGCTACAATGAATTGGAGGACTGCCACGGTTTGTCGCCAATGACATGGACCCTCAAGTTTGGTATACCATGTTCCCAGGAGGGGAACTTATTCGGTGTATTGTTTATTGTTCTTCCCTCCTTCCTCGCCCAACATCCTATAGCAATGCACATACTCCTTAGGCACCACCATACAGACGAACCTCTGGGGATAAATGTTTGCTTCCAGGCCCCCACCAGGTTTTTATGGGTCCCTGATACCCCTTTGCTTGAATGTTCAGGCTTCAATGCCCCAGCAAAACACCTGGTGCTCCTATCCTTCCTAAGGGATGCTAAATACGATGTTTGCCTTATCCAAGAAACACACCTCCTTAAGGCTGACTGGCAACGCCTGCATTCCCGATGGTTTGACAGTCAATACTTTTTTTTGGGGCAGGGAAAGAGGGCAGGGGTGGCGAATCTTTTAGCTACACATTTCCCAAGGAAGGTGAAATAACCACATACAGACCTACTTGATAGGATACTCTCGCTGGGAATAGATCTCAATTGCCACATGTTTATGCTGGCTAATCTCTTTGCCCCAAATGACCACCAAGAAGCCTTTATTAAGGATGTCATAGGCTGTGTTCTTGCTTCCCCGGGCACAGATATCATTGTAGGAGGGGACTTTAATATTGTGCCTGATGCCGAAGTGGATAGATCCCCTCAGAGGGTGGGACAAACCGGTGTTCTTACTGCAACATGCAAACAGTGGTTAACGGACCCAGGAATAGTGGACGTGTGGGGACATCGGCACTCGACTATGAAGGACTATATCTTTTTTTGCTTTTTTTATGCCAGAATGGGGGTTGGATATTGGGTTGGCTGCCCTCTATGGCCATTCTCCCATCGCTCTTCGGTGTGCCTTTCCTAGTTCCACACCTCCCCCTTGTTCATGGCGCCTCAACCACAAACTTCTTATTTACGGAAGACGGTCACTGACATCACAGCCGCTATCAATTTCTTTTTAGCTGCCAATGGGACTCCAGACACACCCATAGCTTTACTGTGGAACACACTGAAGGAGGTGATATGGTGCCAGTTTATTGCAATAGCTGCTCGTCTCAATATAGACACGATATTGTGCTCAGTTGGAGGCCAACATTAGGGACCTAGAGGAATCACACAAACAGTCTGGTTCCTTTGCAATGGAGCACCCACTTACGACGGCCCCCAAAGTCTTAAGGCTCTAGTCATGGATAAGGCAGAATATGTCTTGCTGCACACAAAACAAACATACTATGCAGGTGGGAGCAGGACGGGGAGGTTGCTTGCCTACCCTCTTCGCTCGCAAGCTGTGCAGCGAACAAAGGGTAGAGACACTCATAGGTCCCGGTGGGTAGCACAACCCATCACGAAGGGCTAATCTTCAAGGAGTTTGAATGCTTTTATGCCACTCTTAATACAGTGGAGGAGCTGGACTCGGAAATGTGGCTTCATATTCATATCTGACGCTTGCCCCCTTGTCCCACATTCCCCAGGGAGTTGCATCCAAATTAGATGGAGATATGTCCCCTTCCGAAGTCCTCATGACCATATGGCACCTGCGGCCAGGCAAAGCTTCCGGGCATGATGGCTACAATGCGGATTGCTATTAAACCTTTCCGCCACTAATAGCTCTCATACTGGTGCACCTTTATAACTCCTTTAGTTCTGCAGTTACCCTGAAACATACAATTCAACTAGTAACCATAACATTAATTCCCAAGCCTGGCAAAGATCCTGAGCAGTGCCCCTCCTACCGCCCAATTTCATTTCTCAACGTAGATTCCAAGACCTTCACTGAGGTTTTAGCACATCGTCTATACAAGAACTAGTGGACCCTGACCAGATTGGGTTTATTCCTGAAAGAGGCTGTAGTGACAGAACAGAACGAATTTGGATAAGACGCATTGCTCCCATATTCCGGCCCTTCTCCTTTCCATTGATGCGTAGAAGGCCTTTGAGCCGGTCCATTGGCCGTATCTGCGCCTGGGGTTGGAGAGATTTGGCCTTGGCCCACGCTTCTGTCAGTGGATTCAATGGAGTTATACATCTCCTAGAGCGATGGTGAGAGTCAATAGGATTCTGTCAGAGCCCTTTACCATCTCCAGAGGCCTCCGCCAAGACTGCCCTTTATCCCCATTACTGTTCGCCTTGTATATGGAACCCTTTGCTAAAAGGATACGTGGCAATCGGGACATAACGGGCATACCTATGGGCGGCAGGGAACATAAGGCAGCGTTGTACGCTGATGATGTCTTACTGGTTTTGTTAAACGTGCATGTCTCTTTTCCCGCGGTGATGAGAGAATTGGCTGCTTTTGGGTTGACCTCTGGATATAAAACAAATCGACAGAAATCCTGAGTGCTAAACCTTACCATCCCGAAGGCTGATCAAGCGTTGCTTGAAATGCGGTTCTCATTAGTCTGGGCATTGCAAGTAATAGGATACTTGGGTTTACAACTTTACCGCACACCTGGGTGTACTGCTGAATGCAATTATGCTGCCCTGATGGCATCTGCCCGCTCTGACCTCTCCAAGTGGAAGGGAGATGGCCTCTCATGGTTGGAGTGCCTAGCCTCTGTTAAAATGGCACTCTGACTAAAGATCATTTCTGCTATGTAGACGCTGCCACTCCAACCCCAACCACATGTACTCGATTAGTTACAACACCTCCTTGAAGTCTTCATTTGGGCGGGAAAGAAGGACCACATGGCAAAGAATCAAGCATATTTGCCTCAGTCGGAGGGTGGGCTGGAAGCTCCACACCTACTGTGCTATTATCAGGCAGCACAGCTTCACTACATGGTGGAATGGTCTAGACCTAGCACCGAAAAACATTGGTGTTTCATACACCAGGTGGTGGCCAGCATCCATATTTGGAAGGTGCCCTGGTAGAGGTCTATGTGTCATCAGTACTCCGAGCTATGAGGGGAGTTTGAGACAGGGTGCAAGTCCAGCAGAAACGGTCTACTCCCATTTAACCACAGCCGCCTATTATAGGGTACCCAGATTTCCCCCCCAACCATGTGGTAGGAAGCCAACTGCAAAAGGATGGGTGACTTCTTTGACATGGATGGCCTCATGGATTTTACTCAAATCCAAGCTGCGATGGTCTCCGGCCCACAGCCTACTGGCAGTATGCTGCTATCGGACACTGGGTCTCCCGCCCTCAGGTCCGCTCCCATGCCTGTAGGCCTCTTACCCCCGTTGAAACATGGTTTCTCATCCGCTCTACTGTCAAATGCCTGCTCTCTGACATCTATGCATTTCTTAACACATCCCACGCCCCCTTTAAATTGCCTGCTCATCGACGATGGGAAGAGGAGTGCAAGCGCAAATTTACCTCTAAAGAGTGGAGTGATATCCTCCACTGTGCCTCAGCCTGCAGCACCTCTAGCCAAGAAATGTTTCTTAAAATTGCACACTACTGGTACTATACACCAGCCAGGGTCACCCAATGGAAGGGGGATAGCAACAATGCCTGCTGGCGACGCTGCAGTCAAATTGGTACTCTTACACACCTCCTTTTGGCATTGTCCCAAAATATGAAATTTCTGGACAGAGGTCCTGGCAGCAGTAGGCAAAATATATGATACCAATATCCCTAGATTCCTAAGTTATATCCTACTGGGTTTTCCAAACACCTTGAAAAATCCCCTAAAATCCACAAAAGGATGCGCCATCACCTTGATGCTTGAGCTGCCAAACCACTCCTGCTCTCTTGATGGGGCTCAGACAAAATCCCAATGAGACTGGATTGGCTGCATAAACTGTGAGAACTAATGGGTATGGAGAAACTGATGACGGTCGTGACTAGTATGCTACTGCAGTTTGATAAGACAGGGGGGGCCCTGCATACGATGTAATTCAGACAAATATGGAGAATTGACCTGTCCGATGTATCTGAATGTACTTTGCCTGACACACATGCCTGGCTGACCCACTGCGTGACTGGATACCCTTCGTCCTCTCTTCCAGCCCCCCCCCCCCCTCCTCATTTTGTGATTGTGTCCAGCGCTCTTCGGCGTATGTTATTCACATACAATATCCTTATGGCTGTCCGCCTTTTTTCAGACTCCTTTCCTCCGGGTAACTGTTTGATTGTCTTGCCGTTTTAAGTTTGTTTATTATTCCCCATCCGCTTGTGGTTGTGATGGGAAGCTTTTGTACCTTTTTCTAAAACTCAATAAAAAGATTTAAGCCATGAAGAAAGAGAGGCGCCAATTTAAAGTGTTCATCCCTGTATGCAGAGCCTTTAACTCGATCAACTCATCTTGCCTGCATGTGTCTGCTCCAGTATTTACAGAGTGCAAACCTAGCTGTTGAGTCACCCAAGAATTGTAAAAATGAGACGGTGTGATGACCGAGTCCAAGGATGAGAACACTTCAAAATTACAATAGTGGTGAAAGGGAGCTCGAGGGACCTCTGCAGAATGACTGGTCGGGGGCTACTTAGGGCCAGGGTTAAGTTTCTTCTGATTGAGCCTATAGGGAAATCCCTGGAACCAACTATGTCTGTCTTCAAACCACCCTTTCATTCATTATATTCTTCAAACATACATTCAAAACTCATATTGAGCCCACCTCAATACCAAGTACATTCTCAAAATTAAAATGTAGCGCTTACAGTATTTTATTAGTATAAAATCTTCTTATTTTATCCCAACACTTAAAATTTCGGAAATACTCCCGAAAAAGTACACATAAGCAATAAATTAAAAACTTTAGTACAATTTATACATTTCACTCCATGTGGTCATAAAATAATACATAAACAGTTTAAAGAAAAAAAGCATGAAACATAATCATAAAACACCACTAGAGTTGCTGCACTTAAAAAACAGTTCTAATATTCTGATTGGATTTTAATCTGATCCAATAGCCCTATGTATTTCGTAAGGGACACTTAGTACAGGAATTCCCATGTATCTCAAGGTCCCCCAGCTTTTTTTGGAATCCTTGTTCTAACATGGGCGTCGACGCGTTTCGGTGGCTTAGACCAATAGATATGGGGCCACCTTCTTCAGGACAGTATGTCTTATGGGGTCACTTCTTTCATTTGATAGAGTTACTTCTTAAAGGTATCTGGTGGTTTCGTTTAAAGAGTACAGTCCTACTGTAATCTTGTAGGTAAGTAGATACTCCCAGTTTAAAATGTACATTTCTTTTTGTAAAGCAATAGTGTATATATTCTTCCTTCGCTTTTCCTTCTTTAAAGGAGGAAGCTATTTACTGCAAATTCATACCATGATGATGTATGAAATCCACATAGATACATGTCTTTTCTTAGATGTGTAGACTCCTGTATATGATATTATGAGGCGGGAAATCCCCCTGTTGTCTCTATCGGGTTGACTCTTAAATTGTCTTTTCCCCGATCACTCGAAAGTCTCTAATCTGTGTGTCATGGACCGCCTCGCTCCGCTCCTCGTTTTGATAGTATAGAGTGCAAACCTAGCTATTGAGTCACCAAAGAATTGTACAAATGAGACGGTGTGATGACCGAGTCCAAGGATGAGAACACTTCAAAATTACAATAGTGGTGAAAGGGAGCTCGAGGGACCTCTGCAGAATGACTGGTCGGGGGCTGCTTAGGGCCAGGGTTAAGTTTCTTCTGATACTTATTTAGACAGTCGGTGTTTCAGATTAAACCCTATAGTTGCCTTTTTACCCTACAACTCTCACTTACCAACAGTCCCAGCAGTGAATTACCTCACCATAGGCCAAAGGCCCACCTTTGACCCCTTTCATGGGGTTTTGACCATTGATTTATCTCAGAATCCCTCTGCTAAACTGAGAATTTGTTCCCCACATACAAAGCCTTAAATTGTACTTCTTCCCTGACCAAACATCTAAATGTCTGTTCATAGTCTAACAGCATGGAGGAGTGATCTAGTTGCAGTGGGTGCTAACCAATTACCCAATTCAGATAATTTTTTAGTTCAATTCAATAGAATGTAATTCAGTTCAATTCAGAGAGATGTGTTAAAATGTCTTTAAGTCCGAAAATGTGTGATATGCAAATCACTAAGGACGCGCTCATTCAACGTGAAACCTAGGGTTTCTTAACTCATTTCAACATGATTTGATGATCTTGCTTCAATGAAAACCATTCATCAGTATCTTGAATTCATCATATATTTTATTTCATTTCCACATATTTTTCCATGTTATTATTTTAGAACTTCATTTCAAAAATATATAATTTCAAAGCATTATGTCATGCCCAATGCATTTCGGGTTAAGAGCGTAACCCTTCTTCAGGGGCCTGTGAACAATGAAAACATACAGGACCTTAGCAGTCAGCAAACGAACCATGGATAGTTTATAAACACATTCAACTTGATTAGGTACCATATTACTTTCATATATTCATGTGTTTCATATATTTCATATATTATACCAACACGAGTTGTGATTCATCAAAATTAAAAAATACATAAGCAAAAAACGGCAATTCATTGCGAAATACGTACTACACATGAGGCATAAAATATAATCACTGGTTTTAGAAAACGAAAGTAGATTGCATGCAGTGCAATGATATAAACATGTCTAATGCAATGAAAACCACGAGTAGAGTAACGTTTCGGCAAATGGGAAATGGAAAATTGGGGGAATTAACTTACTGAGTGAGTAACACTTGGGGTTCTCGGCGTCTCGTACACGGAACCGGGTCTGTGTCGAGCGGGACCTGTCTGCGGGGGTAATGTTACCAGGTGAACAGGTCACGTGGTTTCCGGTTTACGATAAGTGTAAAGGATCGAAACCGCATAGATCTATATTAAAAAATATGTGTATAAAACCAAAGTGGGTAGAAGTGAACATACATAGAATGCAAAAATAAAAGCATGGACGTAAACGGTTATTGTAACCTGCCGAATCAAATGACGCTTTCTAATAGGTCAATGAACTCTATCACGTGATGTGAATAAGGCAGTAAACAAACGGCAAAGTATGATAAAAAGGCTAGGGCGAATAAAGTTATCTGAATAAAAAAGAGGTTAGAGAAGTCTATAGCAATAATAAACAAATGATAAAGAGACAGGATGATAAAAAATGAATCGAGAGTATGGGATCAACGGAATGAACGCCCCCAGAGGGGGAAGTCAAAACAGCAGAAATGCAATATACAATGATAATACGTGAGACATCTTTCATTACATTAAACATCAGAATTAATTGCACAGTTATGATTAAATCGTATGATGAACAGTAGTATAAGTCTTACACCAGTGGTGTGGGGAATGGAAAGGACCTCAGAGTTCCAAGTTGTGGCTACATTTTACAGAAAACATTAGAATTCAATTCTGTCATTTATCCCTGACGATTGCAGGGAGTTGAGTTTTTTTATCCAGAAAAATTCAGCTTGTAAGCGCTGTTTGACAGGGTCCATGTCACAATGCTGTGGTAATATCTCCAGTATGGTAAATCTGAGTTGAGCGATTTGGTGGTGGTTTTCAAGCCAGTGGGTGGCCACGGCTGATTTAGTGTTTTTCATGCGAATGTTACTTTTGTGCTCTGATATTCTTACTTTTATCTTTCTCTCTGTTTGGCCTACATATATTTTGCCACAAGGGCATTTGATTACATAAATTACATTTTTAGAGTCACAGGTACCATTGTATTGTAGGTTTATTTGATGGCCTTTTGTCGGGTGCATGAATGTATTTTCTGTTATGACATTGCTACAATGTACGCAATTCAAGCATTTGGACATGCTTTTATATACGCTCTTAACCCGAAATGCATTGGGCATGACGTAATGCTTTGAAATTATATATTTTTGAAATGAAGTTCTAAAATAATGACATGGAAAAATATGTGGAAATGAAATAAAATATATGATGAATTCAAGATACTGATGAATGGTTTTCATTGAAGCAAGATCATCAAATCATGTTGAAATGAGTTAAGAAACCCTAGGTTTCACGTTGAATGAGCGCGTCCTTAGTGATTTGCATATCACACATTTTCGGATTACGTAAGGCATTGCTAGGCACAGTGTGACAAGGTCAGCGCCGACACCAACCAACCTGAAGAATAATTGTGTATCAGCGAGTGCACGGAGATAACAGTTTTTGTAAAATGTCTTTAAGTACCACAGAGGGAGAGAGGAAAGAGAGAGAAATTGTTGGGTGCCTACTGCTAGGTGTATTTTTTAAATGTAAGTGCTTCCACCCATCAAGGTTCTGCGACAACCAATCCCCTGCCTCCACATGTGAAGTATGATTTACCTCTGTGAGTTTGAAGGTGATCATTGAGACCGCTTCAAAGACAGCGTCAGTGGGTCCAGTGATGGTGGTGATCCTGGAAGGAGAGGGACCCTCAGAGATGGAGACCCGTGCACTGCTCTGAAACAAACAAGGGCAAGTTGAAGAGGTGCAGTGACAGCCTTAGCAACAGTTCCTGCATCTCAATCCGCAAGAGAGGAATTGTAGGAGAATGAGTTCAAACACCTAATACTATCAGGCATTATTTTGTTCCACCCCTCGCCTTGCTTCTCTTCCCACTGAAATTTCAAAGATTATCACCTTCATTGTGGAGAAGTGTGGCTCAGGGGTTAGAGGCGGCAGACCCGGAAGCTGAGATCGGCCCTGGACCAGGGTTCAATTCCCCGCCTCGGCGGGTCTTGGGCTCTAAATTCCATGGGCTCGATAATTCTCGCTCCGGAGCCTTCTCGACTCACGGGTTCACACTCTGCGACTCTGGGCAATAGCTTGCTTAATCTCCACAAAGGCCCCTCGCGGCGGGATGCCTGGCTTTCACCTTGTGGTTACCCTGCTGGGGTTATCTCACAGGGGAATACCAGGACGGGTTCCCTAAGCAAGCGCCGGGAAACCCACTGCGGGTAGCTGTGCGCTATATAAGCTCAAATACATTTACATTTACATATAAGAAAACGCACTCCAAGATAAAAAATGTTTTTTTTTTAACTCACTGCCCCCTTGAAACGATTTCAGAAAAAACTCTACCTATCTCTACCAGAAATGTACGCAAGCTAGAAGTACATGTTGCACATTGCTGTCAAATGTGTTAATTTGATAATGTCTTCATTGTTCATGATTAAAATTACTTACACATTTTTTTAAGGCTTCTAGAATTCATTTCTCGTTTGTTCTGATGGTGATGTTATCTTCATAGCTTCTACACCCAACTCAGCAATGGCTGATTATTGCACTTGGATCACTCAATCACACCTTCAGCACAATTGGTTGAAGAAGTAACAACCATAAGACAAAGCCTTTCATGCTACTAAAATTGAAAATGATCCGACTTCTAACAAGAAATGATTTTACGTTCCTTATAAATGCAAATTGCTACCACAATAAAACCCTTGAATACCTTATTTATAGGAAGATACCAGCATGTTAAAAACATTCTTAATACTGAAGTATTCAACACCTGAAAGAGTGTCTCACCAGTTTGAAAGTGATGAGACACTCATTCCCCCTCATTGACCAGCTGACATTTAACAGCACGCGAAGCATTCAGCTTAACTTATAACCCACTGTGAACTCGACAGTTCCTACCATCAACACCATGAAATTCACCTGCTTCACCTTTTCAAATCATTATAGACTGCCCTTGCTTTGAAGCTCCTTCAATGGTAACCATCATCAGTTGCATATACCTATAGTGAATTTCTGGCTGCCTAGGACATTCTTGGCACATACTACTGCGGAAAAAGCTAACCATTTATGCTAATGATTCTTACATTTATCATGCAATACCAAAATGAAATTTCTAGGTGAAAGTCGTTGCCTCTTTAATACTGTTGCATATATATCCTAGTTGCCTTCACAGTCACCAGAGACAATTCACAAAAATGAAATCAGATAGAAATTTCAAACATCTAAGACCAAAGAGCCAAAATGTGAGATCACCGAAAATGACAAAGAGCGTACAATCGTCAGTCTTATTGCTGACTATGACACCATGACACCACTAAAGTAGCTGACTCTGCTTCAAGGTTAGGTGAAAACTCTCCACGACAATGATAGGACCCCTAACATGGAAGCAAAAATAACCCAGATGAGAAGTGGTGGCAAAATGTACATTCAATACTTCCAAAAAGATGTTGCTCTCTAGAGGATAATGATGAGCAACTTCGACCAAGGTTAGTATCGCAGGCAGATGGGAAATGGTAAGGAAGGAGAAAAAGAGTTAAAGACAGCCATAGAGAGGGACCCAGAGAGACAAGGTTACTTTGGAGCTTGCAGCTGACCTCTGGTGTGACTCACAGGTCACCTGTTTGAAAACTGCCAGGAGGAAATAACAGCATAAGGAAATCTGGGTAAATCAATAGACCCTTGTAGGCTTGAGCGATGAACAATCTAAGGTAAAAACTGTCTACAAGGGATTTAATTTATGCTCAAAGTTTGTGATTATTTCTTGGTATAGATCAGAATGTTTGTCATAAGATCAAACAAAAAAGTGTCCGTAGGACTACAGCAGTGAAACAAAAGATTAGAAGAATAAACACACAGAAAATCCTATTTATAGGAAAATTATATTCTGTATTTAGTCTGTCAGAAATTAATTCAAGGGGATACATTAAGTAAAAACATAAGCAACAGATGTCATGAAACGATGTGTAAATTAATTAAACAAATCAGGTCATAACAAACATCAGCTCCAAGACTTAGAAAAGAGCAACTTGTAACAAGAATTGACAAATGTCACTCTTAAGAACACAAATTCCTTGGGAGGTGATGTGAAGGTCGACGTTTCGGTCTTTGAAGCAGTAGTCTATTAGACCATCATCAGGACAGGTAGAGATTGCAGAGGAACCCCCTGTGTAAATACAATATAACTAAATTAGTGATTTATTCAGTTTCAAAACTACAAGTGATGACGCTTAAAATGTCATCACGTGTAGTTTTGAAACTTACAAGTTGTTCTTTTCTAAGTCTTGGAGCTGATGTTTGTTATGACCTGATTTGTTTAATTAATTTACACATCTTTTCATGACATCTGTTGCTTATGTTTTTACTTAATGTATTGCCTTGAATTCATTTCTGACAGACTAAATACAGAATATATTTTCATGTAAATAGGATTTTTCGTGTGCTTATTCATCTAATCTTTTGATTCACTGCTGTAGTCCTACGGACACTTTTTTGTTTGATCTTATGACAAACATTCTGATCTATATCAAGAAATAATCATAATCTTTGAGCATAAATTAAATCCCTTGTAGACAATTTTTACCTTAGGAGGAAATAACAGCCTTTTTTCTGTCCAAGGTTGATACATTTAGTCCCATTAAATTAGGTAATAATGGAACCTGTTCTTTTATAACACTTACAAACAGCAAAAACTGTGATACTAATGACGAGCCAAATAAAACTAAGGCCATGATCTAGATCTTGGCGGACAGGTTACTCCATCACAACGGTGACCGGTCTCCCCTCCGCCGAAATATATATCCCAAAAGGATATAATGGGGTGTTATATTTTGACAGACAGGATATTTGTCACCATTGTTAGGGAGCAACCCGTCCGCCAAGATCTAAATCAGGCCCTAAGTTTCAATAGTATTATATGGAAAGAAGAGTCTAAGAAATGGAAAAAGGTTTGAACAAAAGAATGAAGGAAATAGGTGGATAAAGAGAAGGTGGTGATCACAAAAGTGATACAGATAGAAATAAATGTAAGGAAGAGAAACGCGAAAGGGAGAGGCATGAAAGAGTTATGAAGCAGCCAGAACAGGCAAGGAGGAGGAGAGAGAAGCATAGCCACACAAATTCTTACTTGTTCCCGGATTCCTTTGATCGTTTCTCCTTTCTGAAAGAATTAAAAGGAAAAGGAAATTGATCAAACAGTGATGAGGCCAACAATCTAAAAATGTTACTTGAGAGAAAATACATTACCTTTCCAATGATGCTCCCTACTTCCTGCAAAGAGACAGAAAGATAGAAATCAGACATAGAAAAATAAGTGTTCTTGGCTCTTCCGGGGGCAGGGGAGGGAAACCGACATGAACTTACAAGTGAGAAGGGGAGCAGATTATTGCTGATGTAAATGTCTGCCTTGAACAATACTGATCTGCCAGAGTCCTTAATGCCACCATTGAAAAGGGAAGCTGAAGAGAAGGGGGGAGTGATTTATTTCAGTGATTTGTTTATGTCCCTCGCTGGCCAACTATTGGTTTTCTAGTTCATTTGATGTCAGGTGGTTTATTAATGCTGATATGTACACATTGTTGCTATTCTTTTAAAACTCAATAAAAAAACTAAAAACATCTATTTTTAAACATCACTGACCCATAAGGGAAAGAGTTCCGTCGCCATGCTGGTTATATGCCCTGGATCTCTGAAGGAGCCACCTACAGGATTGAGGACGACATTAATTGCCATTGCCCTTTCTCACCTTGTGGTTGCATACAGCATTGAAGGTAACATTGAGTCACTGGGACTTTCAATCTTCTACTTAGTACTGGTGGAATTATATCCCCGTCACCATGCTGTGCTTATTTTGTTTAAAAAAAATAAGTGCCATGACCATCGTCAAGGGGCCACTGCAGCTTGGGCCACCCATTGTTCGAGCCTACACTGGCAATGACAGTAAAACACAACAGCTAACCAACAGACTCTACAAGTGAGACAATTCAGACTATTCCAGGCCCCCAAAGTTATAAGAATGGCTTGGGCGGTAGGTATTAGTCATTTTAAATGCATACTGAATGAATATACAACTGTTGTTGTGTTCCCCTCTAAATTAGATAGACAGTACCACAATATGGCAGACTGTCATAGTGCCGGTGTTGACAATTAAGTGCCTGTGCCGAGCACCGGAAACCAACCGCTCAAATTAAGCATGGGGTAGTAGGCTTATTTTCAAAGGTGTCAGCCCTAAGGCCCTCATTATGAGTGGACTGTTAACAGGTTTCACCTGACATGGACAGCTACTGGGCCCATTACAATTACAAATTTAGTAGAAACACTGCTACTCAGTGGTATTACACCTGGATTTTTCATCTGCTTCAAGCAGGCAAAATCTCTGGGTGCAATAATGCGAAAAACATGTGAAAATCAGTACAGACAATCCTATTTCCAGAAAGTAAGTCCTGTTTCCCAAAAAATCATACTCATCATTATCCCTCTCACCCTTAAAAACTATCGGACTGGATAGGAATAACAGGAATTTTTATTGGTCATTCCTAATGACGTCTTCAGTGTAAAACGACTTTTCAGTTAGTGGCCTCACTCTACTTTGCAGATTGATAACTTGTAAAGGGCAGAGTAGACTGTACTGTAATATCCATTCGATACATGGTCTCTCTTTGGATAGTCAACTTTAGAAGTGGCCACATGGTTTTGCCACCTCCTCGTTCAATCCCTAGTCCACTTCTTGAAGGAGTACCTGACCCTGAGAGCCTTCCAAGTTCATTCAGTCTTCAGTCTAAGAATTGTTTCCCAAACTATGAGTCAGGACTCACTGACGGAACTTACTCGTGAGACTCAAGCTCATTTTTGATGGGCAGTGGAAATTCTGGTTTATATGTAAGTAATATTTAAAATGATTAGCACTGCTGTGCACCAGTGCACAGATACAGAACAATGCCCCAAAATTAAGTTTTAAAGCAAACCCTTGCAATTCATCCCATGGAAGACTCCAGGAGAAACTTCTAGTATTTGTTGCTGTTGGTTTTTCTTTATTTCTGTAAGCCATTTTTTCACAGAATGTGCTAACTATACGCAATCATACACAACCATGCCACTTGTTTATGATCTTCACTCATAGACTGGAAAATATGGATGTGATCTAATGGCCACAGCTGTCGACTTTGGATCTGATGAATAAGGTTTAAGTCCTGGTGTTGGCTCAATGGCCTTTCATTCTGGGCAAATAACTTAATATTGTATATATATATACATATACATATATATATATATACATATATATATATATATATATATATATATATATATATATATATATATATATATATATATATATATATATATATATATATATTCACTGGAAAAAACAAAGGTTAAAGGAATGTTACAGTGAAAATGTCAGTTAGAACATATCGTTTTAAATTAACCAAACCACTGAAATTCAGAGGTTAAAGTTATGTCAAGTAACTATAACTTTTACCCTAAAGTAACTATAACTCATCCCTCGCCATGCACTGCTTATGACCTCAAATATTACATCACTCTTGACATGTTCTATGAATTCATTGATAACACCACTGCAACATCTGATATGAGTTCATTGATGACAACACTGTGCATAGCGGGCAAGTTATAGTTAGTTTAGGGAACGAGTTATAGTTATGGCCCACACACTGACCTATCAGACCAGTCTGTCGGGCACTGCCTGATTGCCCTATCGACCAGTCCGACAGTGGGGGGGTTCTCAAATTTGCTAAAATCAGTGGCATCGACATCCACGATTTTTCACAAGTTTTGTGATTTTAATGAACAGATGCTAGAGGCCAGCACTTTACTCTGAAAAGTGTTACATCTCCAGACTCCAGTGCAGTTCACCATCTGCCACTTGAATGGGCAGAACAATATCTTCGCCACAGTCCATTTTTGACGGGCATGGTCACGCTTGTGACGTTTACAAACAGTTGCTGCTATTACATTAACCCCTTAAGCGCTGCGCCCGTCCAGATGCCGACGGCACCACTACCTCGGGAGTGCTGCCATCGGCCGTTGGACGTTCCAACTGCACCTGCGCAATGGAACGTTCAGCACTGGAGCTGGACGTTCCAAAGCAGCTAAGGTGTTAAAAAATCATCCCTTGAAGCTAAGTGGGTTGTGAAAGTTTTATATTTTAAGAATTGGGTTTTGATACTAGAATGTTTGGGAAGCACTGGTCTGAGGGCACACTCTCTGAAGATCTCTCTGACAATGGGAAATTATTCTCTAAACCTCACTTTCTTCCATTTGTGCATCTTCACATGGTGCTTATTTAATATATTATTTCGTATTACAAGAAGAAGTAAAGGGGGGTTGTGGTTGGTCTAGACCCGTAAATAAGGTGGTAAAACAACAACAAAACTATTTTGTAGACGGTGCAACTACGCCATCTACTAAAAAGAAGCTAAATCAATTTCAGGGTAAACTAAAGAGGTTATTTACTGTTTGGTGGGAAGCTTCCAGCCGAGGTGGAGGAGACCATAACCTGCCAGTTATAGAGAGCCAGACACATTTAGAGATGGACCACTGGAGGAGATCTCTGTGCCTTCTGAGGAGCTGCCACTCTAGCATGTACGTTTGATGAGTGGCCACCATTCTTCATGCGGCAGATGATCCGACAAAGAGGGTTTGGATTTTGAAAAACAATAAACTCATGGCCCTGACACCTTGGCAGTTTCCTCCCAGGGTGTGGGGCCAAGTGTATTTTTTCTGGGGGCCTCAAGCAAGAATAAAGTATATCAGAACCTCCATCCTAAACAGGGTGGAGCGTCTGAGGTACCTAAATCTATGGCCTGGTGTCTGTGGGGCCCTCGGTCTAAGGTTTCCACCACACATCCAGAGGAGCAACTGTTGGTAAAAATAGGAGTGTTCTGGGGGGCGTGGCTTGCGCCCGGCGTGAATGGCTGCTCGTCCGTAGCTCTCTGGAGATAGCGGGAGCGGACACGGACCAACGATGCCTTCTCTCCCTGCGAAATGACTGCAAACTGCAGAATTATCAGTCAGAAACTGTGAAGCACACTTTCCCAGCCTATGTGGCTGAAGGTATTTAGCCGTTTCTGAGTTTCTCTCATCCTACCGCGGCTCCGACTTTCTTTCCGCCGCCATTTTGGGACTCTCAGTACGGCGCTTTTCGTGCCACTCTTCACAGCGACGCAACTGCTCTCCTCTCAGCCCAGCTGGCTTCCTGCCTGAACTCAATTTTTTCTTTGCTGCGCTGTTGTGGGCCCCTCTGAGGATACCTTCCACACAGAATGTTCGACTTCTGATGATGTTTCTACAGCTTTCTTAACCCCAGGCCTCCATTTTGAGATGCTGCTTTCACTCTCCTCATGGTCAGCATGTTTCTTTCCATAATTACACGCATATACTGCTTTCATTGTATATATTGCCTGTAAGTGGATTTTCATGCTTCTTTGGCTGCTGTATTTCAAAGGAACTGTTTTGCTGATTTGAAGTGAAGATTTTTATCGCAGCACCGATAACTTCTCTCAAGACTAGGTTTCTTCATGTTTTCATTCAGAAACCTTTCTGTTGCTGTCAGAAGTGATTTTTTTCTACACCTTGATGTTTCCTGCACTTCTATCTTCAAGTCGGATGTGCCATTATCACCTAAATGTGACTTTCTAGGCTGGCCTATACTTCCTGACAGGATTTGGAGCTATTGCCTTTGCCCTGTATCTTTTGGTGTTGGTATATTTATATTTTCTATTATTGACTTGCAGATGGTTGCCTGCTTTTCCGTTCACTCCTTGTAAGGAGCCTAATTTCATTGCTGCTCTGGTACTTTCTTTTCTGCTCTATTTTTACTCAGCTGATACCCTCTACACAGCACTGCTTCTTATTATTCCCCTATATTGGGTCTTACTTATGGGTAAATTGCTCAAGGAATCTTCTCTTGCTAAAACCACTGCCCGTAAGTTCCTGATCCACACAAGCTCAGGATATCAGTGTTTATCCATGGCTGAGTCAAATTCCTCCTCTTCTCCATCTGCTTCTCCTACGAAGACCTCTTCACCAGCAAATACGCCCACTACTCTTAGTGGTAAAGCTTCCTCCAAGAGACTAAAGAAGGACCCACCTTCCCCTCCTACATCAACCTCTTCAGTCACCATGGATTTGCTCCTTGAGGAAATCAGGGCTCTACCCCTCTTTGTTGAAGAAACTACTGCTACTCTCCAGGAAACCACTTCTACTCTTCAAGAACTCTCTAACAAATGGTTGACTGTGGAAGGTCGCGTCACAACATTGGAACAACATGTGGACTCCTTAAATGCCTCCGCCTCCAAGGTGGACTCCCTCTGCTCTCAAGTCTCCAGCCTCCACAAGCAAATTGAAAATTTGGAAAATAGAAATCGTCGTAACAACCTTCGTATTTATGGCCTGGTGGAAAATTCAGAGGGATCGGATCCAATTTCTTTCCTTAAGTCCTTCTTGCCTAAACATTTGAAGCTTCCAGAAGGTCCTCCGCTGAACAACCAGAGAGCACATCGACTGGGTTCTTTGCCACATCATGCATCTGCTCCTTCAATGAGTAAACCTAGAGGGATGATTCTTTACTTCCTCGAATACACAGACTTATTAAAAGTCCTGGCAGCCGCTAGGGCTTTGAAGAAAATTACTTGGTCTGGAAATACCTTATTTTTTGTTCAAGACTATGCTAAATCAACTGTTGATCGTCGTACGGAATTTTTGGCATTGAGACCCCAGTTAGGCTCCATCTGTGCCAGATATGGCCTCTATCACCCATGCCTCTTTCGCGTTACTGTCAACAACAAGACTACTTCTTATGAAGATCCAATGAAACTCAAGAGCTTTCTTTACTCCTTCAATGCTGACTCCATGGATACTGCTTCTTCATCTGCTGCTCCATAGTATACCTTAGCATATGTTACACTTTCTTCATCTGCATATGTCTTCTTCGCTCTGTTTCTAGGATATGCTCTTTCATTTCTTCCTTGTCTCTTTATTGTTCTTACAGTTTTAATCTTCTTAGCTCTCTCTTCCTCTTCTCTTTTCTATTTCTTCATCTCCTCTCACTGAGCTTTTCCTTCTCTCTTTGCTCTCCAATTGTACTTTTTATAGTTACTTGTTTTCTTTCATATAATTAACATGTTCCTTCTTTTCACAGGTTGTCTACCCATTACTCCTTCCTCTCCTATGTTCGTTCGTGGCTCGTTGGTGCTGTTTCCCTCCTCCGTGAGTTCGGATATGCGTCATTCCCTCATATGGCCTCCCACCCTCCCTCCATCCGTTTGATCTACAGTTTATGTAAGTTTTTACTTCTTTCTTTGTCTGTCTTTTTTGTTTATATCTTCCTATTCTTCAATGGTCCTTCCTCTCTTCTTTTTTCTCTTCTTGCCCTTCCTACACTTTTCTCCTTACTCTCTCTCTCTTTTTTCTTTCCTTCTTCCTCTACTTTTTTTGCTTTATTATTTCACTATTTCTTACCTGATCAGTTATCTGTTTCCATGGACGTTCTGTTGTATTGTATGCTTTATGTGTTATCATATTGTTTTATCTTGTTACATTCAGAGTTACCTCGTGGAATGTTAAAGGATTAAATAATCCTATTAAAAGACAGCGAGTGTTATCTCACCTGTCCAAACTAAAGACAGATATTGCTATGTTACAAGAGTCTCATCTTTCTGATGTTAAAGCTTCTAAATTGACGAGACTCTGGGTTGGTAATGTTTTCTTTTCACCAGCTTTAAGCAAAAAGAATGGGGTGGTTATCTTAGTTCATAAAAAATTCACAGTTTCTGTTATCCATCAAGAATCAGACTCTGATGGTCGTTGGGTACTTATAAAATTACTAATTGACAATGTACCTTTGGTTATTTTTAATGTTTATGCTCCTGTAACTGTTGATAATACTTTTTGGCCATTTATTTCTGATAAGTTGGTTTCCCTTGATGATGATTATATTATTTTCGGTGGTGATTGTAATCAAGTCCATGATCCCATTCTTGATAGAAATTCTCCTGTTAAATTTGTTAATTCTAAAATGCATAATCAATTTACCTCGGCCACCCGTCGTAAACCCTTGGTTGATATATGGAGACTCTGTCATCCTGATCTCCAAGAATTTAGTTACTTTTCCCCTCCCCACAAGACACAATCCCGCATTGATTATCTTTTTCTCAGTAAATCTTTAACACAGTGTACACTTGCTTCAGAAATAGGCTCTATTCTTATCTCTGACCATGCCCCAGTTTTTGTTGACTTTGATTTGGTCCCTTTCTCTCCTCCCTCTGGCAGATGGCGTTTTAATAATTCCCTTCTTGCAGACCCTAAATTCTCTGGTTAATTCAGTTCTTTTATTGCTGACTTTTTTGCTATCAATTCCACCCCAGACTCTTCTCCAACCATGATTTGGGACTCTTTTAAAGCTACCGCTAGAGGTTTTATCATTAATTACGTCTCCCAGAAGAAAAAGAAATTCGAGAAACAGTCTTCCCAACTTTTGACTCAAATTAAACAATTGGAACATACCTATTTTCACTCCTACTCGGATGCCTCCTTAAAAGACCTCATTACTGCTAAAGTTGCCTTCAATAAAATATCTACTGACGCCGCTGCTTCTTATCTTTAAAGAAGTAGTGCTCGATATTATGGAGGTCAGAATAAAATGGGTACGCTTTTAGCTAACTATTTGAAAATTCGCCGCGATAGAACTCGGATCATAATTGATTCTTCTGGTATCTCCCACTTTAAGGATGATGACATCTTGCAGGAGTTTGTCTCTTTCTACAAAGATCTCTATACCCCTGAGTCCTCCCCGCTTCCTTCTGATTTATCCTCTTACTTTTATTCCATCCCTCCTCCGTCTTCTTCCCATGTTGATTTTGCTTCACTTGAAGCTGATATATCCCTCCAAGAAATATCCCATGCAGTATCAGTTTTAAAACGTGGTAAGGCCCCTGGCCCTGATGGCTTCTCTATTGAATTCTATGATCATTTTTCGAAACTTCTTCTTCCCCACATGCTCGCTTTATTTAACTCTTTTATTGCAAATGGTTCTTCCCAAGGTACCTTCCAGGACGCTATGATCTGCCTCATCCCCAAAGACAATGAGTAAATACCTTATATAGACAAGGTTATGTCTCACTATGAGATCGAATGCTAGCAGAAAGGGAAGGACTGCCGCGAATTAGATGATGGTCTGATATTGTCGACTTTCCTTTTGTAACTAAACTGTATACCAATTGCTACCTCTTGTCAAAACTAATTCATACAACTATCTCACATCCTGAAACGATATAACCGCTACCTCATAGGTATGACAAAAAGGACAAATGACATAACCTCATGTTGTAAAGTTAACTCGTATTATCATCGACGAACCTGAGTGGAATGTAGTTACTTAAGCACTCACTATAGCCATATAATTATCTACCTCATATCTATTTGTTTGCTTAATGGTTATCTTCTTGTTAATATTTAAACTACTTGTATGTGAAGCGCTCTGATACCCACGGGTCTTGTTCGCGCTATATAAAACTTTAAATAAATAAAATAAATAAAAACAACAAAGATCCTTCTTTTTGTAAAAATTACCACCCCATTTCCATTGTTAATACGGATTATAAGATTTTTGCTAAATTACTTGCCCTGCGTATTGATCCCATTTTACCCGAACTTATAGGTCCTGAACAATCAGGTTTTGTGAAGGGACGTTTGTCTTCTGATAATTCCAGAGTTTTCTTTAATGTCCTTAGTAAAGCTTCTTCCCTATCCTACCCACTTGCGGCCATCACATTAGATGCCGAAAAGGCCTTTGACAGGATCAGTTGGGATTTTATGTTTCGTGCCCTCACTTGGATTGGCTTCTCACCTAAATTAATCTCCCTCATCTCCCTTTTGTACTCCGGCCCTAGAGCTTCTATTTTTGCTAATGGAAACATTTCTGATTATTTCTCCCTCTCCAGAGGTGTCTGACAAGGTTGTCCCTTATCTCCCTTATTGTTTATTGTAGCATTGGAACCTTTTCTTACCAAGCTCCGACTAGATGCCCAAATTACTGGTTTTAATCCTGGTCCCAATCAAGTTAAATTGTCGGTTTATGCAGACGATATTCTTTTCTATTGCTCTAACCCTGAGTCCACTCTTCCCGCCTTCTCACTCCAAGTTGACGCCTTCTCACAGGTTTCGGGATATCGTCTCAACCGTGACAAATGTGAAGTTTTACCCCTTAATGTTTTGTGTCAACGTCATTATTTTGATCATACTGGTTTCTCTTGGCAGTCGACTAAAGGTAAATATTTAGGATTATGGTTTTCCCCTTCCATATCAGATACTTTGAAGGCTAATTTTGATTATATTGCAAAGAAATTGAGTGACTCTATTACTAGATGGCATCCCCTCTTTCTTTCATGGTGGGGTCGTTTAGACTCCATCAAAATGATGCTAGCTCCTATAGTTTTATATTTTTTATCCATGATTCCCGTTTGCATACCTTGTTACTATTTTAAACGGCTAGACTCACTATTGGTGAAATTTCTAAGGAAAAATAACCCCCTCAGATCGCCTTATCCTCACTTTAAAAAGATAAACAATCTGGAGGTCTTAAATTTCCAGATTTTAAGACATACCATTATTCTTTCATCCTTAAACAAGCCTCTTGCTGGCTTTCCACTGATACTCCCACCTACTCTCCTGTTTGGCTCACTCTGGAAGAATCTCTTATTTCACCGAGATTCTCGCCTTTTCTGCCAACGTTTCTCTCTTGAAATCCCCTGTCATTGCTCATACCCGTCATCTCTTAACCCCCCTTTTACCCTCTTCTTATCACTCTCTCACTTCTTTATCTCATCAGCCCATTTGGCATAATAAATTATTACGCATCAAGAATCGTTCCTTTTATTGGAAATCTTGGCAATCCAAGGGTCTCTCTTGGATCTCCCAACTTCTATCCCATAACGCTCCTCTCTCTTTTACAGACCTTCAAACTCAATTTTTTCTCCCTACTTCCTTTAGGAAACAATACGACCTTTTACTTCCTGCTCTTCTTCAGTATCTTCAATCTCTTCCTTCTTCCTCTGAGATACCCTCCTCTCATTCTACTATCCGCCCACTTCTGGATTCTTCCCCGCCCGCTTCTCTTTTATACAAATGTCTTATGACTCCGCCTCATCGACTCAAATCAAAGACTGAATTGGCCTGGGAACATGATTTGTCAATATCCTGGTTCATCTCTTTATGGAATAAACTGTGGTTAAAACTACACAAAACGTCCAGAGCTGCTAATACCTCTCAGACTCTTTACTTTTTATATAATCGTTTCACTTTTCACACTTTCGCCTAAATTTGGTCCTGCTCCAGTCCACATGCAGATTTACTTTACATGTTGTTTCATTGCCCCAACATTGCTTCCTTTTGGAAACTGGTTTGGTCTCGTTTATATAAGATTTTTGATTTTTCACTTCCTTTCTCGCCTCCCAATGTCCTTTTGGGTTCCCTAACCCCTGATTTACCACTCTCCCCTTCTCACTTTAAGTTGCTTGATCTGTTTTTAGCCGTTGCATTTCATCTCATTACCTCCAATTGGAAAGATTCCACTAAAGTTAGTTATACTGCTTGGTGGTATGCTATTTGTTTCCATCATAGACTTGATACCAACTTTGTTACCCCCGTTTCGTTGACTATTAAACGAGATATGTTATGGATACCTCTCACTATCTACCTTTCCAAAACCTCTCCCTCTCCTCAAATTGTTCTGGTTAATTACCAAAATCCATCTGATGATGTTCACAAACCACCATGATTTTGCTTATTTCTCTTTTTACTTTGATTTACAAATTTCTGTACGTATTCATTGCTTGCTGTCTATCACACATTGTTTTTATTTACATTCATTATTTGCATACAATGCTATGTTTTATGAATTCTCATGCTCCATTTCCCCTTTTATTTTGCTACCTTTTCCCTTCCTTGTTATTTCTTTTTAACGATTTAGCTATAGGTGTTTATTGATTCCGTTTTGTTATACCTCTTTAAATTTCATTTGTATACCTCTTATGTCTCTTGTTGATTGACGGTATTACATTTTGTATCTCTGCTGTGTTTTTGGTTTTAATAAACTTGAACTTAAAAAAAAAAAATAGGAGGGTTCATTTGATTCTAAATAAAGAGGGCAACCTTTCCTTACAGTGTGCTGGGTTGGGTACTTTGCTACATCTGTGGTGGAGTGCCTTGCCCTGTTCACCAAACTCAAAAGAATTACCTACATTATTAATTTGGAACTAATGTATAAAGAAAGGATCCTGAAATTAAGTATTCCGATAGTATTCACCTGAAATAGATTTTATTAACGGTATACAACGTTTACCACGCATTTTTTACCACGCACTACACTTACAACGCAGGCATTACCACGCATACCATTACAACGCATTGCGCTGGGGGGCGCTCTAGGATAGGGAATAAGTTTAATTGTATATCCAACACCTTCCCTAGTATCCACGGGGACTGGAGTTGGAATATAAAATTATACTTACCACTATCCAGCACCTCAAAGCGCTATGCGTTGTAACGGTATGCGTTGTAAATACCGCGTTGTAATGGTATGCGTGGTAATAGTATGCGTGGTAACGTCATACATCCTTATTAACAGGTCTGAAAAAATCGTATGGAACCATCGAGGGCAGAGCTTGGTCATGAAATAATGAACCTCAGGTTTGGGCAAGAGATAAAGTGTGTGGGAGTCTGGATAATTTTTGTCTTATTTTTTCCAAATTGTCATGATTTGTTTTTCACTTTTCCCTAGATCCACAGGGCACAGGTGGAACACCTGACAGAAGGTCATAAAATGCAATCAGGGAATTAACTCAAAAAGTTCTGAAACATTATTGTAATGTTTGAAGGAAAGGCTGAGCAGGGTGCGAAAAAGGGCCTTATTTCAACCAGATAGGGAAACCGGCAGTCAAGTAGAGCTTGGTTGTCCTCATGCGCCAATACCTCTGCGTCTATATAAGAAATCACAATGATTTTCTACACAGTTGTCGGAGTTGTAGAACTTTGTCAATTTCACAAAAGGAGCATCTTTAAATCAGCACGCTTGTGTGTAAAACCTAATTGGTACATCTACTTTAGGTCGCTGCAATGGGAGGTGTCTGACTGGTGATTTCATTCTCACAAACAGTGATGGGAGCTGACCGACTGGGGCATTTATTCTAATGCACAGTGATGAAAGTTGCCCAACAGGTGAATTCATTTTTAGGTTGAGCCTGGGCAGCGCATGCACTGCTCTGCGAGGCATGCTGTATTCTGGTTTGGACTTGAAGCTCCGCCCACAATTTTCAATGGCTTGTGTCATTGTCCTTTATAAACTGGCTTTTAATTTGTCGATAGGCTTAGTAGTCCCTCATTAGTACTGCTTTGTCTCATATTGTAACCTCCCATAAAGACTAGCCCTCTTATCTGTGTTGTTACTCAGTAGGCTTTAATTACAGCCTCCAAGGACTATTTATTTCAATGGTTTTCACCTGCCTGCTCTTGCAGGCAAGACACGCTCTTGCCTAACGCTTTTTAGGTTTCGCCTGGGGCACGGAGCTTTAGCTCCGGCCCCAGGAGAAATCTAATGTCTCTACAGTGTACTGCTTAGTCCCGCCCTCTGTTCCACTGGCTAGCTCCATAAATGGAGGCTAGCCATTGGAACAGAGATCTGTCCGTCATGGCCGGACCAGATTTGTGGGCGTTCCTGCAATTTTTTCCCTCTCCGCCCCTCTGTGCTCGTCATCTCGGCGGTGGGCGTGTGTTTTTTTTTTTTTAATGTTTCTTTCTTCATTCCAGGCCGAACGCCGCTGGAAGAAGTCCAGGTGAGTGCCCGTTCCTGCCCCCCCTAGTTGCCGCTGTCCGTGTGCCGTTCCCGCCCCCCCTTCCCACTGTTCGTGTGCCGTTCCCGCCCCCCCTCCCGCTGTCCGTGTGCCGTCCCCGCCCCCTCCCGTTGACCGTGTGCCGTTCCTGCTCCCCTGTAGTCTTTGCCTCTGCAAACTGGAAAAAGCCACATAAGATCAGGAGTATCGTGTGAAGCTCAACAAAATGAATAGACTTGACACAAAAGCCAAAAAGGGTATTTTTATGACAGAAAAGAATGAAAGGGTTCGATTTCCCACTGACCTCACCAGGACAATGTTATTGTGAATGACAGAGCACACGACCTCCCCGTCACAATGGCCATCTTATTATCCTCTCCAAAGTATGTCCCTCTTTGCGCCAGTCACAAATGGTTTAAAACCTTCCACAAGCAGAGGGAGCCACCGTCTTCAGCAAGCCGCTCCCGGTGTGGACATGTAACGCGAGATGCGGCAGAACACACGCCTTGTCGCTGGTAATAATAAGGCTTGTACTACAAAAGGCCACAGGCGGCGGATCCGTGCAAGGGGCGCGCAGGTAGCTTCCTGCAAAGCCGCTCTCTGCCTCAGCGCCCCCTCCCCCTTCCTGAGGGAAGTCCCGGTGTCCCCCCTCTGCACTTCCTTCCCCAACTCTGCACTGCACCGAGGAGGAGGCAGCGAGAGAGGCACCAGCTCAGGAAAAGGCGGAGGCAGTGAGCGAGGAATCAGGCTCTGAGAGCGCAGAAAGGAGGAAAGCCCAGTGCTGGAGCGCCGTGTTCCGGCCGCGACGGAGCGGGTTTCTGCGGTGACAGCGCGGGGACAGGATTATTGAGACGCACGGGCCCGGGGGTGCCACCGCGGCGGGGATGGAGTGAGGAGCTGGAGAGGCAGCCGCAGGAGCAGGGGGCAGCCGCTGCTGGCATGGTGCTGGAGGCACCCAGCACTCCCCGCCGCCCTGCCACCAGCGGAGCCCAGAATGGAGATGAAGATGCCGCCCATCAGCAAGTAAGGCACGGGAGGCACTGCGGGGCGGTGCTGCCGCGCGTGCATCCATGATGTGTTTATTAACGTGTGTCTGAGTGCTCTGTCCATAGCGTCCATACACACGCCTGAAAATAGCGAGACTTGAGGACACAGCCCGGTTTCTAGGCGAGGGGTTGACATAATGCCTCAATGCCTCTTACATGCACCATGTGTCATTTGCTCACTCTCCTACCCCACATCAGACCACAACAAGCACACCCTGCAGTGCAGGAATGGTGTGTAGGCGGCGCAGCCCCTCTGATCTCCACATGTTCCTGCTCAGGGCGCCTCTGGTGCCGCTATATCTGAGGATGGATCACTCGGTCTACTGATTAAAGGTTCAGACCCCCCCCCTTAATTTGGCTCTAGTTGCGCCTCTGGGTGCACCCTCATTCATATTAATGGACAGTGGCCCATCTGCACCTGTTGAATAGTACTGGTACAGACCACTCCAAGTATCAAAGGCCTCGTGAGAAGCCCGGGTTGTAGGGTGCGAGGCCCGCATAGGGGCCCCTTGCCACGGTACACTTTAGCCAGTCATGACCCTTTCGTTAACAGATTGTTGCATTCTGGGACTTGCAGGCTTGCATGTAACATTGCATATTAGTTGAGCCTATTTTTTGCAAAGTGTTGTTGATGGGGGAAGCCATCAAAAAGTTTGAGTTCAAATATAATAGTAGGTCATGGGGAGGGCCACTGGAATTATGCGATGCTGTGTTTGCTGCTTCTGCTTTATTTAGCATAATTTTCCCTCATCTGGCGCATAATCTGTAGATAAATTGTTTCTAACTCAAAAGGATCAAAGCCTACTGAAAACTGTGGCTGTGTGTGTGTGTGTGTGTGGCTGTGTGTGGCTGTGTGTGTGTGTGGCTGTGTGTGTGTGTGGCTGTGTGTGGCTGTGTGTGTGTGTGGCTGTGTGTGTGTGTGTGGCGGGTGGGTGTGTGTGGCTCTGTGTGTGTGGCTCTCTGTATGTATGTATGTGTGTGTGTGTGTGTGTGGCTGTGGCTCTCTGTATGTATGTGTGTGGCTGTGTGTGTGGCTCTGTATGTGTGTGGCTCTCTGTATGTATGTGTGCGGCTGTGTGTGTCGCTCTCTGCATGTGTGTGTGTGGGAGAGACAGCAGTGTGAGAGCAACAGCAGTGTGAGAGACAGCAGTGTGAGTGTTCTAGGGAGAGCATGGTGTGTGGGAGAGCATGGTGTGTGATAGGCAGCAGTGTGTGAGAGACAGCAGTGTGAGAGACCTTTTAGTTATGTTTTGGTTTTTGAAACTTAAATAAAACGCATTGTTATCTGCAATATCATTAGCTCAAACTCACGTAAATACGCGACCTATTGCATTGCAAATGCTATAGGTCTCGCATTTGCGAGAGATTAAGCTATTAGCATTGTAAATGACAATGCCATTTATTTATTTATTTTCAAAACCAGCACATAAATAACAAGCATTTGCAATGCAATAGGTCTCGCAGCATTTAAGTTTGAGTTACTGGCATTGTAAATGACAATGCTTTTCAAAATTTTTGTTTTTTGGTGTCCATGTGTGCATGGCAGTGGTGGTGTCTGTGTGTGCATGGCAGTGGTGGTGTCTGTGTGTGCATGCCAGTGGTGGTGTCTGTGTGTGCATGGCAGTGGTGGTGTCCGTGTGTGTATGGGAGGGGTGGTGTCCGTGTGTGTATGGGAGGGGTGGTGTCTGTGTGTACATGGCAAAGGTGGTGTCCGTGTGTGTGTATGGCAATGGTGGTGTCCGTGCGTGCATGGCAGTGGTGGTTTCTCTGTGTGTATGGCAGTGGTGGTTTCCCTGTGTGTATGGCAGTGGTGGTGTCCGTGTGTGTATGGCAGTGGTGGTGTCTGTGTGTGTTTGGCAGTGGTGGTTTCCCTGTGTGTATGGCAGTGGTGGTGTCCCTGTGTGCATGGCAGTGATGGTGTCCGTGTGTGCATGGCAGTGATGGTGTCCGTGTGTGCATGGCAGTGATGGTGTCCGTGTGTGTATGGCAGTGGTTCTACGTATATAAGTGTGCTTGGCCTGTGGCCATAGATTAGACTAAGGGTGTGATCAGAGTGTGTGAGTCTTTTGTTTGAGGGGGCAAGTGTGCGTTTCTGTGAGTAGAAAGTGAAGTACGCAGTTGTATGTGTTTGTTAGTGTAAATGGGTGTAAATATTCCACGCACTTACATAGTGGCAATCCAGAACCCTCACACAACACAGCGGATGAGGGGAAAAATCTTGCAGATGCGCACCTGAACCAACAGAGATTACGTGGCCATATGTGAGGAAATGAGAATCGGTACCAATTTGTGTATCTTTGCTTCGGGAGGTTGGATATGTGGCGGTGTGTCCATAAGTCCCATGGAGAGACGGGAAAAAGAACGAGAGAGAGACCCAGCGAGCACAACCTGCAGCGTCGCGGACAGCCTGCCGGCTCCAGCTCTTTTCTGCCTCCGCCTCCCGCACTCCCAGTCAGCCTCTTTATCTTCAGATTTGGTCTGGAATCGTCGAAGTAACGTCACGTTGTGGAATTTAGGAAAGATCAAGTGTGCGTTGGGTAACCTGACAGTTTGAGTCTTCTATGGAACAGAGGTCCATTACAGCTGTTAAAAGCGCTAGCCATTGTTAATTGCTTGAGATGTAGTCAAGGGAGTATTATGTAAATTAATGGGTATTAATACACGTTATCGTGTGTATAGGAGGGCCATTACTACCTGCCCTTCCCTATATGCAGAAGAAGATCTCCACTGTCCACTTTTGTCTTTCACAGCACTCATAATGCAGGTGAATGGCAGACTGGATCATACTGCCAATGCTTTACCTATTGCACACAACTGCTCATTCATAGGCTTGTCCATCAGTGCAGAACTTGTCTGCTGCTCTGCTATGGAGGATGGTGGCAGTTATTCGTCGATGGGCAGAGATTTGACCTTATTATCAGTTTAACACATTAATAAGTAATTGTAAGATGACCGGTTACGTGAAGGGCCTTCTACTGCGCAGGAACAGGTGTTGGCACATTTTGTAACTTTTGATCTCTCGAAGTTAGAAATGCATTTTTTCGATAAAATCTGCAGGTTATGCAGTAGATGATGGATTCACTGGCAAATCCATAATTATGTGGGAAATGCAGTGGGCGCAGTATCATAATTCCAGTGGCCTTGATTATTCCATTTCACATTTAAATGGTCGCAGATATGTACGCTATGGTGTGCACAAAGCAACTTTGTGTGCAAATTGGACAACTCCACATTGCGCATGTTGCGGGTGGCGACACTTCCAGAAGCATAGACTCCCTGGGTATTAGCTGGTGCCGTGGTACGTGTGTTTAGAATGGAGTGGGCTTCAAAGCGATTGGTCAGCCAGCTCGAGAAACTCTAGCCACGTGTAATGTTCACCTATGTTCAATGTAATGGTGCATTTGGAAACATGACGTATACCACAACTCCTGTGCGATGCAGCGGGTTTATATCCATGTAATGCAAAGAAGCGGCTTGTTTGAGACCACACTTTGATTGGGTCCCACGCACTCCTGGTCATCAGGTACGTGTGATTACAGTGCTTGTAGATTATAGCACAGTGACTCGCATTATCGAATTATGATTGAGAAAGCATAGGCCTCTCTTGTTTGTATTAGTTTTGGTATGGCGTTTGTTTATCTCCATTTAGGGGGGAGGACAAAACAACAGAATATTCCCGTGTTGTTGCTGGTTGCAGATCAGCCCGCAGTGCACATTGAAGTAATCCTGGTGCTGGGTTATTCCAGTCGATGGTTTGCGACTTTCCGTGGGGCGGGACTTCCGGCTTCGGAAGCCCGCGCACGCGCCCACGGAGAGAAGCCGCGCCCACAGAGAGAAGCACTGCTGGTGGCGCGGGCAGAGCCCAGCGGTGGCGGCTGAAGTCCGGAGTGGCGGTAAGTGGGCAAGCGCTCGGTGCACTTGTGTGTGTGTGTGTGTGTGTGTGTGTGTTTGTGTATGTATGCGACGGCGGGGGTGGGTTCTCTGTATGTGTGGGTGCGTGCGTGCATGAGCGCTCGTGTGTGTGTGTCTGTCTCTGTTTCTGAGCATGCGTGTGTGGTGTTGCTGCTTCCCAGGAGACAGCAGCTGAGCGCGTGGCCAGCGGAAATCGCCTCCTTGAAGAGGCAATGCGCGTGGCCGAGGCTGTCTCCTGGGAAGCAGAGTCAGTGACAAAAGATCTCGGCGAGTACAGCGCTGACGCGCTGTATCGCTACGAGACCTAAAAATGTTGTCATTTACAACGCCAATAGCTCAAACTTTTCAAAAGGCGAAACCATTGCATTGTAAATGCTTGTTTAATATTTTATTTATTAGCATGGAACACCACAGTGGGGGCCCGCCTTTGTTTTATTTGCAGCGCCGATCCCAGCCGCATGTTTTTTTCACTATTTATTCACTTTTTATTGTTTTGTTTAGAAGCTCTCCGTGTCGCGCTGTCACATTAATAGAGGCCACGCCCCTTTCTTCAGACGAGCGTGTCTACAGAAAGGACCGCAGCAGCTATTAAAGTGAAACCGTGGCATGGGACGCTTTTACAAAAAAAGCATTTGTTTGTCAACTAGACAAAAAATTGCTTTTTTTTGTAAAAACGCTCCATACCACGCTTTTACTTTAATGGCAGCTGCATACCTTTGTTGAGATGCAGCTCGTCTAAGGTAAGGGGCGTGGCCTGTATTAACGTGAAGGCCCGGCAAAAAAAGTATTTGCAATGCAAAAGATCTCGCATTTGCGAGAGTTTAAGCTATTGTCATTTACAATGCCAATGGAATCTGCCTGATTGGTGCACTCAAGTATGTGGACTGTGGGGGAAGTTGCCTGATGGGTGCATTCATTATTTACAATGAGACAGCAACTCTAGAAAGCTAACTTTCCCCCAGTCTGGGAGAGGTGTAGGCAGCAGAATGTTGGATCCCTGGTCACACAGAGAACTACTGAAGAGCATAGGGAGAAACTTTTGAGGTTTGACCAAGCCTCTCACCTTTCCAAGCATGAGCATGCGCAGTGTCAGCGTTATCTTCTGAGCGATGTCGTCCATGACGCTGTCCTCCTCACTCATTCTGTCTGGGGATGCCATGATGTGAAAGGGTATCAAACCTTTTCAGTCACTAGAGCACCTGCTGTCGCTTGCTGAGAAGAGAAACCTAAAAGACCAGCAGAAAAAGAGAGACCATGAGACTTTTGGGTTGGAGAAGTACGAAACAAAACAGGAGGTAGCTGGAGGAGGGAATGTTCAAACTGCGCAACATGACAGAAATATGTAAGAAACTGATGAAAGAAGGGACAGAGACATGGAGAGAGTGAGGTGCAATTGAACGAAAATAACTGAAGTGTAGAGAGAGAGGAGAGAAAGGACAATACACCAACAGCAGATAGTCTATAAGTGTAGACTTATGTCCCATTGGGCCTTGTAGGCACTCACTTGGGGAGTCAGTGCCCAGGGTGGACCATGATCCCGGTCCTCAATTCAAGACAATCATTTCAACCAGTGGGTCAGTGTTACTGTGATGCATTTACTTGAATTTTATGATCTCGGTGACAGCAGCCCACCACCAAAGATTTACTGTGAACTATGACAACTTTTATTCTTAGGGGACTAAAAGTCTTAGGTGCTCCAGATTCAGAGGTAAATGGCTAGAGGACAAAGAGTAGAAGTTAGAAATAACTTAAGGAGCTTGTGACATAGTGTGCATTGTAGAGCTTGACCGTAAATATTAGTCCTGGTCGTATAGGAAAAAACAACACAGCATGTGTACTGCTTCAACTATCTGCTCTTGACCCCAAGCACTGATCAAGTGATGCCTGTGGTCTTTGCAAACCTGGCAGCACTCTCATTTCTGAACATCACCCCCAGCCATATTGAGGTCATTGAGCATCCATTTGGAAGCAGATCACTTCATTTTGGCTTTGTTGCCTTCTCACACTTCCTTAACAGCCATCATGTAAAAATCCCTGCACTTTAGTAGAAGCCCCAGCCACGGGTTAACCCCCCTCCCATGTGTAAACTGAGAAGCCCGTTTACAGACAGCGTGTCTCATTTTAGGCCTTGTTTGGTTATGCAGTTGTCTCAGACGGTTCAACGAGACTGCCACTGGGAGATCTGAGAGAACGCTTCAGGTGGAGAAGGAGACAAGATGGCGGCAGCGCAGCCCCACAATTCCCACAGCTAGTATCAGACGCGAAGGACGAAACCAGCGTCGTCTCAGGGTTGTAGGATAGAGGGAAGGAGAGGGTGTAATGATTTGCAGAGTGGGCGGGGTCATTGGGAAAGTGCAAGCAAGTGCTCCTGAAAGACTGATAGGGTTGGCTCAGAGCCAATCATGGATCAGGCCCTTCAAAGGCCTTTCGGAGGCACAGACTGCACCGAGTGCAGATGTCTGCAGGATGTAGGACACTCTTTTGTTCTGTAAGAAAGAGGAGGTTGTTTCAGCCTGGCATACATACATGAGGAGGGTGCTTGTATTGTTAGACATCTATGGGGTCTTTGGGAGACAGAATACTCCTTTCTACACCACCAGTGATCATTTATTTTTCTAGACATGTGTGTCCATCTTTTATTTTTCCTTTGAGGTTTATAAGTAAAGATTATAGTTGTCCTTTAGTTTAGGGGTGGCAGTGGCTGCTTAAATCTGTCTCAGCAGTTGAGAGAATACCTGGAACCCATCCACTGGAAAGGGCACATTCCAGCACCTGTCTCCTGATGTGGCGTGATTAATTAGCTGCAATATGATAATACCCAGTACGTGATTACTGTGTACTTTTGAGATACCTCAGTTGTTGGCTGGAAGGACTGTGGAGATTTTCAGAGAGTGTTGATAAAAAGGTGATAGGGTCTGTGTGTGAGGCAGCTAGGATTCTGCTGTGAGAGGTAAGGGTTGAGGTCAAAAGCAGATAGACAAAAGAGCATGTTCTCCGAACGAAAAGCAGATAGGAATATACATGCATCAAGATATAGTTCATGGGCTATAGAACCTGCTAATCAGAAGCAAAATTGACAAAAGTGATCGTATGTGCACTGATAGGTATCCACAGTGATATAGCTTTTTCGGGGTTGTAAATCACCATATGGAGGTCAACAATGTTGACCTACAAATTATTGCATCGACTATGTCACCTGCTACTAATATCGTCAATGCAAGTATATATTTACTACTAACTCCACATCTAGTAGTGGATGCAACATTTTTTTCAAGCTGTATATCTCATGCAATATGACGACCCCTACTCTTGCCTGGACATACTAGCATAGCCTCAAAGAGTACATGTATATCATGGACCGCTTGATGGTGTCCTATAAAAATATAAATTTTTTAACATGTACGTAATTGACTGCTTGATGGTGTCCTACAAAAATATCAATTTTTTAACATGTACGTAATTGACTGCTTGATGATGTCCAACAAAAATATCAATTTTTTTAACATGTAAGTAATTGACTGCTTGATGGTGTCCTACAAAATTATATATTTTTTAATATCGACCTACAAGTATATATAGATGCCACAATATTGACCTCCAGCATTTCATCAAGGTAAGTACATGTATAGTTAAGAATGATACTTTTATATATTGGCTTACATTGATAATATATATCAATATTATTGACCCTGAGATTTTGACATACATCAGCTCTGATGCATAGTTATTTTAATATGGCCAACTGGTTAAAAGCCAAAATGGTCTAAAGTCAGATGGCACTAAAGTTCTCCAATAAGAGGTCCAGTAGATCTAAAAACTACTACCTCTTGTGCATGACTGAGTTAGCTCCAGACCAAATCAAAAGTAGAACAGCAGCAAAGAATTGTCCCCAACATCAAAGATTTCACTGTGTCTCCTGCTAGCTCCAGCAACATCAATCCCTCACAAGACATTTGCAACAAGCTCTCGGAATTATTCTGCAACAAAATCACCTCCATATACAGCACCTTTGATGCTCAACTGGACCCCATCACTGTTGCAACTCAACTTCCCATCACGGCCGATGAATTAACCCTGACATCGTGGCGTGCTGTCACTATCTTGGAAATCGCTGCTACCATGAAGACCATCCACTTGAGGTTCCTTCTAACCCTTGCCCCTCCTCACATCTTTACCAATGTACTTCTACAGATCAGCAAAGTGCTAACACCCATCCTCCATGCCTCCATCGACTCATGCACATTCCCAGATACCTGGATACATCCCACCGTTCATGCCCCTGCACAAGAAACCATCCCATGATCCAGCCAACTACAGACCCATCTCCCTTCTACCATACATGGCAAGGGTCTTAGAGAAACTAATCAACCAATGCCTCACTGACCATCTTAGCAACCACCAGCTCCTCAACACCACGCACCAACCACAGTACAGAAATATCACTCCTCACCGACATAGACCACATCTGCATGATCCTTGATAAAGGCGATGTGGCAGCCCTAAATCTCGTGGACCTCTCTTCAACATTTTACATGGTATCTCACCCCATCCTCATCAGTCACCTGCACGAGATTGGCATCCAAGGGCCCGCTTTCTTTTGTATTGGCTCCTTATCAGATATAACACAAGCTGACACCTGACACAGTAGTCCTTGGAAGCCCACAAACTCATCTGCAGAGTGACTCAAGGTTCATCGTTCAGTTCAGCCCCACCCTCTTCATTGCATACATGATCCGTATGGCCAATGTAATTTGTACACACATCAAAATCTTCTCCTACGCAGACAACATACATCCCATACTCTCTCTCTTGGACAGGACCCCCAACTCAAGAAACACGTTTATTGCCTGCATGTCCAAAGTCACTAACTAGATGAAAGCCAACTGTCTCAAGCTCAAACCCAACATGACAGATGTAGTGATCTTCGGCAAGAGCACCTCACCATGGAACTCCAACTGGTGGCCAGCTGAACTTGGACCCACAGCCACACTCAGTACCCACGCCAGAAACCTCAGAATAATCATCAACAGCAAATTGGACATAACCACACAAGTCAATACAGCCACTGCAACCTGCTTCCACACCCTGAAGATGCTGAGGAAGATCTCCCAATGGCTCCTAAGCAACACTAGAAAGCCTGCCACTCATGCTCTAGTCACTAGCAAATTGGACTATGGGAACACCCTCTACACTGAGATCATTAAGCAAATTACTAGAAGACTACAAACCCTCCAGAACTCGGCAGCCAGAGTGATCCTCAATCTCCCACACAGAACTTACATCACACCACACCTCAGGGAACTACACTGGCTCCCAATACACAAACACACTCAATTCAAACTCCTCACACACACAGACACACATTCAAGGTACTACACAACTCAGGCCCCACCAACCTGAACAGTTGAATCTCCTTCCACCAACCTCCCATACACCTCCTCTCTGCACAACTCCAAATCACACACATCACCAGCATACACAGACTCAGATCAGGAGGACAAGAGCTTCTCTTACATCACTCCCAAAGCATGGAATGACCTATCGCTCTACATCAGAGCCTCCTCCTCTCTTCTTGAATTCTGCAAGAAGCTGAAGACCTGGCTTTTCAATTAACTATCCTGCCCTATGCTGGGCTAAGTACACACACCAGCAAATATGCATAACATAACAATAGTACACAAGGCCAACTGATAAATTGGTGAATTATATATCCTCAATTACCTGATCCCCGGTCAGCCTATTAGAAACATTTGTAACAGCAACAGGTAGTCCATTGGCCACTAAGTGCTTCATGTAAAGGAGGTCAGGTAGTTCTCTCCTGACAGATCTTGGACTAGACCTCGGCAAGAGGAAAGCATACTTATAGACAATCACCTAAGGGGATATTTAGAGTTTGATGGATGTGGGACACCTGACAAAAATAGGTGAACCTCTCTATTAAAAGTGTGCAGCCAGGTATACACTGGAAACAGCGTGCAAAATGACATCTGACAATTGTTGGCAGCAGCATTTCTTCAGTAAAGCTTCATCCCACCCCCATTAGTTTTTAGGAAACACTTGGTAATTATTTTGTCTAAGAGAGATTGGAGTGCCTTGCAAAACGCCATCTACACTTCAAATACTAGCTCTTGTTCATGCGTACCATCTTGTTGTGTGATACATCTCATGGAGTGGCATGTAGTGCATAATCAACAAGCATTTACAATGCAATGGTCTCGGCATTATTAAAGGTAGAGCTATTGGCATTGCCCATGACATTTTTTTTTAAATCATAAATAAATGGCATTGTCATTTACATTGCCAATAGTTTAATCGTTAAATAAATTGCATTGTCATTTACAATGCCAATAGCTTAATCGCTCGCAAATGTATGACCTATTGCATTTACACCCACACAGAGCCACACAGAGTCATTCACATAGAGCCACCTACACAGAGCCACCCTCACACAGACAGTCACCCACACATAGAGCCACCTACAAAAAAGCTATCCACACAGAGCCACACACACACAGAGCCATACACATACAGAGCCACCCACACAGAGTCATTCACATAGAGCCACCTACACAGAGCAACCTACAAAAAAAGCTATCCACACAGAGCCACAAGCACACACACAGAGCCCCACACACACACACACACACACAGCCCTAGTCCCAACCCTACAATGATGGAATCACAGACCGAGAAACCAATCAGAACCCTCAAATACCCAACCAATGAGGACATTAACCCTAGCCCAATAAAAACACCAGATACAACCACCAATCAGTGTACACATGTGCCAACCACTAGCAGACCATATAAGGTTATGTGATTATTTGAGAAGATGCAGTATTTTTGAAAAATGACTCAATGATGAAAGCCTAGAGAATGCTGGTTCCACAAAAACAGTATTTTATGACTGCGTACCCAAATAAACGAGGTCGCATTTGCAAGTTCTACAGGAAGGGTCTCGAAATTCATCTCTTCACTATCTCATACTAGCCTGGAAGCGTATCTACTTTTTTTTTATCTTTCCTCTCACAATCTTTTCCTCTCCTTTCCTGTTTGTAAAAGTCCACTGCATCTGGAGCATGTATTCCTGTTTCTACGTAAAGTCCTCTTCTGCCCCTAAAAATGCTGAGTTTGTGCAATTTAAATGCCCCAATAAAACAAATACAACATACAAAGAACGGTGACACGGGCACAATCCTGCTTTCTTTTTCACGCGGTTGAAGTTAAATGTTAGCAAGTCTAGGGGCAAAGGGGGAAGGTGAGTAAGGACGATGGGGCATTTTACCAATAAGTAGTGATATTTATCGTTAAATAGGCTTAGCGACGATTTTTTTATCGCTGCCTATAGCTGGATATGTTAGCGGAGAAAACATGCTATTAGCAACGTTTTTCTCCATTGTGCTAAAATATCCAGCGATAGCGGCGAAATGCGCGAATATCGCTGAGAATACAGCGATATTCACGCATTAGTGACGAAATGCTCTTAGCCATGTTATCCACCTCCCATTGGATAACATGGCTAAAGGCTGTCGCTAACATCAGTTAGCGACAGCTTGCTAATAGGGCGATAGAAATATCGCCGCTTAGCGGCTGAAAACGGCAGCTAAATCGGCGATAATTGCCTATTGCTCCCCTTAGTAATATGCCCCGATGTCTTCTTGCACGTTGTTTTGCACTGGGTCTTTTTTAGGTTAAAGAAGCTTAGTCCCTTAATCAGGATAAAAGTAACAAATTGGACTCTCGCCAGACAAACTACTGGCCCAGGGCGACGCTATCAAAAGTGCAGCAGGTGCAGTGGCACTAGGGTTCAGAGGTTTGAGGGATCCACGGCACCCAGGTTTTTGAGACGGAAATTGAGGGAACGCAGGCCCAGTTTCACTGTCTGAATTAGGGTGCATGGACCCATGAAGCGCCAATGTCACTAGATGAGTTGGAACTTGGGCTGATAAGTTTACAATTTGAAATTTTCTGATGACTAGGCATCTGGGGCCCTTCAACCTCATTACAAGGCTGCTTCGAGTCTTTATATGCTTCACAGTTCTTTTTTACGTTGTTCTCTTTACTGCTTTGTTTATTTATTTTATTTATTTAATGCATTTTTATATAGCGCGGACTTTACCCAAAGGTGTCAGAGCGCTTCACAATAGAACCAAGTAAACTTTTCTTTTATTACTGAGCATATGTCCACTTGTCTAATTGAAGCTTGGTTTTAGTTTGGAATTGCCATAAAGTTTGTTGTCTTCAATGGAAGGTTTCGACTAAATTAGCCTAAATACAAAACAAAGATTGAGAAGTTTAATGTGTTTTTTTTCCAAAAGATTTTATTAGAAGAGTTTTATAGGTACAGTACAGGCTTAATGTGTTTTTGAGAACGTTTAGAAGGTTGCTTAGTATGCTGGCTAGAGTTCTGCCAAAAATGGATTATTCTTGAGACATGCACTTATAGTTAATAAACGCTTCCACTAGGTGGCGGCAGATACACAATTTTAGTCTGTGGCGGGCCTGACCTCTTTAAGCGTACTTGCATGATTTGGCTTCGTGATTGGGTGATCACTCTGCAGGGATAGCCGGTACTTGGTTAATACAGAAACAGGAAAGGGAAGAAGAAACGAAAATGTAATCTTCACGCATGGCGCCAAAATACCTTGAGATGGCCTAGTACTGGTCTCATCCTCTCATAAATTCCATCGGTACTCTTGGAAAATACACTCTGGCTCGATTCAGCTTCACCACTTTCTACTTATTGCCATGGCCAATCAATAGTCAAATAATTTACATTTTGTAGCTTCCACCTACGCTTCAATTAGCTAAGTGTTCTCTTCCAATTCGTTGCCCTTTGATTGATGTAAACGTTTCATACCCATTGCACAAAGGTGAATCTGTTCTAGCATTTGGTAGAGTGGCGACTTTTCTTTAATATTTTTTCTCTCTTCAAACATCCTATTTTTTCTTCAATTGCAAAAACCCATGCACACTGCAGTACCCCTCTGAGGTCCTCTCGTACGGCATTGCTAAACTCCCTCAATTTCATGTAGGCCTGTGAGCACTCGCCCTCGGCCAGGATGTCCACAGATTATTATGGCCCTAATTTACTAAAGTGGGTGTAGGTGCTTAAGCGGCCGAACAAAAGTTTGCACTGCACGCAAAGGCCTTTAAAATGGTTACAAAACTGACATAGTCTTTTTTTCGCATCATGTTGTGGCACACCTAGACGTCTTCTCTGGCTGTCAGATTCCTTCTGACAGTGGTGTATTTTGGATACCGAGGCGGTAGTCTCATTACTCAACATTCATTTTTAATTTTTTTGTTGCAGTTTTGGTCTTCTTATAATTGTTCTGTGACACTTTGTCACAGGTGAAATTGGTTCACATGGTCAGCACTGTGATGGGCCGCGGATAGTGGTCAAACGTGTTTTCAAAAATGTCAGCAAGTTTCTTGATCAGTTGGTTTTCCTTTTGATCTAATCCTTTGTATAATTTCTCGATGAGTTTGCAGAGATTGTGGGACGCAGTCAACGGCACAAAACTTAAGTAAACCTTAGCAGCAACATAGCATCCGGTAGCTGTGAAAATTTCTGCTACAGTACTCTAGGACCTTTTCTACACCAAACATCAACTGTTGTACTCCTGGTGGTGTATCAACCCTATAGCACATCTTTGCATCGTTGACAGACACACAAAAAATGCCTTCCCATCCAGGGCCGGTACTAGGATTTTTGGGGCCCTGGGCAGAAGGGAAATGTGCGAGCCCTCTCTAAATTGCATAGACTTGACCCATTCGAGGCTGTTTGCATCTCAATAGATGCCCCCTGCTCCTGAAGCTGCAGCCCCTCCCTCTCAGCCACCTACAAGCACCTTTTATCAACTCATCAAGGGCTGAAGGTGTGAGGATTGCTTATCTCCAACTGCCAGGGAGCTAAACAGCGGCGCAATAGCCACCCCCCTGTGCCTCTGTGTGGGTGGACTGTGGAGGCCTAATTGCTGGACAAACCTGAGTTTGCAACTGGGAATGGGAAGGGGGGCCCTCCCCTCGGGTTCCCTTGCTACACCATAGCAGTGATGCCAGGGGAGGGGGCCTCCTAAGGTGACGCACTTGCAAGGTGGCACCTTTCATACCGTGCTCTGACTATCGCATTGGTGCGGGCCCCACGTTGGAGGGCTGACTACGGGGCCCTGGGCAGCTGTCCACACTTCCCATGCCTAGCTGTGGCCCTGTGCCCATCTCTCTGCGCTGTTAGTTACTGTAAAAAGAAACTGTGATATCTCATTTATCACTACTTTTCATCAGAATGGAACCAATTCACCAGAACCATCTGACACCTGGTTTAACAATTCTTTTAGAGACCAAAGTAGTTCCACTTGTTTACACTTTTTCTGCAAATGATAGTTAGCAGAACAAGTTGATGACACCCATCGCTTTTCTTTGGTCAAGTTCCCTGGTTGGCCAGTTACAGTATCTGTCATGATATTGCACTTGGAAAACCATGATAGTGGGGTGCTTGGCACACTCTTTAGGTATTTGGCAATCCCTTCTTTTTAAGTGATAACAGCCTGTTATAACATAACATAAAATAACATAACGTGTATTTGTTAAGCACACGTTCACCCGTGGGTATCTTAGCACTGAATAACAGATGTTTATTGTTACCCAACTTAATGGTGCTAATTTTATTGACCTCAGAAGGATGAAAGGCAGAGCGGACTCGCCAGGATTTTAACCGGTGAACCAGGGCTCGAGTCGGGGTACCACGTGGGCAGACGGCGTCTCCCCGCTTATTTTACAGGGGGGTGACAGCGTCCCCCCACTTCTTTTTTTATGACTTGTGCCCTGCGGTGAACATGAGGTCAAACATAGGCACCTACAGCGGAAGCATTAGTCCACTAAGTCACCAGACCCGGCATGCCTTAGGGCTACTGGCTTTCCCTTTGGCGCCTCCCTTGAGTACCACTGGACCTTTCATATCAATAGAGGAAGGTTGAATATAGTTCTAAGTGCCACTTCTGTCAAACTCCAAAGTGCTACCCCCTGTTTTAACCTACATTAGTGTTGATGTATGGCACAAGTCCTATTGCCTAAACTACCATAAGAGTTTCAAGCTCTTTTTTTGACTTGTTTACAAATGGTTGCCATGTTCATTCCCATAGTTCAATCGTCTTTAGCTCATACTTTGCTACACATGTATGCACTGTGAAGAGTGAAGAAAAGTTTTTACACAACAATGTTGTTTCTCTTACCCTGGCAGGCTGCTACACTTGAGCTTCCATGTCCACCCTTAAATTCTCTACTTTCTTTGAACAACTTTAGAAATGCTTACCTAGACGCCATATTGATGTATTAATTTTCTTCTCCCTGCTTCTGCTCTTCTGATTGCCTTCCCTGCTTTGCTCTGCTTTCCCAGTTATACCTACTGCCCCCCGCTGCTGTGATATTATGTACCCCCAAGAGCCGAGCTTTTTTTACTCAAATTTATTTAATTGTTTTCTATATTTAGGTGTTTTACATTAATGTCACCTATCAGTGAGTTCTGGACACATGGTTAGACAGAAATTGCATTGCAAGTGGAAAATACCAGAGTATGCAGTGCACATGATTAAATGTTTTGAAAGAGCACAAAGAGAGCTTCTCAGTTAAATGATCATGCGACTGATTGTAGATTGGGTTAAAAACCAGTACCTGTGGAATGAGCGACACAGTTGCTGTTGAGGTAATTCTGGCAATGGGAGGAGGCGGTTAGTAATGAGGTTAGCAAGCATTTGCAATGCAATAGGTTGCGCATTTATGAGAGTTTGAGCTATTGGCATTGTAAATGACAATGCCTTTTTATTTATGTGTTTTTTTAAAACAGATCATTAAAGGCATTGTCATTTACAATGCTAATAGTTGAAACTCTCGCAAATGCAAGACCTATTGCTATTTGATAAAAATAGTGCTCAGAGGCTGTAATTAAAACCTACAGAGTAACAACACTCGTAACAGGGGGTGTCGCCATGGGAGGTTACAAAACGATGCACAGCGGTACTAAGGAGGGACTACTAAGCTATTGGCCAATGAAAAGTTGCAGTTTACAGTGGACAATGACACAAGTTAATTAAAAATATGGGCGGAGCTTCAATTCCCTACCTGAATACAGCATGCCTCACTGAGCAGCGCATGCGCTGCCCAGGCGCGACCTAAAAAGTGGGCAAGTGTATATACTCTGTGGTTAAAAGGTCGACCAATGCCTGCACACATGCACCTCCATGTTTCAAGTTAATGAAATGCATACCAGGTAAGTTCAGTTTTTAGCATCTTCATTGCAACTGGCGTAGTTCACTAGGCCCCTCAGGCGTGGAGTGGGCTTAGAGCACCCCATAGCTGCAGGCCTTGAACTCTGGAGTTCTGCTCCTGTGTTTCTGAATCTTGCAACCCATAAAGAGAGTGAGCTGGGACTCAGATGAGTGGACAGTACTGGCCATTTTTTTGTACAGAACCAGTTTTTGTGACTAGTCAAGGACCTTACCCCAAAAACCGTGTGCATATGCAAAGGACTTTGGCCTTGATATGTGATTTGTCTTGGAGTGAGTAAAGAGATGTTAGTGCTTGTTTTATGCGGTCCTATTGTTTTGAATTTGTGGCCAGTCTTGCAGCTTGAGTTTGGACTCTGACTAATCTATTAGCTGACTTAGGGGTGAAGCGTATGACCTTGGGCAGCATCCAGCCTTGCCTTGACTAGGAACTTGGTGAGCCTCCACTCTGTGACTTATTTGGAGGAAAAATTATATGTTACGCAGTAGTCCCTCTGAGCACTGCGTTACATTCTTGGGTGAAGGATAAATCAAAATCAACAAGCATTGGAAATGCAATAGGTCTCGCAGCATTAGAGTTAGTGCTTTTAGAATTGTTTATGGGTTTTTTTGTAAATCTTTAGCATTTTTGTTTCCTGTAGCCAATGCTAAAGAATTAAAAAAAAAAGCCATAAACATTTCTAAAAGCTCTAACTCAAATGCTCCGAGACCTATTGCACTGTGTGAGGGTGAGGGGTTGAGGGTGAGTGAGGGTGAGTGAGGGTGAGGGTGGGTGAGGGTGAGTGAGGGTGAGTGAGGGGTTGAGGGTGAGTGAGGGTGAGGGGTTGAGGGTGAGTGAGAGTGAGGGTGAGTGAGGGTGAGTGAGGGTGAGTGAGAGTGAGTGAGAGTGAGGGTGAGTGAGGGTGAGGGTGAGTGAGGGTGAGGGTGAGTGAGGGTGAGGGTGAGTGAGGGTGAGGGTGAGTGAGGGTGAGGGTGAGTGAGGGTGAGGGTGAGTGAGGGTGAGGGTGAGTGAGGGTGAGGGTGAGTGAGGGTGAGTGAGGGTGAGTGAGGGTGAGGGTGAGTGAGGGTGAGGGGTTGATGTTGAGGGGTTGAGGGTGAGTGAGGGTGAGTGAGGGGTTGAGGGTGAGTGAGGGTGAGGGTGAGTGAGGGGTTGATGTTGAGGGGTTGAGGGTGAGTGAGGGTGAGGGTGAGGGGTTGAGGGTGAGTGAGGATGAGTGAGAGTGAGGGTGAGTGAGGGGTTGAGGGTGAGTGAGGGTGAGTGAGAGTGAGGGTGAGGGGTTGAGGGTGAGTGAGGGTGAGGGTGAGTGAGGGGTTGAGGGTGAGGGGTTGAGGGTGAGTGAGGGTGAGTGAGGGTGAGGGGTTGAGGGTGAGTGAGGGTGAGGGGGAGTGAGGAGTGAGAGTGAGGGTGAGTGAGGGGTTGAGGGTGAGGGGTTGAGGGTGAGTGAGGGTGAGGGTGAGGGGTTGAGGGTGAGTGAGGAGTTGAGGGTGAGGGTGAGTGAAGGGCGCCAAAGGGATTGGGGGGATGGGGCACCAACGCAGGCAGCCACAGAAGACCCGGCGTAAGGGGTAAGTGGTAGGAAAAAGGGGTCGGCAGAGTAAAGGAATTGGTAAGACAAGGATATCCTGCACAAGTGTATAAATAAGTCCAGACAGGCCACTCTGGATGCACACCTTCCCCCTCGCACGGCGCATGCTCATAGAGACAAGAAGCCGGACATGTAGGGGAAAGGTTTTGTGCACTCCCGGGGTGGGTACCGATCGTGAGCATTTCTTTAAGTAGGGAGGAGGGAGGAAGCATGTCATGGTCCAAGAGGGCAATTAAGGGGTCTAGCAGCAAGGAATGTCCCACGCGGCCTCCCGTCCTCCAGCCGAGCAGGAAGTGGGCCGGGCACAACAACCGAGGCGCTGGGAACAATATGATGGGGAAACAGGGGGGCTTCCTCTCACCCCAGGAGCAGGGCCGGCTCTATTACAGAAGAAGTGCTGAGCACTTGACTGACTCCTGCCATGCATGCCTTCGCGCCGGGCTGCGTTGCCAAGGGGGAGGCGGTTGCTGGGGTGTAGCGGGGACGGACATGGAAAATAAAGCCGGCCTATTAAGCTTATTAGGGGACAGAGCCAGTGAGGAGCGCACCATGCAGGGAGAGATAAGACAGGGAGGAAATGTACATACGGAGAAGTATCTGCAGCAGCGAGCCGGCGAGAGAAAAGGCAACAGTGAAGGAGAAAAACACAAGAGGCAGGAGAGAAAGAAAACAAGACGGACGGACGGAAGAGAGGGGAGGGGGGAGGAGAAATGCAACAGGGGGGCTTCCTCTCACCCCAGGAGCAGGGCCGGCTCTATTACAGAAGAAGTGCTGAGCACTTGACTGACTCCTGCCATGCATGCCTTCGCGCCCGGGCTGCGTTGCCAAGGGGGAGGCGGTTGCTGGGGTGTAGCGGGGACGGACATGGAAAATAAAGCCGGCCTATTAAGCTTATTAGGGGACAGAGCCAGTGAGGAGCGCACCATGCAGGGAGAGATAAGACAGGGAGGAAATGTACATACGGAGAAGTATCTGCAGCAGCGAGCCGGCGAGAGAAAAGGCAACAGTGAAGGAGAAAAACACAAGAGGCAGGAGAGAAAGAAAACAAGACGGACGGACGGAAGAGAAGGGAGGGGGGAGGAGAAATGCGACACGGCGGGAAGGGGAGGGGGCGGAGCGGGTTAAATTAAACAAACAAACAAGACGGACGGACGGAGGAGAGGGGAGGGGGGAGGAGAAATGCGACACGGCGGGAAGGGGAGGGGGCGGAGCGGGTAAACAAAGACGGACGGGCACGCGCTTTTAAGCTCAATGCGCATGCGCATTGAGCTTAAAAGTCACGGGCACTGCAAGGAATCGCCACGATTCCTTGCAGTGTGGATAAAGAGCGGATAAGTCCCAATACTCTCGCCTTGCTCGATGCGCATGCGCACCGACAGGCGAGACCTAAAAAGGACTTCCAGGTTTTGGGATTTATAGGAGGTGTAGGGGTGGACCCCAGTGATGCTGTAGATTCAAATGGGAGAGTTCTAAATTACCATAATGAGGCGAGTCTTTACAAGCCCTGTGCCATTATTGTTTTAATTCCATATCTCTCATCTTCAATTCAGCTGCGAATTATCCTGTAGTATTTAGAACATTGCATTTTCTTTTTCATGTCTCAAGTCACTGTTGTGATAAAATTGGAATATACACACTTTACACTTATTATTATGGTTGCAACACAGTTCAAATTATTTTTTTCCATCAAGCTGTGGTTCCATTCGATTACATTACGCCAGTTCTTTTGTTATGCGCTTTTCTGAGGACAATTGTATTGCATCCTTTCATTATGTGCTTGAAGCTTCATTTATCTTTATATATCTGTCAGTAAGGATGTTTTGGGTCCTTATCACAGCTTTGTTATGGACTTACTCTCCTTGATTTGGTGGGCTGTTTAAACTTGATCTGTGCTCTGCTTGTAACCGGCCTTACCACTGTCTAAGAGCTGACCAAAAGCCACACACTCTTCGACACTGCCCCCTTCTGGCAGAATAAGAGGCGGCGGTCCTCTGAGTGATGTACTGAGCGGCTCCTTCATGGTTTCAGTGGTACATTTCTGTCTTGGTGGTAGTGAGGAGGGAGTGTGAGATGGAGGCCATATGGGCCTTGTAGACAATTGGTTCCAACGACTACACAAATATAGACTTTGTTTTGATCCGGACAGCCCTCTGATATACTCACAACACATAACGCTTCCTAAATCTTCCAGAATAAATAAAAAAAGAAATACTAGGACAGTATGAGCTGCTGCACTTTCAGGAACCCTCATTTGATATAACTGAGGACAGATCTCAAGTACAGCAAGTGCAGTTGATAACACAAGCATGAAAGATCCTAGTTCTGACCCTGTTTGTACCTTGCCTCACTATCATAAACTGTGTGAAAAATGATCTTGAGACCTTCCTGAGTATATAGAAAGCAGGATTGGCAGGGACTGGAGAGTTGGCACTTGAAGTACGAACCCACGCCTGCTTTGGGAACAGCGCATTACCAGGGCCGGACTGGCCATAGCGGGCACCGGGCAATCCCCAGGTGCGCCGCACGGGTGGGGGCCGGTTTTGGGTCCTTGGGGGCCGTTTTTGTTACAGGGCCGTTTTTGCAGCATCGGCCCTGTACCAAAATCGGCCGAAAACCGCCCCGGCAAAGAGCTCGGCGGCACCCCCAACCCCCCGAGTGGAAAGATGCCTAGACTTCTTGCTTGGGTGGTGGGGGAGAGTGAAGGTTCGAGGTAAGTAGGCCCCCAGGTAGAACCCCAGACAAAAGTTTTCCCTCCGTAGATTACTACTTCAGTTTTGTCAGTGATCAGTTTAAGGCAGTTGGTTTTCATTCACATCGCTACCATGATCATGCTGGTTATACATTTGTTTTTAGTAAGGGTTTTTTTGTCTGACAGGGAGAGTATCAGTTCGGTAACGTCTGAGTAGGAGAGTTTGTTTTCATGTTGTAGGATCTGATGGGGTCAGCTGGCAGAGTGATGTAGATATTGATTAACGCAGGGCTAACGGATGATCCTTGGGGCACTCCCCATATGAGGTTCTTTGCCTTTGATGTGTAGCGTGGCAGGTTAACTCTTTGTTTTCTTCCTATGAGCAAGGAGCAAATCCAGTTGAGGACTATGTTGTGCAGTCTTCTTATCAAGGTGGCGTGGGAGACGGTGTCAAAAACCACGAAGAGGTTGAGTAGTAAATGGGCTGCTGTGTCTTCATGGTCTATCATTATCCTGATGTTATTCGTTGCTGCAACCATGGTTTGTGTTTTGTTCGGAAACTTGACTGTGTGTTGTCCAGGAGCTGGTGAGTGTTGAGATAATGAGAGTTTTGCTCATTTATGGCTTTTCCGTTACTGTGTATGGTAGAAGGGAGGGATGTACGTTGTTACAAAGCATGCTTTTAGCACGTATGCTGTAACAACGCAAGTTTTAAAACGCATCCCATGACAACGCATTACACTAAGGGGTGTTGGATAGTGAATATTTTAATTTACTATTCCAACACCAGTCCCCGTGGACACTAGGGAAGGTGTTGGATAGTAAATTAAAACAATTCCCTATCCTAGAGCACCCCCCCCAGTGTAATTCGTTGTATTGGAATGCGTTTCAAAGTCTGCGTTGTAATAGCACTGCGTGCTAAAAGTTGCGTTGTGAACAACGTTTCCCAGAAGGGAGATCAGGTGGTAGTTCGCTAGATGCGTGGGGTCCCTGGGAACATCCTAGAAGTGATGGAGGTGTTCATAATGTAGGTGAGGGCTTCACTGACAGGGGTGGCTCTCATTTTGTAGATATAGTGGTGGAAGGGGTCTGTAGGTGCCCCAGAGTGGATGGTTCCCATGATGCTAGCCATTTCTTCTGAGTTCATCTGAGTTGTTCCTTTGGTGTTTGTGGGTAGGCTGAAGGTGAGGGTGTAGGGCTTTGTTTGGGTGCCCAAGTTGTTGTATATGGTTTTGATTTTGTTGCTGAAGAATTCAGAGAGGTTGTCACATAGTTCTTGTATGTGTTCATAAGTGATAAAACGAATGGTTGAGTTTACATCGATCAGTTACTTGTGAGCTGCAACGCTGTGAAACTTCACAGCACAGAAGACATTAATCTGTGCCCTCTCTGAATTCTTCAATTTACCACATGGATGACAGATTTTCTACTCATAATTGATGCAATTCTTTTCCCACCACAAAGGACAAGCTGACTGACCTACAGTAGGCCATTTCCTTTCTGCCCAAAGGTTTGTGAAGGGAGATTACGTCAGTCCTCCAGTACGTTTCCTGTCTCTAGCCAACATTGCTAGATGCCTCACCACGGAGTATCTTACTGCATGGATTTGACCTCTTCTGCTGAGAATGTACCACCTATCAACCAATCAGCAGCATTGTATGTGGAATTAAAGAAAGATTTAATTGGGCCACTTACCTTATCCCACTGACTGTATGTTTTGAAAGCTCCTGCTGCAACTACTTTCCTGGCAAATGCTTTCCGTTGACTTGCGCAGTGAATATCCGTCAAACGTTTTGGTTGAAGTTGGTGGCGGCAGCTGGTAAAGTGAAGGCCCTGATGATTGTGAATATTTCTTTTCTGCTGTTAGAGCAGTTGTCTATGGGCTCTGCTGGGACTTTTTTTTTGTTTCTTTGAGTTGTTGGTGGTAGCGTCTCAGGGCTTTTTTTTATGTAATTTTGTCATTTCTAGGTGGGTTGTTCTCCATTTTCTTTCCAGATATTTGCACTGTTGCTTTGATGCACAGAGTTCCCCATTGTACTAGCTGGCCTACTTCTGTGTTCTTCTCTGTGTGTTAAGTTTGTGCGGTGCCAGGGAATCTGCATTTTATGATCCATGATTTTGATGTCGCTGTTGAGGACATTGATGGAGGTTGGATGACTCAGATGCAGAGAGTCTGCCCGATTGGAGTCCTGGATGCTGCTCCAGTTTCATTTGGAGTGGTGGTCTTGTTGGGTAGGGTACGCTGAAGGGGAGTTGGAAGAGGCCTGACCGGCCCAGGTGAGTGGCATGGTTGTCATGATTTTAATGTTGTTTAAAGTGGTGAAAATCAGTCCAAGGATATGTCCGGTGGAGTGTGTGGGTTCAGTGACGTGTTGAGTCAGTCCCAGATTCTCTAGGCTCTTGAGGAGTAAGTCATTTTTGACTTCGAGGTAGAAGTTGAAGTCTCGAAGGATGTAGTTGCTGGAGTTAACGGTGAGGAGGGTGATGAAGTTGGCGAGGTTGTCTGCAAAGTTGGCTCAGTGTCCCAGTGGTGCATACATAAGGGTTCCACTTGCAGTGTATGTTGCCGACATCTGCATCTTGAAGTACAGGTGCTCCATGTAGGGGGTTGCAGTTTCTATGGTTGTAGTGCAGTTGAAGTATTCCTTGTATATGGTTATGATTCCTCCTCAAGCTCTGCGCTGGCGGTCTCAGTGTGCACGTCTGTTTCCTGCTGGCATAACTGTGGCGATGTCAGGTGCCGCTTCAGAGGCCAGCCATGTTCCATTGTATTGTATTGTAATTGCATTTATATAGCGCTTACTACCCCTGACGAGGCGTCGAAGCGCTTTTTTGGCGGGTAGCACGCTACTCCGGGACCCATAGAGGATTAGTGTTGGATTAGTATAGTGAAACATGCAAGTACATTTTAAGTGGTGGATAGGTTAGTCAGTTATTTGGATTTGGAACTATAGCAGAAGGATAGAGGAGGACAAATATTTGTATTTATTGATCGCTTGTTGACGCACGCTATTCAGGAAGCCTATAAAGGACTAGTGGTGAATTAATATGGTGAAATATGAGGTAATTTCAGTGGTGGATATTAGCCTGCTACTTGGAGTGGAGTGGGCGTCGCTGTGTATGAAGACCCAGATTTCCATGGCGTGTTTGCTGAGACAGCGAGTGTTAAGCAGCATGCATGATAACTTGTAATGAGGGGGAGTGTTTGTGGTTGGGTGCAGAAGGAATGCTGCTAGTGGATGGACTGGGTGTGGTGGGAGATGAGCCACAGATGGAGTGGCAATGGGTGCTGGCAAAAGCTGCTTCTGTGTAGAGCGGCGTGGCAGAAGCACATGGATTTGCACACCTAGTTAAGAGACCAGAGGAGCTCTGCGTAGTAGCGTGCAGGGGTGGGCATGGATGGGTACAGACAGGCTTCCCTTTGGCGCTCCTTCAGGGTGGCAGTGACACGCCTGCTACCTACATCCGCTGGGCGTCTGCACTGCGCTGCAGCCAGCCTTAAAGTAGGCCCTTGGAAGGGGTAGGAGTACAGGGGCGGAGGTTGGAGCTAGTGTAGAGCACGGGAAGGACCAGCAGTGAGTGAAGACCAGGTAAGGAGGAGAGAGGGTGTACAGGAGGTGTGCGGCGTAAAAAACTGAGCAAAATAGAAGGCCCAGAAAAACACAGAAAAGACAAAAAAGGGTGAAAAAAGTACAAAAGGGTGAAAAAGACACAAAAGGGTGAAAGAGACACGAAAGGGTGAAAGACAGAAAGGCAGAGAAGGGTGAAACATGCGCAAGAGGGTGGAAATGCAGGCCTATAATAGAAGGATGAGAGCGTGTGAGCGAAGAGCGAACAGGCAACAGAAAGAAAAGAAAGACGGAAAAGAAGGCAAGAAAAGGGTGAGCAAAGAAAGCAAAAGGCACGTTTGAAGACGGAGGTGTCCCAGGCACGAGAGAGAGGTGGGCAGGAGAGGAGGTGGGAGCCTCAAGGTGCCGGAGCCACGTACACCTGCTTAATGGATGTGGGCACAAAGCCAAAGTATTGCTCATCTGCACGGGGTCACTCCATGCAAATGCAGGAACGCCCCATTGATATAGTCTAAACTACAAAAGTGACTGCCCAAGAATTTGCATCTTCTGTATTACCAAAATAACAGGGGGAGCATCAAGTGGGAGTACAGACCCAGAGTGCCCCCGGGGCACTTTGAGTCCTACAGCCCTTGATGTACATTGTTACCCAACTCAATGGCATTTGTTGTATTGGCCTCAGAAGGATGAAAGGTTGAGTGCGTCTGCTGGGATTTGATTCTTGGGCCATGGGAGTCGAACAAAGATCCATTGAATCCATTAGTACAGTGAGCCACCAGACTCAGCAAGTTAAAACGTTAAACCATGGAACCAAAACCTTTCTGTCAGTGCCCTGGATGTCTGAAATTCTCTTCCCTCAAATCCTTGCTAGCTGGGTTAAAGATTAAACGGTGAGGTTTTTACAAAAGGCGATTATCTGCAAGCATCAATTTGATATCAAGTTTTATAATCTACATTTCTGAACGAAAGTATTTTTAATCAGAAACCTGCAGTTCAAGAACAGCGTTTTTAAATGTTTCACTTCTAAAACAGGACATTTTCGCACAATTTAAAATGAATGTGAGCTCAATTCCTAATAGAAGCTAGCCTTCAGTACATTGCTGCATCTAATCTCCCTTTCTCATTCCTTGCTGTTCCAATCTTGATACCATGTTCTTGCTGACTGTAAACTGAGGTTTTTCAGTAAAAGTTTGTTCATAGAAGTATTCATCTTGCTTGGAGCTCTGCATTTCCTCCCACATCCTTAAGTAACTATTGTTGGTAAAAAACAGTGACTCTGGAATTGTGTCAATGCACCTGATATGTGTGGTATGAACACGAATTGACTTTGTAATGGGGAACGAAACACAGAAACAGTGTATGAAAGTTCAGCTCCATTTATTGGTGTTTAGTTAGCACCAGTTTTTGCTCGCGTCAAAGAGCATATTACAGTATTTCGGTGTTTTAGTGCAGTAGTACCATAGCACAATGAAATAATGGGAGATTACCTGTAAATCGAAATGTGGTAAATGTGCAGAAACAGATCCGAAGCTCTCTAAACGAGGACTCTAGCCTTGGTCTGCACTTATGAATGAGTTTAGAAATGCAACTGTTCATAGGTGATAAAGGGAATGATTGAGTTGGCATGGACCAATGGCTTGGGAGCTACAATGCTTCGTCATAGCCTTCGTCATCAAACTCTTCCTGCAGCAGCGGTAAATGCTCTGTTGAAGCTTTACAGGTCAGCAGTCATTGGGCAGTGTCCTCTGTGAATTCTTCAATTTACCACATGGATGACAGATTTTCTACACATAAGTGATACAATTAATTTCCCCACCGAAAAAGGCCAAGCTGACTGACCTGCAGTAGGCCATTTCCTTTCTGCACAAAGCTTTGTGAAGGGAGATGACGTCAGCCCTACTGAACGATTCATGTCTCTAGCAAACATTGCAAGATGCCACACACCAGCTCCTATCAAAGATCCTAGAATAGCCTAGCACATGGTCTATTTAGATGTTCCAACAGACACACTTGTGTACTGAGATTGTATCTTACTGCATGGATGTACCCCCCCCCCCCTTTTTTAAGGGCGGGGGTATATTGTGCAAGCTTGACCCGAAGGTATGGGATCTCTTTATATGAGTACCAGTTGTGTTGGAGACGGGCACAGACACATTCATTTTTGTTAGGCACGGGGAGATAAAGTGATTTGCCCAGAATCACAGGATGCTGTGCGTCCCTGTCGAGACTTGAACCCAGCTTCGAGGTCGACGCTCTAGCCGTTATCATGTATCGACCAATCAGCAGCATTGAACTTAGAATCAAAGAAAGATTCCACTGGTCATGGTACCTTGTACCACATATGTTTTGAAAGCTCCCGCTGCAACTACTTTCCTGACAATGGCTTTCCATTCACACCTCCTGTGTATAGCGATCGGAAGTATTGGTTGAAACAATTTAACTTTAAGTTTCGTCACTTTGTACTTTAATTTCCATATTTTACCTTCAGCCTCACAATCCCACCTTGCACATTCTCCCACCAATAAAATACCCCAAAAAGTTTTTTTTCTTGCTTCACATATTTAGTTACTATTAAGGCTCTCTACCTGATTATTTGCAATTTAGCATTTTGATATTTCTATCTGTGTTTATCATTATTTATTCTTCTCTGAGTTCATTGATGGGTACCCCATCTATTTATATTATATCAAATAAATTTAAAAAACGTACCAAGGAGACTTTTCCACCAATAATTGGGTTAAAAATTTGCATTGGTGCCTGGTTTCCCATAATGTTTTTTTTTTTTATAACATATCAAGTAGTCACCTACAGCACAAACATATACTTTCCTGCTCATGCCTTGTTAAGCAAACATCGCAACAACTTCTATTGCAATTACACCCAAATACATCCGAAGCACTGTGAATGTACTTATGTGAAAGTTGCTTGATTATGTGTATTGCAAACACAAGACCTAAAGTCATGGCCATTGATCTTCAAGGCATAGTAACATCGTGGTAAGGTAATCAAAAGACCGATTTAGTTTTTTCTGGTTTCATAACTAAATGTAGGGAGGTAAACAGATTGTTTTCCACCTGTGTTTTGTGTGCCTAAACTGGAAAACGTGGTTATTATATTCTTGGTTTAGGTAATTTCTGACCACTTTCCCTGCTTCTTTCTACATTTCAAAAAAATACTGTGGGATCGATCCACAGGAGCATTGGTGAGAAGGACATTAGTACTACAGGGGTACTTGTTTACATACACCCACTTTCCTGAAACTTTCAACTCCCGATTGATAAAAGTGCAAACATGGCTTTCTATTTGTGGTAACTGATAATGCATGTCTGAGATTCCTGTTATAGATGTTTTGGGGCCAGTTCACAAGGGTATATAAATAGCACTATAAAATTACTTCAACCGCCCTCATGAGATCCTTCAAGCAGAAGACTTATGCCAGGCGCCCCAGCTTTCAACCTAGTCATGCAGTACAAAAACAGTCATCTTTTATTCACGTGCACGCTGCATGCCCACTGATAACTTTCTCCCTAGCATCTCTCACAATTTATTCAGTTTCGAACAAGGAAATGCATTGAGACATTCAACAAAGGAATTCATTGAGTTGCATCCACCATATACATGCATGTCATGTGTCGCAGATTCCTCATGCCAAATCTGAAACCCCCAGGTTCTTGGCAAATAAATACGTCGTCGCATGAAATCTTGTTTGCCAGCACATTTTATCAAAAAAACACAAACAGAATTCCCTCTGAGCCTGCCCCTCCCTTCAATTGCAATAAACAGCCCATTTTTTGATCGGATTAGTCCAATTTGGTGCACTCTGGACTCCTCCTCTATGTGAAAATAAAGGAACCTGTTACCTGAGTCACATTACCAATAAACCCTTATCACAAACTTTATATTGCTGAGTGCCATTGAGTTGGGTAACAATAAACATCTGTTATTCAGAGCCACAATAACCTTCTTGGTGAATTTGCGCTTTACAAATACATGTTGGGGTATATCTACCAGCCCCATTCGCCACTGGAGCATCACTTTTTTTGGCGCTCCAGTGGGATAGCGCCATTTTCCATATTTATAAGGTGGGGCTAAGCCACTAAATGTGGCTTAATGGCACCTTGTAAATATGCCCCTTTCCGCCGCAGTCCTCTGCAGCACAGGGGCTTGCAGTGGGCGTTGCAGTTGGCTTTCCACAGCAACACCTATTGCTTTTTGAAGATGCCCCAGATTTATAAGGCTGAGGAAGCACCAAAAACTACTGCCAGGGAATACTTGGTCTTAGCATGGCGATATGAGGAGAACTTATTAATTTCTTAGCGTTTTTTGCTCTTTCTATGTGTTCTGCAGAATGCAGCACACATAGAAAGAGCAAATCAACATTATTGATTGTTTATGTGCAGGAAGGTGTCCCTTCCTGCACATAAACAATCGCCCCTGCAGCACAGGCACCATTGCAACATGGCATCAGGGTGTTTGCACTGGCGCTAGGCAGGTTTCTTTGTGCCAGCGCTAGGGGAAACACAGGGGTGTGCCGTATTCTTGTATAAACAGCGAATCCCTGTGTTTAAAAAATGTTGGAGCGCGGCGTTGCCAAATTTGGCATAAAACTGTGCTCCAACATTTTTTACATATGTACTGTTACGTTATGTTATACTGTACTTAGTCTGGTAGGCCAGTAAATACATACATCCACTGTATGGATCTGTGTTTGGACGCGTTGTCGCCGTTTCAAATGCCAGCTGGTCGCCTTATCCTTCTATGGTCGATGCAATTAGTGCCAGCAAGCATTTTTTATTTTACAAAAGTTGCAAAACATTCCTTCTGATCAATATGCTCTGTACTCCTATGCCAGTTATTGGTGGAAAATCCCCACGCATCACGCTTTCCCCGCCACATACTGGTGTAAGCCACATAGGGTTCATTCCCTCCTCCATTATGGAGTTTGCGATTACAGGTTAGAAATTTCCACATATACCTCCATTTTTTTGTTTACCTTAAGTAAAGAAGGCAATTTTGTGCAATGTTGTCTCTTAAGGAAAGTCATTTTACTGTAAAAAGAAACATTCTGACATGGTGGAAAAAACATTTGCCTAGGACAGCACAGACAGGGAAGCAGTGGTCACATACACATGGGCCAGGCTCCAATCTCCCTGCAATTGAACCCTCCCTAAGGCGCCCCGAGTGCTCTCAGATCTCACTGTAACAGTGATACCAAGGAGAGCAGAGGGAGCTAAGATGGTGCATTAATGAGCAGCTCCTGAATATTTAATATACAGCTTCCTTTCCTATCCCAAAACTAGTTTTCAGGCAGCCGTTTTCTTGTGGTCTCTTGTTCAGCTGACAGCTGTGTTTGTGTCAAACCTTGCAGTTTTAGCTGAATTGCATGTGGGCGGGTCCTACTGCAGGGCAGCTTTAGGCAGTGGCCTAGGGCTGTGCCTGCAAATGGACACCATATCACACTTAGAAACATACATTTCCGCTCTTTACCTCTATATGGGATGATAATATGACACTTCAACCAAAGGCATTAAAAATACTTGATCCATGCAGTGGTAGAAGTGTGGGGATTGGAAGGGCACGGCGTGCCCCTACTTAAAAAAATTCTTTCAGTCCGTTCCCCTACTTCTTACTTTCAAAAAAGCGTCCCGGGACGGCAAGAATAGTCCTACTTACAAAATGATAACTTTTTCATTCAGCTTCCAGGGGCGGCTCGCACTTCTCTTGAACTCCAGAGGCTGCAGCAGCCCCTCCCTGAGCTCGCACAGACGGAGGGCAGGCCCATTGTCATTCCGATTGAGGCTGATTACCCCCTTTCGAATGACAATGCGCCAGCCGCCTGCCTTTAGCATATCATGTGCCAGTGAAATCATAGTTAGGGATTTCAAAGAAGCTTTCCCTATGTTCGATTTTTTGGGGAGGAGGTGAGGATCTTGCAAACTTTTACTACTGCTAACTGAGGAGCCAGCCTTGCTTGTAACTTTGTATGTAGTTTATCGCTACACCCTGCAACAAATCCAGTTTTAGTAAAAAACTAAATTACATTTTTTTCCCCCCCATAAAACATTGGGAAAACAAACGCCTCTGTGTGACCCTGGTTTAAATAAAGGAGCAGCGGCAGGAGTGAGTTTCCAGTATCTGAATTTGGGGACAAGGGCTTTGAGTCCAAGTCTCCTGGCTCGACCGTCTGCTGCGTGGGCAGATGAACAACTTTATAAGCCTTTTTAACAAGTTGAATTGCTGCCTCTTCCTGCATTAACAATACTACTTTACACAGCACAAATAACTCTTGTTCACTATATTACTTAAAAAATATCTCTGTACCTACCAGCACCTAATATTGGCTTGTCTTCCGTAGCAGAAAGAATGGACATGGATTCCATTTTGGAGATTGACTGTTCCTAGAGGAAACTGGGGTTGCCAATTACTTTTTTAACTACGATCCATGATAAGAAGACTGTTGACCGTCATTTTAAGGACACACATAAATTATGTATCAAATGAATGTCTCAATAGTCTTGTATAGTATGCTCTGTGTAGTTTGTTTGGCAATTATGTTACTATTCATGCAATTATACAATACTGTATATTTGTAACTTAAAATAAATAAATAAATAAATAAAAAGCTGGACACTTTTCATTCCAGTTGAACGACAAGAGACAATCTTATAATCATATCCATCAAGGATGCAATTTAGATGGTAGGTCTTGGTGACATGGTGTATGACTTTGTAGTAGTTGGATTGTTACGATCGTCCAACAACATTCACCACTATGTGTGGTTACATTCACTGAACAGCACACCAGTCAGCAGAAGGTGCCAGATAGACTTTAGCTGCGGTGCTTTCATTTACCAGGGTCTTGAGAGAAGAGATTCAGTTCCTTTTTCTCATCAGACGGCTGTTCGACTTTTAGTGTCTTATTTGTTTCATTTTTCGTCCTCGTCATTCATGGATATCTTTTTCTGACATTGTTAACCCAACTTTTCTCTATTGTCTAAATGGTCCTATCTATATTGTCCGCACACTCAAACTGATGCTTAGTCATAGAAGGGCTGCATGTTGCCCCAATGTTTGGTAGAAATTCAAACAGGAGGAAGATTTAGCTTCTTTGAACAAGGAATGAGAGGGCATAATCTTAGGTGTACCCAAGTGCCTGGCCTGATACATCTAAGACAGTGTACTGTGGGGCAGTTTCCTGCTCATGTTCCTACACCAAAAGTAAGGATCCTAGAAGTTGTATTAGACACCGCATTCTCAATGGACTAGTTACAAAAACACCTTGATTTCAATATCCGACGGAGGACGATACTGCACCAATTCAGGAAGAACTTCAAGACCTGGCCCTTCGAATGACCCCAACAGAGCTGCTCACACCCACCCCCAGTGCCTTGAGACCCTCACGGGTGAGTAGTGCGCTTTACAAAACCCTGATTGATTGATTGAATATCAATGATGTTGATGCTAGATTACTGAAACGCAGTTCTATGTTGCTTTTGATTAAGCTGAAATTATGATTGCTGTTGGTACAATATTATTTGGACTCTCATGAAGGTTCATTGGCTCTGCATTTGAATCACTTTTAGGCCCCTATGTACTTCTATTTATCCCCTCAAGGCTACATTAAACTTGTTAGGAACCAATGAACGTTTGAACTTATTTGCAGTTCCTGTATTATAATAACGAATTGTGGAGCTACAATCTTGAATTCGAAATGCTGACAGTCTAAGTGCCTCTTTACCCTTTCTCTTTACATGGAGCCCACAACTTTTTCACTGGTGACTGAGTTTCTTGGACTTTATTTGCACTTACAAATTTTGTCTACACTTATAAATTGTCTTTGCTCTTTATCTATGCCTTCCTGCTTGTCATTGTATTGATCACGATCACATGCACGCCACATGCTGAAGGTTAAGCATTTCAATATAAATTGATAATAATACGAATAAGAATTAAAAGACGATACTTTTCTGCCTGGAATATCTGTGATTTGTTCATGTTACACATACATCTTTTTAAACATGCGAAATGATGGTACACTTCTCAATGCATTTGATCACTGCATTATCTCCAACTAAGGAGGCACGTGCAGTAGGATTTAAGATTTAAGACAGCTTGTTTTTATTCTTTCTGCAAGCAAAGTCCTATGTAGAAGCAATCTGTTTATGTATCTTTATAGAGTTTCCAGTAGTCTTGTTGAGCTACCTGTTCAAGAAGGCTGTTTGTGGGGTGGGCGATGTTTTTTGAATTCCTTAGTTAAAAAACTCGATTTTGCCCCCCAACAATATAATTTGTCTGCTATAGGTTTTGCTGTAGGCATCTTTCGTTGTCTAAGAGACATCATGTTTCCTTCAATTCTTAAAAAAAAGTGTAATATGAAATAGTTCAGGGAGAGTACAGTTTGGGTCAGCATCCTTCAGCCATTGACTTTCATAGTTGGCCACTACTTGGATGGGCTGCCCTGTAAGGCCGTTGAATTTTGTGTATTTTTACATTTTTTCATTTGTGTTCCCATGGTTTTGGTGGTGGAGCATCAAGTAGTCATTTTGGTAGAATACAGAGGTGACATAACATGTAGCTTGTTCGTGACAGCTGGTGTGTGTACTCTGCTGTATTTACTTTGCTGACACAAATACACGTGCTGTTTGATGACTTAACAGTTATAAAGACTCAGTACTAGTCAACAATTGCCCCATAGCGTGTATGTGTTATATTTTGCTTTCATGATAACATGTGGCTGGATTTATATATTTTTTTTCTTCACAAAGTAAAGATGTACCCACAGATAGACTTTCTTAAAGTTGCAGCTAAAACACTTGACCTTTGACAAATTATTTTTGTGTATGCCTTTTAAATGCACCACTTACAGTGCAATGTTCATTTGACTCCTTTACAGCAGACTTCATGGATGGTGCATCATAAGACTGCTAACAGGGCTGGCCATTAGCTTCTACATTGTTGTAGGACAAGATGTTGCTTCATTATGGGATTTACTTTTAATAGAGTGTTTCAGAAGCAATCTTCTTGCTCTTCACTATCATTTTCACCCTACTATTGCGATTATGCAAATAAAAATCCAGCACAGCATTTTTGTAACCTTATCTATTCACAATTAAGTTAAATGTAGAATAACAGGGGAACAGAGCCAGTGAGTTGCCATGCCTTCTCAATCCACAAACACATCTACCCAAAAAGGTATAATTGTAGCTACAACTCAATGCTTTATCTTCTTAATGCTGTTTTCTCAAATTCAAGGTATATATTTCAAAGAAATACCACATAGGGGCTCATTCAAGATGGTGGGCGTTCATTGGTGCACGTTACCCGATTTGTGAAGTAACTTTTGCATGAGCTTAGCTTTTACCCTATTAAGTATTTTACCTACATTTACTTACTACACACATGCTAGGAATGCAAACTGAAATATATATCTGTACATGAAAATAATTTAAGTACATCAGAGTCTTACACTTTTCTGCTTAGCCTTTTGTTTATTAATCCTACGCATATGGGTGGTGGACACTGGACATATTTTGCTCATGTGCTGTGAACAACTTAATGATCATAGCTCATTATTACATAGCCTTTGCGAACAGCATTTTGCAGCCTTATGGCACTGTAAATTACAGAGAATGCAAGTACCCACTTCATTAGTATTCAATCTGTCAATCTCAGACTAAGGCAGGGCAGAGTTGGCCAACTAACAGTCTTCAGGTCACACGCAGATCTCTACAGTGAGCACTGAACTCACTGAACCATCTTGCGTCACTTACAGTTGTTTCATATAATAGTGGGGAATCCATTTCCAAACCAATGGGTATATTGACACAATTACAGATTTATGGGGGTCCAACTAAATCATATCCCATATCCTTAGCAAGTCATCTGATATGTCTGTAGATACAACACTTTCCTACAACCAGTGTGTGTACCGTATGTTTGCATGCATCTAGTACGCGCATTTAGATTTTGCATATGCGCATCCACTTTTCCATTATCAATTAGGAATACAGTATGCAATCATTCCAGTTTGGTGACTCTACCACACTGTACAATAAGCAGCTTGAACGCCATTCAAATAAAAGGTCTCCTAGTTCTGACAACCGAGCCATTTTACAAGCAACTCATGCATTATCCAAAGAAAGGGACCGTGCCTGAGGTGTCCAACAGCACGCGAAGCTAATGGGAGTAATAATTTATAACACTATTGTATTTTATTTCTCTCACCCCTATTCCTTCTTCACTTAAAGGGGAAAACACCCTCCCGAAGAGGTCAAAACCTCGTCCCGGCAGTGGGCTGAAAGACCTGACTCCTCTGTGTTCCTGTAGGGAAATCCCTCAATACTGAATGACAGTGGACTCACTTGAGCTGGGAGATGGTGGCCTCGCCTTTTTCTGTGTACCAATGTAGAGAAAACCGATTACCTAGAGATCGTGTGACCTGTAATTTCACTCCCTTGAGACCATGTAACCTATGATTTTACTCTCGAGAGACCATGTGACCTGTAATTGGACTCCCTAGAGACACTGTGAGGTATGAGTTCACTCCCCAGAGCCCTGTGACCTATGATTTCACTCTCTAGAGACCATGTGACCTGTAATTGCACTCCCTAGAGACCCTGTGACCTATGATTCCACTCCCTAAAGACCATGTGACCTGTAATTGCACTCCCTGGAGACCCTGTTACCTATGATTTTACTCCATAGAGACCATGTGACCTGTAATTGCACTCCCTAGAAACCCTGTGACCTATGATTTCACTCCCTAGAGACCATGTGACCTGTAATTGCACTCCCTAGAGACCCTGTGACCTATGATTTCACTCCCTAGAGACCATGTGACCTGTAATTGCACTCCCTAGAGACCCTGTGACCTATGATTTCACTCCCTAGAGACCATGTGACCTGTAATTGCACTCCCTAGAGACTGTAACCTGTAGTTTCACTCCCCAGAGACCATGTGACCTGTAATTACACTTCCTAGAGACCCTGTGACCTATGATTTCATTCCCCAGAGACCGTGACCTGTAATTTGACTCTTAAAGACCATGTGATCTATGATTTCACTCCCTAGAGACAATGTGACCTGCAATTGCACTCCCTAGAGCCCCTGTGACCTATGATTTCACTCCCTAGAGACCATGTGACCAGTAATTGCACTCCTTAGAGCCCATGCGACTTATGATTTCAAGATGTAACCTGTAATTACACTCCCTAGAGCCCATGTGACCTATGATTTCACTCCCTAGAGACCATGTGACCTATAATTGCACTCCCTAGAGACCCTGTGACCTATGATTTCACTCCCTAGAGACCATGTGACCTGTAATTGTACTCCCTAGAGACCCTGTGACCTATGATTTCACTCCCTAGAGACCATGTGACCTGTAATTGCACTCCCTAGAGACTGTAACCTGTAGTTTCACTCCCCAGAGACCATGTGACCTGTAATTACACTTCCTAGAGACCCTGTGACCTATGATTTCATTCCCCAGAGACCGTGACCTGTAATTTGACTCTTAAAGACCATGTGATCTATGATTTCACTCCCTAGAGACAATGTGACCTGCAATTGCACTCCCTAGAGCCCCTGTGACCTATGATTTCACTCCCTAGAGACCATGTGACCAGTAATTGCACTCCTTAGAGCCCATGCGACTTATGATTTCAAGATGTAACCTGTAATTACACTCCCTAGAGCCCATGTGACCTATGATTTCACTACCTAGAGACCATGTGACCTATAATTGCACTCCCTAGAGACCCTGTGACCTATGATTTCACTCCCTAGAGACCATGTGACCTGTAATTGTACTCCCTAGAGCCCCTTTTACCTATGATTTCACTCCCTAGAGACCATTTGACCTGTAATTGCACTCCCTAGAGAGCATGTGACCTATGATTTCACTCCCTAGATACTAATTGACCGGTAATTGAACTCCCTAGAAACCCTGTGACCTATGATTTCACTCCCTAGAGACACGTGACCTATGATTTCACTCCCTACAGACCATGTGACCTGTAATGTTACTATTCTATTCTATTCTATTCTGGGTTTGGTAAAGCGCGACAGCTGCCCCAGCAAAGGGGCGTCCCGGCGCGGAGAGGTTACTCCCCTGTGACCTATGATTTCACTCCCTAGAGACTGTGACTTGAAATTTCACTCCCTACAGATCATGTGAGCGGTAATTGCATTCCCCAGAGACCCTGTAATCTATGATTTCACTCCCTAAAGATCATGTGACCTGTATTTGCACTCCCTAGAGACCCTGTGACCTATGATTTCACTCCCTAGAGACCGTGTGACCTATAATTTCACTCCCTAGAGGCCCTGTGACCTATGCTTTCAATCCCTACAGACCGTGACCTGTAATTTCACTCCCTAGAGACCATGTGACCAGGAATTGCACTCCCTAGAGACCATGTGACCTATGATTTCACTCCCTAGAGACCATGTGACCTGTAATTGCACTCCCTAGAGACCCTGTGACCTATGATTTCACTCCCTAGAGACCATGTGACCTGTAATTGCACTCCCTAAAGACACTATGACCTATGATTTCACTCCCTAGAGAAACTGTGACCTATGACTTCCCTCCCTGGAGAACGATAATTGCACTCCCTGGAGACCCTGTGATCTATGATTTCACTCCCTAAAGACCATGTGACCTGTATTTGCACTCCCTAGAGACCCTGTGACCTATGATTCCACTCCCTAGAGACCATGTGACCTGTAATTTCACTCCCTAGAGGCCCTGTGACCTATGCTTTCACTCCCTAGAAACCGTGACCTGTAATTTCACTCCCTAGCGACCATGTGACCGGGAATTGCACTCCCTTGAGACCCTGTGACCTATGATTTCACTCCCTAGAGACCATGTGACCTGTAATTGCACTCCCTAGAGACCCTGTGACCTCTGATTTCACTCCATAGAGACCATGTGACCTGTAATTGCACTCCCTAGAGAGCATGTGACCTATGATTTCACTCCCTAGAGACCATGTGACCTGTAATTCCACTCCCTAGAGGCCCTGTGACCTATGCTTTCACTCCCTAGAGACCGTGACATGTAATTTCACTCCCTAGAGACCGTGTGCCCGGTAATTGCACTCCCTAAAGACCCTGTGACATGTAATTTCACTCCCTAGAGACCATGTGACCTGTAATTGCAATCACTATAGACACTGTGACCTATGATTTCACTCCCTAGCGACCTGTGACCTATGACTTCCCTCCCTAGAGACATCGTGACCTGTAATTGCACTCCCTAGAGACCCTGTGACCTATGATTTTACTCCTTAGAGACCCTGTGACCTATGATTTCACTCCCTATGGAGCCTGTGACCTATGATTTAACTCCCTAGAGACCATGTGACCTTTAAGTGCACTTTATAGAGACCCTGTGACCTATGAGTTCACTCCCTAGAGACCATGTGACCTGTAATTGCACTCCCTAGAGACCCTGTGACCTATGATTTCACTCCCTAGAGACCATGTGACCTGTAATTGCACTCCCTAGAGACCCTGTGACCTATGACTTCCCTCCCTAGAGACCATGTGACCTGCAACTGCACTACCTAGAGACCCTGTGACCTATGATTTCACTCCCTAAAACCCTGTGAACTATGATTTTGCTCCTAGAGACCCTGTGACCTATGATTTCACTCCCTAGAGACCATGTGACCTGTAATTGCACTCCCTAGAGACCCTGTGACCTATGACTTCCCTCCCTAGAGACCATGTGACCTGTGACTGCACTACCTAGAGACCCTGTAACCTATGATTTCACTCCCTAGAGACCAAGTGACCTGTAATTGCACTCCCTAGAGTCCCTGTGACCTATGATTTCACTCCATAGAGACCATGTGACCTGTAATTGCACTCCCTAGAGAGCATGTGACCTATGATTTCACTCCCTAGAGACCACGTGAACTGTAATTTCACTCCCTAGAGACCCTGTAACCTATTATTTCACTCCCTAGAGACCATGTGACCTGTAATTTCACTCCATAGAGACCATGTGACCGGTAATTGCACTCCCTAGAGACCCTGTGAGCTATGATTTCACTCCCTCTTTTTTTTTTAATTTTATGCAAGGAAAAAAGAACAAAGAACCATTTTCCAACACAAAGAACACATCAGTGGGCGAGTAGAGACACAATCACAGTAATACAGGAATGTAATAAAGACCAGAGTCGAATGAACAGAGTAACTTAAATACATACTACATAAGTGCTTGAAAAATACAGGCTATACCAAAAATAAGACAATCAACTGCGGACTAACGGAAAAGAGAAAGCAAGACATACATAGAAAGTACTCTATATTATTTAACTATCTAATGTATCCATTCTGTAATCGGGGACCAGATTTTCACTCCCCTTAATATCTTCCTGTTACCTTTGGATTCACTCCCTAGAGACATGTGACCTGTATTTGCACTCCCTAGAGCCCTCGGGACGTATGATTTCACTCCCTGGAGACCATGAGACCTGTAATTTTACTCCCCTGTGACCTATGATTGCACTCCCTAGAGACCGTGACTTGTAATTTCACTCCCTAGAGACCATGTGAGCGGTAATTGCACTTCCTAGAGACCCTGCGATCTATGATTTCACTCCCTAAAGACCATGTGACCTGGATTTGCACTCCCTAGAGACCCTGTGACCTACGATTTCATTCCCTAGAGACCATGTGACCTGTAACTTCACTCCCTAGAGACCATGTGACCTGTAATTTCACTCCTTAGAGACCCTGTGACCTATGATTTCACTCCCTAGAGACCCTGCAACCTAGGATTTCACTCCCTAGAGACCCTGTGACCTTTTATTTCACTACCTAGAGAGCATGTGACCTGTATCTTCACTCCCTAGAGAGCATGTGACCTGTGATTTCACTCCCTACAGATCATGTGACCTGTAATTGCACTCCCTACAGAACCTGTGACCTATGACTTCCCTCCCTGGCGAACATGTGAGCGGTAATTGCACTCCCTGGAGACCCTATGATCTATGATTTCACTCCCTAAAGACCATGTGACCTGTATTTGCACTCCCTAGAGACCCTGTGACCTATGATTCCACTCCATAGAGACCATGTGACCTGTAATTTCACTCCCTAGAGGCCCTGTGACCTATGCTTTCACTCTCTAGAAACCGTGACATGTAATTGCACTCCCTAGAGACCCTGTGACCTCTGATTTCACTCCATAGAGACCATGTGACCTGTAATTGCACTCCCTAGAGAGCATGTGACCTATGATTTCACTCCCTAGAGACCATGTGACCTGTAATTCCACTCCCTAGAGGCCCTGTGACCTATGCTTTCACTCCCTAGAGACCGTGACATGTAATTTCACTCCCTAGAGACCGTGTGCCCGGTAATTGCACTCCCTAGAGACCATGTGACCTGTAATTGCAATCACTATAGACACTGTGACCTATGATTTCACTCCCTAGCGACCCTGTGACCTATGACTTCCCTCCCTAGAGACCTTGTGACCTGTAATTGCAATCCCTAGAGACCCTGTGACCTATGATTTTACTCGTTAGAGACCCTGTGACCTATGATTTCACTCCCTAGGGAGCCTGTGACCTATGATTTCACTCCCAAGAGACCATGTGACCTTTAAGTGTACTCCATAGAGACCCTGTGACCTATGTGTTCACTCCCTAGAGACCATGTGACCTGTAATTGCACTCCCTAGAGACCCTGTGACCTATGATTTCACTCCCTAGAGACCATGTGACCTGTAATTGCACTCCCTAGAGACCCTGTGACCTATGACTTCCCTCCCTAGAGGCCATGTGACCTGCAACTGCACTACCTAGAGACCCTGTGACCTATGATTTCACTCCCTAAAACCCTGTGAACTATGATTTTGCTCCTAGAGACCCTGTGACCTATGATTCACTCCCTAGAGACCATGTGACCTGTAATTGCACTCCTTAGAGACCCTGTGACCTATGACTTCCCTCCCTAGAGACCATGTGACCTGTGACTGCACTACCTAGAGACCCTGTGACCTATGATTTCACTCCCTAGAGACCAAGTGACCTGTAATTGCACTCCCAAGAGTCCCTGTGACCTATGATTTCATTCCCTGGAGACCATGTGACATGTAATTGCACTCCCTAGAGAGCATGTGACCTATGATTTTACTCCTTAGAGACCCTGTGACCTATGATTTCACTCCCTAGGGAGCCTGTGACCTATGATTTCACTCCCTAGAGACCATGTGACCTTTAAGTGCACTCCATAGAGACCCTGTGACCTATGATTTCACTCCCTAGAGACCATGTGACCTGTAATTGCACTCCTTAGAGACCCTGTGACCTATGACTTCCCTCCCTACAGACCATGTGACCTGTGACTGCACTACCTAGAGACCCTGTGACCTATGATTTCACTCCCTAGAGACCAAGTGACCTGTAATTGCACTCCCAAGAGTCCCTGTGACCTATGATTTCATTCCCTGGAGACCACGTGACATGTAATTGCACTCCCTAGAGAGCATGTGACCTATGATGTCACTCCCTAGAGACCACATGCCCGGTAATTGCACTCCCTAGAGACCCTGTGACCTATGATTTCACTCCCTAGAGACCATGTGACCTGTAATTTTACTCCTCTGTGACCTATAAGTTCACTCCCTAGATACCATGTGAGCGGTAATTGCACTCCCTAGAGACCCTGTGATCTATGATTTAACTCCCTAAAGACCGTGTGACCTGTAATTTCAGTCCCTAGAGACCATGTTACCTGTAATTGCACTCCCAAGAAACCCTCTGACCTATGATTTCACTCCCTAGAGACCATGTGACCTGTAATTGCACCCCCTAGAGCCCATATGACCTATGATTTCACTCCCTAGAGACCTTGTGACCTGTAACTGCACTCCATAGAGCCCCTGTGACCAGTAATTGCACTCCTTAGAGCCCATGCGACTTATGATTTCAAGATGTAACCTGTAATTACACTCCCTAGAGCCCATGTGACCTATGATTTCACTACCTAGAGACCATGTGACCTATAATTGCACTCCCTAGAGACCCTGTGACCTATGATTTCACTCCCTAGAGACCATGTGACCTGTAATTGTACTCCCTAGAGCCCCTTTTACCTATGATTTCACTCCCTAGAGACCATTTGACCTGTAATTGCACTCCCTAGAGAGCATGTGACCTATGATTTCACTCCCTAGATACTAATTGACCGGTAATTGAACTCCCTAGAAACCCTGTGACCTATGATTTCACTCCCTAGAGACACGTGACCTATGATTTCACTCCCTACAGACCATGTGACCTGTAATGTTACTATTCTATTCTATTCTATTCTGGGTTTGGTAAAGCGCGACAGCTGCCCCAGCAAAGGGGCGTCCCGGCGCGGAGAGGTTACTCCCCTGTGACCTATGATTTCACTCCCTAGAGACTGTGACTTGAAATTTCACTCCCTACAGATCATGTGAGCGGTAATTGCATTCCCCAGAGACCCTGTAATCTATGATTTCACTCCCTAAAGATCATGTGACCTGTATTTGCACTCCCTAGAGACCCTGTGACCTATGATTTCACTCCCTAGAGACCGTGTGACCTATAATTTCACTCCCTAGAGGCCCTGTGACCTATGCTTTCAATCCCTACAGACCGTGACCTGTAATTTCACTCCCTAGAGACCATGTGACCAGGAATTGCACTCCCTAGAGACCATGTGACCTATGATTTCACTCCCTAGAGACCATGTGACCTGTAATTGCACTCCCTAGAGACCCTGTGACCTATGATTTCACTCCCTAGAGACCATGTGACCTGTAATTGCACTCCCTAAAGACACTATGACCTATGATTTCACTCCCTAGAGAAACTGTGACCTATGACTTCCCTCCCTGGAGAACGATAATTGCACTCCCTGGAGACCCTGTGATCTATGATTTCACTCCCTAAAGACCATGTGACCTGTATTTGCACTCCCTAGAGACCCTGTGACCTATGATTCCACTCCCTAGAGACCATGTGACCTGTAATTTCACTCCCTAGAGGCCCTGTGACCTATGCTTTCACTCCCTAGAAACCGTGACCTGTAATTTCACTCCCTAGCGACCATGTGACCGGGAATTGCACTCCCTTGAGACCCTGTGACCTATGATTTCACTCCCTAGAGACCATGTGACCTGTAATTGCACTCCCTAGAGACCCTGTGACCTCTGATTTCACTCCATAGAGACCATGTGACCTGTAATTGCACTCCCTAGAGAGCATGTGACCTATGATTTCACTCCCTAGAGACCATGTGACCTGTAATTCCACTCCCTAGAGGCCCTGTGACCTATGCTTTCACTCCCTAGAGACCGTGACATGTAATTTCACTCCCTAGAGACCGTGTGCCCGGTAATTGCACTCCCTAAAGACCCTGTGACATGTAATTTCACTCCCTAGAGACCATGTGACCTGTAATTGCAATCACTATAGACACTGTGACCTATGATTTCACTCCCTAGCGACCTGTGACCTATGACTTCCCTCCCTAGAGACATCGTGACCTGTAATTGCACTCCCTAGAGACCCTGTGACCTATGATTTTACTCCTTAGAGACCCTGTGACCTATGATTTCACTCCCTATGGAGCCTGTGACCTATGATTTAACTCCCTAGAGACCATGTGACCTTTAAGTGCACTTTATAGAGACCCTGTGACCTATGAGTTCACTCCCTAGAGACCATGTGACCTGTAATTGCACTCCCTAGAGACCCTGTGACCTATGATTTCACTCCCTAGAGACCATGTGACCTGTAATTGCACTCCCTAGAGACCCTGTGACCTATGACTTCCCTCCCTAGAGACCATGTGACCTGCAACTGCACTACCTAGAGACCCTGTGACCTATGATTTCACTCCCTAAAACCCTGTGAACTATGATTTTGCTCCTAGAGACCCTGTGACCTATGATTTCACTCCCTAGAGACCATGTGACCTGTAATTGCACTCCCTAGAGACCCTGTGACCTATGACTTCCCTCCCTAGAGACCATGTGACCTGTGACTGCACTACCTAGAGACCCTGTAACCTATGATTTCACTCCCTAGAGACCAAGTGACCTGTAATTGCACTCCCTAGAGTCCCTGTGACCTATGATTTCACTCCATAGAGACCATGTGACCTGTAATTGCACTCCCTAGAGAGCATGTGACCTATGATTTCACTCCCTAGAGACCACGTGAACTGTAATTTCACTCCCTAGAGACCCTGTAACCTATTATTTCACTCCCTAGAGACCATGTGACCTGTAATTTCACTCCATAGAGACCATGTGACCGGTAATTGCACTCCCTAGAGACCCTGTGAGCTATGATTTCACTCCCTCTTTTTTTTTTAATTTTATGCAAGGAAAAAAGAACAAAGAACCATTTTCCAACACAAAGAACACATCAGTGGGCGAGTAGAGACACAATCACAGTAATACAGGAATGTAATAAAGACCAGAGTCGAATGAACAGAGTAACTTAAATACATACTACATAAGTGCTTGAAAAATACAGGCTATACCAAAAATAAGACAATCAACTGCGGACTAACGGAAAAGAGAAAGCAAGACATACATAGAAAGTACTCTATATTATTTAACTATCTAATGTATCCATTCTGTAATCGGGGACCAGATTTTCACTCCCCTTAATATCTTCCTGTTACCTTTGGATTCACTCCCTAGAGACATGTGACCTGTATTTGCACTCCCTAGAGCCCTCGGGACGTATGATTTCACTCCCTGGAGACCATGAGACCTGTAATTTTACTCCCCTGTGACCTATGATTGCACTCCCTAGAGACCGTGACTTGTAATTTCACTCCCTAGAGACCATGTGAGCGGTAATTGCACTTCCTAGAGACCCTGCGATCTATGATTTCACTCCCTAAAGACCATGTGACCTGGATTTGCACTCCCTAGAGACCCTGTGACCTACGATTTCATTCCCTAGAGACCATGTGACCTGTAACTTCACTCCCTAGAGACCATGTGACCTGTAATTTCACTCCTTAGAGACCCTGTGACCTATGATTTCACTCCCTAGAGACCCTGCAACCTAGGATTTCACTCCCTAGAGACCCTGTGACCTTTTATTTCACTACCTAGAGAGCATGTGACCTGTATCTTCACTCCCTAGAGAGCATGTGACCTGTGATTTCACTCCCTACAGATCATGTGACCTGTAATTGCACTCCCTAGAGAACCTGTGACCTATGACTTCCCTCCCTGGCGAACATGTGAGCGGTAATTGCACTCCCTGGAGACCCTATGATCTATGATTTCACTCCCTAAAGACCATGTGACCTGTATTTGCACTCCCTAGAGACCCTGTGACCTATGATTCCACTCCATAGAGACCATGTGACCTGTAATTTCACTCCCTAGAGGCCCTGTGACCTATGCTTTCACTCTCTAGAAACCGTGACATGTAATTGCACTCCCTAGAGACCCTGTGACCTCTGATTTCACTCCATAGAGACCATGTGACCTGTAATTGCACTCCCTAGAGAGCATGTGACCTATGATTTCACTCCCTAGAGACCATGTGACCTGTAATTCCACTCCCTAGAGGCCCTGTGACCTATGCTTTCACTCCCTAGAGACCGTGACATGTAATTTCACTCCCTAGAGACCGTGTGCCCGGTAATTGCACTCCCTAGAGACCATGTGACCTGTAATTGCAATCACTATAGACACTGTGACCTATGATTTCACTCCCTAGCGACCCTGTGACCTATGACTTCCCTCCCTAGAGACCTTGTGACCTGTAATTGCAATCCCTAGAGACCCTGTGACCTATGATTTTACTCGTTAGAGACCCTGTGACCTATGATTTCACTCCCTAGGGAGCCTGTGACCTATGATTTCACTCCCAAGAGACCATGTGACCTTTAAGTGTACTCCATAGAGACCCTGTGACCTATGTGTTCACTCCCTAGAGACCATGTGACCTGTAATTGCACTCCCTAGAGACCCTGTGACCTATGATTTCACTCCCTAGAGACCATGTGACCTGTAATTGCACTCCCTAGAGACCCTGTGACCTATGACTTCCCTCCCTAGAGGCCATGTGACCTGCAACTGCACTACCTAGAGACCCTGTGACCTATGATTTCACTCCCTAAAACCCTGTGAACTATGATTTTGCTCCTAGAGACCCTGTGACCTATGATTCACTCCCTAGAGACCATGTGACCTGTAATTGCACTCCTTAGAGACCCTGTGACCTATGACTTCCCTCCCTAGAGACCATGTGACCTGTGACTGCACTACCTAGAGACCCTGTGACCTATGATTTCACTCCCTAGAGACCAAGTGACCTGTAATTGCACTCCCAAGAGTCCCTGTGACCTATGATTTCATTCCCTGGAGACCATGTGACATGTAATTGCACTCCCTAGAGAGCATGTGACCTATGATTTTACTCCTTAGAGACCCTGTGACCTATGATTTCACTCCCTAGGGAGCCTGTGACCTATGATTTCACTCCCTAGAGACCATGTGACCTTTAAGTGCACTCCATAGAGACCCTGTGACCTATGATTTCACTCCCTAGAGACCATGTGACCTGTAATTGCACTCCTTAGAGACCCTGTGACCTATGACTTCCCTCCCTACAGACCATGTGACCTGTGACTGCACTACCTAGAGACCCTGTGACCTATGATTTCACTCCCTAGAGACCAAGTGACCTGTAATTGCACTCCCAAGAGTCCCTGTGACCTATGATTTCATTCCCTGGAGACCACGTGACATGTAATTGCACTCCCTAGAGAGCATGTGACCTATGATGTCACTCCCTAGAGACCACATGCCCGGTAATTGCACTCCCTAGAGACCCTGTGACCTATGATTTCACTCCCTAGAGACCATGTGACCTGTAATTTTACTCCTCTGTGACCTATAAGTTCACTCCCTAGATACCATGTGAGCGGTAATTGCACTCCCTAGAGACCCTGTGATCTATGATTTAACTCCCTAAAGACCGTGTGACCTGTAATTTCAGTCCCTAGAGACCATGTTACCTGTAATTGCACTCCCAAGAAACCCTCTGACCTATGATTTCACTCCCTAGAGACCATGTGACCTGTAATTGCACCCCCTAGAGCCCATATGACCTATGATTTCACTCCCTAGAGACCTTGTGACCTGTAACTGCACTCCATAGAGCCCCTGTGACCTATGATTTCACTCCATAGAGACCATGTGACCTGTAATTGCACTCCCTAGAGAGCATGTGACCTATGATTTCACTCCCTAGAGACCCTGTAACCTATGATTTCACTCCCTAGAGACCATGTGACCTGTAATTTCACTCCATAGAGACCATGTGACCGGTAATTGCACTCCTAGAGACCCTGTGACCTGTAATTTCACTCCCTAGAGACCATGTGACCTGTAATTACACTCCCAAGAAACCCTGTGAACTATGATTTCACTACCTAGAGACCATGTGACCTGTAATTGCACCCCCTAGAGCCCATATGACCTATGATTTCACTCCCTAGAGACCATGTGACCTGTAACTGCACTCTATAGAGCCCCTGTGACCTATGATTTCACTCCATAGAGACCATGTGACCTGTAATTGCACTCCCTAGAGAGCATGTGACCTTTGATTTCACTCCCTAGAGACCACGTGAACTGTAATTTCACTCCCTAGAGACCCTGTAACCTATTATTTCACTCCCTAGAGACCATGTGACCTGTAATTTCACTCCATAGAGACCATGTGACCGGTAATTGCACTCCCTAGAGACCCTGTGAGCTATAATTTCACTCCCTTTTTTTCTTTTTTTTGATTTTATGCAAGGAAAAAAGAACAAAGAACCATTTTCCAACACAAAGAACACATCAGTGGGCGAGTAGAGACACAATCACAGTAATACAGGAATGTAATAAAGACCAGAGTCGAATGAACAGAGTAACTTAAATACATACTACATAAGTGCTTGAAAAATACAGGCTATACCAAAAATAAGACAATAAACCGCGGACTAACGAAAAAGAGAAAGCAAGACATACATAGAAAGTACTCTATATTATTTAACTATCTAATGTATCCATTCTGTAATCGGGGACCAGATTTTCACTCCCCTTAATATCTTCCTGTTACCTTTGGATTCACTCCCTAGACACATGTGACCTGTATTTGCACTCCCTAGAGCCCTCGGGACGTATGATTTCACTCCCTGGAGACCATGAGACCTGTAATTTTACTCCCCTGTGACCTATGATTGCACTCCCTAGAGACCGTGACTTGTAATTTCACTCCCTAGAGACCATGTGAGCGGTAATTGCACTTCCTAGAGACCCTGCGATCTATGATTTCACTCCCTAAAGACCATGTGACCTGGATTTGCACTCCCTAGAGACCCTGTGACCTACGATTTCATTCCCTAGAGACCATGTGACCTGTAACTTCACTCCCTAGAGACCATGTGACCTGTAATTTCACTCCTTAGAGACCCTGTGACCTATGATTTCACTCCCTAGAGACCCTGCAACCTAGGATTTCACTCCCTAGAGACCCTGTGACCTTTTATTTCACTACCTAGAGAGCATGTGACCTGTATCTTCACTCCCTAGAGAGCATGTGACCTGTGATTTCACTCCCTACAGATCATGTGACCTGTAATTGCACTCCCTAGAGAACCTGTGACCTATGACTTCCCTCCCTGGCGAACATGTGAGCGGTAATTGCACTCCCTGGAGACCCTATGATCTATGATTTCACTCCCTAAAGACCATGTGACCTGTATTTGCACTCCCTAGAGACCCTGTGACCTATGATTCCACTCCCTAGAGACCATGTGACCTGTAATTTCACTCCCTAGAGGCCCTGTGACCTATGCTTTCACTCTCTAGAAACCGTGACATGTAATTGCACTCCCTAGAGACCCTGTGACCTCTGATTTCACTCCATAGAGACCATGTGACCTGTAATTGCACTCCCTAGAGAGCATGTGACCTATGATTTCACTCCCTAGAGACCATGTGACCTGTAATTCCACTCCCTAGAGGCCCTGTGACCTATGCTTTCACTCCCTAGAGACCGTGACATGTAATTTCACTCCCTAGAGACCGTGTGCCCGGTAATTGCACTCCCTAGAGACCATGTGACCTGTAATTGCAATCACTATAGACACTGTGACCTATGATTTCACTCCCTAGCGACCCTGTGACCTATGACTTCCCTCCCTAGAGACCTTGTGACCTGTAATTGCAATCCCTAGAGACCCTGTGACCTATGATTTTACTCGTTAGAGACCCTGTGACCTATGATTTCACTCCCTAGGGAGCCTGTGACCTATGATTTCACTCCCAAGAGACCATGTGACCTTTAAGTGTACTCCATAGAGACCCTGTGACCTATGTGTTCACTCCCTAGAGACCATGTGACCTGTAATTGCACTCCCTAGAGACCCTGTGACCTATGATTTCACTCCCTAGAGACCATGTGACCTGTAATTGCACTCCCTAGAGACCCTGTGACCTATGACTTCCCTCCCTAGAGGCCATGTGACCTGCAACTGCACTACCTAGAGACCCTGTGACCTATGATTTCACTCCCTAAAACCCTGTGAACTATGATTTTGCTCCTAGAGACCCTGTGACCTATGATTCACTCCCTAGAGACCATGTGACCTGTAATTGCACTCCTTAGAGACCCTGTGACCTATGACTTCCCTCCCTAGAGACCATGTGACCTGTGACTGCACTACCTAGAGACCCTGTGACCTATGATTTCACTCCCTAGAGACCAAGTGACCTGTAATTGCACTCCCAAGAGTCCCTGTGACCTATGATTTCATTCCCTGGAGACCATGTGACATGTAATTGCACTCCCTAGAGAGCATGTGACCTATGATTTTACTCCTTAGAGACCCTGTGACCTATGATTTCACTCCCTAGGGAGCCTGTGACCTATGATTTCACTCCCTAGAGACCATGTGACCTTTAAGTGCACTCCATAGAGACCCTGTGACCTATGATTTCACTCCCTAGAGACCATGTGACCTGTAATTGCACTCCTTAGTGACCCTGTGACCTATGACTTCCCTCCCTAGAGACCATGTGACCTGTGACTGCACTACCTAGAGACCCTGTGACCTATGATTTCACTCCCTAGAGACCAAGTGACCTGTAATTGCACTCCCAAGAGTCCCTGTGACCTATGATTTCATTCCCTGGAGACCACGTGACATGTAATTGCACTCCCTAGAGAGCATGTGACCTATGATGTCACTCCCTAGAGACCACATGCCCGGTAATTGCACTCCCTAGAGACCCTGTGACCTATGATTTCACTCCCTAGAGACCATGTGACCTGTAATTTTACTCCTCTGTGACCTATAAGTTCACTCCCTAGATACCATGTGAGCGGTAATTGCACTCCCTAGAGACCCTGTGATCTATGATTTAACTCCCTAAAGACCGTGTGACCTGTAATTTCAGTCCCTAGAGACCATGTTACCTGTAATTGCACTCCCAAGAAACCCTCTGACCTATGATTTCACTCCCTAGAGACCATGTGACCTGTAATTGCACCCCCTAGAGCCCATATGACCTATGATTTCACTCCCTAGAGACCTTGTGACCTGTAACTGCACTCCATAGAGCCCCTGTGACCTATGATTTCACTCCATAGAGACCATGTGACCTGTAATTGCACTCCCTAGAGAGCATGTGACCTATGATTTCACTCCCTAGAGACCCTGTAACCTATGATTTCACTCCCTAGAGACCATGTGACCTGTAATTTCACTCCATAGAGACCATGTGACCGGTAATTGCACTCCTAGAGACCCTGTGACCTGTAATTTCACTCCCTAGATACCATGTGACCTGTAATTACACTCCCAAGAAACCCTGTGAACTATGATTTCACTACCTAGAGACCATGTGACCTGTAATTGCACCCCCTAGAGCCCATATGACCTATGATTTCACTCCCTAGAGACCATGTGACCTGTAACTGCACTCTATAGAGCCCCTGTGACCTATGATTTCACTCCATAGAGACCATGTGACCTGTAATTGCACTCCCTAGAGAGCATGTGACCTTTGATTTCACTCCCTAGAGACCACGTGAACTGTAATTTCACTCCCTAGAGACCCTGTAACCTATTATTTCACTCCCTAGAGACCATGTGACCTGTAATTTCACTCCATAGAGACCATGTGACCGGTAATTGCACTCCCTAGAGACCCTGTGAGCTATAATTTCACTCCCTTTTTTCTTTTTTTTGATTTTATGCAAGGAAAAAAGAACAAAGAACCATTTTCCAACACAAAGAACACATCAGTGGGCGAGTAGAGACACAATCACAGTAATACAGGAATGTAATAAAGACCAGAGTCGAATGAACAGAGTAACTTAAATACATACTACATAAGTGCTTGAAAAATACAGGCTATACCAAAAATAAGACAATAAACCGCGGACTAACGAAAAAGAGAAAGCAAGACATACATAGAAAGTACTCTATATTATTTCACTATCTAATGTATCCATTCTGTAATCGGGGACCAGATTTTCACTCCCCTTAATATCTTCCTGTTACCTTTGGATTCACTCCCTAGAGACATGTGACCTGTATTTGCACTCCCTAGAGCCCTCGTGACGTTGATTTCACTCCCTGGAGACCATGAGACCTGTAATTTTACTCCCCTGTGACCTATGATTGCACTCCCTAGAGACCGTGACTTGTAATTTCACTCCCTAGAGACCATGTGAGCGGTAATTGCAATTCCTAGAGACCCTGCGATCTATGATTTCACTCCCTAAAGACCATGTGACCTGGATTTGCACTCCCTAGAGACCCTGTGACCTATGATTTCACTCCCTAGAGACCATGTGACCTGTAATTTTACTCCCTAGAGACCATGTGACCTGTAATTTCACTTCTTAGAGACCCTGTGACCTATGATTTCACTCCCTAGAGACCCTGCAACCTAGGATTTCACTCCCTAGAGACCCTGTGACCTTTTATTTCACTACCTAGAGAGCATGTGACCTGTATCTTCACTCCCTAGAGAGCATGTGACCTGCGATTTCGCTCCCTACAGACCATGTGACCTGTAATTGCACTCCCTAGAGACCCTGTGACCTATGATTTCACTCCCTAGAGACCCTGTGACTTATTATTTCACTCCCTAGAGACCATGTGACCTGTAATTGCACTCCCTAGATACCCTGTGACTTATGCTTTCACTCCCTAGAGACCATGTGACCTGTAATTGCACTCCCTAGAGACCATGTGACCTGTAATTGCACTTCCTAGAAACCCTGTGACCTATGATTTCACTCCCCAGAGACCATGTGACCTGGAATTTCACTCCCTAGAGACCCTGTGACCTGTAATTTCACTCCCTAGAGACCCTGTGACCTATGATTTCACTCCCTAGAGACCATGTAACCTGTAATTTCACTCCCTAGATACCCTGTGACCTATGATTTCACTCCTATAGACTGTGACCTGTAATTTCACTCCCTAGAGACCGTGTGACTGGTAATTTCACTCCCTAGAGACCCTGTGACCTATGATTTCACTCCATAGAGACCATGTGACCTGTAATTGCACTCCCTAGAGACCCTGTGACCTATGATTTCACTCCCAAGAGACAATGACCTGTAATTGCACTCCCTAGAGCCCTTGACCTATGGTTTCACTCTCTAGAGACCATGTGACCTGTAATTTCACTCCGTAGAGACCCTGTGACCTATGATTTCACTCCCTAGAGACCCTGCAACCTATGATTTCACTCCCTAGAGACCATGTGACCTATGATTTCACTCCCTAGAGAGCATGTGACATGTAACTTCACTCCCTAGAGAGCATGTGACCTGTGATTTCACTCCCTATCGACCATGTGACCTGTAATTGCACTCCCTAGAGACCCTTTTCACTCCCTAGAGACCCTGTGACTTATGATTTCACTCCCTAGAGACCATGTGACCGGTAACTTCACTCCCTAGAGAGCATATGACCTGTGATTTCACTCCCTATAGACCATGTGCCCTGTAATGTCACTGCCTATAGACCTGTAATTTCACTCCCTAGAGACCGTGTGACCTGTAAATTCACAGGCCATATGGAAGGTAAGAAGACCCACTAACTTCAATTGGGACCCCACCCATTGGGAAAGCCTCAATCTGCAGAACTTAGTATTCACCCGGTGGCTTTCAACAGCCCATGAAGACCAATCAATCAGCATATGCTGTGCTATGCAAACACTGTGCACCATAACACAGCATGTGCTAAATATGTTCAATGCCCATTTATCACACCATGGTTACTCATAATGACTCTAAATGTGACATGTAGTATAGCAGTGGACATCAGTAAAGCAAAATAAGTCAAACCTCACTATAACAGAGGGAATGACAAACGGAGATTTTGGTTCAAAACGAGCACAACTCATTAGATGTTGTTTTGATTGATTGATTGATAGGCTTTATTTCGATATAAAAATATCATTAAAGCTTGTTCAACAATTATAAAACACAACATTTACAGCAATCACTTCCTAATTACACAGAAAGAGAAAAAAGGGAATAAAATGTTTAAACAGTTAAAACAAGAATTAAATTGACAGGGACAGCCTTCTTACACGAATGAACCATGGCCACTTTAAAAATTTTGAAACACCGCAAACAACCAAAGCGGATGTGTCAGACATTAAAATGCGTAGCGCCACTATGTGCTGGCGGGTGCCTAAAAGTCTACATAAGGGTTTGAGCCAGCGCCTCCTAGGTGCACAGTAATCCGGACATTCGAAAAGAATGTGGGCTATCGACTCTACTCGAGTGGGACAACGCGCACAAAAGGGGGAGGACTGGTGAGAGGATTTCCATCGGGCAATTAGTTCACCTACGGATAGGGTCCTCACTCTGAACTTAAAATACAGGGCCCGGTCAAAAGGGATGGAGATCATATCTAGATAAGGTTCATAAGCCACCACATCTTTAATCCTCACAAAGGCTACAGTGGAATTACAATGACGTGGATCTGAAGATAGTTTAGAAGAGACCCAATTCCAATACAATTTCTTTATCATGGCTTTAGGTGGGGCAGTTCCCAATGCCCACGCATCACCAAGTCCTAACTCCACTAATTGCCATTTTACATCCCTCAACCATTTAATCCTGGACCAGCCTTCCATGGCCATGACCTCTGATAGCGCCTCTGCATAGGAGGCTAATTCGGGCACCCGCCACAACCGAGCCCAAAGAAGCAAGGGGCGGTGTTGGGCCTGGTCCTTAATTGATCTGCAACCTAGGTCCAATAGCACAGGTACTGTAGGTGTACTCAGCGGGAGAGCCATCAGATCTTTCAGAAATTTGCTCTCCGATTTTGCTAATGCGTCCAGGTTACAAGTGCCCCACAACTCCGCCCCGTACAAGGCAGCACTAACCCCTCTGGCTTTTTATATCTCCACAACTGGGGCGATAGATTTACTTGTGGAGGAGCGTTGCTCCTTAAGTAGTACACCACCCACCCTTTTGTGACTAAGGAGCATTTTTTGGATGTGTGGGTTCCAGCTCAATGAGTCGTTAAGGCGGATGCCCAGATAATCGAACTCGGATACCTCCTCCAATGGGACAGAATTCAGAGCCGGGGGACGCCCAGGTTTTTTAGGCGGATTCATAATCAAATACTTGGTTTTATCAGTATTGATTACCAAACCCCTTAATGAGCAGAACTCCTGAAAGCTATTCAGGAGACTCTGGAGGCCCATGGGCGTCTTTGATATAAGAAGGATATCATCTGCAAAGAGCAGTGTTGAGATTCGTTTACCCGCCAGGGACGGAGCATCCGAGGGATTTCTTAACAGATGCTCAACCACTCCGTTCACGTAGAGAGAGAACAGAGTGGGAGCTAGCACACATCCCTGGCGGATGCCCCTTCCCACAGGGATCCTGTCAGTTTTTTCACCATTCGTGCCCCATCGCACCTGCGCAAAATTACCGGCGTGTAGTCTCACAAGGAGGGATAGGATATACGGAGGCAGCCCCAGTTCTAACAAAACCTTCCACAACTCCTCCCTTGGTACCAGGTCAAAGGCAGTCTTGAGGTCTATAAAGGCCAAATACAGGCTGCCTTTGCCCAGCACCACCACCTTCCAATACAAGAGAGTCAGTCTAAAGGCCTGTTCAATGGTCCCGGTTCCAGAGCGAAATCCAGCTTGGAAGTCCGACAAGATGTTATTGTCATCCACCCACTGAAGCACCCTCCCCAAGATCACCTTCCCTGCCACTTTTTGTGATGAGTCGATGAGACTTATGGGCCTGTAGTTGGCGGTTTGTCCCGACAGCCCCTTTTTGAATATCGGGACAACCTCCGCCCCCTTCCAGGATTCAGATACAGGCGCACCGCTATTGATAGCGTTGAGAAATGACAAAACCAGCTTCCCCCACTCCTTGGGGTTTGCGTGTAGCAGGTCACCCGGTATCCCATCAGGCTAGCTGCTTTTAGGGGCACCAATGATTCAATTACACCTTCCACCTCTCTAGCAGTGAAGGGAGCACCCTCAGTATCCCCTATACAGTCAGCTAGGGAAAAGGTGGTGTGGGAAGCCACCTCAATAGGGGTATAGAGGGACAAGAAATGGTTGAACCAGTTCTGGGCTGGGATGTTACACGTCATCAGGGTGCTGTCTGGCCTATCCCTAGATCTTATAAGGTTCCAAAAACCTCTGGCATCCCTGCCCGTACTTGCTTTCATGAAATCCGCCCAGAACCCATCCTCCCATTCTCTCTTTGCTGCGATAGTTGTCTGGGTGTACTCTTTCCTAGCCAGCCTGATTGCAGCCTGGGATTTACTTTTGACAGCACCTATCAGGGCGTTTTTCTTCCCACTGCATTTTTTAGTAAACCAACCCGGCGGTTTGGACGGCTTCTTACTCTTACCAGCTCGGGAGGCCTTGCTTGGGAGAATGAAAAGGTCACTCAGAGCCTTGGTTGTATCACAAAAAAGCACAGTGACTTCCCCAGACAAAGAAATCAGCGAGTCCAATTTAGACTGGGCTGTATCTAAAAGTGCCCCAATAGCTAGCACTTTCTCTTCGTCTATAATAAGCTTGCTCCATTTCAAACGTCTGCCGCAGTTGGAGGGATGTACTTCATGGGGGATAGATGCTATACAAGGCGTATGCGTCCTCAGGATCCCGATCCTCAGGGGAAGGAGGACAAGAGAAAGGAGGTTGTGATCACTCTCAACTGATGGAAGGACCTCCATATCCCGCATGAAGCTCCAAAGCTTTACGTCAAGGAGAATGTAGTCTATCCTTGACGTATGGTTAGCCCTGTTGTAAGTATGGGCTCCAGAAGGGTCTGACGTCGTCCTTCCATTAACAGCCCTTAGGCCAATTAGATGTTGTTTTACTTTTAGTAGCTACTAGCAGGTGAAAAAGGTTTCATATTGAGCAGAGACACAACCCGGGAACTGAGCTCTCACTTCGTACCATAAGCTGAGACACAGGTGCGGACAAGTCCAATTGACTTGGAAGGGCATCTAGGCTAATGCAAAAGATGACAACGGTCTGATCAGCCATAGAAGAGGTCTATGCAACCCTTTCACTAGGCTGGAATTTTGACAAACAGTGCAAACATAGTCAAGTTCTGGCAACACCAATCTCTATGCAGTTGTATGCAGTCATATAGTGAGTGAAGGCGTTACATAATGTGAACTCTCTGGTCCTCAGTCTGCTCTACATGAATATCTCTCACACCTCAGATCGCCCCTCCTTTTTTTCCTCTGCTACAATTGAACTAAAATAAGGGTACAGGTTTGTAAAAAAAAAAAAGATAAAACGGGATAAACAGAAATGAGTTGACAGTTCTTTAAAAACATAAAGTATTTTACTTTCTTAAACTAACGCCACTAGTGTAAAAGTTCAAATTAATACGTGTCTGCAAAATGTGCACCAGTCACCTATATTTGTAATACACAAAGTAAAACCAGAGGTAGTTTCATAGAGCCTGCTTTTTACCAAGAACGCCTAAAAATGCAAGATTCTATATCAGAGGTCTCCAGCCGTTTCTGTACTAAGAGATATGTGTGCTCAATGAAAATCCTTCCAAACTACTTATATTATGAGAGATGTAGTAGTAACCACATCAAACAGGATTATCTTAGTGGCCAATACATGCAAGGTTATTAGCAGTGATCATCTCTGTGCTTTAGGTATGGTTGCAAGCAGTAATGTAGAAAGTTATTTGTCATTGTGGAATGCCTTAGCAGCCATCGTTCACTGTTCCTAGCACCAAGTTAATAATATTAGTAATAGCCTCCACAGCACCATTAGATATTCATAACTCAAATATCAGCTTAAAATATATTTTAGAAATTCACCCTTTTTTCTCCAAACATCGGCTTATGAATTCTGAAATAAAACACATTTTGTTTCACGCACTTGCTTTTCAATTTTGTTACATATATATTAATTCAACCAAGTAAAAGTGTTTAGTTTAGTTCTCCGGCTGCACGAAGAAGAGCTAGTTGCAGGTTGCTGCAGAGCTAACAGTAGCTCACAAGCCACTCTTTGGAGAAGGCTGATCTGAAAAATATAGGAATCAGGTAATATTTTGCTGCCTCTGCAGGCTTGGCAAGTCACTGGGTTGCATTTATCTAACCTGCTGGCCTAGAAAAACCAGGAGGTGTATGAAATCAAGCAGATTGTAAGTTTTAGTTACAAAAAGTGATACCGATATGGCTTCTAGCTCTCGCTGTGATGTCATTACTAGCCTAATACTAAGTTTGTATCAACAGCAAAAATATCATAATCACAATGTATTGACCACCCTGTAATACACAATACACACTGTAATGCAGGAAGTACTTGATTGAACTTTGTCACTTCATTTTACAATGATAGCTGGATGGCCCTTTGTTACCAGGAAATCACGTTTCTGTTCAGGGCTTTCCTTTTACAAACCTGTGAAATAGACTGTGCAGGTAATAATTCCCTGTAGACAGAATGGCATCAGGATTAAATGGTGCGGAGATAACTCTGAAAAGTTACTGAGCAAAATTGTGGTAGCTAGCTTCCAAGAGTTGCAACGCTGTCTAGACGTTAATACAGGTGCATTATGTATCGTTGCCGAATTTGAGAAATTAAATGACATTATTTAAAGGACTTTAACTATCACCATTGCCAATAGTAAGAGGGTGACCGTAGGCTGGTTTGACAGGGCTTGTACGAAGTCCTTACAAGAATTAAAGAAAGCTCTCTCAAACTGTCCGAGGGATAGGGAAGTTGTTAAATCTCTTAGGGCAACCTACAAACACCATCTGAACCGTAGGAAGCAGGAGTTAAGGGAGGGGGCTTGGGACAATCTCTCAAAAGCGGCAGAGCTCCGGGACAGTAAGCTTTTTTGGAATACTGTAAATAGTCTTTTCCTCCAGAAAGAGGAATTCCCTGTATTATCTGCCCAGGTCAGTGAGGAAAGTTGGGTTTTGTACTTCACTGGTATCTTTGACCCGGGCGGGGAAGATTCTACATGCTCCAGGGCTGCAGTCCTTGGCCCAAATTTACCTCTCAACATTACAACGCTAGAGGTAGATAATGCTATTCGGAATAGTAAGGGAGGGAAGGCCCCAGGACACGACGGGGTGCCGGTGGACCTGTATAAAGCGGATTTATTGTTATGGGGCACTCTTTAGACCCAGATTTTTAATGTGACAGTCAAGGAAAGCACTCCATCCACATGGGGTGAGTCCATAATTATACCAATCTATAAGAAGGGAGATAGAGGCGAGGCTAAGAACTATCGCCCTATCTCCCTTCTAGATTCATCCCTGAAAATAAAGAGCAGGGTGCTCCTGCTGTGATTGGAAGAGTGGGCAGAGGCTAATGGTATCCTTGCGGATTCCCAATTTGGGTTCCGCAAGGGCCTTGTTACCATCGAGCAGTGTATTAACTTAGATTTAATTATTGGTAAATACACCCGAGCCAAGCAGGGCTCATCATTCCTCTGTTTCGCGGACCTTACTAGCGCATTTGACCTGGTGGACCATGCTTTATTGTGGTCCACACTACTTGATCTGGGCGCCCCTGCTGCAATTATTTTTTTTTTGGCCAGATTATACAATAAGTTGTCGGCCCAGATTCGATTTGGCCAAGCGGGGGAATGTACCAATAAGATTAAGGTCAAATCAGGTATTAGGCAAGGCTGTGTCCTTGCCCCACTCCTTTTCTCCCTTTTTATTAATGCTATGGATTCCGAGTTGAAACTGGTTAATGCTGATGCACCGCTTGTTGATGGCCAAGCGATCCCCGTACTGCTCTACGCAGACGACACAGTTCTATTATCTAGAACACCTGTCGGCCTGCAAAGACTAATGGACAGTTTTTTGATTTTATAAAGGGGAGGAAACTAAAAATCAATAACTCGAAAACTTTTATTCTGGCTTGTTGGAAGAAGGTAAAGAAGTTAAGATCATTTCAGTTCAAGGATCAAAAAATTGAAGTGGTGGATAAATTCTGCTACCTAGGGATTACTTTTAGTAGCAGTGGCACATGGGCACCGGAGATACTTAATATTAAGGCTAAGATGGGTAAGGGTGCTTCTGGGATTTTTAAATTTGCTTCTAAAATAGGAAGTCGTCGTATATATGACATGTTAAATGTTTACCGACATAGATGTGCTCCGGTGGCACTCTATGGTTCAGTGTTTGGGGACACTGTCATCATGGAGATCTGCAAGTGGCGGAAAATGACTTTTTAAAGAGGCTTCTTTGCCTCCCAACCTCAGCTTCTAATGAGCTGGTTCATCAAGAAGTTGGGTTGGAATTTTTGACTGATCTAATAGGATTGAGACCTTTAATGGCCTGGAGATCTATCTGGGCCAAGGATTAAACTGGTTTCACTAAAAGAATCATTAATGACTGCCTCCGTTTGGATAAATATAGTCTGATCCCATGGCTTAAATATGTTTTAACATCATATAGAGTCATGTTTGATTTGGATGTTTTTGCAGATCCAGCTAGCGCTATTAATATTTCCAAACAGGAGCTCAAACATGTCTATCTGGGGGTTAAAGCAAAATTGCGTAGTGAAGTGAGCCGCCAGTTTGTAACACATGACTTTTACCATTCAAATAACTTAGCAGGCTATGGCTTTTCGAAGTATTTAAAAGTGGTCACTAAGCAATCTCACCAGTATGTCTTTACAAGATTGAGATTAGGCATTTTTCATAATCTGGTGGCCTTCCCCCTGATAAAAAAGCATACGTCAATCCCCTGTCCATGCGACAGAACTTCTAAGCAGAGCACTGTGCACTTTTTGCTTATTTGCCCTTTGTATTTATATCTCCGTATTGCTTACCTTAAACCTCTTTTTAAAAAACATTCTGTGTCTACTGTTAAAACTGCCATGAGGTTTTTATTCGCACTTGATGTACCGGACGTGTGTTTTTTTACAGCGACTTTTATTCTGAAACCCGTGTCCGCCAGGAAAAGTATGGAATTTATAACCCAACTGTGAATGTACTGTTTCCTGTAAATTTAGCTGCTATTGCCGACTTGTTACCTCTCCCTTCCTTGTGATTGCACTGAATTCCCTTTTTTAAAATTTTATAGCTGTTATGTAATTTCTTGTGTGCTTTTATGATAGTTTTTTAAATGATCGAATAAAGCTTTTGAACTGACTGAGCAGGTATAAAATATTCAATTACATACAGTATTTTATCTAGTGAAAACCCAGGACTGGGAAACTGGCATTACGTCAAATTGAATCACCGAGCTATCTTAGGGTAGTAAATGAAGGAACTCTTTCATCAAACAGGAGAGAAAAAAATTATCAAAAAAACTCAAGCATTCCATCCCACATTACGATTTGCTCCATACACGCTTAAGCCCTGTGACTGTTGTCAGGATAAGCGCATCACTTTGGTTAAGACACACAACACAATGATGCCCATCTAGTCCACACTGTAAATCAAAGTCTTCCCAACCAAGCACTCCCTACCGTGTAGCACGTTACTCATCCATTTGGAATCTCATCATGGGTATGACCCACGATATTAACTCAAGTACACTACATTTAATTTGCCATTTTCAGTTAAAGCTTGGACCTATTATAAAAATGTATGTATTTCAATGGAAAATGGAGGCTTGACTTCTGAGTTGAATAAAAAACAAAATTCTGTTACCCCGCAATAACATAACAAGTATTCTACCTTTTGAGCTCCCAAGTGAGTTCAAAGATGTCCTGTCCTTGGCTCAAGTAGTCAATAATCTCTGGATTTTGGTTTTTACAAACACCTCTCATTTATACACGAGATTGCAACCGTTGTCACAAGGCAGTAATCGTCGACTTAACGATGCTCAGTATGATCACCGCTCTTCTCCAACTTTTATATCAAACTCACCAGGGCTTTTGCCCTACATAGTTTGACTACAACACACTTTACATGGGAACACACAAAAAGAACATACTCAAACAACAGGGCATACAAAACCAAGTGTCCAGACTCCACTTCAGTATGAAGAGATCTGATCTATTCACGCCAGCTATAAATCAACTCCACTTAATTCCAGCCGTCCAGCAGATCACTTTCAAACTAACCTGCACAATATTTAGACATGGAGAGAATACACCAGAACTACCTACAAAACCTAACGTCACCATTTAAAACCGGCTTCAACCTCAGATTATGCAAAGCAAATACAATTAGTCAAACCAGATTAATGATGGAGGACGAACAATAGATGCACAAAAAATTAGCTAAGCCCAGGCCTGAGAAACCTAACAAATTTCCTGTATTTCAAGAACAATTCTGAATGAGGGGTTGTTCAGAGAGGGTTTCCCTCCTTTTAGATTCCAGAGTAACCACTACTCCCTCCATTCAGAGGAAATGGCCCTGAGTAGGCACTTTCTCATGGGAAGCTAGCATCGTATGCCTGCCAAAAAAAAAAAACGGACCTTGTCGATTCTCAGTTTCCATTGACTCTGTATTAAAAGTTATAACTGGAAACGTTGACTCTGAAAAATCTAGTGCCATGCAGTTGCCCTTTGTCACAAGCCACCACATTACAAACCAATAAAATACATCAACTATAATACAAATTTTATCTCATCCCTCTCTCTTTTGGTCAATACTACTGTGTGGTTTGGACCACACCAACACATACACAAGACTAACTTTCTCTCCTCACATCCAATCTGGTCAGAATAATATTGGATATGGGAAAAGGCAGGCACCCACTGTCTCATTGCACCAGCCTCATTTCTAGAACAGCTATGTATGTCCCCATCAAGCATAGCACCTATTGTGTCTAAGGAAAGAAATACAAGCACAGTGCGGAGCAAGGCCTTTTCCATTATGTATACTGTGCAAAGCATTAACTTTTCCCTAATCACTCACACATCCTGTCCTTGCATTTGATCTGCTGTCATTCATCAAGGTGGCCATGTCACATCCCATTCCAGTTGCAGAGAGCTGGTGTGATATCCAAAGTAACATGGTTGCTGATAAGTTCTTTAACCTCTTAAGCGCTGCCGACGGCCAACGGTCGTCACGAGCGCTACCTCCCCAGTGCTGCGCACGACCATTGGACGTCCATTCAGCACTAGTTCCAATGGACAGCGCAGCACTGGGGAGGGATATTTGCGCCGCAGCTAACGGTCGTCATGAGCGCTACCTCCCCAGTGCTGCGCACAACCATTTGACGTCCATTCAGCACTAGTTCCAATGGACAGCGCAGCACTGGGGAGGGATATTTGCACTGCAGCTAAGGTGTTAATTGGCACAAGTCGAAAGCAGAGTTTGTTTTTGTTTGATGGGTTCTGGAAGGGAAAATGCCAAAGTTATGTATAGGTGGCCAGCGGAAGCCAGCTGATATTTTTGTGAGGACAGTGGAGGCCACCACGGCAGATAGAGGGCAACGAGGATAGACCTTTATTTGTTATTTTTTGAATAATGGAGCATATCTGCCCAAATGTGGCCATGCACACTGCTTACGCATCTGAGACTAATCAGAGACGATTTTGTTTCTGGGCCTTCATAAAACTACTACCATCCCACAGGCATGGCCAACAGGATACTGCCCACTAATCCTTATGAGTGGTCCTGCCCCACAGGCATGACCAAGAGGACCTAGCACCCTAAGCCTCATGCCTTATCCTGGCCCTCATCGCTGCTCCTGCCTCATAGGCAGGGCCAAGAGGATACTGTTCACAGACCCTGACCTCTGATCCTACCCTGTAGGCATAACCAGTTAGGATACTGCCCACTGGCCGACATCACTGTTGTTGCCACAAAGACATGGCCAGGAGCAGCGAGCTTCAAAATACGGCCCGGGAGCCGCATGCAGCCCTCTTGATATTTACATGCGGCCCCCCTGGTGAACAGTAGCACTAGCTGCTGTTTACTTGCTGAGCACTAATATTCAGAAAAAAAGTTTCATAAACTGGCAAGCATTTATTTGCTGGTTAAATGAGGTAACTACTGTGGTGTCCTGTACCACTTAACTTGAGTTAACCTGCAAATAAATGCTTGCCTGTTTATGAATTTTTTTTCAGACCTCCTTGCACAATCCCTGACCCACCCAGAACCTCCTACTGTCACATTGTGGGCCTCGGTCACACCACAGATCATACATTGTGGCCTTTGGGCAAAAGTTTACGAGTACCCATGGCTAAGAGGATACAGCCATAGAATCTCAAAACTGATTCTGCCCCATGTGACCCAGAGAAGCTAAACATCCACCGAGCTCTCATCAATCCCCGGACGACCACCCTCTGCCCCAAAGGGGAGAGATGCACTTTTGCTGCAAGGGTCTTGTTCTTTACACCCCAAGCCGCAAAAAGCTTTGCATAGTGCGGTAATTTCATAAATAAGGGCTGACTGCACTGACATGCAAAAATCTGGGAATCATTTGTCAATTTCCCACGTACAAGGAAAACGTCCTAACCTGTAAGAGTAAAAAAGTGCCTAACATTGTCCCTGCAGTAGCAGCATTCAAGTAAATAGATTCCGGGTCACAGTCTGGCTCAGGACACCGAGAAGATTGTGGCCAACCTGACTCACTTGTTCAATCGATACTACTTGGTTCAAATTCACAATGCATGTGCGATGTCATAACAAATGTGGTGGGAGACATACAAGTGCAAAGTAACACAACGTAATATAACATACATAACAACTGCAATGCACCACTTTCATACAGACTTTTCAAACTGAACAGGTTTGACTGAACAAGCTGCATTCATTCCTTTACTTGCCCTACCGCCCACCCATTCCACTCAGCCATGTAGAGGAATAACCAAAAATATAAATGCACACATAAATTAAAAATATATATATACTGTCAAGGCAATTCAATTTCCTCAAAAGCAGGGTTAAATATACTAGGACAATAGGGCGTTCAGAGCTCTGTTGAAGACAATAAAGTGGGTCAGGGCTAATAATGACTAGTATACATTCCACTGTTTGTCTTTCTGTCTCCCTCTTTTAATTTAGAGTATTCTATCCTCAGTGGGTGGAATGTTCTAATAGCCTTATAGCCCTTCTGCCTGCGCTGTGCTGTTTGTTAAAGCCCATCTCCCTTGTTACAACCTCCAGGGCCTATAACAAACGGTTATAGCCCAAGCCAGCGATATTGATGGTCACTTGAGAAGGGTTAAAAAACACAAGTAGGAAATGAGACGGACAACCGTCATTGCTAATAAAGATGTCTAAGTCATTGTCTCTTGCCATCACATTGAGCCGAAAGACCCTCCTGCCGCCTTACCCCTCCACCAGTGCTGGAAAGAGGGAGACATTTCACCACTTTCTCGTTTACATTACTTTGTGTTTCACATTCCTCTCGCTCATCTTACACTTTCGACAGGAACATATCACCCAGGGGATTGTGCTTCCCAGATACAGGATGAAAACACATTAGTGGTACAATCAAACCTACGTAGATGACCCCATTTCACCAAGGACACAATGCTCTAGGTCCGGGCCATTCTTCTACAAATTATTGATATCAGGTGTGCAATGAGTTTGCACACCTGAAATCAATAATTTGTAGAAGAATGGCCTAGACCTAGAGCATCAAGCAATGTGATCTAAGACTACAACTCCCAGAATGCACATGGTTGTTACCTGGAAGTCCATAACCAGAGCAATGTGAGCATGGTGATGTGGAGTCACCTGGTAACCTTTGTTACAATCAAAAAGACCTGCTGTATAATGGGAAGAAACTGACTGGGGCGCTTTACTAGCTAACCACTGTCGTTTATCGATTAATGTACACAATCAGGAGACTGTTGTGAACCAGTAAATGTGTCAGGGAACATGAAGTTGTTTTACTTGGTCTACATTGAGAGCTAAATGATCTGCAGTGATCTGTGTATTGCTTACATTAATTCCAGACCTATATTAAATCCGCATCCCTGATACCATCTTGGTCATCTACAGGCCCACTATCAGAATGAACCCAAAATCGCCCTCTTCAACTGAATATTTAAATTAATATAATTGAGGACGAAATATTTAACATTAACATACCCTCCAACAGCTGCTCGTCGATTCATCCAGCTTACTAGCCAGGAGTGTTGGTGTTAAGATGGAACATTCACTGAGGGAGTTTAGAGATCTGATTAGGTCTAACTAGGGATCTGGCCTGACGAGACTTTATAGGAATGTACAGGTAGGAACTTTCATAGCAGGAGGAAGAAGCACTCAAACACAAGTGTACATAAACACAAATGTCTATATAGGGACCCATGAGAGTCAAACGACCAGAGTAACAGGGAAATGTAGACTTTGGCTTCAAAGCATCACAACACATCTGTGTGGCATATTCATTCTTTATATATTTGCTTGTGTTAAAACAGTAAACAAAGACAGCCTAAATTTCCCTGTAACTTTGGTCTTTTGACACTCATTGGGAGACGAGACCCTATATATACATTTTTGTTTATGTACACTTGTGTTTGGGTGCTTCTCCCTTTTGCTGTGGCAATGTTAAACTACTAGGGATTTTTGGATGGTTGACCCTGGGAGTGTGCGCTTACTTTTATGGGATCTGGCAAGAGAGTGGCAATAGTGAGCCACAACCGTTCTGGGTTCTTCTTGAACAGGTAGAGAATTTGGTTTTATTTGCCAAACATCTTAAAGAGCCCTTACTCAAAGCCAAGTTTTGCTAGCTTAATACAATGTTGCCATTCAACGGCTGTTGGGGACATTTTAAGACATACATTTATGCTTCCTGTGGACCACAGACAAAAATAAATAGGAACGTGCTGTTTGTGAATTCAAAGACACCCTTAAAACAAGAAATATTTTTTTGCTCTGGAGTCCTCTTTATTTGCTTTTGGGTCTTGTTAGGAGTGGGGTAGTAACGAAAAATGGTTTGATTTCTGGAAGAAGTGCTAGACTGGAATTCCTCTTTCAGACATTATAAGGTGAAGAAAATCTCAGAGGTAAATTGCCCCCCTCATTCTTCGCGTCTTCTGGATTTCCATTCCCACACAACTTTAAATCAGTCCCTTTATACGTTTCTGTCAGCCCTGCTCCAGGTGCCATGAGACAAGCAGGGTCTTCAGGGTTCTACAACCCCTTCAGCAATTGACTCTCATTAATAGCGATGGCGGGTAGTCAGAGGCTATATCATAACAACTCGTAAGAGAGGGTCCGAGGGAGGTGTTTAACGACCAGACAGGCTAATACCCCCTGTGTAGCTACTTCAATAACAACGAAGCCTGCAGGTCGAGTGGTGCTGAGATACAAGAATTAACACTGGTGTGATTGCACAAAAAGTAGAATAACTTTAATGACAAAAAGTCAACTAGGCTAACAACAATTGCTGATTGAGTCCTATCAGCCCACCTGATGGCGGAGCCTCATCATGTAGGACTTCCGGACCTAGGTCTGTGTGCGATCGCCCAGTTGTATTTTAGCAACGCGACACTGGACCGAGGTACGGTCACCGCAATCGTTCATACAAAAGGTGGGACTGATGTGTGCAGTGCAAAAATTAAATAAAGTGAAGTGGCTTAAAATGGCTATCAAAGCAAACAAAGACCTTTAATAGTGTTTGCCTGGATGTCAGATTAAAAGATAGTGAGACGACAGTGTGAAAAAATCACTGTCTAACTTGCTCGGTAGAAATCCAAAAAGATCTATATAGGGCCAACATGTTTCTGCCTTTCTGTGAAAAGTCACTGGCATTCGTCAGGGCCAAGCTCTTATCTGCTACTGCAATAACACTATCGTGTGTGCTTGAATAATGAAAACAAGAAAATAAAATAAGAGTGATCATTCAAGACCATCCTACCACATCTTCTTAGTATTGCTCTGTTGATGCAATTGGTCTTTCCTGTATAAGAACGAAAAAAAGGGGGAGAGAACCATGTAGAAATTGCCGGCAACTGCATCGAACGACTTAGGCATGTGACCTCCTTAAATACATTCAAGTAAGCGCTCCATAGTTGTACAATGGCACTTACTATTGCCCATGAAAACAGCTGTGTAATATTGCTGTGTCAAACCAGTGGGAAAAAAACCCACACGCTATTATCAGTACCTCAAGTCTAGAGGCCGACCTACAACCTATAACCCCCTATATCCAAACGCAATATGTGCTCAGACTTTTGGCTGATGCTGAGTTCAACGTGGAGACAGACCTATTGGTGAGCTTCGACGTCGAATCGTTGTATACCTCAATCCCGCAACAGGAAACACTGGATTGCATCAGGAGCCTCTTGGAGGCCAAACAAATGGACACAATAACACCAGTTGCCTTCATAATGGAGTGCGCAAGGATTGCCATGATGGAAAACTTTTTCCAGTATCAAAACGATCTTTATCTCCAGGTCTCAGGGACCTCAATGGGGAGCGTCTTCGCGCCTAGCTTGGCAAACTTATACATGCACCAATTCGAACTAGATCATTTATTGAACCACAGTAACCCCTTCATCCATCAGGTGGTACTGTGGAAAAGACACATTGATGACATCTTGGTGATTTGGAGAGGGACAGTAATGGAGGTATTGTCCTTTCACACATGGTTAAATTCCAGGAATCAGTTTCTTAAGTTTACCATGGAGAGCAGTAAAGAAAAATTGGCGTACCTTGACCTCCAGATTTTTCCAGCAGAGGGAGGCCTACAAAGTGAACTTTTCAAGAAACCGATGGCACGCAATTCACTGTTGTCATTCCAGAGCTTTCATCCTCAATCGCTCCGCGAGAATTTGCCTGTAGGTCAATTCCTCAGGGTGAGACGGAATTGTTCGTCTAACATCTTATATGAGCACCATGCTAAAGAACTGGCACTCAATCTGAGAGATCGGCATTATCCCAACCATCTAGTACGCCAAGCGCGGAAGAGAGCCTTCAACAACAATCGGGAGGCACTCTTGCAACATAAGAGGTCAGAGGCGACAAGAGATCGGATGACCATGGTACAAACTTTCACCACATCCTCCAATCAAGTGAAAAAAACCATACTGAAGCATTGGAAAATTCTAAATACAGCAGCAGGTGCAATACCTCGCCCGTTGTTTGCATTTAAGAGAGGACCATCCATTCGGGATAATTTGGTTCATACCAGACCACGCAGCGAGATGAAACAAACTACTAACACTCTCTGGAACAGTAATCCAGTTCAAGGCCATTACCCCTGTGGGAATTGTGCTGCCTGCCCGCAGACACGCAAGACCCTGATAATAGACATTGGCACTAATAGACCATGGAGACTAACAAGACACACAAACTGCAATTCAGAAAAATTGATCTATCTGATCACTTGCCCCTGCAAGAAGCAGTATGTGGGCCACACAACGAGGATGATTAAGTCTCGCATCAGCGAGCATAAAAGCTCAATCCGGTGCAGGAAGCAATCTACAGGCCTCACCAACCATTTTTTGGAAGCAAATCACAAAGCTGAAGACTTGGTCTGGGTGGTGCTGGAACAGCCACACATCCCGTCACACATAGCTGATGTCTCTCACTTCCTTTTTGTTAAGGAGCAACGATGGATTTATAGATTGAAATCTGATGTCAATGGACTTAATGACAACATTCCTTGGTTGTCTATCTGAGTGCAACATTTGTCATTGGGAGCTCTTTATTATCACAATAAGGTGTGCTAACCTGTTGAGATTGAGACTTCCACAAATTTGTGGTGCTCACTCCATCTACAGGGCGCCTTAACAAATTACTTTTCAGGTTCTAATTCTAGTGTCCACCGGCACACAAATGTTGATCATAATCCACATCTCCAACCTCAGTTAAATACCCTAAGATAGTGACCAGGGGTATAGATGGGCTCGACTTCTTGACCCTACCTGTTCCCCTAGTACACTCTCAGTTACTGCCGATTGAGGCCATGCTGTATAATTCCCACTAAATATGTAGTTAATAAACTGGTGGGTTTTCATCAGCTAACATCGCCGCTCACTGGCAATCAGAAAAGGGTACATTTCCTATTTTTAAGACAGTCGCGTCGCCGCGCTTGTTGCAAAAAACACTCGTGTTTTCATTGTCACCGCACAGACGCGGCAAACAGCGCTTAATATCTAGTCATCGCGCAGGCGCGAGTATTGGCGTTAGTGTACCGCTATCCGGCCCGGGTAGCGGCGTCAGTACATTGCTAATGAGCATGCGCATTAGATCAAGCAGACTAACTCACTCACACACATGCGCGTCGGACGCTTATAAGGATGTGCGCATGCGCGTAGTGTAGTGTTTATGCACCGCGCACACGCATCGAGATGGCTGAGTGGACCAGCTGGAAACAATCGGCCACTTAGCTGTAATATAAATAGACGTCCGACCTGCCCATCGGTGCCTCCCCTTCGGCTCGAGATTCTGCCGCGAGGTACCGACGGACAGGTAAGAAGGGACCAGTGCGTTTGGATATAGGGGGTTATAGGTTGTAGGTCGGCCCCTAGACTTGAGGTACTGATAATAGCGTGTGGGTTTTTTTCCCACTGGTTTGACACAGCAATATTACACAGCTGTTTTCATGGGCAATAGTAAGTGCCATTGTACAACTTTGGAGCGCTTACTTGAATGTATTTAAGGAGGTCACATGCCTAAGTCGTTCGATGCAGCCATCTGGTACACCGGTGGTGTATATGTTTTGACAGATTAGAAAATAATTGGGTTTTTAAACAGTACACTGAGGTCTAATCCTTAAGGCAAGCATCTATTACAGAGACTGTCTTTATATGTTTAGAGCGGTGCCTTATTCGTCCGAGCAGTTGCCGGGTGAGGTGAGGTTTACTTCCCACACACTGATGGGTAAGTGTTAAACTTTTGTATACTGATTAACTTTTGGTGACATAACACAATGCACTTTGGATGTGGCTATCATAAATTAGTGATGGTTCAGTCTGAGTTTATTTTGAATTATCCCTGGTTTTGCACAGTTATAGCACCTTCTACATAGCACTTGTTGAAGATGTAACATTGAGGATCATGCACATGCAATTTCTACATGGTTCTCTCCCCCTTTTTTTCGTTCTTATACAGGAAAGACCAATTGCATCAACAGAGCAATACTAAGAAGATGTGGTAGGATGGTCTTGAATGATCACTCTTATTTTATTTTCTTGTTTTCATTATTCAAGCACACACGATAGTGTTATTGCAGTAGCAGATAAGAGCTTGGCCCTGACGAATGCCAGTGACTTTTCACAGAAAGGCAGAAACATGTTGGCCCTATATAGATCTTTTTGGATTTCTACCGAGCAAGTTAGACAGTGATTTTTTCACACTGTCATCTCACTATCTTTTAATCTGACATCCAGGCAAACACTATTAAAGGTCTTTGTTTGCTTTGATAGCCATTTTAAGCTACTTCACTTTATTTAATTTTTGCACTGCACACATCAGTCCCACCTTTTGTACGAACGATTGCGGTGACCGTACCTCGGTCCAGTGTCGCGTTGCTAAAATACAACTGGGCGATCGCACACAGACCTAGGTCCGGAAGTCCTACATGATGAGGCTCCGCCATCAGGTGGGCTGATAGGACTCAATCAGCAATTGTTGTTAGCCTAGTTGACTTTTTGTCATTAAAGTTATTCTACTTTTTGTGCAATCACACCAGTGTTAATTCTTGTATCTCAGCACCACTCGACCTGCAGGCTTCGTTGTTATTGGGGTAGTCAGAGGCTTCTTAGGGAGAACGTGTGGGAGTGCTCAAGTTCAACGCTCACCAATCTCACAACTGCAACATATTGTGCAACCCAGTGCTTTACTTACAAGAATGAAAAATACTTTCATGCACACTAGATCAGAATAGTCATCATTGACTGTAGGCACCTGCCTGACAAATGTGTCATTGGTGATGCTTTTTCTGTACATCTCTGCTGTGTGTAGACAGTGGTCTCGCAAGTAGGGACCCCAGTCCGCGCAGAAGACAGGATGACACAAAGAATAGATGACCAGTTGCTCTAGGATCGGTACAGCTCGAATGGACTGATCTCCTCCCAGCTGTCCGGCCGCAAGCAGGCTGATCTCAGACTGACAACAGGAAAACACGCACGCCAAAATGTGACTGGCAGTGCAGCCACACACCAATAGATCTCCTCTGCAACAAGACCATGCATGCTTTGGGCACTATGGCTTAGTAGAGGCAATGCTTCCTCAGGGTACTACAACGTACATGCTAAGCTGGACTCAGATCACAGCTCCACCGTGCTTCGGAGGGCTTCAGGTCAAGTTGTCCTGGTTTCCTCCATGGACCGTTGTTGTAGAGACTGTAACAGACTGACATCGGGGTGCACAGCTTTCTCTCTACAGGCCTCCTCTGGAAGCCCCACCAGCTTCAGATATTGGCTCCTTGCTCCTCCTGGTCTGTCACTCCTCATGCAGGGTTGGTAGGCTCCTTCCCTCTCTCATTAGGCGGGCTGGCGTTAGGTGTATCAGGTCTTCCAGCAGGGAGCGGACTGTCGCCTCACTTCTGGGAGCTGGATGTCAAATAGATCTAAGCACTAGTTGCACAGCAGCCATCCCAGTACTCTGCAGAGTACTCTCATCCTTGGTCAAAGAGAACTTGGAAATGGAACAAGTGGGTGATGTTTTACAGTAACAGTAGACGGTAAAAGGGTATCCACTATCTGAATTTTCAAAACTAGTTTAGGGTGTTTTCCATTCCAAGAATCCTCTCAAGGCTGCTCTCCAGACACAGCCTTTGTGTAGAGTGATGCTACTCACAAGACAGTTGTCTGCTACCTGGAGCACCACTAACAGAGGAACAAAGAGGTATCAACTTTCTGCATTTGGCTCTCATGAAGTCAAACTGAAAGAGTGATCAGGGGTAGAAAAAAGGCAGGGCTTCACATAACGGGTATCTTTATCTTTGCACACCAGTCTGCAGTCCCACCCTTCATCCCCATCATCCACCAAACTGCAACGCTTATGGAAGACTAATCAGCAACCACTCACTCAGCATAAGGCCTAACTGAATTTCTAAAGGAAGCTTGTCTCCTGTTCCATCACTTCAGTATCTAGGTCTCCTCGTCCACCTTCAGAAATGTCAGCAATACACTTCCACTGCCTAGGAAATTAGCCTCACATCCATCATATGCAAAGTACCATGCAGTGGTATTCAAGTGAATCCTACAGGCCTCCATTACGATGGTTCACTCTCACACACCATGCATGTACCATGCAGGCTACACTCACAAACATGCACCACACACTTGGGATGTTAGCTAGGAGTTGGAGAAGCGCGGAGAAGCAGAACTTTACATGAGAGGTCCAGTAGGCCTCCACTCCAGTGACAGATAAAAAGGTCTGGCCGTAAATATGGATTCACGTAACATAGAACTGTGCCACCCCCACTCTACATGCTAAACCTCTGACATGTACAGCACTCCAGTGTCAGGTCAATAAGGGTGTACTTGGTTTATACCTTCAGGTGACAGACAGTTCAAGGACCTTACTCATGGCAAGGGATAGGTCCAGGCATCTGTGCATATGCTAGAATAGTGTGACACTGGAGCCAAAATAATAAAACACAGGATATCAGATACACACATTAGGGGACTAAAGCAGAAAACAAGACTGAACAGTATGCATGGGCAATTTCATCACAAATTTTTTTTTGCTGGCTCATACCCTTGCCAAGAACTGGAAATATTTAACAGCTATCTCACACCACCCTTTCGGAAGAGTAGTGCCAAACTACTACTATCAAGCTGATAGCACACAACTTTTGCAACAACAGTAGCCAAAATCGATGCAAAAATCTGGAACCGACCTTCAATCTATCAAGCGAGGCAACTACCAAATACCTTCACCTGTCATAGGTCCAGGACCTTAAATTACACTCAGCAAAAAGTTCAAAGTAAGGGGATAGAGAACTCAATGCACATCCCTCTGACAACTCCAATACTTCCTCCCCATTACCTCTCTATGGAGCCACCGCTAATGGTGTGAGTTCTTATTCATGTTCACCTCAACTACATCAAATCCCTCTTCCCCTGTCTGGCAAGAAATCACACCTAGGCCCTCCAAGTGGGCGAGGCACTGGGCCAAAAAGATCGTTAGAAAGAAGTCCTGCCTGTGGCTTTATGGCAAGACAGGAGGCTAGCATTATGCATTAATCTGTATTCACCACTTCTGAGCAGCAAACACTTCAAAGAATCCGGAAATAGAACACTAAACATCAATCAATGGAAATTAGAACTCCACGGTTCAATAAAAGCCTTCTGTCGTGCCATCATCTTCTTCTCTTTTGTTTGCTGCTTCTGAGCAGATAAGTATCTTAATTCTTTAATGTAATTAATTGATGGGTGGGTGACGTTTTGTGTTCAGGGTTTGACCCAATTTTTGGGTCAGCTGAGTGGTTGAGCTGGGGCCAAAAAGGCAGGCAGAAAGAAGCTCTGTGATTCTATCTCCACAACTGTGAAGCCTATTTACTGGCTCCCTTACAATTCCTGGATCACCTTCAAACCCCTCTGCCACATACACAAATGCATTTACTGGGGAGAAACTATCAGCTAACACCTCAGTGACCAATTAAAATGCGGCACTAAAATAAGCCATTTCCAGATCCGCAGACATGGTGATCCAAGAACCCAGGTAATTGAACAGTCATGCCCCATGGACATCTAAATGGGGATTAAACATCCTCCAGTGAGTAAGAAACACAATCACCCACTCTCAGTTCCCCACCTCTGTTATTCAGAATGCGCCTTGAGGTGGTTTTGTCCGCAAAGCAGCACTGCATAAAATTCATTCATGAATTCATAGTGTCCTTACATTGATTTGTAATTTTGTTAGAGGAGTCATGTGTTACTCCTTCCTGGTTTGATGGATACCACCATATTTATATGTGTCTCCAAGAATGCTGGAACGCCATGTCCTGGCAAAGGCCTCGTAGAAGGCGGGGCCTTATCAATGGATATGTTATCCGCCCCCATCTGCCACAGTCTGAAAGCCGCCATTAATCTGCCTCCTGCGTGACTGTTCAAGGACACAGCATGTGCCTGCACCGGTCATTCTAAAAGGAAACGAGGATTTGTGTCTGGTGGTTCATAAATGGATTACATTTCAGGCTTTTGCAGGCAGAAAGGCCAATGACCGCCTTGCCTCTGTTTTTGATGCCCGTGGTAGGGATTATATTTCTTTTCATCATTACCCTGTCACTGCTCCATTTTTTTTGTTTTTATTGTTTTTTGTTAGACATTGAGATTTGTTGGTAACACTCTATTCCCAAATGGTTGTCTGAGGCAATATTGAAAAAAAACTTGAGTCTGACAATTCACATACGTAGAGACCATTTGGCATGTATGCATGGGAATGTATTGATACTATAAATTTTCTGTTCGTAATAATAATTTGTCAATGTTGAAAACATTATATTTTCCCCGCAGCAGAAAGTGGGTTACCACTCTGAACAAAATATCCTGCATTGTGGGTCACTGCCTTTACGACGAGGTTTTTACCACGTTGTACCTTTTCCGCGCATTTTTTAGCAGGCATGTTTTTTGAACGCATAAGCTTTCACAAAGTATGCCTTTACCATGCATTTAAGGTAAGTTCAGGGGTGGGGTGTCTCCCCCACAAATACATTGTTTATTTGTATATAAATACACTATGTGTCGTAAAGCATATGCGTTCTAAAAAATGTGGGGTAAAAAATATGTGGTAAAGGCATGCAGAAAATTCCCCTGTGTTGTTCCGTCATACAAACACAGCAGCTTGTGTGTCGTCTAAGTTAATGTAGCCCACAATGACAAACAACACACACTTCCCTCCATAATTGTAGTGTACTTTAGATGTGTGTGTTTTATTTTGTGCCCCATTTATTTTTCTTTCATAAAGTCAATTGTGGAATGTTTAAATCTCCACAAAGTGCTGTTTTTATGTTGGAATTGAACCCCACATATTTGTATACGTATAACTTTCCATTATACACAGCAAGACGTGTGCTGTTGGTAACATGAACGTTCAACCCGGTGTGTGGATAGAGACATGTTAAAAGTCTAGTTCAGTAATGATTGGTGTCAGTTATTGCAAAAGTAAAAAGAGTTTCGCCTTGCTCAAGATCTCTGCAGTGTTTAATGTGTGTGAATGGGTGTGCCAGAGGACGTTGCCTTTTTGTTGAGCTGGGTGTTTGGTTGTGCAGGAGTACGTAGCTATATGTACTTATAACGTGGTATTGAGAACACAAAACTGTGGCATGTTTCTTTGAACTAACTTTATCTGAACGTGTGACAGGTCTCTAAATGTAACATGTAAATGTGATGACGCAGTGCTCTTCCCCTCATAGATTTCGGAGACCCCCTGTGGTGGTGGGTGCTTCCAGACTCACCCAAAAATGATCGTCTTTGCTTAAATAACTCTACAGTTCACTCTAGTAGGGTTGCCACCTTCCCCAAAAATAAATACTGCCCATTTGTTTACGTTTCGATGCTCTGGAACACCCACGAGTTAGCAGGTGAAACATATTTGGGTAAAATTGTCAAGACTATTTTGTGTGTGTGTTTGTTCTAATGAGAATTCTGAAATGACTTACATATTGTTCAATCTTTGCTGTTTTAGGTTTATGTTTTAGAAGGGAAAAACACTGGTCGCTGCTTCCCCAATATCTTTAATGCCTTGGACTTAGAAATACAGGCAAGGCCGGTAAAAAAAGATGGCCCCCCTTCTCTGCTAGGCACTGATAATTGGCACCAACTTACAAGCCATATTCATTTTATTTATTTATTTTATTTTGAGTTTTATATAGCGCTGGCTAGACCATATACTCTGTACATGAATGACAATTTACCATTGATATCTAAGAAAGAAAAAGAGCCATTCGCAGGGCACATTCCTGTTATCAGTTGTAAACTCTGCAGGGAAAAATGTCTAGGTTGGTATTAAAGGTAGTGTTTGCATTATAGGGCAGAGGGCCTTTGAGTCTGGTATTGAGAATAACATGTCCAAAGCATGGAGGCTTTTACTAAACCCAGCAGGGCAGAGGGCCATGACTCACTTACTCTGCTTTTATAACTTCTTTTGGTGGCACATTCTTTTGTCCTGCGAGGGGGAAGCCCTGGTAGGCTGAGGATCAGGATGCTGTTTTTAGGGGTGGATGGATGAAGGGCAGAACATATATTAATTATGGCCGAAAGGGCTTGAGAAGGTGAACACAATTTTCTTGTAGACGTATATATAATTTCTCCCTCCCAAATCTTCCTAGAGACTGTTGGAATTACTCGATACGCTAAGGGCTGGTATGAACACATTTTCCAGGGCTGCATTTAGATTCCTCTTCAACTATATACTAGATTAGTAGTGACATCATTTTCCTCTGTCTGTGGGATATTTGTAACTATGAGGTCTACAGGGCAAGCAGGGAGCTCATTTTGTTACAATGGCTGTGAGTAGCTTGCATACCTGTAAGCTATGCCAACCTTAGAGCTGGAGACGCTCCTACACCACAGTATCTGAATGGTGAGTGTTAAAGAAATCTGTTCTAGGCTTGAATCCCCTACTTCCTCTGATGCTTACATTAATGTACATATTGCATGAGCGCTCACTAATGCACATGGCTCAATGTCTAACACTATTATCAATTATAGGCTTGGTTGGGCATGAAAGCTCCTCTTACGCACCATGCATGTATGCCGTATTCCCTACTGATGGTTCCTATCGCCTCCCCGGATCAATACCTTTTACACTAACCCTGCAAACAACATTGTCTAAAGAGTCTTAGCCTAAAAGATGCATAAAGAAACCATCAGCCCCACCTGTAACACAGTCGACTCACGCAGGACGTAGATAGCTTTCTCATAGGCCCAGGTTTTTCTCACGTAGTAATGCTCGCCAAGCGTGCTCCCAAAGCTTATAGATGGTCACTCCTCAGTAGTCCAGCCTTCTGTAGTGCCCCGGCGAGAAAATCATGAAAGGAGTGAATTAGAAGGTGGTGTAATCCAGAAGACAACGCAACATGAGCTTGGTCCCTCTTTCAGTTGTCGAGCGGGATGTTAATATTGTCGAAGCACTGTCTAGGGAGTAGTCCAGCCATCAGCAGAGCGACCTCCAGATCTTGCCAGTTCCTGCCAGCATGCGTTCCAGTTAGATGCCAATGAGACTGGTCAGGGATTCAAAACAACACTTCCTGCACAGTAGAAGCTGTTTGCAAGGCAGACGATATTTTGTGCACGGGAAATTGACTGCAGGGCTCTCCGCTGATGTCCAGCATCAAACCTCGACTCCACCACGCTCATCCACAAATACTGACGTCATTTATCTTCACTACTGACACACCACTTCCTTCCCCTCCCTTCTACTTCGCTCTGCCTCCGTTTCTCTACTCGACCCTCCTTCTCCCCTCCCCCATGCTACTGCTCATCTTCCTGAGGACTTATCCGGCTTGTAGACAGAGTAAAATCAATTAATGGAGAGGAGCAGATGGGAACATTATCCATGAGCACTTAAGGAGAAAGCTTTCGTGTAACACCACCCCAGTGCGGCAAACAGTCCGTGGCTTATACAGTAGATGGCGCATCCAGAGCTGTGTATAGGGTGGGGCCGCGTTCTGGGTGGCGGCCATATTAAGATCAAGGAAAAACGTCACCATTTTATTAAGGTAGTATAAGAGAAGCGAACATGGTCCGTCTCTAATCCTACAAAAGAAGATTCCTAAAATGGCGACATATTGCATGACCATAACACAGCTGCCACTTGGACGTAGTCCAAAGAAGTCAGCGATCTGTTAATGTTTCTGCATGATCTTTGTCTTTCGAAGTACAGGAGGGATCTCTAAATCACAACTGTTTTGCTGATGTCCAGGACCTCTTTCTCTCAAAATGTGATGAGTTTCCACAGTGGCCTGAATTTTTTATTGATAATATATTTTTTCAATTATTCCTGTACAGTTTATCTTATAGTACATAGTTGAAATTCATCACTCCTTTGATCAAATTATGCCTTTCCAGCTTCTCTTATATATGCAGTAGGGCAATGTAGGCTCTTGTTTCATGGTTTCGTATTAAATGTAGGGGGAATTCCTCTTGTATTTATCTTTGCCCTCTTTTCCTAGTTGTGTTGCCTGTCTTCAGAGTTTAAATCAGGAAGCGGGCATCACTAGGCATGAAAAGAGGCTACAGATACACAAGAGGCAATGTATGTATACGTGTTTTTGGTATTTATATAGAATAAACCTATCTAGACAGCAATGAAGTGATGTATTAAAATTAACAACCGATGAGCGTTGTTGGACATGCAAAAAGGGACCAAAAAAAAGGAATTTAAACTTTAAACTATAAGATAAATGGTGGTGCAATCATTTAAAAAGAAAATTATTCCATATGTATACAGCAGGTGAGAGGAATAATATAAAAGAAGAACTAACAAACAAAAATCAATAGGGAATCTCTAAATACAGCGAAAATTAATAGAGAAGCAAATAAGGCAATGTGCAATCTGCGCGTTTTGCTAGTTTAATTACTGGATCTTTAAGCAAAACAGAAGAAAGATACTACACTGGGAACCTCTATTAATAATTAAGAACTCCCAAACCTCCTAAACAAAGACTGAAGAGCCACAATCAGCCAAGCGTATCAGCCATAAACTGGCAGCCTAATCATAAAGATGCATTTTATTTTTACTCATAAATAATGGTAATAACATACTAAATATTACTTATGTCATGGAAGTATTCATTGTCTCTCGGTGCTAGAAAGGCATTAATATAAGACTGTAAAAACATTGTCCTCCCCTTTGACAACTACATCTTTGGAAAGTGTGAGTCAATTATTACATGTACAGATTGTTTTGTTTTTTCTTAACTGTAATTTGAGCAAATTCATAATGTATTGAAACTGACGAAGGAAATGTTTCTCTCCCTTTTCAAATACAAATGAATGTGAATCCTGATTTGCAGACATACTGTTTCAATATTTTTTGCTCAGTGTTTGTCACGTGCGCAGAGAATGTAATAAGTAGAAGTGATTGAGTTAAGGCATGATTCATTTCACACTAATAAGGAAATTATAAATTTATCCATTTCGGGGTAGCCGATATTTAGAGTGTTCACCGTTGAATGGCAGATGGCAATCCCTCAGCTGACCGAAAGAAGCCGCAGCACGGTGGCCATGGAGCACAGTCAGCTGGGAGTCATCAGTGTACGTCACGGCAGAGCAACCACAAGATCTGAAGAACTGGCCAATAGGATTCATGTAAACATTGAACAGCATGGGGTACAGTAACAAACCTTGTAGGGCACCACGTGACTTGAAAAGTGGTAGGTGCAAAGATTGCAAGTGATCCTTCAAGGATGGGGACATCTCTAGAGCCAGCGATCCTGAGATCCCTATCTTCTTGAGACATGTTTTGGGTATGGCATGATCGACTGAGTCAAACTTGGCAGATAGGCTAAACAGGTCCTTCCCCATCCAATGATCCCCAACTGCTCCAAGTGCCGCTGCCATTGCTGCCTGGCTGAAAGCCAGCAGCCCAGAGTCCAGCAGGTGGTTCTCTTCCAGGGGGTCTTAGATTTGTTTCCCAATGATTTCTTCAAGTTCGTTAGTGATGAGGAGGCAATTCTCCACAATAGCACAATTCATTGTCTCCTTTTGAACAGAGAAGTAATTGTTCTAGTGTTCCACTTTGGAGAGAAACACACGTCCGTCAGGGATAGAATCAGAATTTTGTATGCTGTGGAGTAACAGTGTTCGCTAGAGGCTGAAAGATGGACTTCGGACAGATATAATCTGGCGAATCAGATTTATATTTCTTTGTAGGTGTAAGAAGCTTTACTGTGGATGTGTTAATAAATGAGGGTCACCAGGTTGTAGCCACTGAACATGTTGGGAGTGGTGATCTATACAATGAACAGTGTTTATATGGCCTTAACAGTGCTTAATTTGTAAAGAAATAAGTGCCGGAGCCCTCATGATGAATCCACCGCAGTTTGCACCACACACTGCCACTGCCAGCTCTGCCAATGTCAGAGCCTACACAACTACTAACCATCCCATTGCTACAAGTGTGACAATTCAGACTGGTCGAGTCCCTTAAGCTTTAAGAATTGTTTGGGTGGCAGGTATTAGTTGTTTTAAACATGTATAGAATAATTAAACAACTATTTTTCTGCTCATCTTAAAATGAGCAGCTGTCCTAAGTGCCGGTGCCGAGCACCGGAAAGCACCCGCTCAAATTAAGCACTGGGTCTTAATGTCCTAACTCATATTATTGTGTAATCTCATGTTTTTCCCCCATGTCTTTACTTGACTATGTAATTATGTAACCTGTAACTCACTGATCCTCAAAGCGCTCTGATACCTCCGGGTCTAGCCTGCGCTATATAAAACTTTGCAAATAAAATAAATAAATAGTATATTTTGGGGAGTTTAGTGATGAAAAAACATGAAGTACTGGAATGCAGCCTCAAAGGATCGGCAGCCGCTAACTTTAAGTCAAGCATGCCTTTCATCACCCTGTGAATGGTTGAGACAGACTCCCTAAGTGTGAGAGATATGTCCAAATATGGGTCCCATGTTCATGTGTAACAGGACTCAAGCTATACCTCACTGATGAAGCCTAAGAAGGCCAGGACGGGACTGGGGTTTATTCTGTTAACTTCTGGAAGGGACTTTATGTGGCAGTTCGGGCTCAACTGTTTCTATTGGTGAAAGATCAGAGCTTACTGGCATATGAATGGTTTCTGTGTAAAGTGGCATAGTGAGCAAAAAACAATGGACTAGGATGTGATCTAAAACAGCAACTTTTTGCTCTTCGCCCATTTCTCTAGAAACCATCAAGCACCTTCTCAGTATAATTAAACTCATTGATCACAGAGCCAATTCCAATTTGTATAATGAGAGATAACAGACGTGAACCCATCCTTCATATGGTTATCAACTCCTCCTTGGCTCATGGCTTATTATCGGGTCTCAGTAGCAGAGAGTTAAGAAAATAACTTTAGGATTATGCATTTTCAGGCATATTACAGACAGTTGGAATTACTGTGAGTGGTTTTTCAGCTGTAATATATCCTTACAATTATGGAATTGTCAGATGTACTGCATAATCTATCATCTGCTGAAACAATTTTCAGATTTCACCAACACATTTTTTTTCTACCACCAAGTTGTAATTTCGCCAAATGGCAGACCTTTGTAAAATTTAAGAGAAACTGCAGATGCTATTGCTGTATTCAAGTGTAAAAGTACTACTAATTGGGTGCAACTTTGCACAGACAGTTTTTATAGGTGTTGAAATAAAAAAATAATGAAAAACTGTCACAGATCGTTTCGCTTTATGCTGCATAATTTCCATTTTCTTGCCACATACTTTTGTTAACCCTGCAACTTAATTATCTCTCCTTTGTGGCATAATTCAATTGGCCCTGCTCATTACTAATCTAGTTCTGCTGGCTAATTAACCGAAAAGTGTATTACCTCCCTGCTCCATGACCATATGTTATCCAGCCTGGTGATCAATCCTGCTACTTGATTTTTACACTCAATGTGGCAGTCAGAGACCAGTGGCTATGGACTGTGTCTGAGGGCAAGCAATACATCCTCTACCTTCCAGATCACTTCACTGTCATTAACCATATAGACAAAACAACTATATAGGACAGGGTGCAGGGAGGCAACGCTGCCAGGCCCAATTTTAGAGTGCCGCTGGGCGTATCTCTGCACTCAGATTTTTTTCACTGTAGACTGAACACCCTCTAAAGAGGTTTTATAATTTTTTATAGCCATTCCTCAGCAGAGCTTGGTCATCAGAATACAGGGATTTCTTTTTTGTGCAAATTTTATCCAAAAAAGTGTCCTTCTATGGATTAGCTCAATTCCATTACAGAATACATGTAATGTACTTATGTTAAAATGCCGACATGGGATGGGTCGAGAAAGCAGAAGTTAAAAGAGGGACTGTATTACTGAATACCGAGTCCAAGAATATTCTCATACCAGAACATCGAGGGACAAAATATTGAAAGGTAAGTGCAAATTTGGAAGTATACATTTACTATTCTTAATTCCACATTTACGTACCATGAAGATAGCACCTAGGCACACATATGTAGAGTTAGGTATAGGAAATCTGAACTTATTTATCTTTCGATATTCTGTATTTGACATTTTGCCCTCGATATTTGCATGTGCCGATATTCTGATTAGATATTCAGGGTACTCACCACCGGAAGGGGTGGCACGAGAGGCAGGGACTGCAGAAAAGGTGTATAGACGTTCTTTAGCACCGCAAGTTGGCTGCGGGAGCATTAGAGCACTCTAGTCTAATATAAAAAGAAGTTTGAATGAGAAGAGCAGCCTGCCACTTTGTTTTTATGGCCTTCTAAGTATAATGAGATTGATCTTAGGTACATTTGAAAGAAAGACAATATGGCACTCTTCACCGATTGCTTAGAAAATAAATATTGTTGCGAAAGAATCGAAATGTATTACTGCTGAAATTTTCTTTCATGTTTTACAAGTTAATCCAACATTTTTTTTGGCCGATTCAATATTTGTGAGTATATGTGTTTTCAGCAGACTTGTGTTTCGCTCAACTCATGTGAACCAAAGGTCTTCCCCAGGGCATTTAAAATCGTTTGAGACGTTGGTGTCCTGAGCTAGAGAGACTTGTCCTTCAGTCTGTGAACCTATTTTAGTGAGTTCTGACTATGCACACTTTCAGGATTAAGGGTTCTTAGTCTAACTTCATCAAACTTTCACTGCAATGTTGATAGCGCTTTGTAGCCTCATAAGTGTGTAGCGCGTTTCCGGGTATGATTGACTGATGGTAAGGTATGGAGGAATGGAAATAAAGATGGGCAGAACAAACGGTGCGGCACACATGCACAGGGGGAGGGCATTTTATCCGCTCTTTTCACCACCCTTGTGGTGTTTTACTTTTTCCCTCATTCTCTTTATTGTAGATGTTTGTTCCCTTCTGTATGGCATTTGTAAGGTGTGAGTGCCCTTTAAACTCATGCGGTAAAACACAGCTGTATCTTTATCGCTCTGGACGCGCGATCGATACACGAAAGTCAATAACTGTCTGATTAGGATTAATGTTGAATGTTGGTTCCAACTAAGTCAGTCTTAAACTAGAGCTCCTTTTATACTATTCAGAAGCGAGCTGTCTAAAATCCCTTCATGCCTGCCATTACTAGGTTGTGTTAAACTCTCTTCACCCCCTCAAACACCTTTGGGAAATTTGGAGAACCTTTTTCATCCTGTCTGTCCCTCTCGCCTCAGACACTACTGTTTCTTTCTGCTCGCACTGCGTCATTGTCCTTTTCTTTTCATTTCCAACCATGCGAGGGCGCCAACACCTGGCGCCTTGCCAACCCATTAATAAATTGTGAGGAAAAAGAGGAAAAAAATTGCTGTGGTGCACTAGATTCACCGCTTCAAGAAATAAAATGGAGGCTCTAACTCATTCTGAGCTTTCCAATGGCTACAGGTCCCTGCTCATATCAAGGCATCTAAAGAGCTCACACTTACCTAAAAATGTTTATGAGAGAAAGTCCTGCAACAGTCACTGTACACCCATTTGCTGCTCAATAGCTATGCTCTACTTCCTGGAGGAAGGTGAACAACTCAAAATATAAACCTTGTACATTAGTTCATCAAAATTTCAGTGGTGGAGAAAGTTGCCGGGCGGGGTGTGGTGGAGGAGGTGAGATCACAGAGGAGCTGGAGGGCGCATGATGCTGAGGGCCCTCTTGTCTCTCCGTCCTTGCTCCTTGGGGCAAGTGTAAATGGCAGGTAGGGGTGGTGAAGCTAGTGCTGCGGCTCCTTTCCGACTGCATGGAGACAGCCGGCGTTTGGTCAGTGTGGCTTGCTCGTTGGGGAGGTCCGCCCCACTTCTGCCTTTGTTTCCTTTCTGCTTGTGTCTGCTCCTGTTTCTTGCCTACTGCCTCACCGTCACAACCCATACTGTACTTATTTTTCGCACCCTCTTATCTCTCCTTTACAAGAGGGAGACTCTGTTTGGTTCATTATTTTGGTCTCCTGAGCTGCCTTGCCATTAGCTGCCATTTGGTCATAGGCTATTTAGCACTGGATATAGAGTAAATTGAGACTTGCGAGTTGGCACGCTTTATGCTTGGGCTGAGAAAGTTACATCACACACTCTTTGAACCGATTACTCTACATAGTCTTTGATCCCAAGAGATCACAGGGCCCATCCTTTGCCCCACCCCTAGTTCCTCAACGCTAAGGTAAGGGCACGGAGTGGCGAACACACCAATTAAACAAGACCCAGTGACCGGAGCTAGAAGACGCAGTGCTAGCGGTACAAAAGGGAAAGCCAGTGATACAAGCTGCTACTCCTGGCAGACCCCCAACTGACAGATGAATATAAATGCAGCTGCCTAAGCAACATGAAGGACGAACACACAAGATCCAATCATATTGATGTCCTGGATTCATCCTACATAGAGTAAGTCAGAGAAGAAGAACCTAAACTGACTAAAGAATTAGGTGTGAAACTGGCAGACATAACCTCCTGCTAAAATATGATGTTTTATATTTACAAAATGCAAAGAAATCCCTTCTAAGATGAATGGGGAGATCTCATATCAAGGGGCCTAGAACTCGGCGTGGCAACATTTATTAGGGAAACGAGTCTTTGCCTTTGGAGAATCAGAGAGAGTTTCCTGGGATGTAGGAATGCATTTTCCTGCTGGAGATGAAACCTCCCCCTTGGCATGATTTTGAAGGAGAGCCTTCCTCTCCATCAAGATAGTGAATCTCCCTTTAAGCCCTGGAGCCAGGTTAGAATTTACTGATCCCTTTTGCAAGTCTCATATCTGCATTTTGAATTTCCTACGGTTTGTAAGTTTATTTTCTTGGAAAGTTTTCCAAACATGCGATCTCAATAGACAGCTGTATTGATGACTAAAGCGCCAACCAATATCACTGTCAAAAAATAAGGAGTCAATGCAGCACAAAATAACCTGCTATAATCTGAAGAGTAAGATTAAGGGCCCGATGTAGGTAATCCCAGATTACCGATTCTTAAATACCGAATCATACCGATTCGGTATTTAAGAAATGGCAATCTGGATGTAGGAAATTTTACCGATTTAATTACCGAATCGGTATGATTTGGTAATTACTGAATCGGTATTTACCGATTCGGTAATTGTCATTCATTTCGGCTAATTCTTCTCCTCTCCCTAGCGCCAGTGCCGATTTCAGCGCCATGTGCTTGGCACACACCTTAGCGCCATAGTGCTAGGGTTGGTGCCCGACTCTACCATAAGTTTTGGCTATCCTTCCAGTACAAAATACTGTACTAAGACACACTCTAAAACGTTTCCTACTTTGTATGTGTGCTGCACAGTGCAACAAGCATGCAAAGTTGAAAAAGAAAGGAGAAATAAAAACATTTCTTCTTTGAACACCTCCTTTCAAATGATGTTAACTTTTGGCACTAAACCTTGTCTACTATTGTTTGTAAATATGGTTTTGCATCAAAAGGCATGGGTGGCTGCATGGGAACGCCCATGTACCACCCATGTAACTCTCCCTTGGTGCTACATAACACAAAGCAGTGCTTCAAACTGCTTTGTATTACTTTCAGGGCATTTTCTATGTGTCATATACATTGATATTAGGTGAGTAATGCCCTGTGAAAGAGGAGCAGTTGATTGCTTTGCAAACGCATTAGTGTTGCAATTTGGTGGCTGCTGGCTGGTGATTGTTTACCTTTCCGTCTTTATATTTGAGAACTCTGCTAAGAGCCGATGGCCAAATGTAAGAAGCTATTTAGCGATTGCAAAGCCTGCGATTGACTAAATGATAGAGTTCACATGGTTTGCGAATGCTAAATGGCTTTTACAATTGCACTAAACCCATTCTGTGATTTGGTAACTGGTTATGAATTGTAAAAGGGGTCTTGGAATCCATTACGAATCGTAATTTGGAAAGGGCATATTTAATGTCCCCTCTTCAAATTTTAATTTGTATTGCTGTGTATCAATGGTTTGCGATTGCTATTTCAGTTGTAAACCTGTGATACATTCCTTACTCCTCAAAGGAGGTGGGAACCCATTTGCATAGGAGAAAGGGTTTCAGCAGGACCCCTTGTTATTATATGTTATTATAGGGCTTCTATAGCGCACGGCTACTCCGAGGAGTGTCCCGGCGCTTTTGCACTATCAGACCTAGAAAGGAGCAGAAAAAACATAACAAAGAAAATAAAAACCAGCAGTCACAGAGCCTAGAACAGGGCAGGTAGTCTCTAACAGGTAAAGAGCCAGGTCTTTAAACCCTTCCTGAACGCTAATAAGTTAGACGTAGAACGCAAGGTCAGAGGTAGGGAGTTCCATAGCTGAGGGGCCAACAGCCTAAATGACCGTCCTCCAATGCGGGCTTTTTTTATTCGGGGAACTACCGCAAGCGAAAGGGACTCCGATCTCAAGGATCGTGCTGGATGGTAAAAAGCCAGCCTCCTTTGCAAGTATTGAGCTCCCGTGGCATGCATAGCTTTGTGGGCCAGCATCATAGCCTTGAATATTATCCGCTTCCGGATGGGGAGCCAATGTAAAACTTGCAATAGGCTCGAGGCACTGGCTCGCCTATGAAGGCCGAAGATGGCTCACGCGGCAGCATTCTGGGCCACTTGTAGGCGTTGTAAGAGATACTCCGGGAGGCCAAGATATAAGATGTTAGCATAATCCAATCTGGATCCAATGAGGGCCTGAACTGTTGTTCTTCTGTGTTCCTCCGAAAGTAACGGAAAGAACTTCCGGAGCATCTTGAGGATGCCAAAACATGTTCCAGTAAGAGCCAGCACCTGGGGTTTAAGTGTCAACCCATTGTCAATTTTAACTCCCAAGTTCTTGGCTGACTGGGATGAATGGGCTGGGGGAACATGTCGGCGGGCCACCACCCATGCCAATCCGGATCAGATGGACATCCGAAGAAAAGTATCTCAGATTTGTCTGAGTTGCACTTGAGGCTGTTCAGTTGGAACCAATTAAAAACAGCCCCAAGGCACTCACGGATACTTTCACTATCAAATTCTTCACCCTTCCGGCAGGTACATAGAAGCTGGGTGTCATCGGCATATGAAACGATCTGGGCCCCGAAGAACTCCACCAATGTCGCCAAAGAGGTCATGAAGATGTTAAATAGAGTGGGGCTCAATACCGAGCCCTGAGGAACTCCGACTCCCAAAGGCGACATCTCAGCGGATCCAGGGGGGACCCAGACCATTTGTCGGCGGTTGGCTAGAAAAGAACGAAACCAACTGAGCACCGTCCCCCTCAGACCGATATCATGAAGTCTTACGAGGAGATCCTCGTGGGGGACGGTGTCGAAGGCCGCCGACAAGTCCAACATGACTAGCATCACTCTGCCTCCAACATCCAGCGTCTCCTTAACGACTTCCGAAACCTCCAATAGCGCTGTTTCTGTGCTTAAATTGGGGCGGAAGCCTGATTGAGAAGCATGCAATATCTCATTGGACTCCAAAAAATTGGAGAGTACGCCGTGTACATGCTTCTCAAGGATTTTAGTAAGAGCCGGAAGGAGCGATATAGGCCTATAATTGGCAGGGACTTCTGGGGCAAGGCTCGGTATTTTTAGAAGAGGGATAACCATAGCCTGCTTCCATAACTGCGGAATAGCCCCCTGACTCAGGTAAAGATTCAGGATAGGGTTCGCTAGAGGGTTTACAATAGCTGCCATTTTAGCTAAGAATTTGGCCGGGCAGGGGTCACGTGGCGATCCAGATTTGAGATTCGTCATAAGAGATAACGACGAGAATATCGTGAGAGGCGGAAAAACCGCCAATACAGGACCAGTGAAGAGTGAGTGAGCTGGTTCCTCGAAAAAGGTCATAGAATCGACCATCGGTCTAGTAGGGAAAGAATCCTGTATCTGCCTGATTTTTGTAGTAAAGAAATTGGCTATAGTGGCAGCCCAGGTCTCAGACGGGGCTTCCTGTGCTGAGTTAGAGCGCAGGGTTGTAAATTCCCTGACAATCGAGAAAATCTCCTTGCAGGAGTTTGCTGCTTCCTCGATTCTCCTGGCGAAGTAGCATTTTTTTTCCTGAAATACTTGTCTATGGTAAGATTTAATCATAGATCTATAGGTCAACTTCGCCTCGACATCATACTGGGCCCTCCATGCCCGTTCGGCAACTTTGCACTGCCTACGGGAGTGCGCCAACACTTCAGTAAACCATGGTGCCGAAACCCGTTTCATGGTAGTTCGAGGAGGCAGCACAGGGGCAAGTTCATTCAGTCTATCTAAGAGCCAGATCTGCAGAATTTCAAGATCGTTATCCAGGTCACCGATATAGGAGATGGGATGATTCAGGAGGGCCTGGGCTAACAAATCCGGAGTCACCCGATGATATGCCCTAAAGGCACATCCCTGCTGTCGCATAGCAATAGCTGCTGGTTTCTCAGTGCCCAGTATTAGAAAGTGGGCTAGTCGATGGTCGGACCATAATACCGGCAGCAGAGCGGTCACCTCAACCGGGAGAGTAGAAAAAATCTGGTCTAATGTGTGGCCTTTATCATGGGTAGGTCCAGAAAGATAAGGGAAAAGGCCCAGAGAGGCTGTGATATCAATCATCTTGATGGTGTCCGGGTCTGAGCAATCTTCCATATGGAAATTGAAATCTCCGGCCAGTACACAGTGCTCAGCTCTTAAGGCTAGTGTAGAAATAACAGACTGAAGTTCCTCAAAAAAGGATCCTGCAGGACCTGGAGGTCTGTACACTAAAAAGCCCCTTGAGAGATTGTTGGGGTGACAGGGATAAGGAAAAAGCAAGGGATTCAGTGCCCGTGTTGACCTCCGTGTGAATAACAGAACACGTATAGGTTTTTTTCACCACAAGAGCCACGCCCCCCCCTCTGCCCTTCCCTCTGTCTTGCCTGAAGATATTATACTCAGGGGGTATAGCGGATGCAATGTCGGGGTGTGAGGACTCACTCAGCCATTTCTCAGTCAACATCAGACAAGCAGGTTTTTCAGTAGCCAGCAGATCAAAAATCTCCTGGGCATGTCTGTGGACTGATCTGGTGTTAAGGAGTAAGCAAGGATGTTTAACATTTCGCTCCTCCTTGCTAGAGATGGGTGGGTGGACATTTATGAGATGCCAGTTACAACCCGGACATTTACGCTTACCCTTATACCGGCCAGGAAATACCGCATGACAGAGATCGACAGGTTTATTAAAAGAGCGGAGCTCCTGGGACGAGTAGGATAACATGATACCACAGAGGTAACAGTGTGTGGGGGAGGTAACAGACTGCCACGCCGTACGCCTCCGGGACGCTGATGGGCGCAAACGGGCAGGACTCTGTCGCGACTCCGGCGCAGGTCCGGCGCGTCCACAGTACGCGTCCGCTACGCGGAGAGAGATGCGTGCTTTTTATAGCGCTGCTAGAGCGCGAGGGCGGCGAGTCCTACCCCCAAGATGGCCGCCAAAGTCAGATCCCAGCCCTCAGCGTCAATACTCGGCCGAGGGCGGTCTGAATCACAAAGAAAAGGTGAGGGAGCAAACGAAGCGCCTAGGAGCGCTGGGAAGTCTCTAGCTCAACACAGACGCTTATTATTCAAGCGCGAGCCAAAAATGCAGAGTATAAAAGTGTCTAAACCAGACAGGTCACAACACACAGATTAAAAGGTGCAAGAATAGTATGGAGACCTCCCGGCTTCCGCCTCAGGAGGGAAAAGGTTGTATCAGGTGGTAAACCCTTGCCTTTGTGAATGAAAAAAAATATATATGGGCGTGGGCAGTGGTTCCGAGGACGTCTCCCAACTCTAAAACAAATTTAAAAAACAAAGATTTTTTTACTTATATACACCCCTGTTTCCTTTAAGGAAAAAGGCTGAATTTACAAAAAGCAAATGGCATCCAATTGGAGTACGTTAAAATTTGCCACTCATCTCATTAGGTTTCACGAGGTAGGTCAGATTGTTGTCTCACTCCTAATGGAGATTTTGTGAACTGAGTTCATAGTTCGGTTTCCAAAAACTGAATTCATTCACAAAAAGTAAGTTTGCAATTTGCAAGCTTTTTTGTAAATCAAACATCCAACTTAGAGTTCTCTAACTTTTCACAAAGAGCTACCCCTGAATGAAGATACCTGCATGATAGAACAGCCATGTTACCAACAAAAGTAAGGCATGAAGCTAGAGACGCCTACTAGTCTGTAAACTGAGATAATTGTTGGAAGTGGGCCCTAAAATCATTTGTGATTATGTGGGAAGGAGCCCATGTACCACTTTCTTAAGTAGGATTGGAAAGACATGCTAATTTCTTCTTGTGTGTCTTGGGCATGTTGCTGAGTCCCCCAGCACATACATGCCGACAAGCCGATGTCTTGTGTAATAAAACAAACGGTTAGATTTTAAAGTAGCCCAGATTCTGCTAGACCTCCCTGCAGCCTTCAGAAGCAGCGACCCAAACCTTCTCCTACACCGTCTTGAAACAGAAATAGGTGTTAGAGTCTCTGTAGTATAATGGTTCAGCTCTCTTCTTGTGTCAGACATAAAAGGTCTAATTCTCTTCTTCTGACTAGACTAACACAAACCTGACCTGTAGGGTGTCCAAGGGCCCAGTTGCCACTATGCATCAATTACTAACATCATTCCTTTCAACAGGCCATTAAATGTAGGTTCCCTTCTCACGGAAGGAGAACATTGACAACTTGTGTGTTTCACTCAATTCCACTTTAATCCTTAACCCCAAGTCAACAGTGTGACAAATAATGCATACTACCACTGGTGCATTATGTGAGGGATCCGTCCCCTCCTGCCCCCGCCACCGTAGATTGCACTAATAGCATGCCCCACTGGATTACTGCAATGAGACTCATTGCTGCAAAGCATGAACTCATGCAATTTCAGACTGAAAATAACAGACAATGTAAGTAACCCACTAACTCCAGATTGGGTTATGGTCTGGCTTTAACATCCTCTCATCGTACATAAAGCATTACACGACTGCACACCCAGGTATCTGACTACGCTGTTTACGTCAGACTAACTGACCAGAAAATTAAGGTCAACCTCTCAAAACAAACTGTGCTCATCCTTCTGAAAATCCCTCCTCACACATGCCCACATAAAAAACTTTCCGAAGTTTAGGCAAAAATTAAAGGTTATCCTGTTCTGTTCCGTCGGTGGCTTGTGATTGCAAGAAGACTCGACAGAAGTAATGGGCATGTGAGGATTCCTTAGCGAGAGGCAGATTTTAAACCAATAGCCACATCTGCCCACCTCTGATACCCCAGGCGACGTTCCCCATCTTATCTTTCTCATGAAAGTGCTTGGAAGTGGCCAGGTAGCAACATGAGAGCTTTACTCAGACTATACAAAGGAGAAATCTGAGAGTAGGAAGGGCCTCGCTGCTGATAATTCTTGGTTACAATAAGACTGACACAGGAAGAAGCCTTTGGTATAGACATTAATATAATGGAATAAACTGACAAAGAAAATCACATCTATCTGGTTTTATAGCACTTCTGAAATTGCAGAGGATTGTTGATACTATCAACAATCCTTTGTAATTTCAGAAGTGCTATAAAACCAATCAATCAGGGGTTGGTAAATCAGAGTGAGGGTCTCAAAGCGAGGGTGGTAGGGCTCCGTAGTGGGCTGAGGTCATCCAAAGAGCCAGGTCTTAAGGTGGATGGGTAGGGTGTGCCAGGCTATGGCTGCGAGGTAGGCGAAGGACTTTCCTCCCGTTCTAGTCTAGTTGATACGAGGGACAGTGGCCAGAGACAGCTGGGCTAATCGCAGGTGTCTTTTGGGTGCGTCGAAGGAGAGTTGACTATTCAGGTATGCGGGTCCGGTGTTGTGAAGGGCCTTGTATGCATGGGTGAGGAGTTTGAAGGCATTTCCCATAACCAAAACCCAAGTATCTCTAAGACAAAAGGCCCACCTGATATATAAATGCTGCTTGCAAACATATTCTCACACTTTTTTACTTTCTGCTATACGCTTAAAATACCCTAACATGCCATATACTCAAATTTGGAGCACACTCTCTGCAGGCATTATGCACAACACAAATACTCCTCACTAAAGGCCACTTACAAGTGTTTACACAGCGCAGCAACCAAAGTTGCTGCGCTGTGTTGTGCAAGGGGAAAACACTGTGTGGACCCATAGCTACTTATACTTGCCGCTGATGGTGTCATTCCCACTCCTGGTACACAGATTACCTTGAATGATGCGCAGCCTCGCACCATGGTGCATTGATGAATGTGTGCAGTCCTGCATGAGATTTGTACTGGAAGTGCACCATTCTTATGTCTAGACAAATTCAGAAGAATCTTTTGCAAGACTTTGTATCACTTGCACCAGCGCAAAACTTTAAAATGTATGGGTCCAATAGTTGACATTCCACCAATAAACTTCTTTCATCAACACACTTTAGAATCAGAACTATTGACCACTGCTATGTCAATCACTTTGGGACTCTAAAAAGAGATATGAAAGGGCTATAGAAATTCTGCAATATAACACAAGAAACAATAACAAAGTAAAGAACTTTAGAATTATGTCTGCAGGAAAGAGACAGTACCTATGTTTGCAAAGTGCTTTACTGAGCTGTGAAGGATCAGCATTTGGATGAATGTTGAAAGCATGACCTTCCATCAATCAGGTCACAATACATTGTCTTCTTTCATTGACCAGACACTAACTCCACAAAACGTTTCAAACTCTTGATGTGTGATGGAAAGAGTGGAATAGTATGGGCAGTACCAAAGACAACCAATAGCACTACAAGTCGAAATTGCAGATTGTGCTCCATACAAATTGGAATAACATCACACATTGCACTGTTGTCAAAAGATTTCATTCCGCGGTCTCATGAGACTATCAGGTGGGACTGTGTGGTACTTTTAGTAAGAAGTGTCCTTTTCTTTAAGCTGTTTTGAGGTTCTGTTTCTTTGAAACGTTTTGTATCTCTCACTGGGCATGTTGTAAGTTGTGGTGGGTGAACCAAGCAATGGATGAAGAGGCTGGCTGATTGCCCCTCTGGTACTAACAATTCGTACTAAAAACAAAAGATATTCACTAACGTAAACCTAAAAAACTTTACTAATCCTGTTCTACGTACACCTTCCTTCTAGGACATACTACTACTCTTCTATTACAATTATGTGATATGGTTAATGTCTGTATGAAATGCTATGGGTCTCAGTTCTAGCTCATTGTGTGTGTTTTTTTATTCGTTTTTTCAGGCCACTGTGTTTGTAAATAGATTTTTAGGTTGAACCTGGGCAGTGCATGTGCTGCTCTGAGAGGCTGTATTTAAGTATGTACTTGAAGACCCGTCCACTGTCCACCCGTATTTGTCATTGGCTTGTGTCATTGTCATTCGTAAATGCTGGCTTCAGATTCGTTAATAGGCTTGTTAGTCTCTCCTTAGTACTGCCTTGTTTGCATTTGTAACCTCCCATGAGGACTGGCCCTTTTACTTCCTTTGATACAATGTAAGTCTTATTTAGTCTGTAAGCACTATTTTCTACTACTGCAGGCAGGACATGCTTTCCTGGAACATTCAGTGCACCGTGCCCTCTTTCACTTTCCACGCAGCCTGGGACAGTGGCAGCTGCTTCTCTGAAATGCAATAGGTCTGGCATTTACAAGAGTTTTAGCTATTGGCAATGTAAATGACAATGTCTTTTATCTATGTGTTAATTATCAAAACAGATAAATAAAAGGCATTGTCATTTACAATGCTAATAACTTAAACTCTCACAAATGCGAGACCTATTGCATTGCAAATGCTTGTTGAGTCATCTTTGTAAGTGAGACTCTGTACATGTCTCTCTATTTGTAGAGCACTTGGTGAGTAACGTCTGTATGAAAGAGCCTGTGTTTGAATTTCAGTTTGTCAAGTGCTCCGTGAGTGTTGCTTGTATAAAAGGTGTCCTGCTTATTTCCAAGTTTGCAAAGTGCTTCGTGTGTGCTGTATCTGAAGCTCTGTTGTTGTTTGGAAGTATGTTTCGTGAGTAGTTTATAACGAAGGTCCTCGAGCTTGAGTTAGTAAAGTGATTCTTGAATGCTGTTTGTATGAGATGTCCTTAGCTTTGTTAAAGTTCTTCAAACAACGGTTGATGAGGGTATCTCTGTATTTCTAAAGCGCTTATTGGGCATTGTTTTAATACAAGGCACTCACTTATATCTGTAATTGTAAAGTCCGTTTCCTCGTTGGCTCAGGCGCTGCGCTCGCTGTTGTGGGTTCGGTCCAAGTTCAAAGGCGGATTGGGCCTGCTCGTGCTTCTTCCGTGCGGAAGCACGCGGACTGACGCAATTACCCTCTGCGTCACACGTGATTGCCGAGAGCTGGTCTGCCTCTCTGTGCAGGGAGTGGGTTAAGAGGGGCTGTGCCGTCTCCGTGGCAGCGGGCGGATACTGCGTGTTGGCCTGGCAGCATTGCTGGGATGCCACCAGTGGGCAGCGTCCCTTCAGGAGGCCAGTGGGCCGCCTTTGTGGGCTCGCAATCGACCGCGGCCCGACCGTGACATTGTTCTGCAACACAAAGGGGGGCTCGCGCAGCCGGGCCGCTGTTCTTATTGAACACCCGGGGCAAAAATAGATCTAAAGGCGCTTGGCTTTTCCTTTCGTGGAATCCCCAGGAAAACAAGCTGGAAGGTCTCGCTAAATCCGGGGACACGTGGCGATGAGACAGCTGTGTCAATGCTGGCATACCTTCTTTGTGACCCTGCCCCTCCCTCCTGGCGCTGCCTTCTTTCGGTAATACCAGCTCCAGGCCTTCTCTGCGTGTACCAGCCCTATATGAGTCGAGATGAACAAAGACACGTGGCACATTTTGTACTAAAAAGTCAGGGGCCAAGTAAAGATACCTGGGTGGGTATGGGGCCAGAGTACAGACAGTGGCGGCGGGCTAGTAGTCACCAGTAACATTCTCCTAGTCATTCTAGCACTTAGGAGCATCATAACCTCTTAACTTACCCTTATCTACTCTCATTCAACGTCCAACAGTCATGTGAGGCCTCTGGTCAGCCTTTGCCATCTCTGAACAGTCTCATCACCGAGAAGGAACTGGTCAGGGGAAATCAATTGGCAGGATGGAAGGGGCATAACACTGGAGCTCTCGGATTATAACCAGAAATGAGTAAGCAGATATTAAGGAAAACACATACTTGTTTATGTGTGTGTTTATTTATTTATTAAGGAGTTTTGTAAAGCACTTCACATCACGCTGGCCACTTCAGAGTGTTAGAGATTAGCCAGATGCTTAGGTTGGAATGACAGCTGACTTTTTTCTAAGCCTGTCTGAGAAGTTCGGTTTCTGGGAGTTTCGTAAATTGAAGGTGATAAGCTTCCTTATAGAGTCTACGGATGAGGTTGTCTCACAGGGCCCAAATCACAGAACTAACTTAAGACAAAATCCTAAACTTACTATCATTTTGGTATTCACAAAAGGCACTTACTCATTTTGGTATTCACAGAAGTTAGGAGTCCTAACTTTACTACTACTAAATTGAGAAAAATCCTAACTTTAAGACTTTTGGTATTCACATAAGGCATTTAGGAGTCCTAAAGTTAGGACTCCTAACTTCTGTGAATACCGAAATGAGTAAGTGCCTTCTGTGAATACCAAAATGATAGTAAGTTTAGGATTTTGTCTTAAGTTAGTTCTGTGAATCGGGCCCACAGTTCCGGGCTCTGGTTCCCCAGGCATATCCCACCTATTTTCATCTTTTAAAAGAGCCTTGTTGAATCAGATGAGCCACGGTGGATCTTAGGTACTGGGAAGGAGGGTAGTGGCTGCCAGCTTCTTTGCGCTCTGCCAGCTTTGCTGCAGAACATATAGGGGCTTATTATGATACAGGATAACTGGGAAATGTGTACCAACTGGACATTTTTATTAAAACTGGGACATGTGTAATTACTGGGCTTTTTAGAAAACCTAGCAATGTGTACCTGAACATTGTTGAATCCCTGGTATTGTGTGATTAACAGCATTGTGGAAAGATTGGCAAAGTGTACCCAGGCGATGCATTTTTATAGTATCTATCAGCAACTTTGTGTCATGAAATCCTTCATGAATTTAGCTTTTTTATTTGTAGGTATGGTTAGTTGGTTTGTGATCATTCAGTACACAGTATGTTCAGCACGGTGTGGTGAAATTTGCTTTCTCTGATTGGCCATGGCTACAAGTACATCCAGGGCATAGCGAAAATCGGGCAAAACTAGGACACTGTACACTCTTCTAATTGCCTCTGGGGAGGGTATTGCTAGTCCATGCCTCATTTACCTAAGGGAATTAGGAATGCAATCAGATAGATGGCCAGAAATGAAGTTACTGGCTCTAACAAGCAGGAGAAAATTGTGTTGAGTACAAACTGTACTTGCACCTAGAATAGGTGGAGTGGTGTGGCTCACTGGTTAGAGGCGGCAGACCCGAGAGCAGAGGACGGCCTGGGACCAGGGTTCGATTCCCGACGCGGCAGGGTCTTGGACCAGTATCAGCGGACTTGATAATTCTCGCCTCGGTGCCTACTCTAATCAGGGATCACACTCGGCAACTCTGGGCATTAAGCTTGCCTCATCTCCACAACGGCCCCTCACAAACGCCGGGGATGCCTGGTTTCACCTTGGAGACTCCCAGGAGGGACTATCTCACAAGGAAAGCCAGGACGGGTTTCCCAGCGGTCTATAGCGCTACGAGGCCTGCAGTGCGCTTTACAAGACACACACAATTTACAATTTACAATAGTAGAGTTGTGCACTGTGGCAGGAGAGAAATGAATAGGCTTCACCCTACTGCACACAAACCTGCAGAGGTGGTCCCATTGAACCTAGAGCGTGACCCTGGAGATAGCGCTTTATATAGTACAATAACAATGCTCAACCTCAACTATAAAATACTGGCAACGTTTTTGATAACCAGAATCCCAATGGTTCATGGTGGCCTACACACAGAGCTCTGCTAGGGTTGTATGAGGACGACTGTCTCCCCTCAGTGGCAGGTAGAGAGGGGCACACATCAAGATGAACTACTCTCCGCACTCCATTCGGAGCCTCTGACCTGCGTGATTAGACACAAATGTTACTACAACATTTGACTTTGTGCAAATGATGTTTTCCTCTAAGTGCGTAATCCTCAACAGGATTTAGCCCCACTGATGGAGACACTGGACTGTTTTCGCTATACTTCTTCGTTGCTGCGCCCGTGGTGGTACCGCAGGTCCTGTTAAAATCACTTAGTTTGTTGTTGACTGAGATGATCCGGAATACCGGCAAGAGGAGAGAGCTTCTGAGAAGATGGGGGGGTTTGGTGCAGCAGATTTCACGTTTTCATATATTGTATTTCAGCTCCAGTGCGTGGCCAAGTGGTGGGCATTAGTGGCGGGCAGGGCAGGAATCTGCAGAAACATGGTAACTGGAAGAGGTGGTTGGGCTGCAATCAGTTTCCAATGCCATATGGGGTAGTATGGACTGGGACAATCCTCCACTGTTATCTTCAAGAGTATCTAGCAGAATATTGCATAAATCTGTTGTGATCTGTCATGTGTGCACCTTTATTATGTGGCAAGAGAACGTGATTGGCTGTCGAGTATGTGCATGGGAAAGGAGCATGATCAGCAAAGTTAGAAAGACTATGAAGAAGGAGGTTGATAAAGACAAGACGTGTAATTAGACTGTTCCTTTCTAAAAATTGGTTCTAGCTCACTGTCCATCTTTCCTTCAGAATGACCCACTCCCTAAAGACTAACAGCCTGATTCATGAAAATCGAAATCTGCGATTTTCAAATTGCGATTAACAGCGAATCGCAATTTAGAAATCGTAGATCGGTATTCATCAAATTTACCGAGTAAATAATGCGATTCGCACGCGGCCGCAAAAAGCGTTAGTGATTTACAGAAATCGCAGAATAATCGCTATTTTCGTCATCATCTGTGTAGAAATTGCGATATCGCTAATTGCGATATCGCTAATTGCGAGATCGCAAAATGCGAGATCGCAAAATCGCGAGATCGGGAAAACGGGAAGTCGCATTTCGAGCACAGTGATGACATCACAACCAGGAAGCAGCCAGTTCCCACCCCCATTCAGAACAGTGAGGCTGATCTCGAGGCTGCAACGAACTGAGCTCCTACCAGGACACCAGCAAACTTGCAAAATCACTACTATTCTCACTGCAGCAATGGCAGGGGAGGCTGTACCAGGGCCCAGCAACACCGGGCGCAAGAGGAAGATGAAATTCTCCGAACAGGAGTTGGAGCACCTCATCGATGGGGTGGTTGACAACCACTCAAAACTTTTTGGGAGAGAATCCCGGAGGGTGCCAGAGCCGGAGAAACGGCGAATCTGGAATGGGATAGCGGCCCAAGTAAACTCGGTGGGCGTGGCACACAGGTCACTGGAAGAGCTCAAGAAGAGGTGGTACGACCTCTGAGGTCGTGCCAAGGAGAGGGTGGCCGAGAGGCTGGGCGAGACCCTGGCCACTGGAGGGGGAGACCCCACAGTTCCTCCCAACACCCCCATGGAGGACCGCGTTGAGGATACATTAGAGCCAGAGGCGGTCATCGGGGTCATCAGATTGGACTCATCCCGCCCCACCCAAGAGAGCCAAGGTAAGTGGCATGCAACTGCGACCCTGTCCCCTATCAATGGCCATGACCATATAGCCTCCCATAATATTCCAAAGTAATGTCATCCATGCACATTAGATAATGCCCTAAAGCATTGTGGGACATGTAGTCTGCCCACAATGTACAAGTAACCCAATGCAGCCAGACATGTCCCAAAGCACGCAATGCCACAGCCAGTGAGGGAATGTCATCCAGCATGCATGTAGCAACTGCACGTGTGACAGATACATGCAAATAATGAACGTCCACTTCCCCTCACAGGTGGCACTGACAACAGCTGCGACAGTGACAGGCTGCTAATCGACGAGCAACCAGAGGATGCCGAGGAGGTGGAAACAGCAACACTTCCTGCACCAACAGGTGCAGCACCCACCCCCGCAGCCAGGGCCACAGCTCCTGCGCCACCACCATCAGGCGCAGCACCCACCCCCGCAGCCAGGGCCACAGCATCTGCGCCACCACCATCAGGCGCAGCACCCACCCCCGCAGCCAGGGCCACAGCATCTGCGTCACCACCAACAGGCGCAGCACCTCTGCCTACCTCGACTCCACCAGCAGCTGGACCCTCCACATCTGGTCCTGCGTCTGCGGTGACACTGCGCCCACCGACTGTGGCCAGCCAGCAGAGCAGGCATGGCAGGGCTCGCCTGCAGAACAATGCACGCAGCGGCAGGAGGGGGATGGATGTGCGCGTGCTGGGCTTGAGCATTGAGCGTAGGATGCTACGCATACACCAGCTGCAGGCACGACGGCAAGGGGCCATCCAAATGCAGCTACATAACATTGGCCGCAATGTGGCAAATGTGGCAGAGAGGATGGACCGCATGACCGCAGCCATGGAGGCCAACACTGCTGCGCTAATATCGCAGCGCAACACCGCCCGCCGCCGCCACCGGCAGCTACTGACGCGGCTGTCCGCATACACCAGATCTAACTATGTGATAGGGAATGCGACGTCTCAGCTCTCGCGACGGTCCCTGGCGCAGCAGCAGCAGTTGATCCAATGCTGTGAGGATGTGGCCAGAGTGTTGGAGCACGTCACCACTGCCGTACTGGCACTCCATCCCACTGTCCAAGGCAATGTCGGGGGGGACGATACCTGCGAGGGCACCTCCAGTGTGAGCAGCCTGTCTGCCTCACAGGTTGCGGTGTTACGACGCAGCACCAGGCCCACTGCAGGGTCACGTGCGGTGGTAGAGGAGGAGCCGGAGAGGCGCTTGGGTGCTGCGCGCCGGAGGTGCACTTGAGTTACATGTACTTTTACAGGGACATGCTGACACTACAAGCCTGTTCTATGTTATGTACGCAGCAGTATGGGGCAATACTGATTGCATAGGAAGGATTGCAACTTAACACTATTATTGTGAATCCAACAATAATATTTATTCTTGCAACATACATCGGCGTTCTGTCATTATTTCCATTTGCATGCAATTGTGATTTGTTGGGTGAGGGGAGTGGGTGCACTAGAAACTGTTCATTGTGATGTGGTTGCGGCGTCTGTGGCCTTCAGCTGGGTTCTCCCCGCGTGCTTGGTGCACATGTGCAGGTGGCCGGTCGTCCCCTTCCGACTCACTGCCAGAGATGTCTACAGGTATCCGGCGCTTGGTAGCAATGTTGTGTAGTATTGCACACACAGCCACAATGCGGCAGCACACATCAGGACTGTAGTACATGGCCCCGCCTTGTTGGGTGCTGCATCAGGGGGTCAAGGTCCTGAATTAGCTTGATGATCATTGCCCCATTCAGGCGGTACTTTGCGTATATTTGCTCTCTGGTTTGGCCCAGCAGGGTGACCCGCTGGCGGAATATCCTGTCCTGGATTCTGCGTCTCCTCCGTGCTGCTCGCTGTAGCCTTCGCCGCCTGACCACCATGTACAGTCCTGGCATTCTGACACTCCTTGTGCTGATGCTGCTTCTCCTTAAGTGTGTTTGGTCAGGCCAGCACCAGTTACTGATTGGCCAACGGTTTTTCAAAGATTTTTTTTACAATGGGTTTGATGGTTACCACCTGCTTTGAGTTGTCCTTAAATTGCGCCGCGCAAACTGCGATTTTGTTTTTTTTCGCTAATTGCGATATTTCATGAATCCCGATTGCGAGAAAATTGCGATTTTGCTATTATTTTCACAGATTCCGTGATTTCTCGCAATTTCCGATTCGCTAATGGTCTACTGCCGGGATTCTGCGAATCTTTTTGCAATTTCGCAATTCTGTGTTAGCGATTTCGCTATATCCGTGGTGAATACCGATTAGGGAAATTGCGCCCGCGATAGCATTTTCGCAGCTATTGCGAGCGCAATTTTGCTTCATGAATCAGGCTGTTGGTTCTCCAAATTCTAGCAATCCTCGATCGTAAACACACATTGGTGGTAGAACCTCTGTGCAGACTGCCAAATTCTGGTACACCAGCAAAGATAAGGAATAGTCTGCATCACCTGTAAAATCAGCAAGTCACTAAAGACTGGTATGCTTCAATACAGAAGACTCCTCTAACACAGGCACTGGTGAAACAATGCAAGACTATGACTATCCCATCAACATAAAATATAATCAATAACCCACATAAATATGGTATTTACCAGCATGTGCGACTGTATATGTTACTCAAGCAACGAGTTTGCTGAGACCTGAAAGGAGCACCCCTCCGATTCTCACACTTGGCACCAAACCTCTTGCCATCTAGGCCACTTTATAGCCCACACTTTAGCAACCAAGCATGCCAAATTTGGTAGATCCCCCAAGAAGTACTTTAGGTCTCTTCAGAGGTCTGCAGCTCTATACAAATGCTACTATTATACAATATCCCTCTGGAATTGCCTAAAGAGGTTTACAGCATCCAGTAGGTGGTCAGTGAGCTTATATTGGCTTAATTCGAGATGACTTCTGTCAGACTGCCAAAATTGACAGGTATGTGTTGGGAATGGCAGCATGTGTGAGCCTGCCAAATGTTGTACCTGTTCAAGGTATTGCCCTTTTTTCCGATTTCTGTTTACTACAAGTGCCAGGAGACCAAGAAATTGGCAAAATCTGGCAATATAAAAAACACAGAACATCTAATGAGCGAAGGACGTCTTTGGTAAATTTGTGTTCTTTGAATTGTTCTAACTCAGGGTGGATTGTTGTAAATTAGGTTTCCTTTTTATCTTTTAATTTGGTTGTTCTTCTGGACCTCCAGTATGTTAGAAGTCCAGTGGTAAACATGTCTCATGGTCCTTCTGTTCTAGTTGGAATTTATCTTAAATTCCATTTAATCTTTTCCAATGATCATTTTTTTCTGTAAGAGCTGTAGCTGTCTAAATCCTTTGGGATAACCATTTTTCCTCCGGAAAGGAGTTTGCTGATATGCAGTGGTTTACTGAGACAGGTAAGCGCACTGTGCTACAGATGATCTATGTTCTTGGTTCACGTATGATGGAATTTGTTACCTATTACCTTGGTATATAGTTCATCTGCAGTGGAGGCTCTACCATTGGGGCTGGGGGGCGTCGCCTCACTGCTTTCTTGCAGTGGGAGAAGGCAGAAACATAAATGGTAAAAACTAATATTTTATGTTTCTGCCTTCTCGCACGGCTAGAAAGCAGAAGGGCCTGGTTGGGGGAGGGTGGTCCTGCTCCAGGGCAGTGGGTAAGTGGCTTCCCCACGGTTGTGGGTACTGACTGTTTGCTCGGCCCTGGGGCAGACCAAACAGTACCCACAATAGTGGGGAAGCCACTCCCCCACTGCCCTCCAGCAGGACGGCCCACTCTCCCTTTTTCTCTATGTAGGATTCTGCATGCAGCAGAGAAGATGGCCCGGGTGGGGCGTGCTCCGCTGCGCTCCTAATTACGACACTGCCATTGCAGTATTGTGATTGGTGGAGGGGAGGGAGGGTGGCTGCCTTTCTTTGATGATGGCCTGCAGTAATTGGAAAATCCAGGCCGGCGGGAACGGGAGTTATGGTGTTTTATTTTTTATTTTTCTTTAATTAAACCCCTCCCGCCTCCCCCCATCCCCCCCGCGAAGACCCCATTCCCACAAACACCACCCCACCAGCCCGTCATGCCGGCCGGGCCGCGACTGCATTAATGGTGGTGTACTTCCTTAGAAGAGGGGCTAAGCAATCAGATGCATTTGTACCATGTAAGGGAATGACATGCCACAGGTTTTAATTTACAGCGGATGGAAAACGAGTTGTCCAAAGTTTTAAAATGTGTATTTGTATTGTTCTTCGATACACATGGATCACAGGTCACGCAGGACAGTCTGGGAGGTGAGTGCAGGGCCGGACAGGCCATAGCGGGCACCGGGCGTTTCTCCGGTGGGCCGCTAGGGTGGGGGCCGATTTTGGACCCCTGGGGGGCCGTGTTTTTGATACCGGGGGTCGTTAATTTTGGCCCCCAGTAACAAAATCGGCCGAAACCGGCCCTCGCACACTGCTTTGCTGCACTCCCTCACCCCAGGGGGGGCTGGCTGAGCAGTGTGCCAGGGCCGGTTTCTGTTCCCAGTCCGGCCCTGGGTGAGTGTCTTCTCCGGGGGAGTGATTTCAACTTTTAACTAGGTTGCACGTGAGGTGTGATTTTTTTGTGTGTGTGTGAGGTATGATGAAGGTACGTGCTTGCCTGGCGTCAGAGGAGAGAGCCAGTGGTGCCTTATGGTAAGGGCAAGAGAGATAAAGGTGTCTACTGTCCATTGTCACTTGAGTGAGATGATCAGATCACTATCCCTGGGGGCAGGGGGCATAGTTTACAAGCGGATTATCTTCAATGAATGGGAAAGTATGCGACTGCGTCTTCGTAATTATGGAACATCTCTCTTTACTGTGGACAGGCGCGGTGCGTCCATTGGGGCGTAGAGGCGTAGCCCCACTAAGCCCCATGGACCCTCCGCGCCGTCACTAAAAACCAAATACAAATATTTTAAAAAATTGCGATACCTGCCGGGCGGGAATCAGGGAGACACCCGACGTTTCCGGAGTGCGGGGGGGGGGGGGGGCCGGGGGGAGAGGATGGGGCTGCTGCAGCTGCGCAAGTGGGTTTTTGGGCACAAACATGCCCACGCATGTGCAGATTGTTTCCCTGTGAATTTGCCCTTAGAGAGAGGACCAGGGGGCGGGCCGCAGCCCCCGGGGTTGCACAGGGCGACTGGGCGAGCACTCATGGTGCCCCCCCAGCCAATCCTGGCGCTGCATACAGCGCCAGGATTGGAGGTCAATACATAGCTCGGGTACATTGGTTGAGGCCACACTTTCAAGTTCTCTTTATGTAGTGTCCCGGATCTTCTTGACCCAAATAGTGCAAAAAGCACAGCAGCATTTGTTTTTGTTTATAGAGTTAGTTTGCAGAAAGGGCAAATAATAAGATTCAACCGATGATTGACTCTGGGGCTTCTGGTAATTTTGTTGATGCTCATTTTACTAAAACTATGGGAATAGCTATTGAAAATAAAACAGTTCCAACGCTAGATTGAACCCTTGGTGGGTAAGAATTGACATGTGGAGGTGTTTGGACAACAGGACGCAGGGATTATTTGAGATCTAATTGATGCCTTAACTTTGCTGTCGGCCATTAATGCTGTCACTGTGTGGATGGGTGGGTGGATGGGTGCATGGATGGATGCATGCATGATGGGTGGATGGATGCAGGTTTGATGGGTGGGTGGATGGATGGATGGGTGGATGCATGAATGAATGATGTATGGATGCAGGATGGGTGGGTGGGTGGATGCATGAATGATGTATGGATGGATGCATGGATGCATGCATGATGGGTGGATGCATGAATGATGTATGGATGGATGCATGCATGATGGGTGGATGCATGAATGAATGATGTATGGATGCAGGATGGGTGGGTGGGTGGATGCATGGTGGTTCGGGCTCGCTCGCTGCGGTGCAATATGCAAATTAGTTTACGGCTCACCACTTTCAAATGTCACCAGCCGCCCCTGACTGTGGATGCGGTTTTGTCATTATAGGAGGTGGTGTGTTGTAAATACTGCATAGGGCTAAGGACTATAAAGATGTGTGTAACAATATCCAGGTTGCCAGCTTGGTATCTTTTGTACAGCTGGTAAAGCATATGAAGGTGTTTGGCAAGAGCTGTGTTAGTGGTACATCAATTAAAAGAGAAACAGTGCGCCGATGCAGGCGATCTCATGCGATTTTTGTATGTGGCCATAACCATCCGGTAGTGATTTCAAGATAGTCTGACATGAAAAAGCGCATGGGGCATGTGGAGAGAAAACACGGGAGCGGACAATATCTTATTCGATTTTATCTGTCATGAGTGTGTCTATGGCTCAGTGCCTGCCATGCCGACTGGTGATACTCGCCTCACAAGTTTTCTATAGCCCTGACCTACCTGCATGCTGGTGCATCACCTTTGCTATGAATTAACCACAGAGCGTGTGCCTTTTGATAAACTGAGCATATTACCTTTGCATTACAAGTTGTCATCAGGCTTCTCTCTGAGGAAGGGGCACTTTTTAAGAGCTTTGTTGTTATACTGTGTTCTATCCCCCGAAGTGATGCGTTCTCATTTCTGAATCATCTACTGACCTATTGCTTCATTGCGCTCAGTGTCTGCTGGCAAGATGCTTGGCAGGCGATAGATGGGTGGATGAGTGAATGGGAGAGTCTCTAGAGAAGGATGGATGAATGAACAGATCATTGCAGAGGATATGGAAACATGAATGAATTAATGGGGGATGATTGTGTGAATGATGTATGTTCTGAGCGTTCTTATGTCGGCTGGACTCGCTTGCAACAGTAAAATTAATGCTCAGCTTTTACGCCCACCACTTTGAAATATGGCCAGCCGCCACTGTTCATCTGGTAGGAGATGTGTTTATATCATACATTATATATACTATGTATTCAATGCATTTTGCATTAATTTATTAATTTTCAACCTGGATCATTCAACAATGCCTGCGACCTAGATTCCTGTTCCAATGTATTTAAATGTTTTTAAATTCCCCACATAGGAAATTTTAGAGAAAGGACACATTGAAGGCGAATAAAATAAGACACACTGACAAGAACTCGAACTGACAGTCCCTTCCATGAAAGAGACAGAGGGCTTAAAGTTAAAAGTCTGTTCTGGTGCCAAGTGACCAATAGGAGGACCTGGCATTGTACCCTGAAAATAGGCAATTACCTTAATTTCTGAATACACTGTGAGCCTGCCTTCGCACAGAAGAAACTGCATGAGCGTGTCCTCGCACATGGGAGTCACTGTGAGCCTGTCTTCACATCCAGGAGACAGCGTGAGCCTGTATCACTTCCTAGAAACTGTGTAAGTCTTGTCTTCACATCCAAGAGACAATGAGGCCTGTTGTAACATTCGGGATACATTGTGAGCCCGTCCTCACAGTCCAGGAGACAGTGTGAGCCTGTCTTCGCAATCTGGAGACAGTGTGAGCCTCTAATCACATCCTGAAGATAGTATCTGTCTGTCTCCAACCAGTAGACACAGTCTGCATTCACAATCAGAAGACAGTGGGTGCATTTCTCGTGCACAGGAGACAGCGGGGCCTGTCCTCACACCCGAGAGACAGACGATGCTGGCCTCAGACCCCAGACAGACCTCACACCCGAGAGACAGTCGATGCTGTCCTCACACCCGAGAGGCAGTCGATGCTGTGGTCACGGCCAAGTGACAGGAAATAGAGCCTGTATCCACATCCAAGTGACAGTACAGCGTGTCCCCAGAGAGAAGAAAGTACAGGCGGCGAGAAGAGAAGGTAGCGAAGGGGGCCTGGAAGCGACAGACACCGGGAAGACCCTGGGATGGAGAAGGGGCAGTGGAGAGGGCGAGGGCAGTGGAGAGGGTGAGGGCAGAGGAGGGACGTGGAGCAGGCTCTGGACACAAAGTCACCCTTTCTAGTGTATTGTTGCCCCGTCTTCCCTGATAACAAAGGCGTGCTCAGAGCCCGTGGCACAAAGGCAGGCCCAGCCACACGCGAGCCGCAGCGCAGGGGTGGGCGGGGGCCCACTGTCACATCTTCGGCTCATTCATGGCTGCCCCGGGGGAGCATGTTCGGGTCAGAGGCTGCTGTCACCAGCTCCAGGGACAATCCACAGTGTGTTGTGCATTAGCTGAGCGGAGGAGGAGGGGGCAGGAGGGGGGGTGGGGGTCTGGGATCTGGTCTGAAAGGCTCACAGGTCACAAGCTAAGATTGTTCTCCAGAGCTAGTCTGAGATGCATTTCATATGATACAAGAGGGATTTGGGGGGTCGACTTGCCTTTCTGAAGTATAGCTAAGAGGGGGAGGTGCGAGGGAACAGACAGGGAGTGAAGTTAGATATTAATGAAGGAAGGGGAGGGAGAAGGAGAAATCGGGTTAGATATTCCTCTGCGAAAATGGGTCAGCGCGCTGCAGCAAAGAAGGCTCTCTCTCTTGCAAAGGATGTGCCACAGAAAGCTTGGGAATGTCAACTGTGCAGGCACCTCTTCTAGCAAACAGTAACCTTCTGTGATACCAACCAAAATACAGGCATCTTTAATAGGTTCTTTGAGGATACTTCGGTAGGGTAAATTTGTTTCTAACCAGTGCTACCATCTGATTTTAGTAAATTACTTTATTAAACGACTGCCTTGGTTTTACATGAAACTATATAGTAACGTGTTTACGGTGGCCAGTAGCTAGGCCTAGTAGTGTGGCCAGAAGACATCTATAGACCATCACATTACCTCGAACGCACCACCATCTATTGACAGCCGCCCTGCCCCGTTCAAGTCCACCAAGGCAGTCTCTCAGGCATATTTTACCTTTAAAGACTGTACCACCCGTTTCTCTCTGAACTACTGTGTAGGCGATATTGGTGTGAGTTTCACTAGTCCAGTCCACCCAGCCACACCACCGGCTTCTCTGACTCACAATCCTTTTCTGCCAGTCTCTTCCCTGGTAAGCAGATTTTGGGACCCGCTTGGGTTGCTGCCCCAGCTTCTCCCTCTCACTACAGGCAAAGTAGGGTCCGGACCCACCTGCCATTTCTGCCATCCACCACTATCGTGGTGGTGTATGACTCCCTCTTCCCAGGCGCATTGTTTTCAGACCTGGGCATCCACGTGACAATCTAATGCATTTTGGGCATTGTAGTCTCACTGGTTTGCTTCCCCTGAGCTAATTAAGCTGAGTCAATTATAGCAATGATTTATAGCTTAAAGGCCGAGAATTGGAAAAAGTGCTTTTGAGGAACATGGAGTGAAGTGGATATGCCATCCACCAACCTCCTATCTTCATACCATTCCACCGGAAACATTATGCCTGGTTTGTGAGGCAGCCCTGCTAGATTTCCTTTTCAAGCTCGGATCGCCACCAAACATCAAGTGCCCTTGTGACACGTGTGTCATGAGTGACATCTTTATTCTGTCATGGTTTTCAAGACAATAACATGTTGCCTTCTGGGGGTTGTAGTTAAGCTGTTTAAACATTACAGGTGTAGGATACAAAATCTCAGCATGAATTGTATTGCTGGTCACACACAAAGGACTGTCAAAAGTCCCACCTTGAAGGGACAACGAGGCAGACTTGTTAGCTGCTTTAATCTTAAGGCAGTGGTTCCCCTGGTTTCTTGTTGCTTCCAGTTGATATATTATGCCAGTGTCTTCTCCTCCTCAGCCTGTACTCTTCCTCTCACTTTGTATAAGCTTATGGGCTACTTTGTCACCCACTCTTCGACTCGCTCTCCCTTTCTGGCCCGGCCAAGCCAGCTTTTGGCTTCCCTCAGACAAATAGCCTATTGTCTGATCTTTTTCTCAAAGCTTGTCCCAATTGTAGATATGGCCGTAGTGGCCATTGTTTGCTGGGAATGCAGGTGGTGAACATCAAAACTCAGTTTTTGGGACCCAGACTTACTTACATCATCAGACTTTGACCATTAATTAAAAAAAAAACCTAAGGAATAGCCAAAAAGGGAAAAGAAGAGGAAGATAATATAGTAAAACAGTGAAAAAGAATCTGCAAGACTGAGATAAAGAGCCAGGTAGTGTAGAGTAGTGGAAGAAAGAGGCACAATAAGGGAAAAGAATCGGCAATCTTGATGTTGAGCAACTCTGACATTTGTCAGTGCAGGCAGCGGGCTCCTAAAATTTTTTGGACCCCTGCAGTTCTTTTTTAATTTAAAAAATGAAGCTCTCCATACCCCAGTATTGTCTCTCCTATCTCACTTTTTCCTATCTCCCCTCTTAGAAAATGCAGTTCGTCTCTGTGACTCAATGAGAGCAACGGAGAAGAAGATAGAGCGTCCCATATGGGAATGGAGGAGGTTGACTTGGCGGCAGTAGCTACGCAGATTTAGAAAAACTCATTAGTCACCTGGAAAGTAGAGCAGGCTGGTGCTGGACGCAAAGGTAGCGCAGGCTCAGTGGCAGGTAGCATTTTAACAGAACGGGTGAGATACATGATAAGCATGCGAAGACAACAAGCAAAACCATGAGGAGACTGAAAAAAGCGTTGTGGAAGAGCAGAAGCAAGCAAGGAGCCAGGTGTTATAACAGAGGCCTCCCATCAAGCCTGGATATCCTAAAGTCAGCCCTGTGATTTTTCCCAGGCAGTAGATAAAGTCGTCCTTACGGTTACAAATACAATAGGTGTGTTTTGGGGCACATCCGCGTAGGCATTATCTTCAAGTTAAAGGGTACTAAAGTCAGTGTGTCTGAAATTTGTAAAAATGCTTTGACGTTGGCACTAACTTGGTCAGAACTATATACAATGACAAAAAGTAAATAAATATGTAAAGAAATTAATATGACAGATGGGGTGAAGTTAGCTGGGTAACACAAAAACTGACCTGGTGTGGAGGTAGACAGCGGGGTGGGTATCGGGACCAGTCAAGAAGGCTAAAGGACATGGAGAAATGTAACCACTAAAGCAGGTCTAAACTAAAGAAGACAGCTAAAAAAGGAACTTGTGTTTCACCATGTCGTTTGGGCTTGGAAAATTAAAGTGTATAGTAAAAGGTGTTCTATAAATAGGTTAATTTTTATCCAACATTTGTTAGAAACAACTATTTACACCTCTTTCCATTACTCCCTCCTTTACTTTTAGGATAGCACTAAATATGACCCACATTTCACATGAAGATCTAAGGACTCAGCCTGAGTTTATATTAAATCCATAGTTTGCCTAAATAAAATGTCTCATTTACGACTTAGTGAAAGACATGACCTCAGTAAGGGCTACATATCTTTTTTCCCCAATGATGTAGTAAATATACCAATGTATAGCTGTTGTCCTTATATCTCCACTCTTATTTTCTTTACATCCTTCTTGCACCATACTTTCAGTCTCACCTTGCGTTTTATGATTTATACCGGGCAAACAAGGTGGTGACTCTTGAACCTCAATACTGCACAATGGAATCGATGAACTTCACCTAAAATACAATTTCTCTCAGGGCCTCCGTCTCATTCACAGATCTACTGAGGAAGGGCGATTGGTTCACTGAAACATACCCTGGCCTTCAGGAACCAGGGACTCTTCTCAGGCTAGGTTGTGAGAGGTCCTGAGCAATTCTCTAAATCAAAGTTACCCCATGAACTATCTCAACAAAGGCTTCTTTCAGAGGTACCTGCAAAAATCTGTGGCCCCTGACGTCTGTCCCGTCTCGCACTTCCAACACTAGCCTCCTTCTCCCAACTTCCTCAAATTTTCTTCACCTGAGCACCATCCTTTCACTGATGACATCACAGGCACTTCAGTATGGCTGGTCCTAGGTTCTTCAACACAGCAACACTCACACAACATCTGTCACACAGGGAAATACCCACAAAAAATAGAGTCTTAAGAAATACAACCTCCATCTGGCAAAAAAACAGTGTTGTAATATAGGCTGTTCAGACTAAAGTGCAGTTACAAACACCACAGCCAGATTTACTCCTGCTCTCACAGGTAGTTCTAAGCACTAGCATCATTACATAAAGGGAAAGCCTGGCCGTAAAGTCAATAGGACGATTGCCCAGAGGGGACAGGCTGTACTGAGATTTTAGGAGAACAAGCCCTGGCTGCTTGAGGCTTTTCGGTCTGCCCCTCAGTCCTGGTTACACCTCAGAGGGTTCCAGAGACTAGAAGGCTGCGGCACTGAACTACCCTTGCTCACTTTGCCACTGGGTTCATTCTAGCCTGGCTGATGAAGGGTGTTACCCCAAAACGGGTCCCAGGATGCTTATTTCTGGTCCAGGTAAGACCTGGCTTGGCAGTTCGGGCTGGACTGTTCCCTTGAAGAACAGGGTCAAGACTGATTTGCATATGGCTGGGTCCAAACTGGGGTGGGGAAGTGAGCTAAAGAATGATTATGGATTCAACCCAGATCCGCGACTGGGCGTGGTATCTGAAAAGTTTCAGCGCTCCGTTAATCATCTCCTTGTGTTTGCACTGAACATTTCTTGCTCAGAGTCTAAGTTCAAATTTTAAAAAAACCAGTTTGTGTGGGGGCACTACAAAAGGCGCACTGAAAGACACCCACCTCCAACTAAATGCCTCCGTCCTCCAAGCTTCTTAATGCGTCTGTGATTGACTGTGGTCAAAATATTTTTCACCAGGGTATCAAGTTCATTAATCCTAAGCATACACTGTCAAAGCCAGCCCAGTGTTCAATGGTAGTGGCAGGCTGTCCTTCACTGTACAGATGCAATTCTTTTTTTATCCTTTTCTAGGTCTTGTTCTGTACAGTATCAATCAAAGGTCCACTTTCATATTTAGTTGGGGACATTTTACCATTGCAGGGACAGAACGACTTTCATGGGTGCCCGGCTGATTTTTCTTTCATTTTTATTTTAGTTTAAGGGAAATATCTCTTACTTAGATTTGTTTGGTTTAATTGGTTTCTTAACTCACAATATTGAATGCTTTAACATATTATAATTTCTGCCTGTTACCATTGAAGATATGTTTTGCCTGAGATTGCTAACAAAGACATCAAAACATGTATTCAAAGGGAATTATAAGTACAGTTAAAAGCTGAGTTCAGTGGGACCTTTAGGCCTCTGGGCCTGGTGCCACTGCACCTGCTGCACAGTGGAAGACTGAAGGCCCACCTGTTAAGTGTTATAATACCTTCTGCATCATGGAACTTGCAAGAATAGGGAGCCATCCTCAGCCTGAGTGTTTTTACATTTTGGCCTAGAGGGGCTTTATTTTTGTGATGAGGATGTCTTTTAGGGGTCGTCAGGGGTAGCGGCTGCTACATATGTGTATTTACTTGTACCCGCCCCCTTGCCTTCTCCTAGGGGCCCCTGGATTATTTATGGTCAATCAAAATGTTCCTCTGCTGCACCGTTGTGAAAGTGATTCAGGCTACACAGAAAGCTGGGAAGCTTTCAGTGATAATTGGATTTTTAATCAATATTAAACTAGAACCTCTGTCAAATAACAGTCACGTCAGCACACTCTGCATGATTCTAAGCAGCTGTACAGTGAAACACAAAACAATATCACTGCATGTGTTTAAATAGAGTTTCATGTGTTAAAAAGTGCTGTAGTGTGAACGCTATATGAAATGTCTCTATTTGAAATACTGTGTCTTGCAGCTGGTGATTTGTATTCCCTGACTTTTAAGCGGAATAATGATTCATAACGTTTACAAAAACGACTAAGGAACATTTTCAGATATGTTCCTTTTCTTTAGCCACCTTCAATTATTGCAGACCTGAACAAATGAATATACAAAAGCTGTACCATCGCGGAGTCACTGCTGTCTCAAACGGCATCTGTCCTCTTATCTACTGTTCCGTATAAAAGAAATGTTTTAAAAAAACAGTCTCACTAATTTTCTCAATTCAATTCAATAATCTTTATTTCGTTGCAATTGCACCATAAAAGATATACAAAATACATAATAAATATACAAAATACATAATATACATGGCCACATTATCATCAACAAGTGTACAAGAATGTACAATTCAAAAAGTGCTAGTGCATGACCAAATACTATCCCTAGCCTTCACAGCTAAATCACGGGAATGGGCTTAAGACACACATCAATAAATATATTTAAAAAAAAGTTTAAAATATTTACACAGTTAAAAAAGCATTAAATTGATTTATAACAGCCAGACGCTTAAAATGGCAGTGACAATTTTTGTCTAATGAATTTTACTGCCAAAAGGAATCTACTGATACCAAACACTATTACTTGACTAGTGTCCGTAATTAATATTCTTCCAGCTTCCTTATACTTAGTTATTCCAATATTACGGCACAGTGGCACTATCCATTTTCTTCTAGTTTCTACATAGCTTGGACAGAAAAACAAAATATGGAAAATGTCTTCTCTTACATTATTTGTGCATAAGGTACATTTATCATTACTGGTTTTCCCCCATTTTGACTCGGTTTCCCGGGTTCTTAATATACCGTACCTATACTTTAAGTACAAGGTTTTCGCTAATGGTGGCTGAATCTCATCAAGAAACATTTCAAACTGGGCTACATTTTTCACCAATAAGAATTTTTCGATTGTGGGGCCATGTGCTCCAACATATACAGCATCATGGCTCACAAAGGCCCAAAAAGAGAGTTTGACTATTTTCTTTGAGGACACAGTCAGTGATTCTGGCTGGCTCCAAAAATGGGATAAACCCAATTTTGTTAACCAGCTTTTAACGTGTTTAAACCAAAGAATCTTATTACTCGTGTCTAGTTCCAAAACTTCAACCAATCCATTTTTATATTCAGTTAGCTCTGGGGTGATCCACAACCTGACCCATAACAATAATGGTCTTAATATTGCATGTAGGTCGTGCGTCGTATGTTCATATCAAGGAGTAGGGGTAATAGTGGAGTGTTACTAGGAACCTTTAATAATCCCCTTAAAAACTTATTCTCCATGATTTCAAATGTCTTTCTACACACGGGTCCCCAAAGTTCTGCCCCATACAGAACCGCTGACTGGACCTTGCATTTAAAGAGTTCTAACGCTGGGGTAACTGCGTTGTTTGCACAGTTGTTATGCCTTTTCAGTATTGGTAGACAATTTTGTTTGAACACCATTTTAGATTTTTCTAATTGGGGTCTCCAACTTAAGGATGAATCTAATAATACCCCCAAGTAAGTAAAACTTAGTTCGTAATCAAGTTTTTCTCCATTCAATGTTAAGTTTTTCCTGAAACTTTTATGAAGGTTAAGTGCCATATATTTAGTCTTTTTTACATTAATTTCTAACCCTTTTGTGATATAATACTGCTGGAACCTATCTAATAAGATCTGTAGGCCCCGAGGAGTTTGAGAAATGAGAATCGTGTCATCCGCGAAGAGGAGGGACGGAACTCGTTACCGCCCCAGGCGAGGAGAGTCATTGTCACAATTCTCCATATAAACTGCAGTATCGTTCACATAAAGGGAGAAGAGTGTAGGTGCCAGCACGCACCCTTGGCGTACTCCCCTCTTAATAGGGATTTCATCTGTAAGTTCACCATTAGGGCCCCATCTTACCCTGGCGTAGTTATTCTGGTGTAACCTAGTCACTAATTTCAATAGTTCATCTGGGAACCCCTGCTTTTTCAATGATTTCCACAATAAGTCGCGGGGGATAAGGTCAAATGCTGCTCGTAGATCTACAAAGGTAACATATAAATTACCTCTGCGGATAATGACATATTTCCAATACAAGCAGCATAGCCTTAGTACCTGGCCGATGGTCCCAGTCTTTTCCCTAAACCCTGCCTGATACTTGGATAAAATCAAGTTTTCCTCCAACCACGTATTTACGCGGTTTAGGATATGTCTGGCATACATTTTCTGCGTTATGTCTAAAAGACTAATGGGGCGATAGTTTGCTGGATCCCCTCTATCCCCCTTTTTAAAAATGGTGATAATTTCAGCCCCATCCCATCAGGGATTTGGTCACCCGCAGCGATGACATTAAACAAATGGTTTAAATAAGGTGCCCAGATCTCCATATTGTGTTTATAAAGATCACCAGGGATCTTATCCAGACCCGGGGCCTTCCCTTGCTTCACAGAAGCAATTGCTGTTTCGGTCTCTTGTATATCAAAGATTACCAATGAGTTTTCAACATCCTCTATCTGGGTTACTATTTCGTTTGGGTTTACAGTAGGCTTTTCCTCTGTGATTTGGGCTGCATATAATGATGTAAAATGATCAACCCATGTAGCTTCATTTAGGAAAACCTCCCTTGAGCCTTTATCTGGCTTATTCCCTTTGGCTACTAACTCCCAGAACTGCCTGTGATCTTTAGCTTTTGCAGCTGATAACATGCTAGACCATAGATCCTCGTCCCAGGATGATTTTGCGGTGGCTATTGTTTTATTGTAAATGTTCCTTTTTACTTTGAGGTCTACAGAGCTTTTAGTTTTTACCGCATTGATCAGGTCGGTCTTGGCTACTCGGCATTCCTTGTTAAACCAGGGTTTGCCTACTGGTTTTGTGTTCGCCGACCCGTTCCCTTTCCTATGTTTTTAAGTGATAAGATCAATCAGTTTTTTACAAAAGGATTTGTGTAGTCCAATAAATTCACCCGGTTTACATTCATCCATATTATAGGACTCAAATGAGTTCACAAATGTGGAATAAATGTTAGCCAACAGGTCTTTTCTTTCAAGGATATATGCCCATTTAACGGCCCTTCGATTATTACTTAGTACAACATTGTCACAGGTTAATGGTACTTCTAGACTATGAATACCCTCAGTAACACCAGGTTCTTTCAGGATACTAGACAAAAAACTCATTTCTAACGGGAAGTGATCGCTCTCAAAACGTTCTCTAACATTTAAATCATGTGTATATGGCCACAAATTAAAAGAAACAGAAACATAATCTATCTTGCTACTACAATTCCCCCTACAAAGGTAAATGCTCTCGGGGAGTCTGATGGCAGGCGCCCATTACAAGCTCTTAGACCATAGCTTGTGAACAGCCCTGAGATCTGGAGGGCTAATGTGGTCCCAGGAACAGTTCCATTATTCAGTGCTGGTATCCCATTGGCAACGTCCTCATCCTCGTACAGTTTAACCATCCCCACAATCGGCTCAAAGTTGCAATTTAGATCACCACATAAAATGATACTTTCATCATGGTCTAAGGTGTCCATAAACATTTCCAGTTTCTCTATACATGGAGATTCCCTATTAGCGGGACACTGTCTATTGTACACATTTATGAGATTTATTATCCTCTTGTCCCTTGTAATTAGTTTCAATCCAAGTATGTCTAAGGAATCGGTGTTTAACATTTTTATCCCCACGTCGATAGTTGTACTGATCCATATTACCAACCCTCCCGAGGCTCGCCCTCTTGCTGAAGGGACGGCCGCCACTTGGTAGGTTCTATATCCTATTCTATGGACCTGATCCGTGGCCCATGTTTCTTGTAGCACACAGATATCAAATGAATTAATGTAACTATTCCAGTCAGGATCATACATTTTTTTACCAACACCAGCGATGTTCCAAGAAACTAAGTTTAACAATGAGGGTCTCTCTTTTGAACAATGTATACTAGATTTAACAGTGGGAGGTAGATTATTATCAATATTGGTGCGGATGTTTAAGTACCTATCCACAGATAACCCACTGTTATCGCTATCTCCTTCCTTTGGGTCACGAGGTCTTATACGTACTTCATGGTCATACCCTGCCATATTGTTACTATTGCAAAGTTTTTCACAGCCAATCTCCTGGTGATTAAGTGATGTATTCACCTCCCCACTCTCCTTAGGAGGTATAACATTAGGTATGGGGATTACATTATTTATAGAAGAGGATTCCTCTGATCTAGTGGTCAGTGGTAATACCTGTAGTCAATCAACTGACTCTAGGCAATCGAATTGACCTGAACAAATGAATATACAAAAGCTGTACCATCGCGGAGTCACTGCTGTCTCAAACGGCATCTGTCCTCTTATCTACTGTTGCGTATAAAAGAAATGTTTTAAAAAAAACAGTCTCACTAATTTTCTCACATTAAGGTATACATTGAGGGAACTAAACCATGGGCGTGAAAGTTTGAAGAGGTAAAATGTAATTTCTTTAGACGACACAACGTTTACAGATTCCTCTAAATATTAGGAGTACAATTCTAAGTCTAAATATTGCATGTATCACTAAATGCCTCCCTGACTCAGAAAAAAATCACAGTAACACATTACAACTGTAGGGTGAATAGCCTTCCACGACTTCCAAAATGGTTTTAAATATTAGCGTCTGGGGCCTAGGTCACAAGACACCATTTCCTGGGATGCCATCATTTGTCTGGCCTGTGGGTCATCTGATGCCAATTCCTGAGGCGCCACCAGATGGCTGAAGTGTGTGGGCGAGGGGGTGGTGCTGCGACTTCTGCTACACCTAACATACTTTTTTACATCCGATTCTGCATAGTACCAAATACAATTATTGTTCGCTAGCAGCAAAACCACCCTACATGGTAGAAAGATACTAGGAAGCCATTTCCCTCACTCATCATACACATCCCTGCCTCCCATATCCATCTATGATTCTCTCACAGTCCCTTTCCCTCACAAGCACCGCTACCCATCACACATCCTCGACTCTCACTTACATCCCTGCTTCTTTGCCTAAAAACCACCCTCAGCCATCAGAAAGATTCCAGACTCTCACACATATCCCTTTTTTTCTCACACAATTATTTTCCCGCACCCATACCCGTAACCATCATCAGGTCCCCGAGTCCCACACCCACAAAACTGCCTCTCACATAGGCCCTTCTACACATCCCTGCTTCGCCCACACTTCCTTTCCCTCACACACATCCGTGGCCCTCGCGCACTCTTGCCCCTGCATACACACACACACACACAGCGACCCTCCCACAGATTCTTACTCCATTCTTATTTCTCTGAAGTACAAAAAACAAATCATCCTTCGACTCATGGACGTTCGTCAGACATCAGATGGATGGGAATTCTCAAACCAAAAATATTCAGAAAAGAAGTAGAGAGATGAGTTGTTTTCTGCCTCTGTGCTCCAAACATGATCCATCAGAGAAAGGCTGTCTAACAACAAGCCCTTCTGAATGCCCCCCTCACCCCCACACACACACACAAGGCGGTGCCTCACAGAGCCAGGGCACAGGCGCCAGCTGCTGGTCCCCACCGCGGGCAGGGGCGGCACAGAGCTGCTTATAGACATGGCATTAGATTAGCGTGGCTTTCAAACTGCAGCTGAAGCATCACGGACGGAGGCCTGGACTTCAAAGAGCTGCGTAGACACTCGGCTCGTGCCCAGCAATGCTTTGTACTGAAGACAGACACTGGCAAATGCACCGTGGAGCGCATGCAACCGCGCTCAGTCTCACCCCAACAGTACCGAGTGACGCCCTACTGCACCTAGGCAAGGCTACGGACTAACAACTCCAGGAAGTGACGCACAGTTCCGTCTGGCACGCGTACTAACTTAAGAATTGTACTGGGTGGCATACAACTCCGTCGAGTGGTACACAAACGGAACTTGGCACATATATGCCGTTAAGTGCCATTCAGATGCAGGGAGTGGCATTCAAGTGCACCAGGAGACACGCATTATCAGGGGCTGCCCCAGTGCTTACTTTGAGCCAGTGGTTTCCGGTGCTCCGCACCAGCCCTTAATTGTCAGCACCTGCATTAATGACAGTCTGCACATGGTGGCATTGTCAGTCGAATTTAGAGATAAGGACATCAGCTGTTTATTAATTCAGCACAATAAAAAAAAGAACAAATACCTCCCACCCAGGCCGATTTTATAGCTCTGGGGGCCTGGAATTGTCTCACTTTTAAGTGTGCTGATTGGTAGTATGTTGGTGCTGTCATTTGCATCAGGTGGTGCAAGCTACAGTCGCATCCTGACGAGGGCCCTGGCACTTATTTTATTTTATAAATTAAGCACTGGGTGCCCACATAGCCGGTACTGTACCACAGAGGAGGGGGCGTGGCTATCTCTGCTAAGCTGATTAGAGACTCTTAGCTCCCAGACCCTCTGCACAGCTGGTGGATTGCATTGCACTGAGCTGCTTAACTCCTCAGCTCTTAATCAGTACTGCTCTTGGACGCTCATTTTCCACTTCATCTAAAAGCAAACAAGCCCCACCCTCCTATTAACCATCTGCACTAACCGAGGTTAAACTGTCAGCTGTTTGTCTATGCTTTAATCAGCATCCTATCATTGTATATGGGACGAAGTACACTCTAACATACATACCAAATATATTGCAAGTCACAGATTCTTTTAAAAAAAGATGATGTGGATGAACCAATTTGGCGGATCTGTACTATGAAAAACATCAATGTACAGCTATCATTTGATTGTCATAAATACTTAACAGTTTAATACCTTGTTCTCCAAAGGAGCTGTAGTTCAGAATATGTCATAATATAAAAACATAAAATAGTCTTTCTATGAACGAGCTCGAGCAAGCAATACATATACTAACGTGTATCTCAGCATCAGTTAATTATTGTGAATATTCAGGTAATATAGTTAAGAAGAAAAAAAAGATTTTATCCCAGACATTGTTTATCAACAGTTGCTTGGGACCTGTCTTCCCAACTATCTACTAGTTTTAGGCGAAAGTATTATGAGGTAACAATTTAACTGGAATCCTTAATTACTGTGATTTTTTTATACAGCTGTGTAGTGTTGTCACACATTTGTCACACAAATAAATCACAATAAGAAAATGTGAGAAATGTTTTATACAGTTATTACAGGCTTCCCTGTTTCACATATGTATTATTTCACCATTCCCTGCACATCAAAGATATAACATTTCACCACATTTGTTATCACATTCATGTCACAAGTTTAATTGCCAATTTACCGAAAAGATATATAAGCACTATAAATTACATGAAAGCAGAGCACTTAGGAGGGCAACGTTTCGTAAAAGTTTTCATTCTAGTATGCCTAAAGAGCTTAATTTATGCAAACTTTAGAACATGCTTCCTAGCCTTCAAGCATCTTGTGTCAATTGTTGTTGTGCCACTTTACACCACCACATCACATTTGGTTCTTCATAAAATAATATTTATATATATATATATATATTGTAAACAATCCAAGCACGTATCCTAAGCATTTATAACATTTTATATGGAATAATGACAGGGCACTTATGCCAAGCTGTGGGGCCATCTTATCACCAACAGTTTGGGAAGATATAATTACATGGTGTGAGAGCCCTTGAAGATTATGATCACGGAGTACCATTTATTTTTCAGTCTCATACTAACTTATATATAGACTACAATCTCATTTTACTGTATACAACACTGTATACTCCCTCAAAACCACAAGTCATATCCAAATAGCTAATAGTGCAATATTGCTATGATGAGATATCACATATCATACACACTCTAGGAGGCCACATGACATTTCAAAGCATCTCACAATAAACTCTAAGGTAGAAGACCATATCATCTAAAATATCTCATAGTACTACAGACTCTACGATTAGAAATCATGTTTCAGAACGCAATATCTCATTGAGGTTATGAACTTTGATAGGATATTGCATACCCTATCAAATATCCAAGGCACCTGGAATCATGCAGCAGGGGAGGGTTAAATTATCCGGCAGGGTTCAGTAAATTATGCGGCTAGAAAATGAAAATTATGCAGCCTGATGTGGCACATTTTGTGATAGTCTTACTACATTATTTTGTCATTTTTGCACTGTTTGGGTATTGATTGCACCTAATTAGTACCAGTTTAATACCCCAAAATAGCAATAAGCAACAGTAAGGTGACCAGTCAACCTTTGCAAAAGACCCTGCACTGCGTGACAACACGTGTCAGTGCATTTTTAGTACCTTTTAAACCGTTTGAGATATAAATAATTTATTTTGTTTGTTACAATCTGCAGATTATGCAGCATATGATGGATTATGTGGAAAATGTGGCAAATCTATAATTATCTGAAAAACGTGTGGTACCTGCACATATCTCAATGCTACACTGATCTGCTGGGAGATTGCATGTTATATTCAGGGCCACTGTAAGTCTGCACAAATGTGCAGCCTCTGAGATTTCTGCATAGTTATAGATTTGCTGCATTTAGCACATACTCCATCATCTGCCACATAATCTGTTGATTTTAATAAAGAAAATAGTTTCTAGCTCAGACAGTTCAAAAGCTACAAAAAATACAGTGACACGTGTTTCAGCGCAGTGGAAAGTCCTTTGCAAAACTGGATTGGCCACCTTTCTGTAGTTTATTGCTACATTTGGGTATTAAACTTGCACTAATGAGGTGGAACCAATGCTCAGCTAGTGTTACCAAGGTCAAAAAGGACAAAATACTGAAGTAATACTATTACAAAATGTGGCGCATTACGCAGCATAATTTTCCTTTTCTTGTTGCAAAATTTACTCAACCCTTCCGCATAATTTGGCACTCTGTGTCGAATAATTCTAGTGGCCTTGGTTATATTCAAATAGCTCATAACGACATAGAAGCAAAAATACGGGGCCACGTCATATCCACATATATCATGATGTTGTAGGATGTAAGACAGGAGATGCCACGTGATATTCAAATTTTGTGCTACAGACTGTAACACAGATATCAACACATCATATGTTAGTACTATAGCCTCTAACAGAGGCGACCACATGTCATATCCAAACATCGAATAGTGTTTTAGGCTTCAACACAGGTGACGGCATGGCATATCCAAATCTGTCATAGTGCTACGCACTATATCCAAATCTGTCATAGTGCTACGCACTGAGATTTGGAAAACCTTACTCCCCGATTGCTCAATGCAGTTTAATACTACCCTTTGGACAGCAGAGTAATCTTCAGGCTGTACACATATTACACAGGCAATGGTCAACAATGCTATCCTTCATGTTGAACACATCTCACAATCCTAGGCAGTAAACACCAGAGTTACCCTTCAGATAGTATGCATCTTACATCCCTAAGCCATGGAGAGTAGGACTATCCTCCCGAGTGTCCAAGTCTTATGTTCTCAGGCCACAGACATCAAATCTATCCCTAAGGTTCACATATCTTATAGTCTCAGGCTATGGGCTCCAGGACTAGCCTTCAAACTGTACACCTCTTACATTCCCAGGTCATGGGCACCAGGGCTATCACTAAGGTTCACACATCTTACAGTCTCAGGTATTTTTATTTTTATTTATTTATATCATTTATAAAGCGCCTGAATCACCCCAAATGGGGTATCTCCGTGCTAAGGTCGTGTAGGGGTATGAGGTGCAGAATTTAAAAAAGCAGGGTTTTAAGTTTTTTTCTGAAGCCCAGATAGTTAGTGGTAAGGCGGATATCCAGAGAAAGTTGATTCCACAACTTGGGAGCCAGATAGGAAAACGACGTTCCTCCCAGTCTGGCCTGCTTGATACAGGGGATAACAAGAAGGGCTTTCCCTTCAGAATTAGGAGAGCGTGACAGTGTATATTTAACTAATTTATCAGCTAGATAGGCAGGGCCCATCTCGTTTAGGCCTTTGAACACAATGCAGCAAATTTGAAACTGAATTATTTTACGGATGGGCAACCAGTGAAGCTTCTGTAATAAGGGAAGTGATGGGGCACGATAAGGTGCACAGGTTACCAGACGAGCAGCTGTGTTCTGCACTACCTGAAGGCCTTGCACAGCAGATTCCTTAGCAGAAATCAGCAAAGCATTACTGAAATCCAAACAACTAAGTACTAGGGCGTGGATCAGAGTTTTGCGTGTTGTTACCGGAAGGAAATGGAAAACCTTCCGGAGCAGGCTAAGACACCGAAGGTATCAGACACCAGGGCTATCCCTAAGGTTCACACATCTTACAGTCTCAGGTATCAGACACTAGGTTTATCCCTAAGGTTCACACATCTTACACTTCCAGGCCATGGGCTCCAGGGCTAACCTTCAGACTGTACACATTTACTTTCCCAGGTGATGGGCACCAGAGCTAGTCTTCAGACTGTACACATTATACACTCTCAGCTCATTCACACAAGGACCGTGGCTCAGATTGCAGACACCTTACGTTCCCAGGCCATGAGCACCGGGGCTATCCTCTGTAGTGCGGTTAGCACTCTAGTGGACGCACGCACGCATCCATGCATCCGCAGGCCAGGCGTGGCCTGCGGGGGTCAATAAAAGGAAGGCGTGCGCTCGGGCACGTCACTTCCGACTGAGGCGATTGTGTGTGTCCCACTGGTTGTCGCTGCGCGTTGCCACCCCTGCGCAAGCGACCGTCCAGGCCTGACCAGGCCCACACATCCCCACACAACATTGGCGACGAGCGGAGGGGGCCCAACCCTCGCCCGTACACCATACCCTGGGCGGAGCATTCTGCCCACCCTCGCGGTGCATACCGCGTGTCTCCTGGCGCACTGTCCTGTGTCCTGGGAGCCGGCGTGCTCCTTCCTGCATGCCCTCCGCCTGCTGCGGGACGCCGATCATCCGTCCTCGCTGCCCTGCTCTGGGGGAAGTGCCCTGCGAGTGTGCCTGCTGCCTGCACCGGAGACCGCCGCTGAAGCCGAGCGGAGCGGTCCGACGACGCGCACGTGGTGCCAACTACCACGCATCTCGCGTGGTACGCGAAGAGGCCGCCCCTGGTATTCCCCACGCATTTGGGGTGAGAAAACGGCGGAAGTCGCCAGAAAACGGGCTATCCACCACCCTGCCTCACTCCTACTACACTGGTAGGCCTACTGCTGCCTGGTGACGCCCCTGCTGTCGGTGTTTGCCCGAAGGGAAGTCCTTAGTGCCACAGTGACCACCATAACCCACGGACCACGTGACACACGACCCTGGACAACTGGGAGAGAGACACCGTGCCGAGGTACAGTCCTTGCTACTAACTGTGGGAGAGCTGGGGCGATTTGGAACTGTACTGTAATAGTCCCTGCACACCACCACCATGGGGGATGGAGACGCTGTGGCCCCCGTCATAAACATCCCATTCCAGCATGCTGCTGCCGGGGTACTGCCGCCATTTAGTGAGGCGAGTGATCCGCCCACTGCCTCACCCCGCTGGAAGGTCTGGCTAGAAAGACTCGAGAACTACTTTGTAGTCACAAGGGAGACGGACGACGCGGTGAAACGTTCACTGCTTCTACACTACGCCGGGGACGAGGTTTTCAGGCTCTTCAAACACCTTCCAAACCCGACAGGAGTGACCACGTATGCCGCCGCAGTCACTGCCCTAAACAACCACTTTGACCCTCAACTCAATGTGGACTTCGAGGTCTTCAAGCTAGGGCAGGCCCGCCAGCGCGAGGGTGAGTCCATGGACCAATTCTACACCCGAGTCCGGGAGCTGGCTAGTTCCACGGACGAAGACCAGCCGAAGGCCATACGACGCCAGCTAATACAAGGATGCCGAGACAAGACTTTGAGGGGTCACATCTTGAGAAAACCAGGAATAACACTGGAAAACATCCTCATTCTGGCTAGATCACACGAACTTTCTGATGCCAGAGCAACGGCCATGGAGCAGGCTCTACATAAAGCTCCAGCCAAAACGGAAACCATTAAGGTTGAGCGCGCTGACGCAGTACGCCCACGACCACGTGGCCAGGGGAAAAAGGGGTCACGGAGAGACACACCGCAAAGCCGCTGCGGATACTGCGGACACGAACCACATGCAGCCAAGGACTGCCCAGCCCAAGGGCAAACCTGCGGGAACTGCGGAATTCCCAATCATTTTGCGTCAGTCTGCCGCAGAAAGAGCCAACCCCGGAACGCCAAGAAGCCGTGGGCACCCACCAAAGCTGTCCGACAATTATCTCTCACAGACCCACCCCCGGAGAGAACAGACAGGTTCCTGCCAACGACTTATGACGAGTCGGATTCGGAGGACGAGGAGGCATACGTGATCTCTTTCGCCAGGGAGCTAAAGCTCAGACGCCGACCTCAGCCAACGTGTGTAGTTCAGGTGGGGGAGAACGAGGTGAAGGCCGTCATCGACACCGGGGCCACCGTCAACGTCATGGGGTTGCAAGAGTTCAACAAGCTACGCCCTCGTCCGGAAGTCCTGCACTCCAAGACCAGAATATTCGCATATGGAGCGGACACTCCCCTCCCTCTGAAGGGAAAAATCGTAATACCCATACGAGCCGACGAGGCCGAAGTGACAGCGACGATACACATCATCGACCGAGAAGCCGACACGCTGTTGAGCAGCCACACGGCGGAGGATTTGAAGCTGATCGCTTTCGCCAACCGCATCCGGGACCACCAGGTAGAGGAGCTACTGGAGCGCTTCCCCGAACTGTTCAAGGGTCTGGGATGCATCAAATGTGATCCGATAAAACTCCATATCGACAAGTCCGTCACCCCCACAGCCCTACGCCATCGGCGTATACCATTCCACCTGCGGCCGCTGGTGGAAAAGGAACTCGAAAAGCTAGAAAACATGGGGGTAATTGAAAAAGTAACGGGACCCACCCCATGGGTTTCCCCTATGGTCATAGTCGAAAAACCCAAGCAACCGGGCGAGATCCGGCTATGCATCGACATGAGGCTGCCAAATACCGCAATCAGAAGGGAGAGACACTTAACACCCACGATGGATGACATAATAGCGGACGTGAATGGATCGAGATGGTTCTCGAAAATCGACCTCAACGCGGGCTATCACCAACTGCCCCTCGCTGAAGAAAGCCGCTTCATTACCACGTTCAGCACACATCTCGGTCTCCGGCGGTACAAACGCCTCAACTTCGGAATATCCTCGGCAGCGGAGGTATTCCAGAACACCATCAGGGAGCTACTATCCGGACTGCCGGGGGTCATCAACGTAAGTGACGATATCCTCATTCACTCCGCCACTGCATCTGAACATTACAAACAGCTACGGGATGTGTTAAAAAGACTAAGCACCTATGGAGCAACCCTCCACAAGGAAAAATGCCAGTTTTTCCAATCGTCGATCGAATTCTTTGGTTATGTGTTCAACCAGGAAGGGGTCCAAATTGACCCACGGAAGTCAAAATCCATCAAAGACGCCCCAGCACCGAAATCGCCAACGGAGGTGAGGAGCTTCCTCGGAATGGCCACGTACTGTGGCCGCTTCATTCCGGGACTGGCCACCCGCAGTGAGCCTCTCCGAGCACTAACAAAGACAGATGCTAATTGGACATGGGGCCCGAAGGAGCACGACGCATTTCAGAGTATCAAAGACGCACTCCTGGAAAATGCAACGCTCTCGTACTTTGACCCAACCAAACGGACCGAGGTCATCGTGGACGCAAGCCCTTTGGGCCTAGGGGCAGTGCTGACGCAAGAACACGAGCCAGGCAAATGGACGGCCCTGGCATTCGCTAGCAAGGCGCTAACCCCAACCGAGACCAGATATGCGCAGATAGAACGAGAGGCCTTAGCCATCAAGTGGGCCTGCAGCCATTTCCATCTTTATCTACAGGGACAATCGTTCGTGATGGTTACTGATCACCAACCCCTAGTGCCGCTCTTCAAGGGCACGGCTCCCCATCCGCCGCCACGCATTGAGAGGTGGGTGATCCAGCTACAAACATACGACATGGAAGTGGTCTACAGACCGGGAGCCAAAAACCCCGCCGACTACCTGTCGCGCCACCCACTACCCCAAGAACCACCTGCAGCCGATGAAGGTTGCGAAGAATATGTACAGTGGGTAGCGCTCACATCCTGTCCCCAGTGCATGACCGTTGAGGAGATTAAGGAGGCGACAGTGGACGACAACCCGTACATGCGGTCACTGCAAGCGGTACAAGAGGGATCCTGGACCGACTACCTACATCCCCCCAACACCTGGACAGCATCGGATAAAGAGACACTCACCAAGTTCTGGCACATTCGTCACGAGCTCAGTGCCACGGAAGAGGGCATACTGCTGAGAGGGAATCGGCTAGTGATACCAAAACGCCTCAGACACCGAGCCACCCAGCTCGCACACGGGGGCCACCAGGGTGCCACGAAAATGAAGGCGCGCATGCGCGAAAAGGTATGGTTCCCTGAACTCGAGAACACCGTGGACGAGTACGTCAAGAACTGCATGTCCTGCCAGCTGACCAGCGATCCGGAAAGGCCGGTCCCCATAATCACCGAGGAGCCATGCACGACCCCGTGGTCGAAAGTCAGCGTGGATTTTGGGAGCTTCCCCGGAGATGGCCACACCCTGGTAGTCATTGACTCATACTCTAAGTACCCCATCGTGGAAAGAGTGCCTTCCACGGCGTTCACACACGTGGGGCCAGCGTTAGAAAAAATATTCTCCCTGTTTGGACTACCCGGCGAAATCAAAAGTGACAATGGACCACCCTTCCAAGGAACAGACTTTGCCACATTCCTGAAAACCAGAGGCATCATCCACCGACGCATCACCCCCCAATGGCCACAAGCCAACGGGGAGGCAGAAAGATTCATGCGGACCCTCAATAAAATGTTCAGAATTGCGGTGGTAGAAGAGGCCGACCCGGAACAGAGACTGCATGACTTTCTGAGAGAGTACCGCGGAACGCCCCACTGCACCACGCAGAAAAGCCCGTGGTCCCTAATGTTTCAGGGGCAACGCAGAGACCTCCTCCCCATGGTCACAAGACCGACACCGGAGAGGGACGACATGAGGGAGGTTCAGGAACGCCGGCGCAGGAACAACATGCGAGCGAGCCACCGACATAGAGCGGCGCCAAGACAACTACACCGAGGAGATCGGGTCGTCATCAGGAACAGACGCCCAGGGGGAAAATTCCAAACGTTCTATGAACCAGGTCCATGGACGGTGACCAACACGAAGGGAACCATGGTGACTGCCAGCAAGGAGGGAGAAGAAGTTTCGAGAAATACATCATGGTTCAAGAGTGTCCCCCCTAGCCCAAGCGCGAACACCGAAGCCACCGAGGAAACCATCGAGCCACACCGAGCAGTGACACAAGAAGAAGGGGGCAGCTCACCACACGACATCTGGGAACCGGGAGCGGGAACGTCGGTCACGTCCACTCCCGTCCGGAACCCATCGCGCAGCGGAGATCGAGGATCAGGTCGCACCCCCCGATACAATCTAAGGCCTAATCCTCGCCCAAGTCAAAGACTCAACGACTACGCCTGTCAGCTGAGACCCTGAAGCCGTCATCCAAGGGACACGCAAGTACAGAGCGTCTGAGATGATTCATTGTGAACAGTTTTGTTTTGAACATTGTCGAACATATGCATAGTTGGATAGAGATGTAGTGCGGTTAGCACTCTAGTGGACGCACGCACGCATCCATGCATCCGCAGGCCAGGCGTGGCCTGCGGGGGTCAATAAAAGGAAGGCGTGCGCTCGGGCACGTCACTTCCGACTGAGGCGATTGTGTGTGTCCCACTGGTTGTCGCTGCGCGTTGCCACCCCTGCGCAAGCGACCGTCCAGGCCTGACCAGGCCCACACATCCCCACACAACATCCTCCAGACCGTGTAAACGGGTGGCTATCATCATCAGCTCACTGCAGCAAGGCCACCCGTCGGCCATACATTAAAGGGTCGGCCCCTGGAGGGGAGGATTCTCTCTTACACTGTAGAGCACTCACGCTCCCTGGCCTGGGGCAGCAGGCATGCCCCCTGAGACTCCGACAATAACCAGCAGCGCGTGAATCCGCGCCTGCTGCGAGCTGCACTCTCGAATAATTGATTTGGGTTTTGGCACCAAGTGATAAAGAGCCAGAAAGGGAACGAAAATATGGAAACAACAACAAATGCAAGGAAGGCAGGCAGCCCAGTGAGTGAGTGGGGAGAGGAGGAAGAGAGGAATAAAGGTAGGGAGGAGGGTCGGACGAAATGAGGGAGAAAGGAAGGAAGCAATGAAGGGAGAGACAAGGGTAGGAAGCAAAGAAGGAAGAACGCACAAGAGGAAGGAAAGAAGAAAGGGATGAGTGAGGATGAAGAGAATCAGAAAGAGAAATGCCACTGAAGAGGGGAGTGAGTCGACAGTAATGTGGGAAGGGCGCAGTGTAATTAGCTATGAAGAAATCAGTGATGAAAGGTAAGAACTAAGATGCGAGATGATGCAAAGCAGAGAGAGCGAAAGCTTAACAAATGTGTTGAAAGGAGGGCACACGAACGATGGAGAATGCACCACAGTGAACTTCAGAGGAGCTGCTTGTTATATAAATAAATGGGATATATAAAGGGGGAGGGGGGGCTAGAGCCGGTGAGTCAGAGTGAGGAAGAGACTGGGCAAGTGAGGCGGAAACTGAATGAGTGGGAGGAGAGGACCCTGCGAGGCTCTCCGAGACACCCGCGACTCTTCACTCAAATGACAACACCGCCGAAGCCAGGACACGCACCGCCACCACGGTCAGCGCGCGCTCTGAAACTTCCCATGTTTCCCGGCCGGGGGACAGTCTACGCCAGGGGACACTCCCTCGACGCCTGGGGCGCGTCTTCCACGTCCGGGGGCGCTCCCTCCACGCGCGGGACACCCCTCACTCTGCAAATCACACAAGATACTCGCCGTCTCTCTGGAAGTGTGAAAAAGGGCGCCGAACACCAACTCCCTCACAAACCACGGAGTAGCGCGAGCCTGTCCCGCGTCTGCCTCCCTCCTTCACAGCGCGCGCACAGCCCTCTCACCCAGCCAGTCACCCTGCGCCAGCCGGCTCCCATCTTACCTCCACGCCGAACCCTGCACCCGGCGCGCGCACAGCTCCCCTCCGTCCCTCGCAGTGAGCGCCGCGTCCTGAATGCACGCTGTCACTGAGGGAGAACAAGTGTGTGTGTGTTTGTGACATCAGCCGAGAACAATGAAATACCAGAGAGGGGAGGCTGGGGGAGACCCCCTCCAGCTCGCCCCTCCCGCCGGCTCTGATTACAGAGAACATATAAGAGGCTCTCTCTGGTGCACCCTGGGTAAGGCCATCTGCCAAGGACAGGGGCACATTGTCCCTCCCTCTCCTCGGCTACACCCAGGCACCCTTAGCCCGGGATCTTCCAGGGCAGCCTGTCCAGCCATGGACCCCTCGCAGGTGCAGCAACACCGAAAAGGGGGGATCAGGACTGTGGACATGCCTGATGAGCCTGTCTCCAGTTGAGGAAATACACGAATGCTAGTGTGCTTTGCCCACCTTCCTGTGTGTGGACATTTAGCACAGTTTCTGCTGAACAGAACACTTTACACCTACCTCTGGGAGAGAAGCTTGCACAGCAACTGGACATTCTGAACCTGTCTATTCGAGGGAAGCTTGCACTGATGATCGACATTCTATACCCGAGTATGTGAGGAGAGGTTTCACTGCTGCTGAACAGTCTACGCCTATGTGTGGGAAGCTGGCGCCTGGACATTCAACACTTGTTTTCTGAGTGAAGCTTGCTACACTGCTGAATATACAAATGCGTGTGAAGGTAGCTGGCCCTGCTGTTGAATATTCAAATCTATGGGCGGGAAGCTGACACTGGTGCTTGACAAACTATACCCAGGTATCTATCAGGTTTTATATGGGGAGGCACTACGGGGCATTCAACACATGTCTATGCGAGGAAAGCTTGCACTGCTGCTGGACATTCTAACCTAACGTGTCGGTGTGAAGGAAGCTTGACCCCAGAAGGACATTCCGTACCTGTGTGTTTGAGGCGAAATTCCAATGTCGCTGGGCAGTCTGCACCTGTATTGGGATGCTGGCACTGCAACTAGACATTCCACACTTGTCTTTTGGGGGAAGCTTGCTGCATACAAATTTGAAGTTTCATACTCATAAAGAGTACAGACAAAATTCAGTTGTAGAGGGAAGTCACCTGCAAGGAAAATGGTAAAGAATCGCCATCAAAGTAACAATCATTGGCAAAGATAACATGTCTTCCTTTTGCAAGAGCTATTGGCTTTGCCAATATGTTTAGCCATGCTGTACACCAAGCTGCTGTTTAGCATGGCTAAAAGTTAATGGTGTAATGGAGAGTGGTGTCAAAGAGTGGCATAGAATGTTGTAGAGTGGCATGGCGTAGAGTGGGGTGTCATAAGTGGCGTAAGGTGCTGTGTCATGGAGGGAGTTGAGTCTTGTAGAGTGGAAGGGAGTAGAGTGTTGTGTCATGGAGTAGCATGGCATAGACTGTCGTAGAGTGCTTTTGCACGGCATGGAGTGTCATGGAGGGAGTAGTGTCTTAGAGTGAAAGTGCTTAGAGTGGAGTATAATGTCGTGGAGTGGCACAGTGTCATAGGGCGGAGAGGCGTTAAGCAGGGTGGAGTGGCTTAGAGTGGAGTAATGTAATGTAGTGTTGCTTATAGGGAGTTTCGTAGAGTGGCATTAAGCGGAGTAGGCTGTCATAGAGTGGAATAGTGCAGTAGAGTGGAATGACAGTGGAGAAGAATGTCAGAGTGCAATGCTATAGAGCGGAGTAGAGTACAGTGGTGTACAGTAGAGAGGCGTATAATGCATTGGCGCAGAGTGGCATAGAGTGCAGTGGTGTAGAGAGCAGTGGCCTAGAGTAATGTGGTGCAGAGTAGAATAGAGTGCAGTGGTGCAGTTTAGATTAGCATAGAGTGTTGGTTTTGTGTAAAGTGATGTAGCGTGCATTGGGCATAACATGCAGTAGTGTAGAGTGCAATGGTTAGAGTTGAGTAACATATAGGGCTGTAGTGTGGAGAGATGCAGAGTGGAGTGGTGCAGCGTAGACTGCAGTGGAGTACAGTACAGTACAGTGTTGTATAGTCAAGTGGTGCAGAGTGGAGCAGAGTGGCGTAGAGTGGAGTGATGCAGCGTAGATTGCAGTGGCGTAGAGTGGAGTGGAGTGGCTTAAAGTGCAGTGGTCAGAGTAGAGGGGCATGGAGGGCTGTAGTGTGGAGAGTTGCAAAAGAGTGGCATAGAGTGGAGTAGTACAGCGTACATTGCAGTGGAGTACAGTGCAGTGGTGTAGAGTCAAGTGGCGCGGAGTGGAGCAGAGTGGCATACAGTGCACTGGCGTAGTGTAGAGTGGTGCAGAGTAAAGTGATGCAGCATAGATTGTAGTGGCATCAAGTGCAGTGGTGTAGAGTAGAGTGGTGTAGAGTCGAGTGGCAGAGAGTAGAGAGGCATAGAGTGGAGTGGCATAGTATGCAGTGGCATAGAGCAGTGTGACGTACAGTGCAGTGGTGCAGAGTAGATTAGAGTGGCATAGAGTGGATTGGCGTAGAGTGCACTGACGTAGAGTGGAGTGGTACAGAGTTACTCAAAAGAAGCAACGGTGAGGGCAACACGCACTGTAGCACAGAAAATAACCCAAATTTGTAATGGAAATAACATAACTGTCTATTTTGATGCAGTGTCCGCTCTGAAACCTCCAAACGGATCCACCGTCCTACGATCCAAAAAAATGTCCAATACAATTCCAATATTTAGAGGGAGCGGTCCATACTTCTTGAAAATATCACAGGGCCAACGAATGTTGATTCCCAATTTTATTGTTCATGTTTAAATCACCAACTGACGACAGCTTCTTCAATCAGTTTCAACAAATAATTAATCCAAATTTCACTCAAAACATCAGACAGCCGACGCGTTTCGTCCCAATACAGGACATCATCAGGGCTTTCAAAATGATCAGTTCTGTGGGATATATCTCTCTAGTCCTCGTTAACAATAAGTTTTTGATCGTGATTCAATATCTTTTTAGTGAATAATATTCCAAGTCAGGACCTCAACTTCCCTTTATTTTCTCCACGTCTTCTGCTAAAGTCTCATTTAAATATCCATAATTCCCTTCAGCGTTTCATCCAATCACCAATCTCTCTATTTCCTATGTAGGTCTCGTTTTTTCTCTCTCCTGTAGTACCTTATTTCACCATCAAAAACGTTCAAGATCCAGGAAGTCTCAGTCAGCGGCGACGGGCATATCTTCAGTCCTCCATGCCGTACAGAGTATAGTGCAGTGATAGAGAGAAGGGGCGTACAGTCACATGGTGCGTAGAGTGGATTAGCCCAGACTGGTGTAGAATACACTGGCGAAGATTGCAGTGATGCAGAGTAGAGTGCATTGGCATAGAGCAGAGTCGTGTAGAATAAGGAGATCTAGAGTGTAGTGGCATAGAGTGGGATGGTTCAGTGTAGACTGCAGTGGCGTGGATGGGTGCAGAGTAGAGTGGAGTGGCATAAAGTGCAGTAACGTACTGTTATTACAGACAACACAACTTTAATTGAAATGACCATTACAATTCCACAGATATATAGTTTTGCTAATAAAATTATACAGTGCAGAAACGATAATGTGTGGAAATATCATAACTTTGTGTACTGATTTGTTTTGATCGTATTAAAATATTTGTTTCCACCACACTTCAGAACTACCCAAAAATTTGCTTCATTTGTGCTTTCCTAATTCTGATATATTCTTAAATACCTGCACAGTTAAATTACAGGCATTTACATTTTGCTGTGTGCTAGAAATAAATAACATCCTCCAGCCACCATCCAGCACAACTCCAGTAGCCAGCATGATTGTCACATAAATCCTCTCACTTTGAAGTCAGAGAAAGAAAGGTAAACATCAAGCTGCCTCATAAGACAGAGCCTGACATTAAACCTCTGTCTTTGAATGCACAGCAAACGTGAAAAGATAAGAAAACGATTTAAAGGCCTGTTTACAGAAATCGAACACTGGTAGAAGGACATAAGGGGCCCTTGTAGAAAGGTAATGCTCCAAAGTAGGGACAAACCCAAGCTGGACCGCCTAAAATAAATTAAGCCAGCCAAGGATCTTGTTCGCGCTCTATAAAACGTTCAAAATAAAATAAATAAATAAAAATAGAAAATAAACAAATGTGAGTTACAACCACCACAAACCCAATTGTCAGCAATGGGCGGAATGTTTTCTGAATATTCCCAAGATGTGTTTAGCAAACCAGACAGCTGCTCTGTAGGCTTCGACCTAAAACAAAAAAAAATCTCCAATCAAAACAAGAAGAAAAGAAAATCTTTCCCGAAACACAGAACCCGAAGGATTTATAGACCAATCACACCAGCTATTAATAGATTCTGCAAATTCAGTTTGGTTTGATCATGGTTAGGGTTGTATTGGCAAATCAGAAACAACAATGTAATTTTCTAAATCTTTAGTACTAACTACCGTTCCCTCTAGGGCGCGCGCGCACCGCTCCTGACCTCAGCGCGCACCACCTCGCGTGGAGCGCGCACACCGTCAGGACGTCGCGCCGCCGGCCACTTTGAAAGAAGCGAGCGGCGCGAATGAAAGAGAGCAGTCGTGAGGCGTGCAGGTAAGGATGCGGGGGGAGGGCTTGTGGCGCTTGCGGCTATGAGGGAGTGCGGGGCAGACTTTGGCCTTTTGTTTTAGTATTGATGTTAATCATAGCCCCTTCACGGGCTCCGATTAACAGCAATACTTAAACAAAAGGCCAGAGTCTTCCCCGTGCTTTCCTAACAAAAGCGTAGACTGTGGCACAGGGTCAAGGCTGATTTGCATACGGCCATGTCTGAACTCGGGTGGTGTGGAGTGCAAAAAAACGATGGATTTAGGCCCAGATCTCTGTACTGGGGTGAATGTATGACATTGTTCTGCATTCTGTCCATCAATTGTTGTTTTTGCATTTGGCCTGGAATGAATGGCTGCCCCCCAACAAACTGGGCGGAGCTGGGCCTGCGGGTACCTCCTAAGTCAAATGGCTTTACCCACATTCCTTTGATCTGTTTTTGATTTATATAGCCAAATCGTATTTCCGTTCTCCTGCTACCTGACTTCTTACCATATTAACCCCCTAGAATCCCTACCCCCTAGCAGTTCGGAAACCCAGAATGCTCCAAAGAACATCCACTACATATGGGCTGAGAAAAGCGCAAACTAATTTTCCTGCTCTACAAACTGTGGCGAGTATGTTCATTGGAGCCAGGTACCCGCCACCGTGTCACCATACAAAATGGTGGCTGGTTCCTTAAAATCAAAACATGTCAATTTTTATACCCAGTAGCCCAAAAATAGCTCAAACCCTGAGCAGTCGCCAGACTGCTCCACTTTCCCCACAAACCCGAGGGCTGCTCCCCAACTTCCCCTTGGGCATGGTAGTGAAACTGTATGGCTTCAGTCTGATGTGCGTGCTAGGGAAGCTAAGCCCGTCGCACACGCACATGTCTATGCACGCTTGGAGTGCAGGTGCCTCATGTGTGCCTGCCTCACCGGTGGCAGTGATGCACCTGTTGTTTATTTGAGGACGTTTGTACCAGAGGTGCCTGTGATCTACAGGTTCTGTCTGTGTGGGAAGCTTCCTTTGATTTTTAGTTCTCACCAATTGCTCAGGGTCGCACAGGCCTTGAGCAGTTTCGGGCAAAGATCGAAGGGCTGGTCTCACAAATCAGTGAGTTGCCTTTTGTTTTTAGCTGTTTATGGGCATGTTTAATGGTCTGGTGGGTTGGTTTTTATTGTTTATTTGTTCTTATATTGCCTGCAGCAAGCACTAATGCATAGTGTCCCATACACTGCCAAAAACCTATACAGCGTGTTTTTCGGTCTCGCTGAGCAATCGCATTCGCTGCCCTCGAGACTTTTAGTAAGGGGGCTTCAGAAAATGCTACCATGAGCCTAGAGCTTGCGGTTACGCGTGCGCCTTTACAGCGCCAACTGGCTTTCAACCCTTTCACTTTTGCCGCCGCGCGCACCACTCAAGCTTCTCTCTCTCCCCCACCATATATAGAGTCTTGCGGCCAATGCTTGTTTTTAGTACGTGCTCAACCTCTCATGTGCAGAGCATGCGAGGTCGTCTCACCACCCAAGGAAAACGCACACAGAAACTCCCTGGCAGCACCCACATGTGCAATACAGGAACCCTATGTGAAGGGTCCAGAGACCTGGTGGGTATTGTGTGGTTACTGCTTACTAAGTCAGTGTGTACCAAATTATGTAAGAAAGAAAAATTTCTTTCTAGAGTCCCCTCACTCACCGGGGTTGCCCCACGGTGACATGCTTCATCATTGGGGCCATCCCAGTTCTCTACGAAAAGGGGCGTGCTGCGACAAGGCGACTACGCTGGAGCACTGGTTTTGTGAGATGACTATGTGTGGTGCAAGTGTGGTGATGGTGGAGTGGGTGTGAAATTAAAAATACCGTGCTAGTGGGCCTCAACAATTTATTTTGCTCCTAGTGTGGTATAAAAATTAAAAAGGGGTAACACTGTATTCTAACTTTTACTGAGCTAGATCAGTGTTATGGTCAACATGTTTCAAGCTCCCCCAAGCTTTTCTTCAGGACCATACAGGGTCCAGCCCTGTATTGCCACTCCTGTATTCAAATGAAAAAAGTGTTTATAAAAAATATAAATACTAATTATTTATATTAAACGCTGTTGATAATAAAACATGCGTGTTGTTGTACATACGGTTTGTATTTTACTTGGAATTCTGTAAAAGAGAATAACAGTTGTTTAATGATGGACACCCCCTTCCGAAAAAGGGGGGAACAACTCACATGCATCTCACTTCATCTAGGGCGTGGGTGTGCCCTGGGCACCATACTGGTGCGTGCTGGTTTTCAAACCGGTGTGGAAAAATAAAGCACTGTGAATCAAGTGGTTTAGTGGTTTCACACACAAGACATATAGACTTAATGTGACTATTGACAAGACACACAACACATACACACGAAATAATAACATGGCAGATGTTATATTTACATAAAAGAGTGTTTGATTACACCCCATGGTCTTAGGCAAGGGCAGGAACGCCTCGTGGAAACATTGCTGAAAAAGGAGTTTCAAGGTTAGAGTTAGAAGGCTCCTTTACTGTGTTTCCCTTTAAAATTGCCGGTATCCGTGCAATCTAGCGTCGCTATAAACTTACTTCCTATCGGCAAACCCGCTCGGTACTACCTGATGCTTCCTCACCCGACCGCATACTGAAGTGGAACGGGGCTCGCGGTGTATTTAGAAGACGCGAGCTTCCGGGTTGCCGAATGTCTATGTTCACTAGAGCGCTTGTCGTGAGCGGCCATCTTGGTGGTATGTTATCGCGCTCGGCGCGAGTGATGAAGAGTTTCAATTGTTATTTCGGAATTATACCGAAATAAAAGATGCAAAATAGTTTAAAGTGATGCTGGATATGGGGGCATTTTTATAAAACAATTTAGAACACAGGTATTATCACATGGATGGATGATGTTTTTTGCAAGATTAGGTTAACCATATTTTTAAGGAAACGGATATTCGACATTGGGTAGATAGGTTGTTTTTTCTGAGGGCTAGTACCTATCTTCATTGGGAAGGCAGTGGAGGGTGTTGTGTTATTATGGAAAGACTTATTTATGGTTGGGGGGGGCGGCAGTATTTCAATAGTATTGATTCGGTTCTGGTTTTCAATTTCACAGGTCATTTCATAGTTACAGCTGGCCTAAGGGCGAAAGGCCCCCCCCATGGGATTTCATCATTGAGTCCCTGGGTGTCCGTATGCAGACGAAACACCCATCTTTGCTCTTTCTCATGGAGGATTCGTTCCAGGTTGTCTTTGTTTTTGACTGCTTCTATGACCACCCAGGTCAGATCATTAGGTGTATGGTTATGTTCAATGAAGTGGGTGGTCATTCTCGTTGTGGCTCGTTTGCACCTAATGTTACTTCTGTGCTCTACTATGCGGGTACTGACCTTTCTAGTGGTCATTCCCACATAGTGTAAGTTGCATGTGCAAGTTATCAAGTACACAACTCCACTGGTATTGCAATTGGAAAATCCCTTTAGCTCCCATTTCGTAGTGTTGTTGAAGGTTATGGTTTTGGTTGGGGAAGTCAAATGACAGACACTACAGTTGTTACATGGGAAATGACCATCAGGTAGTGGTTGGGATCTTACTGTCTGGGTTATTGATGTGGGACGGGTATGTACCAAATAATCTTTCAAGTTTTTTCCCCGCCTATGGCTGAACATTGGGGTTGGTATGTTTAGGCCGCCGCTGTTGAGTATTGGCCAATGTTTTTTGATTATTTTGGACACGCTGTCGGAAACTTGATTGAATGTAGTGATACAGATGGGTTTATTGTTCTCAGGTTGTGTTCTCTCCTTAGGTTCTAATAGTGCTTCCCTATTATTGTTTGCCGCCCGTTTCTTAGCCTCTTTGATCAGTTTGTTTGGGTATTTTCTGTTTCTCAGCTTGTTGCACAAGTCCTCCGCTTGGGTTAGGTAGTCAGATTTTGTGCTACAATTCCTGCGTAAATGGAGGAATTGCCCAAATGGGAGGTTTTGTTTGAGATGGCGAGGGTGGAAACTGTCAAAGGTCAAGAGGCAGTTTCGTGCTGTCTCTTTGAAATGGGTTGTTGTCATCAGTCTGCCTGACTCTGCATGAATGTTTAGATCCAAGAAAACTAGATCGGTCTTGCTCATTGAGCAGGTGAATTTCAGGAAGGGATCCTGTGTGTTGAACCAAGTTAGAAAAGTCCGTGCTTCTTCTTCTGTGCCTTGCCATATCAACAGAATATCGTCGATATAGCGTTTCCAATGTAGGATTTGGTGTCTGTGGGGATTCCTCTTATTTAGTATTTTGTTTTTCTCCAGTTGATGGACGTACAATCCGGCTATGCTCGGCGCAAATGTACTGCCCATACTGGTCCCATGTTGTTGTTTGTATAGGGTTGATTCAAAACGGAAGAAGTTCTTACACAGTGCTAATTGACAGCATTCTAGTACTACATGGCGAGGGGTGTGGAATTCCCACTCGCTCTCGTATAGTACTTCCAGACCTATTAGAAGACTGGATGTCGCGTCAAAGGTTAGATCTTGTAACAGGCACAGTACGTCCTTAGTGTCCCTCAGATAGGTGTCCGTTTTTTGCACTAAGGGTCTGAGAAAGGCATCCGCGAATTGTGAAAGAGGCTCTAAGATTGAGCCTATCCCCGAGACTATAGGCCTCCCTGGTGGATTGTCTAGTCTCTTGTGTATTTTGGGGATGGTATAAAAGTATGGTATTGTTGGCTTTTTATTTGTTAGGAACTGAATTTCTTTTTTACTTAGCCAATCATTGGCTTGACATTCCTCTGTTAGGTATGCAATTGAGATTCTCAATCGTTCTGTCGGATCTTCATCCAGTATGGCGTAATTTCTTGTGTCCCCTAGTAAGCGGAGGCATTCATTTCTGTAATCCGTGGTATTCTGTAGTACAATAGCACCGCCTTTGTCGGCTGGCTTGATGGTAATGAGGTTGGTTTTTTACAGTTCCTGCAATGCTGATTGTTCAGCTTTGCTAGTATTATGAAATACTCTGATGGTGCGTGGGTCTAAATCCTGTACCTCTCTCATGACCGCTTTTTCAAAAGTTAATACTTCCACAGGTAGGCTGTGTGCTGGAGGGACAAAGTTTGATTTCTTATGTAGTCCTGTGTCACTCTTTGTTCGCTCTGTGGGATCTTTGTCTTGGAAGAATACTTGCAATTTGACTTTTCTCAGGAACTCTTTTAGTTCACAACACAGTTTGAACTTATCTGTGGTTGGGGTAGGTACAAATCCTAAGCCCTTGTTAAGCACTTGGATCTGTGTGGCTGTAAGGCTTAATGATGATAGATTTACTACTAAATCGAGTTGGTGCTCGTGGTTGGTTCCGGGGGGCCTTTGCTCCGTGTATGACGTGTTGTTGTCACCACTGGTTCTGCCCATTGTACTCCCTGGCTGGGTTTGTTTTTTGCTCTTTGCGCCTGACGGCCTCTCCCTAAAAAAGGTTTCCTTTGATTGCCTTGGTTTCCTTGGTCATTTCCCCAATTCTGATAGTTGGGCTGATTATACATTGGTGGACCATAGAAGAAAGGCGGGGGAGGAGGGCCATAATTATATGGGTCCTGGTACATTGGCCACATTGGTGCTTGGTTGCCTCTATAACCTCTTGTGTTGCCTCTTCCTCTTCTGGGTCTTGACGCGACATCCAGTCTTCTAATAAGTCTGGATGTCGAAAGTCTATATACCAGCTTACCACACAGGGAGACCTTACAGATTCTGGAGGAAGTACTATACGAGAGCGAGTGGGAATTCCACACCCCTCGCCATGTAGTACTAGAATGCTGTCAATTAGCACTGTGTGAGAACTTCTTCCGTTTTGAATCAACCCTATACAAACAACAACATGGGACCAGTATGGGCAGTACATTTGCGCCGAGCATAGCCGGATTGTACGTCCATCAACTGGAGAAAAACAAAATACTAAATAAGAGGAATCCCCACAGACACCAAATCCTACATTGGAAACGCTATATCGACGATATTCTGTTGATATGGCAAGGCACAGAAGAAGAAGCACGGACTTTTCTAACTTGGCTCAACACACAGGATCCCTTCCTGAAATTCACCTGCTCAATGAGCAAGACCGATCTAGTTTTCTTGGATCTAAACATTCATGCAGAGTCAGGCAGACTGATGACAACAACCCATTTCAAAGAGACAGCACGAAACTGCCTCTTGACCTTTGACAGTTTCCACCCTCGCCATCTCAAACAAAACCTCCCATTTGGGCAATTCCTCCGTTTACGCAGGAATTGTAGCACAAAATCTGACTACCTAACCCAAGCGGAGGACTTGTGCAACAAGCTGAGAAACAGAAAATACCCAAACAAACTGATCAAAGAGGCTAAGAAACGGGCGGCAAACAATAATAGGGAAGCACTATTAGAACCTAAGGAGAGAACACAACCTGAGAACAATAAACCCATCTGTATCACTACATTCAATCAAGTTTCCGACAGCGTGTCCAAAATAATCAAAAAACATTGGCCAATACTCAACAGCGGCGGCCTAAACATACCAACCCCAATGTTCAGCCATAGGCGGGGAAAAAACTTGAAAGATTATTTGGTACATACCCGTCCCACATCAATAACCCAGACAGTAAGATCCCAACCACTACCTGATGGTCATTTCCCATGTAACAACTGTAGTGTCTGTCATTTGACTTCCCCAACCAAAACCATAACCTTCAACAACACTACGAAATGGGAGCTAAAGGGATTTTCCAATTGCAATACCAGTGGAGTTGTGTACTTGATAACTTGCACATGCAACTTACACTATGTGGGAATGACCACTAGAAAGGTCAGTACCCGCATAGTAGAGCACAGAAGTAACATTAGGTGCAAACGAGCCACAACGAGAATGACCACCCACTTCATTGAACATAACCATACACCTAATGATCTGACCTGGGTGGTCATAGAAGCAGTCAAAAACAAAGACAACCTGGAACGAATCCTCCATGAGAAAGAGCAAAGATGGGTGTTTCGTCTGCATACGGACACCCAGGGACTCAATGATGAAATCCCATGGGGGGCCTTTCGCCCTTAGGCCAGCTGTAACTATGAAATGACCTGTGAAATTGAAAACCAGAACCGAATCAATACTATTGAAATACTGCCCCCCCCCCAACCATAAATAAGTCTTTCCATAATAACACAACACCCTCCACTGCCTTCCCAATGAAGATAGGTACTAGCCCTCAGAAAAAACAACCTATCTACCCAATGTCGAATACCCGTTTCCTTAAAAATATGGTTAACCTAATCTTGCAAAAAACATCATCCATCCATGTGATAATACCTGTGTTCTAAATTGTTTTATAAAAATGCCCCCATATCAAGCATCACTTTAAACTATTTTGCATCTTTTATTTCGGTATAATTCCGAAATAACAGTTGAAACTCTTCATCACTCGCGCCGAGCGCGATAACATACCACCAAGATGGCCGCTCACGACAAGCGCTCTAGTGAACATAGACATTCGGCAACCCGGAAGCTCGCGTCTTCTAAATACACCGCGAGCCCCGTTCCACTTCAGTATGCGGTCGGGTGAGGAAGCATCAGGTAGTACCGAGCGGGTTTGCCGATAGGAAGTAAGTTTATAGCGACGCTAGATTGCACGGATACCGGCAATTTTAAAGGGAAACACAGTAAAGGAGCCTTCTAACTCTAACCTTGAAACTCCTTTTTCAGCAATGTTTCCACGAGGCGTTCCTGCCCTTGCCTAAGACCATGGGGTGTAATCAAACACTCTTTTATGTAAATATAACCATCGGCCATGTTATTATTTTGTGTGTATGTGTTGTGTGTCTTGTCAATAGTCACATTAAGTCTATATGTCTTGTGTGTGAAACCACTAAACCACTTGATTCACAGTGCTTTATTTTTCCACACCGGTTTGAAAACCAGCACGCACCAGTATGGTGCCCAGGGCACACCCACGCCCTAGATGAAGTGAGATGCATGTGAGTTGTTCCCCCCTTTTTCGGAAGGGGGTGTCCATCATTAAACAACTGTTATTCTCTTTTACAGAATTCCAAGTAAAATACAAACCGTATGTACAACAACACGCATGTTTTATTATCAACAGCGTTTAATATAAATAATTAGTATTTATATTTTTTATAAACACTTTTTTCATTTGAATACAGGAGTGGCAATACAGGGCTGGACCCTGTATGGTCCTGAAGAAAAGCTTGGGGGAGCTTGAAACATGTTGACCATAACACTGATCTAGCTCAGTAAAAGTTAGAATACAGTGTTACCCCTTTTTAATTTTTATACCACACTAGGAGCAAAATAAATTGTTGAGGCCCACTAGCACGGTATTTTTAATTTCACACCCACTCCACCATCACCACACTTGCACCACACATAGTCATCTCACAAAACCAGTGCTCCAGCATAGTCGCCTTGTCGCAGAACGCCCCTTTTCGTAGAGAACTGGGATGGCCCCAATGATGAAGCATGTCACCGTGGGGCAACCCCGGTGAGTGAGGGGACTCTAGAAAGAAATTTTTCTTTCTTACATAATTTGGTACACACTGACTTAGTAAGCAGTAACCACACAATACCCACCAGGTCTCTGGACCCTTCACATAGGGTTCCTGTATTGCATATACTGACTGGAGGCCGACCTGGTCTGGTTTAACCTCCTTCTCCCTCTATTTTTTGTTTAAGCACCCACATGTGGTCACGTCTGTATTTAATATAAACAAGAAACCGAAAGCTGTCAGACCGCGAAAGACGTTAAAACTCCCCGGTGTTTTTGCATTTTCTTTCACCCTGGACGGCCTTCAATTTCTATTCCCCTTAATAGTGGACCTCGGGGGCTGTCTCATCCTACATTGCTTATAGGCAAAAAAAGACTTTGTGACGGTGAAAAAGGAATGTTTTGTTCCTTAAATCGCTCGTTTTAGAGACGTCCTTTAACACATGTTTGACTTGTTCGTTTGAGCTGGGTGTCCTGTTTGAAGGCAGCGCATCTAATGAAAGCTTATTTTACATTATTTGAAGTTTCTGATTGTCTACATAATAATACATGGCAAGTAAAATCCTAAACTGCATAGTGAGTAGAAACTATCAATTTAATCAACGCCGTTTCTCTTCCTTGCTGTAAGGAGCGATTTCCCTGAAGAGAAAGGGTTAAAATACCTATTCTTTCCCCACTTGAAATTCTCATTTTACTGTAGGGTAACATAGTTTGTCGCCAATAAACAAAGTAATGTCTTAAACAGCTTTAGTTGTTTTCGCCAGCCTCATTTAATTAAATTAACAGATACGCACATAGACAGACTTCGGTCAGCCCTCTTTATCGACTGGCCTATTCAACTGTCATTCACATTTTCCTCCCGTCTGTTACTGCATACAGCACAGGCAATGGGTCAGCTAATTTTCCTCTCTCTCAGGGTCTGTGAGAGTATTTTACTAATCATGTGCACATTGCCTTAACATACATGAAGTGGATTGAACACTACCTTTGCACTGTTTCTTCCCCATTCTTTTGTTTATACTTTCGCAGTCATATTTGTGTTTAAACCATATCTTCAGGTTATAGTAAATCAGAACTAATGGTATATTTTCCTTGTGCCAGTGAAAATCATATTTTTTCTGTAAGTACATTAAAACAAACAAGCACTAGCATAGCCAATAGGTCTCACCTTTGGGACCTTATAAGTGTTTTGTTATCCAGCACAATATATTTGGTGCAACAACATCAAGTGTTGCATAGCTAAACACTTACAAGGTCCCAAAGGCGAGACCTATTGGCTATGCCAATACTTGTTACTAGTTAGAAACTGATTTGCTAATGTGGACAACAACTTTAGCCACCTGATTCACTAATGGGGGGCCCCTTTTTTTTATGCCCAGAACCTTTTTCTGTCCCAATACGACCCTGCGTATTTCTGAGAGCCAGATAAAAAGTCTCAAGCTAATCTGTGCTATCACCAAGTGTGTCACTAGCATAGAATACACTTCAACTGAGCATTTCATTGGCACCCGTTTAACACATAAATACAGAAGGTGGCAACTGAAAGTTGACCAGAAAACCTTTGCTACGGACCTTCCATTGGGATACAACACACATCACCAAGGTTTTAGTAACTTTTGATCAGTTTGAGTTAAACGTTTTTTGGTAAAATCTGCAGATTATTCAGCAGATAATGGGTCATGTGGCAAATGCGGCAAATTCTGCACCCACACAATCGCTTAATTCCACTGGCTAGCCCTGGTGTAAACACACACACAGTTGTAAGAGTTTATCGATGGGTGAGTTTGTGTTTGCTTGAGGTCAGCGAATAGGAGGATGGATAGTAACTGAATTGATCAGTGAGGGAGTGGATGATAATGGGTAGGTCAATTACTTAGGGTATGGATTATCAGATGAGTAAATGGATGAATAGGCGAGTGCACGTGTTTGTGAGTAAACAGACAGATCAGTTGAGCTATGCCAATTTTTTTTCATAAACTGCAGATTTTGCAGCGGATGATGGATTAAGGAATAAAATGTGTACATGGATTCAGGGCAGTTCTGCAGTAATAGGAGTTGCACCACTGAGAAAAAGACACATCATTTTGTACAGCACATACCAATGGAACCTGTTTTGCTAAGTTCATAAATCAAGAGTTCCAAATAAAAAAAAATGGTGACATGCGCAAAGGTAGATAGACTTCCTCACAGATAACTTTGAGTTAAAACTCTCCTAATGAACCCTTGATGGATCTAAGGAAAACATTCCTGACTTGCATATCACTGCAACTGCGATCACACATTATGACCTACCTCTCCCGTTAACAAAACAACAGTTACACTAGACCACTCTCACATACACAAAACATACAAGCAATGATAACAAATAATACACACATACAAGAAACGTACTGAAGTCCAAAAGTTGCTCTGACTACAGGCTCCTTGATCCACCTCTCACCATCTCGAAGAACTACAGGAGTCCTTCCCATAGGTTTTACTTTCCTGAGGACTGAAAACACAGAACCACCCTTGGCAAATTATCTTGACAAACACATGCTTACATCACCTCCTTCTTTCAGCTAAGCTATTCTCTTAACTCTCTCCCAGTCACTGTACTACATTTTAAGCTTCTGTTTCCTTATTACGTTAGCTATACAACAGCAATAATCCTCTTTGGTCGTCCATACCCCTTATGTAATGTGTGTTTGTAAATCCTCAAGGGTATCCTGGCACTGAGCAAGGTATGTTGGTATGTTGGTTAATTGAAAATCCAGGTCTGAGTAGGAGGCTCTGATTTGGATTGGGAGGCCACTGCATGCTTTAGAATTAATGTAAGACAACGCCCGTCCTTCTGATCTGGTCCTGTTGAGTGGAGGTATCTGGGTAGTTGGTGGAAGGAGGTGCGACTGTTCAGGTAGGTGGGGCCTAAGTTGTGTAGCGCCTTTCATGTGTGTAAGAGAAGGTTGAAATGAACACGCTTTAATATAGGGAGCCAGTGGTATTCCCTGAGGTGTGGTGTGCTGTGAGTTCTGTGTGGGAGGTTGAGGATGAGTCTGGCTGCTGAATTCTTGGTAGTTTGTAGTCTTTTAGTAAGCTGCTTTGTTATCCCAGCAAAGAGGGTCTTCTGTGGTCACATTTTCTGGTGACTAGGTTGTGAGTGAGTTTTTCTAGTGTTGCTTGAGAGCGATTTGAAGATCTACCCCAGCATCTTCAAGGTGTGGAATCAGGATGCAGTGATGAGCTTGACTTGTGCAGCCACACCCACACCCACTTTGCTGTTGATTTTTCGAGGTAGCTGGCATGGGTGTTAGGTGTGGGTCACTCCACTTAGGCCTACAAAGACCAGTGAGGTATCAATCTGGAGTAGAACATTCTGGCCTAAATGGATTGAAAATGTACCATAGAAAGCACTACAGACCTACCATATGGATGCCCACTCAGATTATAAGGTTTATCCTAGGTGAATACCCATCCCTAAAGAGTCCCTTCTGTGACAGGCAACCTGTGTGCAGATATCAGGCTGCGCACCATGGTAGTTTCACATGCACAGATCATACATGCGTGTGCACCCTTGTTAACATATAACTAGCCCAGAGCTTCTTACCCTAGCTGTGCAGTAGCAGCCTTATCTTAGAAGCAGGACACTGGTGGTAAGCACAATCAGTCCAATTACAGTGAATATATGATGAGTGAGACTCAGGTATTGAGACTCGCTCACAGCAAAAATGCAAGAACTGTGTAGTCAAGTGCAAAAAATCCTGGTGGACTAAATGGGCAGAACCCATTTTTTGCAATCGGAGTATGGATAAAGGCATACAGTGATGTTAATTATATTTAGAAAGAGAAAGTGTTCAGAGGCATTATTCTAACATTTATGACTTCAATGAAGATTGCTATGATGCAGAACCAGGACTACAGGTACTTAACTTTTTCTTATTTTGCACTAGGCAGGGATAGTGTGCATAATCAGTGTAAGCACCTTTCCTTCTATTTAATATGTTAAGCTTTCAGTCGCCATTATATCTCAAGGCATTCTGTTTAGATAGTTCAGTAATTCCTTTACCTATAAAATAATTTCCTTCTGATACACAGGATGTGCTTTTCATCTCCATGAGGGTTGTCTTGAAATAACACAGCTGGAAGTCTAACCCTAGAGGAATCCGTTTGTAAGACGAAGGTTGAAGGAATGCCTTGTGTATGACATTGGGGGGAAACAGCCTTTACAATGTGGCCGGAACAACGCATTACCTTTACCATGCGCCCATTACAGCGCATATGCCTTTACCATGCATGTCTTTACCAGGCCTTTTTTTTTTTACCACAAATATGCCTTTCCCACACATGCCTGTACAACAAAAATGTAAGTATTTTGCAGGTAAGTGTATTATACATTTGTTATGAAGAAAATTCCACAAGTTGTAGTCGCTTCCACAGTTGTGTGGGTACCGAGAGTCTGGCTGTGGGGCCCTTGCGAATGTTCAAAGTTAAAAAGTTAATCAACGGCACTGTTCACTGTGAAAAAATTAGGTTGCCAACAATGCCAATGACAATGCATTTAGGCTTTACTGCCTTTCTCAAATGTGGGTTCCATCCACTTTAGAAAATAAATAGTGCTAGACAATCACCAAACTCTAAAACCCTAGAAAACAGACTATGTTATATCAAGAATCAAACAAGTACATCGATTTCTGTAAAATATATTTTCGTGGTTATTGTTCTTGTTATAATTACAACAGTATTATTGAGGTCAAATGATACGTCATAATATGTCTGCTCAAGATTCAGAGTTACATAACTCTGTTGGAAATATGGCATGTCTCCCCTTATGTGTATTTAATCGGCACTCATCAACAAGGAAGGTGTCCCAATATGACAAGGTCTGTAAACCTACATGTCTATTTCCAAAATGGTGGCCCATCATGTGTAGTAAACATTTCTATATGTTGAGTAAATATCAACAAATAGAAGTTGTAGAAATGAGTTTAATCGTACAAATGAAGCACTCCCTGCATACAGCTCCGGTCTCTGAGAAGATCGCCAGTAACTGACACAATACAGTTAGAGCATACAGTACAATAGCAAACAACTGGAGATGGTCTCGAGTGATGCACAATTAAACAATAATAACACTCGAGACCAAACTGAATAAAAACAATAGCACGAGTCGGCGCGAGTCCATGTGGTTAATGCACGAGGGAAACCTCGCACCAAGCATGTACTCGCGCTGACTCGCGCACAACACAACACACCTTCCCCCCTTATGAGGAAAAAAGGAAAAAAAAAAACAGTGAATTACAATTTTCCGGTAATGAAAGCAACAAAATCAGACAACCACTTCGGTTTCCTAGTGACTCTTTTAGGTAAGGAAGAAACACCATACTGGACAGTAACATCTTGATTGATGACACTGCTATCTGGACAGGGAGTTACAGTGGAAGCAGAATCCTGGTTGGTAAGACAATTACTAGAACAGCAAGGTAAAACATCTGCAGTACAAGAATCCTCATCCAAAAAAGAAAAATCAGGATGTTCAGGAATAACTTCTTTACAGTAAACATCCTTGTCAGCCTTGAGGACAGCAATTCTGCCCAGATTCCAAACCTTATTATTGGATAATCTCACAGAGTTTTTCAAGACTTCTGAAACTTCAAAAGGACCCATAAATGAACTTTCACCTTTTTTGACCTTCCATGGTTTCTTGACTTTTACCATCATGCCCACTTCTACCATGGGATCTTTTTTTGAACCACATTTCTCATCAAAGTATTTTTTGTTTGAGCAATGAGTGCGAATAAGGTTTTCCTTGACTACACTCAAATCCACATTGGAAGGAGTGGATTTTACCAACCACGAGGGGTTCACCTTTGTCCTAGGAACTCTTCCTCTCATGATCTCAAAAGGAGAATACCCAGTCATAGAGTTCGTGGTTGTCCTGTACATCCATACCTTCTTAAAAATCTCTACTTCCCATGTTTTGTCATCACTACTAGTGATCTGTATGGCCCCTTTCAGAATCCTATTGAATCTCTCTATAACCCCATTCCCACTGGGATTATATAAAGAAGTGGTAGAGTGAACGATGCCAAGTCTTGAAAAATAATCATTAGCTTTCTTGGAGATAAATTGTACCCCATTATCCGATATTATCCTTACTGGTAACCCTTCTTCAATAAAAACTTTATCTAGAAAACACAAGACCGAATCAGTATCTATCTTCTGGACAATTTTGATAATGGGCCATTTTGAGAATATATCAATAGCTGCTATAACATACTTGGATTCGCAGCCAATGGGACCCATAATGTCTATGGCAATGGTTTCCCAAGGATTATTAGGAATACTATGTGTACCCATATTGGGTTTCAAGGTAACTAAGGACTTATCAGAATTGGCACATACCACACAATTTCTAACCAACCTTTCAATAAACATGTCCATCCCTGGCCACCAAAATAAATGTTTAACTTGTTGCTTGGTTCTAACCATGCCACTATGACCTTCATGACCCTGTAAAACTATAATTTTCCTTACACCCACTGGTGGTACAATGCGTTCACCTCTTTTAATGATGTTCCCGCAACATGAAAGTTCTGACCTTACTTCCCAGAAGCTTCTCAAATCTGCACTCAAACACTTCTTTTCAGGCCAAGTACCAACAATATAACTGGCAACATTTTTTAAAATGTCATCACCCTCAAATTTCTCCTTCCACAAGGTCTGATCAATAGAAATGGGACACTCATCATGTATCATGGCAATCTGGAAATTGTCCCATTCATTATGTAAATCCTCTTGAATAGGTAAGGGCATCCTAGACAAAAAATCTGCAGAAACATTCTCTCTTCCCGGTAAATATTGTATATTATAAATAAAATCCTGCAAGCGCATGGACATGCGTGCAATACGGGCTGAAGCTCTTAACATGCCTTCTGTAGTAAGTAGCCGTACTAACGGTTTATGATCACTTCTAAGAGTGCATTCCTTACCCCAAACAAACACTCTGAAATGTTCCAAAGCCCAAATGCACGCTAAAGTCTCCCTTTCTATTGTGGAATACTTTTCCTCAGCAGGAGTAAGTGCCCTTGAAGCATGCGCAATGATAACCTCTTTTCCCTCTTTATTCTTTTGCGAAAACACAGCACCTAGTCCTTTTGCGCTAGCATCGGTAGTAATAATATTTTCCAGAGAAGGATCAAAGCAGGATAATGCACTTGCAGAGCAGATTGCATTCTTCACATCACTGAACTCCTTCTCACACTCACTAGTCCATTCAAAGACAACTCTATTTTTAATTAACTGTCTGATATTATATGTTCTGCACGAGAAGTCAGGTACATACCTGGCGTAGAACTCAACTAACCCTAAAAAGGACTTTACATCATCTTTAGATAAAGGGTGAGGAGCTGATTTAATCGCTTCTAAAAGTGAAGATTTAGGCTTGATACCCTCTGCACATAATTCATGGCCTAAGTAATTTACGGAATGTACACCAAATTTGCATTTCTCATGCTTAATGGTAAGGCCATGTACATTAAGTGCATTCAAAACTTCCTCTAAAGCCATAATATGTTTGTCTTTGTCATCACTGAACACCAAAATGTCATCCTGAAAACAGATGGCATTTTTACAATCTTTCAGAATATCTTGCATGACCCTCTGGAAAATTGCCGCTGCGGACGCCAGTCCAAAAGGCATCCTGTTGAATCTGAAACACCCAAATGGTGTAATAAATGCCGTCAAATCCTTACTCTTTTCACTTAACTCTATCTGGTGATACGCAGCAGATAGGTCAATTGTCGAAAAAATATTAGACCCCCCAACCACAGATAACATTTCGGAAATGCGGGGAAGAGGAAATTGATCTACAACAATATTATTGTTAAGATGGCGAAGGTCAATGCATAATCTCACCTTGCCATTAGCTCGCCTAGCGACCACTATGGGCGAAACCCATTCAGAGGACTCTATTCTATCTATTATGCCTCCTTCCACTAAAGCATTTAATTCACTCCTAACCTCCTCTCTGACAGCAAAGGGAATATTACGAGCCTTATGTATTTTAGGACAAGCGTTGTCCTTTAAACGGATTTCGTGTTTAAAGCTGGTTAACTTCCCAATGTCTTTGGAAAAAACATTTGGAAATTTACTTAACATCAAAGAAGAGATACCATTTTGCTCATCAATCAACATCACTGGAGTAGGACTATTAGGATCTAATACAATGTCAAGTTTGCCAAAGTCAAACCAGCTAAGGACTGAGGGACCCTTCTTTGAAACATACAATTTTGCAATACATTTTCTATTCTTAAATCTGAAAACTAACGTTCTGAATCCTAAGATATCTATCCTTCCACCAGAATATCCTTCAGGATTAATATCACTCTCTTCTAAGTGACTGCCAAGTCTAGGTACAAACAATTTTTTCCAGACAGATTCACACACTATAGAATAAGGTGATCCAGAATCTGCATACATGTTAATCTTTACACCTCCAATAACCATGTCGCACAATGGCTTTTTCTTGATGGAATGGTCATTTACATTTAAAACAATAGAATCTTTTATGTTCAAGACAAATGAACAGTCATTGGAGTCATCTGTAACATCATCCTCATCACTATTCTCATTCAACTCAATGCACTTGACCTTTTGATTAACATTACCTCTTCTGCAAGCAGAAGTGAAATGTCCTTTTAACCCACAATTGGAACACTTTTGCCTCAAACCAGGGCAAGTTTTATCATTTGCTAAATGCGATTTGCTGTTACATCTAAAACATTTCAAATTACTCTTTGAAACTTCAGAATTAGCTTTGGAAGAAAACAATTGCTTCTTTTTGAGAACATCCCTATTTTTGCTGTCATATTTTTGATTAATTTTTGCAACAACATCTTTACTGACAGAACTTTCCTTCCCTTTAACTTGTAGTGCGCTTCTACAGGAAAGTTCAGCTTTTCTGACAATGGATAAAACAAAATCTAAATTCTCATCACCATTAATCCAAAGTCTCTCCTGTATAGTTTCATTTTTAGAGTGCATGACTACTTGATCTCTAATAAGATCTTCTTGTAGGTTACCAAATTTACAATCTAACGCTAATGTTTTTAGAGATGAGACAAAGTTGTCTACAGTCTCCTCACCTAATTGCCTTCTTTGAAAAAACTTAAACCTCGAAATTCCTATGCACACTTTGGGAGAACAGTACTTATCAAAATCATATACTGCCTTATCAAATACATTCATGTCACCACTTGCTTGTGAGGTAGGAAGTTGATTGAAGGCTTTTAGTCCTTCAGGTCCCAAAGAGTGTAAAAAAATACCTTTTTTTTCTGGGGCTTTCATTTTGCCATTTGCATCTAAAGTCTCAATATAATTTAAGAAGTAAGCTTTCCATTCAATCCAAGGCATACAAGGGGAACTACCAGCTGACCAATAGCTTTGTGGAGGTGAAAGTGTATAGCCTTGAGCACACATAGTAACAGAAACAAGTAAATAAATAAGATACTTTAGACTGAATACTAATAGCAAATAGAATAACAAAAAAAATAGTCTCAGTAAAAATAAAGAAATATTTAGGTGTTGCAGAGAAAACAAAACAGTCAGAAAAATAGTGGAAAACAAAAAGATTTCCTGTGTTCATTTATCACCATCCATTTTTCTGATAAACACGATCCATTTCTCTGCCCTTCAAGTTTTCAAACACCATAGATTTCTCTGTTCTTGAGGTTTTTACTTCGTTACTTGAATAAATCTCCCCGTTTTCCAGTAGAGGAAGAGAAAAACGAAGTCACCTTGTCAGTTTCACTCAAAACGGCAAACCAATGGAGAGCGGCGTCACTGATTTTCAACGAAAAAGTAGCAATAGATTTCGTTTAATCCAATCAGCCAAAGCGCACCAAATGCAGGCGTTTGTTCCGCTTAAACGACAGCCAATGCGTGTACCAGAAGGATTAGCCAGCGCGATCAAGGAATGAAGACGCGCACCTCCACACGCGAGTGAAATGAAATCGGCTTTTAAGCTGGAAATCCAACTCCTCAAATCGCCAGGGAATTCAGCTCTTCAGAAAAACTGTGCACCGCTTTCCATGTAAGTTGGAGCGTAATTGAAAGCGTTTTAATGCTTTAATTATTTTTAAGAATCAGAAAAGAAAAAAAAATACGTAAAAGAGTATTAAAACGGACAGGAAGTGCTTCCTTCTAGAACAGGTTCAGTGCTCCGTCCCTCGTCGCCAAGTTTGTTGAGTAAATATCAACAAATAGAAGTTGTAGAAATGAGTTTAATCGTACAAATGAAGCACTCCCTGCATACAGCTCCGGTCTCTGAGAAGATCGCCAGTAACTGACACAATACAGTTAGAGCATACAGTACAATAGCAAACAACTGGAGATGGTCTCGAGTGATGCACAATTAAACAATAATAACACTCGAGACCAAACTGAATAAAAACAATAGCACGAGTCGGCGCGAGTCCATGTGGTTAATGCACGAGGGAAACCTCGCACCAAGCATGTACTCGCGCTGACTCGCGCACAACACAACACTATATGTAATGTCAGAGGCTTAATTATAATTTTAGCCTCGCCAATGGGCCTGATGTGGGCACACTGTTTTTGTGTCTGATGGGGAGCCGAATATGATTCCTGCATATAGGTGGCTGAAATGTCAAGTCAATGTGCTCGTATGGATTAGCGTGTGTGAGCTGAGTAGGTTCTGGCATGTAAGCAGCCGAAAATTTGCCATAATATGCCCATACTTGTTTGTATGTGTGGGATTCTGAGTTAATGAACTCAGTGAAAGGTGTGGAATGTCTGTCTCACATTATGGGGGTCATTACGATGGAGGATTTTCCGCATCCTCCGGGCCGGCGGAAGCCACTGCCGGCCCGGAGGATGCGGAAAATCCTCTGCGGACCCACCAGGACCCACCGCCACATTAGGATGACTGGTGGGTCATGGTTTAGGTCCGCAGCTTTTCCGCCGCGGCTGGCTTACAACCGCGGCGGAAAAGCACTAAAATGGTGACGGTGTCTCTCAGACACCGTCAGCCAGATTAGGATGTGCTTTTGAAAATGCTTTTCCGCGGCGGCTTTTCCGCCGTGGAAAAGCATGTGTAACTGGCGTAGAACTCAACTAACCCTAAAAAGGACTTTACATCATCTTTAGATAAAGGGTGAGGAGCTGATTTAATCGCTTCTAAAAGTGAAGATTTAGGCTTGATACCCTCTGCACATAATTCATGGCCTAAGTAATTTACGGAATGTACACCAAATTTGCATTTCTCATGCTTAATGGTAAGGCCATGTACATTAAGTGCATTCAAAACTTCCTCTAAAGCCATAATATGTTTGTCTTTGTCATCACTGAACACCAAAATGTCATCCTGAAAACAGATGGCATTTTTACAATCTTTCAGAATATCTTGCATGACCCTCTGGAAAATTGCCGCTGCGGACGCCAGTCCAAAAGGCATCCTGTTGAATCTGAAACACCCAAATGGTGTAATAAATGCCGTCAAATCCTTACTCTTTTCACTTAACTCTATCTGGTGATACGCAGCAGATAGGTCAATTGTCGAAAAAATATTAGACCCCCCAACCACAGATAACATTTCGGAAATGCGGGGAAGAGGAAATTGATCTACAACAATATTATTGTTAAGATGGCGAAGGTCAATGCATAATCTCACCTTGCCATTAGCTCGCCTAGCGACCACTATGGGCGAAACCCATTCAGAGGACTCTATTCTATCTATTATGCCTCCTTCCACTAAAGCATTTAATTCACTCCTAACCTCCTCTCTGACAGCAAAGGGAATATTACGAGCCTTATGTATTTTAGGACAAGCGTTGTCCTTTAAACGGATTTCGTGTTTAAAGCTGGTTAACTTCCCAATGTCTTTGGAAAAAACATTTGGAAATTTACTTAACATCAAAGAAGAGATACCATTTTGCTCATCAATCAACATCACTGGAGTAGGACTATTAGGATCTAATACAATGTCAAGTTTGCCAAAGTCAAACCAGCTAAGGACTGAGGGACCCTTCTTTGAAACATACAATTTTGCAATACATTTTCTATTCTTAAATCTGAAAACTAACGTTCTGAATCCTAAGATATCTATCCTTCCACCAGAATATCCTTCAGGATTAATATCACTCTCTTCTAAGTGACTGCCAAGTCTAGGTACAAACAATTTTTTCCAGACAGATTCACACACTATAGAATAAGGTGATCCAGAATCTGCATACATGTTAATCTTTACACCTCCAATAACCATGTCGCACAATGGCTTTTTCTTGATGGAATGGTCATTTACATTTAAAACAATAGAATCTTTTATGTTCAAGACAAATGAACAGTCATTGGAGTCATCTGTAACATCATCCTCATCACTATTCTCATTCAACTCAATGCACTTGACCTTTTGATTAACATTACCTCTTCTGCAAGCAGAAGTGAAATGTCCTTTTAACCCACAATTGGAACACTTTTGCCTCAAACCAGGGCAAGTTTTATCATTTGCTAAATGCGATTTGCTGTTACATCTAAAACATTTCAAATTACTCTTTGAAACTTCAGAATTAGCTTTGGAAGAAAACAATTGCTTCTTTTTGAGAACATCCCTATTTTTGCTGTCATATTTTTGATTAATTTTTGCAACAACATCTTTACTGACAGAACTTTCCTTCCCTTTAACTTGTAGTGCGCTTCTACAGGAAAGTTCAGCTTTTCTGACAATGGATAAAACAAAATCTAAATTCTCATCACCATTAATCCAAAGTCTCTCCTGTATAGTTTCATTTTTAGAGTGCATGACTACTTGATCTCTAATAAGATCTTCTTGTAGGTTACCAAATTTACAATCTAACGCTAATGTTTTTAGAGATGAGACAAAGTTGTCTACAGTCTCCTCACCTAATTGCCTTCTTTGAAAAAACTTAAACCTCGAAATTCCTATGCACACTTTGGGAGAACAGTACTTATCAAAATCATATACTGCCTTATCAAATACATTCATGTCACCACTTGCTTGTGAGGTAGGAAGTTGATTGAAGGCTTTTAGTCCTTCAGGTCCCAAAGAGTGTAAAAAAATACCTTTTTTTTCTGGGGCTTTCATTTTGCCATTTGCATCTAAAGTCTCAATATAATTTAAGAAGTAAGCTTTCCATTCAATCCAAGGCATACAAGGGGAACTACCAGCTGACCAATAGCTTTGTGGAGGTGAAAGTGTATAGCCTTGAGCACACATAGTAACAGAAACAAGTAAATAAATAAGATACTTTAGACTGAATACTAATAGCAAATAGAATAACAAAAAAAATAGTCTCAGTAAAAATAAAGAAATATTTAGGTGTTGCAGAGAAAACAAAACAGTCAGAAAAATAGTGGAAAACAAAAAGATTTCCTGTGTTCATTTATCACCATCCATTTTTCTGATAAACACGATCCATTTCTCTGCCCTTCAAGTTTTCAAACACCATAGATTTCTCTGTTCTTGAGGTTTTTACTTCGTTACTTGAATAAATCTCCCCGTTTTCCAGTAGAGGAAGAGAAAAACGAAGTCACCTTGTCAGTTTCACTCAAAACGGCAAACCAATGGAGAGCGGCGTCACTGATTTTCAACGAAAAAGTAGCAATAGATTTCGTTTAATCCAATCAGCCAAAGCGCACCAAATGCACGCGTGGACAATCCAGCGCAGGAGGGAGGTTTGTCAACAGAGGGGCATTCATGGGAGGAGAGGAGGTGTTGGTCAGGCGCTAGCGTGACTCCCAAGGACAGGGTCATGCAGAAGGGTCCTGCTCGTAAGGAGGAGGAGGGAGGGGGAGCCAGGGTGCGCGGAGGATGCTTGCTGGGTCAGAGGGACGTGCTGGCGATCGATCGTGGACAGGGAGACCATGATACCTAAAATGGCTGCCATGCACGTAATACATAGGTGACCTAGAATAGCTGCCGTGCATGTAGTACATAGGTGACAAGCTGGCGCAGATGATGTTCAGATCGCAAGTCAAAATTCCACAGTCCTCCCTTTTAACATATCTCGCCAACTTGTCAGTTTGGATTTATCCCCATAAGGCCACGTATTTCTACTTCATAGAGGGGGCTCATGTGCTCATTTCGGAAGTCCAAAGTCTTTGGGCACATACAGTTAGAAACAAGGCCGCACAAAGGTGGCAGACATTGGATACCTAAACAACACCCACATAAGATCACAACAGGTATCAACACAAAGGAAAACAACTTCCAACCCCAATTCTTCAAAGTGTCCCAAAACCAGTTCCCAAGCGACCATCCTTCTTGTTCTTGGTGAACCTCTGAGGAAAGTCTGTGGAGGTGTTCAATGGCTTTGTAGACTGAAGGCGAGTTGTCAGGCACGTATGTGCAGCAGCTGGATCCGATGATGCGGCATGCTCCTCCTCGGTCGGCTAGGACCACGTCTAGGACAAGTCTATTTTGGAGGGTCACGAGGCGGACCGCCTGAAGTTCTGCAGTGTTGTTGGCGAGGATACCGGCAGTGATGTTGATCGTTGTTTCTACTGCCTGGGTCAGGTGCCGGATAGCACGGCTGTTTGCCATTGGGCCCCACAGAGGAACAAGTCCCTTTGCTGCATCTAGGAACTGTGCTCCGGTGGAGTCGGCTTGCCCAAGGTCGTCTGCACGCCTCTGCCTGTGATGGTTGGCAGGGGCTACATATGTGGGTGGGAGAACGAAGGCAATGTAACAGGTACCCTTCCAACCCTTCGGGAGCCAGGTGTAAGCCTTGGTGCCACACACAAAGTACATGTTTGGAGAAGCAACAAAGGAAGGGGGGTCAGCTGAGTCCAATGTTCTGGTGGTCTGGCAGGCGCTGTGACCCACCAGCTGTGTCCCATGGCCTTCGAGACACACAAGACCTGTGACATTGATGACAGACAGAGCCACAGTCAGTGTTGCGGTAGTTTGTTTTTGTAGATGAGAAAAGGTGGTCCTGGCTGGATTGTGGAGCACCTGTACTTCGACTCGTTCTTTGGCTGGAATGTTTTTGATGAAGGTGGCGCCTGTGAGCGCAGGACACAGGGCAGCAGGAGTCTTTCCGGTTCTGTTCAGCCAGAACCCAGAGTAGAAGTGTGACACTGTCCGGCCAGAGGTGGCGTTATCCTTGTGGCTCTCTTGCATGAGGATCAGCCAGGCGAGGCAAGAGCCGTGAACTGAGAAGGGTGAAGGGATGAAGGGAATAGAGTGTCCGGTGGCATGCGGGAGCAACCCGCAGATCCAACAGTTCGTAGCATTGGCAGCAATGTTGTGTTGGTGCAACAGTTGCACAAAGGAATTGTTCCAGAATTCCCTGCGCCTTTCTCGGAGCTGAGGCGACAGAGAGATTAGGTGATGCTCTTTCAGGGGGGTCGGCTGCACAGTGGGTAGCAATGCCTCATGAGCCGGTGTGCTTTCTTAAGGAGGTCATGAGGAGGAGGCAGAAGAGGAAGACAATGAAGAGTGCGATTGTCTTTGATTTGTGCAAGTTGTCAGTCTTTGGATTTCTATACTGGGTATTTCCTGATGCTTCCATCATCTTCTTATCTGGCGCTTCCATCATCTTCTTATCTGGCGCTTCCATCACCTTCAAGGGAGCTCGGTAGCGGGCAGAACCACAGACTTCGTTTAGCTTCTCTCCCGGCAACCTTTGATTGTGTTTAGGTCACCGTTCTGAGATTTAACTTAGTCCGTGGCCTACTTAGCCGAAACTCCCCCCTTTCGACGCAGGAAATACCCTTCTCTGGACGGCACAGTGGGATCGGAGAATTTTGCAAGTTCGAGTGCCCCAGTATCGGGATAACAGTCCAATATCGGTCGGTCTTTGCTCAGGAGCTCTTCTTGGGTGCTGACGTTTTCTGTCGTGGCCAGGTTTGCAGAGACTTTTCGGCAATGATGCGCATGCAGCCAATGCCTCTTCCCCTCCACTCGGAGTGCCGTTCGGGTGGTGATCAGCACTTGCCAGGGGCCCGTCCACCGAGGTTCCAGACTCTTGGTTCGCTGGAAATTTCGTATCAGCACGAAATCTCCCGGTTGGATGTCATGGCCTGGGCCCCTGGAAGCATCGGGGATAGCCTGCTGCACCTGTTGATGGATGACAGACAATGTTTTAGTTAACTTGCACAAATAATCAGATAGTAGGACGTCCGGGACGTCATGAATGGAGGTCGGTTTGGGAGCAGTCCAGAGATTCATCGGACGCCCAAACACGACCTCGTAGGGGGTCAAATGGTGCTTGGTGGGAGTGGAGCGCATTGATAACAAGGCCAGTGGGAGGGCATCCGGCCAGTTAAGTCCAGTGGTGGCCACTATTTTTGCCAGTTTCAGCTTCAGGGTGGCATTATGGCGTTCCACTAGACCAGCGGATTGGGGGTGGAAGACCGCATGAAATCGTTGCTTCACCCCCAACCCTTTTAGGATTAATTGGATAACCTCAGCTATGAAATGGGGGCCATTGTCGCTCCATAAAATCCGACAAAGGCCATAGCGAGGGAAGAATTCCTTCAGTAGTACTTTGGCAGTAGTCATGGCAGTGTTGTCACGGGTTGGATAGGCTTCCACCCATTTGCTGAAGGCACACACAATGACTAGTACATACTTCAGGTTTTGGCATCTCTCTAGTTGGATGTAATCCATCTGAAGGACCTCAAAGGGGTGATTGGGGGTCCCGAACCCTCCCCGGGGTACTACAGTCCCTTTCCCGGGGTTGTGTTGCAGACAGATGAGGCACTGCTGAACTAGGCAGCTGGCTGAGTCGGGGATTTTGTCGTTATGCCAGACTTTGGAAATGAGTTCGATCATGGGTGCAGATCCTATGTGTGCGGGGGAGTGAGCCATTGTCAGTATGGGAATCAGATATGAGTCGGGCAGCAACCATTTGTTTGCATCTTTTGTTCGCCAGCAACCCTCTTCGTCCTTCAAACCCACCCTTGCCCATTTAGTCAATTCGTGAGGGGTGCTGGCCGACTGTATGTCTCTGATCATTTCCCTTGTGTCACTCCATTTTTCTGCTTGCGACCTAGTCACATATATGCGTGTCACTGTCCTATTCTCAGCTGTGGTTCGTGCAGTGATGTCGGCTAATGCATTCCCTTGTCCGACTAAGTCTGTCACTCTTTTGTGTGCCTGACATTTGATCACCGCTAATCGTTTGGGGAGGAGAACTGCCTCAATCAGAGCGGACACTAAATCTCCGTGGAGGATTGGGGTGCCGTGGGACGTCAGGAATCCCCTCTCCCTCCACAGGAGCCCAAAATGGTGGACCACCCCGAAGGCATACTGGCTGTCCGTATATACGTTCGCGGTGGTCCCTGCGGCTATGATGCATGCTCGGGTGAGGGCTATCAGCTCCGCTGCCTGGGCAGATCGTTGTGTGATGCAGGCTGTCTCAACTACTGTTTGGGCTGTCGTCACTGCATAGGCAGCTGAAGTGGTGCCATCTGGGAGTTTGATGCATGAGCCGTCTACCCATAGCTCTCCATCGGGGTCAGGAAAAGCAGTGTCTCGGAGGTCAACCCTACTCCTAGTCTGTTCGTCTGTGAGAGTCACACAGTCGTGTATGGGAGGAACGTCGGGGTCGTTTTCAGGCAGGGGTAACAATGTGGCAGGATTCAAAGTCGTGCATCTCTTAAGTGTGATGTGGGGTGCAAGCAGAGTCAACTCGTACCCTGTCAGTCGTGCGCTAGTCAGGTGTTGGGTCTTTGTCTGGTTCAAAAGGGTGTCAACTGCATGGGGCACTAATACAGTGAGGGAGTTGGAAAGTACGATTCCCTCGCTCTGACGGATGGAGACAGCAGCGGCAGCTACTGCTCGAAGGCAGGCAGGTAAGGCTCTGGCTACAGGATCAAGAGTGGCGGAGAAGTAGGCACAAGGGCGCTGCTTAGGGCCAATCGATTGAGTCAGGACAGACAATGCGCATCCCTCCCTTTCGTGGGTGAAGAGGGAGAAGGGTTTGGAGTAATCCGGCGTTCCGAGGACGGGTGCTGAGCAGAGTGCATCCCGTAATTCCTTAAAGGAGGCTTGACACTCAGTGGTCCAAGGAAGCGGGGAAGGGACATCTTTGGTCAGCAGGGCAAGTAATGGTTTCACAATGAGGCTGTAATTAGGCAACCACTGTCTGCAAAAAGAGGTTAGGCCAACCAGAGAGCGGACCTGCTTTTGCGTTTTTGGGATGGGGGTGTCTAGGATAGTTTGGATTCGGTCAGGGGTAAGTTTCCTCCCTTCCTTGGACAGAAGATGGCCTAGGTAAGTTACTTGTGGCTGGCAGAACTGTAGTTTCTTTTTGGAGACTTTATGGCCATTTTCTGCAAGGAAGTGTAGGAGTTGGACGGTGGCTGTCGTTGCAAGCGGGGTGGTGTCGGCCGCCAAAAGGATATCATCGACATATTGGATCAACACCACTCCCTCTGGTAGCTGGAAGGCATCCAGCTGTCTTTTGAGAGCCTGGCTGTAAATGCTGGGACTTTCAGTGTACCCCTGGGGAGCTCTACAGAATCGGTACGAGCGAGATTTTAAAGTGAAGCCGAAAAGATAACGGCTGTCTGGGTGGATGGGGATAGAGAAAAATGCGTTTTTAAGGTCGATAACAGAGAAGGTGGTGGCAGTGGACGGGATGAGGGTCAGAATGGTGGTGATATCAGAGACCACAGGATATTGGGGTACAACCACTTTGTTAATCTCTCGTAAGTCGATGACGAAGCGGTACGCTTTCTCATCTCCTTCACCTTGCTTCTTAACAATAGGTAGGATTGGGCTGTTGCAGACGTTGCTAACCACTTCTTCAACCACTCCTGCATCTACCAGAGACTGAATGATCGCTAACAGTGCCTTCTCACCCTCTGGGGATATCCGATATTGCGGGAGTTTCGGGAGCATAGCGTCCTGTCTTACAGTTATATGAATAGGGTCAATCATCATTCGCCCCACATCAGAGTCATTTTTGGCCCACAGGTACGGAGGCAGGGTGTCAAGCAGGGACAGGTCAGCGTTAGTTATGCAGCACATGTGTCGTGGGGGACGGGATCTGGGCATGTCTGGGTTGTCGTACAGAATGGCTCGTATTCCATCTGGGGAACACCTAATGGTAGCTCGAAAATGTTTCAGTAAGTCAATGCCCATAATGGCGTCAGGGGAGTTGGAGGAGAGTAGAAATGTCGCGTCAGCAGTGTTGCTTTCTAGGTCAAAGGTAATAGGTACGGACAGGGGGTTAGTGGAGGGCGTCCCATCGAAACCTATCGACGTTATGTGTGAGCCAGACAAGGGTGCCCTTGGAATCAGTCGTTTTGATAACACACTACGTGTCGCCCCAGTGTCTACCAAGAATGGAGACTCTGTACCCAAGACCTTAGCGGTGACATAAGGACCTTGCTGGTCAACACAGAGCTCGACTGGATCCCTCCCTTGCCCCTGGCAGTCCTATGCAAAATCGGGGGCATTTTCACCTTCGGATAGCTGATATTGATTCTGTCGGGGACGGTCAAATGTATTCAGTCTTCCTGATCTGTCATTGCTAGTGTCGTTGGAGTTCCCTCGTCCCTGTACTCTATTCCTCGGACCACCTGCCACATCCCTGGAATCCCTATTTCTATTCATCTCTAGCAAAACCGGACACTGGAATTTCCAATGGCCGAGCCCTTTGCAGAAAGCGCATTGGTCATTGCTAACGTCTCTCCGTCCAGTGTGAGATGTCGGGGTGTGATCCTTAGGAGGTAGATCTCTGGGGGCGTTTGATTGGTAGTTCCCCCTTTGATGTTCCCGTCCTAGAGCTATACCCTGTATCTGGGCTATCATTACCCTTTCCTTCAAATCTTTCTTCTTTTTCTCGGACGCCCTATCATTCTCATTCTTTTGGTGCTCGTAATACTGAGCCATCTGAAGGATAGCTGCGGGTTTGGAGGCCCCCCAACTACTCTCACTTGTCTGTAGTTTTTGGGAGACTTCTTGAGTTAGTCCTTTTACGTAATTTTGCACAAACAGGTGCTGTCCGGTTGCGGTGGTCATGTCCTGGCCACTGTAGTCGGAGAACACTGTCTCAAATCGGGAGAAGTATTCTGACACATCTTCCTGGGGTTTCTGTCGACAGGCCGTGACTATCGACCAGTCTACTTTTCTTTCCGGGACCAGTGTTTTTAATTTCTGAACTATTTTATCTGGGAGTTCCAGTATGTCCTTCACTGGTTTACTCCCTGGCTCTCGCTGTCTGTCTAGTTTACCGAGTTGGTCCCAGGTATGTCCAAACAGATCCGTGTGGTCAGCCTTCCGGATTTGCTTCCACACGTCGGCTGGCAGACATAGCCCAAAGAACAAGTCAATATCTGCTATAGTCATTATTGTTGAACCCAAGGCTGTACCCAATTCGGTATAAAATGCTGTCGGGTTCTTTCTTAAGTCGGGCAGGGTTTGCTTAAAGGTTAGGATATCTTGTCGGTCCCATGGTTGGTAAACCCAATTGTACACAACCCTTCCTTTTGCATTTTCATTATTAATATCATCGCTCGTTCCCTGGCCCCGTGGCGGGATCCAGTAAGGAGCCGCTTCTCTGATAGGCATCATAGTATTGGCTACTTCTGCCAACCTTGCTTCAGGGACCGTAACCTTGGCTTCTGGTTTTTGTTCCGTGAGGTGGCGGAGGACCTCAAGCATTTGCATGAAGAGCTCCGTCGCCTCACGTTCAGTCCCATCTCCAACATCAATTTTCCTATACAGCGTTGTTAATTTAGCGGGACCCTTGCTCTGATACCTATCTTCATACGCGTTCAGGGCGTGGTAGCTGAATCGCAAAATAAAATGCCGTCTGTGACTGTCGGCATGTGAATTATATACGCTCATTGTATAATCTTCGCTCTCCCTTCGTTCTACTAATGTCTTTGCTATTTTGTCGATCCCATCCCGCTCATCTTTGCTCAACCTATTTAGTCTGGCCGGTGATTGTTTGCTAGACTCGGGGTCGTCTGATGAGGTTGTTAATGTGGCCGGTGCAAAGGCCGTGAGGGCTGGTGCACTAGCGCTGAGATCGCTTTCGCTCACACTCGGAGCGTGGAAGCTTTGTCGGCAGGGGGCATATGGAGGGGGCATGTAGATGGTTGGGGGACCTAGTAGTAGCTCGTCGTTCGCTCGTTGTTTGGAGGGCAATTCAGGGTAGAGCGCAGAGGGGGTCCTAACAGGACATTGGCCTGTCGACCCTGATTCTTGGTTTTGCATAGTTTCCTTTCTTTCTTTTATTTCTTCTTCTAGTTGCTTTGCGGCTAGGTGGGCTGCCTTTCGTAATTCTTTCCCTATTTTTGCTTCTTCTCTTTTCTTTCGTTGTTCCGTTTCTTTGCGCCACATGCCGATACTGTCGAGCATAGTGGGCGTGGTCTTATTCTTCTGGAGCGCTATTTCTAATGTTTTTATTTTATTTTCGTCAAAGGAACCTATCAGTGGCCACTGACTTTCAAGGTTCTTTTTCGTATATTTATGCCATAGTTTAGTGTAAGCTATAGCGACTAGTCCATACTTAGTGAACATGTCCTTATTAGGGGTGCCCTCCAGTGGAGCTGGATGGTTCATCTCTAATAAGCGGTCCGGGCTAAACAGGCTACCAACCAGTGGGGAGAAGACAGGCATGACGGATTACAACGGGGACAAAAGTCTGCACTACCTATCTTATCACGGCGGACAAAGACTAGACAGAATATTTCTATTCTACGTTGTTTGGAGGCCGTGAATACCTCAAAAGAACCAATACCGAATAATCGGCCAATCAAACAATCCAGTGGGGAGAATAAGTGGGCACGAAAAATTATCGCTACCCACTCTTTCTCTACCTGCAAAGAGAGGCCTTGTTCTTCCCTGTTTGCAGACAAAGAATCTCCAGACAATAATCCACGAACGATAGTTCGGGAAACAGTGGGGGAGGAAGATAGGTACGACGGATTACAATGGGGACAAAAGTCTGCGTTACCTATCCTTCACTGCTTGCAAAGAGAGAGCCTGTTTGTTTTTCCCCGTTTGCAGACAGTGAATCTCCAGAGGGTTTCAACAAAGCGTAATACTAGTATTATCCAAAAACAATTTCCTCAATTCGTCGTGTTTACACGACCTTACCCGGACCGCATGGACGGTTTCCTGTCCTCTGGATCCAGCGCCCGATCGTCCTCTCTCCTTCGTGTTGTTCGCGGCACTCCTGATGGTTCCCAGTCAGGACCGTAGATCACTCGAGAGAGGTCTGTTCAGAATTAGTGAAGGTCGGATGATCGGCTGTCAGACGAGGGTCTATCGGACACGAGCTCTTCCCGATCGTTGCAGTCGTTCACTCTGTCATCGGGACCTCTCCCACTGGATCCACGTGTCACTGATGGGCCCCACGCTTTGGGACGCCAATTTGTAGAAAAAGGTAGGGCTAGGACCTTTCTCAAGATTTGCCCGGCGCTAACCGCCCTTGTACCATTCAAGTTTACCAAGCAATGAGGCAGGCGCCGGAGACCAGAAGGCAGGAAACAGAAGTTTTATTCCGACGGAGCAGAACACATCAGATCAGACAACAAGGTATCATGTCGAGGTGCTCTAACAGCCTCTCGGAGGCCTGGCCTCTTATACACTGGTTTATGGCATGTGACCTTCTTTTGATACAATCAGATCCTTGTGAGGCAAGAAAAAGACATCCCCGTAATCCTAGTGTCAATCCCACCCCCATATACCTTCACAATAGAGTTTCTCAACCTGCTGATAAGAGGAGGGGGCCATCACGCAGCTGAGTGTTCCGTCGAGTCTTAGGATGTGTGCGCCTGATCATATCACAGGGGGTGGGGAGGCCTGGATCAATAGAGGGCCCTTTGAAGGAGAGCGACCTCATACAATAAAGGGCAGTAAATGATATCTCCCGGCTTAGGCAATGGCCTCGGACCTGTGTGGACAGTCGGACACGGGGTGAGGGGCTATCAATGGAGTGGTATTCATGCCGCGTGGACAATCCAGCGCAGGAGGGAGGTTTGTCAACAGAGGGGCATTCATGGGAGGAGAGGAGGTGTTGGTCAGGCGCTAGCGTGACTCCCAAGGACAGGGTCATGCAGAAGGGTCCTGCTCGTAAGGAGGAGGAGGGAGGGGGAGCCAGGGTGCGCGGAGGATGCTTGCTGGGTCAGAGGGACGTGATGGCGATCGATCGTGGACAGGGAGACCATGATACCTAAAATGGCTGCCATGCACGTAATACATAGGTGACCTAGAATAGCTGCCGTGCACGTAGTACATAGGTGACAAGCTGGCGCAGATGATGTTCAGATCGCAAGTCAAAATTCCACATGGTACTGACATTATATGTGTACTGTCAGTTCTTCATTTATAGAGAACCAAAATAAATAGAAGTGAGTAACCTAAGAACACAATGTATGAACAATTTAAATGTAGGATTCTCCGTGATACATGTCTCTCCATTCTAAATACTCTCTGAACTCCTCCTATCCATTAGACTTTATGTCTTCCATTCTTTGATTTTCTGAATTTCTCCTATCCATCACACTTTATGTCTTCCAATTTTGCAAAAAGAAGGAAGGGAAGTAGGATGTAGATAGAATATATAGGAGATAAAAATAGGTACTATACAATATGGAGTGTCCTGAAACCAAAAGTGGCAAATGTCTACCTTTAAGTAATGACATTATAATGTATGAATGTAAAAGATATTGTGTGAAATACAGTGACAAAACTGCTAGTGTATCTCTGTTAAGAAAAGCATAATGATATAACTCTCTGGAATGAGAAAATATGCGACCCACAATAACTATAACTAAAATTGTTTTGAAAATGAAGGATCTTGACCTTTGCTAACAAATGAGTAAATACTGTCTATCATGAAAAGAAACAAAAAAAGAAAAGAAATATAAAAAAATATATCCTATGAAATATTTATAACTATATTGTATGTATATTTTTTTTCACTTTTTTCCATATAGGTTATGTTGTATGTTATATACGAATTACAGTCACCTGACGAAGGCCCCCTGGCCGAAACGCGTTGTGTTCCACCTTACCGCATTTGCCTTCTTCACTTTCCCATCGACTAATCATATCGTATAGCACTCGTTAATTTTTCTTTTTGCACTATTGTTTAGTGTGTGTAGTTTATATTTGTATGTATATTATATGTTATTGATTGTTAAATTATATGAAATATATGTGTCTTTTATAAATGAATTGAGAAAAGAATAATGAACAAAAAATTAAGAAATATAAAATAATAAAAAAAACTTATAATTTTGATACATCACTGTCTCGGTAAATCATTATGTGTTAGCATTTAATATGTGACATAGGGTCAAGATAAGTGCGCTTTAATTATCAATAGTTTGCTAAATACTGTTCCTTCTTCTCTATAAATGTTGATATTTTCCCTACAAAAAGCAAACTAAACAATATGTAGGGGTCCCCATTTTTTCCATAAACTACTGTCAGTTCTTCATCCATATTTAATCCGTTCATAAGCCTGGTATCCAAACTGATAATGAAACGTAATTCCATGATACGTAGGGACTTCTTCCTGTCTCCTTCTCTGATGGGCGTGTCCAACCTGTCAATACCAAATAATTGGAGGAGATCAGGATTACTTTTGTGTTTCTGGTGAAAGTGTCTAGCTACAGGGTACGTTTCGTCATGATTTTATATTGCACGGATACGCTCTAGTATTCTCTTTTTGACTGGAAAAATTGTGCTCCCAATGTACCACAATTTGCATGGACATTCTAATAGATAAATGTCTGTGGGGCATGTGATGAAGCTTGCAATTTTTTGCTCCTTACCACTGGGCAGCTGATAAGTGCTACGGCTGTTACTGTGCTTGCAGGCTTTGCATTTACCACCCTTGTATAACTCACCCTTCCTCCTTAGATAAGGTGAAGTGACTATGGGCTGGATTATGAGTCTGGCAGTCCATGGACTACCAGAATCGTGCAGAAGCAGGGGTGGCAGTCTCCTGACCACTAATTACGAGTTCGGCAGTTAGACCGCCACAGCCCTGCAGCAGTGTTGCAGCAGTCAGGAGGGCTCAATAACCTTTTCTGGTCTGCTGCAATCCAGCCAAGCATATTACAAGTTTTCTCTTCGCTGGGGGTGTCATGAAGGTTCTTACTCCAAGTACACAGTGGAAGATGCACACAGGGTGCCCAACATGTGCACCCCTGTATGCATTCACCCCAGGACTTGCATGGCATGGATTATTAGTCAATTGCGTGCAGGAACTCTTTTTGACGTTCCCATTGTGGTGCCCACTTTCAGGGCACTTCCGCTTTGAACATCAAACATAGCCCACCAGACACAAGAATAACTTGTAATCTGGTGGGCGGGCTCATCACAGGTTTGGGGGTGCGGCAGTGGGGAAGACCCGGTGCCACACTGCCAAACTCCTAATCATGCCCTTAGTGTGAGTAAGTCTTTTAGTGATTTTGCTTTCCTGTATGTGGCACCTGCATGTGAACCCACAATAGGTCTAAGCACACACCCAGTCACAGACGAATGTAGACAGTGACATATTCAGTGACAGACACACTCAGAGACTCTGCCTGCCACTGACAGAACCACTCAGACACTGATGTACCGACTAAGAGATCTACTCAGACCCCCTCTTACAGACCCACTCACATACTAATACATCCACAGAGAGAACCACTCAAACACTAACACATCCACTTATAGATCCACTCAGACACCCATGCACCCAGTCATAGTCCTACTTAGTCATTCATGCCCCTACTTAGACCCACTCAGGCTCTTGTGCACCAACTCACAGACTGGCTAAGACATTCATGCTCCCAGTCACTGACCCACTCAGACACTGAGACAAACACTCACAAACCCACTCAGACACTGACACACTCAGTGACTCGTGCATTCATTCACAGACCCACTCAGACACTGACACACTGACACACAGACCCACTCAGAGTCTCACACAACCATTCGCAGACCCACTCGATGACTTATGCATTCACTCAGAGACCCTTTGAGCCACTCATACACTCACTGACAATCCCACTCAGAAACTCATGCTGCCACTCACAGACTATTTCACAGACCCACTTAGACAGTCACACAGCCACTCAGAGACTCATGGAGGTACTCACAGAGGAGTCACTCACAGACCAAGTTAGACACTTATACAACCACTCAGAGACCCACTCAGAGACTCAAACACCCATTCATACACCCTTTGAGACTGATGCACCCAGTCACAGAGCCACTGAGACTCTCAGAGACTCATGCACCTGCTGACAGACCCCCAGACACTCATGCACCCACTCGCAGACCAACTTAGACACTCATGCAACCACTCTGAGACTCACTCAGAGACTCATGCACCCTCACAGACTCACGCACCCACTGACAGGCCCGCTCAGACTCACACACCCAGGTATAGACTCATGCACCGTCTCACAGACCTACTAATACACTGAGTGAGAAACCAACTTACACACTGATGTGCCCATTGGCATGCCCATTCATATACTAATGCATCTGGTCATAGACTCATTCATACACTTGTGTAAGTACTGACTCACCCACTCCCACTCTAATGTACCCACTCATAGTTAGGACTCAAATAGTTATATATGCTGTGGCAGACAGATTGAGAGAGTGATACATGTTGTTTTGGAGTTATTTCGATAGTAATGTAGGTAGTTTTACCCTATCTAGAATTTTTTTTAATACATTTTGAATGTGCTGTTGGCTATTAAATGTCTGCTTTGATTTGCGATTTCGTCATGTATTCACTGCCATCACTGTGTTGTCGCAAATATTTTCAAAAATTGAAAAAAATAGGAATGTATAAAGAAAATAAATAACATTTTGGGCAGTAAGTAGCTCTTACAAGAGCCTTTTTTGTTGATTCTGTTTATATGACAGCTATACATAAGCCCGGATGTGCAGTTTGAGGTTACTTAGACACACTCTTGCCTTCGTCTGCAAAGTGCACTCCATCACTTCTAAAGATTCCATGCATGTCAAAACGCAGGTTGTTGTTGTAGATAGAGCCCATGTTATGATCTCTGAGGAATGCAGAAACAGTTTTATTAACATGTTTCCAGGCTTTGCCAATCTGTGGACAGAATTGATGAGAACATGTGAATTTATGTCTCTGGCTTATGTTGGAGTAGACCAAGACAGTGTGATAGAAAAGGGTCATTAATTGTGTAAACATATCTTTCATTAAGATTTCCAGTCCTACCCCAGTCAGTGTGCCTTGGTCATTGCCACCACAGTGCACAATCATGAGGTCAGTGGGATGGGAATCCGTAATTCATTTAACAAAAGGCAGCAATTGATGGTACTTTAACCCTCTCTGGCTAATCCATTTAATGTCCACATTAGACAAACCCAAGTCTCTGTCAATAGCACCCTTTCTAGCAGCTTCTCGCACCCAGAAAACATAGCAGTGGCCCACACTCCATACTCTAATCATTCTGATGTGAAGCAGCAGTAGCAGATAGGAGAAGGCTGGAAATGAATGCAGCAGTTTTCCAAATGAAAGGTAGTTAAAATTGAGGTGTTTTCCGGTTTAAAAAAAAGCTCCTGTTTGATTGGATGTTGTGAACATGCAGGTGGATTAAATAAGTTAGTGTGTTGAGAGGATAGATAACTACATCTATGATTGGCTCTGACAAAATAAAAAATGTAATAGAGACATGGACATAGTACAGTTAACCACAGCTGCTACAGCTTAATTTGTAACAAGTATGCTCCTTGTAGAATGTGGTGTGAACTTGTGACCTACTAGTTCTAGTGTTTCGGTATGGAGACTGTGCTAAAACTGTATTATGTGAAGGGTGTTAAAGACACAGGTCACAATTTCTTATAAATGTGATGTGTTTAGACTTATATTACTATAAAAACTGTTTAATTTCCTAGTGAGGGTTTGGTAAAAAAAAGGTGTACTGTAGTATTAAATTGATAAAATTATAAAGGTAAATAGGTTTTTCGACTCCTGTTTTTTTCAGAATTTATCGCAATGGTCACAAAGTCGTAATGAAACACAAATAGGCGACCATTTTGGTGGTCTTTGTAAATGGGAGGGAAGGGTTAACACATACTAACCATTGAGAATTACACTTATAATACTAAAATATGAAAGGAATGTTTTCTTTTGCTGCCTTCTGCAGTATCAGACAGTGCAAGGATGAAAAGGTTGCCATTTATGGTTGCTTTGTATGAGAGTAGTGTGCCATTCTTATGCTTAGTTTTTAGAAACCCTGAGACTATTGCATCTATAATAAGCACACAAAAAAGCGATGTCATCCATTAACTGAAACTCCTGGTATATGAATTACATGCTGTTGAGCAAAAAATGTAATTAAGAAGTTATATTTGAAATTAGAAAAAAAGACTTTTAAATTCATATAGTGGTCTAAAACTGGTAGTATGAGTGTTTTTATATATTTATTAATAGGGCATCATAACACAGTTTTTGCCAAGTGTACAGTAGGTATCTGTCAAATTAGTTGAACGTGTGTTGTCAAGGAACTTTATATTCCCTTGTGCTGTTTTTTTTTTTGAAAATCTTTATTGACATGAAGATATCATTGAAACACACAATAGTGCAGAAGGATGCATTTCGTTCTCACTATATAGTATACTGGCAGTAGAATATGGAGAAGCGTGGTCAAACCTGTACTGTGCAATGTTCAATCAGGTATTCAGCGTCATAGCAGTAATCGGTCCCAGTACAGTGTTCGGAACAACAGTAGTTCGCATCAGTTCTAACTAATGCGTCCCCCTCGAAACTAATCTTCATGACAAGTTATGGTCGCAGTTAGATTGGGATTAACGAAACAGAAAAAACAGTAAAAAACAAAGGTATAAAAATCAACGTATTTGTCATCATATAACGTATTTCAATTGTACACCTCCACATATAGCAACCTGTAAAAGATCTTCATAGTTCGGTACCTAAACAGAAGCATTCATATGATAGCCCAATGTATAAAAAGCAAAACATCCACCCTGTTAATCATCCTCCTCCTCTGAGTCCAAATCCTCGTCCTCTGGCAGAGGTTCACAGATGTCCCCTCTGTAACTGTTCCAGGGAGCCCAGATCTTATTCCATTTCCTGGGGCTTGCCCTGAGTACATACACTGCTCTTTCCATTACCATCAGCAAGTCCATGTTCTTGGCCCATCTTGCCGCTGTAGGCAGGTCCGGAGCACCCCATTTTTGCGCAATGTCTCTCTTTGCTACTGTAATGGCCAATGTGACCCACAACTGCCCATACCGGTCCAAGTCATTGGGGTCCCAAATGTTCAATAGGCATTTACGAGGTTCAGGCAGGACTGATACCTTAACTGCTTGAGAAACTGTACGCAAAATTTGTTTCCAATACTCTTGTATCAGTGGACATTCCCACAGGGTGTGGTACAGAGTCCCTTCCTCCCCGCACCCCATGAGGCAAAATGGGTGAGGTGTTCGTTGTATCCTATCCAGTAGTGTCCTCGTGTAATAGACTCGGTGTAGAATTTTAAGTTGTACTAGCCTGAATTTCGCCGATATACCCACTTCCCTCGGTGAGGCGAGCGCCTCATTCCATTCTGTTTCATCAACCTCCCCTATTTACCTTACCCATCTCTCCTGTAGCTGTAATGTGGGATCTACCAAATTATTGACCAACTTTTTATAGGTAAGAGAAGTGGCACTCTGTGGCATAAATTCCGTCAGTAGCCTGTCCTCTAACGGCGACGACTCTGGAAGACCTGTGCCCTGCGGTATCGCCTGGAGTAGTGCGTGACTTATCTGTATGTATCTGAAAGTCTCGGTAGGGCCCAGACCATATTGCTGTTGAAGTTGCGGTAAAGCAATCACTGGGCCCTTGTCCCACAGGTCCCCCACCGTGGAGATTCCTATGCGATCCCACTGTTCAAACCCTTTACATGATCTAAGGTTACCCAACATCTTGGTATCCCACAGTGGCGTTAGCTTGGTAAGTTTGCCCGCCCAACCCAATCGTGCCTGTGCCTTGTGCCACAAGGTAGCCGTGTGGTGCGTCGGGCCGACCAGTTGTCTGACTTGGGCTTTATTATACAGGACGGAGAGCATGCCGTCTGTCCCTAGCTGTGACCAATCAGCCTTATACGCCGGATCGTCACGTGTGGTATGTACCCAGTGGTTAATGATCTTAAGTTGGGCCGCCCAGTAATACAGTTGGACGTTGGGCAATGCGATCCCTCCTCCGTACCAACTCCTCACCAGCTTATCATGGGCGATACGCGCTGGGCCATTGTTCCAGAGTAGTCTGGAGACCAGCGCCGCAATCTGTTTAAAGTAGTGTGGTGCAACCAAATGCGGGGTGTTCTCCAAAACATACAAAAACCTGGGAAGCGCCATCATTTTGTATAAAGCCGCCCTTCCTAGTAGGGTCAGGGGGAGAGTCGCCCAGTGTTTGACATCAGCTTTCAGACGCTCTAGAGGGGGCCTCAAATTTGCATTATAGAAGTCGGTGGCGTTTCTCGTGATGTGTATACCTAAATATTTAAAGGAGGACGTTGTTAAGGTCAGGGGGCAGTCTTCCCGTAACAATGGCTCTGGGCCCTGGATTACATATACCACAGATTTTGACCAGTTTAGCGTGTAGCCTGATGCCACCCCGTGTGTGTTGCAAAGCTGTAGTAAGGCAGGAATCCCAGTCTCAGGGTCAACCATGTAAATGAGCATGTCGTCTGCATATAGGGAGATCTTATCTTCCCATCCCTCCTTCCACGTGATCCCTCGGAACAGCGGTGTAGTTCTGATCAGAATTGCTAAAGGCTCCAGTACCAGGGCGAAGAGTAATGGAGACAGTGGGCATCCCTGCCTCGTCCCCCGTCTCAGTGGGAAAGACGCTGAGATGTGCCCATTAGCGACCACCTGTGCCACTGGCAGTGTGTACAGCAGACGTATCCATGCCTGAAATTGTGGCCCGAAGCCCATACGGGTAAGCACCGCGAACAGGTATTCCCATTCCACTAAGTCGAAGGCCATAGTGGCATCGAGGGAAAGGATCGCCGCTGGCTCACTGAGGAGGTGCGCGCGCGCCAGTACCCCATGAACCCTTCTCAAATTCATGGCCGTGCTTCTGTGTGGCATAAAGCCCGATTGGTCAGGGTGAATCAGTGTGTGAAGATGGTGTGTAAGTCGGCTGGCCAGGATCTTAGCGAGAATTTTGGCCTCCACATTGAGCAGGGAAATGGGGCGGTAGGAGGTGCATGCAGTCGGCGGCTTACCCGGTTTAGGGATAGCCACTATGGTGGCAGTGCGTTGGTCAAGCGGCAGAGCCGCCCTGTCAAGGCTGTCGTTATACATGTTCAGCAATGGTTTACTTAGCACGGGGGCCATTGCCTTGTACCATTCTACAGGCAGGCCATTGGGGCCCAGCGCTTTACCAGATTGCAAGTTCTGGATCGCCAATTGAATTTCTTCTTCCGAAAGATCAGCATCTAAGTCCTGTTGCGTCTCCTGTGTGAGTGCAGGGATGACGATATTTTCTAGGGAAAGCATCGCTGTCTGTGCAGTGACGTCACAGTCTGGGGTGTATATGTTTTGGAAGTGGTCCGCCAAAGTGTGTACGATGTGTTCAGGGTGTTTCTGTAGTTGACCATCGTGTGTGTACAGCATCTGTATGCCTCTGTTGCTACCTCCTCTCTCGTCCAGCCATGCCAGCATTTTCCCGGCTTTGTCCCCTACATCATACACCCTATGAAGCGTGCTCGCCTGTTGAATTTGGACGGTCGTTTTGAGGTGATCATGGTACTGCTGTTGGCGGAGCTGCAGCAAGTGTGTCGTTTCCGGTGTGGGGTTCGACATGTGAGTGATATTGGCGTTGTGGAGTGTGAGTTCCAGTTCCGTGAGCTCCCGTCTCGAATCCCTTTTATGATCCGTGATGGCTGCAATCGCCTCCCCCCTCAGAACAGTTTTGTAGGCCTCCCAAAGGATAGAGGGTGAAGAAACGGTCCCCTCATTTTCGGCAAAGTATTGCACAGTGGCCCGCTTAAGCTTTTTTCGAATCTTAGGGATTTTCAAATAATTGGGATACAGTGGGTAGGTCCTCGCACTCCTCTTCCCCCTGGTGGTAAGCGATAGGGAGATCGGAGAATGGTCAGAAATACCCCTCGGCAGAATTTCCATTTTGTCCACTAAACCTAAACCCAGCCCCAGGAATAAAAAATAATCGATTCGTGAAAGGCTCTTATGTACAGCGGAGTAGTATGTGAAATGTGAGGTCGTTGGGTTTAAATGTCGCCATACATCAGTAAGGCCCATCGCCTCTACAAAGTCGGGAAGTGTGGCAGAACCACCCGAGCGAGTACGCACGGGCAAGGTGTCCAGTGCCGGGTCCATTATGGCGTTAAAGTCTCCCCCAATTATTGTGTCCCCCTCCGGGAGGTCCAGGAGAAATTTACCAAGTGCAGGCAGCGCTGTTGAGTGAAGCACCGGGGGAATGTATACCGAGAACACATTCAGAGACCGACCCTCCCATTGTCCATGTAGCGCCGCGAAGCGACCTTGGTCGTCTAGTTTGTGTCCCCCTACAAGAAAGGACAATGTTTTTTTCATGAGTATCCCAGTGCCCCTGGAGCCTAATGTAAATTCTGAGTGCACCGCCATAACATATCCCCGCCTGTTGAGTGCTTTACATGTGGACCCTGCAAGGTGCGTCTCCTGGAGTAGCACCAGGTCAGGTCTCTGACGTTTGATCGCCTGCAAGACGAGACCTCTTTTAATTTTATCTCCCAAACCCCGAACATTCCAGGTCAACACCCGGAACGGAGGCACATCAGTTATCGCTGTCGCGCCCTCACTGGATACTGCTTGTTCCTGTTGAGCCATTGGGTCGTGTAATCAATGAAACGGGCGATCGGTAGTCGCCCCCAATCCAAATGTGGCACCGTGTGATAGTGTACCATAATTGCGTGACTTGCAGCAGTGTGGTGTACCATAGAGTAGACATGATGACAAAATACAACAGTTTTAACAATGAAACAACCCCCCCAGCCCCCCTCCCTGCTCCCCTGCTCCACGGACCGTTCCCCGCCCGCTTCCCCAACTTGGCAGAGTGCTTTTCCCCATTCCCAACTATGTTACTTGCTTGTGGGGTTGGCGAGTCTCCTGTAGGCACCGGCTAATGCCCATCCTACTCAGCTTAACCACTCCAGAGCCTGGTGTTGCACATAAGTATACCCCTGTAAAGTTCACCTCTAGATCGAAGCCGGCTGTCCAGAGTCAAGAGGGTCCCTTTCTAGATCGGAGTCCAGTCCGGAAGCCTCCGTTTGGTGTGAAGGTCGAGCATTCTGGCCGTCCGCTTGCTTATCGTTGCGATGATTTGGCCGTTCTCTGTGTGGACGTTGTTGCTGTCCTGCCTGCCTCCACCCGTCGAGCCATTCTCGCACCACTTCTGGCATATCAAGAACCACGCCTTTCCTTCGGCCACAATACGCAGTTTGGCGGGGAACAACATGGAATATTGCAGGCCCTTGTCTCGCAGTGCTTTCTTTACCTCCGTGAAGGACTTCCGGCGCCTGGCTACCTCAGCCGTATAATCCGGAAAGAAGGCTAAAGTAGAGTTCTGGATCTTGGCCGGTGGAGAAACCCTTGCCGCCTGCAAGATGGCGTCTCTGTCCCTGAAGTTGAACAACCTAGCAAATACCGGCCGCGGTGTCGCACCTGGCTGGGGCGTCCCACCCGGGACCAGGTGCGCTCTCTCAACGGAGAAAAAATGGGACAGACCTTTAGGTTGCAGTTTATTTTTTATGAGGTCCTCGACATAAAGGTCCATGGCTCCTTTCCCCTCTGTTTCCGGCAGGCCAAGAATGCGCACGTTGTTTCTGCGGGAACGCCCTTCTTGGTCGTCCAACTTGTCACGTAACAGTTTTGTGACTTTTTCCATACGTTCCATAGCCACTTGTAGGTCTGACATGTCCTGAATAAGCGATTTCGTAACCACTTCAACTTGTGAAACCCTCTCGGTGATTTTTTGAAAGTCCGCTCTCAGCAGAGTGACTTCAGAGGAAATGGAGCCCACCGTCGTTTGTACCTCTGAAAGAGTTTTCATAATGTCCTCCAGCGTCACTTTTTTGATGCCCTCCACGTCCGGAGCTGCACCCGAGGAGTGTCGGCCGCCAACTTGCGAGTGTCCTTGTTGGCTATAAGCAAACTTGTCCAGTTTCGCCTGTGTTGACGAGCTTCTGGTCCCCTTGCCCGCCATGGTGCAAGGCCATGTGTTCACCAGTTGTCGCTGCGACAGTGCCGCCCCAGGGTACTGATCAGGAGCTCGTTGTTGTGTGGGGTCTGTCGGCCAACGAGTGTATCAAGGGCAGCCTCGACGAGAGTGTCGCTGTGTCGCTTTGTGTCCCGTAGGCGCCCACTCTTGGTCTTGGGCGTCCGAGGCGGGCAGACTTCGACTCCAAAATGGCGCCCAACAAGGTCCCAAGGGGCCACCCTTCTTGTAGAAGTGTCCTCAGGTCTTTCACCTCCCTGGCTCTCTAGAATGTTAACGGCTCAAGCCGCCGCTTTCAATTACTGTTCTGGACCGCCCCACAAAGTCCTTCACCGGCAGATGGTTAATGCCGTCCGTCTCACGGGGGGGGGGGCTCGGTCGCCGCCGCTGTGTTCAGCCCAGTCGGGTCGTACTGCCGTCGGGGTGGACGGATAATCCAGGCCGGGGTCTCCCACTTGCTGTAGGCCTCACCTCGCACTAGATGAAAAGTGTAGTTCTCGACAACCGATTTTCACCAGGGTTAGATCAGGAGGTGCAGCTTCGGTTCCTGAGTAGGCGCCGCCGCTTCGGGCAGGCTTTGCGACGGATTAAGTTACCGGATTTTACAGAAGGCCGTTACGCTGTGAGGAGCTCCCACTTCACGCTGCCGCCATGCTCGGCCGCTAGCCACGCCCCCCTCCCTTGTGCTGTTTAACAGTATTATCTCATTGGTAGGAAAAACACACCATACTGTAATGGTTACAGTTATATGAAATAGTATATTTCAAGATATGAAAGTTTTATAAGTGTATACATGGGTTGTATGATAGAAGCACAAATGGTTTTACAACACGTGCCTCTATCACGCAGCCCAACCATGAATGCGTTTTAACCATGCATCCCTGTACCATGCATGCCTTTACCATGGAATATTGTGGTTTAGGCATGAATGGTAAAGGCGTATGTGTGGCTAAGGTCGCCACAACCCTGCCATTCCCGCCACCCCTGACCCCCACACTATCCCTTTAACTACTTCAACCCCTTCCACTGCCCAAAAACCTGCCTCGACCCCCAACACAAAAAACTATCCCATCTACCTATTCCCTTCCCACTGCCCTAAGGCCTAAAACCGTACACAACCCCCACCCTCCTGCCAGTCGCCATCCCTTAAACTACCCCAACCCTTTCCACTGCCCTAAAACCTACCCAGACCCCTGCCCTAAAAACAAACCCAACTACCCTTTCCCGTCCCAATGCCCTAAGGCCTAAAACCCTTCACCCTAACTTACACTACCCTGACCCCACTGCCCCCATGCGCTGTCTCTTACACTACCCCAACCCCTTCCACTGCCCTAAAGCCTACCCTGAACCCTTCCAAGCCCTTAAAAAACAGCCCCACTTACCTCACCGCTGCGCTTCCTGCTTCCGTCTTCCTGCAGCTAGACCACACGCTGCCATAATCATGTATATGCGTGGTTAAGGCATATGCATGGTTAAGGCATGCATAGTAGAGCTTATGTATTCAGAGCATGCATGGATTCAGACCACAGTGTTCCGACTATTTCCCGTATGAATGATGTGCTGATCATATAGAATGTTTTTCTTTGCATTCTGGGACTTGTGGTCCTATTTTTTCCCTTGTAAAAGACGTGAATAACACTTGCAATCGAAAGAAGAAAAAATGCACTGTAGGTGTATATGAATAATAAGCCTGTGGAGCTTGCCAGATATACATTAGATGTAAAGTATAAGACATGTTGGTATATGCTTAGATGGTGAGATATGTTCTTTAACCTTGTGCTAAGTCACTTGTGTAGTATGAGGCCACTGGGCTTAGTTAAACATGCAATGTTTAAACACGTGTCAAGTTTAGTAGTGCAAACTGCTGCTTTGGAGTGTTAGTGATAGCTTATCTTCGAATGTCACATCTCTTTGTGAAGTGCACAATGGTTGTTTTATAGCAGATAACTGACTTGTGCGATATGTTGTAGATATGCCATAAAACATGATCTTTTTTGCTTACAAAAAGTGAAAGTTGTTGTTTTCAGGTTTAGTAACTTAGTTATTGATGCACACAGTCTTACTGTAAGTACTACATATGCTATAGCAGTCATAATGTCGGTGAAATACAAGTTTCCAAAACAAACACGAGGCAATTCATGCAGCCTCTCCCAGACACATTTAGAGAAGCATACATGTTGCAAAGACAGGCAGTCATTTATCAACAAATGACAGCCCCAGATAGAAACTGACACACTCATTCAGATATTTGCAAAACAACTGACACTTTTCAAGTCTACCATGTAGAGAAGTATGCCTTAGATTATGTCTTGGGCCTGCTTTACTTGAGATTTTGCATGAAGTTTTATTGCTAGGGCTGTCATATCACTTAAAACCCCTAAACAAGGTGTAAATTGATCTTGCACCACATATAAATACAGCTAAAGTAGGCTCTAGCTAGGTCATAGCTGATGGAGCTATGTGCTTAAAAGGTAAACCATGTACTATTGCAGGGGCGGCTGGTGATATTTGAAAGTAGTGAGGCGTAAATACTGCACTGTGACGAGTGCGCGCAGCAAGCGAGGCCCAACCACCTAATGGGGATTCGGGGGTTCTCCCACGAGAACATTTTGAAAAAAGAGTGGGCAAATGGTGCATTCTTAAGCACATTTGAGAAAGAGGTATCTTGGCCAATACACCTCTGGGAGTAGCCAGACAAGTCTCTTTGCACTTGCACAGGTACATCTCTCTCCCTGCATTCGCATAGGCACAGTCACCCTGCACTCATAGACCCATTACTCACCCTTCCCTGACACATCACTAAGCCAGCATTCACCCATCCACATCACTCACTCTGGACTCACACAGGCACACTGCTCAATCTGCACTCACACAGACATCACTCACCCTGGACTCACACAGGCACACTGCTCACCCTGCGCACACACAGACATCACCGACCCTGCACTGTCACAGACATCACTCACACAGGCACACTGCTGACCCTGCGCTCACACAGACATCACTCACCCAGGACTCACACAGGCACACTGCTCACCCTATACTCACACAGACATCACTCACCCTGGACTCACACAGGCACACTGCTCACCCTGCACTCACACAGACATCACTCACCCTTCAATGCACTGCACTCAATAGGTTTCATGTCTTTCAGCCTGTCTAGGCCCGACATTGCCTGGTGACAGACTCCAGTACATAACACCACGTCAGCTGGGGCCTCTGAGCAGCTGGGGGTGCTCAGCACAGACCCAAGAATGCAAGCAGCCCCCCCACAGACACTGGTGTTATTGTAGGCTGTTCGTCACTGCAACACCCTACACTGCAAAGGAAAGTGGGACCATGCTGGCATTCAGACACTTTTTCCTGTTCCTTGGTATCAGGCCTTTTTCTTGAGCTCATCACTTTAGTCCCTTTGCCCACCCTTGCGTTGTATCCAAAAGCCTCAATAACATGTGGGCGTGACAGTGAGTGTTGAGGCCTGTAGTCTCTCACACACAGATTCAACTAAGCACTGATCTTCCCTCGGTGCCTGGAAGCGGTCTCCTGAACAGTGGTTACACGCCTTATCTTCATCTTCTTTAACAAACTGACAAATCAATGCAGTACTTGCGAGGTGGGGTTGCGAGGGGAGGGGGTCGCGGCGGGGGGTGCGCCAAGGGAGAATAACATTAAGAAAACTTACCTGACCGCCTCTGCTCCAGTAAACAACCTTTACAACAAAACTTTTACAACGCACTACCATTACGACGCAACTTTTACAACGCAAACCATTACAACGCATTGCGCTGGGGGGCGCTCTAGGATAGGGAATAGGTTTAATGTACTATCCAACACCTTCCCTACTATCCACGGGGACTGGAGTTGGAATAGTAAATTAAACTATTCAGTACCCAGCGCCCCAAAGCACTATGCGTTGTAAAGGCATGCGTTGTACAAGCCGCGTTGTAAAGGCATGGGTGGTAAAAGCATGCGTTGTAACGTTATACATCCCTCTGCTCCTGGTCCGCGTTGGCGCCTCATCTTCAAACAGGAACGTGGATAGGAACAGCAGCACCGACTGGCAACCCCTAAGCCAAGCTGCAGCACCAGGGCACAGTTAATCCTCGCCCGCAGCACGCCCATTAGGAGACCGAGGGGCTCCTAATGGGCATGCGCTAACAAGTTAAAACACAAGTGCGCATGAGTGGGCACGGTGCGAAAATTCACCCTCCGTCCCCACTCATGCGCACTTGTGTTGTGCTGCTGCCTGCTGTCCCCATGTCTGGCAATGCATGTCAGTCAACATGACGCCAGACCGCCCAGGGGTGGGCGGTCTGACTTCATGCTGGCTGGCTTGCATTGTCAGTTCTCCCTTGGCGTCGGTCTTTGAACTTAAGTAAACTATTCAGTTTACTTAAGTTCAGAAACGTCCGAGCTGCGGGCAGGGGGGCTACGCCCCCACGCCCTAATGGACGCACCGCAAATTCATAAGCCACTAACCAGAACTTCAGGCGGTTACGATGGGGCGACGACAGTTCCTCAATCCCAAAAAGACTTAATGGAGCAACGCTGAATGTACACAGAACTTCCGCCATCAATTCTCAAGGGAAAATGAGAATGGGAAAGAGAGAGACAAAGAGAAATAATGGATAGTCTTCTGTGTTCGATTTCTCTCTGGCGGGAATGACATGGGAGTTGGGTTTGGAATACGGAATCTGCAGATGGTTCTTCTGTGTACCTGCTATAGCTCTTCAGTTTTATTTGTCTGCAAGTAAATGCTCATTCATTATTCATGTAGCTTTTGTGAGCAAGCAGCGTGAATCGAACATGCATATGAAAGACATCACATACTTAAGCTCACATACCCTGGCTGATTACTGGGTAGCAAACTGTTTGTGTCATATATCATGGATGAGCTATGTAGTGCTCTGAAACAAAGAAGTGTTGTTAGTACTGAATACACAGGGAAATCTCAACTGTATACAGACAGATTATATTCTCATACATAACAATAAAACTATGGGAGCACTGTTAACTAAGGATTCTGTGCGCATAACCTTGTGAATGGGATAGTAATCCTACAATGGTTTCTGGCTTGCAAACAGGGCTCGAGTCGGGGTACCACGCGGGTGGATGGCGTCCCCCCACTTATTTTAAGGGCTCTTATCGGGTGGACGCCGTACCCCCTGCGCAAAAGCTGGGCTTTAAATTATAGCGGTATTCGCCCTCACGGCCGGCCGCCCCGTCTATCTCCCAAGTCAGTCTGTCTCTAATCAGGATACAAGCTGAAGCCTGCCTGCACTGGCCTTGGTATTCAGCAGCCCGGCGTTGCACGTGTAGGCAGCGGACTCCTAATTAAAACTTTTTGCCCCTGCGTAGCACCTGCCAAGTAGTGAAAGCCGGCTCAGATAATGTTTACAAACAACAAAGGCATGCGCGGACTCGACAGTCAATAAGCATTTGAAATTCTGTACAGTGCACTGGGATTGGCCCAGCTGCCTACGATGCCCCGATCTAACGTCATGTTGCGTATTACGGCTGTATTTACATATTGCGAGCCCTTTCCCTTTCTCTTTCCTTATGTTGCGGCATGGTATTGGCTGTCTTGAGACCCGGAAGTACTGATGTTACCGGCAAATAATGGCTAACGTGCAACAGATAACATCAGCATGAGTTCACTGATAGTCTTTGTAAGTAGTTGACAAGCAATCACCTAGGAGACAGCTCTTTTAAGTTTTGTGGTACAGGAATAGGTACGCCTTCGTTTAAGGGTTTAAGCGCTTTCATTTGTTAAAAGTGTTCTTGTTTTTTGTTCCACTTAAATGTATGTTTGGGAAGATATTTTCACGAGGAAGTGTTTTTCTTGCTTTGCGCACAGGACACGTTTTAGGTCAGATTCTTAAAGCCTGCGTGCAAGATAAGCATGAAGAAATAAGCCCCAAACAGCGACCAGAAGCAGGCACGCACAAGGGGCATTTGCCTTTTTAAGTGTTGAGATTACAACGCCCAACCGGGTGGTGGACGCCCTCAGGTCTTCCGGCAGAGCCATCCCGCAGAGCCAAGGCATATCCTTTCACAGTCTGCGGGAGGGGTTACTTCTTGGCATCCGAGGGCTCGTATCCTTCTACTATATGTAGCTAACGTTAGCACTTTTGCCCTGGAGAAGCAAACCCAAGCAGGTGTTTGTACTATTAGGGGCACAACTAGCCCCGCACTTCAGGGGTTGGGATTGCGGGTTTTGAACTAAACAGTGTTGGTGGCGCTATAATTTCGCACACTGGTAGCCACTTCAAGGGTTTTTACCTTTCGTGACGTCACTTCCGGTCATGACGTCACTTCACGTATTTGAGCGTCCCCCCCTCCTAGGTTTTTACCTTCTGTGACGTCACTTCCTGTCGTGACATCACTTCCTGTCTCTGAGCGTCCCCCCACTTCTTTATTTAGGACTTGTGCCCTGCTTGCAAATATCACCTTGCAAGCATCAATAAGGTTTTAAACAGTACCTTAACATTCTGAAATATAAATCAGCGCCGAGATATGAGTCTTGCTTCAAGTACACTGATGGAGTCTCTTAGTTTGTTTTGGATGTGATTGGTCATCCTTTCTTTACTCACCTGAGTTTCCTCCCGCTTCCCCTCCCCCGGATCCTGAAGTGCTGGGCTTTCAGGTGGGGTCTGTATCAGCGGTGAAGATTCGCCTGAGTCAGGCACCGGGTCGCGTTCCTAAGCAGGACTCTACTCTCACAGCTCACCCATTTTTCGAGTTCTTTTTCCATATTTCAATCCTCCCCCTCCTCTCCAAGTGCCTTTCAACACCTTGTTATTTCCTGTTTGGCTAGGATAAAAGCAAAGTCCTGGAATCTGCTAGTGACCCTTGTTTTTGAAGTATGCGGGTATAAGCTGAGGAGGCAGTGAGCCGGCGAGTAGGGAACCGCTCTGATAGTGACAATCGTCACTGCTGTCGTGCACTCCTCCCAAAACCTGCGTATAGCTGGGCATGCCCAAATCATGTGCGGCATTCCCACACGGATTTCTCCTCAACATGGACTCCTGCGTCCTCCCTGTGGAAGTATCTGTTAATGCGTTCTGGTGTGAGATATGCCTGGTGAAGGACATAGAAATTAATTAGTCTAAATCGGTCGTTTCTTGATACCTTGGGGTTTCTACCTAGGGTGTTCTCCCAATCCTTATCCTCCATGGGGTTATCTAGGTCCGCTATCCAGCTTTCCCTCACTGCAGTCAATCGTCGTAGAGTGTCATTACCTATCGCTTTATAGAGGCATGTGACCCGCTCAATTTTCCCTCCCCTCGTGCCAATATACTGACAAGTAGAGTGGTGTTTGGGTTCTGAGGTGCTCATCCCCCAATGCCATCTAATAGCCGCAGTCACCGCTTTATTGAGTAGAAAATGGCCCTCGGGTAGGTCCTACTCCACCTTAAAATCCTCAAATGGAGAAGCTCCCCCTCCCTGTACAGGACCCCCATTTTAGTCGCTCCTGCCTGTATCCAGGCCTCTATGCCCCTTCACTGTCCCCGTGTGGCTAGAATATGTACCATCGTGAGAGTGTGGTCTGGTGAGTAAGGGACCTGGCAGTGTGTTTTCTGGAGACATCTCCTCCAGCAGCTTCACACCACCCGGAGCACACTCGTCCCCTCCCGTGGTGTCCCACCCACTTTCAGTAGCACCCGCAAGAGAACGTCTAGGTCAGGTACAAATTGTCCGATCACTCTTCTCTGCGTCTGTCGCCCGACCAGCCATTGTGTGAACCAATGTAGCTGTACAGATAGGTAATAAGATTCAAAGTCTGGGACTGCGAGTCCTCCTTCCCCCTTCGTGCGCTTCAGTGTCACCAAGGCCACCTGCCTATGGCCGGTTCCCAGATAAAGGACATTATAAGAGAGTCCAGCTCAGGGAACCGTGCCCTCGGTATCCATACAGGCAGCCTCGTGAAGAGGTACAACAGCTGCAGGAGTGCCACCATTTTTAGAAGTGCCACCCTACCCGTAAGCAACAGAGGGAGAGTCCACCAGAAATCTATGCTAGCTTTCAGGGATCTTATGGCAGCCCCTATGATACCTTCTTGCAAGTCGGGTGGGAGTCGGGATCTGTACTCCTAAGTATGGGGGTCATTATGATTGCGGATTTTCCGCATCCTCGGGGCCGGCGGAAGCCACCGCCGGCCCCGAGGATGCGGAAAATCCTCAGCGGACTGACCAAACACCCACCGCCAGATTAGGATGGCTGGTGGGTCCTGGTTTCCGTCCGCAGCTTTTCCGCCGCGGTCGGATTACAACAGCGGCGGAAAAGCTCTAATATGGTGACGGTGTCTTCCAGACACCGTCCACCATATTAGGATGGCCAGTAAAGTATGCTTTTCCGCGGCGGGTTTTCCGCCGCGGAAAAGCATACGGAACTTCACTGCGGGGGCCCGTTGCGGGCCCCCTAGGTGAAGGGGGGTGGGGGGTGCACATGGGGGTACCTATGGTACCCCCCTGCATTTGCATGCAGAAAGCGGCAGGCACCGCGCGGTGCCTGCCTCTTTCTGCATGCAAATGCAATGCGTGCATTTTTAACATTGCCGCGGGTGCAGCTTGAAGCTGCACACGCGGCAATGTTAATAATAGAGGATGTGACCGCCAGGGTGGCGGTCACATCCTAATTGCACAGGAGGGAACTCCGCATGCCATGCGGAGGTTCCCTCCTGCTCTGGGGTCGCGGACGGACGCAAGTCCGTCCGCGATCCTAATCGACCCCATAGTTAGGCAGCGAGGCTCCCTCAAGAGAATGTCCAGCCCATCGGGCAGGCCTCTACCCTCCATCAGTGGGAAGAGCTGAGATAGTTTCGAGTTGACTTTAAGTTCAGACAGCAGCCCAAATTCAGCCATCATCTCTCTGGCGTCCTCCAGTGCTCCCCATAGGTTACCCAGGAACAAAAATAAGTTTTCAGCGTACAACGTCATATGATGAGTATGCCCCCCTAACTGTAGACCTTGGTATTTGTTGTCTGTCAGAGCAAGGCATGCCAGCAGCTCCATGGCCAGGGTGAACAGCAAGGGGTAGAGGGAGCACCCCTGGGGTGTACCCCTCTCCACCCTGTACTGGACTAAGATTACTCAGCCCAATCAGACCCTAGCCAGGGGATCCATATATAGCGGCCTGACCCACAGCAAAAAGCCCAGTCCTACCTGTATTCAGTCTATGACTGCATACAAGAACCCCCACTCTAGGCTATCAAAGTCCTTTTCTATGTTAATCGCAAAGAAGGCCCCTTCCCCCCTCATGCCCATGTGCCTCTATTATGGAAAGAAGACATTGTATATTAAATGCTGTGTTGCGGCCTGGGATGAATCCTGCCTGGCATGGGTGTATGAGGGTAGTCATAAATGGTAGGAGTCTCGCCGATAATATCTTCTGCAGGATTTAAAAATCCGTATTAAGCATAGATAATGGCCTGTAAGCTGTACAGTCCAAAGGTGATTTACCCGGCTTGAGGAGGTGAAAGACCAGTGCCTCCCACGTGGCATGGGGAGAGCGCCCTCTGCTCTGGCCTCTGAAAAGATATCCATCAATCTCGGGGCTAACTGCTCTATGTATGAGGCATAGAACTCGACAGGTAGACTGTATGTTCCCAGAGTTTTTCCCTGGCAAGAACTTTAATGGCCGCCCTCACTTCTTATACAGTGATGTCTGCCCCCAGCATCGTCGTGTCCTCTTCTGTCAGTGTGTGGAGGGGCAGCGGTGCAAGGAACTGAACTATCAGCCTCTCCCCGCTATCCTGCTGCACTTCTGTATAAGGCTGCATAAAACCCAAGGAACCTCCTATTGATCTCCTCCTGTCTCTACAGTCAGCGTCCGGCATCATCCTCTATTTCCACTATTGGTGAGCCCCTACGGGCCGGATTGGCCAATTAAGTCAACAGAGAGCCTGCCCTATCTCTTTCCGCATGGGTCCATTCCATATATATTTTATATTCAAAACACCTACTGCTCCTCTTGGACGGCCACCTTCTCCTTAGCGTCCAGCAGGTCATGTCGAGGCCCTGGTGTCCCGGTCTTTGTCTCTCTAAAGTCCATACCTCCCGGTCTGACTCCTTCACTTCTGCCACTAGGGAGCGGCGAACTCCGATAGATGTTGCCATGCAAGGACCCCGAATTAGTTGCTTAAAGTTGATCCGTTCTGTTGGTCTGGACAAGGCGGTGTCAGCATTGTCTGTGAAGTATTGTACTATGTGTCCCCTAGTGTCTTCAAGAAAGACCGGGTGTTTCAGCACTTCAGGTTTGAGCTGCCAAATAGGAATGTCTGATGAGGAGTCCCCCATCGCAGCTGCAGTAGGACCAGGTTATGGTCGGACACAGTGTACATCCGGTATTCTACTCCCTGGACCATGGCATGGACATCCGGTGAGCATAAAAAGGTGTCCAGTCATATGTGTAAGTCATGTACATGTGAGAAATAAGAATGATCCTGTGTCATTGAGTGCATACGTCTCCATGTGTCTAATAACCCCAATCTGCTCTGCCAGTCTTAGAAGGTCGTCGCTACTCGGTGAACAGGAGTGTCCTGAGCGGAGGATGTGAATGGTCAAGCAGCAGGTCAGCTGTACAATTGAAGTCCCACCCCAGGATAGTGGAATTAAGCAGGTACGGTGCCAGAGTGCCGCACTGGCTGTTCAGTGAAGCATGCTGGTCTGTGTTAGGCCCATAGATATTGATTATTGCCAATGTTGGCCAACCGATCTGCCAGTGACTACCACATTCCGGGCATTCAGGTCTACCAAATCCTGTGTGTTGGAAGGGGACCCCTGCCCTGATCCAGACCAACACTCCCCTGGTAAATGCTGAGTAAAAGGTGTAGTATGCCTGACCTCACCACCTACATTGTAGGGCAGCGCCTTCTGAAGCCAGTAAGTGTGTTTCTTGCAGGAGAGCAATATGGACCCTTTGCTTGTTCAAATAGGAGAATATTTTATAGTGCTTGGTCACTATAGGCACCCCCCTAATGTTCCATGTGAGAATTGTGTATGCTGTGACTTAATCCATTAGTTTACGACAAGTAGGGCTGGGCCTGTCCCTTTTCATTGGATGCGCACTGGACAGGAAGATGGGAGCCAACTGCCATCCCACAGCATGTCAGTTCCTGGTATGCGTCTACTGCAGTTCCCCAGCTAAAAACCTTGTATCCCCCAATGCCCACACCTCAGGACAAGTGAGTGGACCTCCCCCATCCTCACTTGCACAAACTATGTAACTAAAGAATAACCATGGAGGTCTCTGCAAGACAGATATGCGGAGGGCAAGCCAATCTCTCCCAACTCCTCAGGGCCTTTCTCCCACTCAGCGATCAATATGTACCACCAGGAGCTCCTTGCTGGGAACCCCATCGTACTGGAACTATGGTCTAAGTCCAAGTCTTTGATGTCCTCCCCAGTCAGTGAGGGTGCCTCACCAGTTACAGAGGTGCTTGGCGAAGCGATTGCCGCTACCACCTTATCACTTTCCTACCACATTTCAGCACGACTAGGGGCTGCCAGGGATCTGCCTTATCTCTCTCATTGTCAGCCAGTTTGCCTCTCACATCACTCTCATGGGATCCAGTCCTGCTTCCGGGAGGCTTGCTGATCAATCCAGTCCCACGCCTCCTGAGGTGTATTAAAGAATCGTGCCCCTGTTGGGGTCACGCGTGGAACAGCTTTGCATATTGGATCCCCATTTGACACAACTTTCTTATTGCCACCATGTAAGATGAACACTGCCTCTGGACCTCCCTCAAGAAGTCTGGAAATATTCTAACCATGCTGTTGTCAACCACTAACTGGCCCTTCAGCCGGACCCGTGGAAGCACATGATCCCGATCCATGTAAAACAGCACTCTTGCCACCCCAGGTCATAGAGGTCTCCCTGGGGTGGGGTCTTGCTGGCACTCTAAGGGCTCGCTCTAGTGTGTAGTATGGGGACAGACCTTCCTCTGCCACTTCCTCCGAAATCCATTTCTCTAGGTATTCAACCATGTTGTTGCCTTCCACTTTTTGTGGTAGACCCACAATTCTCAGGTTGTTGGGGCACAACCTATTTTCTGCATCCTCAGCTCTGAGCTCGAGGGTGTGGACTTCCGCCTTCCAGTACGGTCAGTCTGTCCACTGTGGGAAGTCAGAGTCGGTCCCATGTCGGCTATGGCGCTCTCATTTGTGGTGACTCGTTCTGCCAGGTGGCGGTGGTACACCCTTAGGAGTCCCAAATTTTTTCTGAGGGTGTATATTTTAGTCTCTTTGGCTGTCGTTGAGGCCGCTATTGCCCGGAGGATACCCTGCAGCATCGGTCCGTTGGGAGCATCCTGCTGTGAAGGCGACTGAGCCCCTCCAGGGTAGGTCTCCCAGTGTTTTCTGGCATCGAGTCTGTGGGTTCAGGATCTTGCTTTCTGGCAGTTTTCCCCATTGTGCCACGAGCCATGGGTGGTATCTCCCCGCAGCAATGGGCCAGTCCTCTCCATGGTCTTTGGCGCTATTTAATTTTGCCCCCCTCCACGGAAGAGTGGACCTGCTGCAGGGGGCCCTCCCAGTCGGCAACCCCAGCCTTCTCCCAGTCTCTGTATCTCACATTTTGATCCTCAGGGGCAGCCCAAAGGTGTAGTATCTCTCTGGCCTCTAGCGATTCTAGGAATCCCCCTCCCATCCTTACCACAGGGCAATGCAGCCTCTCAAGGGGTTCAGTCATCCTCGTGATGCGATCTAAGTTCATAGATAGGTGCGAGGCACTCCCCCTCCCGCATTCACTGGCCACCAAGTCAAGGGGGGCACTGCCCCTCCCATCAGAAGGTCCTCAACCTGGTCCCTCGCATAGCTTATTCGGGCCGCTTCTGGCTCAGCTCCCTCCCAGGAGGGGTAGGAACCTCCCCAGTCCCATTGGCAATGAGAAGCCGCCCCCCTCCAGGCCCTTCAAATAGGCCCTTGTTTCGCCCCTGTTGTCTTTTTTTTTTTTACTTGTTTTTAATAAGACTGCTTCTGCTGTATCCAGAACAAGGACATGCATGTACATTTTTTGGATTGTATAGGCAAAATACATCCTGTGTTGTTAACATATCATCCTACGATTGCGCACAAGCTCACTATTCATGAGCGGCATTACTCATTCATTTTAACTGTGTTATGTTATAAATAATGTTATGTTATAAGATTGTGTTTAGTGCACATTTCACCCGAAGCTCTCAAAGCGCTAGCCTATCCCGAGAAACAGTAGAGGAGAAGGAATAAGAGAGCAGGCAGGAGGAAGAGAACTCAGAACAGCCAGGTTTTGAGAGCCTTATGGAATTTTCTATGGCCGTTCTCCATACGTAGATGCAGAGGGAGTGAGTTCCATAGGGTGGGGCAAGATGCTAAAAAGATTTCCCGCCATTGACTAATGAACAACAATAATCACAATAGGGAATCTGGGTTTGTGCCCCGAATCGAACCCCTACCCCCGCCCTTGTAACAGCAACAAACAAGTGGCACAGTACTCTTAATCCTATGTATAGAATTAGTGGTGCACTCATAGCTTATTCGTGGGTTATGCGTTCATGGCAAGAAAGGGTGTGTGTGACAGCGTTGCTTCGGGATGTGTTAGAATGGGCCTGGTGCTCTGCAAACTATGCACGCTCTCATTCTCACTCTCACTCTCATTTGTTGTTGTGGACACTTCAGTCAACATTTGCCCCCATTCCAGGAGATCGCTCTCTGCATTGTCATCTGTCCGCACTGCTCCAAGGCGACATTCCTCAGCTACTCCCCACTCCCATAGGTCATCCCTCTATTTTTTCCACGCAGGTGGTCTTGAGTATACCCAGTGGATCACAATCCGCAAGGACCAGTTCCAGTAGTGCAAACTTATAGCGCATCCAAGTCCCTTTCTTGGGTGTCGGGAGCACTCCCAGAAGACAGTGTTTTATGGAGACGTCCATTCACACCGCGGTCGCTGTGCTAAGAGACAGCACCACTTGGTGCCAGTACCGCTGCAGATGCGGACAGCTCTAGACCATGTGTAGAAACGAAACGTGGCGGGGTCCATGCCACATCGTGGGCATGTGGAAGACAACCCTGGGGTGAACCGAGCTCGCCGCTGGGGAGTCAAGTATGTTCGGTGAAGATAATAAAATTGGATCAACTTGAACTGTGCGTTACTTGTGGCTTAGGCTACCTGTGCCAGTGCTCTTCTCCACTCACCATCCATCAAAGGGGTTGGGAGGTCGCAGTCCCAGCTTGCCCTAACCCTGTCTAGATTCAACCACGGTCCGCCTTTAATGTCCTATAAATGCTAGAGTAAAGCCCTCGACTGGAACCTGGGTCCAGCAGTGTTATCAGTGTACTGGCCTCTCCAGGTTTATCAGGAAATGTTGTCCACATCTCCCGGACAGTGCACAATATTTTGTCGTACTGTAGAAAGTGCCCTGGAGGCACCTGAAAGCAGGCGTGCACATCTTGAAAGGTCATTAACGTGCCGTCTCACAACCTACCTCGTACCACTTTGAGAGACCCATGACACCTTGTATATTCTGGAAAGCCTTCAACCATTGCAACAGTAGTGCCCTGGCATATGGGGTCTTTCTGACCACCAAGGTCACTGCTTGCTCCACGACCTCTGTAACCAGATGGATTATATGTGTGCACGTATTTGGTACATTGGAGCCCAATATTAGGAATTGCTGCAGTTGCAGCCCCTTACTCCAACCCCCAGTAAGTCTGTCTCAACTGTGTGCTCTCCCATGAACCACTGAGCAGCCAGATAGTACAGTCGTAGGTCCAGCAGCCCTAGGCCATACCCATCCATGTCTAGTTTCAGTATATCCAATTTGGCTTTGCTCCGTTTTTCAGCCCAGACCAGGGAGGTCCGGAGACTGTTCAGTATTTCGAACAACGACTTCGGGATATTGCAAAAGGAGTTCAGCAACATGTATAGGCAACGAGGCAACAGCACCATTTTTGATACAGCTACCCTCCCCATAACCCACAGGGGTAAATTGTTCCAAAACATTAGTGACGCCCGCAGGCCATCAAGGACCCTTCCCATGTTCAAATCATATTGGGCCTCTGGTCAAGGTGCAATCTGCATTCCGAGATACCGGAAGCGATCGCACTTCCAATCCATGCCAACCACCAGGAGATCATGAGCTGCCCCTCGCACCAACGCTGTGAGCGGCTACAGGATGGTTTTCTGGCTGTAAATACGAAGGCCCAAGGAAGTCCCAAATGCATTAAATATTTCCAGAGCAGCAGGGATCGCCCTTTCCGGCTCACACATATAGAGGAAACCTTGTCGACATACAGGGAGACCACATGCGTACGACCATCTACCTCCACACCCCATGGCGTAATTTCTCTGCGCTAGCATATCCGCAATGGCTCCATGGCTAGGGCGAACAACAGCGGGGACAGCGGGCACCCAACCTAAATAGCTTCCGACACGTGACACCCAGTCCGCACTGTGGCCATCGGTCCGTGGTACAAGAATCTGACCCAGGCTATGTACTCGCTTCCAAACCCCATTCTCCGCATTACTTCCCAGAGGTAATCCCCCCTGAGGGTATTAAATGTTTTTTCAATATCCAGGGCGACTACTGCAGCCCTGAGGTTCATGCCTGCGACCGAGTGGAGGACATGTGACAGTCTAGCTGCTGTCTTTTCTATGGCCTATGCACGCATGGCCAGTCATGGCATACAGTCTCAGGTTCTGCCGGCAGCAACCCCTTTCACGGGCCTCCGCTCCGCCTCTCTGGTGCCCGCTGCCGGTGGTACATAATTCGGGAGGGGGCGAGTGGAGAAACCCAGTTCGCGCCTCATGCTGCCAGGGTAGGTACTGGCTCTTCTGCAAGAGCTATTTGCTTCTGATTTCAAGGGCCGCCGCAGTCCCTGTGCTACTACTTCTGATTGGCGTCCCATGCCTGGGGTGGCCTGCCACTCTCCCCGCAGCGAGCACAGGGTCTTTTCTTGCATCTCAGTAGTTCTCAGGGAGGGCCCTCTATCAGTCCAGGAGTTCAGACCATCCGGCAAAGGAGCTCCCACCAGGCTCCCGCTCACCACCGTTAATCTCTTCGGTACCCCAATTCAGGGCGGATCAGGCTCAGTCGAAAGGTCACTTGGTTGGATGAGGCCCTCCATAGGATTTCGAATGGCTGGCCCCCTCAGGGGAGTGCAGGTCGCGTCTAAGCAGGAGTTGCAGGTGCCATCCTGACCCCAGCACCGTTCCCCTCTTCACTCCCGCATCAGGTCTCCCAGCCCTCAGCAGCGTTTCATCTCACAGAGCAGTAGCTTCCTCCATCACCAGGGTCTAATGTGGTGAATTTGGGCCCCCAGGCTCCACATACATATTCAAGATGGCACTGGATGGAGGCTCATCGCGAGAGCGCGGGTCGTTGTTTCCTACTCCATCAGCGTCAGGCCAATCCCCCCCCCCCACCCCGATTTGCACTCAGACTTAAAAAACCCTTACTCGGAGGAGCCTAACCTGCAACCATGATGGCCGCCTAATCCTTCGGCTCCGCCGACCCTTCCGCTTTCCTCCTGTCCCGTGACCTATCCTGGCATCCATCCTGCTCCTGAGTCGAATTTTCGGGTATGGGAGAGGACCCCGACTCCGATGGTGTGTCTCTCTATGCGCTCCCTGCGGTGGAAGCGGTGTAACGCTCTCGCCTTCTCCCGGACGCTGCCCGGCGCTGAAGGGTCTTTGTTCCCCGGGATCGGCTGCCTTCACCCGCAACAACAGCGGCCACAGTAGACGGGGCCGAGCCGGCCTACGGAGTGCAGCGGCTGAATTGGGTCTTTCCTCTGCTACTTTATATTCTGCCTCGCTTTGCTTCTCTTTACGCAGGGGGCACGCCGGCTGCGATCGCAACAATGTATCACCGCCCAGACTTGTGGATGCCTTTGTTCACCTCTTGCCTCGCTGTGTGATGCGGGGGGAGCCATCTTGAAGACCGAGCAACCGCAACTTATTTCTCACGATCCCGGACTGCACCTGGTGACACGGCCGCCGCTGACGCGCTGTTTACACCTGCACAGTGCACAATGGTCTATGTTTCCTTTGTGCCCCCGGCCCGGCGATGCTATGTGGGGCACCGGCGAGGTGCTCAGCTTTGCTATGGAGACGTGGGTGTCCAGTCTGGTGGGCTGCCACGAGTTTCCGAGCTCCGTGAACAGGGAATTGTTACATCCTTCCCTCCTAAGGCACCAGTGCGGATTGCGGACATTTTGGAAGCCCTGGATACCTTTCGAACTGCTTTACGTGACAACGCCTGTGACTTAGGGCACCGTCTAGATGCTGTTTTCTCTGTTGTGCCTCTACCAGACCGGGTACATTCACGAGTGCGGGACGCTGCGCCACATCTTGTGTCCGACTTCTGTGGACTACCTGCCCAGGTGTGCTCGGAGGAGTTGGAGGTATGTGATCCCGGTATCCTCGAGATGCTGTCTGTGATGGAAACGCAGCGGTCGGATGTCTGTGTGCTGATTCATGGGATGGGGTCTTATCTACGGACGCCATGTTTGGATACTCCTTTGTGGTCTATTGGAGATGCTTCCTACGTTATTCTGCAGCTGCTGCCACTGCCCTGGCCGGGTGGTTCCTGTACCATTGTCATCTACATGGCTGTGTTTCGGATGGACTTTGATGGACACCCCCCCACTCGGATGTGGTCACTTTGCTCGCTCGCCTCTTCCAAGATGTCTACCATGAGGCTGGAATATGTCGCTGCTTCGCATCGCAGGGGGCAAGGTTGAGGTTGTCTCCTCCTATGTTCGGACTGTTTTTGCTTGTACTGCTGGGATTTTGATGGACTGCCGGGGTCATTGAATATAGGTATTGTGTTGGTGGCGGGGTCTGGGATTGGGCGGCCGGAGTGATATGTGCTGGTAGTTTTGGTTTTATCTCTGTGGCCCTCCTCCGGTCTTCTGTGAATTACGTTACTTCTTTTCTTTTCTTCTTTCCCTTTTCTGTTCTAAATTTCGGGTTCTATTTCTGGGCGACAGGCACACTGCTAGGGGCGGGGGGTAGGCCGTAGCCTCCGCATGCGTGCAGGGTGGGGGGTGGGGATTTTGTTTAGTTTCAGTTTCTATGGGCCTTAATTTTTTCCTTTTCTTGGTTTCTCTTCCTTTTTCCTTTTTCTTTGGATCAGACGGGTGTTTAGGGGTAGCGCGGGGTATTCTTTCTGCTGCTCATTCTTTTATTATTGTGGATGTGGGAGTACTGAGTCCGTGGGGCGGGCGATCGCCAGCATGTACTGTTTGTTCGTGGTATTATCCTGAAGCATATTATTTTTTGCTGCTTTTTCAATTATTCTCTCTCGTAGTGTCGCTGATTTGCTGGTTTGTTGCCTGACATGTGCTTTGATAAATTGTCCGCGTCTGATCCTTCTTATCTACAAAATATAAAATTAACCTAATTCCTCCTTTACCCGGCGGTCCCTCTTTCCATATGCCATGTCCTGGACATTTTTCGCATTTTGTTGTTTGGGACTGCTGGACTGCCCTATCCTTACTTTTTGTGCTATTAATTGCTTCAAGGCCGGCCCGTGTGGTTGTGGGCCCGTAACTGTATTTCTCTGATGCACAATAAAGGTTTCAAAAATTAAAAAAAAAACAAAAAAAAACCCTTACTCACTAACACACCCATAAAACAGTCCTTGTAGCCCCTTTTTGACACATTTAGAGAACCATACATGGCACATATTTACTAAGAAAGTTATATACAGATGCACTACCAGTCTCAAATAGGGACCCCAACACTTAGATTTCTGATAAAAGATAATGTTAACTATATCATAATAAAATAATTGTTTATGTTACTAATTAAATAGCTAGGAAATATAATCTGATATTACATAATTAAAAGGTAAATGTGGTATTTTTTTCAGAGAATAATTTCTACTTTACTACAGAGAGTTACAATGCCATCAAAAAGTGAGAGAAGAAAGAAACAGCAGCAAGCATGCTAGCTCATCAGAACTGAGAAAAAAGGGGCAAAATGCAGAGAAAGTGGTGAAAGAAGAAAGAACGCCTGGTAAGGGAACAAAGCCATTTCTTAAAATTGTGCTTCATCAGCTTGAAAAAGTACAAAATGAAGGAAATTAAAAAACAAACTTCACAACTAACAAAGAAAGGAGAAAAAGTCCCATATGAAGAGTAAAAAGTTGTGCAAAAAAAGAGAGACTTCAACCTCAAGACAAAGGCAGTTAAAGGAAATCAGAGTTGGAATGTTCCGTAGTAGAGTAATTCTTAATTCATTGAAGACTATGAAGAAGTATAGAAGAAGAGAAGAAGCAGTCTAACAAAAGGAATCTGTTGAGGGTGTTATTTTGATTCTAAGCAGAATGAAGAGAGTAGACAAAATAGTGTTGCCTATGAGAAGACAAAGACAAAATAATAGAAGTAACTTTTGCAACGTTTTCAGTGGTGAATGGTTTCATACTTCCAGTACTTAGCCTTTAATGAAGAAAGCTACTTGCAAGAGAACAAATTAGTGCAAGCAGTTAACAAATGTGGCCAATGTCATGAGGTTAAAGATGGGTGTCCTATTGCAAATGAGCGGATGGTACCTAGAAATGTAAAGGCAGTCAAAGCTGAAGAGATACAGCAAAGGCATAGCTAGGCCCCTATAGATAAATGGAACTGTAGCAATGTTTGTAGTGTTCGGCAGGAATCTATTGATATGTTGAGAAATTTCCTACGTATGTTTCGATGCAGGAGTCTCAAACAGAAAATAGCTATGTTACAAGTATTAGATTCATGCAAAATGAGAATGTATACTAATTTAGAGGGACGTTTGCTAGCATGTCTCTCAAATAAAGTATGCCAAAGCAACTTTCATCATGTTATAATGTTAGCCACTCTGAAATGTGAAAACTAGTTAGGGGACTTTATTATGTTATAAGTCCTTTGCTATTTTTAGGAGAAATTAGTAGAGCTCTTTTACATGGTACAGTAGCAGAAGTATAAAATGTTTGTGATTATGGTCAGTTTAGTTTCTTTGGTCCTGAAGAGCAGTATAGGGAACATGAGGACTTGATATCTGCAGTAGAACCAGAACAAGAGACAGATATTACTGTTAATAATTTCCAAAGAGAGATTAGAAAGTTTAACAGTGTTTCTTCAGAGATACCACACTTTGTCTGCATATGTTGCAGACGAACACACTACAAATGTCAAACACGGAATGTTGATTTGTATTTCAAAAGTGAAAAAGAAAACAATGATAAGTGGCAAGAATTTGTAACACATTTATGTTCTAGAGGAACGTTTTGACTGTTCCATTCGACAAATTATATGTAAGTACTGTTATAGTACGTTAGAGGATAATAAAATGCCAGCTAGTGCAGTCCATAACAAGTTAGTTGTAGTTTAATTTCCGCTACAACTTAAAAATCTTTAATGAGTATGAATCAATTCTTATCCAATGTGTACATCCATGCCAAGCTATAGTCCACAAGGAGCCAAAGACAGGGAACTCCCTTCTAAGTGAGCTCCAGAAAGGTAATAAAGGTAGAGTTGTATACTTTTCATTTGATTTGAAGCAGAACATTGAAACTGTAGGGGTACAGATAGACTTGGAAGAAGCACTTGTAATTGTAGTAAATTGTATTCCTACCAAGAGCAAAAAGATGTGGCAAGAGTTAGTGGATGCTACCAAAGTAAAAAATGCAATAATATTTCTGTTAAAAAATAATATTTTTTATAAAGATATAGATGTTCTCCAGAATATATCACATATGGAGGATGATATCTCATTATCAAGAGGTCAGATTGAAAAAGTGGATCAATCCTGATCAGAATAAATCTATGACTATCCCGTTGAGATTGTACATATTTTTTTGAATGGTTCTTCACCTATATGGAATGTTCAATGTAATGCACGTAAATTTATAGATCTTTATATAGCTATTTCTTTTCAGATAATTAAAACCAACTGGAAGGATACTTCAAAGATTTCATATAATGCTTGGTGGAACTTGTTATGTCAGCACCATAGGCTTGATCGTGCCTTTGCCACCACTGTACCTTTACAAATCAAAAAAGATTTGTTATAGTTACCTTTAACTGATTTTCTTTCTAGACATGTTCCCTGAATTTTACCTTACTTTTACCTTTTACTCCCTTATCTTTTAATGATGTTTATTATTGCATTTAATTTTTATTTCCTTATAGCATTTTCAGGTATTTAATTTGTATTCTTAGTTGCCCTCTTTTTCTTCTTCCCCTTTCCCCTCTCTTTCTTTCTCTTTCTCCTTCTATCCCGCAAAACAAAATACCTTTAAAAGCTTTGCTTCATTTTACAGTTTCTTTTTCCCTTTTAGGAATTGTATTGCAATTTGTTACATTTTAATACTATTTTATCTCTTTTTATTGTCACTGGTTTTTGTAATGACGTGTTACTTCATATATCTTATTTAATAAAGCTTTCTAAACTAAAAAAAAAGAATAAATCTATGAACACTATAACATTCACCTTCTACATTCTAAAGAGCTAACTGGTGATGCTCAGATGCTATTTATTTCTTCCAAATGAAAGAAGCAAGAGGAGCTTTGTTGAGTGTCTGGAAGAGAAGTTTAGAAGCTCAAAGTTTTTTGCATCTCTTTCTCACAGGAATTGGTGGTAGATATGATGATCGGCCTGTACAGATTCCAGCAGGTGAGTGCAGACCAACAAGACCATACTCAAAAGATCCTAGATTTTGTCAGTGTATACCCTATATATTTAATCTTTTATTTGAAAGCTACTTGTCAAGACTATCTTATGCCCTAAACCACATTCTCAAAACAGGAGTGAATCTGCCAAATATTACAGCAAGATAATTTGTTAACAAAGTTCAAGGAAAAGATGAAAACCTGGAATACAACTTGATTAATTTGATGGCATGCCAGGTGGCACCAACAAATATTGGTATTGTCGTCATGATGAGTTGAAATTAATGTTGAGAAACCTAGGAGTACGGCCTTGGTTTTAACAATCAGTTGTGCTGAGTATGCAAGGGATGCCTCCTTAATTTCCTCCGGGAAGCAAATTCTAACATAAAAGACATCAATCTAAAGACACCAGGAGAACTTTGTTCGCTTGATATTGCAAATGTTTGCAGATATTTTAACCATAAGTTTTATCTGCAATAAAATAAATCCTCCTCTTGGTTAAGTAGCTGATTTCTTTTGGCACAAAGAGTACTAAGCTAGAGGTGCTCCATATATTCACATGCTGCTATGGGTAAAAGATGCGCCAAAGTGTGAAAAAGACACTGATGAGTCTGTCTTGTCTTTTATACAACAGTATGTAACTTGCGTAATCCAAAGGACAGTGGTGACAAGATATTAAGACAACAAGTTATACGATTCCAAAATCATATGTGTGGAAAATACTGCCGTCAAAAATACAAATCGAAAGGAAAATTTTACAAAAGATGTCGTTTTGGATTCCCCCAACCTGTGATCTCGGAAGGGAGAATGAACAACTTTTTTTCTACAGTCAGATACACCCCCACACGAAAATCACAAACAAAATACATACGACCTTAAAAGAACAAAGGCTTAAAAAAATATTATTGGGGGGCATGGCCTGACTGGCGATGGAGTAAGTCGTGCTCCGTGGGAGCTCCGGTGCCCTGCTGCCGTTTTGAGCCATTTTGGCGGAGCTGGGGTGTGTAACCTTCCTCCCGGAGGGGGGTTGCTAACCGTAGAGGCCAGGAGAGGTGGCAGGGCAGCGGACCCCTGGATTGCGGTGTCCTCAGGTGCTGACAGCGAGGGGCGAGTGTCGGCTCAGAGCGGGAGCCATTTTGGACGCCTTTCAACGGAGATCACCCCGCGGCCTGACTGCCCCTCTAGGACTCCCTGTAGCGGGAACTGAGGGGGCCCAGCGACTGAGGAGGATCGGAGGTGACGATCGAGCTGGCGCTTGGGGACCGGTGACCGCGGAGTCCCCCAAGCAGAAGCGGAGGGCTTGGACTGGCAGGGAGGCGGAGGCCTGGTCTGGGCTGAGGCGACCAGGCTGTAGTGTAGTTCCTATATTCCCAATAGGCTCTACGCATTGGAATAACATAAACAATAGTTTAGACGTAGGACTTAGGTCGACTAGGTCTCTATTGAATATGTTAGACTTAATTGTGTGTGCCAGCTAGCTCAGAGGTCACTAGAAACTTTCTCGAGTAAACAAGAAGGTGTTAACTTTCCTGAATAGACAAGAAGGGATTAGCTTCTGACAACCATATAACACAACAACTTTGTTCCCCCTGAAATAAGGAATATCTCCAGAGTCGCGGAAACAATAGATAGCTATTTCACCCAGTCAATCGTGCATGCTTTGTTTCACAAGAAATGCAGAGAAATAGAGAGAAGGGCGTTTTCAATAAAAGGGTTATTTATTGAGCAGTCTTCTTTCTCATGCAAGAGAAATGAATTGCCACAATTGCAATACTTGTCATAAAGTAAAGTACGTACAGTAAACGGAGTATTATGAAATAATACTGTAAAAGCATTTATATGGTTTCTAAGCCATAAGATACTTAAAATGGATAAAATACATACAATGATAAAATAATGACTAAACATACTCAACTGGTGTTTCTAAGATACGCCTACCCTGGTGTACCTAAACTAAGCCTAGTATGTGGGAAGGAGTAGATGAGTTACAGTTTTTTGCCAAGAATCTGAATCAAGAATTCTCTAAGGGTCTAATCAGCTCCGTACCTTGGGTATAGAATGAAGGTGGTCTTGTATCTCTCTCTCAGGACTCGATCTCCCAGAAACCTGCGAGGGTGTCAGGGAAACACTGGAGCTGGATTTCTCAGCAGGAGAAAAGACAGCGTCTCTCTCAGTGCATCAGCAGGGAGGGTCGACTTCCTTCGGCACTCGCATCAGCAGGGCGTCGGGCAAGTAGCTAGCCGATCTGCTCCAAACCACAGTGTGTTGCTTAAGGCAGATGTTGGTATATTTATATCTGGAAGGTGCCAAGTTTGACATAAGGTTGGACATAAGACGTCACTAAGAACTGGCAGTTCTTTCAAGACTCCAGGAGTTCTAGGACAAATCAAAACAAAAGCAGGGGGAATTCCCTGGCTGCTGGAGGCTTGGTTTGTTTAAGAACGCGTTGTGCTTTCTAGGAGTCTATGGGAGTAGCCTTGCCGTATTTGGACTGCATTGGCTATGACTTAATATGGATATGATTCTTATGCCTTTATAAGGATATGATTTGTTATAACCACATAAGGGCATAAATCGGGAATGTCTTAATTAGGGTCCTATATACATTCACAACACCCACCCCACATATAATGTCCATCATTACTAAATTCTAAGCAATACTAAACATATAACAATGCATGTGTTTTCCAGCCCACCCCAAAATACATAATAAGCATTTGAAATGGTATATACACGAAAGATGAGTATAATACTGTACGTTTTTTATTTTTGTATGCAGTGGTGTCATTCAGATAATGCATATTTTGTACATTTAGAATATTGACTGAATGAATCACGAAATTTACATTTATGAAATGGCTCTTAATACAGAAGAGAAGGTCGAGACCATTTCATCACATATTTATACAAGACTGTATATGTGCTAGAGGATAAGTCAAAATATTGTCTCTAGAGATTTAAAAAATAGAAATCTTGTTCTCTAAGAATAGTTCTACTTTAAGCAGAGTTTCATGTGCCAAAAAAAAGGTAACTATTTTGGGAACTGGAGAAAAATAATTTTGTTTCCGGGAAGAAAAATAGTTCCAATGTTGTTTAGACGTTCTGTTTATCAAAACTGAAGACCTAATTCAGAGTTCAGGGAACGCTGTGTGCTCGCTATTTCAAAAGTTATTCTCGTTGTTAGGAGAGAACATTAACTCAGATAGGCTTGTAAAAAATTTGTCTACAACAGTAGGTTAAAGTTGGACCAGGTCCGAAAAAGTAGAAATAGTGCATATGTACGAAGCATTGCCATCATCGGTGTTCAGATCAGCAATGGTCACGGAAGGTTGTACCTGTGTGCCGCTTTCATCTCGTACCTCACCGCCACCTATCGTAATGGTGAGGTCTCAACGATTGCCGTCATCAGAATGGGTAGCCGATGGGGACAACAAGTTGCAAGAGCTGTTACCAAACCAAGCAAAGTATCGACATACATATGTACTGCTGATGGGAGGGTGAGACAGACGCCTAACACGCATTCTTCTCCGCAAAGCAGGCATCGTAGAACAGGTAAGATGTAATCTTGCCAGATTGGTCTGAATGAAAGAGACCAGGTAGTATTCAGATCTCTTAGCCGAGCCAAGCCGAGGACTTTAGTTATCCGCTCTCGGTATTGCATTGCTAGGATTGTGTCTTCCATTGTAGCCTGAGTTTTGTCTGTGACTTGACTTGCCATATCGGAGCAGAAAAAACAAAAACAAGATTCCTGCTACGAATCCCAAGATGAGAGGCAGGCTGCCGAACACAGAATGTACGAAATTCGGGAAGATGCCAAGAACTGCTTCAAAGGGTGCTAACAGTCCCGAAAAAATTGTCTTAAATACATGTGCGATGCCACTGGTATCTGAAATGTTTAAGATTTGACTTAACATTTCTATGAAATGTACGGGGCAATTTGTTGATAATAATGCATTTATCTCTGCTGCTGTCCTTGCAACTTGCAGATCATACGTTTCTCTAGACGAGGTTAAAGGCACAGTTGTTTATAAAAGAATAGACTTCATTCTGCTTAAAGTATCAATTCGAATAGAAGAAATATTCAAAGAAGGCCATATTGCCGCCTCCATGTCTGGTTTGCTGTTTGGATACAATACTTGCATACAACAAGTGACCATGGAAGTAACGCTCACAAGATAGGCTTTTCCTGGCACCATGCCACAACAGCTGTGGTCACTTATTAAAACGTAGCTGCCATTGGAAAGCTGTTTGAAAAAAGGCTCTATCTGTGTAGCAGGGGTGCCGTGCAGGTGACATGAAAGGTTATTTGAAGAACCTTTGCAGGCTCCATGCAAGTTAATTCCTTGACACAGAAGTGTACAGCTTAGTGATTTTTTACAGTTGTTACCACTAAGAAATACCTCTTTCTTGCCCCCACTCCAACATCTATGTGTATAAGGCAAATTCCAGGTTGACTTGATGTCTCCTTTACCCAACCTTTCATACAGGTCTGCTGGTATATACGTTTGGCAGTATTGAAACTGAAAAGTTGTTATCGGGATTGTAATGGTGCCATGGAATATCCACTCAATGACCTGTCGTTCTGACATTGTCAATGGTAATTTTTCTAGTTTTTCAATGCTCAGCACCGTATAGTCTGCCCCTCTTTGTGCCAAAGAGATTTGTTTATCAGTAAGGTTAAAGAATAATGGCGTTGTGTTGATTAGACCCCATGGCATGTTGCCTGAACGCAAATTTTATAACGTCCAGCCTAACTGTACAATAGAACGTAATTGGGACTGGCCATGTTGTAACATTAGCATATACTGTTCTATTATATCAATAGCAGATGATACAATGCTGTCCAGTGAATACATTCTGGAGGACAGAGTCGTTAACCCATTGTCCACTACAGACAGCGATTTTTCCAAATGAATACGATCAATTTCTCGTATTTTTTCAGCAGTTCCAATTTGTGTTACTTTCCAAGCTTCGTTGTAAGCTGCGTACATACCAGCGTATATGAAAAGTTTTTGACGCTGTTTGCGAGGTCCCAGTAAGAAATCTCGCAAGTCAGCACCTTCTTTAAGTAAAGTTAAGTGTTGCTTAATTTCAGGTAGTGTGGATTTCTGAAGCCATTGGAGGCATAGTTTTCCTACACTGTATGTTGTTATTATCCCTGGATGCTGTCTCAGAATACTTGGGTCTGGCCTGTTCTGTTTGAACCTCTGTATTTTGTTCAGGAATCTATCTTGACAGTTATTAGTGTCTGTGGGCCAGATCAACCATTTGTTCCAATCAGGATTTGTTCTGTTTTGTTTTAAAATATAGGACACGTCTAACCCCTCATCTGTAGTGTTATTTCTATCAGCCATAGGCTTTGATATAGATGGGTTGTTTAAATCTTTTATCTTGGCTAGACCAAGACAGCTTGTTTATTGAATAGTGTCATTCAGGAACATTATTTGTTCTGGGATCATGCAGGCTCTGATTAATGATTCTAGACCTTGTACCTGCCATTCTTTTGTACCCCAGACAGTTTTTGGCTCAATGTTGTTTTTCCAAAATTCAAAACCAAATGTAGACATTTTTTCATAAAACTTTTCAGAATAAATCAGTTTAGTATTTGTTAACATGTTTTTCACTCCTGTCTTATTCATAATTTTAAAATAGAAAGTTTCTGGATCAGTGATTTTAAACCCTGAGAAGTATGGGAATTTCTCATAAAATGTTTTCGAGCTGCCTTTTGGCGGAGTTGGACAATGTTCCCACTGATTATAACTGAAAATATTTCTAGGATTAGCAGATTTATGCAAATAATGATGCCCAAAATGATTAAAGCAATACATTTCTTCATAATTTGATGAACTTTGTAAATAATCATGTTCTGTAAATTTTGCTGACATTTCTAAATCTGACATCATATTATTAATATTTTCACAGTCTCAATCATCAGAGAAAGTACTAGGTGCTACAAAGTCACTTAAAGAAATCTTGAACTGATGTGGGTATTTCAAGAGTTCAACCGGGCCATATATTTTGTAATCAGTATTGTCCCGTGCTACACCACCAGGTATAGGAATGGCTGTGATGGTCACTGACGATAGTTCTCTTTTTTCAATGTGAGAGGATCTGTGAGGTTTAGAACCAAGTTGATGTTCTGACTTGCTGTGTCCATTTTACTGTATTTTCCATCAATCATTCTTCCCAAGCTTAAAACTAAGCTGAGCCAGAGCAGGAGGAAAAGTACACCTAACACAATCCTCAGTTCAATCCATGGTGAAATCAGATATGTTTCTCCAAGTTGATGAAAGAGTTCTATAATTTTGTCTTTGAAAGTTTTGTTTGCTGGCTTGTCTCCATTTATACTTGGATCATCAGAAAAGTCATCGTAGTTGATAAAGTAGCCAGATGCAGTTCTGTCAATTGTTGGAATTGCTTCCGGATTTTCATTAATCTTTTGATTTGCTTCTTCCTTTGTTTTATTAGAATAGGCTGAGGCTACATCATTGTAGACAGGAGTTTCTTGACGAACTGTTGCAATTTGGGTTTCAAGAGGCACAAGTTCCATGGCTTTGTTGCATAGTCTTTTTTTTATTCACTGCAGGTTTATTAAATGTGATTAGTCTTTCAGTTTGAACCTCTTGTATTGTAGCAAGGTTTGGTCCTCTGCTACATCTTGGGAGTCCACTGGGCCTACTACTTATTATTGGCCACATGGTTGTGGTTTTACCAGGTCAATTGATACAACTCGGTCATCCTTTTTACCAGCAAGGGGCAGTAGTACTACTAATCTTGTTCCGTTGATAGCTAAGACAGGTACTGCTTTTCTGTAAGAAGGCCCAAATTCCTTCTTCACCGTGATCTTTTCTCTGACCAGATCCCCAATCTTTGGAATCCAGACAGGTCTTGCTAGGACAGGTGGTTTCTCTTCAGTTGCTGTTGGCTTTAGCTGTGTGTTACTTAGACTTCTTCTTGTTTCATTCAAGTCCTGTAAAACAGCCAAATGATCTTTGATATCAAAAGCTTTTTGTTCTACCACTGAAGTCTGACAATCGAGGTCTTCGATTGTCATTCTTGTACCACACAAAAGTTCATACAGAGTGATTCCACCCAGAGAATTTCTTGGCAGATTGTTCAGACTATGTTGGACACTTATTAGATGTTCGACCCACCCATCACCCGAACCTAATACCCTCGCTGTTATAGATTGCTTTATGTCACGTTTTTTTCTCTCCACTACCGCATTTCCCTCGGGATGGAATGGACTAGAGTACTGCAATGCAATGCCCAAGCTGGCCATGACCTCCTTGTAAGCTCGAGAGCTAAATGCAGGACCCTGGTCAGAATGTAGCATGCCAATTGCGTATGTGCCGATAAAGACTCGCAAATCTTTTGGAACAGTTCTGGCGTCAGCCGAGCGCTGGGGCAGCATCCAAATGAATCTCGTATTAATATTTATGGGATCGCATTTGTCTGGTCGGACGCCTGCGTGTAGATAGTCTAATGCTGTCTAATAGAGGTGTCTGAGCTGGTATTACTGTGCTAGAGTCAGATATCTGGTCCGGTTCATAACTGTGATCTCTATTGCAGTCTTGACAATCCATCGCAAAGTTATAAACTTGCACGCTCATTCCCGGCCACCAGTATTTTGATTGCAATTCTATTAGAGATTTCAGGATCTCTTGGTGCCTCAGACCCATTCCCACGTTGGAGACTGTGAGTATGTATCACGTGCGTCTTTTGTAGTTCTTTCTGCAAAAGAACTACCTGTTCCCATAGTTTTTCATGTTTTATTGTGCCACCTGTCTCATCTTTGTAACCATTTTTAATCCAGGTCTGCATGGAATTATTGCAAGATTCGATACAGTAATGTGAATCGCACACTATTAGTGTGGGGAATTCGCAATCTGCATTTTCAAGTGCCATCTTCAAAGTTCGTAGTTCAGCTCGCTGAGCTGTACAGTTTCCGATTAACTCAGTGTTAGTGACCATTAGTCTGAATTTACCTAAGCGCCAGCGACCTTTAACAATCGCACACGCTGAATTGTAAACTTTTTATCCACAATGTAGTGTTGTGCAAATCTATCTGCGTAGATTACACAGGTGTACTGTTCCAGAGGTAGAATTTCGATCGACAGAGGACATTCTTGTTCGTATTCTAGATGTTCTAGCTTTTTCATTCTGGGATCAAATGTGTGTATCACGTCAGTTGTATCAAGAGAATTAACCCATTGTATCCATTTTGGATCTAATGTCATAGCATTTGGAATGCTCGGTCTTGTTACTGGTTCAAGGGCTGATACTGCTGTTAAAACAGATATCCTCTTCCCATGAGCTAGGGCTTTTTCTTTTGCTACAGCCGTTTGAACCGGAGTCAGAATTTTTTCAGTAGAACTGAATTTCATTTCAGCTTGTGTGTACAAGTGTGATTTGTAAGCTATTGGTACTATTTCTCCCTCATTAGAGGTCAGGTATGTAAATCCGCATCTTCCTGGTATGACTCGGATTACAAGGTTGCGTTCCTTTGCGCGTGTTTGCAGTTTTGTTTTATTTAACATGTCTGTTTGTAATGATCTTAACATTTCTGTGTGTTTTTGAGTCCAATTGATTTGTTTGAAATCAGGTTTTATTAATTCGTAGAGTGGTTTAACCCTCTCTGCATAAGTTAGAATGTAAGTTTTTCCGAAGTTCAGGAAACCGAGAATTGATTGTAAGTTTTTCAGCGTTTTTGGGGCTTGGAGTACTGCACACTTCTCTAAGAAGTTGCCTGCTAGGCTTTTGCCTTCACTTGATAATTCATATCCTAAAAATAGGACAGTCTGGTGGGCAATTTGTGACTTTTTAAAATTAAATTTGTACCCTTCAGATGCGAACCCAGGTATGATGGTGTTCACTCTTTTCAAGTGTGTCTGTAAGATAGATATCATCAACATAACATAATGCCTCATCATCATATATTTGTAGTAACTCTGTTACCCTTGCTGAAAATAATCCTGGGCTATTCTTGAATCCCTGTGGGAGACGACAAAATTGCTTTTGGGCCCCCATGCTGGAGAAATCGGTTAAATACCTGTTTTCTGGTGCAATGTTTTGACAGAAAAAACCCTTTGAAATATCTAATGTTGTTTTATATTTTTTGTGCACGATATTATTCATTAGTGCTGCACTGTGTGAGTTTTGTACTGCAAATGTTTTGCGACAAGAGTTTAAATGTCTGTAGTCCAATACTAGACGATATGGATTGTCTGGTTTGGAGACAGGAAACAAAGGATTGTTCATTTGTGAGGTGCATGTTTGAATCACCCCCTGGTACTCAAGTTGATCTAAGATCTCCCTGACTTGTTTTTTAGCTTCTTGCTTAACAGGATACTGCCTCTGTGCAGTAGGTTGATTTTTTAACTGGATTTTATGGTGAGGAGAATCCTCATCCCATCCTACATGATTTTTATATAATGCAGAGGCTTGGGCCACTGCCCATTTTCTTGCATATGTGTATATTTTATGAATTGGAATGTGATTTGAGAAGGCAGGCATAATCATTTATTCGCCATGTGGGCACTCCCTAACAAACTCTGGTGGCCAGACTTTTTCTGCTAGAAGGATATCATAGCCTTTAGATAGATTCTCCCAAAAGAGACCTTTTATTTTCCTATTTTTGTCCCCCTCTATACGTAATGTTATTTCATATTGTTTATGGGGCACGCTAACTCTGGTGTCTGCAGTTTCCACTTGAATGTATTCATTTGTGTCCACTGTCTCCAGAAGATTCATCAGGATCTTGTGAGCTATGGTCACTTCTGCTGCGCTGTCTAGCATTGTTTGGGCCCACTCTCCGTTCTTGAGTTGTGTCCTCAGGATCCTCGGCATGTTTTACTTTAATACTGGCTACCTTCTTTTTGGGAAATTGTAATATTTTATTTTGATGAGCAGGTTCTTTGGACTTGACGTGCTCTTCTTTATGTTCTGACCGTCCTCTTCTTTCCGATTTCTGTGAGGAAGTCTGAAAAGATCGAGAGGGACATGTATCAATATCTTGATATCTGTCAGGTTTTCTCAAATTATCTCTATTTCTAAGGTTATATTTTTTTTCAGAGGGCTCCTATTGTGGAGACTTGCCCCCCCTTTCTGGAGATCTATCTCTTCGTTGGGGAGACCTTCCTCTGGTCTGAAAATGTTTTTCTCTGGGAGTAGTTTGCTTATTACCCTCCCACTTCTTCTTTTGGGAATTGAGATTATTTTTAATGAACGTCTTTTCAGGGTTTTCAGTTAGTTGTGGTTTTAGTGCTTTCCCACCCAAACTATCTCTACCTAATTCTTCATAGGATTTTTCAATTATTCTGGCAAGTTCAAAAGGTTGGTCTGCTATGTCTGTTTCTTTTAATTTTTGGCGGTAGGTTCTACCGTCAATTGTCAATTGAACTAATTGTCTATATGCATTTGTTAATTATTTTATTTGAACTAAAAGTTCTTCGCTTGACATTTTTTAAAAGTCAGGATGTGGTGTATAGCTGGTTAGAACCGGCCATGTGGGTGGCCAAGGCGGCGAACATGGCGGGTGCTGCCTGAGAAAGCTCCATCCCGCTGCCGACTTATCCGGCATCTATCCTACGTCTCCCCAACCCTGAGACGTCTAAAATACAATAAATTGACATTGGAAGTGGAGAAGAAGCCCCGACGGTACATTGCGGGACCTCAGACGACTTCTCCGCGGAGTTCCAGGTCCGGGCGCGAAGAGGCCTACCAGACCTACTGAGGCCAGGACCTCGAGTCCAGGCGCGCCCAGGCGGAAGTGCGACGCGGCCGGGACCGGAGGGGAGCAACAGCCGGATCCCTCCACCTGACGTCCAGAGGCCCGCAGTGAGTACCCCGTGCCTCGCGGGGCCTACGGAGCTCCCGACACTGCAGCGGCCGCACACGGGACTTGGGGGCTGTGCGAGCTGCGGGTTGGGGGGGTGTGGGAGGGGCCGGATTGGCCCTGATCGGCGGTCGTGTCGAACCGCAAGGGGGGGACAATCGTGCCGTGAACGCATTGAAAGGCACTCTCCTGTGTTCCCCCCCCGCACATTGCAACAGAGGCGGGCACGACATTCTGAGCCCGGCAGTGACCCTACGCTACCTATGCGGTGGCTGAATCGGGCAGCAGGGGTGGTCGCTGAGGATGAGGGGCCGGGGTGCTGACGCCTGGGCCCCATATAGTAATGAGCCAGCGGAGATGTCGAGGGCCCAGTGATTGAGGCGGTTGATCTGCCGTGGACCCGGTGTCTACCGGGCTCTCAGTGTGGGGTCACTGCACCCCTGGAGAGGCCCCTGGACAGCGTTGTGACGCACGTGCCCCCAGCATTGGACATGGAGTGATTGCTTGAGGGGCCACTGGGCCACTGGGGCAGGGAGAAGTGACACCGCGTGTGAAGGCGCAGTCTGCCCCAAGAGCGGAAGATATCCTCCCCAACGGCCCGGTAGGCGAGAGAGACCTAGACGTGGCACTGTGACCAGAAAGACTGGGGCGGCTGGCCTGTAGCCCCTGCGGTGCTCTGAACCTTGGGCACATCTCCAACAACAGTCATGATGAGGGGTAGCAACAATGGAGGGGCCTCGAAACAGGGCACAATTGACAAATTTACCGGGCCGACTGGAGGAGCCGGGGCATCCGGAGGCCCTCAGGTATCTGGCCCAGACAACGCGGCCCTCATGGCAGCGATAACGCAATCCAGGGACATGCTTGATGCTAAAATAGGGGCGGTAGGAGCTGACGTTACTTTATTGCGCCAAGACCTGCGCAACGCTGTGGCCCGCATCACCGAGGCTGAGACCAGGATTACGGGAGTGGAGGGCGATGTGGCGACACTCAAGAAGAAGATGGCCAACATGGAAGGGATTCAGAGGGGTCTTGCACTGCTGGCTGAGGACGCAGAAGGACGTGCTCGCCGGAACAACCTGCGGTTTGTTGGATTTCCGGAGGGCTGCGAGAAGGGCGACATGGAGGCCTTTCTGACCCAATGGTTGGAGGGGTGGCTCCCTCAAGAGTCCCTTTCACGCTGCTTCATAATTGAACGCGCACACTGAGCCCTGACCCAGAAGTCGCCGACTGGGGCTCGCCCGAGGCCTGTGATAGCCAAGCTGCTCAATTACCACGACTGCGACACAATCCTGCGGCAAGCACGAGTGAAAGAGCCTTTGCTGTTCGACAACCATAAAATCCTCATTTTCCCAGACTACACTAGACTGGTTCAGCAGCAGCGTCAGCCCTTTACAGCGGTCAAGGCACGGTTGAGGGGCCTTAATATCCAGTATGCCTTGCTTTACCCGGCCCGCCTTCGCATGATCTTTCAGTCCCGGACTCAATTCTTTAATACTCCAGAACAAGTCTTCGCCTGGACAGATGAAACGGTCCGCATCAGAGTAAACACCCCTCCGGGCCGAGACTCGGATTCGTCATCTACGGCGGGGCCCCCGAGGACACCCCGGCGATCGCGGAGCAGGAGTAATTGGAGGTCACGTTCCAAGAAGAATCCTCCTTCTAATGATGGGGCGGCGGCAGCGACCAAAACTACAGACTCTCAGAACCCGGACACATGAAATCCGAAGACACTTGACAGTCTGTAGACAAGGGCCTTCGAGAGAGGTCTGGGGCCGGCACCCATCTTTTGGGCGAGAAAATCTTTGCAAATCATCAACTAAGCCGCCCATGCTATAAGTAACTGAGTAACTATGAGACGTGGGGTGGGGGACGGAGACGGGAGGGCGGTCAAAACCCCTTAGTTTGGAGGAGTTTTGTTCAGTGGGGGGAGAGTTGGGACTGTGTGGGTAGTTCAAGGGGATCCATTGGGATAGTGGGCCTCTGACCTCCCGTTGGGAGTCGGAGTTCATCTATACCGCGACAGGTACTTCAACGTTACTGAGGCATGGAGTGGGGGGCAGGAGGGGAGTTAAAAGGGTGGTTGGGGACGGGGTGGGGGTTGGAGGGGTTGTTGGGTGTGAGTTTCAGGGGGGTAGGGGAGGGTGGGATGCGTTCAACTGCACAGTGTTCTTAAAAGTCCAATTGAAGCAAGATGTGTGTGTGGCCCCGAAAGCATGGGACATTTCCTTTTCCATACATAAATGGCGGTTGACACCTCTGAATCAAGCCTCCAGAGGGCATCGCTACGTGTTATGAGCTGGAATGTACGGGTAATGCTGGACAGGATTAAGAGAGGGGCCGTTCTGAGACAAGGGAAAAGAGACTGGGCAGATGTATTGCTGCTGCAAGAGACACATCTAATGGGCTCTAAGACCCTCAGTCTACAGCGCTATGGATTTCAGCAGGTATATCATGCAGGGTTTGTGAGGGGATCTCGAGGAGTAGCCATCTTGGTGCACCGTAGGTTGTCCTATACTCATGAGACTCAGTGGGTCGATGCGCAGGGTAGGTATGTGTTTGTGCAGGGCAAGATAGGCACAGAGTCAATAGTATTCGGGAGTGTTTACGCCCCTCCTCCACTGCAGGGGGCCCTTATAGAAAAATTGTTTCGTGTGTGGGCTGAGATGCCAGATGTTCTGGCGGTAGTAGGTGGAGACTGGAACGATGTGATGAATGCACGGATGGATCGACACAGACTGGGGGACGGGGTGCTGTCGGATGCACCTACTAAACTGAATGGCATGGTGAGAGGGATGGGATGGGTAGATGCGTGGCGCTACCAACACACCCAACATCGTGAATACACATATGTCTCAGCAGTACATAAGTCCTTCTCCAGAATAGATTACTTATTTGTCCCGCATTCCTGGGTTGGGAGGGTAGATGCCACAGGCATACTACCGCGTGGCTTATCAGACCACTCTCCGGTGGTGATTGACCTATTCCTTGATAGGAGGCGGCAGCCGTTCAGATGGCGCCTCTCCACCTGGCATCTACAACAGGAAGACTATCAGACCCACATGAGAGAGGCTATTGCTCACTACTGGAGTGATAATGACAATTCTACTACAGAAGACATGACCCTCTGGGAGGCGCTTAAGCCTACGCTCCGCGGGGTGGACATTGCTTGGTGTCGGCAGCCCGCAGGACAGTAGGGAAAGTATAGTGAGGGCCGCGGACCGAGTCAGTGACCAAGAAAGAAAATGTCACGCTGACGGGGTGAGACAACTACTGCTGGCGCAGCAGTCGTATGCCTCCTTGCTGTCGGATGAGGCTCGACAGCTGTGTTTGGCGACTCAGAGCAGGATCTATCAGTGGGGCGCCAAATCCAGCTCGATGCTGTATAGACTCTGCCAAAGCACTTTTTACGCACAATCCCTGCCATGCCTTCGGGATGAAGGGGGAACGCCCATGACGGCCCTGTCAGATCTAGCGGCAAGCTTTGCACAGTACTATGAGGCCCAATACGCCCCAGAGAACTTCTATCGGCGGAAGACGTTGACAAATTCCTGGCTGATCTCCCGCCACGATCAATCTCAGATGAAGGGCGGGCTCGCCTTGAACTCCCTTTGACGGCGGAGGAGCTGGCTACAGCCCTCGGGGAATTGAACGTGGGCAAGGTTCCCGGCCCCAATGGGTTCCCCTGCGAATTTGTAAAGAAATTTCACCTCCAACTAGGTGCATATTATGGCAGGGCGTTAGAGGCAGCTAGAGAGTGTGGCCGACTCCCAACAGACTGGCGACATGCTGAAATAGTAGTCTTCTGCAAGCCGGGGAGACCAGAGGGATAATATAGCTGTGTCCAAAGGCCTTACCACGTTCCCATCTCCGCACACTCCCATAGCCGGAAACCCGCACTTCTCGCCAGCTCACCAATCCCGGGCATTTCACAAATGGACGCAGGGTGACTGCAGGGTAATCTGCGACCTATATGAAGGGGGCACACTCAAAACATTCGACCATTGTCGGGAAGAATTTCGTATACCACGGGAGGCGAGATTGCAATATGCACAATTGAGACACTGGGTCTCGGAGGAGGGTATGTCTCAGGCAGCCACACGAGAATTTATTCCTTTCGAGAAATTGGCGCGCTCTCTTGGTAGATTAAAGGGATTGATTTCCCAGATCGACCATATTTTGCAACACCCGACGAGTATGCCCTCTCACACATACCTACGACAGTGGCAGCTGGCGATCGGCGCGGACATTAAACCCACGCAGTGGGAAAGACTCTGGCGAGACATCCCCAAGATATTATGGAGCATTCCACAGAGCGAAAATGCCTACAAACTCTTGACCCAGTGGTATTACACGCCCCAACGACTACATAGGATGTTTCCCGCAGCCTCTCCCTAGTGCTGGAGATGTCGATCTGCATCAGGGGACTTTATACATGTTTGGTGGGGGTGACCAGTCTTGTCCATCTTTTGGAAGGAAGTTCTTAGCCACATAAGGGGGGTGCTGGGGTTCCCCCTGCCTGAAGAAGCAAGCACGATATTACTTAGCATTAAACCTGCCAGCCTTAAGGCACTTACCCACAGCGACTGGATCCTTACGCTCCAGATGTTGGGAGCGGCTAGGCAGCTAATAGCCCTATACCGGAAGAGGACCAAAGCCCCCCCAATAGCAGCCTTGTTTGTAAGACTATGGCATGTTATAACAATGGAACTCCTCACAGCGCGATTACAAGCACGTGACACGCGCTTCGGGGCTGTTTGGCGGCCTCTAGTCCGCTATCTTTGCAGTATAGAGCATGCACGCCATATGCCTACCAGGCTTAGAACCCTGCGCCTCTTTGATGATGCTGTGGCCCCGCCTAATCCCGATAGATTGCTTCCTTAGGCAACCCCGAGACACAGGTGACACGCTGAGCTTCTCCCCCATTGCTTCCTCCCTTGACGCGCACCCTTTTCACTTCTACTGTACTCTTTGCTTCTCTCCCTTCTCGTATATTCCTTTTTTTCTCTCCTTTCTCTCCTCTACGATTCTTGGTTCCATATACGATTACCGAGCCCGGTTGGGCTGCCTTTCAAGGTTGGGCTAGTTGCCCGATTGTTTTTTATCACTGATCCTGAAGCATGGGTTACTTGCAAGTCTGATGGATGCAACAGCTTACAACATTGCGGCCGGCCCTAGTGGGGTTGTAGGCAAAACGCTGTGTAAACTGTCTCTCTGTACAGGCCCTCTAGCCCTAATGCTGACCTACCTAGGGTTGTAGGCTTAAAGCTGTGTTCAAATGCATTGTCTTTCGAGACTTCATACTTGAAAATAAAACAGATTTGAAGTAAAAAATATATATATTTTTGATTACAATCTTGTTATTCTGAAAATGTGGAATGCATATATGGATCTACAATTTGAAGTAGACAACTCACTCACTGTTGCTCCCTATGTGATGTCCTATATAGCAAAATCAGAGAAGACAGAGATGAAAGAAATGTGGGAGGAGATTTCTGCAGAAAACTGTCTTACCAAAAAATTATATAATTTCAGCTTGAAAATGCTTTCTCACAGAGGAATAGGTTTTTATGAATGCTCGGACAGATTAAGCTTGGCAGTTTATTTTCCAAGTCAAGAGGAAATCTGTCTGTAAACCTATTCCTTGCAAGTAGTCATAATAGAGTATCAAATACTTTTCCAGAAACACAATACCTTGCAAAATGTAAACCTGAAAGTACAGATATTCTAAAGGCTAACTGACTGGATACATACTACCCAAGAAGGAGTCTGCATCTTGAAAACATGTGTCTCTATGAAGTACTTCAGCACGATAAAAATAAACAAATGTAAATGAAAATATATAACAAGGAAGATATGCAGTCCTAGGGTGGGATGGTTGTTTAGTGAGACACAGCAAAGCAAATCTAATTAACCACAGACATCTTAGTAGCCAAACTCCAGCGAAAAGACAGTTTTTCTACGTGACACTTTTACAGTTGATCAAGCCATGGCAGTCTGAATCAGAATTACTTTGACACTATGACTTCTATGAAGTCTCTTTTGATGTTGTAAGACATCATTGAATGATCAGTGTTTCCAACTTATCTGCAGATATTAAAAAGATGAGATTGAACAGGGAGAAACCATTGCTGCTGAGATAGCCAAGGAGAATTCTCAAAGCAGCCAAGGTCCTCCACCAGCAAGTCGAGATCCTCTTGGAGAACCGATAATTCAAAATGAAGCAGCAATAGCTATCAATAAGGCGGAGAATGCAATGCAGCAAGCAGAACAGAAAAGTGTAGATTTTGAAAAGTTAGTAAGGCTACTAAATAATGAACAGAAAGACATTTTTAATGAAGTTACACATAAAATAGGACAGGGGTTCCTGCATGAAAAGAGACAGTGTGAATGTTCTTCATTGAAAGCAATTCTACTACACATAAGTCATCAAGCCGGTACTGGAAAAAAGTTCTTAAATAAAGTACTTACCACTTATCCACAGAATACTACAGATTCAAATGTGTCAAGATTAGTTTCTGCACCAAGAGCATTAGCTGCACATAACATTGAAGGAATTACTCTTCATCGACTATTAATGCTACATGTAGAACATGCTCACAGACTAGAATACCAGAAATTATCCGGAGATGCTTGGCATGATGTAGCAAAAGTATTGAAAAACAGAAGCATCAAATTATTGATGAAGTAAGTATGGTCTCAAACCTAATGATTGCAGCAGATATTGAAAACAAACTATGATATACTATTTGATGAGAAACTTGTAATAGTATTTGGTGATCTACTACAACTAACACCTTTAAAAGGACAAACCTGTGAAATATGCATCAAGCATCAGATTTGCAAAACGAAGACATACTAAAGAACATTAGAGTAGGAGTTCTTATAAATTAAGTCAAAGATGCTTTGCATAGTTGCCTTATCAAGAAACAATTTCCATTTAATATTACAGCAGCACAACGTGTGTATAGTTTCATTAAAGAAAACAAGTCCATACTCTGTTTAATGCCAACCCTTCTGGAGTGGTACAAATTCAAATAAAAATTACTAGGACTGGAGAAAGAAAACTTTGGGAAATTATAGCTACTAATAAAACGGAACATTAGGGAGTGACAATACTACTCACAGAGAAACTTCAAGAACAGTTGGATTCCTTGGAGAAGTCTGTATCAAAAACTGCAAGGTTAAAGAAGTGGTTATGTGTCTACAAAAAGTGTTGTATAATTTTGCATTGGAATTTAAATGTTCAAGAAGTGTTAGTAAATGGAGCAAAGGGTAAAGTAAAACATTAGAATTAATTACCCAAACAGAGATAAACTGGAATACTTGGTCATAACATTTTATGGGGTTGATGGTTTCAAGCCGATTGGTTGATCCATTGTACGTTTTTTGCTACTGAAAGACTTATATGTCCAGTGAAAGCAGTTTCAATTGTTCTCTAGCATATGTGGTAACTGTTGTAACTTTATCTTCCCAGTGGTATCTTCTGTCCACCCCTTTCCTTTGGCCCCAGTTGGTATCCCCCACGCTGAAGCTGACAATGGAATGATGGTGCTCTCTTCAGTGCGGAGAGTGGATGGTCAATAAACAAGTCCTTAGTTATCCTGGTGTCCTGTCATCTCTTTTGGAATTCCTACACTGGCGACGAGGGTGGGATAAACCATCCACAAATCTTGAGGTTTAAGTGTAGATACAGCTTTTGTTATTTTTGGAAGTATTTTATTCAAAGAAGGAAAGTCATATCAGGCATTGTCGTGAATTAGAACATTGTCCAGTTTGTTTTTTATTGACTTTGATAAGAAGAAAGTTAGTGCTGATGCAAGCTGTGTATAGGAATATAATTGATTAAGAAGTGTATATGCTCCTCATTTAGACCAATAAAAAGAGGGCGAGATAGGGAATCCTCAAGGATCAATGAAGAGAAAACTGTTAGATGATGGAGAAGTTGTGGGTTCTCATTTCAAAAACAGTTCTGTAGTCAACTGCTATGCAAATGGTGTTCTGAATGTACTCCATTTGCTACATGTAGTAAAGCAAATTGACCAGAAAAGAGATAAGAGAATATGTTCTGCACTATATAGTTTGCTCCAACGTTTATTGACTGACAGAACAGCAATACATTCAGTTTCAGGAATCAGAGATCTCATAGATATATCCACTGGATCAGTAGTGTTTTCTCTTAATATTCAACAAGATGCACATGAATGTATTATTGTAATGCTGGGAGCATTAGAGGAAGAAGAAGTAAATATTAATGGATTGAGTTACAAATGGAATCATGACTGTGAAGACTGTGGATCCACGTCCAGCACTGTAATGAATTCTGAATGATTCCTCTACTTGACATTTCCATATATTAAAACTGTATCTTTTGACAAATTGTTGAAAAAGCCCAACCAAAGTATGATCTGCCCAAACAGCAGATCAGATGTCATGTCTACAATGTGCCTACAAGCGACTGGGAGATACAATATCACCTTGAATGCTCATGACGAGCTGAGCTCGTCATGAGCCACGGCGCTCAGGTGCTCATGACAAGCTCAGCTCATAATGGCCAGTGGAAAGCTCAGGTGCGGGGAGAATTCCCCCGCTGTGCTGAGCGGTCCACTGGAGGCAATACACCTGTGACGAGCTGAGCTCGTCATGAGCACAGGAGCATCGTAGCGTCATGAGCATGGGGGCACTGTGCGTGACCCCCTCCCCCCCAGCACAGCAGGGGATTAACCCCCACAGCGAAGGGGTTATACTGATGCTACAATGACGCCAAGCAGATGGCTCAAAATTGGAGACTGAAATTACAAACATTGTGGCTGGACAAAGATCAATTTAAGGAAGGACTTTTACTACTTTGCTATCATCTTTCACAAAGGAGTTAATTCAGCTGGACTTTACACTGTCTACTTAAGATCCCAGTCTGGATGGACAGAATTCAGTGATGCTAATCTAAAATTCAAACCAAGGCTACGTAGGAGATCACCAAAAACAAATTTCTTCTTTATTCAACCAAAGTTCTGAGGGGTATTTCTGGATGAAAAACTGCTATATATTGTTTTTTCATTAAATGGTTTGTATGTTAATTAGACATTATTTAGCCTATTAGGGGTAATGTCTTCAAAAACTTGATCCAAATGCAAGATTTATTCTACCTTCCACAAATGATTTTATATAACATCTAAACAATACATTACAGCTAAAACTAAATGGATATATTACAATTACAGCAGCCTTACGTTCAAACTAAAAAATGTTTTTTGAATACTAAAAAAAATGACCTTTTTTTCCTCCAACAACAACTTCTACATACTACTGTGTGGGATTATTCAGGCTACTGAGTGTAATGTTTTCAAAAACATCTTTGAAAATCCACAGTCACTTTATTTTGGAGAAAGGAGTAAATATAACAACTAAACTTAACAATATAATTAAAATCTAGAACTTGATGGACATTCTCCAAATACTGCAGCCTTAAGACAAAAACAAATAATGCCTTCAAAAGAAAAAAAGCCTCTTTTGCTTCTCTAATTGAACTTGCACGTCCTATTTCTGGCAAACAACTACTGTGTGGGATTTTGTCTACAAGGAGCATCGCTACTCTATCATCATTTCTCCTTCCAGGGGTTATGTTCCCAAAAGGATCTCTAAAATTGAAGACTGCTTCACATTTATTTCTGATTTTGTACCAGATATATTAATACGAGAAATAATTTTAAGATACGTTTTGTCACATTTCTGTAGTAAGTCTTGAAAAAGCCACTAATTAATGACTTGTAGTGAGTGAAATGCATAGAATCACTTATTTGTAGTGATCTAGTGTGCAGCTTTGTTTTTTTTTACAATCCATTGACTGTTTTTTCCCCACTGTTTGAGGATGATTCTTCATACAAACAATTGTTTAGGGTGAATAAGTATGAATGCTGAGAACAGTAAAAAAGGCAAAATTTTATTTGTAGTGTATTGTGATATAGTCTTACAGTATAAGAAATGTGTATTATTATGCATGTGTAATTTTGAAGATTAAATACCAACATATCTCCATCTTCTTTTTCAATAGTGGCTGCATTTTAACATTGTTAGATACCTCAGAAAAGTTCTTCTACTTCACACATATTCCTTACTAATATATACTTGCTGAATCATCATTCTCCACTCATGCACTCATTCTAATATTCATGACCACTCATATACTCATTCAATCAACCATACACCACACTTCCTCTCATTCAATCACCCATGCACCACTCATCTACTCATTCTAACATCCTTGCACCACTCATCCACTCATTCAGTCATCCATGCACCACTCATGCACTTGTTCAATCATCCATACACCACTTATACAGTCAAACAATCATCCATGTACCCTTCATGCACTCATTCAAGCATCAATGCATCACTCATGTACTCATTTAATGAATGAATGCAGCATTTCTATTGCGCACGGCTACTCCAGAGAGTGTCCTGCCGCTTTTTGGTATGCAAAAGGTGTATAGATGTGAAATCATTGCCTATACTCCCCCTTAGTCATCCATGCATCACTCATGCACTCATTCAAGTATTCATTACCACTCATGCACTCATTCAATGATCCATGCCCCACTCAAGCACTCATTCAATCATCGATGCCTCACTTAATCACTCATTCAATCTTCCATGCTCCATTCATGCACTCATTCAATCATCCATACCCCCTCATACAATCATACAATCCCCCATGCACCTCATGCAGTTATAGTAACACCCAAAGAGCACTCATGCACTCATTCTAACATCCAATCACCACTGATGCACTCTTTCAATCATCCATACACCACTCATGCAATCATCCATGCACCGCTCATGAAGTCATACTAACATACATGCACCACTCATTCACTCTTTCAATTATCCATTCACAACTTATGCAATCATCCATTGACCTCTTATGAACTAAGTACACTCATACATAGAATGTATTCTATTTTAACCAAGAAAGGTGATTTAAAAAAAGAGCCTTATATTTTGCTTTCCTTTTTTTTTGGAACTCTGTTTTCAAATTTTTATATATTTAAACATTTTGTAATTTTTTTGTATTTTTTTAAGATAAAATGGCAATTAAACAGGGGAAAACATAGTTAAAACAGAACAGCATTTGAAAAACTGAAGGAAATAATAAAAATATATATATATATCTGTACTTCTCAGCAATGTCCAAAATAATGTCAACAGACTGCTCTCCAGCAGTTAGGGTGACATTGCAATCCAAACAGTATGTACCCACACGGCAGATGGCAGTCTAGTTACTGTTGCAAGTGCTGCTGCTGTAGATGTGCTTTGCTGGTCTTTCTTTCTCTCTCTCTCTCTCTCTCTCTCTCTCCTTTTGTGCCATTTTCAATTGTTGTTTGAGTTATGTTTTTAAGTGGTATAGCATTGATGTAGTACCACAAGAGCTGTTTTTGGCAAAACCGCATGAACGTTTTTTTGCGCTAAGAACATTTTACAAATTTTGCAGCAGTCTTTCTCTCAATAGAATGGATTGTAAAAATAATCCCAAGACACGTTCTGTTTTTTGGGTGGTGGCTCTTCTTCATCAGGATCTGCTTCTGTTGCTGACACCTCTTGCTCCACAGATTGGCAGGGCAGATGTTCTTCCTCCTCAGTTGACCCTGATGCCATTTCATTTTTGTAAAAACCACAGAAAAACTCTGCAAAATGCTCAGTTTTTTCCAATATCCCCACCAGAGCTCCAAAAGTGTTCCTTTCAGTAGTAATGAAAACTGACTCCTTCAATCAGATCTCTTCATTTCCAAGTCACATGATGCTCGGGCGTACCAGCATATTTGTGAACACTGACGTCATCATGGTCACCGGCGCCTTTGCGAAGGCGGACATATAATTAAAAAGAACTTTCTTATAAAATTAGTTACACCAATACATGTTTCTACACAATATCAATAACCTACTTCCCTCAATCTGTAATTTGAATAACAGTTTATATGTGTCTCAAACTTTTATAAAAAAACGCAATATTCGCAGTAACTGCATTACGAGATATTATGTAATGCAACATTCGGCTGCGGCATGGACAACAATGTCTTGGTGGTGACTGGCGCCATCTCGAATACAAAAATATAAATAAAAACTTCTTCATCATAAACGTAGTCGGACAAATACATGTTTCTACACTACAAGAATAAAGTACTGTCCTTAAACTATCATTTTAATGATAGTTTATATGACTATCAACATTTTGTAAATACCTCTAGTTTAGCGATAACCACATTACAGGATACTAAGAATCACAAACACTGACGTTATCACAACAACCATTGTTGTCAGGACAATAGTAAATTAGGCAAAAAAAACAGCACACTCCTAAAACATAACATTCAAGATCTAATCTTTAGTGCGATATGTTCAATTGTTAAAATAGAATATATAATTAAATTACCCAATAGTATTCACAAGAGAAAAAGAAAACCTGTTATAGTCTTATACATTTAATAAATATAAAAACAATTACACATTAACTTAGAAAATGAAATATTTTTGGGACACTAACCTTAAAAAAACGTAGAAAGCATTAAAGGTTACAGGGTCATTATAGTTAGGCTGACGTTTCACACATACAAAACCAGTGAAAGTCAGCAGTTATAGTTAGCTGTGCTAAAACTATAACTTACGCCTCCGCAATGCACTGCTTATGACCTCACAGATTACATCACTCATGACATGGTCAATGACATCACTCATAACCTCTCAAATTACATCTCTGATGACATCATCCAGTGATTGTGTGTGTTTTCTAAAAGGTTATGCGTGTTAAAAATATATACTAAGGCACTACAAACGTACCACATACACCAAGATATACAAATTTTGTTTTCCTATAATAGCTTAAAAAATACTTAATGGTTTTACACCAAATAACAAAAAGCGTGATTTTAGGAACAAAATCTACCTTTCTGCCAAATTTGGTGTAATTCCGTCCAGTGGTTGGGGCTTCTGGCATGTCTAAAGACTCTGTGAGAATTAACATGGGCAACAGCCCGGGCTTCATGGAAGATCCTGGACATTTCCATGCACAGCTAGAATCCCCGGCCCACTTTTTTGAGATAATATCGTGACGATTTGTCAACAGGCGCAAAAGATATAGGCAAGTCAAAAACCACAAAAAATTCTCTTGCCACCCAAAAATCCACATCCACCCTAAACCGTAAAAATTCCCTTGCCACCCTAAACATAAAAAAATCCTTTGTTACCCAAAAACCCATACCCGCCCTAAACCCGAAAAGTTCCCTTACCACCCAAAAAAACCGTAGCCAACCTAAACCCCAAAAATTCCATTGCCACCCAAAAACCCATACCCACACTAAACCCTAAAAATGTCCCTACCACCCCAAAACCCATACCCACCCTAAATCCAAAAAAATTCCTTACCACCCAAAAACCCATACCCACCCAAAATCCTAAACAATCCCTTAACACCCAAAAACCCATACCCACCCTAAACACTGAAAATGTAATTGCCACCCAAAAACCAATACCCACCATAACCCTAAAAAAAATCCCTCACCACTCAAAAAACCGATAACCACCCTAAACCCCAAAAATCTGCTTGCCACCCAAAAACCCATACCCACTCTAAACCCTAAAAAATCCCTTGCTACCCAAAAACTCATACTTACCCTAAAGAATACCTTACCACCCAAAAATCCATACCCACTCTAAACCCTAAAAAGTCCCTTGCCACCCAAAAACCCATACTTACCCTAAACCCAGACCTATCCTAAAACTTCCCTTGCCATCCAAAAAGCCATACCTACCCTAAACTCTAAACAAGCATTTGCAATGCAATAGGTCTCGCATTTGTGAGATTTAGAGCTATTGGCGTTGTAAATGACAATATCTTTTACTTTTGTGTTCTTGTTTGTTGTGGATGTATATGGTGTGGTGTCAAATTATGTGGGTTGCATTGGAATTGTTAGTTGTGGAATTGTGTGGTGTGTAGTGTATTTGTATATTTGAAATATGTGGTGTAGTGGATAGATGGATCGAGAGCTGCACAGAATAGATAGAAAGGAAGATAGAGAGGCATAGGTAGTTTGTGCAGGAAGTGGTGAATGAGCTTGAGACAGATAGAGGAGCAGAAAGAGTGTGTGAGAAAGAGCAAAGTGTAGAGCAGGTCACAGACTTATAAAGAGGGAGCGCAAAATAAATTTCACGCCAAAATCAAACCAATACCAGCTGAGTGAGGTTTTGCAACGCTGTGTGCCTTCAGATGTGTTATATGAGTTTTAATAAAGATTACACCCTCTGCAATCCTTGTCAAATTAAAGTTCATGGAAAACTATAGATTCCGTATCCTCCAATAGAATTGCGCCCATCCCATGTGTTGAACTAAGAACATAAATGAATTGCCGGTTACATGGTGTGGGACACTGGCTCCCCGATGTTAGCTTTTCACACTGTAATGAACATTACACTATTACTACTACTATTATTACGACTATTGTCACAACAGACACCCATGTTGTTTTCTGCAGGGAGCTCCTTCATCCATCAACAAATAATAATGAGGAAAAACAGCGCTGAGCAGCCGGCACAGCAGTGCCCCTCATGTTTCAGATGAGGGGGTCACTGCACTATGCAAAAGTCTGCCCCCTTGTGAGGTGTGCCAGCCTGACACGGAGGTCTCACATCTGGCTACTTACATGCCTTACAGCTGCTGATCAACTTCTAAAAAGAAAAAAGTCCAAGTTTCGTGATTTCTGCCGGGTGCCCTGTGTTTGTCTAGTGTTTTATGAAATACAAGCCTCAATTTTGGACGTTTATGAATATTTTTATACTTTCAGTGACGTATGACGTTTTATTTATATGCCAAATATTTTATTTCTGTGGATAATAGCGAGATCTGATTAATATTCTCGGGCTCTAGAAGCGACAGGTGCTATAATCTTCTCCCTGGTAGAGTCAGACCGCTGCACAGAGTAACTCTTTTTGCTTGAAAGGGCTAATCCTCTCCTAATGAACAATAAATTACGATTGATCATGAAGTGTCAGGCCAATCACTTCTCCGTTCTGCCCATCGGAGACCATCTCTCTGCTCACTCGGTGGGTGCTGCTGAGCGCGCTCTCCCTTACTCAAAAGTACCATGAGACAAAAAAAAGCCCTTAAAAGTCCCGCTTTTACAGAGAAGACAAACTACTGTTCTAACCCATGTGGCTTCAGTATGCTAGGTTTCCCAGTTAAAAAATAAAACACAAGAGCGTGAACTAATGCTGGGGGACTCTTCCTCTGTCTGCAAAACATTAGTTAGAGTTTATTTATTTTGCACTTTAATACAGCAAAAGCGCTTTAAAAGAACACATGCTACATTGCACAAGGACAAATTCATTTAACGGAAAAGGGCGCTAAGGTGATTTGCCCAGATTCACAGGATGTTTGAGCAAAAAAAAAACTGTTTGAAGCGGTAACATTCGGCTCTAAATGCAAGTGCAAGAACAAAGTGTCTTGGTGTTTAGAAACGAGAGCTGGTTCGGCACACCGTCACAAATAAAGCACTGCTTGCTCCCCCGAAAGAGGCCCTCGGGTGCTTGGATCAGTGAGGCTTGTGCTATGAACACTTTCTGTACCAGGTGTGCTGCTTTCCGTCTGCCTTATGCGTGCACTGAGGAATAAGACTATCCACACTGTGATCACCGCTTGACATCTGAGATGTCTCCTCAGTGCCATGACCCGTCTGTGGGATGCAAGGACTACTTCCGCACAGTGAAACCGACAACTACTGGCTGGGACGCCCAGGGGGTGTAAGGACATTGTCAAACTGGCCAGGGCTGTCTGTGAGGTACGCAGGCCTCGACGGAATGAAGGCAATGCCAGGGCCCGGCACTCAGTAGAGAGTGCTGATCAGACTAACATAAACTGGCCGTGGTTTGCACGCAGAAGCAGATATTGTCAACTACGGCGAAAACTGCCTGCAGATGGCAGAGTAGTAAAGGGATGGGGGAAGCATAAACAGGAGGGAGGGGGAAAACCGAGACACAGCCTGGCGGCCGTGAAGAAGGGGGCGGGGAGTGGATGCCTGAAGTGAAGCTGCTGGCGGCACCACGCTGGAGAAGCAACAGATGGCTGGCTTTGATGTGGTGATGCAATGGGGAAGCCTGTGGGGAAATGCGTGTGCTTGTGTGCTGGTCTTCACGTGAACTGCTGGATATCCGCCTGAAATTCTCCGATGGTTTGAGAACTTTTTTGGCCACTAGAATTCTCCCCTATTTACATTCCTGTGGAATGTCATAGGCTCGACCTAAAAAATCCCTACCAACCCGAAAAACTCATCCCAAAAAATTCCTAAAAATGTCCTTGCCACTCAAAAATCTATACCCATCCTAAACCCTAAAAAAAATATTTACCACTCAATAACCCACACCCACTCTAAACCCTAAAAAATTCCCTTGCCACCTATAAACCCATACCCACCCTGGACCCTAAAAAAAACCTGGCCACCCAAAAACCCATACCTACCCTAAACCCCAAAAATGCCCTTGCCACCCAAAACCCATACCCACTGTAAACCCTAAAAAGTCCTTTATCACTCAAAGTCCACACACCACCCTAAACCCTAAAAATTACCTTGCCACCCTAAAACCCATACCCATCCTAAACCCTAAAAAATCCCATCGCCACAAAAAAACAACACCCACCCTAAACCTAAAAAACTCCTTACCCTAACATACATATATATAGTTAGGACCTAGTTTCCATAGGAAAAGCAATTTTTGACATGCCTATAACTTTGGCATTCTTTGACCAATCTTCATGAAATTTTCCCAAAAAAGTGTCAAAGTGAGAGGCAGGGGACGGCATCGGCCACGCCGAAATTATGGTGGTCGTGCCGGTCCCCTGCCAGCAACCAGGGAGGCCGGTGGGCACAGAGCATGCCCCTGCCTCCCTTTCCTGAATTGGCTGTTAGCGCGTCACCCAGAAGTGTTTGACTCACTTCCGGGTCATACGTTTGTAAAACAATGCCGGGCCGGTTTTAACTGGCCCCTGGTGAATTTGGCCTTAAAAGGCTCAGGGAGCTTCGACAGCACGCTAGGAGGTCCTAGTCAATTTCACCCACCCACCATTCTCTAAAGCAGAAATTGTTGATTAATGTGTTTGTTGTTTGCAGTGGTTTTTTTTCTCCCACAACAGGATAATAATGTTTTGTGGTTATGATGTTTTTTCACCTAAAACAGGAATGTATTATTGCTTAATTTACAGGTACACCACTTATTGTCGTTCAATTTTGATATTAATTGTCTTATTTGATAGAGCTATTCCTTGGTCAGCGGTAAGGTCATGATTGGTTAGCTTAAATTTAAGGTCTTTGGGGGTGCCCGGGGGGGGAGGGACAAGTGGTCTCTCACAAAACTCCAGGGGCTGTTATAGCCGGTCGGCTGGAAGGGTGTGGGGGAGGGGAGTTACGCTTTCTGGTAGGCTGGTTGGCCACCCCGCACATGCACAAGGGTGCAAGTAAGCTGCACATTACTGCATGGGCCCCTTATGGAGATAATTCTCTGGGCATAGGGGGTGTTTTTTGGGGGGGGGGAGTACCCTCCCGGGGAACCGGGCCCCCTGCGCACTCCGGTTATGGAGATAAATTTCTGGGTGTACGGGGTGTTCGGGGGAAGTACCCTCCTGGGGAACCAGGTACACCACTTATTGTCGTTCAATTTTGATATTAATTGTTGTATTTGATAGTGCTATTCCTTGGTAGGCGGTAAAGACAAGTGGTCTCTCATAAAACTGCAGGGGCTTTTACAGCCGGTCGGCTGGAAGGGTGTGGGGGAGGGGAGTTACGCTTTCTGGTAGGCTGGTTGGCCACCCCGCACGTGCACAAGGGCGCAAGTAAGCTGCGCATGACTGCATGAGCCCCTTATGAAGATAATTCTCTGGGCATAGGGGGTGTTTTTGGAGGGGTACCCTCCCGGGGAACTGGGCCCCCTGCACATGCGCACTCCGGTTATGGAGATAATTTTCTGGGCGTAGCGGGTGTTTGGGGGGGAAGTACCCTCCCGGGACAACGGGCCCCCTACGCATGCGCACTCCGGTTATGGAGATAATTTTCTGGGTGTTGGGGGTGTTCGGGGGGGGGAAGAACCCTCCCAGGGAACCAGGCCCCCTGCGCACGCGCACTCCGGTAGGAGTGAGGGCATAATTTTATCAGGATCTGGGGGCCAGTTATGACCTTGCCGTGGGCTCAAACAGGGATACGCAGAAAGATAATGATATTTGTTTTGAATGTTTAGTTTAGGATAGGAATGTCTATGTATTGAAAACGTGTTAAGGTTAGGCAACAAGACATATGTGTCTATCAATATAACTGTTTGGACTTTCTGCGTATTGTATACTGAATTGTTTAAATATTCATTTTTAATATTATTTTTTGTAATTTTAATAAATACCGCCGGGGGTTTACGACCCATAATCCAAAAGTTGTGTTCTAATGGATTGTTCTCTTTGGCGGAAGATGAGAGGTGAGCAGTTTGGGACACCGTCAAGGGTCCCATCTTCACACTGGGAGGGGTACACAGTTAGAGGAGGACTAGGCCGTACCTGGCCATAGTAGGCTCTATGTGTCATGGAAAGTTTGGGGGTATTCGAACAGCCCACAGGCCACGCCCACTGACGTGAGGCCACGCCCCTTTCTCCTTTAAAGCCGCGCTGAGTACAAGCTCCTTCTTGAGACTATCGACACTCCTGAGGCGGAAGCCGGGAGAGAGACACTCGTGTTTTTAAAATATTGTAAACTTTCATTTGTTGTTTTTACCTGTATGCTTGTAGCTTTCTGGGCACTTTTCACTTTATATTCCATCTGGCTAATCCCGCACAGCGGATGTAAGCGCTGTCGCGGGCTGGGATTTCACTCATTGCCGCCATTATTCGAACAGTCCACAGGCCACGCCCACTGACGTGAGGCCACGCCCCTTTCACATCACCCTATAAAAATGTGTATATCTCGGACGCGCAGCGGGCGCGCCTAAGGCAAGCCCGTCTGCGCCTGTCCGCGGCCGGTCGGGGCATGGGGCATGTCCCTCTGCTGGGTCTATTAAATACTCCTCTGCAGATCTGATCCAACTGCATGCCTATTGGCCTATTCCCCCCCCGGCCCTGTTGAAATTCGAGCCACTAGGGTTCCTCTGTGTTAGGAAAACCTTTCCTGAGATAGTTCAGCGCCGTATCCTCTTCCTGCTTTAACATTCTTCGCATGCTCAGAAAAACATTTCGCTGGATCCCCACCGAAACAAGGAAAACAGTCACCCATGCTCTGGTCACGAGCCGACTGGACTACGGAAACACCCTCTACGCAGGTACCACCGCTAAACTCCAGAAGAAACTACAACGAATCCAAAACGCCTCAGCCAGGCTCATATTAGACATCCCACGCAACGAACACATATCTGGTCACCTTAAAGATCTCCACTGGCTACCCGTCAATAAGAGGATTACTTTCCGACTGCTCACCCACGCACACAAATCACTCTACGACATCGGACCAGATTGCCTCAACTCTCGACTGTCCTTCTACTCCCCCTCCCGCCAACTTCGCTCTTCCAGCCAAGCCTTCGCCACTATACCTCGCATCAACAAGACCACCATGGGAGGCAGATCCTTCTCTTACCTGGCTGCCAAAACATGGAACTCACTCCCCGCTTACCTTCGCTTCACCCAGAATCACCTAGCGTTCAGAAAGCAGCTTAAAACGTGGATATTTGACAAATAATCCTCCTCCCCTTCCTAAGCGCCTTGAAACCCTCTGGGTATGTAGTGCGCTATATAAATTTTATGACTTGACTTGACTTGACTTCCCCCTTCGCCCTTAGTCCCTCCCTCGGCCATCCCGCCTCTCTAAGCCATTAAACCTCCATCCATCAAAGGGTCTCCTCACTCCAATTAATACTCGCTCACTGGTAAAACACCAGTTGGAAATCTTTGCTCTGTTAGTCTCCGGGAAACCTGATATATTGCTGCTGACGGAGACCTGGCTCAATGAGGAGTCCTCGCCAGATATTCTTGCTGCAATCCCCACTGGCTATTACATCCTTCAAGCGAATAGAGCCTCTGGTAGGCCAGGAGGTGGGGTAGCAGCGATTGTTGAACATCCTATCCGTTTTTCAGCCATGACTACCGTCAGTATTCCCTCGGTCGACTATCTTGTGTTGAGACTGGAATCCAATGTGACCCCCCTTATCTGTGTCCTAGTATATCGCCCTCCCCAGTCCATGCCCGATTTCCCGACGATGTTTGGTGACATGCTTTCCCAACTTGTCATTAACAATTCTAAAATCTTAGTCTAAAATCTTAGTCTTAGGAGATTTTAATTACTGGCCCTTCGATGAAAAGGAGAGTGCTTGCTCTGTTACATTCTCTGATCTCTTATCTAGTATGAACTGCCTTCCACATATAAATTCAGCGACCCACATTAAGGGTCACATTTTGGACCAGGTCTGGACCTCCAACCTGGACATTTCTGCCCCTCTCATCTTACCCTGCTTATGGTCAGACCATTTTTTAATTTCTTTCTCTCTTACAGTCACCTCCTGTCCTAGCAGAGCTTTGGAGGGCAACCTCTCGGCCCGGAACTGGAATAGGGCCGATCTCAGCAAATTTGTCACCTTACTTGGAACCTCGACCCCCTCCAATCTCGGCTCCATAGATACCCAAGCCTTTGCCCTAACTTACTGGCTGGACTCAGCCAGTGACAGTGTGGCCCCGCTTACACAGATTAAACTTAAGCGCCTTCACGACGCTCAAAGGGGGTTCACTGAGGACCTCAAAGCCCTGAAGCTGGGTCTTAGGCAGGCCGAGCGCCGCTGGCGACGCGGCTATGCTCCCGAAATGAAGCTGCGGTTTATGACCCTGCTTAAAGAGTACAAAGCAGCAATCCTCTTATTTTTCACAAAAGAATGTTGATTCCGCTGCCAAAACCAAAGATATCTTTTCCATTGTGGAGAAGCTGGCAAACCCAAACAGGGTCACCATTGAACCTCTACCTTCCCGCGCACTTTGTGACTCCTTAATCAGTTCTTTGTGGAAAAAATTGCCAATATTAAAAACAGTATCATGTCCTCGGCCCTGCTCCACCCCCCTAGGTCTGACTCCTCCCTGTCCCCCCCCAACCCTCAGCGGCTGACACAGATTCCTCCAATTTCGGAGATGGAGTTTCTAGCCCTTTTAAATAAGGTTGCCTCTGGCTCCCCTACTGATTGTTGCCCTCCCTTGATTCTCCGTGAGGCTTTCACAGCCTGCCCTACCCCCCCTTTGGCGCTACTGAACAATTCTCTTTCCTCTGGCCTAGTTCCTAGCTCATTTAAAATTGCAGAGGTTATGCCCATCCTTAAAAAACCTACGGCAGATCCTACGATCATGAGCAATTTTCGGCCCATCTCCCTCCTTCCATACCTCAGCAAAGTCATTGAGTCTCATGTTACTAACATCTTGAGCACCTTTATTGAAAATTCCCATTTTCTCGACTCCCAACAGGCCAGTTTTAGACCCGCTCATTCTGCGGAGCCTGTTATACTTTCAGTTATGGAGGAACTGCGGAGAGGGGCGGACTCTAACATCAGTCAGGTTCTGGTGCTCCTGGATTTGTCGGCCGCCTTCGAAACGGTCGGCCACGATATCTTGGTCGGCCGTGTCAGGGAGGCTGGCATCCGGGGCACCGCCCTTGACTGGGTTGGCTCCTTTCTGAGCAACCGCCGCTAGGCGGTCCGGCTCTCTCAGTTTTCTGCTGACAGGGTCGAGCTGACTTGCGGCGTCCCACAAGGTTCCTCCCTATCCCCTCTTCTTTTTAATTTATATTTGACCCCCCTTATTCGATCCTTAGGAGGCAGCAGTGTCACCGCGTTTAACTACGCGGATGACATTCAGCTGGTCTTCGATATTAATTCCTCGGACCAGTCCATCGACAACTTTCAGTCAGGTTTTCAGGTTCAGGTTTTTAAAGTCTTTATTTCGATATCAAAATCATAAAAGACAACATTTAAAACATATTTAAGACATTTAGAATTATAAACAGCAAAGTAATGGTCATTTATAATGACATTTTTAAAATAGCAGCACCATTAACATAAAAAGTTATTAAACAATCAAAAAGTACAAAGACAAACCTGACCATAGCATATTTAAAAGTTAAAAAGAACAAGAATATGCAAAAACATTCCTCATACATTATACGCTTTCCTGAGTTTAGTTAAAAAGAAATGGTTAAGCTTTTATGAACAAATTGAGAAGCCCTATTGAAGGTTTTGTCTGCTTCTTGCCCTAATGGCCCAAGCCCACCCTAGGAATTTGGCTGTGCTCACCACAATCACCTCTGAGGTATCGGTTTTTAGAACCCGGATAGCCTCTGAAGACCTTCTAAAAGGGAGGCGCTGAAACAGGGGTTTTAACCATTTTGTTCGTGGCACTGAATAAATCGGGCAGGCAAACAAAAAATGACCCTCGGTTTCTTTGTGACTTGGACACCAACTGCAAAATTCAGTTGCTCCATTAACCCATTTTTTTGTGAAGGAATTCAATGGCAAAGCTCCTACCCGAAACTGATGGTAAAGTTTCTTGTCCAGCGGTTTGGTGATGATATCCCAATAGGTCTCACGGGAGGGATTCAACTTAATGGTCAGAAACCTTCCCGTTAGACCGACGGAGCTGGAAGCAGTTACTAACAATTGACGGACCGAGGCCCAATACAATGCCTTGAATTCCTGTTTGGAGGGGAAGGCGCTGGTACTTGGAGATATCCACAGGTGTTCCAGTCCCATTTCAACCAGGATGGTTTTTACCGTTTTTAGCCAAGGGATTCCCCCAGATCCCCCGATTGACCTAACTTTAGCCAATTCCTTGGCAAAAAGGGTAAGGTCAGGGGATGTCCATATACACCTCCAAAAGGCCACCAGTCTAAATCTTGCCATCTCATTAATTGGATTGCACCCCAAATCCAGGCATAGGGGTATAGATGGGGATGATTGGGGTAGCCCAATCAGGCTCCTTAGAAACTTACACTGGATTCTGAATAGGCTAGAGAGATCCATGTATCCCCAGAGATCAGCACCATATAGGATTGCGGTGTTGATCTTAGTATCATAGATATTTAACGCTGGGGTGACCCATTTAGTAATTGATCTCCTTTGCTCATTCAAAAGACAGCCTGTAAGTCGGGCAAATTTAATCTGTTGGGCACCAACCTGATCTTTGCATCACAGACGATGGTCCAGGGTAACCCCCAAGTACGTCATGGTCTCAACTTGTTCCAAGTTGACGCCACTCATACTTACGGAGCTCCGGACAAAATGCCTCCTATTAAGGACCATAAACTTGGTTTTGCCCACATTTACCTTAAGGTCATTAATGGCACAGAACTCCTCAAAGCGGTCCAGCGCCCGCTGCAGACCACTACGTGTTTTTGAGAGGAGTAGGGTGTCGTCGGCAAAGATAAGCATTGGAAACCTTGTCCCTGCCAGCAAAGGGGTGTCAGTGGGAGTATCTGCAAAGAATTTAACCACTTGATCAATGAATAGCAGGAAGAGTGTTGGCGCCAGGACACATCCCTGACGAACACCACGGGTCACGGGGAAGGGATTCGTCACTTGTCCCTGGCCTCCCCACCTCACCCTTGCATAGTTGTCCTCATGCATTTTAACTATCAGATCAAGTAGTTCCCTTGGTAAACCTAAGTCCCTCAGGACGCACCACAATTTATCCATCGGCACTAGATCCAAAGCGGACTTCAGATCAATAAATGCGGCAAAGATGGTTCCACCGCCGAGCAAGACCACCTTCCAGTAGATCAGACAAAATCTGAACACCTGGTTGATGGTGCTCGTACCTGATCTGAAGCCCGCTTGCATGGGAGATAGTATGTCCTCTAGATCAATCCAGCCTTGAACTCTACTCAAAACCATGCGTGCAATGATTTTTTGGAGGGAGTCAATGAGACTAATCGGGCGATAATTGACCGGATTAGACCTATCGCCTTTTTTGTGGATTGGGAGTATCTCCGCACCCTTCCACGACTTAGGGATTCTTGCCCCTTTAGCTATTGCATTTGCGATCTTTGTTATGTAGGGCACCCATAGGGCGGGGTTGGCTTTGAACAAATCAGCAGGGATTAAATCAACCCCTGGTGCTTTCCCCCGTTGGGTCAAGCCAAGTGCTAGCTCTACCTCGGTTTCCGAGAAAATAAGTTTCTCCCCACAAATTGGTGGCAAGGGCACCTCATCCAATTTAAAAGGGGGTTCAGATGTTTCAGCACTAAATTGGGCCGAATAAGGGGTCACCCAAGCTTCAGGGGGTACATGGTTTGTGGGGATGCGTGAATTAGAGTCCTTGCCCCATTTCACTAATTCCCAGAACTTGGTCAGATTATTCGAAGTGTAGGCATCCAAAAGATCGGACCAGTACATATCCTCCCACTCCCGTTTAGCTTCCCACTGGATTTTCCTATATTGCACCCTAGCTGCCTTAACAGCACACATGTTCCGGGACTTAACCACTTTGACAAGGTGTCTATGGGCCTCCCTGCACTTTTAATTGTACCATTTCTGACGGGGGGCATTTTGTTTGGCGGTTCCCTTCTGGCCTGGTAGAGAAAGAAGGAGCTTAAGCTGATCAAAACAACACTCATGAAGATCAATGACAGTGTTTTCAGAGCTACCCCCAGCGAATCATCAAGCATTAATTCATTAAACATGTTAGAGACCACAGTCTTGACGCTCTCCTGTAAAGTCTCGTCCCCCGCTAGCCTGGACCATTTTAACCTCCTTCGGTCCTTAGTCAGAATAACATCCCCTATCCGGGTGGTGTCTGGTTCCTTCAATCTCTTCATTCCCGGCAGCCTTAGTTTAAGTATCAGGGGGTTATGATCACTTTCTGGGCGGGGTACCACTTCCATATCTACCAACAGAGGCCAGTATTCCAGCTTTAACAAAAAATAATCAATCCGGCTTTTCCTTAGTCCATTGTCAAAGGTGTAGTTGGCACCCAAATCTGATCTTGTGCGACCATTTGTAGCCCTTAGCCCCCGGGTAAGACACAGAGCCATCCAGTTCAGGGCTGCCTCAGTTGCTTTAACAGTTTTATTAAGCATCAAATCTAGAATATTTCAAGCTGCGTCTTCTGCGGAGCCCCAGCTGTCCCCGGCTACATAGAGCGGCTCAAAAGTACAATTTAAATCTCCTGCCAGGAGGAAGTTTTCTCTGCCCAGTCCCGCAAGATAATGGTCCAATACATCCAACACAACGGGGCAGCGACCCCCAGGAAGACCTCGTGCATATATATTAATAACAATCATGTCCCAATGGCCATCTTTGCTCAGTTTAATTACCAGGAGGTCCGGGTTGTCTACAAGTATCTCAGTTGGGTGATATCCTGATGACTGCTTCACCCAAATCAGCAAACCCCCTGAAGCTCGCCCTTTACCACCCCTGATAGCTGGTTTGAAAAAGTTTACAAAACCTACCCTATGAATTGGATCAGGTGCCCAAGTTTCCTGTAGCAGAATAATATCAAATTTTTTCACAAACTCCAACCAGTCTTCTGAGTGCATGTGTCCCATAACCCCTGCAACATTCCAGGACACTATGTTAAATATTTCAGATGAGGGAGCTGCTAGGGGGATCATTGATGCTGATACAGCCGGGGTCGCTAATATACACCCTGTTCTTACCCTATTCTCATTGCTGTCAACATTATCCAAGGATTCCCCCACCCGCATAACCTCTATTGAATCATCAGCAGCTGTTACAGCATGTTCCTCGATTGCTGGTGCCCCCTGAGTTGTCTCTACCTTATTTGTGAAGGGAGGGACCCCCCGACTTGGCATCGCTTCCACATACCCATGGTCCATGGTCCACAGCAGTCAAACTTTCAGCCTACCCTGTGTCACATCAGCGACTGGATGGGGGTGAATCACCTGAAACTCAACCCCGACAAGACAGAGCTGGTGCTTGTCGGGGGTGTGGCCAACCCATGGAATTCCACCTTTTGGCCCACGAGGTTGGGTCCTCCCCCCATTCCGGTCGACTCAGTAAAAAGTCTTGGGGTTATCATCAGTAATGACCTTACGATGAAGCCCCAGATCAATGCGGTAGTCTCCGCCAGTTTTTTTCAGTTAAGGAAAATCCGAAAGATCGCTCGTTTTCTGACTACTGAGGCCCTTACCCTGGTTCTGTTGGCTTTAGTCATCTCTAGGATAGACTACGCCAATTCCCTTTATGTTGGTATACCGGCATACCAACTGAAGAGGCTGCAACTTGTCCAGAATCAGGCTGCACGTCTAATTTATCATCAGCCCAAACACCATCACGTTCGTCCCTTGTTAAAATCCCTCCACTGGCTCCCTGTCCTCGAGCGCTGCAAATTCAAATTAGGTTGCATTATTTTTAAGTCCCTGGCTAGTATGGGCCCCTCTTTTATTTCTTCACTATTGCACCCATATGTCCCCTCCCGCAATCTCCGCTCCTCTCATCTGGCTTTACTCAAGGTTCCGACATTTAAACGCAAGAAACAGGGAGGATTGATGTTCTCAGTCCTTGCCCCGCTTCTTTGGAATGCACTCCCTCTAGGTCTAAGGCTTGCCTCTCCTTATACCCATTTTAGATCCCTTCTTAAAACACATTTGTTCTGTAATGCCTACAATTAACGCTCTTCGCCCCGCGGAATGTCTGTCTCCTTATGCTTGAGCGCCAAGAAACCGCTGGGTGTTAGCTGCGCTTTATAATTTTTTTTTACATTATATTTTTACATTTACTTCCGTGCAGTGGAGACCAAGAAATAGGGCCACAAAAAAAGGGTGCATTTGTTGTTGAACCGACAGCCCGAACTGCTGGACAGAATTACACCACATGTGGGAGAAAGGTAGATGTTAAGCAGATTGTGCACTTTTTGTTATTTGGTGCAAATCCATCCAGTAGTTTTTGAGAAAACTAAGCCGAAAATTATAGATATAGAAGGGGGAGGGGCAGGGTGGAGGGTAGTAAACTCTGTAATATGGCCTCACAGAGGTAAGTACACAAACAAATAAATAAAACAAATTTTGTTGCATGCGCTGCATCGCCAAATGTGATGCAGCACGCGCAAGGAAATTCCTTTTATTTATTTGTGTACTTACCTCTGTGCAGCTGTATTCCGGAGTTTACTACCCCCCAACCTTCCCCTCCCCCCCCCACGTCAGCGCCCAGCAGCACTCCCACCACAGGCCGCTACTGTTAGTGACACAAGTTGTGTCCAAAGCAGATTCTTTGAATCGTGCGTCATATTTGTGACGATGACGCAAGCGCCAGGGCAGCTCCCTGTGTACCGTCATGGGTACAACCGCGACTATCTTGACGTCTTCACGAATATTGGTGATAATATAGAAAAAAATCTGCATATATATATATATATATATATATATATATGTATATAACATATACAGATATGCTCACACTTGACAACAGTTTTACTTATACACTCGCACCACCACTCAGAGATGCACTTAGACACTGATGCACCCACTCCCAGACTCACTTAGACACTGACAAGCCCACTCAGAGACCACTGACACACCCAGTCACTGACCCATTCAGACACAGACACCCACTGACAACCCACTCAGAGACTCTTGCACCCGCTCACAGAGCCACTCAGAGAACATGCAGCCACTGACAAACCCACTCAGAGATTCATTTACCCACTCACAGACTCACTCAGACACTGACAGACCCACTCAGAGACTGACACACCCACTCAGCGACTCATGCACCCACTGACAGACCCACTCAGAGAACATGCAGCCACTCACAGACCCACTCAGAGACTCATGCACCCACTCGCATTCCCATACCGACCCATGCACCCACTCAGACTTATGCACCCACTCACAGACCCATGTACCCACTCACATACCTACTCAGACTCGTCAACCCACTCACAACCCCACACAGACTCATGTACCCACACACATACCCACTCAGAGACTCATACACTGACTCGCATACTCATACAGCGAATCATGCACCACTCACAGACCCTACTCAGAGACTTATGCACCCACTCACAGACCCACTCAGAGACTTGTGTGCCCACCCACATACCCACCCAGAGACTCATGCACATGATCGCACACTAACACAGAGACTCATGCAGCCACTGACATACCCACTCAGAGAACATGCAGTCACTCACAGATCCACTCAGCGACTCACACACCCACTTGTTTACCCACACAGAGACTCATGCACCCACTCACATACCCACACATATACTTATGCACCCACTCACAGACTCGTGCACCGTTTCGCAAACTCACACAGACTCATGCACCTACAAACATACCAACTCAGACATTCATGCACCCGCTTACATACCCACTCAGACACTTATGCACCCAGTCACAGACCCACTCAGAGACTCATACCCCCTAATCACAGACGCCGACCTTGCAAACAAGAAAAGATTTTGATGCGATTTGCCACAACATCATTCAGATTTATATTTACTGTGCATTATTGACTGTGGGCACCAACCGCCATTAACAAAATAAGCAGATGCCGACTTTGAGAGTGAGTGTAGACTCTACTACAAATACCCCCAACAGTACTCAGGAGTCATAAATAACCCTGCTCGAGATACTAACAATTCTCTGGGTCCCAGAAAATCCAAAACTGGTATCCGATCTTCCAAAGACTTGGATATTACAGATATATTATTTCATTGATTGATTGAGGGTCGACCATATCAAGCAGCTATAGTCCTGACGATGGTCGAATAGACAACCGCCCATCGACTGAAACGTCGACAACTACACTTATTTTCTGTGCATTGTTACTATAGGCAACAGTCATCTTTATTATTAGTTGGTTAGCCTTATTTTAATTCTGAAAAAAGTGTTCACAATTGTTACAGAGAAGTACAAAAAATAATTATTCATGTATGCAACTTCTTGTTACATTGTGTGTTTAATGATTTAGTCCCCCTTAGCATCATTTTTACAATACCATAAAATCTATTTTTCTCAGTATACTCCTGTGTTTTTATATATATGTTCTTGATATATTTGTGGGATATATGCTTATGCTCCCAGATTGTACTAGAAAACTAAAATACATTTGAGTAGATTGTTCATCAATAATTTAAACCATTCAAAAATAAATTAATTTGCAAGCAATTTACAAGAGCTTGCCTCAGGTAAAAAGCAAAAATCACTAACTGTGCAGCTCAAGTCAACGCCTTGCTGTTCACTGCCTCCGGCCTACACTGCGGTCAGCAGGGCTCACACATATCAAATCCAATCCTGACCTGCAAGGACACGCCATCATCGCTGGCTGCACACACACTGAGCTCTTCAGGTGCCACTAACTCAGTGCACAACAATTCATGGAACCTTTATGATTGAGTTTCGTGCTGTGGACAGTGGACGCAACAATGTCACCTCAGGCAGTGGGGAATACCTGTGACGATGATGATGAAGATGAGGCAGGTGTACCACACCCCACTGCAGCTGCAGGAGGAATATCGCGAAGGGACACAATCATTAACAATTTCTTCACATGAGCAGGCTCATTTCTGGTGCCCCTACCTCAGTGCAGCTCAAGTCATGTACCCTTTGTGATTGAATCTTTTGTGTGTGATTTCAGATCTAGTGCCCCTACCTCAGTGCACCGCAAGTCATGGACCCTTTATGATTGAATATTTTGTGGGTGATTTCAGATCTGGTGCCCTTACCTCAGTGCACCACAAGTCATGGACCCTTTATTATTGAATTTGTGTGTGTGATCCAATGATCACTGTTCTAGTTGTTGCCAGCACCAACCACTACCTGAGGGGTGGCTTACACTCACCCCACACCCATCCAGCACAGGCATCACTGAATATGTGACCCTGGTAATGAAATGGGGCCGGGAGCCCGTGCCCATAGCCAGTTCCACTATCTATCTAAGTGTGTCCTTGTGGTCATTATGAATGCATGATGGCCCCGGGCCGTACCACATTACATTGTGCTGTGGACAGTGGACACAACCATGTCACCTCAGGCAGTGGCTAAGGCCTTGGACATGTAGCTTTGTCGTTCCCCCTGTAACCGTAAACGGAGTAGGCTGGGCCGACGTACTCCAGTCCAGCATGGGGGTGTGAAAAATTTGCCCGGGGCTCTGGGCATGGTTCAGTTCTGGCCTGGACAAGGAAGTAACTAATGCATGTGTCTCTGTTGTAGTGTCGGTGCCACCAGGTCCGCAATCGATAATGTTGCAATGTAGCATGCACCCGGAGGCCAGGCTCGCACGAACGGAGAAATAAAGGAGCGCAAGACCGCTCGGGTCTTGGCTCATACATGCCAAGTGTTGTGTGTATCTATATTGCCGTGTATTGTTCGCCCTAAGTTGGCAGGGTATGCTCAGACGTGAGCCCCTTGTTCACTTTGCCACTGGTTTCAAGCAAGCCCGGCTGAAGACGGCTGTAATGCCAGAAACCGGTCCTGGGAAGCTTGATTCCGGTCCAGGGAAGACATGGCTTGGCAGTTCGGGCTGGACTGTTCCCATGAGGCACAGGGTCAGACTGATTTGCATATGGCCATGTCTGAACCGGTGATGGATTAAACCCAGATCAGTTGACTGGGGGTGAGTGTTTGTATTGTCAACGCTCCGTCCATCACCCCCTTTGGTTTTTTAATTTTTAAATTTTTTTTTATATGTATTGCCGCAGCATGAGCCAAATGCCTAGCCCTACTCGTGTTGCGAGTTCAGCCAGGCATGAGCTCTACATCTGTGTCCGCCCTAGCCCTAACATGGGCCTACACTCACATAGTCGCCCACCTTCTACTGCCAACAACACTGTGTCATTGTCAGGCTTGTGGACATGCACAGACAGTCATGACAATGGTGTGCAGTAGGAGTGCAAGTGATGCAACCGCTCAGTGCACACAAGTAAATAGGCTCGGGGGAGGGAGGAGCAACTTTGAGGAAACATAACACACAGTGATGCCGCACATTTGCCACATGCAAGACATGTAAAACATGAATCCCAAAGTTGCTCACATCCCACCCCACCCCCAACAAGCCACATCACATTTCCTCAATGCAAGCAGATGACAAACTAACCTTAGGGATGAAAGCTCCTTTGTCTGAACTATCAGGCGGGAGCCCATCTGCACCTCGGACCTCGAAATTGCATGTGCCCAAGACTCCCACACTACCCACAGCCTGACAAAAGACCAATGTATACACACAACACAGACAGGAGTCCTTGCTCAAAGTTATCTTGCATGGAATGGCCTTCACACTTACTCCCACACCATCTCAGGCATACAACCTTGCACACTAAAACAACTCATTGATCCGAGCAGTGGCATTTCATCTACAGAACTGGCGCAGGTCAGAACAGTGCTGCTTTAACCAGAGCCACACACAGAATGGCAGAACATCCCGGACACATGCACAACCCCTGTCACGTGGAACTGTACCATGCGCATATGCTGCATTTACTGGGGCCACTGCCATTGGCAGTGCTGCAGAACAATTACGGGCTAAGCTTCCGCCTTGCCAATGTCACCTGCGTTCAGCCTGTGTTGCATTGTCAATCATGCATATTCTAGTGGTCCATGAATGTCTGCCTATGCAACAGCACAGTAGCTGAACTGGATTTTGACATGTGTCTGCGCCCCCTGTTGGCACACGACCAGGAGTGTCACCGTGATACCCGTTTATGGGATGCCTTGATACTTGGCATACATGCTGGCAGCTGGACCTGGGAGATTGCACAAATTCTCGTATGCAGTGACCACATTGAACCGCTCCTCTATTGAGCTGTAGTGCTAATTGGTGAAAGGGGATGGACGCAGCACATCTGTCCGGACCTGCTAATGGATCGACTCGCCGTCCTGTTTGACGAAGTCGACAACTACCTCATCTTGCAAATGATAGCCTACGAAGGTGCAATCGCTTTCATGGACGAGTAACTACGTACCTGCAGCCACAATTGATTGGAACCCATTGCACATGTCCCAGCACCTTGTTGCATCTTGGAGACTGGTCACATATCTCACGACAAATTGGCTGTATTCGCCTGGAATCTTTATACATGAGCGCACAACAACGTGGGTTAACACACACCTGTGAAAGGTGAGGAACTCCCCCGGAGTGGACAGCGGCGTTTGGCAACATTCCTCATTCTGACATACTGCTGCATTGGTCTGCATGTTGTGGCATTTATCTTGGCCGTACTAACACGCATACGCTAAAAAAATCTACACACCTTCACTTGTATTCAACTGTGATGTGTTGATTTGAATAACAATGTGTTTCTCACTGTCTGTCTGGGTCACAGCCATACATGCGCATTGATAGCATTACCCAGGGAGTACATTTTTGTTGAATCACTGTCGCTACATTCATCCATACTTACATACTTGATTGATCATAGCCATGACACATCTGTGTGAATTAGAATGTTTTATTCACATTCAGTGGAGTGTTGAAGCTGGACCAGTACAGGCCATACAACACCCGCTTTATATTGTTGCCCCATGGAGGGCCAACCAGAGTCCTTTAGGGATTGACAAGTTCATCGGAAGTGGAAGACTTTAGTCCAGAGTGTGATTGCTGTGATATTGGTAACAAGACAAAATATGGCAGTCCATGACAAGGTCCAAGGTGAGTGTTGCTGAGTGTATCGGGGGACAGTGGAAGGTGTTATTCCTGGGAATGAAGCAGAGGGCAGAACCAAGCTGAAACCGGACATATGGCGGTGATGAATGCTACCACTTCATTCTTACCATAAAGCCAGATTCATCTACATCTTCATCCTCTGATGTGTCAGGTGTCTCACATGTGGGTGGTAGTGTTTTGTCTGGGTTACTGTGTGGCAGTGACAAATCAGTGGCAAGAGGTGCAATGTCTGCCGCACTGTGTGGCACTGATACTTCAGGGGGGCAGAGATGTGGATTGAGTGGTAGCAGTAGCATTCATCCAGGCCTTGTGGTGGCAATGCCATGAAGAGGATCTGCAGGGCATGGAAGATCACAGCTACATCTCGCTGGTGTGCAGCCATGGCAAACATTCTTTCTGCCTGCATCCGCTCCAAGCTCTCCATCATTCTCCTTATGTGTCCCAACTCCCGGCTGACATCGCTGGAGACACTCTGATTAGACAGTTGTTCTTGGGTCAGAGTCATGACTCCAGGGATGTCAGACATGGATTGTTGGAGAGCATGGAGCGGACAGTGGCTGTCAATTATGGACTGTAAGCGGTCCCTGATGGGACTTAGACACCCTAGTTTGGCTGCCGTGAGGTCGAACTCCACCTGCAGCTGATCAGCCATCTTCTCCTGGCACCCTAACACACGACGTTGGAATGCCATGTGTTGGTCATGAGGGTCCTGGGAGATAGCCGTGGTGGTGGGTGCTACCTGCTGTGTGGTCTGTGCAGGGGGTTGGGTTTTCCTGATGCAGCTAGGCTGCGTTGCTCCTGGAGGTGGGGTGCCGGAGCTGTTCATGAGCTGTTGGAGGGCGTCAGTGTTGATGTTGGAGAGGTCCACTTCATTATCAGTCATGTGTTGTTGGGTCTGCTCTGTAGGAGGTGTTGTTTCTCCCTCTGCAATGTGAAGGGGAGATGCAGATTGACATTGTGTTCGCATGTATGTTTTCTAACAGACTGCATGACAATGTACATTGTGACTGTTTGTGAGGAGATGCCTATTTGATGCGGGACAGTTAACATTTCTTCGCCATCACGGATGTGAGGTTGTACTTGTTCATTGTCATCTCACAGTTTCCAGCTATGCCAAATGTGAATGACCATTTTCTACACACAAGGGGCAGCCGTTATGTCCTATGTTCTGTTGTGAAAGTATTGCAGTTTGTACCACATTGTTGTCAATGTTGAGGTGCTCTTGATTCTTATGTGTGTGTGTTGCATCGCGGGTGAGTTGCCCCTTCAGCCCTGATTTGGCTGGCCTTTATCCCTTTCAAGGGGTGTGCCTTTCACTTCTGTGCTTATACAATGCTGAGATGTTGCAGACTTGGGTTTATCGGGCTCTTGGTTGGAGTTGTGACTCTTGGGCATGGTTTGTCCGCAGATTTGCTATACTTAATTGTGCATGTGTGCCATTGTGCCCATCTCCCCCCGTGCCCCCAGTCCCTGGTCATTACCCTGTTGTTGTTGGCTCAGGTCATGTTGTGCAGTGTCCAGTCCCCAAACTCCTGCCACCATCTCCCCAATGATGGTCCCCGGCTGGTCCTCCGTGGGGGGGGGGGGTCCTGGTTGTCCTTTATACTTGCTCCGGCTACCTCCATAGTACTTCACAGTTGTATGTGTTTTGTTTGTGTTTTTTGTTGCCGCTTTTATAGTGATTTTTCCCACGTGACTTGTGGGACTTGCAGGCATGGAGCTGCTTATCCCAGATTTTTTTTTATCACAGTTGGGCCAATCGCAACTCTTTTCACGTTCGAGTTTAGATTTTTACCGCCGTCCCAGTGATTTTATTGCGGAAATTTGACGCGTTATCGGGAAACTATTGTGTGTTACCGCCGTGTTGTGAATACAACGTTAACACAGAGTTATTTTCCCGCAATAGACGGCGATATGAAAATTTGTGTTAACCTATTTTGGCGATGATTATTGCACGTTCTTGAGAATATCCCCCTATGTGTTTTATGAAAATGATTTGTGAAAGTAATTCAATCTACGATAATGCAAAAAATCCTTGGACATCTAAATTCAACTATTCTTCTTTTCAATTAAGTATTAAAACATGCCTGAGAGGGTATTGTTTTAATTATTTCATGAAAACCTCATGGATACAATTTTCACATGGTTGTCACACTTAATATCTTGTCCACATATATTATTTCTTCACCCTTTGCAGCTTGTTTTAAAACTATGCTGTTTGGGATCTTGATGTTCAGACCGCAACAAAAGTTCTATTTCTCCATTATATACCTGTTTTCTTCCACTGCTCTCTCTTTACCCTGTACGTTTTTTACACAAACTTTATTGAGCTTTTAGACACTTGACAGCATATTACCAGAATCGAATAGTCAACTCATGATGTGATAGCTTAGCTCATCTAAATTTGAACCTTGATTGAAAGATCACAGGGGCATGGCACATTTTAAAACTGAAATTACCCTGGAACAGGCAAACTGTTTGAATTTTGCCTCTTGTGACCAAAACTTAGGTTGGCGTTTCTGTAGCTAGGATGTTTTTTAACATCGTGGGGTAGCTAGCCTTCTATATGGAGCAGAAACTTATAAGACAACAGTGACGGCCACCAATAAAGTCTAGACCGTCATCAACACCTGTCTGAGGAAAATCCTCCAAATCTGCTGGTCAAACAACATCAGCCAAATGTCAAAAAATGTTTCCCCCTTTGGGTAAATTTATGAACACAACAACAGTTATTGTCACAACCTTTCATACACAGTGTCAATTATTAGGAATATAGGTGAACAGATTTACCAAAAAATTTACATTTTATTACAAATCATTAAAAACAATAGTGCATGAATAAAAACAATAAATGTATATCAAATCAATACAGACAATGGGAAATACACATAAAGGAAAATAGTTCCAATTAAAAAAGTGATGACAAACGCTAGTTGGAAGGAAATTAATTAGGCTCCAATTCGTAGTATAATCATAAAAGGAGTAGTTGTATCCATTGACTTAGCGTGTCAACACTAAGCATTAGCATTGACGCGTTTCGGTTATGGCACTTGTATTTTATAGCCAACACCTTCTTCAGGATTAAAAATAATTTCCCACACAAATACAGTATATCTGATAATCATTAAAACTTTGCATGAAGCTATGCTGAGTAGTTGTTTAAAAAGAGTCACAAACGTGCTTCTTTTCGCAGTCCAGTGCGGAGCTCCTATAATATCAGTGCCCCCTTCCAGCTAGACCGCCCGCAGCCTGCTGTGTATTCAGATCAGGGCTCCCGTAAAAGTCTCTCGTACCGACCTGAGCCAACAACAACAGGGTAATGACCAGGGACTGGGGGCACGGGGGGAGATGGGCACAATGGCACACATGCACAATTAAGTATACTTGTGTGTGAGTACTTGTACATTCATCACACACAACCCACGTGCTAACATATAGACCAGAGGTAGACCCGAGGTAGTATTGTGTTATTGAAGAGGTGTAGTAGTAATAAATAAGTAAGAAAAATATGCAGGCAAAGTTATGATCTTTATAGACCATAGAACTTTTTGGGGTGAATGAAACAACAGCAGGTAAACCCTGACCTGGAACACTCAAAGGAAAAGGAAAAGAGGAAGGCCAAGAAACACCCGGCGGCGAAACCTTGAGGCTGACTCAAGGAGATAGGTTACACCTGGAGTCGGATTAAAAGAAAAGTCCAGGGGAAGAGGTGTAGTAGTCAGAAATAAGTAACAAAAAAGTACTTCCAGCATATCCAGGCAAGGTTATGATCTTTATAGACTATAGCACTTTTTGGGGGGAAGGGGGTTTCGGTTGTTGGTTCTTGATTTTTGGTTTGGCTAAGAAGTCCCATTAGAGTAGTATGGGGTGTGGCCAGGAGCTGGAAGAACCAAGGGCAGATTTACAATAACTGGCGCATCCCTACATATCAGCAGGGATGCGCCAGTTATTGTGTGTCACGGCAGACACCTCTTGCGCCACCATGGATGTGCCGCATTTACAATGCGGCGCACCATAGGGCAAGAGTAGACAGATGAGTGACGCATCTGCTGCCGTAAAGGTGGCGCATTGCTGGAGTCGGGTCACCAGCGGGACGCAGCTCCAGCAAGGCTCGGGGTGCCCCTATGCCTAACATGCTGCGTCAAACCTTACGCCTGCTTCAAGCAGATGCAGGGTTTTGACGCAGCATGGCCTTAAAAGTGACTGAGTGAAATCTTGTGGATTTCACTCAGCTGCTTTTAGAAGGCGTTTCTGTGCCGGAACGCCCTCCCACTGTGCCGAAACGCCCACATGTGGCGCAGGGCTTTACAACGTGATGCATCTCCCAGATGCGTCACGTTGTAAATACCCCGCAGCACGGCGGCACAAATGTGGCGTACGGTGCTTGTAAATCTGCCCCCAGTGTCTTCTTGCTGACCAGGTGCACACTACCATAGGTGCAAAACCATGGCATCTAAGGTGTATATTGGGATCTGGGAGGAGGAGTGGGCTATTCTCCTAAGGGGCACAAGGGGGTGGGAGCGGGTGGGCGAACTGGGTGGGAATAGGGCTGGACACTGGATGGCTATATGGGTAAAACAAAATGGAGAGTACATCTTTATGTTTTGACAAAAGTAAACAGGTCTGTAAGAGAAAAGCACACATTTGAGGTAGTAGGCGTCAGGAGTGTTTCTCCCACTCCAAACATTATTTCATAGGTGTTTACAAACTACACACCTTTAATCTGCACAAGCACTTTAGGTATCCATTGTATCTCTGTATTCACAAGGTTGATTATAGGAATACATGGAGAGATATTATATAATTATGGCGGAAATATTGTAGGAATAGATTTGGATTCTTCTATATTTCAGCTCAAAATGCAAGGTGCACTTTATACTCTATGCATGTATGTGCAGCATTATCTGTGCGCTTTTGCACTTTATCTTGGATAAGCACTTTAATAAGGGGTAAAATTATATCAAATCCGATTTTAGGTGGCGGATGGAGGCTGCAGAGAACCACGCCTCTGCGTAGTCTCCCGTGACCCGGAACCTGGACTCCACCCCCACAATGGCGATAGCGGGACGCTAGCTGTTCTTGATCGGAGCTCCCTGCCTGAAAACCAAGTAGAGTATTCCTTTGCAAAATGGCATCGGATAATGGGCGGAGGACAAGAATAAACGCCGGGAAACGCCGAGAAAGTTAATGCCGATGCAGTTTCTGACACCACGCGTGTCTGGACCAGAGCTCTCTGCTTAAAGGTTAGACAGAGTAATCGTTCGGGAAAAGCTTTGGACATTGGGCGGAGGTCAGAATTAAACGTTGACAAAGTTGCTGCTGCAGTTTTCTGCCACCGTGTGTATTTAGATGGACTGTGGAGCAGTGTGTATGTTTTACAGGAGGTGCCTTGCAATTTTTAGCTACCAGCTGGGGAACTCGAGCACATTTAGTTTACTTTCTGCCTTCTGCTTTATGTCTGCCTTCTGCCTTCTGTCTTTGAGGTGAGCAGCTGTCTGGGGTGGTAGCTACTTGCAGACTGTGGATTGTTATGGACATCAGGCGCCCCGACCCAGCTAGAGCAATAGATCTCTGGACCAGGACCAGAGTGCACCACCCGAATCCTGTCAAAACCCGGTGCGGATTTTTTTTTTCTTCAAAAAAGCTGAAATAACCAATAACAATAAAAAGCTGAAATAACCTTGGAATCCGGGGGTGAAGGAGAGAAGAAGGTGAAAAGAAGGTGTAAGGGCAAAGAAAAGGAGAGACCACAATGGGTAAGCCCATGAAGGAGGGAGAGGATGTAGTAAAATTAAGTAAAGTCGAAATGGCCGCTCGTTCGAAGGCAAGGACCCGACTTGATCAAGCCAAACAAACTGCACGTAAGGCAGCCAAAGAAGAGAAAAGTAAAGACAAGATTGGAGAGGAGAACTCAGCTGAAGACACTACGCCGGCATCCTCGGAGGATGAGCTTTCTCCCCCCTCTCCCTCCCTCCCTCCCTGCAAGATGAAGGACACATGAAAATAGCCATAGAGGGGTGTAAAAGTTTGGATTCTCTGGATCAACCTGAGGCAGGGGTTCAAGCGCAGAACCGCACTCCTACCCCTACCCGGGTCTCAGTCTTAACACCATCCCAGGCAACAGAGGAAAAAAGGAAGAGTGATAATGGAGGAAAGGAACTGAGACACTTCCCTTTATTTGCCAAACAAAATTCCCCGAAATCTCTAGCGCCACCTCCTCCACAATCTTCTATTGTCTCCATTGACATTGTTGACCTCAGAGACTCTGCTCTAATGGAGGGTGAGGATCAAAGTTCAGAGGCTTTATTGATATCTGCAACACAAACCCCCCACATGGTAACAAAGGAGACAGCCATGGAAGGGGAGACTCGACAGAATGAAGCATCAGGAGCAGAAGAGGCAGAAGATTCTAGTATACCCAGCTCGGAAGCAAGATATCAGCTAGATATCCGTGAGATGTTAAACCTGATCCTAGACGAAATCCGGGAAATAAAGAACAACCAGCAAACCGAGATAGCTGCTCTCCATGCTAGGATGGATAAATTGGAAGAGCTATACATGGCGCTCCCGAGCAGAATTCAAGAGGCAGAGGGGAGGATTTCCGTCCTCGAGGATCGTATGAATATAGCTTCGGGGGAGGCCAAGGAAGCAGCAAAGAAGAGGATCTTTATGGAGAACAAGCTGGAGGAGCTCGAAAATCACTCACGAAGATCGAATTTAAGGATTGTGGGGGTTTGGGAAGGAACAGAAGGCTCTGATACTGTCCAGTGGGTCAATTCCTTCATCCAGAAAGCAGTTCTACCTGATTTTGAAGGAGACCTGACTATAACTAGGGCCCATCGAGTTCCAGCACAGAGGTTCGCAAATTCAACATTCCCGAGAACTATTTTACTGAACTTTGCAGATTACAGGATCAAGGAAAGGATTCTTTCAAAGGCCTATCAGCAACGCCAATTTGCCGTGACTGAAACTACAAATTGTAGGATCTTTTCCGATATGACAGCGGCAGCTGCAAAAAGAAGGAAAGAATTCGTAAAACTTCTGCAGTTATTCAAAGCAAACAGTGCTCAAGCCTCGATTGCTCAGCAATCAAAGCTGAAAGTCTTGGTCAGGGGGAAGTTTTTCTTAATTTTGGATTTAGATGAGGCGCAGTCTCTTCTGAAGGAGATTTCAGGGGGTAGGGAGTGAAAAGGAGGGAGAGGAATCTACTTTTCTCTTTGTATGTTCACCTTCTTCTTCCCCTTCCCCTTCCCAGCGCAATGTTTTTTTTTTGTCTTCTCTTGGTATCTTGTGGGTATCTTGCGGGGAAAGAAGAGGCATAGGGTGAACTAGCGTTCTATAAGAAATTTGGTAATAAACAGGGTGGGTCCAGTCAGACGGGTCACTAAGGGTGTAGGAAGAAGACCCAGTTGAGAAGGAAGGGAGGGAGGAATGTGGTCAGCGTGGAAGTACAGGGTGTTACCACATTCCTGGGGTGGGGGGGCGCAGGGGGAGGGAAATGCAGTAAAAAGGTACATAAGCAATGGATGTAACAGTTATTTTCTTAGCATTAGGTACTTAACAAGGACAAGACATTTCTTTCAAGATGAATCATGATATATCTAAGATACTGTCAATCAATGCTAATGGTAGGTTGAACAAACAAAAGTATGGGGCTCTCTTGAAGTGGGCAATCTCACTAAATCCTCAAGTAGTTTACTTTCAAGAGACACATCTGAAAACGAACGACCCTAATTTAATTATTCCGAGATATTTTAGTCAAGGTGTTTTCTCATCTGCAGGGGTTGCCCAGAGAGGAGTTGCAATTTATTTCTCTAGGAATCTACCCTGGGAGTTTATCCAGACTAAAAGGGACTCCAAAGGAAGGTGGCTTTGGGTTTCAGTTAAACTTCATGGGAAGGCTCTAAATTTTGTGAACTACTACGGCCCAATTCTTGATGATGTTTCTGCTCTGAAAGAAATTCATGAGGCGTTAAGAGGTGTCCCAGGACAAATTATTTGTGGAGGGGATTTTAATTTTATCCAAGATCTGAAAAGGGACACTTCAAATAAAAATAAAAAACAGTTGAAGCCCAGAACTAAAGGCTCTCTCGAAGCATTGGTAGGTGAATACCAACTACGGGATCCCTGGTGCTCCAGGAATGTAGAGAGGGAGCTGTTCACATGTTATTCTCATTGTTTCCGGTCTGCATCCAGAATAGATTTTTTCTTGATATCAAGATCTCTGCAGATCTCAAATAATCTGATTGGATGCAATCCTTTCTCCGATCATGGCAGAATCGAATTGGATCTTGTTTTGGGAGGGGCCGATAGGGAGCGGCCAAGATGGCAGTTAGATCGTACTTTGCTTCAAGACCAAACCTGGGTATCTGGATGTAGATCATGGAATGTGGAATATTTTGAAATAAATCAAGATTCAGCTGAACCCTTCTCAGTCTGGGGCGGGTTTAAAGCAGCAGCACGGGGCAAGATAATTGCTTTAACAAGCGCCCAGGCGAAGGAAAGGAAACTAAAAATAGCTAAATTACAATCTACTGTCGAGGAGCAGTATTTATTACAGCTTCAGTCTCAGCCAAACCGATTGGAACAAGCTAAAGCATGCTTAAGGGATTTTTTTATTCTCGAAGAAATAAATAGCTCAAAAACTTTTCAGCAGAAAAGTTACGAAGACAGTCAGTTGGTTGGGAAATTACTAGCCAACTCTGTAAGAAAAAAACAGGAATCTTCTCATATATTGAAAATTCAGGACCCTCTGAGTGGGATCGAAGTGGTAGAAAGTGAGAAGATCTCCGGGATTTTCTTAGACCACTTTAAGAGAATCTATTCCACAAACTACCAGGTAGAGGAAGAAAAGATACACGAGTATTTCGCGAATTTAGAGATTCCTAAAATCTCAGAATTTCGAAAGACTCAAATAGATAGTGAATTAACTGCTTCAGAAATTCGTACAAGTGTCAAGGCAACTGCTGGGGCAAAGGCCTGTGGCCAGGATGGGTACCCTATTTAATTTTATAAAGTATTTCTTGCGGAATTAGGACAACCTCTAAAACAATTATTTAACCATATTAAATTAGAGGGTACCGTTCCTGGGGTTTTCAAAGAATCGACAATTATATGCTTTATAAAAAAAGATTAAAAAAAGGATGATGTAAATTCATATAGGCCAATCAGCCTTTTGAACTCTGATTATAAATTTTTTATGAAGATATGGGCAGAAAGATTTGTTCTGGCAGCCCAGGAAGTAATCCATTATGACCAGACTGGGTTTATTGCAGGACGTTATATGGCCACAAATACGGAATATCTAATTCAGGCATTGGACTATCTGAATACCAATTCGGTGCCAGCTTGCATTTTAATGGTCGATGCCGAAAAGGCATTCGACTTGGTGAACTGGGAAGCCCTATTTTATTCGGTCAGCCAATTTGGATTCCCGGCGCAAATAATTAAGATGCTACATAATATATATTCTGGAGCTTCTGCTCAGGTAATAATTAATGCGAAACAGGCCGGGAGGATTAACGTAACCAGGGGCACTAGGCCGGGCTGTCCCTTATCTCCCTTGCTTTTTACCTTTTTTATTGAGCCCTTGGTGGCAAGGATTAGGGATAATGCAGCTATCATGCCCCCCATCATCGGCATGTCTAAACTAAAACTCTTTGCCGACGACATTATTCTTTATCTTGCTCCTGAAAAGAAGGTAGTTGAGAACTTACTGAAAGAGTTTAAATCCTATGAAAAGATCGGGGGATATAAGATAAATGCTAAAAAAAACTGAAGTCCTTGCTTTAAAAACAGATACAGGATTTCTCCCTAATTTTTTGCAAGTCCAAGCTGTGAGAAGAGACCCAATAAGATATCTGGGTATTTTTGTAACTGCAGAGTATGATAGGCTTTTAGACCTAAATTACATTAGAATGAAAAATAAAATCAAGCATATGTTAGATAAATGGCTTTTGCTACCTTTGTCAGTGATTGGTAGGGTGTCAATGGTTAAAATGGCAGCTCTGCCTTTACTTATATTTTTGTTCACTAATGAACCGATAAAAATTAATCTGTCTTTTTTTAAAGAATTAGAAACAATGTTAAGAGGATTTATCTGGGGTAATAAAACTCCTAGAATTAAGCTCCCGGCGGTACAACTCTCAATAGATCAGGGAGGGTTAGCTTTACCCCATTTAAAGACATATTACGAAGCTGCTTTTTTTGATATAGTGGCAGGTCTTTTGAGGGTTTATCAGACAAGAGATAATTTTTTTGGGAGAAGATGGTTCAAGAAGCAGGTTCTCAAATCCCAATTTTTTTAAAGACCGCAAAGCTTCCTATAAAATCGAGGTATAAGACGTTGAAAGAATATACAACGCGCTTGTTGCTGCTTTTTAAAAAACATGGCTCTGATGGTCCCAGTATTTAAGTTTGTCCGAATGTAGTAAAATAGGCCTTCCATTAAGTTTGTCGAAGATTAAAAAATGGGATTTGTGTGGGTTTCGGGAATTGAGAGACTTGTTAGTCCAAAATAGGGTTATTAGTTGGCAAGAGGTGATAACTAGAACGAACATTCTAAGGCGACCGTCCTTTTTTGAATATCTACAGGTTATTTATTTTATTAAAAAGGAAGTAAGTGGTCTGTTGAATACCCCTAATAACGTACTAAATACCCTTTATGGAAGGAAGAGCAGCGGGATAGGGCAGTGGTATAAATTGCTCCATTGCTCTGGTCAATCCCCACTGATTGATAAACATTTGAATAAAGTAAGTCTCTCGACCCAGTGCTTTTTCTCCTTGAAAGATTGGTAGGCTCTCTGTTTACTGGGAAACAAATCCTTGCGCGCTGCCAACTATAAGAGGATGGCCTTCCTGTCTCGTTGGCTAGCTTATTATACGCCTGAGGCTATGGAAAGAATGTTCCCTGGAACAGAAAACAAGTGTTTTAGATGCTTAGCACACAGTCAGGGAGGATGGTATCATATCTTTTTTGCCTGCCCGATGTTGGAGTCTCTCTGGAAAGAGATATTTGTGGAAATTGAATTGGCCATTGGAAAATCATTTCCGCCTATGGTAGAAGTGGCCTTGTTTGGCATAAGCAAGGATAGAAGCAAGTTCAATAAATCGGAAGAGGTATTTATATTTATATCATGTGCGGTCGCTCGCTCTTTAATACTACAAAACTGGAAATCAAGGGAAATTCCATCACTGATAAAATGGTTTTTTTTTATTTTTATTTTTTTTTTTTTTTTTTTTTTTGTATAGCGCACGGATGCCGCAGCCAAGAGGCGTCCCGGCGCTTGGAGAATTGGATAACACAACACATCAGAGAAGGCAAGAAGACAAAACTAAACTGTGGAGAAGAGGAAGGTCTTCAAAGCCTTCCTAAAAAGAAGCAAGTCAGAGATTGAACGAAGAGGAGCTGGCAGAGAGTTCCAGAGGGTAGCCGCCAGCACTGAGAACGAGCGTCCACCCATTGTAGCTCATTTAAAACGCGGCACAATGGCGAGGTTCAATCCAGCAGAGCGAAGAGTTCTAGCAGGGACATAGTGCAGGATAGTCTGTGAAAGAATAGGAGGGGAAGCTAGTTTAAGAATTTTAAAAGTTAAGCAGAGGGCTTTAAACTTAACTCTTTGCTCAATCGGTAGCCAGTGGAGATTCTGGATAGTTCGACGAGCTGAGACAAATTTCGGGAGGCCGACAAGCATCCTGGCCGCCGCATTTTGGACCCTCTGAAGGCGGGATAGTTCGACCTGATTTAAACCCAAAAACAGAGAGTTGGCGTAGTCCAATCTGGTAAGAACCAGAGCTTGGACTATAATCTGTCTTGTCTCAGCATCAAAAAACTTAAAAATAGGTCTCAGACACTGCAGGGTACCTAAACATACGCCAGCCACACGTTTAGTATGGGAGGTGAAAGAAAGCTTGTCATCAAACCACACCCCGAGGTTTCTGACTTCACTCACGGGGGTGGGAGCAGGGCCAAGATCAGAAGGCCACCATTGATCTCCCCATAGCCCACTTTCCTTACCAAAAATAATGACCTCGGTCTTAGAGGCATTAAGTTCAAGTCGGTTGTTCGCCATCCAGCCAGAAACAGCTTTTAACGCTGACTGGAAGGTGGGGGCGTCCATGTTAGAGTCACCATTAAGTGCCACCGCCAGCTGCGTGTCATCGGCGTATGACACTAAGGAAAGACCAAAACTATGGGCTACCTCCGCCAAAGGCTGAACATATAAATTAAATAAAGTGGGGCTAAGAGCCGAACCCTGGGGAACGCCCTGAAGTATAGGGCGTGAAGCAGAGACAAAAGGAGGTGTAGACACTTTGAAACCTCGATCCTTAAGAAAGGAGCGGAACCACTCAAGTGCCATCTCTCCAACTCCAGCCTCCATCAGGCGATGTAAGAGAATCTGATGGGACACCGTATCGAAGGCGGCACTTAGATCCAAAAGGATCAGTGCCGCCGTCTGACCCTGATCCAACATCTTCCTGATGTGCTCCACCACAGCCAAAAGAGCAGTTTCGGTGCTATGACCTGCACGGAATCCGTTCTGGGAATTATCCAGTAGATTTGCTTCTTGCAGGTGAGATGATAGAATACGATTAGCATGCGCTTCCGCTAGTTTGGCTGGCCAAGGAAGAAGGGAAATGGGTCGATAGTGTTCTGGCTTAGTCGGATCGAGGGCAGGTTTCTTAAGGATCGGAATGACCATCGCCTGTTTCCAAGCCTTGGGAACACTGCCCGTACTAAAGGACAGATTGATAAGATCATGCAGGGCAGGATAACAACATTCGGCAAATTCCAGGAATTGAGCGGGTCGCATGGGATCGTCCGGAGAACCGGATTTGACTTTTGTCGTCAAAGCTAAAAACTCATCCCGAGTCGGACTAGGGATAGTTAGCAGTGGTTTGAGAGCTAAAGATGTAGACATATTCTCCCTGATGGGAAGCTGAGAAAATGATCTGTAAATGGCCTCCACTTTTTCTACAAAAAACGAGGCTAGATCCTCGCAGTGTGCCATGGAGGGTTCACTGGTAGCAATGTCCGTCCTCTTGCTTGTAAGGTCCTTACACACCCTGAAGATGACCTTGGTGGGGTTTGTACTATTCTTAATCTCCTGAGCGTAAAAAGCAGCCCTAGCTGCACATATGGCCCGATGATACACTCTAGTGCAGGCCCTATAGGCCGCCTTGAGGTCAGTATCATAAGTTTTACGCCATGCGCGTTCTGCTTTTTTACAGGATGCTTTAAGTGTTTTGAGAGATTCATCATACCAAGGGCTAGAAGGACTGGATCTAGTCTTACTCCACTTGGCCGGAATGAGCATATCTAGTGCCTGATTGATCCATTCGCAGAAACTATCATAGCCACGGGAGACTTCAGTAGGAGGTGAAGGGTGGTATTTCATCAACAGCTGGTGGAAATGCTCTAAATTCAAATTTCTCCAGGGGCGTCTGAAACTGGCTGGGGTGTTGTTTCTCGGGGGAGGTAGAGTAGTGACGATACGAATATCAATCAGGTGGTGGTCAGTCCAGGCCATAGGTCTGGGAGGCAGCACTGAAATATTAGTCACAAGATTCGTCAAGACGGGATCTAATATGTGGCCACCAGTATGGGTCGGTAGTTGTACCATTTGGGTCAATTGAAGTGCTTCGAGATCAGCTAACAAGCTATGGACCGAGTTGGAGAGTGGAGCGTCCATATGCAAGTTAAGGTCGCCTATGATTGTAAAATTTGCTGTTTTTAAAACTAGGGAGGATATCACCTCCGGGAGGCTTTGGCGAAAAGCGCCATCAGGACCAGGGGGCCTGTAAATTAGTAGTCCCGTAAAAGTGAAGTGGGGGCTCACTGAGATGTTAAAAAGGGCGCTCTCGCATCCTGCTATGGTGATAGGTTTCCAAATGCAGGGGTAACATGATTTTACCGCAACTGCTATACCTCCACCTCTAGCATTGCGGGGGAGGGAGTGCATGGTGTATCCCGCGGGCAGGGCTAGATTCATGACCGCCATAGACTGATCATGCAGCCAAGTTTCCGTGAAGAAAAAGATGTCCGGATCATCATCAGTTATCAAGGAGAAAACTTCTTGAGAGTGGCAGGACAATGATCTGACATTCAGATGTAAGACTTTAAGAGTAGATTGGGTGGGAGAGTCTACAGCAGTATCTTGTTTGCTGTCAACTGGAGACCTAGATTGAAGACCCTTAATAGGCAGAGGCGAAGGTAATTTAAAAGAACAGGTGGGGCACTGAAACGGCCCACTAAGAGGATCCAGGGCGCCATGTCGGCAATCTCGTACCTTGTGACGCAGTAAACGAAGATTCTCAGCAGATCTCTTCCTGAGTAGGCCAGAGTCCCCTGCCCTAGCCCTGCCTTAGCGCTGACGGGCGCAGACGGGCAGGACTCTGGCGAGACTCAGGCGTAGCGAAGGCGCGACCGCTACGCTAGACCGCTACGCTACAAGCGAGCTTTATGTATGCGAGTGGCGGTAACAAGCGCTAGCGCGCTAACCCCCGGCAAGGAAGGAACCAGCCTTCCCGAGATGGCGTCGTCGTCACGTCGAAAATCACGTGACCCAGGAACCCAGGAGCCCGGACCCGCTAAGCAGCGGTGCTGGAATTTGTATTCAATTGGTTCAATAAGATGAAGAGAACCTGTCTCTTTGAAAAAGCATACGCGGGCAGAGTAGGTTCTATTAGGAGGTTTGAAAGGATTTGGAACAACTGAAGGAGGGATGAGCTGCAAAAGAAGGATGGAGATAAGGAAAGGGTCTATACATTTGACTGCACTAGCACTTTTTTAGATTTCACTTTATCATAGCTTTTTGCACATGCAGTAGCACTTTATTGCAGGTTTTTGCACTTTTTTGCAGTGTCACTTTATAGATTGCGGATTTTGCACAGACCCTTCTTGATAAAATTGTTGTTTGTATTCCTTTTCTGTGCTTGATGAATTTCTTCCCCCTTTCCTAATTCTCATGTCTGATATATATATATATATAGATTTCTTTCTTTTTTTATTGCTGTTTTTTAAGCCTGTTTAACTATTGAAATGATTATTGAAAAAGAAAATTGAAAAGATGCGTTGTACCATTGATCATCCATTGCTATGTTCAATAAAAAATTTATACTTAAAAAAAAAAAAAAAAATCTGATTTTATGTATAAACTTTGTTTATTGCGCTGCAAATTCAGTACATCATACCAATATGCTTCACAGACTGGCGTGGCGTCAACATTCAGCCCAACCAGTGTCAATACAGCTTTTGGTAACAGATCAAAACAGGGAAAAGGGAGAGAAGAGTGTTTGGACATATGCGTGTTGCGGACCCTGTCCTGAAGCCCAAGTGTTAATAGAGTGTCTTCAAAGCACCATCGGTGGTGACACGGAATAGTGGGGCACCACATCAAGGTAACTTCTCCTGCAATCGGGTCTGCGTCCAAATAGCTTAGCAGTGTCCAAACAAGGTAAAAAGAACCATAACCAAACGAAATGTCCCCGTCCCCGCCACCCCCAGCCTACCCACCCCCCACCCCAGTTCCAGGTCCATTTTCCTAACTCGTAACAGTGGTCTCTCAGGCCTCAGTATTTGTGGCAGCCGGCTGAGACAGCCGCAACAGGCGTAGGTATCGGGGACAGGTCACTTCTCTAAATTCAGAAGCCAGAAGCGTCAAGAAGGGTTGCCATAATTCTGGATATTTGTCGCCCTCCCCTTTAGCAATCAGTGACAGTTTCTCCATCCCCAGGACGTACCAGAGACGGTGCAGCCAGCCCTGAAAAGTGGGGACATGTGTAGTGCGCCAATAAGTGAGAATATTTTGTGTCGCAGATCCCAAGGCTATAGCTATCAACCTTCCTCTGTGGGAGCGCAGGGGGTAAGTGATGGGATTGGGAGAGCCCAGCAGCACATATGCTGGGAACCGCGAGCTGGTGGTGTCTAAGTGCAGATCTATTTCATCTAGCACCTGATTCCAATAAGCCTGCAGGTGAGAACAGCCCCACAACAAGTGTACCAGTGTACCCCTCTCCCCGCAGCCCCGTTAGCAGAGCGCGTCTCAAGTGTGGTCCATCTCGTGAAGTTTTTCAGGGGTATAATACCAGTATGTGGCCAGTTTAGTGAGAGTGTCCGTTAATCCCATGTGGTGCGCAGAATGACGGGCCCTATAACAAATGCCTTCCCACTCTTTATTACTCAGCGTGCGCCCCAAGTCCCTTTCCCACCTTGCCTTTCCTGCATTGTGAATATGTGCGTATCTGCCCAGGAGCATGCGGTAAAGATCCGATATCAAGCCGCAGTCATTTTTCCTAGAAAGCAGCCAGTATTCGTAGTCGCTGAGTCTGCGGTCAGCCCCCGCTCTAACGGTGGGATGGAGCGCCCAGTGTCGCACCTGGAAGTAGCGAAGACGTTCCTCCTCCGGCAGACCAAATTCCCGGCGGAAGGCATCAAAGGGGATAGCTCCCTCCGTGGCATAGATGTGGGACAACACTTTACAACTCGCAGGGCCCCATTTCGCAAAAGCCACCACGTCCATGCCGGGACCAAAGTCCGGGTTGGACACTAGAGGTGTCAGCGGGGATGGGAAGGACGTCAGCTCATGCGGTATGGTCACTTGATCCCACACCTCCAGGGGCGTCCTCGTAATGAAGGAAGCATAGAGATTCGGGGTCGATGGTGCCGCCGCAGGAAAGGTACCTCCTGCAGAGTGCGACCCACCACTGCCTGGTCTTGGAAGAGCCAGTGCTTCTCCGATTCCCATTTGCTCCACTCCACAAGCGTTCGTAACTGTGCTGCTTGGAAGTATAGGAGCAGGTCCGGGAGGCCCAATCCTCCTTGTTCAGGAGGCAGCATTGCCAAGCGTAGTTTCATGCACGGGCGCCGCCCATTCCATATGAAGTTGGCCAGTTCAGCTTGGGTTTGACGAATCCACCCCTCCGGCGGCCGCATAGGGACAGCTCTGAATAAATACAATATTTGCGGCAGAATCGTCATCTTTATCGCTGCCACCTTGCCAAGCCACGACAGTGGAAGGTGTTTCCACCTGCCCAACTCCGATCGTATCGTGTGTCTTAGTTTCGCATAGTTCAGGCGGACCGTGCCCTGCAGAGTAGGTGCCAGTTGTAATATGGGACAGCCTCTGATGCCCATGGGAAGGGGAAGAGGCCCTGTAAGAATGTCTTCGTGGACGCCTCCAAGGAGAGGTCAAGTGCCATGGATTTGCTGAGGTTAACCTTAAAACCAGCCACCTCCGCGAAGGTGTCAAGTACCGCCACACAGGCCGGGAGGGACTCACGAGGGGAGGAGAGGGACAACAGGACATCGTCCGGGTATAGGCTGATGGTATGCATAAAGGCCCCCATCTTGATGCCGCGAATCTCCGGGGTAAGTCGCATTACTTGTGCCAGGGGTTCCATATATAAGGCGAATAATAAGGGGGAGAGGGGACATCCCTGCCGCGTGCCACGTTCTATAGGGAAGCGGGGCGACGAGTACCCATTGACCCGTACTGTCGCTCAGGGCCTTGAATAACAGTTGAGCACCCAGGCGCGGAAACGGTCACCCAATCCGGCCCGTATCAGAACCCGCTCCAGGTACGGGCAGTGGACACGGTCGAAGGCCTTTTCCGCGTCGATGGACAGTAGCATATATTCCCCCTCCGTTCGCGTGGCCTTTTCTATAAGGTGTAGTGCCCTTTTGGTGTTGTCGATGGTTTGGCGTTCCGAGATAAACCCTGTCTGGTCTGGGTCAATCAGTCTCGGCATCAGCTGGCCGAGTCTCGTGGCGAGGATAATCGTATAGAGCTTCAAGTCTATATTGAGAAGCGAGATGGGCCGATATGCTGCGCAGCTCGGTTTGTCTTTCCCCGGTTTAGGGATCACGGAAATGGTGGCATCTAGCAAGTCCTCCCTGATCGCTCCCGGTTCCGAGAGATGATTGAATAGAGTGGTAAGCAGCGGCACCACCTGCAGGCAGAATTTTTTTATAAAAGAGGGCCGTGAAGCCGTCCGGCCCTGGGGCTTTCCCCAGCCGGCGCCGGGAGATGGCCGATATTACCTCCTCTGGTCGTATGTCGCCGCCAAGGGCCGTCGCCTGATCTGTGGTAAGCGCCGGTAGTTGGGCAGAGTCCAGAAAGGTATCGCCCGCTGCCAGATCCAGCGTTTCCTCTGAGTACAATGAGGTGTAGAAAGCGTTGAAGGCGGTCGCGATTTCCCTGTCCTCTGGGGCCAGGCTACCTCCGGCCGTTCTGATTTCCTGCACTGCCTGACGGTGACGCTTCTCCCCGAGTGCCCGTCCCAAAAGGCGCCCGCACCTACCCCCCCCGTGTAGTACATGTGGCGCACACTCAGTGCCGCAAATTCCGCCCTGTCTTGGTCTCACGCACTCAATTGTTTCCGAGCCAGGGTCAGCTGCCTCCAGATCCTTGGTGCGCAAGTCCTTTGGTGCATGCCCTCCAGTTCCCTAACTTTCTGCGTTAGTTCATCCCTTTTCTCCGCTCGCGCTTTGTTCTCTGCCGCAGCTAAGGCTATGAATTCCCCCCTGAGGACTGCCTTTAAGGCCGCCCAGTGTGTGGTCGGGGAGGTGTCCGCTGTGTTGTTGTGTAGCAGGTAATCGTGGATCACGCCTATTATTTTCTCCGGGACCTCTTTGCGGTGCAGCAGTATGTCCCGCAGACGCCAGCACCGGGGAGGTCTCTGCGCCGGAGGGAAGAGGAAAGTCGCCAACAGGGGAGCATGGTCAGAAAGGGATGCCACTCCTATCTCTACCATGGAGGTCAGGGCATGTAAGGAGGTAGAGGGCAAGAAGTAGTCCAGCCTGGCGTAAGTGCGGTGTGCACTAGAAAAGTATGAGTAAGCCCTGGCGCCAGGATGGAAACTGCGCCAAAGATCTACCATGCCCAGCTCTCTTAGTCGCGCCAACCCTCCCTCAGACAAGGACCCAGCCTGCGTAGAGCGCTGCGCTGACCTATCCAGGGCGGTGTCGAACACTAGGTTAAGATTCCCTCCTAGTAGGATGTGTCTATCTGCCGAGGCCGCCAGCATGTTAAGCGCGTCATGAAATAATTTTTCTTGTCCCTCGTTAGGGGCATAGGCCGAACAGACCGTGAAAACTGATCCCCCCAGTGAGAAGTGGTATGATAAGAGTCTCCCCTTGATTTCCGCTCCCTGTCTCAGAACTAGGCATGAGCGGGAAATCCGTTACGCCCGCGGATTTTGCGGATTTGTGGGAAATCCGCAATCCGCCCAAAAAAATCCGCGGACGTAACGGGTTCAAAAGTTGAACCCCCACTCATGTAACTATTTTACAATAGCGCCAGCAAGCTGCCAGCGCCGTTGTAAAATAGTTACAAAGTTAGCTTGCATAGGAACCACTAGATAAAACGAAGCAGGTGCTGCTTTATTTTATCTAAGTGCTTCCTGTGCAAGCTAACTTTGTAACTATTTTACAATGGCGCTGGCAGCTTGCTGGCGCCATTGTAAAATAGTTACATGAGGAGTCTGGGCACAGGTCTGCTTTCTCCCCACATCTATCTACCTTCGAAAATCCGCTGTTATGCTGGACAGAGCCACTTGCATCCTTGACTTTCACAAGCGCAATACCCGTGCTGTTCCTGTGACCAGGGGCTTCTTTCTCTTCATCTGCTGAACTGATCTTTCTCTGACCTTTTATACACACAAGAGGCATGTGAACTCGCATTGAAGCCATGCCTGTTTGGCCCCGCCCACACACTCGCGGTGTGCACCGTCTTCCCACCATTTACCCACTATGATGGACAGCTCACTCAAGGGACCCCTGCGCCCTTCGGCGCGATTGCATAGTAACACACACATGGTCGCTCAAACTAGTTGAAGCTCAAATTCAGTGACTCATTCATTAGCCCAAAAACAATCGTGAGGGTCGTCGAGGCTGGGCAGGTGTGCCTTCTTCCCAAATCTACCGTGGAACATCAGCTGTGATGCTGGATAGAGGCCTTTGCATCCTTGACTTTCACGAGCACAACACCAGTGCTGTTCCTGTGACCAGGAGCTTCTTTCTCTGCTGAACTGATCTTTCTCTGACCTTTTATACACACAAGAGGCATGTGAACTCGTATTGAAGCCATGCCTGACCATACACATAAGAGGCACGTGAACTGGCACAGAAGACCCCCCCCCCACCACAAAATCCGCAAATCTGCGGATTCGCAAAATCCGCGGATTTTGTGAATTTGCAAATCCGCAAATTCGCAAATCCGCGGATTGCGAATCCGCAAAATCCGCTCATGCCTACTCAGAACCCGCCCCCGGTACCTTCTTGCCACCAGTATAGCAACCCCAGCTTTCTTGTGTGGTGCGGACGAAAAAAACTGGTGTGGAAAGGTGTGGGCTTTCATGCGTATGCAATCTTTCTGCAATAAGTGCATCTCTTGGAGGAGACAGATGTCTGCTTTCGAGTGCTCGAGGCACAACAGTACTGCCTTGCGTTTGATAGGGTTGTTGAGACCTCGCACGTTCAGCGAGAGGATGCGCACTTCAGTAGAAGCCATAAATCATCATCCGAACCTCCCTCCCCTGATCACCCATGCTGACCTTCGGTGCATAAAATCCCCCCCGACCGGGCTCCGGGACCGTACCGAGTCGCGCCCAGCTGTGGCTTGTCCGATGCAACCTGGAATGCCCACTTGCCTGTCATTGCGGAACCCCCTGGACTTGGAACCCCTCCCTCGCCTACCCACAACCAGAACTACCCTTACCCTACCCCCATCCTTCCCCTCCTCCCCCCTCCACCCCCCCCAACACCCCCAAATTGAGAACCATAAAACATAGAGCCACAAAAGTATGATACTGTCCCTAATCTTTCACAGATGAGTGGAAAAAGCAGGGGAATGTGTCCGTCTCCATCGAGATCCCTCCCGCCGCCGACCGCCGAGGCAATCCATGTCTAGCCCGAGGGGTCCCGGGCCCCCGGCTCCCGTCCATCAGCCGTCATCCGTTGCTGCCAGCTCCACTGCCGCCGTCTCGACTGCCGCTCTCTGACCCTTTTGGATCTCCTCTTGGGGTGGGCGACGCGGCCTGCGTCGCCATCTCTGCTGCCGCCATCGGCTAGAAGAGCCAGTCTCTGGGGCGTTCCCAGATGGCGAGCCTCCTTCCGACTCTGGTTCTTCAATGCCCAGTAACCGGCAAGCATCAGTGAGGGACCGCAGCTGGTATACTTTATTGTCCCATTTAAACACTAGGCGGAACGGGTGCCCCCAACTGTATGTGATACCAAAGCGCCTCAGTTCAGCAGTGACCGGCCTGAACGACCTGCGTTTTTCCAGGGTGATGGCGGCTAGGTCTTGAAAGAGCGTTGGTGAGTGGTCGCCATATGTGATGGGGCCTAGCTATCAAGCTTTGTTAAGGATCTCCTCTTTGGTGCGAACGTCCTGGACGCACACCAAGATATCTGCTGGCAGGGCACCAGAGGCCCTGGGCGGACCCGTCCGGTGCGCCCTGTCCAGGATTATAACGGAGTCCGCCGGTCGGCCCAGAATGTAGTTGAAGAGGCCTTGTGTGAACTGGAAGAGGTCCGCTGTGTCCGGGGTAGGCTTCACTCCTCGGATTCAGATGTTATGCCTTCGAGAACGATTCTCTAAGTCTTCAACATGCAATTGTAAGTCAATTTGTTGGTCTTGAATGCGGATGATTTCTTGCTGGAGTGCTTCCATCTCGACATCCCGGCTGTCGCTCTTCGTCTCGAGGTCTGCTACCCGCTCCCCAATGGCGTCCGTGTCCCGCCTTAGCTCCCGAATCTCTCCCTTCAGTTCCGTCTTAAGGAGTTGGAGATCCTCCCTTAGGCCGCTAAACAGAGACTCCAAGAAGGCCCTGGTGACAGGCTCATCTGTGCTTTGGGAGTTTTTGCCCGGCGAGCTGGCTACCGGTTTAGTGGGCACCGCCTGGGCTCCAGCACTTTGAAGGTCGGTTTTCTTCCCCATGATGGCAGGAGTGAGCAAGTCCTTAATGGTCCTGTCTTTGCGCACCCTACCAGCAGCCATACCCACCCCGGTCCGTCAGCAGAACAAGGTGGGGCAGGGCAGACCGGGCCGACAGTACGCCGCGGCTCCAATATCTAGGCCCTTTACAGTAGAAGTGTAGAGACCAGTCCCAGCGGACTGCCGCAGGGTCCCCCTGTACCACGTGCTCTTGCTTCCAGTGGTCCCCCACAAGGCCAGGCACTCGGCCGAAGGTCGCACGGGTTTTCACCCCTTCTCAGAGATGGCGGTCAATGTCTAGCTTTAGGCAATATGGCAGGGTGCAGGACCGGGCCAAGTCACAAAATGGCGGCCCACGGCTCGCCAAACCCGGGAGGCCACGAGGCAGCCGACCACTACCCGGGCTAAGGACAGTACAGTGCGTGCAGGGGGCCACCAAGGCAACCGCTCCGTCGTGAGGTCTCCACGTTGCCTCCGCTGACCTGCTGCCACCCGCTGCGCATACGGGGGGCCCTCCCACACGCCTTCAGCTCCCGGAGTTCGCGTGGGTACAAGGCTCCGCACCCAGCTCTTGCGCGCGCTAAGTGGTAGGAGCGAGGCTGCAGGGGTGATGCGTTGCCCCAAATAGGGGGAGGTATAGAGGGTAGGCCCAGCGAGGGCGCCCCACAGTCTTGCCACCGGCCCCACAAGATGGCGGCCCATAGAGATGGGCAATGACGGCCGGGATCGGGGAGGGCTTCAGGTGCGATGCACCACGTGGGGTCCGCCGGCGCTGTTACTAGCTCCCCCCGGCTGTCCCCAAGCTACAGTCTTTAACTGGCGTGACGCAGGGGGGGTTGTCCGGGCACCCCTCTCACCTCACCTCTGGTCTCCTGCCGATCGCAAGTGCCGTTGTGCCTCTCCCGGCCTCACGCACAGCCACGCGGGTCGGACCTGCCACTGCCTGCCGGGGATGCTTTAGCGTCGGCCACCTGGCTCCGCCCCTCGCGGCCTTGTTGTCGCTGTCCTGGCCTCCACAGGCCCCAACGAGCCGCGTCCAGCCCGCTCGGAGTTGGCAGGATATGGGCACCGCCGATCCGCTGTGCTGCCCCTCGGGGACATCGCTGCACAAGTGTCGGGTCCGGGCACCCCGGGGAGCCACCTGGGGCCAGAAGGGATGCGATAGTAGCGGTGAAACGGCGGCCAACGCCGGGAGCTCGACGAGGCACGTCTGCTCACACCGCCATCTTGGCCACGCCCCCCAGCATAAAAATCTGATTTTAGGTGTTTTTATAAAATTGCAGAAAATATGTGTGTAATATTTCCTATGCACCCTGCACTTTGTGTTATACACTATGCACGTGTGTTTGTATAGGCACTTTAATAAGGAGGTTAAAAAAAATAAACTGTTCAAAAATGCACTTTATATTACCCAACGGCCCAATTCGCAGAATCGCAGAATCGGGTCTTTTGCGACTGGAAAAAGGCTTTTTGAAAAGTTCAAATTGCTAAATTCGAATCAGTAACTTGTTACTAAACCACAATTTGAATTTGTGATTCAGTATTTGAAAGGGGCGTGTTTTAGTCGTCTGTTCCAAATAACGAATTGGTGTGGTATGTATTACTGTTTTGCGACCCCAAAACAGTAATACTTTACCTCGATTTGTTTTTTTGGTAAGACTTTATTGGCAGTCGTCAATTCCACAATACATCATTCGCGTGTGTAGATATCAGTTGCCACGCCATAGTCATTTCGGTGCTTGTAATACACAGCTATTTAGCCGACAACCTTCCAGTCCGGCAGCAATCAAGGACATTGTGCTCGAGACATTCCATCAATTAATAAAGAAATCAATTGTCTTACTTTTGTTATTTTTTCTGAACATAACCACAGACTCATTAGGAATAACAAACAATATATCAGGATATCTATATACGGTCAATCGTTCATATCAGTGGGTTTTTCAGATTTACTATTCTATACCTTTTCTTGTGAGTTTCTTAGAATGTCCCCCCCTTTCATACCCGTACCCCTCCCATTATTCCGTCAACGGGTATGTATCAATCCCCCAACTCATCCTCCTCATCAGAGCTATCATCTTCCTCTTCCGGTAAAGGTTCACACAGGTCACCCCTATATTTATTCCAGGGTAATCATATCCTGTTCCATTTGCGAGGGTTGGCTCTTATCTTGTAACCGCTCGCTCGGTCACCATCAATCTATCCATGTGTTTACACCATTGTGCCGACGTCGGTGTGTCAGCTGCCCCCCATTTCTGCGCTATATCGCGCTTGGCCGCCATCGTTCCTATTACTACCCACTGTTGCCCCTGTCGTGTTAGATCTGTCTTTCCCCATATATTTAACAAACAGACCCTCGGGTCCGGTGTGAGCGACACTTCCAGTGTTTGTGAAATGGTCCTCATGATTCGTTTCCAATATTCACTAATGATCGGGCATCCCCAGAGTGTGTGTAGGAGTGTCCCTTCCTCTCCGCAGCCTCTCAAACAGTTTGGATGATCAGTACTATGTATTCTGTGTAGAGTAGTTCTGGTGTAGTACACTCTGTGCAGTATTTTAAATTGTACCAATCGGAAGCGGGCCGACACTCCTGCCTCTCGCGGGGATGCTTATGCGGCATTCCAGTCCGTTTCGTCCATTTCCTCTAACTCCTCCTCCCATTTATCCCGTAGTTTAGTTAGTGGATCAGGTAGGTTGTTTAGCAGCTTTCGATAAGTGAGTGATGTAGCCCCCGTTTGTATATAACCAGTGAGTAGGCGGTCCTCCAACGATGATGATTCGGGGACCTTTGTTCCCGGCTCAATGACTGCCATTAAATCATGTTTTATCTGTATATACCTATAGGTCTCAGTAGGTCCTAGGTCATATTGTTGTTGTAAGAGTGAGAATGGGATCACGCCAGTACTCGTCCATATGTCTCCCACTGTGGAAATTTCTATATTGTCCCATTGGGTGAATCCCTTGCTATATCTCAGACACCCCAGTAATTTAGTGTCCCACAAAGGTGTGAGTCTAGTTATGACATCCCCCCATTTCAGTCTAGCCTGCGCCTTATGTCAAAGTACTATCGTATGCTTCGTTGGGCCGATCAGTTTTGCCATTAGACTTTTATTATATAATGGTGCAGTAGACTGTGGGTGCCTAGCTGCGCTCTGTCCGCTAAATAAGCTGGGTCTTCTTGCGGTGCATGGATCCACTGGTTTATCGCCTTGAGTTGGGATGCCCAGTAATTCAACTGTATATTCGGCAGCGCTATCCCACCGTCATACCATCCACGGTTGAGTTTTATATGTGCCACCTGAGCCGGGCGTTCTCCCCATAACACACCTGAAAGTACTGCTGTCACCTTTTTAAAATATGAGGGTGGGACTAGGTTTGGTGTATTTTCCAGTACATACAAAAAACGTGGAAGTGCTTTCATTTTAAACAGAGCCGCTCTGCCTAAAAGTGTCAATGGTAAATGTGTCCAGTATCTTGCATCTGCCTTTAAGCGAGTGAGTGGAGGTAAAAGGTTTTGAGTAAAATGGATCGAGGCGTCTCGGGTGACGTAGATTCCAAAATATTTAAACGAGGAGTCTGCAATTGTCAATTGGCATTCGCTGGGTAGATGTGGCAGAGGACCCTTCATCATAAATGACGGATTTCGACCAATTTATGGTGTAGCCAGAGTGGATACCATGTGTGTTACATAATTCTAGCAATATAGGGATGCCAGCAGCTGGGTCGGACAGGTATATTAACATGTCATCAGCATAGAGGGAAACTCTGTCTTCCCAGTGCTCCCCCCAACTCACCCCTTTCTGTAATGGAGTGTCTCTAATGACAGTTGCTAGTGGTACTTTACCTCGATTTTAAATGTGGTGATAACCCATGTAAAAATGGTAAGGTGTTCCCTTGGGACGCCTTCCCCTTTGAGAATGTTGAAAAAATATTTATTTTGAGCAGGCAGCAGTCCAATGGACCAATGCCTTCTCTTAAAAAAATGAAACATCAAAATTTCCATTTTTCTTTTTATTCGCCTCTCATTTTCCTTTAAAGAAAAAGGACTGCGTTAAAAAAAAAAGCAATCATAGACATGGTAGTCTGTTGACTCCAGCAGGCCACCATCACTGTGATGTCTGAGATTCCTAATGGGTCGCAAATTGCGACCCACCTCTTTAACATTCATGAGGTAGGTCAATTTGTGACCCACTCGGAGTCACTATTTGGGAATTAAACATTTCATACATTAGGAATACCGATTTCCTAATTGCGATTTGGAGTTAATCGCAGTTAGTGAATTGGTATTCCAAATGTTAGTACATCTGGTCCAAACAAAGAAGGTGTGGTAGCCATAATCTACACAGCTACTCTAACTCGTCGAGCTCCAATGTCAGCTTTAGCATGTTAATCTGGATACACACCAACACTGCTGGACACATTTTCAAAATTTTTCTCTACATGCAAACCTTCACCAAGAATGCAGTGAGCATCTTTGACTCTCATCGTTGGCTCAATAAACTTGAGTCTAAACCAGCATTGGACATCTTAGCCTTCTCCATGAAGGTGCAGTGTCCTTGTACACATAGGCAGGAAGACACTTCAGCTAGTGTGGACCACTTACTTAACAAAGCCAATATATCAATCCAACATCAGACATGGCCAGTCTGCTCCTTCTTCTCATTTGGCCTTTCTACCTGAAACAGCTCCACACTCACAACAGAAACTACCTCTACGCATCCCAAACGGGCGCTATAGAAACAGCAGCACATAACCATCCGAAGAACCGTACAATGCCGTCAAAATACATTATCTTACCACAGATGACCCTGGAACTTTACTGGACCGCCTGCACCACAATACATTTGCTGTCCTAGTTTTTTTTTGCATCAACTATAACAAGGAAACCCAAACTTGGTATTACATCTGCCTACAAGTAGTCCAGCAAGGAACTAGTGGAGATGAAAAATACAAGTAAAAGCCTCTTGGAGACGAACTGCGATGGAACAGGTGCAAGAAAGGAAACGACAAAGCCATTAATGGAGACAAAAGGCTTCCTTTTACAAAATGAGTTCCTTCAATTAAAGAGAGATCTTCAGCATCTTCTAAGAACAGTGCATACAACCCAGTGCCATGAAAAATAACTTTGGCACATCCCAAGAATTTTGCAACAAATTGTTACATTGACTTAAAAAAAAATGAATGTAACTCTTACAATTCTGCAACTCCTACCCAGGGCTGGCTTTAGTGCTGGTGGTGCTCGGTGCGACAAACGATTTGGATGCCCCCCATATCTTCTTTCTCCGTGGATTCACGCACTACCACCCTTCAACAGTACATCTCTATAGCTTCTCTCACATGCATTTCCTTTGTTTTATAGTGTTACTCATACTACTATAGGGTTTTAGATCACTTTACATTGTACACAAATTATACGGAGACAATGAATCATATGTGTGTAAATCAGTCCACAGAAAACAATGCATAAGACAGTGAGGATTACAAGCTGTAGGAATCACATGCACTCCATACTAGTAGGCAGTATATTTTAAGAGTAATTGGTCTGGAGAAGCACAAACTCAGGATTTAAAACATACCAGAGTGGTTTGGGGGTTGGCTTTAGACCAAGAATGTATTTCTACCCAGCTGACCCCTTTTAGCAACATTAGGATAAAAAACATAATGTTGTAACCTACTACGCCATGCAGTTTGCTTGCAGCTCTCTGATGATAGTTCACAGGCCACGGTGCTGTTTTAGGATTGTAATTTATGAACTGCAAGTATCAAAAGGATCTCTGTGACAAAAGCAGTATCCCACTGAGATATTCAAATAAAATATAGTTCTTTGATCTCCAGGGTAGGCAGGCATATTATCCCTATGAGCTACTTTATGACGAGTCAAAACTGCTATTAGACAAAACTTTGATCTCTCTCCAGCAGGAACATTAATCACCAGAATTATCTTGAAATGTTATTGTAGAAACAACAAACTCTGCAGCAAGTGATTTTGAACTCATACGTTTTTTTTTATAAAACACCGCCCTTCACCGTGAGGTCAGCACCAGGTGCAGCTGCACTGGTCTCACCGCCCTAAAGCCGGCCCTGCTCCTAACTACCCAAAGCCCCTTACATGTCATTACATCAAGCCCACTGGAAATCACAGAGGTGATTCAACCGACATGAAATAAAAGCATCCAACCGGCCAATAGTGGAGTGCCGTCAGCATGCATAAAACAATTATTTCCCTTCCTCAGTGGGGATTTCAGAAAGACGTGAACGCATCCTTAACTACATGCCATCATCTCACCGCTTCTCATAAGAAGATAAGCAAACCTGACGATAATAGGTACATGCCAATGAATCTCTAACATACTTTTCACGGCAAGATCATGGAATGGGAAGTTCTCTATGATCTTCTGACCATGATCCATCTTGGAGGGGGCTGGTAAACTGGGCAGGCATGCGTGGAACTGGCCTGGCATTGGTCCAATCATGCTTTTCAAACAGCACCCAGAAAATAAGAGGGAGCTCAGTCGAGTCGTCTTTCTGTCTGGTGTCGTTCATGCTTAACAGCCATCACAATGTTCGTGTTTCATCTTCAACGTCTACGTTCAACCTTTGTGGAAATTCCTAGATCTTTAACACGACACCAAACGGTGGCATCAAGTTTGGACCACGCTTTCCATTGGATGAAGTGAGTTTCCTCTGAAAGAATGGAGCACAAACCATAACCTTGCTGTTAAGAATGTCTGGCATGACTCGTTCCTTTTCATTGGGCTCCACGTAAACACCCCCACCATCGCCAAAAGGTAGGAACTTGGGAATTATCTCTGAGGCTGAGCATCCCTTCAAGCCCCAAATCAAAGGTAGACTGTGCACCACTGGGCCAATTATCAGCGCCTGGTGGTTTCACTCAATAACGAGAAATTATTTCTGTCTAACCTCCTTGGACAGAGTTACCATGGTTTAGAGCTTGGCGGTTTGGTGCAGCACCCAAGCAACACTGTAAGTGACTAGGAGGTTAGTGGGTTTCTGGCATTGCTCGTCAGTTGCACTCCGTGGACCTCTCAGGGATTTCGAGAGGGCCACACGAGGATACCTCCAGTGAAACCAGGTGGTCTATGATGTGTAAACAGAGGAAAATAGGTTCATAAATCTCCCATGACCTTGCCTTACCTCGCCATTCGCCCCTCCCCTCTCTCTCCATCCTCTTGCTCTTAATTTGATAATCCTCTGATGCCGTAACAAGAAGCTACCTCGAATGCACCGCGGGGCTTGCATTCTATACCGTTCTTCCTAATCTTTTGCAGAGCACATTAATAATCTCCAGTGGGTTGGAGGGAGGGAGTTTCTGGTTGCACAGACGGACAGGGCAACTGAGAGCAGGAAACATTTGCTCTTTCAGGGCAGCTATTAGAGAAGCTGTGGGGGGGAGGGGGGAGAGTTGCATTTTGAAAACATAGACACCACTGGCAACCTGCCCATATTCAAGCAAGAACATGAAAAGTGTGTTCCATGTACCTTATGACTTCTCCCTGCTTTATTGTACCTATACATTAAACATAGAAAGAATATGGGGAACTTTGCCTTAATACGGTGGGGTACCACAGACTTAATTCAAAATGATGGGGTCCATTAGAGAGTTGCGGACACTTCAGGGGAAGGGGGCTTTGTTACCCTGGCCAATGTGGCAAACAATGTGCACTTTAAAGTAAAAACAAGTGTTCAATACATGTTTATGAATGTCGTTCATTCAGTGACCTGGGGAAAGCAACATTGTTTCTGTCGACAGAACCAATTTTTACTTTAAATACATATACCCAGGTTCTGAGGATCACTGGGTTGCCCCATTACCTATACCACTGGAGAAAGCAACAGGCATGCAACCTTTGCTTTTCGAGGATTTCTTAGCAGGTGTAATACCATCCCCGTATCCTCGAGATTGCTGCAGACAATCATGTCATAAAGCGCTTCCTTAATTGCGAAAAATAAGGAATTGCAAAATGCAATGCATCAAGAAATTGCTAAAAATATTGCGATTTCTTTATATTCCTTAATTGCGACTCGCAATTTGATAGTCGCAATTAAGGAATACCTCCCCAGTCATTCCTATGGGCCTAGAGGCCCATAGGAATGAATGGGAAGGCATTCTCAATTTGCGATTAGCAATTAGCGAATCGCAAATTGAGAATGTGATTTCAAGGGTGCAGGGGTGTCCAAAAGACACCCTGTTGCACCCCTGAAATCAATCTGTGCACATATGTTGTGCACACACATGCCCTCATGCATGAGTTTTCGCAAAGTTTTCGCATTTTGCATTTAAGGAATCGCAAAATGCGATTCCTTAAATGCAATCGCAATTTGAGAATTCGCAAATATTTGCGAATTCTCAAATTGCGAGGGCCTTCACCCTTCATGTATTCCAAAAGCAGATTTTGCGATCGCAAACGGTCGATTTTTGCGATTCGCACCGTTTACGATCGCAAAATTCTTTGATGCATGTGCCTGTTAGTTTGCCCCATGTCTCCCAATAATATATACTATCACCCACATGCATCATTGGGACATTTTGCGATTCCTTATTTGCGAAAAATAGGGAATCGCAAATAAGGAATCGCAAAATGGGATGCATTAATTTATTTGCATAATTTTTGCGATTCGGTGAAAATCGCAATTTTTACCGAATCGCAAGGATTAATCAAATTCTAAATTGCGAATTCGCAATTCCCATTGATTCCTATGGGCCAAAAGGCCCGTAGGAACAAATGGGAAGGCATTGACATTTTGCGAATTTCTATTTGCGAATCGCAAAATGTTAATGCATTTCATGGGTGCAGGGGGGGGTCCAAACCCCCCCCTTGCACCCCTGAAATGCATTTTTAAGTGCACGTTTCACACACACATGTCCTAAGGACATGTGTGTCTGTAACATTACAGTGTTTAAAATGCAATTTTGAGCATTTTGAAACTTTTTCGCAAATTACCACGAGGTTCAACCTCGTGGTAATTTGCACTCCCTAATTGCGAATTCGCAATTTAAAATGCAATCATGCATTGCTTTTAAGGAATCGCAAATTTGCGATTCCTTAAAAGCAATCGCATTTTTGGAATTCGCTAAAAATAGCGATTTTCAAAAAAATGTTTGATGCATCCAAAAAAGATATTTAGGAATCACAAACGGACGAATTTACCGATTCGCACCGTTTGCGACTCCTAAATACCTTGATGCATGTAGCTGTATGTGCTGTCGGTCAGGAGTGTCCAATGGTTGGCCACCAGGCCGTATCCATACCTTTAGCACATTTTCAGGATGCCTGCATTAAATATATTTGCATGACATTAGTGTGGTTGAAAATTATTTAGATATATAGTGGGTACGATAAAACTATGGGGTGGGTCCGACCCTCCTGGACTATTACTGGGTACCCTAAATGACAGGAATGTGTAACAAAAGGCATGTCTATGAGGGCCCGAGATGCCACGTCCAAAGGAGGCCCATAATAGAAACTGCACCGACTACTGCTGCATGTCCGTCCCATGTCTCCTTTAAGAACAGATGTGGTGATAGCAGTCCCTGCAAGCCCTGGGGGTCACGTCAAGAGCTGCTGGATGTTACCCAGTCATAGCAGGCACTGCTGCCAAACTAGCCCATCCCCCTGCTGTGAAAGAGATTACACTGCATTAAGTGTAGGACTAAAATAGCACGGTGTAATACACGGGCAAGGAGCTGCCAATGACAGCCATAAACACGTGCCTCGAACACGAGCCAGTGTCACCAGCAATCAGCGACAATAGCTGGGCAGGCCTTGGCAAAGGACCCAATGTTTCCTAGTGACCATGCAATATACAGTCACAGTTTCCACCTTGTTCTGAGCGGGCATAGCAAAGGGTCTGCCCTTCTGATGCAACTTTCAGCATCTGGGCTATACATGATATGTGTTTTGATCTGGAATTAGCATAGGCCTAAGCAGCACTTTACACGTGCTGATAACGTTACATAACACACTGGGCAACACAACAACATAACACTAAGTCAAGCCCAGAACATGAGTCCCTGCCTCCATTCCACCAGAATAGTCCTGAAGACCAAAACCACCCCAAAAGGCTGTCATATCTGCCTCACATTGTTCAGATGGACCCCTTCACATTTGCGAATGGGTTACTACCAACTTGAATTAGGTGGTAAAATGCAAATGTTTTGCGACCGCATTCACGGTCCCAAAACATTCAAACATACCGCAGCGATTCAGGATTTGGAAGGGATGCCTAAACATGCCCCTTTCAAATACCGAATCAAAAACCCATTTTGCGATTCGGTAACAGGTTACCGGGTTGCAAAATAGGGTTTGATAAATGTAAAAGCATTTTTTGCATCCACAAACTGTCCAATTCTGAGATTTGGTCCATTTGCGAACGCAAAAAGGCTTGTTACATGTGTCCCCATAGTACTGCTTCCCTTGGATAAATGGTTGTGTGCTCTATTGTACTGTTATTGTATTATTTTTGCTAAATTTCTTAACTCCTGTTGAAACCTTCCTTGACGTGCATGTCAGACCGCAGAACATAAACATGAGACCCAGCATCTACACTAGAATATCATTGGGAGTCCTCAAAATCAGAACCTGAAGCACTGTTCATTAGCCAGAAGACAAATCACATGAACGCTTGACCCTCTCACCTCAAACAAGAGCCCAAGGCTAGCTTGAACAATTAGGAATATGGGTTCAGGTTCCAAAATCAGACTACAAAAGCTTGGTGGTGAAAGAAATAAAACAAAAGCTACAGTATTAAAAACCAGACTATGTAGCACAGTTCTCAAAACTAGAACGCAAAGCACATTCATCAAAATCAAACCAAAGTACAGACTAAACTGAGCTTCAAAGATTGACTTCTCTCACCGAGTTTATTCACAAGCTAAACAGAGCAAGCAGCCTGGTAATGGTCTCCTCTAGGCCTCCTCCAACTGATCTCTCCCTTCACCACCTCACATTGTAATCAAGACTCCTAAGTCCATGTTCTGTGCCTCGAGTATAAACTTTGAAGGCACATTATGCTGTAAATCACCCCAATTCTTTAGAAAAGAAATATATAAGAACTACATTTAAACTTTTAAGAAAATCCAACACATGAGAAAACATAACATTTAGAATAGGAAAACACAAAACTGCTGTTCAAAATGGCACAGGGCCTTTTATGGATGTACTCAATGCATAGATGTCGAATTTCTTTATTTTTATTAACCAAATTTGAGCCTTTCCGACATTCAGCACCATTCACATTCACATTCACATCCACAAATTATTCTTCTTTAGAACTAATTCTCTTCCAAAGTTCACTTGTATTTCCAGAGACGACCCTCCTCAATTTCCAGTATGTCCTTCTTACATGATCATAGAGTTCTCCAACACTTCTCTCACCTGCATCGGCTCACACCAATTTAACTCACCCTTCCTTCTTACAGTGCTTGACTTTATATGCATCCACTCACCTAGGTTACACACTTTCTTTACAGTTATCATCCTGACATACGCCTCTACCTATACTACCGCTGTATACTTTTACATTAACAGTCACCTTCGCCTTACCCACCATAAGAATGCTGCATCTGTCCATCCATTTTGGAGAAGCTGTGGTGCAAAGAACTCAGCCTTCAAGCAAGCAAAAAGGTGACTACCCAGTCAATGAATGGGGAGTGGTTCACCTCACCATTTTCCTTATCTCTTCCATCCAACTGAGGTAATATAAATTTTATGATCGATTGTGTCCCCTATCTTAGACCCCACCGACTCCATGCACGAGCTTAAGGTGCATGTAACTTCCCTCCTGTGCTAGCTATGATGACGCAAATACATTTGCGTCCAACGTTAACATGTTCTCTTTTCGATCCGCCATGAACGGATTGGATATTCAGTTCCTAAATATGCTATGCCAACGTCTTTTTGTGGTATACCTTACATGTTTTTCAGCTCTGGCGAGGTAGGCCTGAATTCTGCCATCGAGCTTTTTCCTGCCTTCTGATTCCGATACCCTCAGCCCAGGCTGCCTCTGTGCCAGTGACCCTTGCCTTACTTCTGGCGCGGCTAACGGTGCTCGGCTCAACCCGTTGCCTGCCAAGATTGCCTTCAACCTTCGAATTATCTGCTCCACTCCTCGAAAATACATTCCTGTCTGGTAGATTCACGTCAACATCCTTCCAGCTGCAGGGCAGAGGGTTAGGCCTCACTGTCTCTATGCAAGTAATTCATGGCCCTGTTTCCATGGTAGGCCCATGCCCTCCCTCGCACCCCTCGCGTCTCATGTAGACACGCAGACGCTCATACACGCACTCATAACCAGTATAGAAATAACCACTTGTCCGAGAGACCTTTTCCCTTCAGATAATGCAGTTCCTTAAACATGAGATATTAGATACTATTTGGGATTAGGTTGATCTGACATCCAGACATCCGTCTACACTTGTAGGGCTAAATGTCAAGTCCCCCTTCACCCCTCAAGTTACACGTACATTACACGTCATCCCGCTGCGCGCGCATCTCTGCCATGTAATTTTGCTGACACTGCTGGATTCATTCATGGATCCACCCATTTGTGACATCATGTTCAATGACGTTCTTGTCCGCGCCTTCATGCACGCCTATTTTAACGCCTTTTTGTATTACGTACATGTATTCTTATCTCTCTTCTCAGCTGTTACGCCTCCTGCATATGCCTTTACTGTAATGCATTGACTATATATATGAATGTCTGTCAATTATGTATTGTCGCATACTTGCATATTCGCATATTACCATTGACTCTGTCAGTCTGTCCCTTCCCGAACCTATGTGGTGACGGAATGGTATGCCACCTTGGCTCGAGCCAATATGCTAATCACCCAATTCCTTTTATAGGAATAAAACCCTTTTGAGAAACCTCAAATATCACGGATTTTGCCTCTTATTTTATTATGAGTTATTCTTATTGATTATAGAAATTAAGCACCGGTAAATTAATTATTTACGACAATTTGGCGCCCGAATAGGGACCCCTCCCCCATCGGTGGTGCGTTGCAGGCCTGGCCCCCTGCCACAGCCGGACGGACAACTACGCGTACCCGCAGGATTTCCTGTATCTCCCTCAGGCCAACGGAGGTGACTGAGGCTGCGATCGACACCCAGACGAGGCGGTGAGAAGTGCGGAGGATCCCGACTAGAGCCTAGCTGAGAGAGCAAGATCCGAGGTATACGGAGGCCCACCAGGTTCCGACGTACCGAAGTATCAGCGTCACGAGTCGAGTCCGAATCCAGTCCAAATCCAGTCCGAATCCAGTCCAGGGTTTCCGAGGCCTTCCGTTTCCGTGCTTCCCGGTGAGTACCGTTGCTGGGAACGCATATAGACGTGCGCATTAGTTTGTGCCGGTCAAGACAGGTGTGGGTACACAGACCTGGTCTGCACTGTTTTAGACAGTGTATCTGTACTGTTTAGCAGTATATCCAGTCTGCACTGTTGAGCAGTGTATCTAGTATTATGCAGTCAGCAAGTTACCTTCTAATCCTCATCATTCATGTTAAAATGTTTTAATATGTCTTAAAAATGTCGTGGTATGAGTGATTGTTCGATCGTAATTATTGTGATTATTGTGTTCAGTGTGTTCATATCTGAGTAAGAACCAAATAGCCAGATTTCAAGATGCCTTTGTTCTCCAAATTAAGACAGATAAAAACTAGAAAAGGGGTATTAGAAGAAGCTGTTCCCATTCCACCTAGGGACACCCCAGGGTACTTTATGTACCACAAACATGGCCTAGATGCCGTTTTATTCCTCGACTTATGGGTGGACTACACTAAAGAATTATCCGAGAATCAGAGATGGCCTGCTACTGGGACATGGGACGCAGATTGCATCATGAGGGTAGAGGAAGCATTGTGGAAAAAGAAAGCAAGACAGTCACAGAAGGATGCCATTGAATTATGGCGTAAAGAATCACATAGGCGTACAGAAAAAGCACTTAGAAAAGAAGAGAAAAGGAGGGAGGATCCAGAGAAAGCCCAAGAAAACGTATTAATTGAGGAAGGTACCCGAGTAAAATTAGAACAGGTAGACAGGCAGCGAAACACACTCATGAACGGCATGTACCCCCTCTTGACTGAGGGTTTGCCTAAAGCCACCCCGGAGGTACCAAAAGAACTTCCACCCCCACTGCTTCCGACTAAAATACACCAGAAAACAGCAAAGGACATTTTTCTTGCGTCCTACCTAGATGATGTGGCTCCCGCATATGTAAATACTGCACCACCACGCACACCTCCACCTGCCGACCAAGACGGTCAGCTCCTTCCTCCCCGACAAGCCACTCCTCCTCCTGTTCCTTCTGGTCTTCCAGCTGTCCTTCCACCTATTCCTGGGCCTGCTCCCTCCGCTTTTCACTCAACGAACCCCTTCGGAGCTGGCGCCTCAGGAGGCCCTTCCGGATGAGCGACAGGTTACCAGACCCCGCCATCGGCCCATCGGCTGACCTATAGAGACCTAGCACAACAACGTACACCTAGAACAGGCGATATTACACTACATGGAGATCGCCTTGCAGACTGTAGATATGATCCAGTGCCTGGTAAAAAGAATGACGAAAGAATGTTGCTCGCATCAGTACGTTTGCGACGAGTTACGAATTTCTTATTAACACTACCTGGAATGGTAGATCATCTAGATCGAATATATCAGTTCGTACAGACAGGAGTAGGGCCTGAAAGTATTAAGGAGGCCATGGCCTATCAGAAAGTGGATACGAAAGCCAAGATATTACGGTTTCTTATAAACTGTTTCATAAGGGAAGTGGATAGGCCGGGTATGAACCCGGACGACGTGAAAGCACTCCACCAGTGGGGCCAGAATATCGCAGACGGGAATCACGATAAAGAGGCCTGTGTAGAAAATATGTACCGAAGAATAAGAAATGCAATAATAAAGATGCATGAGAAAAAGACAGCCACCACCGGAAATAGATTCAGACAAAGTTGAATCCTCAGAAGAGGAGGATGAGCAGGAGCAGACCCCAGAGCAGACACAATTACCAGTCAGAGAAACGATAGCATATGTAGGTAAGGGAAGACCTTTCAATAATTCAATACGACCAGTACGTCCAGAGAGTAAAAGAATATTCCAAGAAGCCATGTGCAATCCAAGAACTCCTGAACATTTATTTCAAGCTACTGATAATAGACTTCGAGAACGAATGGGGTACCATGTACTCGATTCTATGGATGAACAAGAACTAGCGAGGTCAGCCGTACAATGGGCTGACAATTCTGAGAAATATGGTGATGATGCGTTAGCACATACGTTCTTGAATCTGACACCGAGTGAACAGCGTTTAGCTGGTACCTACATGATACAGCACCTGCTCTTATTGTATAGAAGCCAACATTCTGACCCAGGCCCCTTGCCTGATATATTAATAGAACTACTCATGAACAAATGGAGAGGTCTAGGTACCGATCTAATTAAAATAATTCTAGAACACCGACACAGATATAGCACCTTCCTATGTCCACAGACCAACCCAGCACATGTCATGGAAAGAAAAATGTATTACATGGACGGCCAGAATCCGTTGCGGGAAGTACACCCAGTACAGAATGCAGACAATACGTTTAGACGTGTGTTTGTGTACACCCCCATAACTAAAATAGAACTATTGGAAATGAAAAAATGAGTACCTAGTCATGACAAAGATCCCGCAGGTTTCCACCGTGAAATAAAAGACATGATACTAATGGGTGACTATACTTATCCCGATATTATGAAAATATTGAAAGTGTTACTGCCTCCCGGGATATACGAGAAACTCAAAGAAAAAGAGTGGGAGGTGGGAGACACAAAGATTGATTGGGCTGCATTAGAAAACGAAGAAAGTACTAGAATTCCGGGCCAAGGGCTCGGGGATAAAGTTAAAGCATTACCAGGATTGTTAGTACAAGTGTTGCCACGTTTATTAAGTACTAAAAAGGAAGATTGGGGTGCCATTTCAGCTTGTAAACAGAAACCCGATGAAGATACCAGTGATTTCTATACCAGATTTGAAAAATGTTTTGGCATTAATAGCGGTCTGAAAGCAAGTAGCGAGTCATATCCACATCTTTTTGTAACGAAATTAGTCGAGAATTCACTGCCCCAGGTTAAGAATAGAGTATTGAAAGTCGAAAGTACTTGGCAAGCTAACACCCCTTCACAAATGTTACAAATGTTACAGTACCACCAGAATAGAATTAGGGAAGAACAAGAACATGAACAAAGACGCATGAAAGACACGAAAATGAAAATGTTAGTTGCTCAGTCAGTTCCCGCCGAAGGACATAAAAAGGGTGGGACCCAGCCTAGTAATACGACAGCTCCTGTTAAAGGGACATGTAACTACTGCAAACAGCCAGGTCATTATGTAAACGATTGTGCCGTTCTGAAACACAATATCTCCACGGGTAAGACCAAGGAGAGACCGCGCGTACCCAGACAAGATCAGGTCCAGCAACAAGTACCACAGAATATACAACATATTCCGCCTATGCCAGCTTCATCACAAACGGTGGCAGTCCCACAGCAACAACCTATAACTGCAACACAGAACACAACACAACAGATGTACCAATACGCACAGAACGACTACCCTGATTATCAACGATACACATGAAACAGCCTAGAGAGGGAATTTGGCTTGCCCCTTATTGAAGTTCCCGTAGATCAAGAGGGTCCTTATGTACACAGTCAGGTGCTAGGAAAAGACAGAAAGTTTTTGATTGATACAGGGGCAAGCAGGACCACAATCAGTCACAATGAGGTTCCAGGGGCACCCCTCTCAGGCTCACAGAATGTTTCCCTTGGATTTTCAGGAAAACCTATTATTAATGAGGTATCACAGCCACTCCCCCTTGCAGTTGGTCCTCTGACACGGACTACAGATTTATTACTCACAAAATCATGCCCAGAAAACTTATTAGGAATAAAGACACTAAAAGCTCTAGGAGCTATAATATGCTGTTCTCCGGAAGGAGTACGTCTATTTTTGCGAGATTTTAAAGGTCATTATGTGTTAAGAGATATGGATCCCCGGTTACAGAATGTACCTGCGCACTTGTGGGCACAAGGCCCCACTGATGTAGGATGTATGCACATTACACCATATCGAGTCACACTCAAAGCAGGAGTGGTACTACCACGAATTCGACAATATAAGTTACCTCCAGATGCGGTAGTGGCTTTACTGAGAATTATTGACGAGCTCATTGCACAAGGAGTGGTTGTGGAAACTGACTCCAATGTATGTAATTCTCCTATCATACCAGTTCTTAAACGTACTGATCCAAATGCACCACCTGTTTATCGATTAGTTATTGATCTGCGCGAATTGAATAAATGCATTGTACCACAGTATCCTGTGGTCCCAGATATCTCTTCATTACTGACAGCTATTGATTCAGAAGCGACGTTCTTTACTGTAATTGACCTCAAGAACGCCTTCTTCAGTGTTCCAATTGATCCAGAAAGCCAATACTTGTTCGGATTCAGTTTAAATGGACGATCTTTCAAATTTGCACGCGCACCTCAAGGGTTCACAGAAAGCCCCAGCATCTATAGTCAAGCACTGAAAAGACAACTCGACAGTATTCACATGCCAGCTAACACTGCCCTACTCCAGTATGTCGATGATCTGCTGATCACCGCACGGAGCGAACCCGAATGTGAAAATGCATCACTGACAGTTCTGAATTTCCTGGCCGACAAGGGGCACAAGGTGTCCCCTTCGAAGCTGCAATTCTGTGTTCAGCAAGTTGTGTACCTGGGTCACTTGCTGTCCAAAGTGGGGAGACAGCTCACTCCCGATCGCATTCAGTTAATTGTAAACATGTCACCACCAAAGACACAAAAGGAGGTGCGGGCTTTTATAGGCCTCACCTCGTATTGCAGACAATGGATTCCCCAATATGCATTTCTAGCAAAACCACTCATCCAGTTGACAACCCAGGAGGCAGCGACATCGACTGTCCTCCCTTGGACTCAGGAACATACACAAGCTTTTGATAACTTAAAGAAAGCCTTATGCCAAGCACCTGTTTTAGCAACACCATGTTACAGTAAACCTTTTACACTTTTTGTCACAGAACGTGAAGGTACTGCCTTGTCAGTCCTCACCCAGGAACAAGCAGGTTCACACAAACCGTGTGCTTACTTTTCTAGCACATTAGATCCGGTGGCTCAGGCTTTACCTGCGTGTTTGAAATCAGTTGCAGCGACAGCTTTAGCAATCAGACAGAGCGATGCCATAGTATTAGGGCATCAATTGACAGTACAAGTTCCACATTCCGTGGAAGTTCTTTTAAATCGTACACAGACCCAACACTTGACCATAGCAAGACTGACAGGTTATGAATTGACATTGTTTCAACCACACATAGAAATCAGACGCTGTAGCACATTAAATCCCGCCACATTGTTGCCAGTAAACGGAGTAGATCCCTTGGCACATGATTGCATTGAAGTCATTACTATTACAACAAAACCCAGACAGGACTTGACAGATGTCCCATTACCAGATCCGGACCTGACACTTTATGTGGATGGTTCATGTATGAGAACAGGTACAGGAGAATTAGTGGCAGCCTACGCAGTCACTACGGATACCGAAGTTATAGAAACAAATTGTATTGACACCTTGTCAGCTCAAGCTGCAGAGCTCATCGCTCTGACACAAGCATGTATTCAGGCCAAGAATAAGAGAGTCAACATATACACTGATTCACGTTATGCATTCGGAGTCGTTCACGATTTTGGAGTCCTCTGGCGAGAGAGAGGTTACTTAACTTCTCACGGTGCCAACATCCAGCACGGTCCCCTCATTCAAGGTTTATTAGATGCAATACATCTACCTACTGCAATCTCTATCATGAAGTGTAAAGCACATACAAAGGTTGCCGACACGATCTCCCAGGGTAACGACCTGGCAGACCGAACAGCTAAGCAAACGGCTCAGAATCGAATGCATGCAACTGACTTGACAAAGACAATAGTTCCGACACCAACACACTGCATGACAGTCAGGGATCCCGGCCATGATGTAATTGACATACAGACACATGCCACACCAGACGAAATCCAGAAGTGGACTGAACTAGGAGGGATCCAAACAGATCAGGGATGGATGACGAAGGGAAAATCTACATGGTTTCTCCCCGACTCTATGGTTCAGGTCATCATTAACACAATACATAGTCCAGCGCACCTAGGAGAAAAGGCAATGCTAGATAGCATTCAACACATATGGTACAACAAGAACTTACGAGCAGCAGCCAAACAGAAAGTGCGTACTTGCATGATTTGTTGTCAGTTTAATCCAGGTAAAAGCATCCCTGTAGAGCAAGGTGGATTTCAGCCTCCCGATCACCCTTTTGAAGTCCTCCAGATGGATTACATCCAGATGGACCGCTGCCGAGGTTTCAAGTATGTCCTCGTAGTTGTATGTGCACTTTCCCGATGGACAGAAGCATACCCGGTCCCAGATTATACTGCTCCAACCACAGCCAAGCAACTGGTTCGCGAGTTCTTCCCGCGGTACGGTTTGCCCCGTATCGTGTACTCAGATAACGGTCAGCCATTCTCATCCGAGCTTGTGAAACACATTACACTCTTGTTAGGCTATCAGTGGAAGTTCCACTGTGTCCGGCATCCCGAGGCAGCAGGTCTCGTGGAGCGTCATAATCAGACCCTAAAAATCCGACTTTCCAAAATCTGTAGAGAGAAGGGCGTTGACTGGATAGTTGCTTTGCCGGTAGCCCTCTTCTATATGAGGATGGTTGCCCATTCTCGAACTGGGCTATCCCCGTATGAGGTGGTCTTTGGTAGGCCTCCGAATATGTGGGGGACGCCTATTCCGCGAAAAATTACAGATGTTGACTGTATTATGCTGACAGATTACCTTGCCTCCTTGATGTCTGCACTACAATCTTGTCGTTCACAGGTAGCTGCAGCCTTTCCCGACAATGCCGATGTGAAGCCCCACGAGGTGGTTCCGGGGGATTACGTCTTCGTCCGCAACTTTGATCGGAGAAGTCCGTTGGAGCCCCGCTGGCAAACCCCGAAATTGGTTCTTCTAACAACGAGGACAGCCGTCAAAGTAGAGGGCAGGAAGGGGTGGCTACATTCCAGCCACGTGAAGAAGTTCCACGGACTCCCTTCGGACTTGGACTCTAAGCCCTGCCCTCCTACACAAACTGACTCAAAGCTCCCTTTGGTTGAGAAAACAGACTCTGAAAAATATAGACTTAAATTACGATCTAGCAAGTCAGACAGTTTAATTGTTTAAGTCCTCCCCTAGGTGAATCGGTTAAATTAGTTTCTGACATGTATCCCCTAGATCGAGACAGAGAGAGAGATAGGCAGAGAATACTGAAGAAACGTGCATATTGTAAATCACTTCGTAGTCACTGTATAGTGACATTGTTAATCATGTTTTTTCTAAGTCTTCTGATAATTGCTGCTAGTATCCTGCTGCACATTTACTACCCTATTTTCAAGCGTGTACAATCTGCTTATAACGTCACTGCCGAACATTCCTTTAGCGAATTACCTCCACATGAGCTTTCTTACAGACTTGCGCTGCGCAACAACACATTCATTAGTATGTTACATCACTCTCACCAGACTAACAATGCTACAAACTGTTGGATATGTGGCCGCCTCCCCTCCTACCAGAAATACAAGGGAGTTCTGCCTCTTTTTCCGTACCCATTCACTCACAATGGCTCCTGTGGGGCATGGTTTAGATTGATTAATTCCTTAGATTCTGACCTTGCTGTCTATGATGGGAATTGGGTTTGGGGAAACCTGAACTCAGTTCTACTTAAAGTCTGTTACCCTGACAAGAAATGACTTCCCACTAGAACAGGAACTGATCTAGAAAATGAAGTATATGGATTAGGAAATTACACAATCAACCTCATGATTCTTACTGTTGAATCCGAAACTGCACCAGTATTGCCTGCCATGTCAGTGTTACCAGTCAAAGGTGAATTATGTATCAGGAAAAACGGTTCCATACATTTAGGTCATAGTAAATGTACTACTGTAATCGAATTCAGTGATCAAGGAAAGTCCGCGTTTAGAGCTACACGTCATTCCTACTTCGTTTGTGGTCATATTGCATACATACGTCTGCCTCCAGATTGGGATGGTACTTGTTACATTGCATTCCTTCTGCCACCTGTTTTCCTAGCCCCTCCTGACTATCACAGAAACACCAATCTAGTAAACAATAGACTCCGAAGAGACCTCCCGATTGTCGATTACACTGAAACGGCATGGGAGCAATACACCGACTTCAATAAAGGTTTCTTCCCCTACTTAGGTGCTGTTTTTAACAGTAAATTGATACGCAAATTAACTAGAACCCTTGAAGCAGTAGTGAACGAAACTACCTCAGCTTTAGGTAACTTAACAGAGGAGCAGTCCGCTATGCGGGTTGTCGTTCTTCAAAATCGTCTCGTTATTGACGTCATCCTAGCTGATAGGGGTGGAGCTTGTAAGGTCATCGGGTCAAGTTGCTGTGTTTTCATTCCAGAAAACGCGCCAACGGTATATAAAGCTATAACACGTCTCCATAAGATTGCAAGTCTGATACATCAGAATCCAGGCACCTGGACTTGGTCCGGTTGGTTCTGGACAACGTTAACCGCTTGGGGATGGAAGATCCTATCCTTCCTAGGTATTGGCCTTCTCATAGTATTCAGTTGCTGCCTGTGTTTACAATGTGGGCCGGCGATTTGCGGCTTGTGCGCCACATCATGTATTCCGCATTCAAATTCCCATTCAAAACGTCAAAAGAAGAAAGAAGAGCAAATGATGTTACATGAACAGATTGATCGATTCATGCAGATCGATATATCATGAAGGGTCCGTAGGGGACAAGGAGGGAATGAGGTAATATAAATTTTATGATCGATTGTGTCCCCTATCTTAGACCCCACCGACTCCATGTACGAGCTTAAGGTGCATGTAACTTCCCTCCTGTGCTAGCTATGATGACGCAAATACATTTGCGTCCAACGTTAACATGTTCTCTTTTCGATCCGCCATGAACGGATTGGATATTCAGTTCCTAAATATGCTATGCCAACGTCTTTTTGTGGTATACCTTACATGTTTTTCAGCTCTGGCGAGGTAGGCCTGAATTCTGCCATCGAGCTTTTTCCTGCCTTCTGATTCCGATACCCTCAGCCCAGGCTGCCTCTGTGCCAGTGACCCTTGCCTTACTTCTGGCGCGGCTAACGGTGCTCGGCTCAACCCGTTGCCTGCCAAGATTGCCTTCAACCTTCGAATTATCTGCTCCACTCCTCGAAAATACATTCCTGTCTGGTAGATTCACGTCAACATCCTTCCAGCTGCAGGGCAGAGGGTTAGGCCTCACTGTCTCTATGCAAGTAATTCATGGCCCTGTTTCCATGGTAGGCCCATGCCCTCCCTCGCACCCCTCGCGTCTCATGTAGACACGCAGACGCTCATACACGCACTCATAACCAGTATAGAAATAACCACTTGTCCGAGAGACCTTTTCCCTTCAGATAATGCAGTTCCTTAAACATGAGATATTAGATACTATTTGGGATTAGGTTGATCTGACATCCAGACATCCGTCTACACTTGTAGGGCTAAATGTCAAGTCCCCCTTCACCCCTCAAGTTACACGTACATTACACGTCATCCCGCTGCGCGCGCATCTCTGCCATGTAATTTTGCTGACACTGCTGGATTCATTCATGGATCCACCCATTTGTGACATCATGTTCAATGACGTTCTTGTCCGCGCCTTCATGCACGCCTATTTTAACGCCTTTTTGTATTACGTACATGTATTCTTATCTCTCTTCTCAGCTGTTACGCCTCCTGCATATGCCTTTACTGTAATGCATTGACTATATATATGAATGTCTGTCAATTATGTATTGTCGCATACTTGCATATTCGCATATTACCATTGACTCTGTCAGTCTGTCCCTTCCCGAACCTATGTGGTGACGGAATGGTATGCCACCTTGGCTCGAGCCAATATGCTAATCACCCAATTCCTTTTATAGGAATAAAACCCTTTTGAGAAACCTCAAATATCACGGATTTTGCCTCTTATTTTATTATGAGTTATTCTTATTGATTATAGAAATTAAGCACCGGTAAATTAATTATTTACGACACAACTCAAACGTTCTGCACCGCTTGCTGCATGTAGCACCCGACTCCCTAGTGAAACATTCCCCCAACCTGTATTAGCAAGGATGATAAGGTGCAGTCTTCTCTTAAAGCCATATTGCATGAAGCACATTTAAATCGCCTACGACACAAATTGCAAGCCAGTGCACGCATCCATCTCCGCAGGGCAGTCTTACCTCAAAAACATGGTGTCAGAAAATTCAATCACATTTTCAGTTATGTTTCGGATATTTTTCACAAACCCCACCTAAGGCCATTTTGAAAATCAATTCATCATTTCAATAGCATATCTCTCTCCAAATTCGGATCATGAAATTAATCACAGATGCCCATCCCCCATTTTTTGCCACACTTCTTAGGGAAATTTTATAGGAATAATGTCAGTTTCCTTTGCACTTATATTTTGCCATAACGAACACGCCTAAAACACCCCTTCCCAAATCTCCCTTTGTCCCTCTCCAAGCCCATCCATCAAAAGTCCATTTTGCTTTTCTCTTCATGGCGAACATGCCACCTCTATGTTTATGCTGTAACTCCATCAATCCTGGTACCACACGCCTATCCAGTCTATGCATCACCCCAGCATCTTCGGACTGCTTTGATAATAACAGTTTATAACCACACAGTGCATTATTTTCATAGTTCAACTGGAACTACTCTTTTGAGAGTGGCTATACTACTTTCTTCAATACCCTGAACTCATTTACTTGTCTCTTTCATTCCTGCTCTGAAATGGCTCCCATACCTGGCTCTGTCACCTTTGGCATCACCCAGTCATACCATTTTATGTCATTGCTCGCTTCAAGGGGACCTAGATAAACAATCTGCATTCACACTGAGAGTTCCTGGAACATATTTCATTGCAACTGACTATTCCTATAGATAATACCGCCATTTTACAATGCACATTGCACCTCTTGTGGTCAGTTCTCAGCATGAACTCCATCCTCAACACATACGACCAAAAGAGTTGGACACCCCAACAACATGTCAGGACTTTCTTTTCAGTTACATCATAGTTCAGCTCGGCCCCTCTAAAAGTTCGCAAAGTGAATGCCAAGACTGTCGCCCTCCATACTTTACAGCGCACTAATACAGCACCTCACACTGGCATTCGTGACGATAACAGATTTAGCTCAGAGATTGGAAGGCTTCAACTCTCCCACAATGCTCAACTTAATATCACTGACTTTCCTTCCACACTTCCTAGTTAGTAGGAGTTAATCCTTATCTTCATCAAAACTTTCATTGGCTGAAAAACGATGCACACTACTGGCATAATACTAGGCTGAGCTCAAAAAGGACCTGAGAAGCACCTTGTTTTACAGATTGGGGGGGGGGGGGGGCTTTTCACTTGACTCAGGCAAATTCACTTTTGTTCTCACCCCTCTCCTGAAAATGTGTCACCAAGTTATTGAGCAACAAACTTATATTGTTTATGCCCAAAGTAAGTTCTGCAGTTTTTTTAGATTTTCAGCATCTTCCTGATTATTGAATGATGCTTAGCCATATCGGATCCCCACATCAACACATCTCATTAGATAAACATGTCCTCGGTTAATTCCCCCGACAAACTTTGCTCCACATGCTGAAAAATGGCAGATGCCAGTGCGAAACCAAATAGCATCCATCTTCTTGGGTTATGAACAGTGGTAAATGCCTAGATCAAGGATGCCACAAAACCTGATAATAGGTCTAAGGATTTTAAAAAATATATAATTTCTCACCATTGCCAACATTCTAATCATGTAAGGAAGGGAGTGCCGGCCAACCCAATGCATTCAGTCTAATTTCTCAGATCTGCACACATCCTGATCTCACAAATTTGTTTGTGTGCCCGCAGAATAGGGCACAAAGATTCCGATGACTCAGTCTGCGTGATAATCTCACAATTTCTCAAATTCCTCTATTAAACAACCCCTGATGCTAACATAACATTCCTCATCTGGTCTACTCTGGGCACTGTTCTAGACGAAAGCACAATACAGTGAGGAAATCCATTCAAGCATTCCTACCATTTGCTAACAACCCTTGGGAACTCAGCTCTGAATTATTCATATTGAGAACAATGTCCAGCTTGCACTGTTCACTCCATCCCAGAAGTGTATTCCTCTTTTCAGCCACATGTACTTTGATTGTGGTACATCTTTCCTTGTATTCCTTGTACGAGAAATCCACCATAAAATAACTCGACATCAGTATTCTTTCCACACAATATACTTCTGGACTGATGTAGGTCTCTATCAATCCACCTCTTTAAATTTGAAAAGAAATCTTTATCAATTAATATGTTTGACAAATATGAATCTGCCCAAGTGTATGACAGCTCCCTGTATCTGTACCACACACTTTGGAGAAAGGTACAGTTATTTTATGGTGTTCACCTCACATTGTTATTACACACAATTAGAATCCCAAGTTTATAAACAAATACCGAATCAAAAACCCATTTTGCGATTCGGTAACAGGCTACCGAGTCGCAAAATAGGGTTTGATACATGTAAAAAGCATTTTTTGCATCCGCAAACTGTCCGATTCTGAGATTTGGCCCATTTGCGAACGCAAAAAGGCTTGTTACATGTGGCCCCATAATACTGCTTCCCTTGGATAAATGGTTGTGTGCTCTATTGTACTGTTATTGTATTATTTTTGCTAAATTTCTTAACTCCTGTTGAAACCTTCCTTGACGTGCATGTCAGACCGCAGAACATAAACATGAGACCCAGCATCTACACTAGAATATCATTGGGGGTCCTCAAAATCAGAACCTGAAGCACTGTTCGTTAGCCAGAAGACAAATCACATGAACGCTTGACCCTCTCACCTCAAACAAGAGCCCAAGGCTAGTTGAACAAATAGGAATATGGGTTCAGGTTCCAAAATCAGACTACAAAAGCTTGGTGAAAGAAATAAAACAAAAGCTACAGTATTAAAAACCAGACTATGTAGCACAGTTCTCAAAACTAGAACGCAAAGCACATTCATCAAAATCAAACCAAAGTACAGACTAAACTGAGCTTCAAAGGTTGACTTCTCTCACCGAGTTTATTCACAAGCTAAACAGAGCAAGCAGCCTGGCAATGGTCTCCTCTATGCCTCCTCCAACTGATCTCTCCCTCCACCACCTCACATTTTAATCAAGACTCCTAAGTCCATGTTCTGTGCCCAGAGTATAAACTTTGAAGGCACAGTAAGCTGTAAATCACCCCAATTCTTTAGAAAAGAAATATATAAGAACTAAATTTAAACTTTAAGAAAATCCAACACATGAGAAAACATAACATTGAGAATAGGAAAACACAAAACTGCTGCTCAAATGGCACAGTGCCTTTTATGGATGTACTCAATGCATAGATGTCGAATTTCTTTATTTTTATTAACCAAACTTGAGTCTTTCCGACATTCAGCATCATTCACATTCACATTCACATCCACAAATTCTTCTTCATCAGAACTAATTCTCTTCCAAAGTTCACTCGTATTTCCAGAGACGACCCTCCTCAATTTCCAGTATGTCCTTCTTACTTGATCATAGAGTTCTCCAACACTTCTCTCACCTGCATCGTCTCACACCAATTTAACTCACCCTTCCTTCTTACAGTGCTTGACTTTATATGCATCCAATCACCTAGGTTACACACTTTCTTTACAGTTATCATCCTGACATACGCCTCTACCTATACTACCGCTGTATACTTTTTACATTAACAGTCAACTTCGCCTTACCCACCACAAGAATGCTGCATCTGTCCATCCATTTTGGAGAAGCTGTGCTGCAAAGAACTCAGGGGCAGATTTATGTTAACTGGCGCATCCCCAGGGATGCGCCAGTTAACGTGCGCCACAGTGCGCCACAGCTCCGCCACCCATGGTGCGCCGCATTTATAATGCGGCGCACCATGGTGCAAAAACGGCACAGATGCGCGACGCATCTGTGCCGGAAATGTGGCGCATTGCTGGAGTTGCGTCACAAGAGAGACGCAGCTCCAGCAAGGCTCGGGGGTACACCATCTGCACAATGCTGCGTCAAGACCCACGCCTGCTTCAAGCAGGCGCAGGGTTTTGACGCAGCATTGCCCTGAAAGTGACTGAGTGAAATCTCATAGATTTCACTCAGCCACTTTCAGGAGGCGTTCCTGCGCAGGAACGCCCCCCCCTGCGCAGGAACGCCTCCTTATGGCGCAGTGCTTTACAACGTGAGGCATCTCCTAGATGGGTCACGTTGTAAATAGGGCGCATTGTTTGCGCCGCAGTTGCGTCAAATAAAGTGACGCAATTACAGCGCAAAGAGGCGCAACGGCCTCATAAATCTGCCCCTGTGCCTTTAAGCAAGCAAAAAGGTGACTACCCAGTCAATGAATGGGGAGTGGTTCACCTCACCATTTTCTTTTCCTCTTCCATCCAACTCAAACTTTCTGCACCGCTTGCTGCATGTAGCACCCGACTCCCTAGTGAAACATTCCCCCAACCTGTATTAGCAAGGATGATAAGGTGCAGTCTTCTCTTAAAGCCATATTGCATGAAGCACATTTAAATCACCTACGACACAAATTGCAAGCCAGTGCACGCGACCATCTCCGCAGGGTAGTCTTACCTCAAAGACATGGTATCAGAAAATTCAATCAAATTTTCAGTTATGTTTCGGATATTTTTCGGATATTTTTCACAAACCCCACCTAAGGCCATTTTGAAAATCAATTCATCATTTCAATAGCATATCTCTCTCCAAATTCGGATCATGAAATTAAGCACAGATGCCCATCCCCCATTTTTTTGCCACACTTCTTAGGGACATTTTATAGGAATAATGTCAGTTTCGTTTGCACTTATATTTTGCCATAACGAACACGCCTAAAACACCCCTTCCCAAATCTCCCTTTGTCCCTCTCCAAGCCCTTCCATCAAAAGTCCATTTTGCTTTTCTCTTCATGGCGAACATGCCACCTCTATGTTTATGCTGTAACTCCATCAATCCAGGTACCACACGCCTATCCAGTCTATGCATCACCCCAGCATCTTCGGACTGCTTTGATAATAACAGTTTATAACCACACAGTGCATTATTTTCATAGTTCAACTGGAACTACTCTTTTGAGAGTGGCTATACTACTTTCTTCAATACCCTGAACTCATTTACTTGTCTCTTTCATTCCTGCTCTGAAATGGCTCCCATACCTGGCTCTGTCACCTTTGGCATCACCCAGTCATACCATTTTATGTCATTGCTCGCTTCAAGGGGACCTAGATAAACAATCTGCATTCCCACTGAGAGTTCCTGGAACATATTTCATTGCAACTGACTATTCCTATAGATAATACCGCCATTTTACAATGCACATTGCACCTCTTGTGGTCAGTTCTCAGCATGAACTCCATCCTCAACACATACGACCAAAAGAGTTGGACACCCCAACAACATGTCAGGACTTTCTTTTCAGTTACATCATAGTTCAGCTCGGCCCCTCTAAAAGTTCGCAAAGTGAATGCCAAGACTGTCGCCCTCCATACTTTACAGCGCACTAATACAGCACCTCACACTGGCATTCGTGACGATAACAGATTTAGCTCGGAGATTGGAAGGCTTCAACAATACTACAATGCTCAACTTAATACCACTGAATTACCTTCCACACTTCCTAGTTAGTAGGAGTTAATCCTGATCTTCATCAAAACTTTCATGGGCTGAAAAACGATGCACACTATTGGCATAATACTATGCTAAGCTCAAAAAGGACCTGAGATGCACCTTGTTTTACAGATTGGGGGGTGTGGGGGGGGCTTTTCACTTGACTCAGGCAAATTCACTTCTGTTCTCACCCCCTCTCCTGAAAATGTGTCACCAAGATATTGAGCAACAAACTTATATTGTTTATGCCCAGAGTAAGTTCTGCAGTTTTTTAGATTTTCAGCATCTTCCTGATTATTGAATGATGCTTAGCCATATCGGATCCCCACATCAACACATCTTATTAGATAAACATGTCCTCGGTTAATTCCCCCAACAAACTATGCTCCACATGCTGAAAAATGGCAGATGCCAGTGCGAAACCAAATAGCATCCATCTTCTTGGGTTATGAACAGTGGTAAATGCCTAGATCAAGGATGCCACAAAACCTGATAATAGGTCTAAGGATTTTAACAAATATATAATTTCTCACCATTGCCAACATTCTATTCATGTAAGGAAGGGCGTGCCGGCCAACCCAATGCATTGAGTCCAATTTCTCAGATCTGCAGACATCCTGATCTCACAAATTTGTTTGTGTGCCCGCAGAATAGGGCACAAAGATTCCGATGACTCAGTCTGCGTGATAATCTCACAATTTCTCAAATTCCTCTATTAAAAAACCCCCAATGCTAACATAACTTTCCTCATCTTGTCTACTCTGGGCACTGTTCTAGACGAAAGCACAATACAGTGAGGAAATCCATTCAAGCATTCCTACCATTTGCTAACAACCCTTGGGAACTCAGCTCTGAATTATTCATATTGAGAACAATGTCCAGCTGGCACTGTTCACTCCATCCCGAAGTGTATTCCTCTTTTCAGCCACATGTACTTTGATTGTGGTACATCTTTCCTTGTATTCCTTGTACGAGAAATCCACCATAAAATAACTCGATATCAGTATTCTTTCCACACAATATACTTCTGGACTGATGTAGGTATCTATCAATCCACCTCTTTAAATTTGAAAAGAAATCTTTATCAATTAATATGTTTGACAAATATGAATCTGCCCAAGTGTATGACAGCTCCCTGTATCTGTACCACACACTTTGGAGAAAGGTACAGTTCTTTTATGGTGTGTACCTCACATTGTTATTACACAAAATTAGAATCCCAAGTTTATAAACTTCACTCTCATCAAATTTCTTCTGAGACTTTATCGTGTTCCCTGTTCCCCATGCACGATTCAGGTAACGTTTGTGTAATTTGGAGAAAGGCCCCATTTTTTGCATTTATAACATCTTGCTTTCCTGGCAGGACACCTTCTGGATATTGCTATTTGTTTTACGCCCCCACGCAGATGTTACTGCTTTTTTCATTAGACCCATTTTCCCCTATGGTTCTCATCTCCATCCCCTTTTTCAGTATCACATAGACAGTGCATGCGATGTCTCTTCAAGACATTTCGTTTACAGTTAGTGGGCTTAGAGCCTCCCCATTACTTACCACTGGTGGGCTTTAAAGCCTCTCTCAATTCTTTGCTTCCTGATGGTCAGTGCTGCGTTCCACACTTCCCTCTTCTTACATGTGACCCTCCCCTAGAGCATTGCCCAAGTACTTGTGTCCTTACACTGCTAACACTTTTGGGACCCATTTCTTTCTTTTTGTTGAGCCACTCTACAGAGTGCATCTTACTTAGCTGGCTCTGTCGTTTGCTTGTTGTTTTAGGCTGCCCAGCTTGACTTAATCTCTTCTTTGAGTGCTTGCTATCTGTAAACAGGCCTGTAATTCGTCTTCCTATCTTGCCTCATTTACTGTGCATTCAAAGACAGAGGTCAAATGTAAAGCTTTTTATTCCAAGGGAACTTGGTGTTTACTTTTCTTTCACTGACTTCAAAGTGAGGAAATTTAGGTGACAATCCATCCTGCTGAGTACCTATGCAAGAGGAAAGACTATATGATGTTGTTTTTCTAGCACACAACAAAAAGGAACTGTCCTGATATTTCAGAATATATCCCAATGAGACCAGTAGAAATGAAGCATATTTTTTTTGTAATTATTAATTGTGGTGGAAACAAATATTTTAATATGTTCTAAACAGTCAATACGTGACTCATATTCTTGAGAAGGCCTCCAGGATCCCCGGGGAAAGAATGCTCCTCTCCATAGACGCGGAGAAGGCTTTCGACAGAGTGCACTGGCCCTACCTAGAGAAGGTCCTGAGCAAGTTCGGGGTTGGCGAGAAGTTCCGGCACCTGATCTTCAACTGCTACCGGTTTCCGTCCGCGGTGGTCCGAGTGAACGGGGGCAGCTCCCGACCCTTTCCTATAGAACGGGGTACACAACAGGGATGTCCGCTGTCCCCTTTGCTCTTTGCTCTTTATATGGAGCCGTTTGCTCAAAGGGTTCGACAGAACCCCGATATCATCGGGGTCAGGATGGGAGAGTTTCACCACGCGATTAGCCTCTATGCGGATGACGTCATTTTGACGCTCGATGACCCACGGAGGTCACTGCCGGCTTGTATCGCGGAATTGGATCTCTTTGCCGCGGTGGCGGGCTTCAAGGTGAACCTCGGGCAATCTGCTGCCCTCGATATTTCGCTTACCGGCGTCACCAGGGCTGATTTGCAGAGGCTTTTCCCTTTGAGCTGGTCCGGGGACCGGATTCCGTATTTGGGGATCCTTTTGGCACCCTCCCTCCCCGCGATGGTCACGGCCATTTACGCGGCTTTGAGTACGAAAATCAGAGAGGAACTGGCTCGGTGGGATAAGGGCACGTTATCGCTGCTGGGTAGGGTGGCCGCAGTGAAGATGACCCTTCTACCTCAGGTACTATACCTGTTTAGGGCGCTACCGCTACAGCCCCCCACAGGGTGGCTCGCGGAGACTCAATCGGCCATTGCACGTTTTGTGTGGCAGGGCCGTAGACCACGGATCAAACGGGACATAGCTACGTTGGCGCCTGAATCAGGAGGGCTAGGGATACCAGATTTACGGAAATATTTCCAGGCCGCCCAACTTCGCTATCTGGTGGAGTGGAGCCGGTGGGAATCGGACAAACACTGGCTGTTTCAGGACCAGGCGGTAGCAGGCAGAACGCTACAGGAGGTGCCTTTCTTGAGGCGGGCTCATCGGCCCCCTAACCTGTACGCCTCTTTTGTGACGCGCGTCCCACTTCGGGTGTGGGACTCAGTGGCCACTAGGCATGAACTCACTACCTTCCCCTCTCCCTTCACGCCGCTGATTGGCAAAACGGAGCCTGGCGCCTACGACTGCTGGCGGGCGGCCCGCTGTTGCGCTTTGTATCACCTGTATGGCCCAGAGGGTGTCATCCCCTTCCCGGACTTACGGCGGGATTATGGCCTTCCCGAGACGGAACGCATGCGGTATATGCAGGCGCGCCACTGGGCGCTACAGTCGCAAGTGCGCGAAAAGGCGGACCGGGAGATCACGGTGTACGAGCGCTGGCTAATCACTCGCACGTCGGACGCTAAGCTTATCTCCGATTTGTACAAGATGCTGCAGCCCCCCCCTTTCACATCCACAACCCGGGTCGGGAGCGCTGGGAACGGGAGCTCGGACGAGTGTTGAGTCATACAGAATGGGACCACATCTCCTACCGCTCACGCCACTCTGCCCATCACACGGGTCTCACGGAGACCTTCACCAAAATTTCGACCTATTGGTATCGCACTCCTGAGAAATTACACGAGATGGATAGGTCAATACCAGGGACGTGTTGGCGTAACTGTGGCCAAACTGGCACGCTTACTCATATTTTGTGGGACTGTCCCCTTTTAGCTTCTTATTGGGAAGAAGTCCTCTGCGAGGTCGACAAATGTTTCGAGATAGAGCTGCCCCGGTTCCCTGCCTACGTCCTATTGGGGTTGCCGAATGGGTTGATGTACCCTCTCAGGTCTAAAAGGGGTAGACATATTGCAATAGCTCTGGGGTCAGCGGTGCAAAACATACTCATACATTGGCGCCCCACCACGCTCCCCACCGTTGTCGGCTGGCTGCACAGATTGTGGCATGTCCTTGGCATGGAAAAAATGTCCTTAGTGGCGGCGGGGGATGTAGATGCTTTTGAGGAGCTGTGGGCGCCTTTCCATGGTCTGTTGTGTTCTGAATTCAGGGAGTTCACCTGCCCTAAGTATCTCAGGCTGTTACAGCTGACACCGCCGCCGGACCCGCCTGCTTGATTGGTCGGAGCCGGCATCTAGTAGCGGAGCCAACCGGAGGGTCGCCACGAGGAGGGAGCAGATGGTCACTGGCACAGTACAGGGGGTGGGTCGGGGTGTGGGAGTTGGGGGGTTTGTTGGTTGGGTAGGATATGGAGCAGGATTGTTTCCCCGCCCTTTTTCCCCTTTTTCCTTTTTCCCTTCCTCTCCCTTCCCTCTTCCCCTCCCCCCCCCCCCTCCTTTTTTCCCCCTCTCTTTTGTTTTGTCTTTAACCACAGGCGAGCAAGCTGTGTTTCCATGCTGGATGGTGCCCTCTGAGGCAACAGAAATGCTTTGATGTATCTAATGTACCGTACGCATTGATTGTGGGGCATCTGTGGTTTTCTTTTTTTTCATGTCCTTGTTGTTTCCTTCCTTACCCTTCTTCAATAAAATACTTTAAACCTAAACAGTCAATACACTTGATGATGACATTTCCACACATTCACATTTGTGTGAAGTAAAACTATGGTACACAAAATTCTGGGACCAGGGGGTCCCGGGCAGGTAGAGAGGTCCTCAGTCACGGAGATAGAAAGGACATGTCCTCACTATTTTATATACTTTTAACCAAAATAATGTAATTTCCACTGCTTAATTGTTATAACATCCAGAGGCTGACGAAAACAAAAAGACAACCAATGGTGTGTGAGGTTCCTAAGTGTGTGATGGTAATTCTCTCAAAAGCAAAATTCTTAGAGGATTATATGTATAGCCAACCAGTTGTTACGGGTGGGAAGGGAATGAGACCCTTTTCTTTTAATAGTCCTCACTAATAGTGACATGCTTCATGATGGGGCTCACCTCAACTCCTAAAGGTCAGGGTGGGCTCAACCATATTTCAGGGAGCCCTTAAATATATTGTGTATGGGGTGTACCATTAAAGATAAAATTCCTCACCCACTCTTAAAGAATTCTTTACTAGTGGGAGGGAGGGTTAAAAAATATACAAACGGTTATTAAGATGTGATGGTCCTATGACTCTAAATTCAGTACCAACACATTTCAGCCCTTCTTACCGGGCCTAAATATGTCCTGGGCTTTCGTCAGGGTTGGACGTAATGAGGTTACTTCCCCAGAGACGTGAGTACATATATACTATTTGTCTAGTGCACTTCTAAGTGTTAAAAATTGGAACAAGCCTAATACTTGCCACCGGTCTGGATGAGGAATTACCCCAACAACTCCGGGCTAATGAGTCCCAAGCGAGTGCAGGAAGGTGGCCTTGTAGTCACACATTCATCAAAGGTCTACTTCTGAAGTAAAACTATGCCTGTGCAAAGGTAATGATCATTTTCAATTGGAAATGTGTTGTCTGTAATGGCAGTGCACTATCACACCATGCATACTCCACACTACGCCACTCCACTGTACCCTACTCCTTTCTACAACACTACACCACTTCACTCTACAACACTGCTCCACTCTTTGCCCTTCCACTCTATCCCATGCCAATCCATGCCATGCCACTCCCACTGTAAAATGCTCTACAACACGGCTTACCACTCCACTCTACACCCCTTCACTCCATTCTATCCAACCCCACTCTACCCTATTCCACTTCAATATACCCCACTCCACTTCACTGCAATCTATCCCACCCCACTCAATTCTACCATTTCATTCTACCATACTTTAATCCACCCAATCTCCTCCACTCCAATGTACTTTCCTCCACCCTAATCTACCAACACTCTAATCCATTCCAATCTACCCCACTCTACTCTACTCTATCCAACTCTACTCCACCCCAACCTACTTTACCCCAATTTCCCCCACTCCACCCTACTCCAATCCACCCCCTCCAATCCAATGCAACCCGCCCAATCTACCCCACTCTGCTCCACTTTGATTTATCCCACTCCACTGTACCCAAATCTACCATGCTCCACTCTGCCTCAGTCTACCCGTCTCCACTTCACTCCAATCTGTTCCACTCTACCAGACCCCACTCCAACCCAGCCTACCCCACTCCAGTCTAGCCCAATCTACTCCACGACAATCTACTTCACTTCAATCTAGTGCATTCTGCTGTATTTCCACTCTACCCCACACTACTCCACTGCACTCCAATCTACCCTACTTCAAACTACCCCCTCAATCTACCCCAGTCTACCCCATTCCACATTCCCCACTCCAATCTACCCCAATCCACTCCACCCCACCCCATTCCACTATTTCCCAACTACCCCATTCCAATCTTCCCCTAATATACCTCACGCCCCTCTACTCCAATCGATCCCGGTCTACCTCTACCACAATCCACCCAAATCTACTCTTATCTACCCCAATCCACCCCACTCCACTCCAATCTACCCCACTCTTCTACACTCAATCTACCCCACTCTACACCACTACAATATATCCCAATCCATCCCACTCCAGTCTACCTCACTCTACTGTAAACCAATCTACCCCACTCCATGCTACCCCAATCTACCCCACTGCAGGCTACTGCAAGCTACCCCATTCCCCTCTACCTCATTCCAATGTTCCCCATCCCACACCACTAACGCTTTGCCATGCTGATCAGCATCCACACTGGTTTACAACATGGCTAAAAAACATTGCCAAAGCCAATAGTTCACACATAGGCGACACCTATTGGCTTTGGTAATGCTTGTTGTCCTTGAGGATGCTGGTAACTCGTCGATGTTTTTTACTTTTGCATTCCCATTTTTTTCACATCAATCACCTTGATATCTTGATGTGTTTTCCATGCATATAGCAATATTTACATCTTGCGAGATGGCGGACTGAAGACGCCACGGAGCTGCAGCTAGGTCGGAAGTTCCCCTTGTCACTACGAGAGATTCAGGCATCAAGTTTACTCTCGGTCTAGTAATGGTCTAGCGATGATCTATCACCCGTAGAATAAGGAGGAAAAGAAAAGAAAATAAGAATAACCTGCCTTGTGTGTGCTGCGGATGTGGCGATTTCCTGGAGCGCGAGCCGGGTGGTTGCTGCGGGCTGCCCGTCTGCCGATTTCACGGCTGTTTTGATGGTCGAGGCTCGAGTGGTCGAGTCTAACACTGTCGGTTGTTCCAGCGGTTCTAGCGGCGACCTCGTCCGACGTAGCAGCATTGAGCACAGTGCCGCGAGCCAGGATGGCGCCAAAAGAATGTTCCGAGGGGCATTCGTATGGAAGAAATGCTGTCATAACAGAGTCAGGCTTCACCACTGAAGGAGCGAATACCACGGCAGTAACGGCTGCACTATCCTCTGAGAAGAACGATCTGCAACTCGGTAAGCAGCTGATTCGCGCCCCACAGCTTGTTATTCCAACAGAGCCTTCAGTAATCATTAGGGGAAAGCTGACTTTAGGAAACAATGTTACCGCCAATAAGAACTGTGAAGACTATGCATATATGGCTATTATCCCTGTTAAAACTTGCAACAATGTTTCTAATCTGGCTCAGTCTATTAGTAGCTGCCCTAATTTTATCCCTTCTTCAGCCAAGTTACCAGAAGCACCTAATATTCTTAAGTCCACCACAGTAGACAAAACAATTAAGTCTTGTGATGTAAACTCGAGGGGCCAAAATGACTTGGAAAAGGTAGAGATTAATTATGTAAGAGGAACCGATCTTACATAGTCATCAGAGAAACCAGACAAATTATCACTATCTGAATCTTTATCGGAAACAGATCTGGTAAAGATCTCAAAGACACTAAATGTGGGGTGCCCTTCTGTGATTTCTTCTGTTGAATCTGAGGGAAACGATTCAGTGGTGGAGTTAGTGGTGGAAAAGGTATCCTTGGCTATAGATGAGATAATGGATGCTACTGGCGCAGGGGACGAGGTATGTTCCAACGATAATTTTGAAGAGTTCGTTGAAGAGACAGAAGACCCAGCCAGTTCTCCAGTAGACTCAGCTAGACTCTCTGGCTGTAAGAAGGGGAGGTGAAGGCAATAAATAAAATTAAGAAAGGGAAGAATCTTAACACTGCTAATACCTCCATCACTACCTCGACATTATGGGGGAAACTTATTGCTGATAAAAGCACTCTTTGGAAATGGATCCAAGCATAAGGTGGAGTTAAGAGTATGGCACTGCGCCTCTCTGGTACCAGCCCTATGGAGGACAAATATTTGAAAGATCTTCATTAGGCCCTACTACATCTTCTGTACCTACTGTTCCTACTGGGCATATTAGCTCAAAACCAGCCTCATCAGAGGGGACTCAATCTATATCTATATCTACAACAGCAGTTACTGCACTAGGGTCGGCTCCAGGAGTCGCTTCTGGGATGAACAATCATATCTCACGTCTTGAACCAACCCAAGTAGTTACCCCACTTACAATCAGTGCAACTAGAGCAACAACTCCTGAAGATCAAGAAGATACTCTTTCCCTACTTAATCTGATATTACAGACATTAACTGGCCATCGACAAGAAGCACAACAACACTTCTTGCAGCTGAGTAAAAATAATAGTAAAATGCAAAATTCTTTACAGGAGATGGCTGGTAAGCTTGGTGGAATGACCCAGGAGATTGAAGAACTACAACAAAGGGTTGTGAGGCGGAAGAACTGTCGGCTCGCAGAGGCTCTGGCAAATAAACATGAGGCACAGATCGTGAGCTTGCAGATGTGAGCTTGCAGATCAAGTTGGAGTATATGGAGAACCAGCAAAGGAGACATAATCTTAGACTTTTTGGAATCCTTGAAGGGTCAGAAGGGGCAGAACCGAGGGCGTATGTAGTCCAACTGTCCCAGAAGGTTTTCCCAGATGTTTCTGACTGGGACTGGGACTCACAGTTCCAAAGGGTTCACAGACTACCGTCATACTAGAGAAATAAAAGGGGTCAATTCCCTCGCCCTTTTCTGAAGTATTTTGGGAATTTCTTACTGAGACCTGACTCCCCTGTCACAATAGAATTTGTTTCCTTTTTTGTACGATCTGATCTAAGCAAAGCAATAATTGAAAGATGCTGGAAGTTGCGCCAGCTTATAGATCCATTTAAATCTTTTGGGGGGCAAGCCTTCCTCCAAGAACCAGCACGTTTAAAAGTAATTAAGGGTGGTCATACATACTTCTTCACGGACGTAAAAGAAGCTGAGCAAGCACTCTCTAAATTAGCATCCTGAAGTTATGAGGGAAGGGGTTAAGATTCATGTTTAGTAAGTCGGAGGTCACTCAGTAACTTTATAGGCCACGGTTTTCTCTTTAGGGAGAAATGGAAACAAAGCTTTATGAAAGCTTATTTAATGAGTGACCTGTTCTATTCCCTTTTCTTCCTTTTCTTTTTAGTTTTTGCTCAGGTCCCCATACAGGTTATATGTACTTTTTCTCTTCTTCTATCCTCTCTTATTTACAATTATAATAAATTATAACTTAACTGGTAAACTTGTTAGATAGATTTTTTTTCTCATGATGTAGGGTTGCAGGGTTGACCTCCGATGCTGCCACTCTGCAGGGCTGCCCAGTCAGCGGCAGCAGGATATAGAGGGGTCTTCTCCAATAAGGGACAAGTGAGAGGGGTATGGGGTGGGTGGACCTAGTGGCCCAAGGGGTGGATGGCTTCATTAGGGGTTACATTTAAAAAAAAATATCAACATGAGAATGAGATTTGTAAAATCGGACAATAGGGAGATAGCTACGCGTATGGTCAAAATGGAAGAGGGTAACATATTAATGAGATGTATTGCTTGAGATGTTTAGCATGGAACATAGTAGGTCTTAATAGTAGAAATAAGAACCCTCAAATAGTTTTATTATCAGAGACCCATATATCCCACAAAGACCGGAAGCTACTGGGACAATTAGGCTATGATGTAATAGTCTGTTCAGCATTGAATGTCTCAATACGAGGTGTTGTTATTCTTAAACAGAAACAATTGAGAGTAGAAATTACTAAAACTGCTTTGGATAATGGGGGAAGATGGGCTATTGCTAAATTAGTTTTGGAAAATTGTAAATACACATTCTGTGTTCTATATGGACCAAATATAGACGACCCTTCTACTATTGACCGGCTGAATATCGAGCTGTTGGAATGAGAAGGAGAGCGCATTATCATCGGGGATTTTAATTGTATAATGAATTATGACATAGACACCACAAGACAGGGAGCTTTCCAGTGGATGCGTAGGTCACGTACTGCCATCAGAGAACTGGGGCATATACATAATATAAGGGATGCATGGCATACAATACACCCTAAAGCAGCAGGGTATATGTATTACTCTGCATCACATAAGCTATGTTCACATATAGATTTGGCCTGGATTTCGGATAAGATCTTAGAAACCAGTACCATGGAAATTTGCACAAGGGTCACCTCTGACCACAATCCAATTCTCCTCTCTTAATATTTCGCAAAAAAGGCAGGGTCCAAGGCCTTTCTCGTTCCCCAGATATCTATTCTTAAACAAAGAATTTATTTCACAACTTAAGAAACATCTGACAGAGTTTATTGAAATAAAGGGAAATTCTGCTCTACCTACTGTGATTTGGGATGCTTGCAGAATTCTGAGTGTAGGAAAGAAACTGAGATGATGATCATGAATATACAGTTACTGGAAAGTCAACTAGCAGAGGCTCTACGTCAGGGTTCAAAAAATATAGTTGAATTGGGTTATAAGTTGGTGAATCTAAAATCTACTTTAAAAGCCACGTTTAGGGAAAAAAGTAGTGTAAAAGTAGTGTAAAATTGCATAAATATCATCTGTCTCAATATGAGAGTGGGGATAAAATTGGTAAGATCTTAGCATATAAAGTGGCGGACGATATGGCCAAAACATTGATAAAGACAATAAAAGGAACTAACAATTTGATATATAGCCAGCCTGCACAGATACTGGAACAATTTGTCAATTACTATAGAGCCCTTTATACTCCAGAAATATATCCTACTATGAATAATATACAAAGGTATCTGGGTGCTAATATAATAAAGAATAGAGAAATAGAAGGATTCGACTCATTGACTGAGAATGTAATTATGGCAGAAATCAGACTTGCAATTGCTGCCTTGCCATCTGGTAAAGCTGCTGGGGAAGACTTGTTACCACTAAAACTATATAAATTTTGTACTGATGAACTACTTCCACTTCTTAGCCAGGTAATTAGCTTAATTGGAGCACGCGGAAAAGCCCCCAATTAGTGGAACACTACAAAGATTGTATTTTTTCTAAAAAAAAAAATAAGCCAGCTGATGAGTGTGGGTCATATAGACCCATTTTACTCATAAACGCTGATGCAAAAGTGTTCGCTAAATTTCTAGCCATACGATTGGCGCCACTTATGCTGAATCTGGTAACTCCTCAACAGCATGGATTTGTTATGGGCAGAGATACAACCGCTCATGTAAACATGGCTATAACAGCATTCGATGTGGCAGAGACAAATTCCAGCCCACTCGGTATGATATTGTTGGATGCTGAAAAAGCTGTTGACTGAGTGGGGTGGGATTATCTCTGAGCAACAATGACAGCCCTCGGTTTTAAAGATCAATACCTAAGGAGGATACAAGCTTTATACGATCATCCAATCGCTAAAATCAGTTATGCAGGGATTATATCCCCAAACTTTATAATATCTTGTGGTACTCGGCAAGGGTGCCCTTTGTCACCCCTCCTGTTTGTGCTCTCTATGGAGCCGTTTCTATTTGCTCTACAAAGTCAATCTCTAATAGCTTCTTTTGATTTTGTCCTGAATTCGCTTAAAATCACAGCTTATGCTGATGATATTGCAATATATTCCACAGATGTGGCAGAAGCTCTGCATGGAAAAATTCAGGAGGCCAATGGGTTTGGGGTAGTTTCTGGATAAATACAAATAAAACACAGATATTAATGAATTATAAATCTATGGTCCCAATACAAGGAGTACGCAGAGCTGCTTCATATTTAGGTGTTAGAATCTCCGATAAAATATGTGAAATAATTGTACTCAATTATGAGGCTCTACTTAAGGAAACAGTGGTTACATTACAAAAATGACATACGGTGCCGCTTAGCATTATTGGCCGGATTAACTTAATTAAAATGAAGGTACTGCCTAAGTTCCTTTATTTATTTAGGTCCATCCCGTTACATGTTAATAACTCATTTTTTAAACGATTTGACGGGATTCTTAGTAGTGTTATTTGGGGGTATAAAAAGGCTCGCCGAGCAATTGCGTTGCTCAAACTTCCACTAAATCAAGGGGGGCTTAATTTTTCCGATTTTAGGTAATATTTTCTGGCAGCCTTTCTTGGTCGTCTCCGTAGTTTATTTAACCCCAATAACCAATATTATTTTTATAAATTTATGTTGGGTGAGGACTTCAATATGTTTCTATCCAAAGTTAATGATCCCAATTACTTCAAAAGGCTAAATTTAAGACTGCAAGAGAGAGCGTTAAAATTTCGTTTTTGATTCTTACTACATGTAAAACTTCACTATACCATCCTAAACTCCCCTTGTGGGGCAATCCAGGACTCCCTGAAATCTTTCATGATGGGGTCAGCAATATCTGGGCTACTTCTGGAATAAAAACTCTGGGGGACCTTTATGGTAACAAGGGTTTTATGGATTTTTAAATATTAAAGATTCTTTATAATTTAATTGAAGCTATGCGGTTTAAATACTATCAAATCCGTGAATATCTTATGCGCAGTATGAATTGACAAAGATTTCGGACTCAGATATTTGGAATTGTTTTTATTCGGTAAAGAATAAATCACTAATTAGTGAGGGCTATAGAAGCCTTAACTCTTATAAGGTTGATGACTGTGTGAAACTGGCTGAGAAATGGAGTATAAGATTAGGTACAAATATAACTGCTAATAAGATCTCTGCCGCTGAAGTCAGGGCGCTTGCTGACGGTGATGGCGGCTTAAAACTTCCATTCTCCGGAGCCGCTACAGACTGCGCGGTGATCCGGAACCTGGCAGCATTGAGAGGTTGCTCCTCCGGAACAGTAAGGAGTATTGTTGGTGGGGGACTATCTGGGCACTCTATGACTCTGACCCTCAGCATTTTGGCTTTATGTTCATGTTGATCAGGCATTGTGTTTTTACAACTGTCATTACCGGCAATGGATGAGCGTGTGATGTGAGCGAATTACATCAGCGTTACTCACAGTGGGGCTTTGACGTGTGTTAATTGTTCCTTGTTCTGAAACACAGGTTGTGTTCTCAGGAGACCTCCCTGCCGGACGGCACTTCGAATTTTTAATGTTGATGAACTCGGTGAGTACTTGTAAGGGACTCTGTTAGAGGCGATTATACAGATTCAGTATGAGTGAATGCCTTCTCGTAAACACGGTGGACTTGAGGAGGGTGTACTTATAGTAGGATGTGATGACCGTATATATGCAGCAATATATTTATTTATTTATTTATGAACTGTGCGATTACTTAAAATCATTACAGTATAGAAAAATACAGTTTGGTTCAATAAAATACAGTGAAATGCAGTAAAAAGCCCCCCCCCCCCCCCCCCCGCTCGGTATACACTGGTCTGGCCCATTAGTACCGATATTTGTTCTCGGTGCGGACTATGTTCACTGGTGCTATACATTATTAAAAGAATTAAAAATTTAGAGTCAACGTGAGACCTCGCTTACTAGAGTCTGGAGGGCGTATATAAGTTTGACATCCTCAGTTGCACTGTGGACTACATTGGGCCCAGGGTCGGCACCGGTTGGATACCTCTGACCGATGGAACCCTTTTCTTTTCGGCGGCTCCCTGTATTATCTATGGATTGCCAACTTTGGGACGGCGGGTCACAGGGCTCTTCGGGATGGTATCCTTTAATTGGTCTTCGAGTGCCATTTTAATTTGATGGATGAACTTGCCTATCCTAGCTAGTAAACATGTTGTGGTTTCAGAGAAACACCAATCCGAGGCCTCTTTGCAAGTTCTGTGGCCCAAGATGCGTAGTGCCGGACATAGCAGACGCTGTCGGTCGCTGGCCAGCTTGGTACAGCAACAGAGCAAGTGTAGCCAGGATTCTCTGCGATAATTGCAAAGTCGGCAGGCAGTGGCTCCGTCCGGGCGTGCCCAGCGTGGATTAAAGTCTGTTATCCTGAGGGCCAAGAGGCGCATAAACAGAATTTTCTGTCTAGCTTCGGTTGTTAGTGAGTCTTGTAAGTATGGTTGAGGTTTACCGGGAGTGTAGGACTTGTCCAGGGCCAACGTTAGTGGGTTGGGCCGGAGCGAGGAAAGGTCTAGCTCAAAGGAAATGGACTGGACTTGGCGCTTGACGGCTTTTGCCCAGGCGGAATATGGAATTTCGTGAAGGTGCAGACTCCGCCCCTCGATCTTCAGAAGTTCAATGGCTAGTTCCACCTGGGCTTTCCATGGGGAGCCTGCTTCGCCAAAGATGGTTTTTAGCGCGTGCTTTAAGGTGTTTTCGGGCAACTTCAGAACTCTGATGTAGTATTTTAGCAATTCCCCCAGTAGTATCAGTTCAGGACGTTTCAGGCCTATTTCCAGTCTCACCCTGTTATTCCTGGCCTGTTTGGGGGCCCGTAGGACCATCTTGTATGCTTTCACCTGTGCTGCTTGGACCACTTTCTCAAAAGCCCCTGGGTAGGCTATATGGCCGTACGTGATAGCGGGGATCAATTTGGCCCTGAGTACTGTCAGCATCGGATATGCAGAGGGACTGTCCAGGCTGTGTCTTAGACGTCTTAGAGATGTAATTATTTTGTCGATTTTTGGTTTAAACGCCTTCAGATGTTTGACTGCGGTGGCCCTCTCTGATACCCATGTGCCCAGATAGTTGTAGGATGAGGCCGTGGTGATTCGGTGTTCCCCCAGAGACCATGAAAATTTAGTTTTGTGTGGATATTTACCAAAGATTATTATCTTGGTCTTGCTCACATTAATATGTAACTCGTTCTCCTTGTTGTACGTCGCAAGACTGTTTAAGGCTCTTTGGAGGCCTACCCTGGTGTGGTCCATAATTACTGTGTCATCTGCGTACTGGAGCGTACCCAGAACCAGCTTCCCCAGTCTGGGCGGTGCTAGGTTGGCATCTTTCAGGGCGTGCCCCATGTCTGCAGTGTACAGGTTGAAAAGCAGGGGGGCCAAAACACACCCCTGCTTTAATCCAGAGTCAGTGGAAATTCTTGTGGTTACAGATGTGGCGCTTAGTTTCACCTGAACCCAGGTCCCCTCGTAAAGTGCTTTTATGGCCTTTAGAAGATCTCTAGGGATCCCCCAAGACTCTAGTTTTGCCCAGAGCCGGCATCTGTTCACACGGTCGAAGGCCGTTGAGTAGTCTATAAAGCAACAGAACAGGGGCAGCAATATACATTTTACAGTTTTTTCCTTATGAATATCCTGGGTGGTAAATGTGATTATCATCAAGGTGATGTAGTAGATAACTAACGCTACAGTTTACCCTAATTGGGGCACAGGGTAGACACAACAAAACTGGATGCCTATGAGTGGATTCCTTAGTCTGGCATATAAAAGTGAGCGTATATATTATTATGCTTCTTTTCAGTACATGTATCCCTTGTTGTTGGGAATCTCCTCCACACGTTACCACAGAGTCATGATCACCAGAGACTCGTTTATTCTGGCTCTTCGACCGAATTGCGGTTGGGCCAATACCAGGACTGGGAACGATAGACGTCCTGAAGAAAACCGGGGTGACCTTTTGAGGCGCAGTAAGTCGGTCGAAACATGTTGGCACAAGCAGTATCAGGAGGGGTGTTTTGAGAGCCTGATTTTCTCCTTTAAACACGACCCATCCTAATGTATTTTTAATCCTGGTTGTGGAACCTATAAATAAAGGTCTGATTGGTATCCCTATACCAGTTTTAGAGCACTTTCCCATTAACTGCACTTTGTCTTATCACCATTCCCAGTCACAGGGTGATATTCACTGTTCTATAACTGGCTTTTGTTATATTTGTATTTGTGTTGTGTCTTGTGATCTCTCATTTTTTATTTGTTACCCCTTCCCCTATGCTCCGCCCTGAGTGTGGCTACACCAGGGCGTTTTGTAAGCAGACCTGATGATGAAGCATGTTACACACTTTTGTGTGTGAGTGAGGGCAGTTTTTCAAAACAGATGTATTTTTTTCTGTTTCGTGTTCATACATGTGTACTCGAATCTCTCCACCCCTTCTTTTGTGTGTATACTTTGCCTTGAGGGTTCGGGGTGGTGGAGTTGTTTTTTGACCCTCTCCCCTTCTTTGTGAATAGTTATGTTTTGAACGGCAGTTTAGCCGCAGGGGTGTACTCCTCTTTTTGTCTTGTCCTTGGATAATTGTGATCCAGGATGTGTATATTGCTGTATTCTATTACCACACTTTCTTCTGGTCCCCTTTTGTCCGCCCACACCTGTGTTACCTTTTGACCTTTGGGTGGTGGTCCCTTAGAGGACACCCCTAGCCCCTCTGACATGGCTCTGATTCCCGGACTATCTTTTGGGGAAGAAATAGTGTCAGACATTTTGGCAGGGCCTTCACTTTTGGGATACATATCTGTTAATGTAGTTTTAGCACAAGGGGAAGGCTGGGACACTCTTTTGGAATTGAAGAACACTCAAGTAAAAACAATTTTACATGGGGCAATTTTAACTGAATATTTGCGGGTTAACGCAGCCCCTAGGGGACTCCTAGTCATGAATGAACCCCTGATATTCTTAGAGGACGAGGCATTTAGACGGGATTGGGCCCTCGTGGCCTGGAAATGTACGCGAGACTGGTTAGTCTTAATCATCAGCACGGCCAAACCATTAGCAGATGCTCTCCTCATCCAGATTCAAGCTACGGCATCGGGACTTCAAACTGACATTGTAATGGCGACTTTCGACCACAAATTGGATCTGATCAATACAGAATTGTCCGAATATAGGGATCATTTAATACATTCAAGGATCTCAAAACTACAGAAGGGTCTGAAGAACTTCTCTAGGGAAAAGGTGTATCCCTATACTAATGATGAGTACGCCAAACAAAAACTGGCAGTGAACAACAAGAGCAATCAGCAGGGTCGTCCTCGCCACTACACCAACAGTAGCTCCAGCGAGGGCAGTGAGGGTGATTTTCCACAGAAAAGGAGAGGGAGGGGTCGTGGATATTGGCGGGGCCATAGGCCACCAGTATTCTATCAGCCATTTCATCAATTTCCCCACCAGGCTTATAATTGGCCTGTAATGGGATACCCTCCTCAAGTACCTTTTCAGAACCAACAGTTTGAAGACCCCCGTTTCCAAACCCCACAGTTCCAGACTACACAGTTCCAAAATTATCAGGGGCCTTTTTTAGGGAGAGGCCGGAACAAGGGACGGGGGAAACAGAGAGGCCAACAACGAGTGACCTGGGACAACCAGGATCAAGAGATTACCCAACGGTGACCAGGAGTATGGCACAGAGCGGTCTACCAAGCACCAGCCATAGGCCACCCTAGTGGTTAACCTTTCCTCCTGCCCTTTAACTCCTTTACAGGAACAGGTAATCAATAAGGGGCTGGAGTTTGTCCCGACTAATCATCCTGATCTTTTCAAACTTCGCCAGGACCTGGCAGATTTTTTTCGAAACCTTAGATTGAAGGTCTTCTTCCAGGACCAAGAATCCCTAAATTCAGATAAAGGGGATACTTCCCTCCGTCCAAAATCTTTTTTCACGCCCCAACTATCACGGTTACCTCCACAAGTGGCGGCTTTTGAGCAGGCGGTATTTCATGATTTGGAGAATTCTAATTTAGTACAACATCACCATTTCTCCAATTTGTCGAATCGAGAGAGGTTGGCACTAAAGGAACTGATGGATAACAATAATATCATCCTGAAGCCTGCAGACAAAGGCGGGGCTAGTGATTCTGGATCGAGACACTTATCAAACAGAATGTACCAGCCTACTGTCGGATTCTAGAACTTACCGCAGGCTGACAGTTGATCCCACAGATGCCATTTCTAGGGGGATCACCACAATGGTGGAGGAGGCTCGATCCAATGATTGGATCTCGGGACACGAGGCAGAGTTTTTAATCAACAAACAACCTAAAACCCCGTACTTTTATGTCTTACCGAAGATCCATAAAGCAACGAGACCTCCTCCCGGGAGACCGATTGTCTCCGGGATGGGGTCCCTGCTCGAACCCCTGTCGCAATTTTGCGATTTGTTTATTAAACCACTCGTACAGAAGTTGCCTGCCTACCTACCTGAAGGACACGCTTGACATCCTGAATCTTCTAAAAGACATTCCCTTTGACTCTAACACTTAGTTTCTTATAGGTCTTGATATTGAGGCCTTATATACCAATATCCCGCAGAGGGAAACTCTAAGGGTATTGGAGACCATCCTGTTTGAGGAAGAGTGGCCTTATCAGACACCTAGAGCCTTCGTGTTACATCTACCTGAAATAGCGATAATGAAGAACTGTTTTGAATTTGAAGGCACGATGTTCCTGCAAACCCATGGTACGTCCATGGGCAGTGTCTTCGCTCCAAGCCTGGCAGGATTGTACGTGGGGGCGTTTGAGCACTCAACCATTTATGACACCACCTGTCCTTGGGCATCCCACCTAAGGTTATGGCGACGTTATATCAATGACATCCTGGTGATTTGGAGAGGTGATGAAACATCTGTTATCCGGTTCTTGGATTGGATAAATGAGAGAAACCCGCTGCTCCATTTCACCTCGACAGTCACCAAAACTAGTTTACCCTTTTTGGACCTACTGATAGAACCTAAAGAGAGTTCTTTGAAAACCAGAGTGTATCACAAGCCGACAGATAAGAATGCTCTGTTGGCATTTGAGAGCTTCCACCCTAAATCCCTTCGGGAGAACCTGCCGGTGGGGCAATTTTTCCGCATACGCCGGAATTGCTCTGAACAAGCTGATTTCATCACGGAGGGGGGTGTCCTCTCCCAAAAATTACAACAAAGGGGGTACCCTCCTAGGATCATTAAAAGAGCCCGGAAAAGGACTTTTAATGCTGACCGTGACTCTCTCCTTTCGAAAACAATCAGGCCTAGATCAAACAAACCAGTGTTTGTCTCAACAGATCAGAAGCTTAGTATTATGGAACTGGAAGATTCTTAATTCAGGGGGCATGAGCATATAGAGGAGCCTCTATTCTCTTTCAAGCATAGCCAGAACTTGAAAGATCTTTTAGTTCACACGAGGCCAAGGGCTTCTGCTAATACGAGGGATACTCACACAGTGACGAGGCTGATGGGCCACACACGGGGTGTGGATCTTGTAGTGTTTACCATCTCACTTCTAACACCAAGCACATTGACCTGGGGTTCCTTACACCCTGGGAGCAGAGATCTCACACAAACTGTAACTCACAGGGGGTCATTTATCTAATTATATGCCCTTGTAAAAAACTCTATGTGGGTATGACCAGCAGAAAGGTCAAAACAAGAATTACAGAACATCGGAGTACTATTAGATGTGGCAGATCTAATACTAGACTCACAGCACACTTTTTGGAGGTGGGACACACTTCGGAAGACCTTAGGTGGACTGTAATAGAAAAAGTACAACTGGGCAGGCATGCGGCAGATGATCAACGTACCTTACTTCTGCGCGAGCAAAAATGGGTCTATCGACTCAGGAGTCATGTTGTGGGACTCAATGATGACATACCGTGGCAAGCTCTGGGAGATATCTTACTGCCCTATGTCCTCTGGCCAGAAGAATAATCCGTAGACTGTCTGCCTTACAAAACATACTAGAGGGGTCAACCATACCGAATTGAGACAGTTGGATCTGAGCCTAGTATTGACAATATCTCCAAGGACCCGCAAGGGCCTCACGCTCTTTATTCTCCACTGTTTTGTCCCTCCACTAACTGAAAGGCTTCCGTTTCCTTTTCCTTTTTTCAAATAAATTGATTGTCCCCTTCCACCCTTTTCCTAGTCTGGCCTGGGTCTTCTGGTGTGATTTACATCATTATTGGCTGGTGCACCTGGTAGGATTTACACTGTGATTGGTAGAGACACCAGGTTCTATACAAAGACTAGGCTGTCTTCTCATCTCTAGGACCCTTCATTTCTTAGCGAGGGCATTACCATTGGTCGGGCGTTTTTGTGTGTGTGGCGATTTAATCCATTTGTAGGAACGCGTCTGACTCTGTGGGGGAGAGCGCGTCCCTGGTGCACTACCGTTCCCAGGTTTGCTAGGGCGCCAGACACGATGACGTCATTACAACATCGCGTTTCTGACGCGAGTCATGCGAGTCAGGATGCTTACTGACGGTGATGGCGGCTTAAAACTTCCATTCTCCGGAGCCGCTACAAACTGCGCGGCGATACGGAATCTGGCAGCGTTTAGAGGTTGCTCCTCCGGAACAGTAAGGAGTATTGCTGGTGAGGGACTACCTGGGCACTCTATGACTCTGACCCTCGGCATTTTGGCTTTATGTTTATGTTGATCGGGCATTGTGTTTTTACAACTGTCATTACCGGTAATGGATGATCATGTGATGTGAGCGAATTACATCAGTGTTACTCACAGTGGGGCTTTGACGTGTTGTAATTGTTCCTTGTTCTGAAAAACAGGTTGTGTTTTCAGGAGACCTCCCTGCCGGACGCCACTTCGAGTTTTTAATGTTGATAAACTCGGCGAGTACACGTAAGGGACTTTGTTAAAGGTGATTATACAGATTCAGTATGAGTGTATGCCTTCTCGTAAACACAATAGATTTGAGGAGGGTGTACTTATAGTAGGATGTGAGGACCGCATATATGCAGCAATATACATTTTACAGTTTTTTCCTCATTAATATCCTGGGTGGTAAATGTGATTACCATCAATGTGATGTAGTGGATAACTAACACTACAGGTTACCCTAATGGGGGCACAGGGTAGACACAACAAAACTGGATGCCTATGAGTGGATTCCTTAGTCTGGCATATAAAAGTTAGCGTATATATTATTATGCTTCTTTTCAGTACATGTATCCTGTGTTGTTGGGAATCTCCTCCACATGTGACTATCGAGTCATGATCACCAGAGACGAGTTTATTCTGGCCCTCTGACCGAATTGAGGTTTGGCCAATACCAGGACTGGGAACGATAGACGTCCTGAAGAAGACCGGGTGACCTTTTGAGGCGCAGTAAGTTGGTTGAAACATGTTGGTACAAGCAGTATCAGGAGGGATGTTTTGAGAACCTGATTTTCTCCTTTAAACACGACCCATCCTAATGTATTTTTAATCCTGGTTGTGGAACCTATAAATAAAGGTCTGATTGGTATCCCCAAACCAGAGCACTTTCCCATTAACTTCACTTTGTTGTATCACCATTCCCAGTCACAGGGTGATATTCACTATTTTATCACTGTGTTTGTTATATTTGTATTTGTGTTGTGTCTTGTGATCTCTAATTTTTTATTTTTTACCCCTTCCCCTATGCTCCACCCTGAGTGTGGCTACACCAGGGCGTTTTGTAAGCAGACTCGATAATGAAGCATGTCACACTCTTTTGTGTGTGAGGGCAGTTTTTCAAAACAGATGTTTCGTGTTTATACATATGTACTCAAATCTTTCCGCCCTTCTTTTGTGTGTACAGTTGAAAGTCCTACACCAAATTTATACATGACCATGGTCAAAATGGTACAGACCAAGTCACTGGAGTGTGCAAGGGGGAGCGGGCTGAAAGGTACATTTTTCTACCCTTCAAGGGAATTCCCAATACTTTAGCCCTATTGGAGGGCGGTGTTAACATGTGTAATGCGCATATGTGGGTGAAATAGGGATATGTATGGAAGCCAACTATCTCTTAGCCACTGGCAAACTGTGGGTCACCCTTAGCTTAGCTGTAGCCAAGCCAAACATAGCAAGACTGTGGAGAACAGCCTCTGCACCGAAACTGCAGGAGTGTAAATCTGATATGGATTGGTGCATGCAAGCAGAGAAGGTGGTCTATGAGGGGAGGGGTGCTCACATAAATGAACAAGGGTGTGGGGATGATGGAACGAGAGGAGGGGGATGCTATGTACACCAGTTGAGAGACTTGACCCGAATGACTTGGAGTAAGAGGAGCGAGGCAGATGGCCTCGCCGAGAATGATAGATGGTGGGGGTTAATACCTACGACATTAGGCAACACTTGTAAACTCTCTTTATCATTGCTGTATCGTAATGTTTTGTGTACTGACGATTGCGGTCATTGCTGTAACGTGTTTTTTCATTGCAATAAAAAGAGTTATAATAGAACAAATTTGGAAAATAAAACAAAACCTCTAAAACCAGACTAGGAATTTGAATAGTAGATAGTCTTAGTTTATTATACACTATTACCAATGGATGAAAAAAGAACCGTGGGCATATAACAATGCAGTAGGTAAATGTGCCTCCATCAATTTCAGTTAACTGACATTTTGTTGTAAAGCCCCAAAATAAAACATATACTCCAAAAATAAAAAATGCTCAGCACAGTTTTCTAAACTATAACACAACTTACAATCCTCACAGTATGGCAGACCATAAAATAGTGCATAAAAGCAGAACGCAGAGTGCCTAAAAATTGAGCAAAAGCCTCAAACCCATATTGCCAATGTACAGTAAGATACCCACTCCCCCTAGCCCTACACGAAGACGTTAATCTCCATGTTGGGCAGAACCAGAAATTAACCAAGCATATGTTTTTCCGAAAGTGTAACACTTGGGTCACCATAGAAGACACCGTCATGACCATGAAGAGCATTCACTCAAGAGCTCCCATGGACCCCTGCCCGCCGCATATCTTCCACAGAGCCACCGCCGCCGTAGCACCTGAACTATGACACAACATCAACTCCACCTTTGAAACCAGCACTTACCCCGACGACTGGATACGACCCTCCTCAAGAAGCCCTCCATAGACATGACAAACCTCAAAAACAACAGACCCATCTTTGTCATCCCCTTCGCTGCTAAAGTAACTGAGAAGGTCGTCAACATCCAGCTTACGAACCTCATTGAAGCCAACTCCGTCCTCGACTCCTCCTAAACCAGATTCCGCAGCAACCACAGCACCGAGACTGCCCTCCTCACCACCACAGAGGACTTCTGCACTCCCCTCGACCAGGGTAACATAGCGGCTCTCATCCAACTAGACCTCTCTGCAGCCTTCAACACCGTCTCCCACCGCCAGACTCCAAGACGCTAGCATACAAGGAACTGCCCTGGATGGGGTCCGCTCTTTCCTCACTAGCCGGGCCTAAAGAATCAGACTCCTGCCATTCCTCTCCGAACCCTCAGCTATTAGCTCTGGAGTCCCCCCAAGGTATAGCACTCAACCTCACGCTCTTCAACAGCTACATGGCCCCCCTTGCCGTCATCATCAGACAGCAGTATCCTACGCCGATGACACCCAGCTCATCCTCTCCCTCACAAAGGAACCCAACACCACCAGACTCAGCTTCCAGGAAGGAACGATGAGCACCAGATGTTGAAGCTCAACTCGGAGAAGACAGAAGTTCCTTCCTCGGAACCACCCCCTCTGCATGGGACAACACCTGGTGGCCCACCGCCCTCACAACCCCCACACCCATGGATCACGCCTGCATCCTCAGCATCATCGTCAACCGCTCCCTCACCATGACCCGACAAATCAATGCCATCTCCTCCACCTGCTTCAACACTCTCTGTATCCTCTGCAAGACCTTCAAACTGATCCTCCCCCAATCCAGAAACACTGTCACCCACGCACTCATAACCAGCAGATAGGACTACGGAAACGCCCTCTATGCCGGAATCAACAAATCCTTGCTCAGAAAACTCTAGACCATCCAGAACACAGCTGACCACATCACCCAGCACCTATGAGACCTCCACTGGCTCCCTGTCGAGAAGAAAGTAACCTCCAAGGTACTCACTCATGTCTACAAATCCTTCCACAACACCGAACCCCAATACCTCAATGAAAGAGTCTTCGTCTACGCACCCAAGAGTAGCCTCCGCTTGCCAAAACCCCCCACATCTGCAGAACGAGTGGAAGAGCCTACTCCTACATTGCGGCACAGACCTGGAATGAACTCCCGCTCAACATCAGGTGTTCCCCCACTCTGCATACCTTCAGGAAATGCTTCAAGACTTGGCTCTTTGGGTGAGTCTGCACAACCGCCCCTCACAAGTGCCTTGAGACCCTCAGGGGGGAGTTGCGCGCTTTACAAATGCCTGGTTGATTGATTGAAATTACACTCATAACCATTTGTAAAAGCCCCAGGTCCACATGCCCAGTTTTCTCTTCGCCCTCTTGCTACATGCTCGAACTACTTTCCCCTGGTGTACCTCAAGCTGCTGTCTAAAGGTCCTTACCATCTACAACAAAGACATTTACTCAGTGTCTGATCTCCACTGACCAAAAAAGTAAGTGCTCACTGTGTGCTGTATGAAAATACAAAAATTTGAAAGTATGAGTGGAAAGAAGGTAGGTAGCTCCTCTATAGTTATAGTTTAACCCCCTTTGCCACTGAAAGCATGTTTTGTAACATTTAAAGAAGCTTCATAAAATGAATTCCCTTTTTATCCATTCTGTAAAGTGTTGCTCAGATTGGGCAATTCCAGACAATCCTTGTTCTGTAACTATAGTGTGCCAGTTTAACATTGTAATTTCAGCATTGATAATTTATTCTCCTCTTTTAAAGCAACATTCCATTCATGGATATGCAGAATGCCACTGTTTTCCCAAACTTGAAGAAATCTACTTGGAACTTTGAGAAACATAAAACTTCAGGCCCATTACCGCTCCATTAGTAGCTAAGGAGATGGAGAAAGTTGCCACCTTATCTCTAAAGCAAAATTTTGTGCTATGTCTTTTGATTCTCCACAGAATAGTTACATATCAGGGGAGCAGAATCAGTTCTGAGAAACCATGTCCAATCTTCAAATGACCACAGATGCAGATGGTCCTTTTCAATCCTACAATGCTGCTACATCAACAAAAACTACTGTCATGGCCTTAAATGAGTTCAGTTCCATTTGGGGTGAACTTTCCCAGAATTCCCTCTTTATCTTTTCGCTCCAAGGAATATCTAATCATTTGTGTTTTAGTACCAGAGACCAAACAGAGTATGTTTGGTCTCTGGTACTAGCCACATATATGAAAAAAAGATTGTGTTCACAAACCGTCACATTCTCAGAATCGGTCAGTTTGCAAATGTAAAAAATGCTTTACACATGTAACCTGTTACCGAATTTCAGAATGTGTTTGCGATTCGGTATTTGGAAGGGGCATGTTTAGGGCGTCCCTTTTAAATACTGAATCGTAACGGTATGTAGGAATGTTTTGAGACTGTGAATGCAGTCGCTAAACATTTACAATAAATGGGAAGGGGCCCTCACACAATGGTGGCGAAAACTTTGGACCACTGCCTGCTCTTAAAAAATCAAAAGGAAACTATTCATTTTTGTTTTTTAAATGCAACCCGTTTTCTTTTAAGAAAAACGGGCTGCATTTTTAAAACAAGCACTGGCGTTGCCAATAGGTTTCGCATTTGGAAAGTTGGAGCTATTGGTTTTGTAAATGACATTTTATATTTATATATCGTTATTGGCATTGTCAATAACAATATATAAATATAAAATGTAATTTACAAAACCAATAGCTCCAACTTTCCAAATGCGAAACCTATTGGCAACGCCAGTGCTTGTTAGTCTTGCCTAAGGAACCTGGGGGGAAAAAGGGCTGGGATCTGGTAGGGAATTTTAATCCACTTTCAAATCCCTAGGCTGTAGAATAAGTGATCCGCTTACAAATGCATTGAGCACACCCACTCTCACTAGGTGAGGAGGGTGTGGGTACAATGATGAAGCTGGACACAAAAGGGACCTGTGGGTTAGGACCTAAAATTATATCCTAGTTTCCCCAAGGTGTTGATCTCATACACTCATGTGATACACCATGGGCCACGAAACCATCTAAAAAATATTGGGATTTAAGAAAAAAACAGGGTAACCCACCTTAAGTGTTGTTACCCTTAGGTTACACACAGACATTTAAAGAGCTTGCATTCAGAAACTGAGCTTTCTTACCAAAATGACGTATTCCCACAGATTAGATGACTTTCAATTTATTTTTCATTTAAAGAGCAAACATTATTTTATAAGCAGTTGCCGATAGGTGAAAGCCAAACAAAATAGTTAAGAGTATTTGGCTTTTTTGCTGCATGTATGATTGCTGCATGCATGACTGTCCCCAAGTGTACACGCAATCACAGTTCTCATACTTATTTTTATACACTTCGATCAATGTGAGAGAGACACTTAAGTGATACTGAGGGCAGGCGTTCAATGAAAAGCATGTGCAGGCTTAACTACACCTTTCTGCGAAGCATCACTCAGGCACAAATAACAGAAACATATGAGTTTGCTTTAACTCACACTGGGCGTATATAGGCGCAGAACGCAATGTACCATCTCAAATTAACACGAATAAAAATGAGTGTCCAAACGGGTAGGACAAATATGCAAATAAATCTAGCGGTCTCAAAGTGATAGAATCCACAGCTTTAAAAAAGGATCCGCAAACAGAAACTCAACCAATCAAAGCTGGATTAGCGTGAAAGTAAATGTCAATGTTGACAGTTCATCTTTCGCCAACGACAGTAGCCACTGCAGATCAAACGCGTTCCATTTTCAAAAGGAAATCTGAATACATTATAGCAAAAAGTGACCCAAAAGATATTTGGACTTTTCACCAACATGCGCCAAGTGCTTACTGATGGCATGCCAATAAAAGAAGTGACATGCGTCATAAATTGGAAGGTTTGTGGTCCTTACTTACTCCAACGTTATAAAGTCCGGTCAAAAACCGGCCTCTCACTTTTTAGCACCTTGGTGTTCTCTAAATTTCCAGAGCGCCCTAAATGTGCACAAGGCAATTAAATCACAGTAGCCGCGGCTAAAAGGATGTCCAGCAGCAGACCACATTCAGTAGCCTAAAGGTGCTTTGGTGGCTTCAGGCAGCCATGGTTATAAACAGACTTGCTCTGACACACGAGGGCATGTGCTCTGGTGGGTGGTGCCAGTTCTGCCTGTACAGGGAGTTAACTGTGCTTCCTAAAAGACATAATCCATGACAAGCAGTTACGAGCGTACCACGCTAACTCCTATACAGGTGTCCTTTTCAGACTCAACAGCCACCACTGCGGCATACTAAAGGGCGCCGAGCGTTACCTCCTCCTGGAAGGATGGCGGGTATCTGCAGATCCGCAGGATAGAACCTCCGTACACCTCCCTCCACCTCACATTCAAACCTCGGCAAAATGGCGCGTTGCTGACCTCACCACGCAGGCACAGTATTTTCTACTTTTAATTTTATGATTTGTCATTCGTAAAATATACCAGATTCGATCACTATAGGGATAATAAATGCTACGGTATAGGTAAGGAAAACTCGGAAAATCGACAGGGGACGTTCTTTGTGGAGCTCCGCTCAGAATAGGAACATGCCATTTATTTTTCTTTGATCTGTTTAATTGACATTTTTTAGATAGATTATGCATATTACAAGCTTACATGTTACTTACCGGAGCACAAGTTACATTAAAAAACATATTATGCAAAACTATACAATTGTATGTTAGCAAAAGCATATGTGCAAATGTATGTCCATACAGCTTTAAGTCTAGCAAACAACTAGAACACGCACAGGAATTATAGCTTGTAACGGTAACAGGTACATTTTGTATACATACAAGACGTGCCCGCCTGTAGGTGCGCGTTTGATGTGGACACTGCTATTAATTCCTTGTAACTTTGCTGTATCGCCAAGGCTATTGATCAAACAGCTTATATATACACAATCCCAACAACTCAGGTCCCGGGCCGGCAGCCAATCACAGCGCGGCCCGGGAATGACGTCACGGGGGTGTCACGGCCGGCAGATTCGGGGGCGTGTTTTTCGCGCTCTCCCCTTCCCATTGGCTGGAAGGTAAAATTCCAGCCAATGGGAAGAGGAGAGGGCGGTACTTAAAAAAAGACACAGAAACGCCCCCGAATCGCGTTTTCACAGGAAAGTGTGACAGCCTCTGTCTCCCAATGGCTAGCGTCCATTTATGGAGCTAGCCAATGGGAAACAGAGGCGGTCCGAACCTCCATACTGTTGACAAAAGTTTTCGATCTGGGCGGGGCACTGTGTGCCCTCGCCAGGTCGAAACCTAAAAATGCTTGCTTCATTTACCAGCAATCATGGACATGGTGGTCTGCTGACCCCAGTAGGCCACCGTCCTGTGATTTTAGCGACCTACCTCATAAATATTAAGCAGGGGTGCGTGTTGGCGCCACACCTTTTCAATCTGTTCAAGGCAGATTTATCATCAAGGTTAGACCAGGTAAATTCTCATCCACTGCTTTTAGGCCCTTTAAGTCTATCACATCTCGCATACGAGGATGATGTTGTATTACGCAGTCTAACAAAAGTCGGATTGCAAAGATCAGTGACTGACTTAAAACATTGCACTAGTGCCAACAAACTTGTAATGAATACAACAAAAACAATGTATATTATGAACCAACCAGGGCCCGCTCAAAATTCCACTGGACGAGACAATGCTATAGGAGGTCAATAGCTATAAGTATGTGGGAGTATATATTGACAACAGAGTAAATCTTCAGGAGCAGAAGCAATATATGACAAAAAAAGAAAAGCCCTGATATTTGCGTTCTGCACACTTACTACGAAATTAGATGGCCCCTCTTTCAAGGCATTGCTTTAGCGGCCAAACTGCTTCATACCGTGGTTTACACATTTGTTTCTTTGCATGGGAAAGTCCTTCTGTATAGGCACCTATGTACTCGCCCATACAATTACCATACTTATCACAGTGCCAGGTAATACCCTGCACGTAGCCTCCTCAAGCTTCACTTTGCCCCTGGTTGTACTTATAAGTATAGCAGTTTGTCCACTCACCCAACGGAGGAGTGTACTTTATCCCCACGTATCATCTTTGCCCTTATTATAAGTACAGTACTTTGCCTACTAACTTAAGGAGTATACATCATCCTCCCGTAATTGTGTAACTATCATCCCTACGCGTAGCCCCTTTTTGTGACCGACTCATATCACGTATTTTTACCTCAATTTTGATTTTCATTAAAAAAAATCAAAAGCGGAATGAATTTTCTCGTCCCGTCCTTTTTTCTCTGACAGCTCCTTTCCATTCCGCGCATTTGGCCTGCAGGCAACTACCGTTTACTCAACGCGACTGGTCGCCTAGCAACCTGGCCTAATCACGTGCGCTCCGTAGTCCCGCCCACACCCAGAAGCTATAGTTAGTGGCCGGCTCCTCGCCACTTCAGCGGGGTTCCTTGTGAGGCACGTAGGTTACCTACCTTGTTGAAATCGGCGAACTGTAAGTATTGTATCCGCTGCCATTGCAGCTCAGAGGCACCCGTTTTATTACAGATTTGCCGACATACTTTTTTTCGCCCCGGTCAGCACTCGACCTGCTTCTCTGTATTTACTCACCACAGAGAACGTTTCCAAGCTGAGTAAAACCTCCCACTGCCCCCCGAAGCCTGAGAGACCCACAATAGGAGTAAGATTACCTCCTTATGACAACCATTGTGCTTGTTTAATGTTGTTTATCGTTTGTCTGTGTTTGTCTGTGTATTACAACCATAAATGCATGCATTTAACGTTTAGCTCACGATCATTGTTGTGAGTCTAGATAGTCACCCTACCATAATTTTGGAGTGTGAGTGACTTTATGAGTAATTGAATTTACGCCACCATTCACACACCTATTGATCTGTGTGTACCGGAGTGAGCAAACGATAGCTATATTAATAGCACCTTGTATCAGTTTATATACAACTAATCAGTACCGTACGGCTGAATACAATTAAGTATTCTCTCTAGACACATTACCAAGTTTGTTATATGTTCAGAATGGAATTGACATGCAGCATGCAGACACGTGAGAGTCAACACTATGTTACAGGCACTTAAAAACGTTTGATTGTGACTGCCTTTTATTTTGTTCCTCCCACAGGTCTTTTTCTTCTCGCTTAATACAGGATTGAGTTTGTGCCTTTTGCCGATTTTTCCAATTAGGCTGTAGGAATTTAGGATTGGGTGCACGTTAGTGTGTGTAGACCGTCCATTTTCCTTTTTCTGGTCCTGATGAAAACCTGGGATTTACCTCGGATAGGTTGAAACATGTAGACTATTCACATAGATACTTACGGTCATAATCACCTACCAGTGTCTTTTCACTATTTTTGATATTGTCCAGTTGCTTACGAATAAAGATTTTTCAATTAAGTTATACCAGGACAATTTTTAACATCACCATCTCCCTTTTTTTTGCACCAATCACTCAAAAAAAACAGCTCCATTGTAGTTCAGGTGTCGCAGCACACCCTGGTGACACTCGGTCATCAGGGTGGACCCCAATGATGAAGCATGTCACCAACCAGGTTGGTGAGTGAGGGTTTTTTTTAACAAAGGGTAATACTCGTTTGATTATAAATATATCCCATTCAGAATCTTCCTCAGATTCCTATGGTGATACTCCATTTTTGTTATATTTGTTTCTTATAGAGCATCATTGCCAATGTTCACCTTCCCAGCCAACATTTGAGCTTTAATTCATAAGTGGAGAAGGCAGCAATCAGTGGCATGCAGTCACATACAGCTCGGTGTCATCGTCATACAAGTGAAAGAGTTATGATTGATTCTCATCTAGAAGTTGGTCCCATAAAATCACTCATAATACCCCTCACCTCAGTTAACTGAAAGTCAAGGAATTCTAGCTAGTGGACCATGTAGATTATGACCCTGAGGGTTTTCGGCTGTCAAGTGCCTCTGTTCTTGCATCCTTTCCCTCCCACTGGGAGAGAGCCCAGACCCATCAAAGCTGGCAGCTATATGGAGCAAACTGGGGTTGGTAGGATGTAATGGTAAAGTTATGAGTGATAGATTGTTGGTCAGGTTCAGTAAGGACATTATATGGTTCTGAAGGGCTCAGGGCGTTGTAATAAATCTGCTTCAGGGACCCAGCGTTTTCTTTGCTTTAAAAGTTCTTGCTCGAGAGACACCAGTCAAAGAGGATGATTTTGGAAAACACCTTTATGAACTATCGATTATCGCTACAGAACACTTTTTAGGTCTTTTAAGCGTTACGGCAAGGCCACCTTTCGAAAGGCTTCTTCTCTGCGGTGGGAACGACAAAGTGAGCTATTTTCTTCCCACTATATCTGAAAAACAGTTATTGTGGGGTGCCAACTTTAAACCCTGCTCTCGAAGACTCTTGTCCCCCTCATCCTTCCAAAAAAGACAATAGTCTCCTAGTGGATTCTATGAATTGCAGGAAGGTGCTCCAGAGCATCTTACGGGAATCATACTGAACTCATAGAGGAACAGGAGACAGCTGGATGTTGCAATTTTATTTGGCTTTGGCCATTGTGATCTAGTAGAACTCATTTCCCACATCTGAGATCCAATATGAGGACCAGCAGTTCTACCGGAAGCTGATGACACCACTATCGATCAGTATCATGAAGTCACCAAGTCTCAATAATTCGTCATTAACACCAGCATGTCCAGCGGAAATTACAATCTGTGACATTCATTCCTCCGGCAAGGTGCAGAACGAGGTTGGGGAAAGGTATAGAGAAGATGGTGACTTCATTTTGATGTACACAAAGTATCTGCAAGCATACTTCATCACAGAGACACATGCAGACCAGTAACCTAATATGGATTCCATATCAAATTAAGATACACCACGCACTATTGGCAATTCATTATTACATTTATTTATCTGCTTAACTCTATTGTTTACACAGTCAACCTCGAAGGTAGAACAGCGGCTGCTTGAAATACAGCCTGGGCTGGTGTGCTAGTAATAATGAGAAAAGGTCCTCCCTATTCTGTCTGTGAAAACGCAATGTGTGGCGCTCACTACTCAGACTGTGACTCAGTTATGCCCCCTTTTTGATGGGTATTTGTGCAAGGGATCTGTTACATCTTTTAGGTGAAAGACCTGGGGCATGTGTAAAATACAGGTATCAAAAGTCTCTTTACAATAATGTAGGCTTGAAAGCTACCTCTCTGCTTTGGGCCTTGGGCCTTGCGCCTCTTCCACAGCATATTAACATCACCCTTTTGGCAAGTAGTAGCACCACAGCGCACAAAAAACGTATCACCAAGGACGGCAGATCTTTTACAAAACTCAAAAGAGCCACCAGTGAATAGGGAGTCATGTACATCTCTGGCATTTCTAATAAGACAGAAAATATCCACCCAAAAAAGATGTATAAAGTCAACCTAAATATGCCCACATCCAGCACCACTGGGACCTACATCCAACCGAAAGTACTATAGCCCCGCCGAAGTGTAGAATATCATTTAAGAAAATTGAAATGTAGCAAGCTATGTCAGCATTTCTACGAAATGTCCCTGGTCTGAGAGTAGCAAATATTCTACTGGTCATCTGTCGAGAGAAAGCCCATAACGACGCTTCCTAGATATTTCTACAGAAAAGGCTCTGGAAGTTGATATCAAAGTATACAGAGTGGAGATAATTTGATTTGTGGGAGTTTCATAGGGTGCAATTAATTATATAGTAGCAGTTTGTAGCCTAGTCTAAAATAAAAGAAGATGTCCACTTCAGACACGCCCCCCAGGATCCTAAATTGAGACAATGCTAAAATATTTCCATTCAGATACACGTCTTTCATCTACATTAATCCCAACCAGACCAGTTGCAGGCACGCCATAGGTTTTAATGATAATGGTATACAGAGATTGTCTGCTATCGGTAAGGCAGGGAGTTGTCCTCATATATTTAGATATTCTAGGCGAGACCCAATTGGAGCAAACCATCCTGACATGCATAGTCGGTCTGGATAAAAGGTGTGCCAGCACTGTGTTTACTGGGCGTGCAGAAGCCAATTCTTGCTCTACCACCATATGAGGCGGGCAGACTTCTGAGCAGTACCAGTAATGCCCAAAACATGCTTGAGAAATACAATAATATAGTTCCAAGTCTGGTACCAAAATCCCACCACGATCAAAGAGAAAAGTTAAGATGCCACAACTCAGTCTGGCTGCATACCTTCTTAAACCAGTCTTATTAGAAAGATACGCTGTTCATCCAGAAATTAGTAGCAGAAGCAGCAGAATAAATTAATACACCATTTCCTGCAGTATGGGGATACCTTCCCCATTGATCTCCTTATGTACTACCTCCAGATCTCAATGTAATTATCTCTCCGGATAGTGAACCCATTCCTCCCAGCACAGTAGCCGGAAATCAATGCTTGGTTTGGTGGTCCCCTACCTCAATAAGAGCATTTCTAATTTTGTTGAAGCAGCAGCCTGCATGTCCTCTAAACGTACCGATTTCATGGACACTGGGAGCTAGATTCTGATCTTGGCTTCTGACATTATCTTTTGCATTAAGGGTTCCCAGAAGGAAGCGAACCCCAAAATGCAGCCCTTTCCTGGAGTGGCATTCACTGAGAGTGCATGCCAATGGTTCCAAAGGTACATCAAACAGTAATGGAGATGCATTGCATTCTAGATATATTGATTTGTTCTGACTTGCTTCCAATTTCACTTGTGTTGGAAGTAACTTACATATAAGATAGATATCCAGTTAATATAATTCTCACCAAGGACAACCCTCAGGAGTACCACTAGCATACTGTTCCACTTCAGAGTCAAATGAATTTTTGGTATCTAATAGCACCACTACCACAAAATATCTGGATCAAAAAGGTGCATTAGGCCAACGTAGTCCATAGGTTACGTGTAATGTAACACATGGGCTTACCTGCTGACTGATCTGGAAAGACATGGCCCAACATATATGGCATTAGTCCAATGGTAGTGATCTTTGCCAGTATTTTAGAGTCAACATTAAGGACAGAGGTCAGTAAGAGGAACACACAAAAGAATGCATTCCCAGCATTAATAGTGTGATTATCACTACCCTTATAAGTGTCAGCGTTAGAATCCTCACTGTCCGTGCCTCTTCATATCGTGAGGAGCTAAAATCTCCCCCTTTTCTTCATAAAACTTTCGGCCCATCATGGTCTGAAGAGCTACACCACTGCCTAAAACCGAAGGGCATCTGTGCTTTCAGAAATCAAGACTGGGTGCATGAACGCATCATGACCGTGGTTCTCCAACCAGGCCATTGAGACCTCAGCTAATTACTGTTTTATTGCATTATCAGAAGTGGCAGTTTTCAAGGAGTAAAGCTTGGCATAATTGTAGTGAAGGCTGACTGTTTCTTCTGAGTGCCCCTAATCAGATTGCTTGTGATCAGAATGTTTGTGTTCTATCCTAGCTCAATCAGTACATCTATGCAACCTCCACTCCCTCTGACAATGAAGGAAATACGGTTTGGGAAAATTTAGCTCCTCACCCTGCAGCCCATTTTTATTTAGATAGTCTGTCACCTTTCTCCGAAAAACAAGTGGCTAAAGCCATGATGGAAGTTAAGGCAGGATCTCCATTAGACCCGTGTCCGCACTTCAAATTCTCCCGTCTGGTGTCAGTATTATGCCCCCAGGTCACCAAAGCCCTCAACCAATCTTTAGAGCTTGCATCCTTCCCAGATATATGGAAAAAACAGTCGTCTTCCCTCTTTTAAAGAAACCGGGTATCGAAATTTATGACCCAGCCAACTACAGGCCAATCTCCCAACTAACATACTTGTCTAAAGTTTTGGAGAAATTGGTCAATAAACAATTCACGACTTTTATTGAATCCAATAGTCTACTGGACCCTTCACAAACTGGATTTAGGGCCAACAATAGCACAGAGGCCACCCTGTTAGCGGTGTCAGATAACATTAGGTCACTAGTTGACCAAGGCAAAGCTGTACCACTGATCCTTTTGAACCTCACTGCAGCTTTCGACACGGTATCCCACAGCAAACTACTTCATATTCTCCATGAAAAAGGGCTTTTGTTCAAAAGCCCTAGCTTGGTTTGCGTCTTTTCTTAAAAACCGAACCCAGATAAACCAAATGGGTCCCTACTCCACCACTGCAAAAAGAATTGATTATGGGGTTCCACAGGGAGCTACCTTGAGCCCTACTCTATTTTAATATATATGTCTCTTCCCTAGCAGATATCAGCAGGAAATGTGGCTTCGACATATGTTCCTATGCTGATGACACACAATTGATAATTCCCCTGGTTGATAGGCTGACAAAAGTCGACACGAAAGACAAGCTCATCCACTGCCTGACAGAAATATCAAGCTGGATGTCAGGGAACTGCCTAAAATTTAATGCCGTAAAATCAGAGATCCTACTTTTCGGAGGCGCATATACAATCTGGGATAATAGTTGGTTCCCCCAAGCGTTGGGCACTGCCCCTGAACTGAAGCAGGCTGCTAAGAATTTGGGCATCATCTTCGATGACACCCTATCCATGCATAACCAAGTACGCCTATTGTGTGGTAAAAGCTTCCCCACATTAAAATGTTTTAGAAGACTCTTTCTCTGGATCCCTTTAAACTGTAGGAAAACGGTGACACAGGCACTTCTTGGGAGTAGATTGGACTACGGTAATGCATTATATGTTGGCATGGCCGATTATGTTTTTACCACACACCAAGTAGTCCAAAATGCTCCTGCTAAAATGATCTGTAGCAAGAGCAGATACAGTTCAGCTTCATTCTGCATGAAAGAGTTACACAGGCTAGCAGTACGCCAAAGGGCCAACTTTAAGCTCATGCGCTATGCACATAGAACGCTATATAAAACAGGCCCACAAATTTTACATGGCAAATTAGATTTTCATGTACCCTCGTGTAATCTGAGATCCCGCCACCAGGCGTTGGCATCAGTCAAGCGCACGTCTAAAGTCAGGATGGGCGACGGATCCTTCTCAAAATCAGCAGCGGTCCTCTGCAATAAACTCCCACCGGAATTACGCCTGACTGAAGACTACCCAGTGTTTAGAAAAAAGCTAAAAGCTCACCTATTCCCCTGTTACTAACCTGACAACTAGAATGTTTACATTGCCTGCCTCCTGCTCTATCTTAGCGCAGTGATGTCCCTCGGGATGAATGTCGCGCTCTACAAATACAAATCTGGGGACTGTTACCATCTTATCAAGTTGTCAAGGTTCTGCCTGCATTCTCTCTCTCTCACCATATTGTCTGGCAGTTAAGAACTTGATCTCTGTATTCACTAAATTGTAAGTTTATTTAGTCTCCCTAAAACATCTGATTTGTTTGACAGAGTATCTTAAATTTTAAGCTCCTTACTTGCATCCTCAAGGAGCTGGAAAATTGATCAGATACATTTTGGTACCCCAGCCTCTTTTGAAATGCATATCCCTCTAATGTGCACCTTAAAGACATCCTATACAGACTCAGCACTGCTCACGGAACCCATATTTGCTTAAAGTATTCATTCATTTCCTGCTCAAATTTTCTTTAAACATTGTGGGCCTGATTATGAGTTTGGGGTCCGGGAGCAGGGTGGCACGCCGCCACCCTGCCCTGCCAAACTCGACCGCTGGCCACTCGCCAGATTACGAGTTTCCTCGTTTTCTGGCGGTCCTTTGGAGTACACACAGCAGTGCCTTTGAAAAATGCACCGCAATGGGAACGTCAAAGCAAGTTCCTGCACAGCATGGACTGTTAAGTCCATGCCGTGCAGGAACTGGGCATGCATGCAGACAAGGGGGCACACCAAGTGCCCCCCTGCATGCATCCCCATGGCAAGAGGCAGCAGGGGGCCCTATAGGCCCCCTTAGTTTCCTCACCACCAGCAGTTTCATGGCGTGAACACCGTAATGAGACCGCAGAGAGTGAAGAAACTTGGAATATGTTTGTTGGGGCCGCAGCGGCCCTGACAAGCATATTGCAGCCTCATACCGTTGCCGGGAATCACAGATCCCTGGCAGTTGCTGTGGTGCCATGGAGGTCCAACCACCGTAGTTGTAATATGGCGGTCAGGCCACTGGTGCAGTGGTCCCCAACTGCCACAGCGGGTTCTCGTAATCAGGCCCTGTGTCTAGCAGAGCCGCTGAGGTGAGGTACCACACATAGATGAATGATTTCTTACTGCACTATTCTTTAGTTTAGTAATTCCCAAACTGTGGGTAGCGACACACTGGTGAATTGTGTGCCGATTTTTGGTGGGTTGCTAAGGTTCAAGCAATAAATAATGATGCATTTAAATTCTGTATTGATGTTGTGACATTTACTGCACTTCAAAGGTAGAGGTCAAATGACAGGCTATGCCTTCTGACAAATTGCTGGTTTTATTAACTCGGAGAACAGGGTTTATGAGTTCCTCTTACCCTACAGTCAGAGAAAGAAAAGTAAAGTGAATTATGTGACAGTCTTGCTGGTGTACAGGCGTGTGAAGCGAAAAAATGTAGTAGGTCTCATAACTTGGTGATTGCCAAATGATAGTCACTGAAACCCAATTTCCACACATGATCATTTGTGTGCAGTATAGCTTTATCAGTAAAATTGTATGTCTGTTAAAATGTAGTGGCCATTTCCATGAAAAAAGCGCTGTCTATAAAGGACAGTGCATAACTACATGACACTATAGTTATATTATAAAATCCTCCACCGCAAGTCCATTAAAGCTAGGTGAGTCGCAAATGCTAGTCATTCAAAAAGTGGGTTGTGGTTCTAAACAGTTTTGGAGCCACTGCTCTTGTCCTTTCCAAGCTTGCTCCCTCCAGATGCAAGTTCTCTGACATAAAGGGTGTATTTTCAAGTTGTGCATAGTAAAGCTCAGCCATCGCTCTACATAGGCTAGTAATGGACTTGACAAATAGTTGAGGTAGTTCTGTGGATACTTTTGACATTTTTCTTCAGCCCTTCAACAGGAAAATTCAGAGCAGAATGGTGGTCACTTCTTTATACAACACTGCAGTCTCACCACTAGGTAGATATATCAAACTTAAGCATGTCTCGTCTTCAACACCTTTGAGAGCCAATCCCTGTAGTTCGTTAGATGGATATATATCTGAGATGCCTTCGGTACATGGACTGGTAGCCTATAGCACCGTACCAAATTATATCCAGGATTGCCAGCACATGCTCTCCCACTACTTCCACTGGGATATCCACCTTTAGAGCTCCCAATACCTTCATTAGATGTAGGTGAGGTAGTTGCTAATGTAGAAGTCCAGAACTCCCACTAACCGCGAGGGCTTCTAACCACTATCAGCACCAGGATACCGATCCGGCTAATAGTTCGATCTGCAAATCTGCATAACATAACTTAACTGGAACTTCTCATACTTCTAACTTGCTCCTGTTCTGCATGAGCCATCTTCCCAAACAAGCTTGAGACGTTTCCCAGAAGCCCAGGAGTGAAATGAGCCTAAACATTCCATTCTCTAAACACCAACTGAATTGGCCAGATTGTAGCATTGTCGAACAATACGTCCTTCTCCAGAGTTTAACTAGGGAAATAACTTCTTAGTCTGTTTTCTTGGGAGGCCTCTCTAACATTCTTTCCTCTCATTATCCCTAATGCACTTCTGAGCATGCCAGCTTGAATCTTTCGGTCCCATTCCATGCACTAGAGTTAGTGGATGTAAGAACTGTTTGATTCTCAAAACACTTATTGCCTTCCCTCATTTTTAGGCCTAATCCGCAGATAACTTTAGCTTAATTTGTTTTGCAAGGTCCTTTGGGTACAAGATCAATACTTATAGTCGGCTTTCAGGCAGCCTATTGCTTAACGCCTTAACTGTGGCGGCAATTTCACCGTGGTGCGGGAGTTCTAAAGGGTGGGCGGGGCTGCGACGGTCAGCGGTCGTTCGCAGCACCAGGGAGGGAGTGGTTAACAGTGGTTCGGTTTCTTGTCAGTCTCACCTGCTTACTTATTTGATGGTTTTCCTTCCTCTTATTGTGTTTGGCTCTTTCCTAGTGCATAGCGTCTTTACCACACATTTGCCTGTATTACTTGAATCCCTCAAGTGCTTAAATTCAAAGAAATTGTTGGATTCGAAAGGCAGATCACCTTAAAGATTATGCAATTTTGAAGCTCTTCCCTTCAGGTGTACAGGTCCATTCTCTCTCCAACACGGAAATTATGTGTAATCTGTGACAGAATATGTCAGCCTTAGGAGAGGGCTATGTTCCTGAAAACAGAGTCTATGATACTTATGAGTCTACAGACCCTTAATTAATTCAGATTCCCGAATAGCTTAAGGGTCTGTAGCTTTTAGACATGCATCCAAGGCAATATGTACAGGGCTGCTCATCCTTATAAGGAACCTCTACAGATGACCGCTCCATTGTTAGAGCTGCATCTTGAGAAGACAATAAGGGCCTGATTATGAGTTTTGGTGGTATGCCACTGGTACGCCCCTTTACCACCACCTGCCCGATTATGACTTAAAGTTGTCTGGCTGGTGGCATGCCAGTCCCACAACAGTGTCAATTTCATAGGCAACAGTTTTTTGAAAAAGCCACTGCAATAGGAGCACACAACGAGGTTACTGCAGGGCACTGACTCCAAAGTCCATGCTGTGCAGGAACTGGTGTGCATGCACACAGAGGGGCACATGTTAGGCCCCATTTGCATCCACATGCGGAAGAGGCACAGGGGAACCCTGTATGGCTCCCTTTGTTTCCTATCCGCCACAGTGTACATGAATGAGGAACCCATGACACTGACGGCGAAGAGGAAACTTGTAATATATTTGCCGGGACCGCCAAGCATATTGCGGCCTCTGACTGCCGCAAAACTGCCAGGGAACGGTGGTTCCCTGTAGGCGGGCTGACCACCCTAAGCATAATGGGGCGATCAGACTGCCAGTGCAGCAGTGGCTAGACTACCGTCGCCACACCCTCGGACCGCCAGACTCCTAATCGGGACGTAGGAGTCAGGCAAGTAATAACTACTTTGAACTAGACAAAGTGAACGCCGTCACACATATTGATACAAAGGTGGTTTAGTCACAGTGCCGAAGACTGAAAAGCAATAGATAGAACAGCATACTCACAAACTATATACATTTGATAACCCAGCATTCCCTAATTATGGACCCCACTTCCTTCACAGTGGTGGTTTTCCGGGGAGGGGGCATATGAAATTATGCTGAGAGGATGGTTAAATCAGAATTACATCTGAAACAAGTGGTGTGCACAAACAGGGCAGCTGAGGGTTAATTCAACTGGGGTTTACGGTCAATGATCAAGGATGGATCTGTTGAGGAGAGAAGACAAAAATGTAACCTGGTGAGGGAGGGGCAATCTACTTCTACCCATGGTCCGAAAAGATCGCTTTCGCCCGAAAAGATCGATTTCTCCTGAAACACCCCTCTTAGTGCAATGAATAAGGTATTTTGCTCTAGCACTGTAGTCCGCTACACATTGCTATATTCCAGAAAGTCTTTTTCAACACAGAGGATGCCACGTAAAGAATATGGACACCTGTCAAACAGTTCTCTTACATCCTCCCCTGATCCAGAATACAAACACCAACATAGCTCAATTTGCAGGCCTTTCTAGAGTAATTCTCAACTGAGCACCTTGGTTAAGCCTCCTGCCGCTAGCGATTAGTCATACTCAGAAGCCTACATTTAGCTTGTCATTGCAGATACCAAACAAGCCTTGGCAAAAGCAATGCACCTGACATGAATTTTGAGTCCTGGCTAAAACAGTAAAGATATACCTGCTGTAGTGAAAAAAACAAAACCAAAAACAATTGCTTTATTTATACAATGTATGGATTAGTTTCTGTCCTGTAACTCCAGTTCTGTAGTAGGGGTATCTCTGTTATAGTCATTATCTAGTGAATTGTCCCGCTCATGAGCGTGGACCCCGGAGCAATCAAAAATAATCTCTTAAATTGTCAACAAATGCAGACCTGCACAGACACTTAAGAGCGAATCTAAAGACAGATAATGCAGCCTATATCCACAGGCTACACTGTTCAGTACTTCAACTAGAAATTCCACCAAAAACCCACAAACAGCACAGCCTATCCAGTGTTCTCCACAGAGAAAAACCTTCCCCTACCAGCAAAAGCCTCTGGAATGATAGAGAGAAAGTAGTGGACAGACAAGCCCCATAGGCTGCCATTATGTGGCTCAGAACAGGATACTGTGCCTTTAAGAGAACTTTCCAGAACTCTCTCAGTATCACGGAATGCACAGCAGGTCCCTTTTACTTTCAGATCTTTTTGAAGGCGTAACAGGCCAGACCTGTAGCATTCCTTACATGAATATCTTTCTCCACCGGGGAGGAGGGCGGGCGCTTATGACTATAACAGAGATACCCTACTACAGAACTGGAATTACAGGACAGAAACTACTCCTTCTGTAGTAGGGGATCTCTGTGTATAGTCATAATCTAGTGAATAGAATGGCAAGGCCATCCTCACACCAAAGCGGCGGTGGAGAATAAGAGAAATAACAGCACTACTGTGCGAACAGATTTCGCAGCGAAGCCTGCCCAGCCTGAGCATCTGTCCTGGCATCAGTGTCCAGACAGTAATGCTTAGCAAAGGTATGGACCGACTTCCAAGTGGCCGCCGTGCAGATTTCTGCAACAGGAACATTACGTAGCAAAACCGTCGTAGCATCTTTGCCCCTGGTGGAATGAGCCTTATGTGTACCCCCTAAGGTCTTATTAGCCTTCTGGTAACACAATTGTATACAGGACACAATTCACCTCGAAATAGACTGTTTAGAGGTAGCAAGACCAGTCCTGACTGATCCATAATTGATAAACAATTGGTCTGACCTACGAATATCCTTCGTTTTATCCTGATAAAATTTAAACACCCTCCTAACATCCAGGGAATGTTGAGACCTTTCCGCTGGAGATGAAGAATTCTGAAAAAACGTAGGTAAAGTTATGGTCTGGTTAACATGGAAATCAGAGATAACCTTTGGAAGAAATTTAGGGTGAGTACGCATAACAACCTTAGCAGCATGAAATACAGTATTAGGTTCTTGGCAACACAACGCCTGAATTTCACTCACCCTGCGTGCCGATGTAATGGCCACGAGGAACGCCGCCTTCCAGGACAGGTGCTGCAACGAAGCCTTATGAATCGGTTCAAAGGGCTCCTTCATCAATCTGGACAGCACCACATTCAATTCCCATGAAGGTGAAGGAAGCCGTACAGGAGGGAACACTTTCTTCAAGCCTTCCAAAAAATCCTTGATCACAGGGATCTGGAAGAAGGAGGTCCGTGAAGGGCATTTCCTGTAGGCAGTCAGCGCAGCGAGATGAACCTTAATGGATTGAAAATTAAGGCCAGACTGCGCCAAATGTAACAGATATGGAAGGATGACATCTTCCTTACATGTCGTTGGATCGTAGTTCTTGGACTTGCACCAGATGCAGAATCTCCTCCACTTGTAAGCATAAGAAGTCCTAGTGGAAGGACGCTTAGCCTCCTTCAGTATGTCCATACAATCTTCAGGAAGATTAAAATGACCATATTGCATCTCAGGAGCCATGCCGCCAAACTAAAAGACGAGAGGTTGGGGTGCACCATCTGCCCCCGAACATCGTGAGAAGGTCCGGCCGGCACGGCAGCCGTATGTGAGGAAGGAGAGACCGGTGAAGCAGGTCCGTGAACCACCACTGCCTTAGCCATTCCGGGGCAATCAGGATCATCCGTGCCCTGGACTAGGACAGCTTGATGAGCAACACCGGAATCAGGGGAATGGGTGGAAAACCGTACAGAAAGCTGTTCGACCAGTTGATCCATAGCGCATTCCCCAGCGACCCCTGCTGGTAGTACCTGGATGCGAAGTCTCGGCATTTGCTGTTTTCGGCGGTGGCGAACAGATCTACGTCTGGAATCCCCCACCTTGCAAAGACTTCTCCTAGTACTTCGTTGTTGATGACCCATTCGTGGTTTTCCTGAATCAGTCTGCTCAGTGCGTCCGCCTGAACATTCTGCACACCTGGCAGATGAGTAGCCGTTATCGTCAGTCCTCTGGCTAGCAGCCAGTGCCAGATCGCCTGTGCCTCCTGCGACAGAGTACGCGATCTCGAGCCCCCCTGCTTGTTGAGGTAATACATCTTGGTCGTATTGCCCGTCTGTACAAGCAGAGAGTTGATCTGGCAGTGCGGATGAAAGGCCTTCAGTGCCAAGTGAACAGCTCTGAGTTCCAGGAAATTGATATGATAACGTGGACTCCGTCTGGGACCACGTTCCTTGTATCTGTAAGTCTCCGGAATGCGCCCCCCAGCCGTGGAGAGACGCATTTGTCACAATAGTCTGTGTTGGAATGTCCTTGTGAAAGGGAACCCCTCTGAGGAGATTCGCCGCTGAATACCACCACTTCAGAGACTGAAGAGCATGCAGAGGCAGTCATATCTTGTCGTCCCAAGACCCTTTCCTGTGCTCCCATTGATCTTCCAAGCACTCGTGCAGCGGTCTCATGTGCAGCCATGCATGTGGCGTGAGGAAGATACAAGAGGCCATCGACCCCAGTAGAGAAGACACCGTCCTCACTGTCGTAGATGGAGCAGTCATAAGAGCCTGAGCCTTCCGAAGGAGTGATAATCGTCTTTCCTCCGAAGGAGACACGCTTGCCGACAGCGTGTTGATGGAGGCTCCCAAGTACTGAATGCACTGGACCAGAGTTGGGACAGACTTGGACATGTTGATGTGCAACCCCAGTTTGTTCAAGAGAACGCACGTCCTCCGGAAGTGCGCTTGAGCTTCCGAGAAGGAGGAGGCCTTGATCAACCAATCGTCCAGGTACGGGTAGACAAACACCTTGTTCTTCCTCAGGTGTGCCGCTACCACTGCCATACACTTCGAAAACGTCCTGGGCGCAGACTTCAGCCCAAATGGCAGTACTGTGTACTGATAATGATTGGCGCTGACTTGGAATCGCAGGAACTTCCTGTGTTTCTGTGCAATGGGCACATGGAAGTACGGATCCTGTAGGTCTATAGCACATAGCCAGTCTCCCCGTTGCAGCGGAGGGTAAATCTGATGCAACAACAGTATGCGAAATTTCTCTCTGCTTGTCGCAAATCCAGAATGGGCCTGAACTCGTTCTTGTCCTTCTTGCGAACCAGAAAGAACCGCAAGTACAGACCTCTTCCCCTTTGAGACAGAGGGACGTTTTCTATAGCCCTTTCCCTTAACAGGGTATCGGCCTCCGTCTGGAGCTCGCGCAGTTGAAACTGCAAGCTGACCGATGGAATTGCTGGAGGCGGGCTGATGAACCGAAGACTGCATCCATTGCAAACAATATTCAGCACCCACTTGTCCGGAGTAATTTTTCTCCACTCTGCCAGAAAATATTGAACGCTTCCCTCCACCGGAGTGGGTAACGGATGACGGGGAAGTAACCGCTCAGGGCCGAGACCCGGCCGAGCCTTTGGACGCAGTGGTAGATTGCTGACTACCCCTGCCCTTCTGACGCTTCTGGAAGGGCTTCCTCTGGAATTGCTGCTGTTGTTGCTGTCCAGACTGCTGTCCTCGCCCTCTACCTTGCGCCCCGTACCGGCTTTGGAACGGGCGGTATTTTTTCTTCTGTTCCTTGGGCTTCTCCAAGCCCACCGCTGTCAGAGTCTCGCCTCTGCCTTCATGTGGGCCATCTCGTCGTCAGCGTGCTTTCCGAAGAGGGTCTCACCCGAGAAGGGCAGATTGGCCACCCTCTGCTGGGCCTCTGGCTTTAAAGATGTCAACTTAAGCCAAGCGTGGCGCCTCAGGTTGATACCATGGCAATAGCCATGGGCTGCCAGGAGCGACGAGTCCGCAGCTGCACTGATGAGCTGATTTGACACCAGCATCCCCTCGTTCAGGATCTCCATAAAGTCCTTCTTCTTCTCCTGAGGGAGGAGGTCTGCGAACTGTTGGAGGGACTCCCACAGAGCCCGATCATAGCGCCCCAACAGTGCTGATGCGCTAGCAGCCTTCATGGAGGTAGCGGCCGTCCAGCATACCTTCCTGCTCACTGAGTCCAACCAGTGACTCTCCTTGTCTGGAGGCACATTTGGCGATGGAGTGGTGGCGTGCTGATTTCTCGCCGCCATCACTATCACGGAATCCGGCATGGGATCCGTCTGGAGGAAAGCCGGGTCCGTATCAGGTGCCTTGTACTTCTTCTGTAGCCTCGAGGGGGCTGCCTTTGTCACTGCCGGAGTGAGAAAGAGCTCCATTGCGGGTTCCACTAACCCCGGAACCAAGGGCAATAGAGGCCGAGACAGGTGCTTCTTGTGAAGAGTCTCAAAGATGACAGAGGTTGTGGGCGTTGGCACCGTCAGCGTGATGCCCAGCTTGTTAGCACCCCTCAGCAAGACCTCCTGAAAGGACACCACGTCATCCACCTTGGATACCCTCAACTGAGGGGATTCAGATAAGATTGGAGAATATTCCCTCACTGGACGACCCTGTGCTGTACCGAGACCGACCCCTCCTATGGCGTCGTCTGGATCTCGTCGATGATCGACGGCGACTCCTGGATCTCCCTCTCCGTCCGGAGCGAGATCTGTGCCTTCTAGGCCTTGGGCGTCCCGCGGGTGCCTGGGTGCGGCGGCGGCCTGACCAGGGACCTCGGCCGAGGTGCCCCCTTAGGCGGCGTTGGAAGGTGCGGCAGTGAAGTCGACCTCGGAGGCCGTGGTGGTGGTGCACGTGGTGTCACCGGAGGAGGTAACAGTGGCGGTGTACGTGGAGGCACCGGAAACGGCAACTGTGGTGGTACACGTGGAAGAACCGGAAGAGGAGGAGGCGAAGGCGTGCGCGGCGGCGGATCCTTTGGCAGTGGAGGATGAGGACTAGGCGACCTCGGCTTAGGAGGCGAGTACACCTCAGAGCACACCGAGCCAGGTGTCTCCGTCGTCTTCTTCCTGGGCGATTGAGAGGCAGCGCCCCCTGTTGGTGACCGACGTCGCCGTCTTGCCCCAGATGACCTGGAAGGACTCCTGGCTCCAGAACGCCTCCTGGAGGAAGATCTCTTCCTCTTAGGCACTGAGCGCCTCCTCGGCGTCGAAGAACGCCTCCTTGGCGTCGACGAACGCCGTCTCGACGTCGACGACCTACGCCTCAACGACGGGCTTCACCGTCTCGACGCTAATGGCCGTCTCCTCCACGTCGAACGTCTTCTTCGCTTCGACGTCGGTGACCTCTGTCTCGGCGCTGACCTTCGAGTCTACGTCGAAGGCGAACGGCGGTGTCGCCTCGACGGTAAGCGCCAACGCTGGCTGGAATCTTCTCGACTTCGATGTGTCGACGACGACGTCGAAGATGACGACAACAACGACGATGATGATGTCTTCGGTGGCGACCTGGACGGTGTTCTCGTCAGTCCCCTCGAGAAGAGGAACAGACCGCCGTCATGCCTCTCGACGCAGTCGTCGATGCTATCGACGGAGAACGACGACGCTTTCTGGCCTTCTTGACGCTGGGGAGCCCCCCAGAGGCCTCAGCACGTGCAGAGGAGGCAGATCCAGCCTTTCCAGACCCACCTCGACTCTGCAGCCTTCTTTCTTCCAGTCCCTGGAGCCTGATCTTCCTTCTGTCTCTCAGGGTCCTGGTGGTGAAAGACTGGCAGATCTCACACTTCTCAGGTAAATGAGAAGAAGGGAGACACAGGATACACAGTTCATGTGGATCCGACTTGGCCTTCTTCCTGGAGCACTCCGGGTATTTATCAAATAATGCAGGCATATTTGATAAAAATAGAGCGCTCAGATGATAGAAAAAGGAAGAGGGTGCCAAAATACGTCGTGTGAAAACACTTAAACACTTAAAAAGTGCAAAAATTCTTTAATAAACCCAAAAAAGGGAGAGCTCAATGCTCCAGGGTCCTGCTAGCTGGAGCCGGAAAAAAGAACTGAAAGTAAAAGGGACCTGCTGTGCATTCTGGGATACTGAGAGAGTTCTGGAAAGTTCCCTTAAAGGCACAGTATCCTGTTCTGAGCCACATAATGACAGCCTATGGGGCTTGTCTGTCCACTACTTTCTCTCTATCATTCTAGAGGCTTTTGCTGGTATGGGAAGGTTTTTCTCTGTAGAGAACACTGGACAGGCTGTGCTGTTTGTGGGTTTTTGGTGGAATCTCTAGTTCAAGTACTGGACAGTGTAGCCTGTGGATATAGGCTGCATTATCTGTCTTTAAATGATCTATTAGTGTCTGTGCAGGTCTGCATTTGCTGACAATTTAAGAGATTATTTTTGATTGCTCCGAGGTCCATGCTCATGAACGGGACTATTCACTAGATTATGACTATACACAGAGATACCCTAACACAGAACTATCATATAAAAATAATGTGTGATGATTCAGTGTATTTTTGAGATGTAAAGTAGTTCTTAATAAGCATGGGCGGAAAATCCGTTCCGCTCGCGGATCTTGCGGATTTTCGGTAAATTCGCAATCCGCAAGATTCGCGAATTTCCTGCAAAATCCACGAGCGGAACGGATTGGGTCAAAAGTTCAAGCTGACTTTTTGTAACTATTTTAGAATGGCGCCGGCAAGCTGCCAGAGCCTCTAAAATAGTTACAAAAAGTCAGCTTCAACAGGAAGCACTAATAAAGTAAAGCAGGTGCTAGAGTTGAATCTCAAATTCAGTTACACAATCATTAATCACCCCAAACTAGGGGTGATTAATGACTGGGTAACTTACTTTGACCTTCAACTCAAGCACCTGCTATACTTTATCTATTAGTGCTTCCTGTTGAAGCTGACCTATGGCTGAGGGCAGAAGGGCACAAAGTGGGACAGAGGGCATGAGTTAGGCAGAGGGCAGAAGAGCACAGAAACCAGTGGGGCAGAGGGCAAAAGGGCACAAACAAGAGTGGGGCAGGCGGCAGAAAGGCACAAAAACAAGTGGTACAGAGGGCAGAAGGGCATAAAAAACGAGAGGGTGGCAGTGATGAACCAGGCAAAAAAAAACGCGAACACGCAAAGCGCCCGGCGAATACGCAAAGTTCCCCGCGAACACGCAAAAATAAAAAATTTGCGAATTTTGCGGATTGCGAATTCGCGGATCGTGAATTCGCAAAATTCGCCCATGCTTAGTTCTTAATGCATTGCAATGCAAGCATTCAAAAGAAGAAGGAATGATGTATCAAACAAGCATAAGGAGAGAGGGAAATACTCCCCTGGGTGGAACCCAGCCCACGCTATGTGTATTATAAAAGAACCAAAAACTATAGGTCTACACAGAGCTGCTCTGCCAAGCCAGACCTCAAAGTTATTCATAGGTATGATTACGCCTATGTTTTGGTAATGCCTGTAAATACATGAATGCCTGTTTAGAATTTCTAAAGTGCAGCTGCTATAACAATAGTTTCTAATATTGGGAACCGTTCTCTTTTTTATAGAGCGAGCAAAAAAAAAAGAAAAAATAGCAACAGTGTAGAGGGAGCATTTTCACAAGAGCAGAGTTGGTCCCTAATTAATTAAATTATAGCTAGAATTCATAACTACCATTTCCGCAATCTTGCGACATCAAAAGAGATGTGATGTACCTATAAGGAGGGGAGACACAAACTTGAATATGTACTTATATAGAATGAAAACTCCGGAAAGACACGGGCTTTATTGGCACTGGAGGCACAAACTTCAAGGGTATATGCCATATGGCTCCAGGGTTACATCTCTGTGGCCTGCAGAAGTTCAGGGCACATAAAGACTAGCACTTGGGAGGAAATCATCATTGGCTACAGAAGAGAGTGACGGTTCACTTTTGAATGACAAAGCAATAAGATGGCATCTGCTTGTCACATCTGGACTTTAAAGCCCTTCTTCTTGCAACAATAAATTGGTGTGCATGTGGTGAAGCACTCTTTATCCTCACTGTGAAGACGTGTTTATTTCCCCACATAATTATAGATTTGCCACATAATTCACAGCCTGCCACATAATCTGTAGATTTTTTTTTGCTAAAAATTATCAAAAGTTGCTAAAAAAGTTGCAACGTCTTCCAGCGCAATAGAAGGCCCTTCACAAACCTTTCCTGGTCATCTTTTAGTTGCTTATTTCTATATTTGGTTGTTAAACTGGTATTATTGAGGTAAAATCATTGCCACCCCGAACTGAGAAAGACCCTTCATACGCCTGCCCGGCGTATTGAGGGTAGGTGCGCACAAGCACTGGTTGACCTGCGAAAACACTGTGAACCAACGGTACAAACGTACGCCGCCACCCATGGAGTATTTCTCAGTTTTTACAAAGGTTCTTCTGGAGGAAAGATAAATTATCTGTTCACTGCGGCACTCTAATAGGAGCCTAGCACCGCGTGTACCTCCAACAGAGGGGGGTTAGCATTTCATCCCCCTACACATTCACACACTTTGTAAACCACTCGACCTTTGTCTTGTTAGGTTCTCACACTGGTCCTGACGAAGCGCACTGGATCATTCTGACCACGCCATCGTGAAACATGTTGACCTGAGCACACGTTACTTAGGGTACATTAAATACCCACATTTTAACCCACAACCTCTTTGGTTTTTTAGTATGACAGGGGAACCCATATTTCATTTTTAAAATCATTGCGTTCTGGAATCCCCTAGCCATTTTTATCCACTTTTCACTTGCACCATCATTTAACAGGACCCTCTCCACATACCCGCACACATCTTACGGCTGTTCTCTTAAAAGATCTCCGCCAAAGCGGCCCTTCGGGGGACCCGTTGGGCATTGCAGCGCCGGCCCAACGAGGAGCACAGCTCGATGATGAAGCATGACATCCTTCGGGGTGTGTGAGGGCAACAAGAGACTAAGAGTGTCTTTCCCCTCCCTCCCTGTGGTGTACACTGAGAGGGCCCTAGACCGATCCTAGTTTTCCTCTCCTTCTACAGGATCTCCGTCTTTTTCTTTCTCAGTTCGGGGTGTGTATGTAACTTCGCTGCACATTCGCTGATGGAACAGTGCCCCCTTTTTTGATTATAACATTTAGTTTGGAGCACGGGCACTGGACCACAACAGCTCCTGGCCCCCCTCTATTTTGTTTAATTTTGTAAAATCATTGCCCACACAGAATTAACATGTGAAATTATTACAAAATAATTAAATAATGTTAGAAGAAAATGTGCCGCATTATGCCACATAAAATGACTTTACTTACCGCGTAATTTAGTCAACCCTGCCACATAATTTGGTGCTCTACTGACGAATAATTCCAGTGGCCTTGAGTATTTCTGATCAGTTCTTCAGACAAAATTCATTACAGAAAGGGTCTATTTGCTATTGTGCCTTCACAATGGCAATTTACTGATCTCTTCCAAATAGTTGAAGCTACACAGCCTAAACTCGTGTTCTCTTCAATCTTTTACAATGTCCCTCTTACATATTTTTTATTTATTTAGTAATAAGTAAATGGAATTTCATAACAGAAAACATATTGCACAGGAACTTAGCCTCTGCTGGGAATATTGGTCTTCTAGGGGTATAATGTGTTCTCAACTGCAACTGTATACATGTCTCCGGTTTAACGATCCCGCATTACGGATAAATGGAGAATCGGGGGGAAAGTTGGGGGGGGATGGGGGGTGGGGGGGGGGCGGGGGAGTACTATGCCGGTAGCCAGGATTGGGGGCAAGGATAAAAATGACAGCATGCTACACATATTATCCACATGCATTGAAATATGTCATAAGCCAAAGATTATATTAGTTTCCGCTGCTGCACAAACTGATCATCCAACTTTGCACGAGTAATTTCTAGGAACATCTTATCTTCCCTGTTCGATCCGAAAGGAGTTTTAGCCAGTTCCAAAATTCTAGACAGATATAAGAACAATGGCAAAATGAGGAATCGTGAAAGTGAGCTCAACTATCTATGTCCCTGGTTGTGTTAGGTCCGCTTGGTTTGTGCCCTGTTAAGAACACCACTTAGCTCTTCTCATTTTTGATGACAAAAATCACCATTTTCAGGTGGTATTTTGACTGAACTCAGTGTTTGCAGCAGTAATACATTTATTACCTCAAAAGCCAGTTTTCATCACTGGGAAGGTTTCCACCAAAGTCTGGCCGGTTCCATCCCTCCAGTAAGTAGTGGTACGCCCCTGCTAGTGACATCATGCCAACCACACCAGTGAGATTCATGCCGTACTTTCCATAATGGCCCACAAAGTAACTCATGACATTGGACCACCTAGAAACAGGGATACTGGGGGGATTAAAATGATTAGGAAAGCGCATAATATTATTGTAGTTACCAGGAAAAGGTTTCAATGGCACAATATAAGAATAGTAGAATAAAAAGGACATGTAGCTGGGATATACCATCCTACCCAAATGTCGTATTTTAGGTCCTTCACCTATTTTATATTTAATATTTAAATCCTTTTGTGAAAAAGCAAAAGCCAGCAACAGCCAGGTCACAGTGACCAACCCATGCATCTAACACAGCTGTTGATGCCACTGTATGGGGACACAACATTAACAAAGAACGCCACAAAGACAACAGTCTGGCACATCCTTTTATTCAACAGTCTTTAAATGAATCATAAAGCAGAACATGATTTAATAGAGCATGATTTAATCACTGGGTTGATCATCGCGACCCAGGCGGTGCAAATTGCTTTTTAAGTATTGTGCCAACAGGAATACACAATGTTCTTAATGTAATATAGCAGTAAACAGCCATTTTTTGGACCCCTACAGTTATAAGGGTGAATGCTGCACCAAAGTATTTTCTTTTGGGGCCATCTGATAATTTAGGGAGTTGTCGGATTCCTTCTCTTTGAAACAAACATGTTTAAGGGTGATTGATCTTCAGGATCTCACAAGCCAGTTAGAGTGTTTTGTACAACTCGGTGACTCTCAAATCCTATAAAGCTCTATACAGCATTCCCGATTTTCAATAAATGGGAGTTTATTAGGTGGCCCAATGACTGTGTACCATGTCAATTTTCACTGGGCCCGCAAGACTTGGTACATCTTAAGGTTTATTTTCTAACACTGATTTATACACCACACTCACCATCCTTGTGTTTTAAGCTTTGGCCGATGTCTTCATTCATGGCTCCAGGAATTATATTCATCTTGGGAGGGTTTGCATGACGCAAGGCCTTGAGAATATTTCACATAAGCATCTCCAAGCTCTATGCAATGCTTTTTGGCCATTTGTATTACTACGGATTGGGCCTCTCTTGTCTGACCCCATTATATTCTTTAAACTCTCGTTGAACTATCTCTTTCACTTGTTTGGTGTCTCATGAGTCTCTCAAGAGTTTGTTTTTAAGGAGTTCTTTTCTTACAAATCTAAATCTAATACCCCTTACTCCATTCTATCAGAACCTCTCTCTTTAGTATTCCTGTTTATTTTGATATAGTGAACATCAAATCCTCTGCAGCCTTTGTGCCTGTTTGTTTCAGATGTGTTAATTAACTCCCTAGCGGACATTCTAATTAAAAGCAAGAGGGAGGGCGACAGTGAGACTGTGCGCTTGGCTATGCTTGCATCTTTAGTGTTAAGATGGAATTCTATGGCAGCCTCCGGGGAAACCTTTGTTGACTATGATGTCTGCTGTGACAAGAGTTTCTGGGTAAATCTTGTTAACTACTTGATTCTCCCCACCTTTGCTTCTACTTTGCGATTAACAAAAGCAGATGAAGTACATATTTCATGCTCCCTTGTTTTTTACACTTGGCAAAAATCAATACCACATAACAGAACTCTAAAGTGAGCGGTGGTGGGGATAAACTAGAGGACCAAAGTAGCTCCTTCCCCAGTGGCAACCGTAACTAGAACAAGGGCAACTGAGCGAACAGTAGAAGGCTGGGATCCAACTAGCAGGGAGAAGACCTATAAACAAAGGTCTAAAGAACCTAGCACCCCACTAGTAATGTGGCAGTAAATTAGCTAGATCTCAGCTAGGTTTCCCTGTTTAAACATTGTTTTGATGCAGTGCCTTGCTGATCGCGACTCTTTTCCCTCGATCACCAAAAAGGCTGCTATGGCCAGAGCCTTAAACCGGGTCGTCCCTCGTGGACGTGTGCGTTGCTTCGGGCCAGAATATCTCAGTTCTCCCACCTGTTTCAGGTCATTGTTCTGTGCCGGCATGAATGGACTTGAATAGCACAGTTCTGTAAACTGGACAAACACAAAAAGATTGGGTTGCTTGGTTTGGTCATCCATCACACCCCTACATTCTAGGAATATGTCTGCACTTGCATACCTCATTCAACATTGTGTGATTCAGAGGTGAGTCTCATATGCCCCATTCCTTGTAATTCACTGAACTGGGAACACCCACACCTGTCATCTCAGAGCTGAAATACACAGAGCAAGCAAAGAATCATTGGTAGCAGTCTCTTCTTCATTAACAAATTGTGAGTAGGATATGACGCAGGACCACAGAATCTGGAAATTTAAGGGTCTGCAGCTGTGCAGCAGCGGTTATTCAGTGAAGTGTCTTCAAGAAGTCGAGCAGGCCCTGGTGCCACTCGTCCGGTTTGTCCAGATAGCAGGGATGTCCGGCACCTTTCATTACCATCACCTTGTGGTTGGCCAAGTTCTTCAGATTGTTCAGTGACAATTCCCCCAGTTGAGCATCCTGGTCTCCATATACAATCAGAGTTGGTGTCTGGAAAAGAATAGGGTTCTGTGAAAAATAGAATGTCATCTTTCTACAGCCAGACTGCAGTCACCCAGATGCTGTGCATAACCAATTGCTCCTCTCACTGATGATTGTTTTGTCTTGCATTAGCCAAGATCTATTGAGTGCATTATACGTGTAATATACTTACTTATAGACAGAGCTGACCCTTGCTTTTATAGCACCGTGGACAGAAATAATGTGCCACTCTCAATGACTGAATACAAGGAGGCAGCAGCCCTTTTTCACAGGTCAGTCCCTGGCTGGCTACATCAAACCAGCCACCGGCCTCTGAACACACATCTTTGCACATCACCCAGCTCACCTGAATCACCCAAGCTGGCTGGCTTTAAGTTGTTTGGCAGGAAGGGAGTATTTATGTGTGTCAGCAGGGGCCTAGAGATAGATGGGAGGCCAAGGTAGGGTGCTGATAGAGTGCTAAAAAGAGCAACTGCAGCATGTTAAAAACAATTAGAAGCAATTGAAACTAATCACTGGAGCCAAGGTAGAGGGGTGTTACTGCTTGGAGGGCCTTTGCACAGACAGTTCTTTTCAACTCTCTGAAGATTGGTACCATGTTCCCAGGTGGCCCATGCCAAATTACGGCTTATATAGGGGCTTTCTGCCAGACATCTTCACCGACCAGTCGGCTATTGTGTCTTTCACGTTTTTCTTTAGCCAATTACAGCATACAGCACATCAATTCACTTCAGCCATTGCCTAACTTCAATGTGAGTGATGGCCAGGGCTTTAAGTGGGCCAGGTCTCACCAGTGCTGAGCAGTGGCAATTTTTTAAAGGGGGCCTCGAAACAGGTCGCTATCGGGCTCTGTTTTGTGCCCTGGCACAGGCGGTCCGTTTTTTTGTGGACTGCAGTGACAGCAGGCACATAGATGTGCACGTGCTCACACTGCTCACTTCTAACTAATGGAGAAGTTACGGCATGACGTCATGCCAGGTGAGCGTTGTAGTAGAAGGAAAATCCTTTAAAGAGAGTCATTTCTCTCTGGATTTCCCTTCTCTTTTTGAAACTCAAGAGCAGCAACATCGTCATGGTGTCACCAGGGCTTTAAGCGGAAGCTTTTTCAATATTATTAACACGCCATAGTTGCTGCTTATTTATCTTATGCAACTAACAAACACTGACAAAGCCAATAGTCCTGACTTGTTGGAGGTAATATATTACTTATTGTGTCATATCTGGATACAATGACGGAAACAGCAAAATACAAGACGGGCAGCACACTAAGCTAAGCACAGATTTTTAGCTTACATGTTTTAAGCCACGCCCTTAATTACATTGACCACGCCCCTTTGAGAGACCTCCCTCTCCTCCAGTTTTGTTCATCCCACGTAAGCCCTGGTGAGGGCATTCTGCCCCATCACAAGGAACACACATCCACACTCAAGTAGTTCCCTTAATTATCAGCGTTTACTTTGGCTAAAAATATTTTTTTTGCCAAATGTTTTAAGACTGATGGAAGCAGCTTCCACAAAAATAACGGTTTGCAAAACCATACCAAACAACGAGATTTGTCAACAGTGGAGGATTTAACCACGCAGAGGCCCGCTAGGCAGGCGACATTTCAGGGCCTCCATCTTAAATTAAGAAAGCTTGATTGTAATTTTCTTTGAAGATCAATTCAATATTATTTTGATTGACTGTACCGGGCCCCTAAAAGGAGTGGGGCCCATAGGCGGGTGCCTACTATGCCTATTTGGTAATCCGGAACTGATTTGCAAAGGCAAAACACAAGAGGCCACCACTAGACCTTATCACTCTTACAGCCAAAGTCGTCAGATACACAACATCCGTCCGCCTAATTTATCACCTATGGGGATGGCCCTGGATGATGAGAGACAATATTCACACTACATTTGATGTGAAGCCTTCACGCCATGTGACTGAAACAATAACTATCAAGAAAGCATTCATTCTGGCAAATAAATGTAAAGCCTCTTATGAAAAAGCAAAACGGATTTCACCTCACTATCTTAATTTTATTTTGGATTATGCGGTAATGGCAATATTCATCCATTGATATTACACACTTTAGTCAATTCATTCGCTTGTAGGTTTAGGACCTCCATTTTGTGGTGCCCTCATCACTTACTTGTCGGTTATCCCTGTTAAGCTGGTGCCTGGGGTCTTGAGGCGAGTGCCTGTACTAAAAGTGGTTTCAACTGCAAATAATGTTACTCAAAAGCTCTGATGCATGCAAGTCAAATGAGGTTATTAGCTTATTCTCCTACGAGTGTAACATTGTGAATTACCCGCTCCATGAAAGAGTCAAATGACAGCCGCCCATACAGTTTGGGCACATAAACACAGAGGCAATTGACGGGAAAAATAAGCACTATTATCTGTGAACAACAAGAGTGGCATGCATCCACTGCCAGTTCCCAAAAATGCCATTGGCAGCATAAGTGGCATCATGCGCCCTTTGGGCACCCCTTAAACACCCTAAATATTCACAGGCACTGAGATCACGACCTCTGATCATGATGAATACACAGGAAGGGAAATCACTTAATTATAAGGTTAGTGGCGTGAAAATAAACTGGTTCACAAAATAAAATGTTACATTAGCAGGGACGGCTCTTCCGCTAAGGGGGAGGAGTGTCACCCCACTGCACTCAAAGCAGTGGAAAAAGGAAAAATACATTGATAACGTTATTGCATTTTTTTTTCGTTGCTGCAGGGCTGGATTAGGGCAGGTGGGGCTGATGGCACAGGGAGGAGGAGTGGTTCATGTACTTAAGTGCGCATGACGGTTCGGCCGGCCTAACTGGCATGGGCACTTTGCATATTCCCCACCGGGTTATAATACACAGCCAGGCGGGGAACATGCACAGGCTCCCAGTGACAGTCTATGTGCCGAACCACAGCACTCAGACCAATCACAACGGCGTTGTGATTGGCTTAGGGGAGCCTGTATGCTTCCTGCTTCTTTCGGAGTCCGGAAGAGAAGCGGAGAGAAGACGAGGAGAGACCGTGGAAGTTGAAATATTTTTCAACCACCCTGCCCCGCCACTCCTGTTCGCTACCAGCGGCCACTGTATATTAGTTACGATCCAGGTAAGAACTACGACACCCCCAAGATGCACCAGGGAAACCGCCACAGAAATATGTCTAAGGCCCAGCCTCAACCGCACTTCAGGACCACATAGTGCAAGCACAGAATCAGAGGCCCGTGCACATCCTTACATGCCCGGGCACAGCCTCACACACCACGAGCCATGTCACATGCTCAGCTACGACTCCAACATATCTAGTATAGTCCCACACATTGTGAATGCTGCCTTCATATGCTGTGGTGCATAGAAAAAAGGGGGCAGCTGGGCATTTTATAGGTTTTGGGCATAAATATATGTATTCTCACCAAATGAGACCTAAACTGGATTTAACAGATAAGTTCTGCAAACGCCGATTTATGCATCCAATTATTTTAAATTGTAAACTCAAAACAGGCTTGTGACATTCATGAGGAAGACCTGAAAAATGTGTAATGAACCATCAACCTTTCGCACTGTTAACAAGATTACCAATAAAATCTTCATGAAAAATCTTCATGGCGATATGAAAAATTCCACAATACTCGTTGTAGTTTGTGGATTTTCTCCAGATGGACATTAGTAGGTATGGGGCTGTAGCTATGGGTGCAATGTTGTGACCTGAACTAAAACAGATGTGGAGGATGGACCATGAGGAAATCTCAGCTTTTATGGTGTAAGCAAGACTTCCATTAAGAGCCTCAACTCCCTTGAAGTCAGCGGATGACTTGCTAGTAGTCACACGAACCAATATGATCTGATGCCACCAGTCCAGGGATAGGCAGTTCAAGGGGAGGAGAGACACACTTCCCTACTAAGTGTTGATTTGCTGGGATCTCGTTCTCCAGCAAGGTCCAACATTTTGCCTAGGAGCACCAGTAAAAGAATGCTGAGTAACTTTACTAGACCTGTAACCTCAATTTCTGTCAGTGGAAAAGGAAGACAGGGTCGGCATGGTGCAATCTTAAGTGGAAATGAAGCAAATGAGCTAGTTGTGGTAAGAAGAGACACTGAAGGAGAAGGGGGCTGAATATCTTGAGTTTCTGGGATAATTATGAGGGCAAAAGACCCAGAGTTCAGGAGGTTGATTATAAAAGCAATGCCCCGTGGGTAGACTGACTACAGGAGCCACCCTGAAGCTCTATTTCTGTTTCTCAGAGTGGAGGGCGCTAGTACCCAAATTAAGATAGGGTGGGTGCCACGCTTCATGCAAACTGAAATCGATAATATGGAGATCCTGATTAAAAGTCCTTTGGGTGGACTTCAGGTTTCTACAAATACCAAGTATGGACTGGCTTCATATTGAGATGGGATATTGTGAGAATGGAAAAATTAATGCTTTCGGCCCCAATACTTCTAAGAAAAGTCATGGGCAACTGACAATGCCCAGTTCTGAGAATATAAAATGTACCATTGGTGCCGTTTCCCAGAGCTCCCACTTCTCGACCTCGAAGTCAGAGAACCACTCAATATGCATGATACGGGAGGTGGAATAAGCAATTGGCGGCACAGCCATTTTCTTTTGCTGAAAATGAGCCACTGAGGAGTCAAATGTTCCTTACTTCTAAGCGGGCTATTACCATTTAAGGTGCTACACATGTCACATGCTACCTAACCCTCTTACCAACATCGCTGCATGTAGGTGATTTAAAGAATGCAGAGAAAAACACGGGATAGGTTTTATAAGGCCTTGAAAGTCATCTGTGAACAAGCCACTACATTTTTTAATTATATAATATATTAAATGTACTCAAAGTAAATTGTTGCCCATAAGAATCATCGCATCTTGATTCATCTTCGGCAGGGTGACGTTTTACTTTAGAATTAAGTAACTTATTTACAAACTACACAATCACTGATTCAAGCAGCTTTTATATAAGAGAATAATTCATCAAATTTGAAATCTTATTGCTTAGCTTGGATAAAGCTCTCCACATGGACAACAGTCCCACTTCCCCCTAACTCAGGAGGATATGTAAAGTTCACCTTGTAGGTGTTGGCCATGTCACTGGGATCCCAAAATGCACTGCTTCAACCTCTAACTTGTCGGCCCAAACCGATGGGCTCATTGAAACCATACAATCCAGTCCCATGATCCCAGGCTGCACTACTCTGGAAAGGAATGGCTGGCGCTCAGTTAGCAGAACCCTTCTCAGCCTGCCGACTTAGTCATTCTCTATGGTCCTCTGATTTCTTTTCTTGGTTTTTCTGCTTTGGCTTTCTACTCCATTCTGTTAGAATCTATCCTGTTGCCTACTGGCAGTTCAAACCACTGGACCATATAGTAGAAGAAATACTAGTTTTCATACCTTTCTCTAGTTCTTATCCACCACATGAAGCTCAGTTCAAGCCACAGAGACACGCCAATCCATCCAGAACATATTTAAAAGCACGACAACCCTACATTGGTCTTCCAAGCTCTGACAAGAACGAGAGGGGTAGGTCTTGACCGGTCTGCAAAATTGTGAAATCAATTTTTCGACGGATTTCTGGGAGACTATTCCATATTTGAACCTCCCGGTGGGCATTAAAATATTTACGGTGGCACCAGACTATATCATGTCTCTCTTGCATGAAAAAGCTCAGGTGCAACATCTACAGCCATACCACACATCGTGCAACACCAGAAAAAGAGAGGGACACTCTCTTCTAAGTGATGGACCAGCAATTAACCATGATACCTCAATCAGACCCGTGTCAAGTTGCCTCAGGTCACTACTAACAAGTCAGTGAGAACTAGAGAATACAACAAAGAGCAAGGACTGATAATGCATTTGTTTCTAGCCAAACACTGACATTTTTGATGCACCATGAGACGAGCCCTATCTTATGTATGTAGGATGACAAAAATACATTATTAAAATGACATTTGACCTCTCAACCTGTAAGGAAAAAGAAAACATACCTGTCAAGAGAAACTGAAAAGTAACCGAGCAGCAAAGAGGAACTTCATGCACTGATAGTAGGAAAAGGAGGAATAGAAGTAGGCCTAGAAAAATGCATCAAATGTGAAAAGGAAGACATTTAGAGAAATGGAGATTTACATTGCGAAAAAACAGAGATGCAGGGAGTGGGAAGAAGAGAAATGATTAGGATCAGAAAGATAAGTGCCGAGCAAGGTATTTTTCCTGTTCCTAGCAGATTACATCTTTTCCTAGTCTTAACCGTCTTTTCCAACCAAGGCGCTACACTTTTACCCTACCAATGGCCTGCTCCTCCTGCCACCACCCATCTTCCCCGGCCTCTAATCTGCCTTACAGTCAATGGCATATCTGACTTTCTCTAGTCTGTTCATCTGAGATTAATCTAGGTCTCCGACACCAACCTATTCCCATTTCCACTAATGAGCTCAACAACTACCATGTTCTTCCACAGCTATCCTGCTTTCGTGCCGCTACTGTGGTCCTGCACTCCATACTGTTCCTCTCCAACTACCATGAGCCATCTGAAAATTCATTGGCCTATCCAGCTACCAGTGATCTGTAAGACAGAGGCATTTGATCTACTGCCATGTGCTTCACACTAGTGCCATGAGCCCATCTTATTGCCTCAAGACCTAGCCACTCTTCTGTGTCCATGCCACAAGATTATCCTACAGTCTGTAGACCACTTCACTTCCACTAGTCTGCTCCCATACAACTAGCCTATATTAATGCCACTGGCCACTAATCGCCATGGACCCCTTTGCCCTCTCTCTTGCTAGCTTCCTTTCGCTGACTCCGCTGCCCCGTCCCCACCCAATGAGAACAATATTTTCCATACTTTTACTGCTGCGTACTGCTCCGCCGTGAACTTGTCCGTACAGATGGGTGCCACAGGGATATAGGCCTTCACCATCTCACCATGCTGCATGAGGAAGGGGAGCGAATACATGCCGCTGAGAGATGGGCTGATCACTACAGCTGGGCCTAGCTTCAGCGCTTCGAAGACACCTTTTAGGAAACTGCCTGGAGCGGGCTGCCCGACAGGAGCTGGGGCGGCTGCTTGCTTAGAATTGCCCAAACCTGAAAAACAAAATGAGGTGACACTGCAGTAAAGGATTTTTCTAATTTAAATGTGAATTATAGAACTATAAATACTACAAAAATAAACACTATTGAGCAAGTAATAGGAATTACATAGTGCACTTTACTGTGGATTTTTCCATACTTTATCACCCCTCAAGTGAACAATAAGACAGTCTGACACCCAATCTAAAATCCCGGTACAGCAGCCTAGCAAATATTCACAGGTTACAACTCAATTCAAAGACCAACATCAGAACTTAACAAAACTCATTATAGAACTGGACTAATAGTGCTGTAAACTGAAAATATGTATTCTGGAATCTCACAACTTGGGGTAAAGGGAAGACAGCAGAAAGGAGGTGAAAGTAACTAGGAGCAGAATCTGACAGTTCATTCAAATTTAAAATAAAAAAAACATGTCAACAGGGACAAACGCAATAGTAAATATGTGATTGCTTATATGCTTATAGGTCAAAAACAGACTGCATTTTTAACAAATGTGTTATAATATACTGTTATGATACATTCTTACAGTTTTTTCTCAATCTTTCGTTAATCTAAGGTTGCTAAAAAGGGTTTCTTTTGCCATTAATATAGGCTTATTAATAAGTGCTATATGAATGGCTATCATTGTAATTGATAATATAGACAGATATTATCTGAGTTTCTTACAGTGCATGCATATCTCATACATACAGACCTTGAAAAGCTCAAAACCCTGCCTCCAAATCATAGTTCAGGCACATGCACTTGCGGATTCGCAAGCGGAGTTTGCTTCCTCCGTGGCATTGACGTGACAGTGCTAGGCTCCAGCTAGATCCTAGCCAGCGCGGGACTCAAACATAAAGAGTGCTGCTGGCCTTTCAAAGGATTGAGCAACCTAAGGAGTCAGGCCATTCAGGACAGGTGGGTAGGCTGGACCTTATTTAAATGAAAAAACACATGAAAGTGCCTAGCCACCTACATTTGCATCCACACTTAAGGAGTGTCGAATACTCAAACTGTCAAGATCGACAAGGTATTTTTATTTATACCAGTTATTTTATAATTATTCAAAAAACATTTTTCAAAAGAGTAATGAAAGGCAGAAAAAAACATTATCTACATGACATATTTACAACACATTTTTACAATTATATCTACACAAGTGTGTTCCTAGTTTGACACATAACAAATCGAGTGAGAGAAAAGAGACCAGTGAATGAATCCAGTATCTACGTCAATTACAACCCACATAGAAACAATACATTAGTTTTGACAAAAAAATATATATACATGTGTATTGGAAACGATAAATCTGTACAAATGAAAATGACGAGTGAAAGTAAAGGAGTCAAGTCAGTCTATGACCGCTGATAGAACCAGCATTGCTGGTATACAATTGCTCCTTTTTAGCAAGCCGACGTGTTTCGAAACCAGGATAGGGATTCCTGGAATCTCTTCAGGGCGCTGTCAGTCTATCTGTGGGGGGTGCAAAGAGAATGAAAGAGAGTTTCAATCTCAAGAACTGCAGGCTCGCCTCACTTCAAGCGACACTCAGCATAAAGTGTAAATCACGACCACCAATATTTCAAGAGGAAATAAATTTGTGGAACAGGGGTCTGGCACGGAATTCTTCACGTGCTGGGACCTTCTTTATTCTTGTAATTACATCATGTTGCAACGCAACAATGGGGAGGAAGGGGGCGGCCACCTAAAGGGATGAATGAAGCAAGAGGGTAACTTCCTTAATTAAACCAATGTTTCGACGAAGTTTATGTGTGGTGTTAGAAAAGAAGAACGTACCTTCAAATAGTTTGTTTGAAGGAGGCTCTCAGCTGTCGCAGGCCTTGCGTTATCATTAAAACAAAGGAGGCATTTGTTTTGGCATCAGAAGGAACTTACAGTAAGAGATCATCTTCACTTCTTGCAGGTTGCTGTGCTAAACATGGAAGCAGGAAAAGTGAGGTGCCACGTCGCCACTGAATCTGTCCGTGTCTGTATACTGCACAGGGACAAAGCCAGCACGTGTAAGAGTTCAGTCCAGATCAGGCTCTATAACAGTTGCAGGATCCGGTACCCCAGTGGATTGCCCTCATTATCAGAACTGGTGACCAAAGATTCAGCTAGTAGAAAGTGCATCTTTTCAGAGTCCTCATCACTGCTGCTTTCCATTCACTCTTAGAAGTTAATCACATTCTACTAAATTGGTTTAGGGTGCGTCCAGGGACATTGAGGGACTAGAGCATCACTCACATCAATAACAGTTGCAGGATCCGGGATTCAAGGGACTCTCCTTCATTTTAAACACTGGTAATTACACTTTTGGGTAGCATAAGGGTATCTTTTCAAATTCTTCATCACTTCTGCTTTTCCATTCACACTGAATGGCTACAGGGCCCTCAGAGGTCAACCAGATTCCAAAAATGGGTTATGGGCTTGTCCAAGGATATTCAGTGACTGTAGCACCACTCAGTGCACGCCCGATATCCTAAAGCCCTCACTCCAGCTTTCCAGAGGTATTCAGTAGCTAGACTGACCTCCACTTAACAGAAGAATATGCCTCTCTCTTGAGAAGGGGTGCAATTAAAATTGAATTAATGTTCTGTTACTTACTGGCAGATGCATCAAAGTAGCCTTTTGCTATTCCTAAATAGCGACTTTTAAGGAATCGTTATTTAGGAATAGCAAAAGCATATGCATGTAGGAATCGATATTAAAATAGCGATTCCTAAACATTCCTTAATTGCTACTCGCAAATTGCTAGTCGCAATTAAGGAATGCTGTCCTATTCATTCCTATGGGCCTACAGGCCCATAGGAATGAATTGGAGATTGCATGAGCAATTTGCGAGTACCAGTAGGTACTCGCCCATTGCTCATGCAATTTCAAGGGTGCAAGGGAGTCAAAATGACACCCTGTTTCATGTTGCACACACACATGCCCTAAGGGCATGTGTGTGCGCAACATGGAACTTTGAAAAATGCACAAAAGTGCTTTTTTTCAAAGTTTTAGCAAATTACCATGAAGTTCAACTTCATGGTAATTTGCTACTCCTATTAGCGAATTCGCAATTTTTTTTACTTTCATGCATTGCATTTAAGGAATCTCAATTTGGGATTCCTTAAATGCAATCGCATTTTAAGGAATCTCAATTTAGAGATTCCTTAAACTGCGATTTTTGCATTTGGGATGATGCATCCCAAAAGCAAAAATACCGGGAGCAAAGGGGCAGATTCTGAGAATCTGCCCCTTTGCTCCCGGTATTCACTTTGATGCATATGCCTGTAAGTGCCTACACGGCATATTATATTGCATTGCCCAGTTACACTGTGAAGGGAAAATGATCAGTTACAGTAAAACTATCAGGTTGTGGGGATGCATCCTTAAAAATAATAGCAATTTATGAAATCTGCTAAATCACAAATTATGATAATTCATGGGAAACAAAATTAAACATTTACATACGAGGTACAGTTAATTGATACTAATGGAAAGAAAACAGCATCCACCTTGGATTGGAGTGCTGACTACCATTTTGAAAATCCCAGTCAATGGGAATTCAATTCAAGTGGAAACTAAAAAAGAATCTGAGGATGAAGTTGCACTGGTCTCCGTCAGTAGGAAGTAATGAATGCTCAAAAGCCGCTTGGTTATATATTAACTAGTCCATCAGTTTAAATAGGTACTGAAAAAAAGATTGCCATCAATTAACTTATAATAGGGAATGAGTAATATTTTGTGTGGTAACTCAATGCATATAGTTTGTTGACTGAATAGTTATCCTCTTGAGAATAACAGTTATAGGAGTTCGCTGTTATAATGGCAACATTTGTCCTTCAACATGCCATGCGATGATCACAGTCCTTGACGTATCATAATTGTGCTGGGCATTAAAGGACTTTCCCACTTGAATTTTGACAATTCTTGGCTGCTGAATGTTGGGCTATTGTCAGTTTTGAGGACTTCAGGTATCCCTCATGTTGCAAACATTTCCTCTAACGCCGGTATGACGACTCCTGCACTGGTCGATACAAGTGAAATAACCAGATGGAATCCGGTGTATTTGTACATAACAAGAAGCATGTACTTTTCCTTATGACTATGGGTCGAAGAAATCAGCAGCCACATTTTGCCATGCTTGATCTGGGAGTTGTAACATCTGTAGAGTAGGTGGGCTTGCGGTGCTGCTAACTACTTGACATTGTTGGCAGGTCCGCAGTAGTTCTTCCACAAGTTCGTTCAGGCTGGGGAACCATGCCCACTCTTGTAAGCTTGTTTAGTGACTACTATTCCTTAATGTTTTTCATGAGTCAAATCACCAATCTGTTTCTTAACAGTGCTGTGACCACAAGAGAGCACGTTCAGGTGTTGAGAAATCATCTTTTGTCTGCTGAAAGGCACTCAGCTCTTATTTGTCATCCTCGACCAGGATGTTGTCACCGGCTTTATTGTATTCTCCTCTTGACTTCTTTTAGGGTCGAGTCAAGGTGCATGTTGCCTTGGATTGTCCTGAGAGACACAGACAGTGGTGTCACTTGACCCATGATGAAGCAGAAGCACTCTTTGGTTGCTCAGGAATTGCAGAGAGTGGTCGCCGAAAAGGCACCAAAATTGACTAGTTCTCTTGGGTTCGCTGTATCTCCAGCCAGCGGCGAATCCACTCCTATGGTTCTGAGATCCAGGATCTCGGATTAGATGTTCAAGGTTTCAGTAACATTAGAGGTCCATCAATTAATTAAGTTGTGGTTTATTCAGGACAATCTGTGAAGAGGTCCTCCACTGAATCGGACTCCACCCAAAATAGTAACAACTGTTGCCTGTGGTTTAGGATGAGGGTGCGATCTTGGATGGTAGATCAGCTCGGGCCTGAGGAGTCCAGAGAAGAGAAAAAATTGAGGGAGTTGCATGTGGTTCACTTGGCCTTACTGCACTTTTCTCCTCCAATGAAAGATTAGAATGTGCAGACCAGACCCAGCAATGGGATGGTCCATCCATATCCACACATGACCAGGGGACCAAAGTGCAAAGTTTGTCGAATTTGGCTCAGGAGATCTGTTTATGGTCAGTGGAGAATCTCCTATCTCTTAAGTACTGTCTTGGAGAATGGGCCCATGGACCATCTGAGCAGGAGTTTTCCCTTGTCTGTGTCCTTCCCTATTCCAGCAGGTGACTCAGAGGTTTCGGACTCCTTAGCTCAATCTCTTTGCATTTAGGGAGAATGCCTCTTTTGCCCAAGTTCTGTTCTCAGACTCCAAACCTGAGAGTTTGGGGGATAAATGCTCTGTCCATTCTGTGGTCCCGGGGCCTTCTGAATTCTATTCCCCTGTCACTCTAATTCCAAACGTTCCCAAAAATTCCAGATGCACTCTTGTTGATTGAATGCTGGTCTCATTGTTGTTCTCCAGAGGATAGCGTTCAGTACTCTGCAATCCAGATATCCTTCAATTTTAAAACATAATTCACATAACTGGAAGAATTTTGAGAAATGGTGTGCATAAAAAGGTTTGAAATCTTGCTATGAACCAACAAAAATGTGGGAATTTTTGAATGATGATTTTTTCATTGGCTCTGGTAGTTTCTACTTTATACATCTAGTAGGCAGCGATATGTGGAACCTACTTCTGGACTAGGTGCAAGAGTATTAAGAGGTTTCTCTTCATACAGACCACTTGTTCCTTGGTTTGTATGAAGAGAAACCTTCAGATTTTCTTCAACCACTGAATTCTGTTGACCTCAAATTCCTATGGTATTAAGCTATGATTTAGTAGCAGTCACTATGGGAAAAACTGGTACAATCGGAGCTCTTGAGCAGAAAACCTTTTTACTTTTTACTTGTTAACTTTGAATACCCGAGAAGCATCCTGTTTTGTGCAGTGTCCTGCTTTCCTGTAGCGACCACTGTGCCCTCGGCCTGGTTGCCCCCACGCTCCCCGCCTGCTGCCTGCCTCGTACCTGCTGCCTGCCTGCTGCCTGCTGACGCCGATCCAGTCCGGAGCCCCAGCCGCCGCAGGGCCGCCTGCCTGGTTTTTCGCGCCGGTTTTGCCACGACCCCGCTCCCCGCCTGCCGATTGGACCACGCGCTCCCCGCCTCCCAGCTGACCCGCCCTCCCCGCTCCCTTCTTAAGGGGACCCCGACCTCGGATCAGTAGCGACCACTGTGCCCTCGGCCTGGTTGCCCCCACGCACCCCGCCTGCTGCCTGCCTCGTACCTGCTGCCTGCCTGCTGCCTGCTGACGCCGATCCAGTCCGGAGCCCCAGCCGCCGCAGGGCCGCCCGCCTGGTTTTTCGCGCCGGTTTTGCCGCGACCCCGCCCCCCCGCCTGCCAATTGGACCACGCGCTCCCCGCCTCCCAGCTGACCCGCCCTCCCGGCTCCCTTCTTAAGGGGACCCCGACCTCGGATCAGTAGTGACCACTGTGCCCTCGGCCTGGTTGCCCCCACGCTCCCCGCCTGCTGCCTGCCTCGTACCTGCTGCCTGCCTGCTGCCTGCTGACGCCGATCCGGTCCGGAGCACCAGCCGCCGCAGGGCCGCCTGCCTGGTTTTTCGCGCCGGTTTTGCCGCGACCCCGCCCCCCCGCCTGCCGATTGGGCCACGCGCTCCCCGCCTCCCAGCTGACCCGCCCTCCCAGCTCCCTTCTTAAGGGGACCCCGACCTCGGATCAGTAGCGACCACTGTGCCCTCGGCCTGGTTGCCCCCACGCTCCCCGCCTGCTGCCTGCCTCGTACCTGCTGCCTGCCTGCTGCCTGCTGACGCCGATCCAGTCCGGAGCCCCAGCCGCCGCAGGGCCGCCCGCCTGGTTTTTCGCGCCGGTTTTGCCACGACCCCGCCCCCCCGCCTGTCGATTGGACCACGCGCTCCCCGCCTCCCAGATGACCCGCCCTCCCGGCTCCCTTCTTATGACGCCCCCTCAGCGACCGCGCAGCGGACGCGCGCAGCGGGAGCGCTGACTGAGCGCAGAAGGTGCGCCAAAGGTAAGCCCGTCTGTGCCCGTCCGCGCCTGGACCGCGCCAGTGCCAGGACCACGCCAGTGCCAGGACCCCTGGCCCCCGCAGATCCCAGCCCACCCGCCGGACGTACGACGCCGCCACCCTCAACGCACTCAACGACGGCCGAGTCCCGGGATGCTACCGTGCCACCCCGAGACGCTCCCACGGACCCTTCTGCTGCACCGCCTGCAAGTTCACCTGCATCCGGACCTGCCTCGCACCAGCACCCGCCAAGCCGACCAACAGCAGCAACCACCTCAAGTGCATCCTGCTCAACACCCGCTCCGTCCACAGACACGCCATCGAACTCTGGAACCTCCTCGACACCACAGCTCCTGACGTTGCCTTCCTCACGGAAACTTGGATGAACGCCTCTTCAGCGCCCGACATCGCCATCGCCATCCCAGAGGGCTACAAGATCACCCGGAGGGACCGCACCGCCAACCAGATAGGAGGAGGCATCGCCATCATCCACAGGGACACCATCCGCATCACGACCTACACCGACGACATCCTGACTACCGCCGAACACCTACACTTCCAGATCCACACCGACCCGAAGACCACCCTCAGAGGCACCCTGATCTACCGACCCCCGGGACCACGCACACAATTCAGCGAGGACATCGCCGACTTCGTCAGCCCGCATGCCCTCCCCTCCGCTGACTACATCCTCCTGGGGGACATCAACTTCCACCTGGAGAACAACAACGACCGCAACACCACCACCCTGCTCGACAACCTCGCCAACCTCGGACTCAAGCAGCTGGTGACCACCCCCACCCACCTCGCCGGACACATACTCGACGCCGTCTTCTCATCCAGCAAAGACATCGCCTTCAGCCACGCCACTGGACTCCACTGGACGGACCACAGCTGCGTCCACTTCACCTTCAGAAGAACGACGATCCACCACCACCAGCAACAGGTTGCCCGCAGAAGCTGGAGCAAGATCACAGCCGACCAGCTCGCCGCTTCCCTGAGCCAGCACCCTCCCGCCAGCTCAGCGAACCCCAGCCAGGCCGCCGACAACCTCACGAAGTGGATCAGCAACTGCGCGGACGAACTCGCCCCACTGAGGACCCCGCCCAGCAGACCCGGCAGCAAGAAGGCCCCATGGTTCACCGACGAACTCAAGAGCTCCAAGAAGAACTGCCGAGCCCTCGAGAAAGCCTGGAGAAGGGAGCCAACACCGGACAACATAACCACCCTCAAGCTTGCCACCCGGAAGCACCACCAACTGATCCGCGCCACCAAGAAAACTGCATTCAAGGACCGGCTGGACAACAACGCACACAACAGCAAGGAACTCTTCAACATCGTGAAAGAGCACTCCAACCCCGAAGCCGGAAACAACGACATCACCCCATCGCAAGAACTCTGCAACTCCCTCGCCTCCTACTTCCACAACAAGATCGCGGACATACACAACAGCTTCAGCACCCAACCGACGAACGCCACGTCCGACACGACCGAACCAACGCCCCCCCACCACCACCCTCCGCGCCTGGACCCCGATCAGCACCGAAGACACCGTCCGCATGATGAACTCCATCCACTCCGGATCTCCGACCGACCCCTGCCCTCACCACATCTTCATCAAGGCCGACACTGTCATCGCACCCCACCTGCGGGACATCATCAACACCTCCTTCACCACCGCCACCTTCCCTGAGAGCTGGAAGCACGCCGAACTCAGCGCTCTACTCAAGAAACCAACAGCGGACCCCGCCGAACTCAAGAATTAACGCCCCATCTCGCTGCTCCCGTTTCCGGCCAAAGTCATCGAGAAGACCGTCAACAAGCAGCTGGCCGCCTTCCTCGAGACGAACGGATCCCTCGACCCCTCGCAGTCTGGCTTTCGGGCCAACCACAGCACCGAGACCGCCCTCATCGCTGCCACCGATGACACTCGAGCCCTGATGGACAACGGAGAAACAGCGGCCCTCATCCTCCTAGACCTCTCCGCGGCCTTCGACACCGTCTGCCACCGCACCCTAGTGCAGCGCCTCTACAACGTCGGAATCCAGGAGAAGGCACTGGAATGGATCATCTCCTTCCTCGACGGAAGGACACAGAGAGTCCGCCTACCACTGTACAAGTCAAAGGCCACCGAAGTCATCTGCGGCGTACCCCAAGGATCCTCGCTGAGCCCAACCCTCTTCAACGTCTACATGAGCCCCCTCGCGGCCATCGCACGCCAACACAACCTGAACATCATCTCCTACGCCGACGATACCCAGCTGATCCTCTCCCTGACCAACGACCCCACCGCCGCCAGAGCCAACCTGTTAGACGGACCGGGAGGGTCGGCCGAGAATAAGGGGAGAGGTCTCCGGGGAGAGCCGTCTCCAGCGATCGTACAGACGAGTAACTTCCCCCCCACAGATGTACACCACACAAGGATAAGGTTTAACGTTCTTGTTAGACCTGGCACCTTGGCGTGAGTCTCCCTTCCACTTTTTGCTGATGTGCCTCCGATGTTTTGCTGGTTTTCCGATACTCAGGGCACTGCGCCACGGCTGATCCGTGCCGCAGTGCAAGTGCTCCCTACTGTAAAACTGTAGATACGATTGGTATCCATGATTGGTGCATTGGATTTACTGTCAGTCCCTAGTAAAGCGCACTAGAGAGTGCCAGGGCTTGTAGATGCCAATACTGCTGGTGGGCCTGCAGCCCTGGTTGCGCCACCCACCGAAGCAGCCGTAAAGTTGTGTCTGGGAACTGCGACCGCAGAACCCGCGTGCGGTCTCGTACTATCACGCTAGCTGGGCAAGTGCACCCACTTGCCAGCCTCGACCCTTCCCTTGACTACATATTAGTCACCCCTATGGTAGGCCTGCGGGCAGGGTGCGTTGTAGGTGTAAGGTAGGACAAGCCCTGATGTGCGTGGCATGTCCTAGTAGTGACTTACAACCAAGACCGTATTTCACTATTGAAGGCTACCTGCCCCATTAGGCCAGACTGAGCTGCGAGAATTATTACACCCTATAATTCCCGCAGGCTCAAGGAGCATGGTAGCGAGTCATGTTTAGTATGCCTGAACTCAGGATGATAAAATATTTCTTGTAGTCAAGTTTATTTTAGTATCCTGGGTTTGCAAATGCTACTTTTAGAAAGTTAGCATTTGCTTGCCTAACCATTTCAGCCCGCCTCTGCTGGTATGTGTATCCGACTGTCTGAGATGTGTGAGTGACAGGGCTGGAGGGATGACAGGTGGTGAATGCGCAGATTACACCTTAGTGGGAGGTAGGAGTGCCTCTTGACTCGAACTGTAGCTGTGCTCGGCCACCACAATGCTGGCTCCACCCCCCTGGGGAGCGGCGGATGACTCTGCCGGCACCTGGTCCAGGAAGGGCAAAGCCCCCATCAACAAGGTACTCTGGCCGCCCCTGTCCGCACAATGCTGGCTCCACCCCCTGTGGGGCGTCTGATGCGCCTGCCCCTCACACTGAAAGCAGAAGCCGGAGTACGCCCGCCGGGGTACTCAAGGACTGAGAGTGGCTATGCAAAGGCCCCCCTGGCCTGCGAGAACAAAAGAATTGGCCTATAAAAGAAGGAGCCCGGCTCCTTGAAAGTTAGATCCTGTTTGGGCCACAGAAGGACTCTGCCCTACGAGAAGGACCGTGAGAGACAAGGAAGGGTGCTGACTCTTGCCTGTGTCTGGTGCCTTGCTGCTGAAGGAGAGGAAGAAGAAAAGACTACGAGAAGACTTTTGCTTTACTTTGTGCCAAACTCTGCTAAAGAGATCTCCAAGGGCTTGCTGTGAACTTGCCCCCTGACCAGCGTCCCAGGACCAGTGGACGCTACCCCCTGAAAGAAAGCGACTGCGGGTGCTGACCATCGCTGCAGTACTGACGGAGGAATCTCCTCCAAGGCGACGACCCCTGCCTGACCACCGTGACCGGGGCCCAAAGCAACAGCGGAAGCAAAGTGAGGACCAGCCGCCGCTGGCCCGAACACCGTGACCGCAACTGCACCGGGAGCCCGAGAGCAAAGCGAAGGAGGACCCGTCCGGTCGGAGCTCTCGAGGTGACTGCATAACGAGCAGCCACTCACCTGCAAAGACGGACAGTTGCCCTGTGAGAATCCGCAAAGTCGGTAAACTGCTCGACAGCCCAGCTGTGAGCGCACAGCTGCACCGGCACTTGGCTGGGTACGTCCTGCACTTGGGGACCGTACTGCCACTTGCCACCACCGCACAGCCGCCGCCGCCAGGGTCGGAGCGGACGACGAGGAGAGGACCCTGCAGCCACAGAGCACCGCTGCCCCGGATGACCAGTGACCTGCTCGGCTGAAGAGCCGCAACGATCAGCGACCCCGGGAAGGCAACGCGACGTGGGACAGATCCCCTGGAAGCCGCCGGCTCCACAAGAACTTTGGTTAACACCGGCCTACGGGCCCAAAGAGAACTGCTATAAGAACTGTGGTAATCTGAATTGAGTAACTTGCAACCGTTACCTTAAAGTACGTTGACTGTATTCACAAGCCTGCTTAAAATCTATATAAAGATATATATTTTTACAGAATACGGTCTGGTCTCGTTGTGTGGTGGGTTGGTTGTAAAGGTGTACTATTGCAAGTGTTTAACCTATATGCCCCAAAGATTAGCCTGCGACTGCTTAAGCCACACTACCTAGAGGGTAAGCAGAGGTTGTCTGGAAGGTAACCCTCAGCCCTGACGAGGAAGAGGAGAGTCCCTGCTTGTCGCTAGTGTTGCACTGCGCCAACTAGAGACTCCCCCTTCCTACATTGGACGCAGCGGTGAAGATTTTCGAATTTACACTTGCGATATCTATACCTGAGCTTCTGACCACTACGCAAGGATTACGGTCCAGTTACTTAGCCACAGACTTTGCTTTTTGAATTTTGCCGAAAGAAGATTCCGAGTGCGAAAACCATGCCGGGCACAAAGAGCCTGGATGGAGCAGAGTCCACGACCTCCGAGGTGTTGGAGGTAGAGTGGGACCCCGCCAAAGTGGATAAATATTCCAGGGACGAACTGAAGTTCTTTTGCAAGAAACTCAAGGTCCCGCACGCTGGCTGCAAAAACAAGACACAGCTCTCCAAGGCCCTGAAAGCCTCGATAGAGTCCCGAAAGACCCCGGAGGAGCAAGACGTCCTCGCCGAGCAGAATGCAACGGAGGAGCAGAGTGCACTTGGGGATCTGATCGATCTCGAGAGGCAAGACAGCGAGCACAGCTTTGGTAAAGGCCTGTCGCCAGAGGAGCTGGCGGACAGGAAGGAAACGAGGAATCACGAAAGAAAGCTGGCAGAATTGAAAATCCAACTGGAGCTTGAAACAAAAAGAATGGCGCTGGAAGAGCGAAAGCACCAAATGGATTATGAAGTGAAAATGAGGGAGATAAGTCTCAAGGAGAGAGGCTTGGATCGTCCTCCCTCTGGTGGCAGCACATCGCCAGTGCAGGTAGAGTCAAGAGTGCACATCCCGAAGGACGTAGTTAAGGAGTTCTTTAAGGGGGATGACATAGGACAGTGGTTTAGGGCATATGAGGTAGCCATGTCCTCCCACCGGGTCCCTGACAAGGATTGGGGAGCGGGGTTGTGGGGAAGGTTCCTTAGCGAAGGGAGAGATACCTTGCTAGATTTGCCCGTTGAAAATCAGAGATCCTATGCCCACATGAAAGAAGCTTTAATGAACAGGTACGGGCTTACCCCTGAAATGTATAGACAGAAGTTTAGGGGATGTACTAAGCGGCCTGGGAATACGTATGTGGAGTATGTGACTTACTTTTGCAGAGCACTGGATGGTTGGGTGAAAGGTAACAAAGTTAATGATTTTCAAGGTCTCTTTGATTTAATTGCATGGGAGCACTTGTCTGATCACTGTTTTCCTGAGTTACGCCAACACCTGATCGATAGCAAGCTGTCCAACCCGAGGAAGCTTGCTGAGGAGGCGGACCGCTGGCTCAGCACCAGGGTCCACAAGGGTCCCGTGGGAGACTCCGCCAAGAGTGGGCAGGGTCCCCAGCAGAAGAGTGGGGGGGACAAAGGGGGAAAACAGAAAGGGTTCCAAAAAGGCCCCCAAAGTAGTTCCCAAGGGAGCCCGCAGCAGGGTTCTCAGCCTCCCCCACCTCCGAAGCAGAATGGGGCCCCGACAGGTAAACCTGTTCCAAAGGGGCCCTTCAATTGTTTCAAATGTGGCGAGCCTGGGCACATATCCAGTGACCCCAAGTGTCGCCTGTTTGGAAAACCAGCACCCACTGGTGCTCCGCCCCGACAAGTGACTAGCGTTCACCTGGGAGAAGAAATGATGTCCCGGGGGTGGAGATCCCGTTCACATGACCCTGGTCTCGCTAGGAGACAGCGAGATGATCCCTACGAACTACCTGCCCTCTAACACTAAGAAATATGGGCAGGTGGTGATCATCAATGGTAAGGAAGCTGAGGCTCTTAGAGACACAGGAGCCAGTGTGACTGCAGTGAGGCAGCACCTGGTGTCTCAAGAGCAGGTTGTACCCCATGCCTACTGTAGGGTTATCAACGCTGATAATTCAGAGAGTCAGTGTCCGATGGCTCAAGTTCCCTTCGAGTGGGGGGGGGGTCTCTGGTACTCTGCAGGTCTGTGTGAGAAAAACCATGCCTGTTGACTGTTTGCTAGGGAACGACTTGGAGCACTCCCCTTGGGAAAAGGTGGAGAAGACGACTCACCTGCGGATGGTGGGTCTGCCTGACTGGGCGTGCGTGACCACCCGGTCAATGGCAGCCAGTAGGGGTGATCGAGAGGTCCTGGGGCCTGAAGGAGAGGCCCAGGAACCGGCCTTAGGGAGAAGGCGCAGGGGGCGCGGGAAACCGGCTCCTGAAGTTCCCACGGTCCAGGAGGAAGCAGACCTTGAGGGGGATGCCCTGGAGCCTACAGGGGAACAGATCGCCGAACTGGGGGACCTGCCTGAGCTGACCCATTGGCAGCAAGAAGGAGGACCCTCCAGGGAGGAATTCTGCAGGGAGCAGAAAGAATGCCCTTCTCTCGTGGGTATGCGGCAGCAGGCTGCAGACCAGGCCAATGGTGTTCAGGCCAAAACACATTACGTGTACTGGGAGAACGACCTCCTGTATTCGGAGCCTAAGGCTGCTGAACCTGGGTCAGCCCGTGTGCTGGTGGTACCCCAGAAGTTCAGAGCCTTCCTACTGGGTCTGGCTCATGATGTGCCTTTAGCAGGACATTTGGGGATGGACAAGACCTATGACAGGCTTGTCACCCACTTTTACTGGCCCCAAATGCATAAGAGTTCAGATGCTTATTGCAGAACCTGTCCGACTTGCCAGGCAAGTGGGAAGACGGGAGGGAAGAACAAGGCTCCCCTCCAACCCTTCCCTGTGGTCGGTACGCCATTCCAGCGAGTGGGTATTGACATCGTTGGGCCTCTGGACCCCAAGACAGCCATGGGCAACAGGTTCATCCTGGTCTTGGTGGACCATGCCACCCGGTACCCTGAAGCCATCCCTCTGAGGACAGTGACGGCTCCCGTGGTGGGGGGTGCACTGATGGGAATTTTCTCACGAGTAGGATTCCCTCTAGAGGTGGTGAGCGACAGGGGGACCAATTTCATATCGAAGTATATGAAGTCCCTTTGGCAGGAGTGTGGCGTGACGTATAAGTTCACCACGCCCTACCATCCCCAAGGTAACGGGTTGGTTGAAAGATTCAACCGAACCCTAAAAGGCATGATCATGGGCCTGGAAGGTCCAATGAGGCATAAGTGGGACGTCCTCTTACCATGCCTGCTCTTTGCATACCGCGAGGTGCCACAGAAGTCCCTAGGGTTCAGCCCCTTTGAACTACTGTACGGTCACCCCGTGAGAGGACCGCTGAGTTTGGTAAAGGAAGGCTGGGAGCAATCTCCCAGGAAACCTCCCCAGAATGTATATAGCTACATGCTGGCCTTCAGAAACCAGACCAGACGCTTCAGACAACTTGCTGAGGCAAATCTGGAAGCGAGCCAGGAGGAAATGAAGCGGTGGTACGATCAGAATGCCACTCTGGTCGAGCTTCAGCCTGGACAAGAGGTGTATGTCCTGGCCCCAGTGGAGCCCTGTGCCCTTCAGGATAAGTGGACAGGACCATTTGAGGTTGTGGAGCGCAAGAGCCCCGTGACATACTTGGTGGACATGAAGACGCCCAGGAACCCTTTGCGGGTCCTACATGTCAACCGCCTCAAGCCCCACTTGCGAAGGTCCGAAGTGGGCATGTTGTTGGCAACCGATGACGGAATGGAGGAGGAGTCGGAGCCTCTTCCTGACCTCTTGGTGGCCTGTGAGAAAGATGGGTCAGTGGATGGAGTTAACCTCTCACCCACCCTGACCGCCGAACAACAGGAGGACTGCCGCCAGTTGCTGGGGCAGTTTCCAGACCTGTTCTCCCTGGTTCCGAGTGTCACAGATTGGTGCGTCCATGATGTGGACACTGGAGACAGCTTACCTGTGAAGCATAAGGCTTACAGGGTGACTGACAGGGTCCGGGCCTGCATCAAGGAGGAGGTCTCCAAGATGCTTGCCCTCGGGGTGGTTGAGTCTTCCAGCAGTCCTTGGTCCAGCCCCGTGGTCTTGGTTCCGAAGGCTGCTGCGCCGGGAGCCACACCCGAACTCCGGTTCTGTGTGGACTACAGAGGACTCAATTCAGTCACGAAGACTGACGCGCACCCCATCCCCAGAGCTGACGAGCTCATTGATCGGCTAGGGGCTGCCCGGTTCCTCAGCACGTTTGATTTAACGTCTGGGTACTGGCAGATCGCCTTGACCGATGGGGCAAAGGAGAGGTCGGCATTCTCTACACCAGATGGGCATTTCCAGTTCCAGGTTATGCCATTTGGAATGAAGAATGCCCCTGCCACCTTTCAGAGATTGGTCAACCAGGTGTTGGCTGGACTGGACGAGTTCAGTGCCGCCTACCTGGATGACATCGCAGTGTTCAGCGGTACCTGGCCCGAACACCTGCGACACCTCTGGGAAGTGTTGATGGCCCTGCGCAGAGCAGGCCTCACAATCAAGGCAAGCAAGTGCCAGATTGGGCAGGGTTCAGTGGTGTACTTGGGACACCAAGTTGGGAGTGGCAAGGTAGCACCCTTGCAGCCCAAAATCGAGACCATCCTGGCTTGGGAACCCCCCAAGACCCAGACTGCAGTGAGAGCCTTCCTGGGGCTCACTGGGTATTACAGGAGGTTTGTCAAGGGCTATGGCACGATCGTGACCCCCTTGACAGAGCTGACGTCGAAGAAGCAGCCCAGGAATGTGATTTGGACTGACACCTGTCAGAAGGCTTTTGACACCCTGAAGACTGCCATGTGCACGGCGCCCGTGCTCCTGGCCCCTGATTTCTCCAAGGAGTTCATTGTGCAAACAGACGCTTCAGAGCATGGTGTAGGGGCTGTTCTTTCACAGATGACTGAGGAGGGCTTTGACCAACCCGTAGCCTTCATAAGTAGGAGGTTACTTCCACGGGAAAGTAGGTGGAGTGCAATAGAGCGTGAAGCATTTGCTGTGGTCTGGGCGCTGAAGAAGCTAAGACCCTACTTGTTTGGGTCTCACTTCCGAGTTCAGACGGACCACAGGCCCCTCAGATGGTTGATGCAAATGAGGGGTGAGAACCCGAAACTGTTGAGGTGGTCCATTTCTCTACAGAGTATGGACTTTACGGTGGAACACCGCCCTGGCACCGATCACGCCAACGCTGACGGTCTGTCTAGATTTTTCCGCCTTAGTGATGTGGAACTCCCTGGGGAAGGGTAGTTCCCCCCACATTTCAGCTGGAGGGGACACATGTTAGACCTGGCACCTTGGCGTGAGTCTCCCTTCCACTTTTTGCTGATGTGCCTCCGATGTTTTGCTGGTTTTCCGATACTCCGGGCACTGCGCCACGGCTGATCCGTGCCGCAGTGCAAGTGCTTCCTACTGTAAAACTGTACATACGATTGGTATCCATGATTGGTGCATTGGATTTACTGTCAGTCCCTAGTAAAGCGCACTAGAGAGTGCCAGGGCTTGTAGATGCCAATACTGCTGGTGGGCCTGCAGCGCTGGTTGCGCCACCCACCGAAGCAGCCGTAAAGTTGTGTCTGGGAACTGCGACCGCAGAACCCGCGTGCGGTCTCGTACTATCACGCTAGCTGGGCAAGTGCACCCACTTGCCAGCCTCGACCCTTCCCTTGACTACATATTAGTCACCCCTATGGTAGGCCTGCGGGCAGGGTGCGTTGTAGGTGTAAGGTAGGACAAGCCCTGATGTGCGTGGCATGTCCTAGTAGTGACTTACAACCAAGACCGTATTTCACTATTGAAGGCTACCTGCCCCATTAGGCCAGACTGAGCTGCGAGAATTATTACACCCTATAATTCCCGCAGGCTCAAGGAGCATGGTAGCGAGTCATGTTTAGTATGCCTGAACTCAGGATGATAAAATATTTCTTGTAGTCAAGTTTATTTTAGTATCCTGGGTTTGCAAATGCTACTTTTAGAAAGTTAGCATTTGCTTGCTTAACCATTTCAGCCCGCCTCTGCTGGTATGTGTATCCGACTGTCTGAGATGTGTGAGTGACAGGGCTGGAGGGATGACAGGTGGTGAATGCGCAGATTACACCTCAGTGGGAGGTAGGAGTGCCTCTTGACTCGAACTGTAGCTGTGCTCGGCCACCACAATGCTGGCTCCACCCCCCTGGGGAGCGTCGGATGACTCTGCCGGCACCTGGTCCAGGAAGGGCGAAGCCCCCATCAACAAGGTACTCTGGCCGCCCCTGTCCGCACAATGCTGGCTCCACCCCCTGTGGGGCATCTGATGCGCCTGCCCCTCACACTGAAAGCAGAAGCCGGAGTACGCCCGCCGGGGTACTCAAGGACTGAGAGTGGCTATGCAAAGGCCCCCCTGGCCTGCGAGAACAAAAGAATTGGCCTATAAAAGAAGGAGCCCGGCTCCTTGAAAGTTAGATCCTGTTTGGGCCACAGAAGGACTCTGCCCTACGAGAAGGACCGTGAGAGACAAGGAAGGGTGCTGACTCTTGCCTGTGTCTGGTGCCTTGCTGCTGAAGGAGAGGAAGAAGAAAAGACTACGAGAAGACTTTTGCTTTACTTTGTGCCAAACTCTGCTAAAGAGATCTCCAAGGGCTTGCTGTGAACTTGCCCCCTGACCAGCGTCCCAGGACCAGTGGACGCTACCCCCTGAAAGAAAGCGACTGCGGGTGCTGACCATCGCTGCAGTACTGACGGAGGAATCTCCTCCAAGGCGACGACCCCTGCCTGACCACCGTGACCGGGGCCCAAAGCAACAGCGGAAGCAAAGTGAGGACCAGCCGCCGCTGGCCCGAACACCGTGACCGCAACTGCACCGGGAGCCCGAGAGCAAAGCGAAAGAGGACCCGTCCGGTCCGAGCTCTCGAGGTGACTGCATAACGAGCAGCCACTCACCTGCAAAGACGGACAGTTGCCCTGTGAGAATCCGCAAAGTCGGTAAACTGCCCGACAGCCCAGCTGTGAGCGCACAGCTGCACCGGCACTTGGCTGGGTACGTCCTGCACTTGGGGACCGTACTGCCACTTGCCACCACCGCACAGCCGCCGCCGCCAGGGTCGGAGCGGACGACGAGGAGAGGACCCTGCAGCCACAGAGCACCGCTGCCCCGGATGACCAGTGACCTGCTCGGCTGAAGAGCCGCAACGATCAGCGACCCCGGGAAGGCAACGCGACGTGGGACAGATCCCCTGGAAGCCGCCGGCTCCACAAGAACTTTGGTTAACACCGGCCTACGGGCCCAAAGAGAACTGCTATAAGAACTGTGGTAATCTGAATTGAGTAACTTGCAACCGTTACCTTAAAGTACGTTGACTGTATTCACAAGCCTGCTTAAAATCTATATAAAGATATATATTTTTACAGAATACGGTCTGGTCTCGTTGTGTGGTGGGTTGGTTGTAAAGGTGTACTATTGCAAGTGTTTAACCTATATGCCCCAAAGATTAGCCTGCGACTGCTTAAGCCACACTACCTAGAGGGTAAGCAGAGGTTGTCTGGAAGGTAACCCTCAGCCCTGACGAGGAAGAGGAGAGTCCCTGCTTGTCGCTAGTGTTGCACTGCGCCAACTAGAGACTCCCCCTTCCTACAGTTCTTTATAAGCAATTCTTTAAGTACGGTGAAATGGTACAAGGAGGTCTGGACTCAGGGGTCCCCTCGGTTCTAGTCTCTTGATTGGGAAAAGGGTAGCGGGACAGTCTTGTTACCAATCTGGTAGATGAAATAGCTCACAATCCTCGAGCTCAGCGTTCTAGATGATCGGGCCGCGGCGGAGCCAGCAGGTCCCGGGATGGTTGAAGGTAGTGACGGTCCGCGGCGGAGCCAGCAGGTCCCGATGAAGGTGGTGGTTACAAACGGGCCGCGGCCACGCCAGCAGGTCCCGACGACGATGAAGGTTTCAGAAGGTTGCGGCAGCGCCAGCAGGCAGGACGATAGTTCGCAAGGCAGGACTACGGCAGCGCCAGTAGTCCGTCAAGGATGAGTTCTTCACTGCGTCTCTCGACTCCAGGATACAACTGCCTTCCTGCTCTGGAGCTGCCCCAGTTATAGGTCTGGCCCCCTTTGATGTCCGGACCCTCGCACTTGGAGGTCGGGAGGTCCGGGATGAGGGAGTCCAGACACCCAGCAGGGGGGTAGAGCCAGTGCCCGGGGGAGCCGGGGGCGATCGGCACCTGGCGGGGGAGAGCCATCGACACCTCTTTCTCCCATTGACCTGTCAAGTAGTCCGCTCACCTCCTGGGTGGATGGTGGTGCCGGGATGTCGGGGCCTGGCCAGGCCCAGGGTTAGGGTCGATCGGAGGCCACGCGGCCTCGTGGTGCTGTGCCCAAGATGGCGCCCAAGCCGGGCGAGGGGGCCGGTAGTGATTCGGGTCCATGATGTGGAGATGTCCAGGGGCAGGGGTCCCATATGAGACGGGAAACGGGTGGTTGTTGCGTGTCACACCTGAAGAGCCGGGCTCGGGCCCGGTCGTGCGGGGAGGGAGCAAGCCCTTCATGTGGCCTGTCCAACATGCGTCCCCCCCAGCTGAAGGCGGGGAGAGTCACCCATCCTCTTGGGGACTCTCCTCGTCGAGGCAGAAAAAGCGGGACAGGCCATCTGCGTTGGCGTGATCCTGTCCGGGCCGATGTTCCACGGTGAAGTCCATCCCCTGCAGGGAGATGGACCAACGCAATAGTTTTGGGTTTTCCCCCCGCACCTGCATTAGCCATTGCAGGGGCCGATGATCGGTCTGTACCCGGAAGTGGGTACCGAAGAGATAAGGCCGGAGCTTTTTGAGGGCCCACACCACTGCGAAGGCCTTTCTCTCGATGGTGCTCCAGCGTTGCTCCCGGGCCAGGAGACGTCTGCTGATGAAGGCCACTGGTTGGTCAAGCCCTTCGGGGTTCAGCTGGGACAGGACTGCCCCAATGCCATGGTCGGAGGCGTCCGTTTGGACGATAAATTCCCAACTGTAGTCGGGGGCCTGGAGCACAGGGGCGGAGCACATGGCGGCCTTCAGCTTCTCGAAGGCCGCTTGACAGTCTGGGGTCCAGTTGACCTTCTTTGGTTGGTTTTTGGATGTGAGTTCCGTGAGGGGCCCCACAATGCTGCCATAGTCCCTCACGAACCGCCGGTAGTAGCCTGTGAGTCCCAAGAAGGCGCGGACCTCGGTCTGGGTGATGGGGGGCTGCCACGACTGGATGGCAGCGATTTTGAGTTGCAGCGGGGCCACCAGACCGCTTCCCACCTGGTGCCCGAGGTAGGTCACGGACCCCTGGCCAATTTGACATTTGCTGGCCTTGATCGTGAGGCCGGCTCGTTGGAGGTCCTGCAGAACCTCTCGGAGGTGGTTGAGGTGGTCGGACCAGTGGCGGCTGTACACAGCGATATCGTCCAGATAGGCGGCGCTGAATTCTTCGAGTCCCGCCAGGACCTGATTTACTAGCCGCTGGAATGTTGCTGGAGCATTCTTCATGCCGAATGGCATGACCTTGAAGTGGTAGTGGCCATCAGGGGTGGAGAAGGCAGATCGTTCTTGGGCCCGGGGTGTGAGACCGATCTGCCAGTAGCCCGCTGTCAGGTCGAAGATGCTGAGGTAGCGGGCAGCTCCCATGCGGTCGATTAGTTCATCTGCTCGGGGAATGGGATGTGCGTCGGTTCTAGTGACCGCATTCAGGCCCCGGTAGTCGACGCAGAACCGGAGCTCAGGAGTGGTGCCGGGGGCGGCCGCTTTGGGGACCAGTACCACTGGGCTGGCCCAGGGGCTGTCTGAGGGCTCGATGACCCCGAGCGTGAGCATCTTGGACACCTCCTCTTGGATGCAGGCCCGTACCCGATCTGGTACGCGGTAGGCCCGATGTCGGATAGGGGGACTGTCTCCAGTGTCTACATCGTGTGAGCACCAGGGGGTGACCCCTGGGGTGAGGGAGAACAGAGCGGCGAACTGCAGTAGGAGGTCTCGGCAGCCTTGACGCTGTTCCAGGGTGAGGGCCTCCGAGAGTCGGACCCCGTCCACGGAGCCGTCCTTCTCTCAAGTCCGTAGGAGATCAGGGAGTGGCTCGGAATCCTCTTCGGCTCCGCTGTCTGTTGCCATCAGGAGGCTGAGCTCCGAGCGCACAAAGTGGGGCTTTAGTCTATTGGCGTGGAGGACCCGGAGGGGGTTCCGTGAAGATTCCATATCGATGAGATAGGTGACAGGGCTCTTGCGCTCGACCACTTTGAAGGGCCCTGTCCATTTGTCTTGCAGGGCGCATGGTTCGGTGGGAGACATCACCCATACCTGTTGGCCGGGTTCAAATTCGATGGAGGAGGCATTTAGATCGTACCACCTTTTCATGTCTTCCTGACTGGCCTCCAAGTTTGCTTTAGCCATTTCTCTGAACCGTCTGGTCTGGTTGCGTAGGGTCAGGAGGTACTTGAAAACATCTGGAGGGTTCTTCAGAGGAGGCATTTCCCAACCTTCTTTGACTAGGCTGAGCGGCCCTCGCACAGGGTGTCCATATAAGAGTTCGAACGGGCTGAAGCCGAGGGACTTCTGGGGGACTTCTCGATAGGCAAAGAGGAGGCACGGCAGTAGCACATCCCACTGGCGACGTAGGGGCTCTTCCAACCCCCCAATCATCCCTTTGAGCGTGCGGTTGAACCGCTCAACTAGTCCGTTTCCTTGAGGGTGATAGGGGGTCGTGAATCGGTAGGTGACCCCACACTGTTGCCAGAGGGATTTCATGTATTTTGAAATAAAGTTTGTGCCTCTGTCGCTGACGACTTCTCGGGGGAAGCCCACCCGGGAGAAGATCCCCATCAAGGCCCGGCCAACCACCGGGGCTGTCACAGTTCGCAGGGGAACAGCCTCGGGGTAGCGGGTGGCGTGGTCCACCAGTACCAGGATGAACCGATGTCCTTGTGCTGTACGGGGGTCCAGGGGCCCCACAATGTCTATTCCCACCCTCTCGAACGGGGTGGTGACCACTGGGAAAGGTTGCAGAGGTGCTTTAAGCTTGCGGCCGCTCTTCTCGCTGGCCTGGCACGTGGGGCAAGACCGGCAGTGCTGGAGTACGTCGTTCCTCATCTTGGGCCAGAAAAAGTGGGTCACCAGGCGACTGTAGGTTTTGTCCTGACCCAGGTGACCAGCCAGGGGGACATCGTGGGCCAGGTTTAGCAAAAAGTCTCTAAAGCGGAGGGGCACCACTAGCACTCGACTGGCCCCTAACTCCGCGATTCTCTGTTCGCTGTACAACAGGTCATTGTCCCAATAGACCCAATGGGTTCCGGAGGTATCCCCTGCGCTCTGGGCGAGGGCTTGTTGGCGGAGTCCCTCGAGGGAGGGACAGGTCTTCTGCTCTTGACGAAACTGTTCTTGGGTGGGCCCCCCTTCCTGACGCCACTGAGCCAGGTCGGGAAGGTCCTGGAGCTGGGCGAGCCCTTCGGGGGTTTGCTCTGGAGGGTCGGCACGGTCGGTGTCTTCTACTGGAGCGACCGGGGGAGGAGGTGCCGGCCATTCAGGTTCTTCGGGTCGGGGGATGGCCCGGGCGGCCATGGACCGGGTGGTTACGCACGCCCAGTCCGGGAGGCCCAACATCCCCAGGTGCTCTCTTCTCTCTACGGCGGCCCACGGGGAACTCTCCAGATCATTTCCCAGGAGACAGTCTATGGGGGCATCATCTCGGACCGTTACCTTCAACATGCCGGAGACTCCTCCCCACTCGAAGGGGACGCAGGCCATCCGACATAGACTCTCCGAATTGTCGGCTGAACGGACAGGGCAGAGAACGTTCGGCAGGATCTGTTCTGGGGTCACCAGGTGACAGCGGACGGCTGTCACACTGGCCCCGGTGTCACGTAGGGCTTCGGCCCTGCGTCCATTAATGTTCACCCACTGACTGTACTTCCGGGTGTTGGCGGGTAGGAGGGCCCGCGGGACCATGTCTTTTCCCCCTAGGCACGCTAGAACCATGGCGGCTGGTTCCCATTCTTGGTGTTCTTGCTCACGTTCCTCGTGTTCTTCGGAGATTTGTTCTTCCCCCAGGGCGGCGGCAGCCATCTGGCGGGGTCTCGGAGTCTGGCTCTGTGGACAATTCGGGTCATTTGCGTAGTGGCCGACTCGCTGGCATCGGTGACACGTGACATTGGCTCTGTACCCCGGGCGCGCCGGGGTGTTGCCCCGGTTGGCCGGGGGTGGTGTGTTGGCAGCGGGAGCGGCCGGGACGTTGTCTCTTCCTCGTCCCTGGCCCCCTCCTCCTCCTCGGGGACGGTGCTGACCTGGGTGGTTCCGGTTCTGTTCATGTGACCCATTTCGGCCCACTCGGGTGATTTCCCACCGGTCAGCCTCGGCGGCGAGCTGTCGTGGATCAGTCAATTTACTGTCGAGGAGGTGCTGCCTGAGCTCGACGAAGCAGTTGTTAGATAGATGCTCCCATACCATGAGATTGAAGAGTTGCTCGTAGGTCGTTACATTGCTTCCCTTGATCCAACCCTCGAAGGCTCGGCTGAAATAGTTCACGTACTCCACCCAAGTTGTACCCGGGATCCGGGTGCAGTCTCGGAACCTCTGGCGGTACATTTCGGGTGTGAGCCCATAGCGGGTGAGGAGGGTAGCTTTCATGTGGTCATAGGAGGTCATCAGATGGTCTGGGAGCTGTAACAGGGCATCGCGGCCCTCATTGACGAACCTCCCCCATAGACCGGCCCCCCAGTTGCTTCGATCGATCCGGTGGGAGGTCATAGCGATCTCGTAGGCCTTGAACCACTGCTGTATGTCGTCATCTCGGAAATATTCTCGAACGACATCCTTGGGGATGTGTACTTTCTTTTCTGTTGCTCCCGGGGTGCGCGGTTGCTCGGGCACCCCTAATTCTTTGTTCTGCTTACGTAATTCTATCTCTGCTAGTTTGCGCTCGTGTTCATACGCCAGTCTCTTCTCTTCGAGCTCTCTTTGTCTCTGTTTTTCTTCCCTTTCTTCTCGGAGCCGTAGATGTTCTAGGTTCAGTTTTTGTTCGGCTAATTTGAGTTCGCCATCCATTTTGAGCCGGGCCATTTCTAGTTCATGTAGTCTGTTTCTCTCTCGTTCTTGGATTTCGTTTTGCGAAAGACCCGTTCTTCGCTCCTCGGGAGCCGTGGTGTTTTTCTCTGCTGCTGCGACATTTTGGTCCGGGGGTCTGACGGCCCCGGTTTCCGCCCATGACTCAATGGCGTGCTTGAAATCGTCCTTAGTACTCAGACCGGTGGTAGCGATACCTAGTTCAATGCAGAATTGTTTCAACTCACGATGGCTGTACTCTTCCAATTTCTCCATCTGGAATTTCTCGGTGGATCCGCTCTCTTTGATTGTCATTGTGGTTTCGTCGTGGGGTGAGCTACTCTCTGTACGATTACGCGTTGATTCGGATCGCGCCGCTGGCCACCAATGTTAGACGGACCGGGAGGGTCGGCCGAGAATAAGGGGAGAGGTCTCCGGGGAGAGCCGTCTCCAGCGATCGTACAGACGAGTAACTTCTCCCCCACAGATGTACACCACACAAGGATAAGGTTTAACGTTCTTTATAAGCAATTCTTTAAGTACGATGAAATGGTACAAGGAGGTCTGGACTCAGGGGTCCCCTCGGTTCTAGTCTCTTGATTGGGAAAAGGGTAGCGGGACAGTCTTGTTACCAATCTGGTAGATGAAATAGCTCACAATCCTCAAGCTCGGCGTTCTAGATGATCGGGCCGCGGCGGAGCCAGCAGGTCCCGGGATGGTTGAAGGTAGCGACGGTCCGCGGCGGAGCCAGCAGGTCCCGATGAAGGTGGTGGTTACAAACGGTCCGCGGCCACGCCAGCAGGTCCGACGACGATGAAGGTTTCAGAAGGTTGCGGCAGCGCCAGCAGGCAGGACGATAGTTCGCAAGGCAGGACTACGGCAGCGCCAGTAGTCCGTCAAGGATGAGTTCTTCACTGCGTCTCTCGACTCCAGGATACAACTGCCTTCCTGCTCTGGAGCTGCCCCAGTTATAGGTCTGGCCCCCTTTGATGTCCGGACCCTCGCACTTGGAGGTCGGGAGGTCCGGGATGAGGGAGTCCAGACACCCAGCAGGGGGGTAGAGCCAGTGCCCGGGGGAGCCGGGGGCGATCGGCACCTGGCGGGGGAGAGCCATCGACACCTCTTTCTCCCATTGACCTGTCAAGTAGTCCGCTCACCTCCTGGGTGGATGGTGGTGCCGGGATGTCGGGGCCTGGCCAGGCCCAGGGTTAGGGTCGATCGGAGGCCACGCGGCCTCGTGGTGCTGTGCCCAAGATGGCGCCCAAGCCGGGCGAGGGGGCCGGTAGTGATTCGGGTCCATGATGTGGAGATGTCCAGGGGCAGGGGTCCCATATGAGACGGGAAACGGGTGGTTGTTGCGTGTCACACCTGAAGAGCCGGGCTCGGGCCCGGTCGTGCGGGGAGGGAGCAAGCCCTTCACGTGGCCTGTCCAACACAACCTTCACGAAGGAATGAAAGAGGTAGCCAAGTGGATGTCGACCAGCCGCCTGAAGCTGAACTCGGACAAGACGGAAGTCCTCATCCTGGGATCCTCGCCCTCCGCCTGGGACGACTCCTGGTGGCCCCCCGCCCTGGGAACCGCACCCAAACCGACAGACCACGCACGCAACCTGGGCTTCATCCTGGACTCCTCCCTCTCCATGACCAAGCAAGTCAACGCCGTCTCCTCGTCGTGCTTCAACATCCTGCGCATGCTACGGAAGATCTTCCGGTGGATCCCCACCGAGACCAGGAAGACTGTCACCCAGGCCCTCGTCACCAGCCGACTAGACTACGGCAATGCCCTCTACGCCGGAACCACCGCCAAGCTCCAGAAGAGACTCCAACGGATCCAGAACGCCTCAGCCAGACTCATCCTCGACGTCCCACGACACAGCCACATCTCCGGACACCTAAGAGACCTGCACTGGCTCCCGGTCAACAAGAGAATCACCTTCCGTCTCCTCACCCACGCACACAAAGCCCTTCACGATCAAGGCCCGAGCTACCTCAACAACCGCATCAACTTCTACGCTCCCAAACGCCGCCGTCCCCCGCATCCGAAGAGCGACGACAGGAGGAAGGTCCTTCTCCTACCTGGCCGCCAAGACCTGGAACTCCCTCCCTCCCGACCTGCGCTTGACCCCAAGACCACCTCGCCTTCAGGAAGAAGCTCAAGACCTGGCTGTTCGGGTAGTAGCAGCACCCCCCCCCCTAGCGCCTTGAGACCCTCCGGGTAAGTAGAGCGCTCTATAAATGTCTATGATTGATTGATTGATTGTGCAATATTGTGCTGTATATGTTTTCCTTGCTTCAGTCTCACCTGTCTTTCTACTGATGCTTTTTATTCTCATGTACTGATGTTGGCTGGGTGGTTTGGGGTTAACTAGGTAGAACACAACACACATTGTATCAGAAGTCATTTGGCCCTTTATTTTTCTTAGCATCACCCTTTGCTCTTCATCAGAAGCCTTTTAATAGTTCCTTTTAGCATGTTTCGTACGAAGTTAGCAAAGGGACCCATAATTACGTGGCAATGTATTATCCCTCTGGTCTTTCCTTTTCGATGGAAGAGTTCCCTCGGAAAGTAAAGGAGAAGATACAATTATCCTTTTATTCTTTTGCCTAAATCATATCCCTGTCATTCCCTTCTTTCCCACTTATTATAAGCAGGTTACCTTTTTGAACCCGCTTTTCTTCCATAGTTTAAGTTCTGGAGCGGCCTCATCATGGAACTCTCCTAGATGGAGCTTACTTCGGCTCCCATTCTTCTCTGTAGTAGTTTTCCTCTCAATTAGGAGGGGGAAAAGGGGTAAACAAAGAAAATCCAACCAAACAAATGTGGTGCAACTAACAAAGAGAAAAACAACAAATTCCTCAATTGTAAACGTCTCTACAGGCTTTTTTTATCTTGTATTTTTTCTACTGTGGCGCACAGCTTTTGTCCATTACACTGTGCAATACCACTTCCCTCACTCGCTCTATAATTTTAAAGTTTTTTTTTTAATTTCCTGCCTTGTAGGTGTAGGTGCTGGCGCCACCGCAGAATGTCAAGTAAGTCCCTGTCTTTTTCTCCATCCTGTTCTGTCATCCCGCATCCATCACACCGGAATTCTATGTTTACCCTGATGGGCTTCTGATAATACATATTTGTTGAATTGGCAGTAGTTCCCTTTGTCTCCTTGTTCAGATATACTGTTCTGACCTTGTTCTGAATTCCTGTGTTATTCAGTGTACCATCAGGGCATTAGTTGTTCTTCATGTGCCTGCTGGGTACATTCTTGAATTCCTTGTTCAGATCAGTTTACAGTGTGACCTCTGGCTTGGTCCCTGTTCTGGTCAAAAAAAGGTAAAGAATTCTGTTGTTGCGCCCTGGTCCTTGGGAGTCTGACCTGTTGCAGTGCTGTTGTCAGTTTCAGTCCACATTACACCAAGTACAACTGGCCCTAACTATGACTTGGCTTGTATGACTGTTGTTAAAACCAATCTGCTGGTGTTAATCCCAAAGGGTTTTCCTAAGCTTCTAAGAGATATCTTATCATATACCAGCACATCAAACCCTGTTCTTGTCTGTCTCCTTTCTTGTCTCTGCTTACAGCCGTCTCCTGCCTGCAGTAGCTCTGTGATCACAGTTACACTTCGTGTAGCCTGGTATTTACCTTTCCCTGCCATCTTGCAAAGTATTTATAACCTTTGGAATCTCCTATCCCTGCCTTAATTCCCTATTAGGAACTCTTAGTTTTTCCCTATCCACTATGGCACTTCAGCAGGCTCACTGTTGCACCCTTCTTCAGATGGTTAATGTGCCAGCAGTTCGGTATATCAACAGCTTGGTCTCTAATTTTTGCAGGGATAGCAAAGGAATTTTAACACTACTGTCTTTCTCACAATTTACGGTGACAGCTGTGACTCTTTCACCCTATCAAGAAAAATTAAAGCAAGCACATGGAGTGTGATTTACCCTTCCTTGATAATGAACTTGGTGTTGTCCATGGATGCATGTCATTACTACGCGGTTTCTACACCGCGCTACCATTACAACGCAGGTATCACAACGCAAGTCGTTACAACGACTTGCTCTGTAGGTGCTGGACTTAGGAATAGTACGATTTACTATTCCTACTCCAGCCTACGCAATAGTAGGGAAGGTGTTGGAATAGTAAATCTACTATTCCTTAGTCTCTAGCGCCATCCAGCGCAAGTATTAACAACTTGCGTTGTGATTCCTGCGTTGTAATGGTAGCGCGGTGTAGAAACCGCGTAGTAATGGATGTTCCCCTTGTCCATTGTTTGCGCACTGATGAGTGAGTGACTAGAGAGCTAAAGTCTTCTCCGGTCGTTGCTAATTTCTGTCGGGAAAAGGTTTGTCAGAGTATCTCCACCTAATTCAGGAGGCAGGGTTAGATGGAGGCAACGCAGGCAGTGATGCTTCGCCTTTCAGTGACAATTCTGTCAGAGGTGCTAAGACAATTAAATCTTTCTTGTTCGAGGTGCTGCTAGGTTGGAAGACAGTATGTGGACTGCAGACTTCTCATCTGATCATACTTTTAAACGTTTACACTTGAAATTGATGAGTGAAGTATTGTTCTATTTATTTATTTATAAAGTTTTATATAGCCGAACATGGCCCTGTCGGGTATGAGAGCACTTTACAATTAGGATAGGTGAGGTATAGCAGTGGGAAAGGACAAGCATTACTTAAATATGCTTAACACAAACAAATTCAGTGTATCACAATTAGGGCAGGACGGATACAGTACAGGGAGATGAACATTCGATTCATATATGAGCATAGCAGCAGAACGCTGGGATTCACAAGTGCACACCAATCTAGTAATCAATCAGGAGGCGGTAAGTAGGCAGAGGGGCCACGGCGTTTGAGGCAAAAACGTAGGCATTAGGATTTCCCTATAGTAGTGGATACGCTTTTAACTTGCATAATCTTTGCCTAGGGTCCAGTGATAGAAAATAGAATATTCTAGCTAATGTGAATGGCGAAGGGAAAGCGATGTTAAATGTATGTGTAAAATTCTTAATAAAAAAACTTTGAAATAAAAAGAATTCTAAATTCAATTAAGGTCGCTGTAGTGAGTGTTAATTCCCCCCTTCCCCCTTGTTTATTTATTTATTTATAAAGTTTTATATAGCGCGAACTTTAGGTGGTTACTGTGTTATGATTGATCACAGATATTGCCTTACAATACACATTGTATATTCTTTTGTGCACACATTTTCTTTTATGCAAAAAATAGCGTTTCTTGTTTGCCCTACCCTGGTTGAATGGTCTGGTTTGCGGATGTTTACTGTTGTATGATAAGTCCTATTCCGCCGCAGCGCTAAGGGGGCGGGGGGGCCGCGCGGCGCTCACACACTGGTGACGGAATTGCTCCGTCACCAGCCTCGGGTGAGCTGTGCTCATGACGGAGCGGTTCCGTCATGGCCCTGCCAGCTCAATAGAACGCGCCGCGCAGGCGCGAAATTAGTGCCGCGCAGGCGCGTCGGGCGGGCCATGACAGAACCGCTCCGTCATCAGCACAGCGCCACCGTGGCTGATGACGGAGCGGTTCCGTCATCAGCATCGATGTGGTTAAGCTGCTGTCATTTCAGAGTTGAAGCAGGAATCGTGCAGTGTGCCTCAACGTCGCTTTCCATGCTATCTATGTCATCAGGAGCCAAGCACTGTTATGAAGGACTACCAGTGTTGGTTACTACATCTCATGGGACTTGCCGTTATTTTTCCACTCTTGTCGGGATTTGTAGTTTTTATAACTGTTATTAGACCATATTGTTGGAAGCTGTCAGAGGCAAGAAAGAACTGTCAAATCCTCGAGTTTTAGGGGCTTTCTACCCAAGCAGAGTGGATGCAGTCATGAAACCTCTTATAACACCCTTAAGCTAAACATACATTTGCGACTGATGGACATATTCTGTAATACTGGTCAGGCGACATGCCCCTGTTGCCCCTTGCACAAACAAAATTCGAAAACTAGTTCAGCTAAAAAAAAATTAAAAAAATTAAAAACAGTATCTACAGTGCCCTCTAGTGGACAACAAAATCAAAATACGAACACTGCAGTTTTCCATGCATTTTCCTCCCTCAGAGGTCCATCCCGTTCGCAGAAACGTACTTCCACGTCGCTCATTCCGATTTTTAGGAATATTAAAAAGTTCGGGGTTGATCAGTGTGTGCCCAAGACCATTCCATTCCCTAGCTGAAATGTCTCCTTGAAGTTTAACGAGTCAGACACCATCGCGACGAAACACACACATCCAGGAAGAGTTAACGAATGACACTTCCATTGAAACCGTGCTCTCCATGCCACTGGAGTCGAGCTATCTTGGCTGATGAGGGATGAAACCCTGAAACCGGTCCTAGGATGCTTGTTTCCAGTCCAGGGAGGACCTGGCCAGGCAGTTCGGGCTGGACTGTTCCCATTGGGCGCAGGATCAAAACTGATTTGCATATGTCTGGGTCCAAACTGGAATGGCATGGTGAGCAAAAAAACGATGGATTTAGGCTCATATCTCTCTACTGGGGTGAATGTATGACATTGTTCTGCATTCTGTCCATCAATTGATCTTTTTGCAACATATGGGAATAGCATTAACGATAACAATGTGAGCAGCTGCTGTTTGCGGTGCTTATGTTTTCTGCACAATGTTTTTAGAGTGAAAAGCTGGTCACAAGGACTCATTTTGAACTACAAAATGCTGCAAAAATACCAGTTTTGCATTTTCAATAATGTTGTCTTCTTTTGCTGAAATATCACGGAATTACACAAATGCAAATTTCACACGCCCCTACTGGAAACCCATTATGCACAGTGGTTTTCAGCTCAAACTCAGCTGAGGGGATTGGGGGGGTGAATCGGGGAATGGCGTAGAGCATAGAAGAACACAGAGGTTCAGTCTCCTTAAAGAGAATACATCAAGTGATGAAAGCCAAATGGGGCCACCATAAGGGAGGAGGAATCACCTGGGACTGTGTTCATTACTGTGTTTGAGCCTGTTCTGATCTCCAGACTAATCTGTGGGAACCAAGGGCCTGATCTGGAGTTTGGACGTGTTACTCCATCACAAACATGACAGATACCCCCGCTGCCCTATTACACATATATTAAATACTACCGCACTTTTATTAATGTGTAAGTGATATCTGTCAAATTAACGACAGAGTACTCTCTTGCCAAAGTCTAAATCAGGCTCCTTGACTCTACTAGTCTAGTCTCACAGTTTGTTTATCCCCATATGTATTGGCATTTATATTCAGAACCACACAGTATTGCATAGCTACTCCAGTTAGCTGAGCCCTTGCAGGAATGAGAGGTTTTTCTAAATGCACATCTCATGTTGCTGGTTAGTGACAGATTTCAAATTAGGCTGTTTTGAATAGGTCGAGTTTCTCTTCCGCTATGTGATATTAGAGGATAAACAGGCGAACCTCCATGTCAATTAGATATTTGCGTGGAGTCATTAGAGATAATTCCATTCAAAGGAAAAGAGTTGGACCATATGTTGTTGTTGGACCATATACATTGTATAGTTTCTAATATATTTCAAGTTTTGAGTTTTGAAGGCACTGTACACTAAAATATGATAGTATTCGCCTTGTATAAAACTGACGAAATTATTAGATATTGTTTTTGCCATTAATATTTAAACATTTAAGTTTATTGCCAAGAAGTCAAAGGTCTTAGTTCTTAGTTTACTTTTTCTCCTCCTCCTGTCCTACAGATTGAGTGCACATATTGGTCTCCTGACAAGGGAATCTCCACGAAATGAACCTGGGCACAGTGGCTAATCCAGAGGGAACTAAATTTATGTTTTGAAGGAACAATTTGAAGATGCCTTTAAGTGATACATCTTTGAGTATTCATGTAAGAAGAGGATTGTATTGAATTAACTGAGATGATATATATCCGCTAAGCTAGCACTAACGTTGTGCGGTAGTATTTAACTAACCAAGGTGATTGGGCTATTCCTTTTCAGGTCTACAAGAATCACAACTCCGTTCACCTGGCTCCATGTCTCCCCTTTAGCCATATCCCTGTACCCCATGAAATCTGCTAAGATGTCAAACGTACCTGGTAAATCGATGGCCGCAGCTCGGTATCCTGCTTCTGCCAGGATGGAGAGCGTCTTGAGGGTGAGCCAAGTTTCAGACGAGAAGCGGATGCCATGAAGCAGCAGGACACTCAGCGCTGGGTCACCATGGGCAGGCTCGGCTTGCCGGTAGAACAGCGTTTGCCCATCTACCTCAATAGTCCCATCTGACATCCGAACTCCACTCATGATGGGCACTTCTATCTGGCTCCAAATCTAAATGGCGCAAGGTTAACAGAGTGGTTATTAAAACGTGCTGGACAGATTCATTTACACTTCATAGGAACTTAACCCCAGGGCATTCACTAAAATGGAGAGGGATCTGTATTTTCATTGCACTGAGACGGATTTTGCAACCAACACCTTGAGTATCAGGAGAAACATTCAAACTAATTGTGAAGGCTACACATGCAGTACATGGGAACATCCCCAGTGGAACAAATACAAAACAAATGAGCAAGATATCTATATGCATGCTGAAATTAATTGCTCAGTATAACACAGAGTAGAGAGAAAGCTACAAACCTAAACTGGAAGGTGGTCAGATTTCAATGCTATGGATTTTTGATTCTCCGTCACCATCATGCGAGTCACTGCTCGGCATTTTGACATATCCAAATCCCTGGAATGGTGCAGACTACATATAGCACATGGGAATGGGTGCATTGCATATCCCCCCACTTTAATAATCATTCACCATTTAGCTTTGCCAGCCACTGGCCAAACTGAGTGAAGTTTTTCTATTAAAATAGGACACTTCCTGCCTACAGAGTGGATAGGTAGCTGGGTGAAGAGAGTAGGTCAATGGTATGTTTCTCATGAGGATGCTGAAAACTAGCTTTGCGCTTACGTCTCTTGACCAAGGTATGTGGCAGAGCTCTAAAAAGCAAATTGAGTGTGGGATAAATGAGAAGTATCCCCACGCAAAGGGAGAGTAGTTTAATGGTCGGCAACCACTGGGCTTATCTGACAATGCGCCTGGTGTGAGTGACTGGCCGGCCATTGTGTGGGTGGGAGAGTGTGAAGCGACTCTGAACCTAAATGTACTTTGAGATTGAGAGAGACTTATCTGGACAGTAATGTGAGTGAACACTTCTAGTTGGGTCAGTGCTGAGCACACTGTAAGTGGTCCTCCTTGGGAAGGCCCCGTCTTTGAGTGATCACCGGAAGATGAGAGAGTTCATAAGAAGGATGCCAAAAGATGGACTGGTGGGTACTGCGCCCACCTTGAGCCACTGGAGGAAGATCCCTTGGCATGGGCTGATCCTTTACCTGCTCACTCCTGACAAGTGAATGGCCCTTGACCTAAAAGACAACACAGCCCATGGATCCAAGAAAGAGGGCATGAGTGAGATAGACATGCAGACCGCCATTAATACTATTTGCACTGAGCCCGCTGTGATGCAGATACTGGTGCGATCTTGGATCTGAGGCTCCAGGGCCATGCTGTGTGTGTTATCTCGGAACCACTATGGCGATGCCACTAGTGTGAGGCGGCTAAACATCTCTAGTTCTGATTGGAAACTGACCACCTGTGGTGCCAACACTGAGGTCATTCTCCACCACATGAATACACCTTGACATGCATGGAGTATGCTACTTCTTACTGTGAAGAGTGGTGGGATGGAAAGAGAAAATATACTGTGGAAACTGTGGTCAACAGGAGCATATTATTAAAGTTCAGCCAATTCCTGCTTCTTAGAATGGCCTCCCATGAATAGGGGCAACATTAAGGTAATTTCACTTTCATTTAGACACTTCTAAGTAATGCACAGATTTCACAATCTGGGTTCAGTTACTCTGGTTGGTGACCATTTAGCAGCCCAAATTAAACAAGCTTTGGAAAAGCCAATAGCTGTGGCGTTGGCTATCAATTTTCAGATTTGTCAGTGCTTGTGAAGGTTTTGGTACAACTGTACAAGGGGGCTACTTTTTCTGTGTGTGTTTGCTTTGTATGGAGCGGAATGCTGTCAATCAGAGAGATGTAATCGAATGGCTGAAGCGAACGACCATGTACCCCATGCTGTGTGCTTTGGTGGGCAGAACAAAATGTGACTGAGGCACTGACAGACAAATGGATGAAGAGAGATGGATGAACATCTCAATCTCTGTAATTATATTTTAAATACTTTAATTAAAATCAAAAGGTCTTAGCTAACACCAGACTTAGAAAGGATAGACTACAATTTGTGTCAAACTTGTAGTGAGATTTTCTTAAATTAGGTCATAATGAAACCAAGTGAGCAACCAACTGGCTATATCCGAATCAGTATTTGGAAAAAAAGTGAGAAAATTAAGGATTTGATAATGAAAGATGGGTATGCAGAGTTCATACCCTCACTTATTTTACAGTATGCGCGATGTTAGATGGTGGCAGTGGTAGGGAGTAATGAGTATGTCGCAGTGAGACAGAAATTATTAGGGCGATTGCAAAAAATTTTTTAAATCACATGATGACTGTGTGAAAGAAATCAGTAGGTGGCGTCAGTGATGGAACAACCAGCGGATGAGTATTTAACAACCGAGCAGTAGTAAAAGAGAACAAGCATTGGAAATGCAATAGGTCTCGCATTAGAAAAGTTGGAGCTATTGATTTTGTAAATGACAAATTTTTTTTATGTGTTGGTCTTGAAAATAGCAAAATTAATAGCTTTGTCATTTACAATGCCAATACTTTAAACTTTTTCAAATGTGACACCTATAGCATTTGTCCGGGTAAGGCAAATTAGTCAAAACGGAGGCAGCTGAAATACATTATTCAAGCTGTAATGAAAGACAAGCTCTTGGCATTGCTGTGCTCAGGATGGTAAAAATAAATGACATCACCAAAACGTTCCCCTTCTCAGCTTTAAACGAGCAAATCCAATGAGAAATCACTTAAAAATGTTCCAGAACTGCCTAAATGAACCCTGCCCAATAATTAATCATACAGAAAAGACATTAAAAATAGAGGGTTTTACATAAATTTCTATTCAGGTATAATGTCCCTAAGACATGAACAAATGATCAATATTATCCTCCGGAAAAGGTGGCAACCCTACGTGGAGATGATTAAACTAGGTTTGTTGCAAGAGTAACAAAGTCAATGAACCGGACAAAAAAAACACAGTCTAAACAAGATACGATTCCAATCCAACGCAGTTTACAGCAATATTAGCATGCAGCATCTACATTTACAATGCCAATAGTTTTAACTTCCGCAAATATGACACCTATAGCATTTATAATGCAATATTTGTTGTATTTACATGACTTAGATGTATTAATATTACAAATAACAATGGCTTTTATTTTTTTAAATAATTAATACTTAAATAAAAGTTATTGTAATTTATAATGGCAATAGCTTAAACTTTTGTAAATAACTTTTGGGAAGATTATGTTTAGTGTATTTTATTGTGATGAAAATTCAAGAACAGCCGTGAAATATTAACACCTTTTTATGACATTTGTAATAAAGCTTGAAACATTGAGAGAACATATTAGAACCAGTTGTTGTTGACATGGGGTTTTGAGCCCATCTGTAGGTTGCCATCACCACCACTGAATCTCCCATGAGTTTCCCAATGACACAACTGTTAGCATCATCCAGAGCCTCATATTTTCTGTCCAAAGAGACACGCAGTCCAGCAAGGCTTGACGTCACTGGAGTCCGTACTGGAATTTACCTTGCTCGTGTTGTCAGACCGGTGCAATCGAATTCCAGGAACAGAAGAACATGCTGCTTATCACTGCCCTTGTTAAGTGGTTAAGTACAGCAAGACAGCTGGCCTGAATTTTAACCCATACGCCAAAGTCTAAAAAAAAATCCAGAGATCAGCGCTCAAAAGATTTCAAAATACCTTTACAAAAGGTTGAATTGTTTTTTTTTTGTTTTTGTTTTTGTTTTTTAACTGCGCAGTACATCCGAGTCCAGCTCAAGCTAACATTCACTACTGCGTATCACTCCAAAACGCCCCACCCCTGCGTGTCTGAAACGTCTCAATACAAAGAAATAATTAATCAAAACAACGACAGTGATGTGCACCCACTCGCTGGTTGGGAAGAACGGGGGGTGCAGAGGGAGATTAGAGGGCTTGAACTGAAGGGCGAGGGAGCACACACTGATGCAGATGCCGGCAGACGGTTCATGTGCTCAAACTGAGAAACCTTTCAGAGTAGCCGGGGACTCCCCTTTGAGCCTCACGAGGAGGTAGTCACAAAAATAAAGCAGTTCAACCTCGCGTTTGTGGTGCAGCTCAAGCTAACATTCACTATTACGTATCACTCCAAAACGCCCCACCCCCGCGTGTCTGAAACGTCTCAATACAAAGAAATAATGAATCAAAACAACGACAGTGATGTGCACCCACTCGCTGGTTGGGAAGAACAGGGGGTGCAGAGGGAGATTAGAGGGCTTGAACTGAAGGGTGAGGGAGCACACACTGACGCAGATGCCGGCAGACGGCTCATGTGCTCAAACTGAGAAACCTTGCAGAGTAGCCGCGTTTGTGTATGGTATAGGATTACACATAGATACTCTGCACATCTCTTTCTGCACATCTCTTTCAAAAGTAAATCAAATACAATTATTTAATAACAAGTGAAAAGCATCTTATATTATAAAACCCAAATCGTGTGAAACGCTAAGGAGACACGGCCATGGGGGGAGGTGAAACTGAAAGTATGGCCGGCCGGCCGTGAATAATTAGAGAAGCTGTGGCAGGGAGGCGGCTGCCTTTGATGTGGTAATGTGAGGCAGGCAGGCAGGCAGGCGGCTGGTGGCATTGTGCACGTGCTTTTTAGGGCTTGCGCTTGCGCAATGACCTAAAAAGCACATGCACTGCGTGGAATCACCAGTGGAATCGTGCTTGGGTAAACGCAGTTTAAGCCCCTATAGAGCTTCGCCAGCTATGCGCATGCGCACAGCAGCCGAGCCCTAAAAATAGACCACAGCAGTGAAAGGGAGATGTGAGGGTATGATCTTGCTGCAGCACATTTTATCTGCTATCGAAAACACTTATATTAATAATGTGCACAAGTTTATGTGTAAAATAATACCAGCTAAAGCGCAACATTTGTAGTAGGTACCCATACTTAAGTATTACAGGCCCTCATGTAGATAAAGTGCCGAACTGAGTTAGCCTAACTGCTGATGCCATGTTAACTGGAAAATAATGCACTAACACAGAAAGGCCTGTTTTTTACATTGAACATTTCTTTGTGCAAGATTTTTTTCTTCTCTTTGCTGCAGATGTTGCAACTTCAGAATCCTACTGTTAGTTGGTGAATAGAAATTGTTTACTATGAGACAACTGAGAGTGAGTGTCTCATTGGGAGAAGACAATAACAACAGGAATAATGATTCATTGGAAGAAGTTTTGGACCACAAGGAAACAACTTTGTAACCTTCCTAGGACTAACATCGGAATGTCTATTATGCTCTGGTGAGAGAATGGGGAGTTATCTTGTTCCCAGGAGTCTGCTTATCTGCTATTCATGGATAAAAAATAGAATTTGTGTATTTATAACAGTTCAGAGAGCGCAGAGCCTAGACTTCAGACCACAAGGGGCAGATGGTACAGATTCCTTCCCCGACTCTCTAACCAGAGGCTCACCTTTTGAGTCTCTAATGCTTTTCTTCATGTGAGGCTCTTACTTAGATTATTTCTTGAATTGTCGACTGTTATTTTAAGCTGCAAATACTTTCCAGCAATAATGCCAAGGCTTTATGCTTACGCACTGATCTTTCTCTCATCAGAACTCCTTCCAGGCTTCTGAACTGACACCTTTCTTCTCTTAATCCAAATTATATTTAGAATAAGGAGTTTCCTTTATGAAACACTCTTGTTGTATTATTACTATTCTGACTGTGATCTGGATGTACATTTTGATGGATTACATTAACTTTTAATGCTGAAATCTAAAGATTAATGTCTGATAAATAGATGAAAACTGAAAAGATTTGAAAATAAAACCCTTTAACTCACACTAACTCTCTTAATTGACCCAATAATAAATCTTTAATGATGTATTGTTTATGTAGATGATGGCTCCTCATTTCTCTACGGTCAGCCATCAAAGGCCTATACAACCAGTGGCAGGGATTATTTAATTATTACACCCGAAGATTGAGATAGAGAAAACCCCGCTCCATCAATCCAAAGGCTTCACAGAGGAATGAGCGATCAAAGAGTTGACCGTGAGAAAGAAATGGACCAGGTTCGTATGAACATTTTAATAAGGCAAAGGCCTGGGGTATGTGAGACCAGACAGAAGGGAGACGCCGGGAAATTCAGCACACACACTACTGGTTTCACATGGACATTTTTCAGAAAAAGCTGGATTCATATTTTTAGCACAGTATGAGAAAGGAGTCACTGCTAGTTGCCAGAGTAAACATAGCACTGGCATTGGGGATTAGTTAGAGGGCACAGTTGCAATAGAGGTCCTTGACAGCAATGCAAATTATCCACAAAGCCTCCCTGTGGATATCTCGCCAATTTACATAGTTAACACAAAGCAACAACATTATTTGGTGTATGTAACAAAGGTGATTGTAAATGGTTAACAACAAAAATCCTTAGGGGAGAGGAATTGGCCTAAAGGCTAGGGTGGTCGACCTCGAATCTGGGGAACTGGGTTCGAGTCTCGGCAATGATGCTGAACATCCTGTGATTCTGGGCAAATCACTTAATCTCCCTGTGCCTAACAAAAATTAATGTGTCCTCATGTAATGCAACTAGTGCTATGTAAAGCCTCTGATACCCGATTCAGGTCAAGTTTGCGCTATATAAGACTCTGTAAAATAAAATAAAATAAAAAAATAAAGTAGACAGGCAATGAAAAAATAGGAACCATCCCCCAGATGAATCAACAACCGAATTTGCGATTCCTTAATAGCGAAAAATACCGATTCGCTATTAAGGAATAGCAAAATGGAATGCATCAAGAAATCACTAAAAAAAATAGCAATTTCTTAGAATTCCTTAATTGCGACTCGCAAATTGCGACTCGCAATTAAGGAATACCCCCCCATTCATTCCTATGGGCCTAGAGGCCCATAGGAATGAATGGGAAGACAATCTCAATTTGCGATTCTCAATTAACTAATCGCAAATTGAGATTGCGATTTCAAGGGTGCAGGGGTGTCCAAAGGACACCCTGTTGGACCCCTGAAATTGATCTGTGCACATATGTTGCGCACACACATGCCCTTAGGGCATGTGTGTGCGAAACATGAAACTTTGAAAAATGCACTTTAGTGCATTTTTCTAAGTTTTTGCAAATTACCATGAAGTTGTACTTCATGGTAATTTGCGTGCCCTATTAGCGAATTCACTATTTTTAAAACTTTCATGCATTGCATTTAAGGAATCTCAATTTGAGATTCCTTAAATGCAAATAATCGCAATTTAGCGATTTCTCTATTTGTGATTTTTGCATTTGGGATGATGCATCCCAAATGCAATAATACCGGTCGCAAAGAGGGAGATTCTGAGAATCTGCCCCTTTGCGAGCGGATTTTTGTTTGATGCATCTAGCTGCCAGTGCTAAATATGTCGAAGGGGTTTACCCATTCTGTGTCCTTAGCACAAGTGGCCCAATATTGCCATGTTTAAGTATATGGGCAACAGCAAGAGCCCAGTGGTAGTGTGGGGCATTGTTGACACCTTTGTTGTTTCAAACAAGGTCCTGTTGGACGTTTGTGCCTGGAGAGACTTTTTGATGGCTATGTACTCCTGTCTGTCTCTTGTTTCCATTACAGTTCTGTGGCTAGTCCAGGTCCCTGCCTACCAATCCATCTGACCGTGCCCGAAAAGTCTGAGAATCCTCCAATTGGCTGTCTGCAGCACATGACTGAGACACCCAACCACCACCCGATTCACAATACTTACAATCTCCCCCATCCACGTGTACCACAATCACACTGAATTAGGTATCATGGAAGTGAGACTTTCTCGCCCTGATCAAAAGGAGTGGCATTAGAGAGCTGCTTCAGGCCCTCAAAGTAATTGCTCACTAATTAAAGCAGATGATTAACATAAAAAAGGAAGGAAATTAAAATAAGAAATTAAGAGCTAAATTGTGAGTGCTTCAAAATGTGAAGTTACACGGTTCGTGCGATTGGTTTGTGCGACAGCAGGAGCTTAGAGGCAATCAATGGGAAATACTAGCACTTTTGTTGTACATTTGGACTGGGAAGCGTCACTTTTTTGTAGGACTTTGGTGTCCAGTATGACCGTTTGCAGACTTGTTTTCTTATCCTTCTCTTGATTCTATTATATGATTGTGGTCGGCCCACGTCTCTGCCCGCCCCTTCCTCCTGAGCCCACTTGCAAGGCCTGGAACTCCTCCAATGGTTCTCTGCAGCTGCTTCCTACACTGGGACCTCCCAATCCTTCCACTCCTACTTAACGTCTCATTACCTGGCATCCAGCCTGTGTCTAGGTGAACGTCAGAGAGGTATTGGGTGGCAAGCCTATTTGGACCATGTTGCAAACTCAAGTTTCAAAACAAGCAATGGCAATGCCAATAGGTCTGGCTTTAAAGGAATGTTGTATGGTAATTGAAGAATTACAAAAATAGCATGGGAATAGATATGTATTTGTGAAGAGGAAAGGAACTTCATAATGATATTGGTGTAGGGTTAAAGGTCAAGTGACGGTTGCCCTGTCAGGCCAGACATAAAACTCCATGAAGGTTAATGACTACCCTTCTGTCACCTCTGCTGCTGCCAGAGAAAATCATAAATTATCTAGGTATTCTAAGACACTTTAATAGCATTACAATGTCCTGTGTGTGTCCCTTACAGTTCAAGCTTAGGTAACTGGATAAATAAACAAAATGATCACAGCTGCTGGAGGGAAGGCACTCTACTCCTGACCACCAACATGTGGGCGGAGCCAAAGCCCCCCTAGTGGTGCTCACATAATGGTCTGGCAAGAGTTGCGATATCAAGCCACATATGACCAGTTATGTTTCAATCCGGTGAATTCTTCCTTCCCTGTTTTTTTCATCTATCCCTAATGCATTCCTTGAACAGTTAAAGTTTCCGCAATCAATCTTGGTTTATTTAGCATCATCCAAACCAATGTTTTGGCCAGTCACCCCCCTTAATAGGCCTAATTGCATATTTGACATAGCTAAATCCAAAATATTCATTCAAAAGAGGTGCTTCCTGACAATGCAGGGGAGAGTCAAGTCAAGTCAAGTCAAATGATTTATATAGCGCGCTACATACCCAGAGGGTCTCAAGGCGCTTGAAGAAAGGAGGGGAATTACTTGTCGAATAACCAAGTTTTAAGTTGTTTTCTGAATGCTAGGTGGTTCTGAGTGAGGCGAAGGTGAGTGGGAAGTGAGTTCCAGGTTTTAGCTGCCAGGTAGGAGAAGGATCTACCTCCCATGGTGGTTTTGTTGATGCGAGGTACAGTGGCAAGGGCTTGGTTGGAGGATCGTAGCTGGCGGGAGGGGGTGTAGAAGGAAAGACGTGAGTTGAGGCATTCGGGTCCAAGTTCGTAAAGTGCTTTGTGCGCGTGGGTTAGGAGGCGGAAAGTAATCCTCTTATTGACGGGGAGCCAGTGGAGGTTTTTCAGGTGACCAGAGATGTGGTCTTTACGCGGGATGTCTAGTATGAGTCTGGCTGAAGCGTTCTGAATCCGTTGGAGTTTTTTCTGGAGTTTTGCTGTGGTACCGGCGTATAGGGTGTTTCCGTAGTCCAGGCGACTCGTGACCAGTGCGTGGGTGACCGTTTTCCTAGTTTCGGTGGGGATCCAGCGGAATGTTTTTTTGAGCATGCGAAGAATGTTGAAACAAGATGATGAGACGGCGTTGACTTGTCTGTTCATAGAGAGTGAGGAGTCCAGGATGACGCCCAGGTTACGTGCGTGGTCCGTCGGGGTGGGTGCTTTTCCCAGGGCCTCAGGCCACCAAGAGTCATCCCAGACGGAGGGGGAGGTACCCAGGATAAGGACTTCTGTTTTGTCTGAGTTCAATTTCAGACGGCTGTGCTTCATCCACTCGGCTACTTCTTTCATTCCTTCATGTAGGTTGGTTTTGGCAGTATTAGGGTCTCTGGTGAGTGAAAGGATCAGTGGAGTGTCGTCAGCGTAGGAGATGATGTTGAGGTTGTGTTGGCGTGCGATGGCCGCGAGGGGGCTCATGTATACGTTGAAGAGGGTGGGGCTGAGTGAAGATCCTTGTGGCACGCCGCAGATGACTTCAGTGGCCTCTGACTTGAATGGTGGGAGGCGGACTCTCTGGGTTCTTCCGGCAAGGAACGAGGTGATCCATTCCAGAGCTTTTCCTTGGGTTCCGATGTTATTGAGGCGCTGTAATAGGGTGCTATGACAGACTGTGTCGAAGGCTGCGGAGAGGTCGAGGAGGATGAGGGCGACTGTGTCTCCATTGTCCAGAAGAGTTCGAATGTCGTCTGTTGCTGCGATGAGTGCGGTCTCAGTGCTGTGTTTGGCTCGGAAGCCGGACTGTGAGGAGTCGAGGGATTTGTTGGTTTCGAGGAAGGCGGCGAGCTGGTTGTTGACAGCTTTCTCAATGGCTTTGGCCGGGAATGGAAGGAGCGAGATGGGGCGGTAGTTTTTGAGTTTGGTGGGGTCAGCTGTGGGTTTTTTGAGAAGGGCGCTGAGTTCTGCGTGTTTCCAGCTTTCTGGGAAAGTGCCGGAGTTGAGGGAGCAGTTGATGACGTCTCGGAGGTGTGGTGCTATGATGGAGTCTGCTTTGTTGAAGATGTGGTGAGGGCATGGGTCTGTGGGGGATCCTGAGTGGATGGAGTTCATCAGGCGGATGGTGTCCTCAGTGGAGATTGTGTTCCAGTCATTAAGGATGTTCAGGGGGGGTGAAGGTGTGGCAGAAGGATGGGTGGGTAGGTCTCCGGGTCGGTTGTCGAAGCTGTTATGGATGTCTGCGATTTTGTTGTGGAAGAATGAAGCTAGGGAGTCGCAGAGGGCTTGGGAGGGGGTGATGTCATTGGAGTTGGCGGTGGGGTTGGTAAACTCTTTGATGATGTTGAATAACTCCTTGCTGTTGTGGGCGTTGTTGTCTAGTCGATCTTTGAATGCAGCTTTCTTGGCAGTTCGAATAAGTTGGTGGTGTATGCGGGTAGCGTTTTTGAAGGCGTCCTTGGTGTTGGTGTTTGGGTCTTTTTTCCAGGCCTTCTCGAGGGAACGACAGAGTTTCTTAGATTTCTTAAGATCATCGTTGAACCAGGGGGCGTTTTTGCTGCCTAGTTTGATTTGACGTTTTTTCAACGGTGCTAGGATGTCGGCGCTGTTGGATAGCCATTGGGTGAGGTTAATGGCTGCTTGGTCGGGGTTTGAGGAGTGGGCAGGGGGGTTTTGGAGAAGCGATGAGGAGATCTGGTCGATGGTGATTTTGTTCCAGTTTCTTCGCAGAGTAGGTTGAGGATGGTTGTGGGTTGTGGTCTTATTGTAGATAAAGTGAACGCAGCTGTGGTCCGTCCAATGGAGAGCTGTGGTGTGACTGAAGGAGACATGTTTGCTGGAGGTGAAGATAGGGTCGAGTGTGTGACCTGCAATGTGGGTGGTGACAAGTTGTCTGAGTCCGAGGTTAGCGAGGTTGTCCAGAAGGGAGGTGGTGTTGCTGTCATTGCTCTTTTCCAGGTGAAAGTTGAGATCTCCCAGTAGAATGTATTCCTCGGAAGGGAGGGCGTGTGGGGTGATAAAGTCAGTGATGTTGTCACTGAATTGTGCACGGGGTCCTGGAGGTCGGTAGAGGAGGGTGCCTCTGAGTGTGGTTTTGGGGTCGGTGTGGATCTGGAAGTGAAGGTGTTCGGTGTTGGCAAGGTTGACGTCAGAACTGGTTGAGATGCGGATGGTATTCTTATGGACGATAGTGATGCCTCCTCCAGTATGGTCGGTGCGGTCCTTACGGATGATCTTGTAGCTTTCCGGGATGGCAATGGTGATGTCTGGGGCTGATGAGGCGTTCATCCATGTTTCTGTTAGGAAGGCGACGTCCGGTGAGATGGTGTCTAGTAGATTCCAGAGGTCGATGGCGTGCTTGTGGACCGAGCGGGTGTTGAGCAGGATGCATTGTAGGTGGTTGGTGTCAGATGTCTGTTTTGTGTGTGTGGATGGGAAGTTGGTCTTGGTGCCGTCGAACTTGCAGGAATGGCAGGAGAAGGGTCCATGGGTGTGTCCAGGAGCGGCTTGGACGCAGTTGGGGGGTCGGCCGGGGTTAAGGGCTAGGAGGGTGGTGGCGTCGTATGTAATGCGGGAGGGGTGGGTGGGGCGGGGACCAGGGGTTCTGGCGCTGGGCGCGGACGGGCGTAGACGGGCTTACCTTTGGCGCACCTTCGGCGCGGCCGTAGCGCGTGGACGCTGCGCGTTGGGACATCTGCTTTTAATGGATAGTGGAGGGGGCGGAGCGTGGGCGGGTCAGCTGGGAGGCGGTAGCGGGGAGGCGGGCCACGGGAAAGCACAACAACAAAATGGTGGGAGGGATAGGAATCGAAACCAACACAGTACAATGCCAGCTATGAAGGAATGCACTGTAAGCAGTGAAAGCGTAAAGGACTGAATACTGCTGCGAATATGTAAAAAGCGCTACCAAATGCTGTTATGTTAAAGCGCTACCCAAATGAGCTAAGTACAAAGCGCTATGATATTACACACGAGGGCGAGGGCTGCTTGAAGGTGCTTCAGCTGTGGGCAAATGCAGTTACGTTAAAGCGCTACCACAATGTATAATGTAATGTAATAGGTGTGGGAGGGGTTTGAGGGGACTTCTTTGTAATTTACTACAACTCAATGCATAACAGCTCATAAGTGACCACTGCAGGTCTACCTTCTGTAGTGCCCCTGGTCACTTTATAGTGACTCCAGGGGCTGGAATTCTGATGCTTCTCGGTGGACTCAATATAGCAATCTCTAGTCACTTAGGGCTGTCAAGTGGTCGAACATGTGAGGGTAGGGGGCATGGCCTGGGACAAATGGCAGCTGCAGTGTAACCACCAAGCTCCAGCATCTGCAGCCCGACCAGGAGCACTTATCCTGCCCCATAACCGAGATCCACTGAGGCAAAAGTAGAATAAGGCTCAGGGTGCCACCCAGCAGCAACAGCCTGAACTAGCAGGCTGGAGGAGAGCGCTCCGACCTGTGCGGACGGCTGGGGAGACGGGTAAAGGCCTGGGCCAAGATGGCACCAACAGATACACCGGAGAGGATTGGCAGTCAGGAAGAATCTTTTGCAAGAGGAAAAAGCTGCCCGGCTATATCAGGTGATGGGTGTGATCTCCAGTTCACCTCCAGAGGTGCCCAAGGAACACCAGAAGGCTGATAAATGTGGTGAAGAGGAGACCCTATCCTCGCTTGTGGAGCATCAGTGGCGCTCTCGCCTCTGGTTGAGAGACAGCACCAGGGAGACTGCGATGGGGCTCCTGTCCTGTCTGCGCGATTATAGTGGGACCGGCCAGGAGAGAATCAACTATTGGGAGGGAATCACCGAGAGCTGCGTTTCACCCAGAGGGGGCATGGAGATACCGTATTGGCTCACTCTCCCATATTGGTTGGTGGGCAATGACTGCAGGTCGCAGTAAGGTGGATTCAGTAAGGAAGGTACAGAATGCGACAGGAGGAAAGCTATTACAAGGGAGATGCCGGGGGAGGGAGGTGAATAGGGGTGCACATGCCCGGGGCGCAATGGCTAAGTGGATGAGGAAGGCAGAGCGCAAACCGCCCGAAGTACTCTTGCCCAGCACAGGAAAGGGCAGACTGTCTGGAGAGGCGTTGCTCCCCAGAACCCACATCCCAGTGGAGGCAACTGAGGAAGGATATAAACTGACTTACAAAGAGGCTGGAATGGTGTGCAATAAACCACCTCGGCCACAAAAAGTGGACATCATGCTGTGCACTGTAGGGGCAGCTGCTCCACAACAGCTGGCGACTCAGGACTGCGGGATGGAATCACACACAGCGACTAGATTAGCGGCCATAAAAGATACAATGTGACACTGGACCACATGATCAAGGCAGTCATACGAGATGTGAACCTACTCACGGGGGGACCACAGGAAACTTGTGAACAGGGTAACAGATGCATTATCCACCCTAGTCCGCATCAGACTGACAGTAGGAGACCACGAGTCCTGCTTCAAACCGTTGGAAAGCAAGATGATGGCTTTAAAAGGAGACAGTCAATGACGCAGAAGGGCAATCGTGCCGCAATAATATACAGGTAGTGGAACTCCCTAGGTGGGCAGGGGGACCATCTATGTAACTTTGTTAGAAGATTGGCAATACTCTTTGGTGTTGGAGGGTAAGACCTCTGAATGGTTCCCAGTGGAGCGAGCCCATAGAGCCCAAGGAAGACCGCCGGAGCCAGGAGCAATGTCAAGGGCCACAGTGGTCCGATTACTAAACAATCGAGACCAAGACGCAATGCTGCAAAGGGCGAGGGCACATGGACCATGGCAAGAGGAGGGGGCGGTTTTTAACATCTACCCAGACTATACCACGCTGGTGTAGCAGCAAAGAGAAACCTTTCTGGGTGTCAAAGGATACCTGAAGAGCATGGACATAGAATGTGCATTGTTCTTCCTCGTCAGACTCCGAATAACGATGCAAGGCGAAACCTACTTCTTTGCAACCCCGGAGGAGATGTGGAAATGGTTGGAGTGGCGGGGAGATCCAGCACCCACGAAGAAGGACAGAGGAGCAGCATCAGCGCCATGGTGGCAGGAACATAAACGGGAAAGACAGCAGAAGGGTACTAACCTGGGCCTATCAAAGGACCAAGTGGAATCCAAAAGGGAATGTGGTAGCAGCGATCCACTTAAAACAGCATTGGGAAACAAGCAACAGATGGGAAATGCCTAGAGTGGCAGGACTCTGGAGAGGAATGCTCCGATTCAGGGGGTGGAGCAGAGGAGCACACCCCCACCAATGGTGACACCAATGAGTTCAGGGGAAATTATCTGAACCGCCAATGAGATCCAGATGTCAACTGTGAGAAACATTTGGTAATTTCTTCCCTGCCCTGATGAATGGGCACAAATTACGGGAGCAGAACTGAGACAGAACAATCATACTCCCAACTGAGCTAACCTGGACAACGATTGGACCACAACACAGGGCATGGTAGTTCTCTATACGACATCGATATTAAAGGGGAGATCGGTATACCGTGAATTGGGGTGGTGGCCAGCTCCAAGGCTACGACATGGTGAGGTGAGGAGTGGCAGAATTTGGAGGAGGGAAAAGTTCAAAAGTTTCAATTGTTATTATTCTTAAGGGACCAGCAATGGCGGAACTCATGAAATAATGGACAAACACCTACAAAAATGGCAGTGCACACCCTCAGGCTGTTGACTTGGAATGTTAATGGCCTGGGCCATAACATTAAGAGGGAACAGTGACCAAAGCCCTTGCAGATACTCAGCAGATGTAGTCTCCCTGCAAGAGACACATATAAAAGGTAATAATGAACCAGCACTGGGGCGAGGTAAATACAGTGTAATCGGTCTTGCAGGATTTACCACTGATTCTAGAGGGGTGGCAACACTAATAAAAAAATCCATCGCCCTCCAAGGATGAAAGTGTGGACGGATACTCTAGGACGATATCCCATGGTTTTAGGTGAATGGGAAGGATAGACAATGAACATTTTCAATGTGTATGTTCCATCAGGGCTGCAGCCTGTCACCCATCGCACCCTGGGACGCGTTCTAGCGAACATATCATGGGTGACGACTTTAACATGATTATGTATACACAACTAGAGAGAACGCACAGGAGATCTGTGCGGCAACCCCACATAGGGAAACTGGAGGGCTTTGTTCAGGCACTGGGGTTGGGAGCAGTCTGGAGGACACTCCATGTATCACGCAAGGGATACTCCTAGTGTTTGGGAGCCCACAATACATAAACCCAAATAGACTGCTTCTTTACACCATTGCCAGCGCTCCAGAGATTCACAGAGTCGGAATACATAGCGCAAGTAATCTCTGATCACTCCCCACTGACGATTACATTACAAACACCCCCTCAGGTCTGAGGGGGAAAGGTGAATGCTGATTGGCCACCTGGCGCTTAATCAATCCCCTAGTAGTTGAGAGGCTGACTACAGTCACAGACCTATATTTTAAAGAAAACACTGATTCTGTGGACTACCGGCTACCCTATGGGAGGCCTGTATAGACACCATATAGGGGGGGGTAATATCGGGTGAGGTAGGAAATAAAAGACAGAGAATGCAGGAGTGTGAGGAGGCAGACAGGGAACTCCACGAGTTAGAGGAGGAACATGCTCAAATCTCTACAGAAGAACTGACTCAAAAGATAGTTCTGAAAAAGGAAGACTACAGAGCCCTACTGACTAATAACATTAAGAAAATACATGTAACCCAACGAAGGAGGATACATGAAGTGGGAAATAAGGTGGGTAAACTTTTAGCTTGGCTCGCAGCTCGGTACATACATTCAGTCCAGTTCCAATAAACCAAGTACATGATGCAAAAGATCCTGTTTTCAATAAAGGTGCCGATAATAATGGAAGGTCTCCAGGGAGTTACTCCATTTAACTGTACGGTGTTTCCAATCCCAAGATAAGGCCCTTGACACAACTCAGTCTGGAAGTTTGTTTTCTTGTTGTGAGGATAATTTCCTAACAAGAACTTTTTTTATATGTGAAATTACCAGACACATATAGGCAGATACATGAGTATTCTAGGGTTACAGAGAATAAACTGAGGTCCATGGACCGAGTCCTTAGTTCTAATCTCAGTTCAGCATTGGGAGAAAAATTACGAAGATTCTAGAAAAATAACAAAATCACCCTGCGCCCAAAATTGAAAATTTAATTAATGTAAAGGTGAGATGCAAATGTCGACTAAGATCGTGTTCTGTCCAGAACTACGTCAATGACATGTTCCCAGCTTCTCCATCGCTTCCTGTAAATCTATCCCTCTCTTTTATACACTTACGCACACACGTTAATTGTACAGTGAATCATTTGATATGCTTCTTATACAATAAAACACGATTCTCTAAAGTGCATTTCTTTGCTCCTTGGAGCGAAGCCTGCGCCCATTTACCTCTCACCTTCTTGGCTGACTGACTATCCCCTCCACGCCTACTCTGTCCTCAATAAACCTTGATCGTTCGTTCGTTCTCTTTCGCCATCTGGAGAGCGAATGGTTTCGCCCATTTTGCAAAAAAAAAATTGTAAAGCTTTTAAACGTTAGTGCGATGAAGAGGCGGGGCTAGACCCACATGAGCAAACATTGTCCCTCTGCCCTTCCTAGTGCATTTGAGAAAGAGAAAAAACAGCATCTACCAGAAAAAAAATCGCATATATGTAATGCGATATTCGTGCAGTTTTTCTTCCTTTGAAACGACCCTTCAAATACAGGATTAAAAAAACTCACCAAGCAAACGCAGTCGAATTGAATTTCTTACACCTGGCCGCTCTTCAAATGCAGTAACGTGAGAGAAAGATAGGAAGAGACTGAAATCATTTTACTAAAGCTCTCTACAACTAGGTGTAAAAAAAAGCTTTTTAATAAATCAGGTTAACTGCCAACGATTTAAAGTACCTGCTCCGGATTGTAACAAGAACAAAAGGGATGCATTTGACTCCATATTCTAGGAACGAAAGAACACAGCTGAAATATCCGGCTGTGAAGTCCTGCTATTTCTTTTTCATTAACTTTGTATCTGGCATTTTTAGGTGTAGGTTTTGAAAGTGCAGTTGTATAGCGGACCCACTGCAATATACATCGGTGGATTTTGTGTAAGCCCCTTTCAGTCATTTGCGACCAGTATCTTTCAGGCATTACCTTCAGACTTGTCCATCACCTCAGTGGAGTAGAGCCCTCTCACCTAATGCTATTGGTTGGATTAGTCAATCCTTCTGCTTCCTCTCCAGTAAATGCACTGAACTGCACAAAGAACTACTTCAAAAATACCTCCCTTTATTTTATTGTCTGGCTTTAATGGACATACGCTGTGTATGTTAGGCACCTTAAAGCCTTGACCTATTGGTTACACCCATGCTTGCTTTTCCATTTGTACCAGGGATTGGATGACCCCCAATGAAAGAGGTCAATGAAGCACAGCCTCCAGTGCTACACAGGAACAACCTTGTTGTCTTGTGGGGCAAGAGTGAATCCAGCATGGTCCCTCATGCCCATTTTCCTTGAGGGCCAAATCTTCAACTCGTTTACCACAGTGTCCTTGTGATGGCAGTCATTTACCATTTTTCTGGGCATTACGTGGCTGCACCACTGAGAAGAGACTGACATTCCTGCTAGAAATATCAGGGACCAGCAGGACAATGGGACCGTGTTTTCTTTTGCCAGTAAATGATCCTGAACACCTCTCATTCTTCAGCAGTGCGTGATCACAAACACTGACCTACTTTTCAGTTCCATATTAGAGGATCGTGAAGACGCGAGGGCGTTGCAAAAAGAAGGGATGCGGCTGATCATGGAAAAAACAATAGTACCAACCCACCCCACTCCTCCGCCTACCTAAAAGCCACTTGGGTGAAATACACAGAGAATCCATCCAGAAGAGCTTCCTTGGAGCCGTGACTGTACCGTGGCTCATCAGTGTAATACCGCAGAACATGCTGCACAGTTGAGCAATGCTGTCGGGCAGGCAGCCCTGGGATATGAGAATTCTTCTACAAATAACAACAAAGCGAACTCCAAATTTCAACACAGTATTTTCATTTTTTTAGGAATTATAGGGGATTGCTGCCCCACACTAGTTCCCAGTAGAATTTTACCTTTGGACCTGCAGGCACCTTCCTAGATGTCTCTAGTTACAAGCTGGCCATCTCCTGAAGGCAGCGACTAGGACTGAAGCTTTGCATGAGGCCCTGCTCTGTGCCCTACTGCTGCTTTCCTCAAAGTATACTGAAGAGTAGATCAGGAGTGTGCCGTGAAGCCCTAACCAGGCACAGGGAACAGCTAAGGGGACCCATTGGCAAATGCAAAAAGGCTACTAGAGGAAGCAGGGCTTTTACTCGGCGAGTCTGTAGACGCCTCCCTGCCAACCTGGTTTCCACCAGTAACCATAAGGGGTGGCATGAACACCAACCTTTAGTCTGAGCCCTAAAAGAGGGATCCCTGAGCCAACTCTTATAAACCACCCATAACCTATATGACTATCCTTTGCTCAGATTACCCCTAGTTCCTTAGTTTGTGATGGACACAAAATGTCCTTTGTGTGAACTTTAAACATCGTAGGTCCCAAAAGTAATGCAGTTTCAGGGTAAAGCGGACCCTGGCCTCTGTGACTCCCTCCTGTAGCTGGAGCCCTTGACACTATTTTGCTATTGTTAATGGGACGGAGATATCCAGGTCAAAAGTACCAGTGAGTCGTAAACAGTAGACCAAAAGAAATCCCAAGTCACTGACCATTCCAGGAATAGAATTCACTGAATACAATCACTGGTGGCTGCCGTATAACATTTTTTGATTCTGTGGGATTCTAACCTTTGGTGTATTCTTACTTGATGTCGATATTGGATTTATGTCCTGCCTTCCATCCTTTGTAAAGCGCTCTGATATTCTTCGGGATCTTGTTCGCGCTATATAAAACTTTATAAATAAATAAATAAATAAATAAACCCTGCTAGGTTCAATTCAATTCAATTCAATTGATTTATATAGCGCGCTACATACCCAGAGGGTCTCAAGGCGCTTGGAGAAGGGTGGGGAATTACAAGTCGAAAATCCAGGTTTTAAGTTGCTTTCTGAATGCTAGGTGGTTCTGAGTGAGGCGAAGGTGAATGGGAAGTGAGTTCCAGGTTTTAGCTGCCAGGTAGGAGAAGGATCTTCCTCCCATGGTGGTTTTGTTGATGCGAGGTACAGCAGCAAGGGCTTGGTTGGAAGAGCGTAGCTGGCGGGAGGGGGTGTAGAAGGAAAGTCGTGTGTTGAGGCATTCGGGACCAAGTTCGTAGAGTGCTTTGTGTGCGTGGGTTAGGAGGCGGAATGTTATCCTCTTATTGACGGGGAGCCAGTGGAGGTTTTTCAGGTGACCAGAAATGTGGTCTTTACGCGGGATGTCTAGTATGAGTCTGGCTGATGCGTTCTGGATGCGTTGGAGTTTTTTCTGAAGTTTTGCGGTGGTACCGGCGTATAGGGTGTTTCCGTAGTCCAGTCGGCTTGTAACCAGTGCGTGGGTGACTGTTTTCCTAGTTTCGGTGGGGATCCAGCGGAATGTTTTTTTGAGCATGCGAAGAATGTTGAAGCAAGATGATGAAACGGCGTTGACTTGTCTGGTCATCGAAAGTGAGGAGTCTAGGATGACGCCCAGGTTCCGTGCGTGGTCCGTCGGGATGGGTGCTTTTCCAAGGGCCTCTGGCCACCAAGAGTCGTCCCAGCCGGAGGGGGAGGTACCGAAGATAAGGACTTCTGTTTTGTATGAATTCAGTTTCAGACGGCTGTGCTTCATCCACTCGGCTACTTCTTTCATCCCTTCATGTAGGTTGGTTTTGGCGGTGTTAGGGTCTTTGGTGAGTGAGAGGATCAGTTGAGTGTCATCAGCGTAGGAGATGATGTTGAGGTTGTGTTGGCGTGCGATGGCCGCGAGGGGGCTCATGTATACGTTGAAGAGGGTGGGGCTGAGAGATGATCCTTGTGGTACGCCGCAGATGACTTCAGTGGCCTCTGACTTGAATGGTGGGAGGCGGACTCTCTGAGTTCTTCCGGCAAGGAACGAGGTGATCCATTCCAGTGCTTTTCCTTGGATTCCGATGTTTCTGAGGCGTTGTAACAGGGTGCTATGACAGACTGTGTCGAAGGCTGCGGAGAGGTCAAGGAGGATGAGGGCGACTGTGTCTCCATTGTCCAGTAAAGTTCGAATGTCGTCTGTTGCTGCGATGAGTGCGGTCTCAGTGCTGTGTTTGGCTCGGAAGCCGGACTGTGAGGAGTCGAGGGATTTGTTGGTTTCGAGGAAGGCGGCGAGCTGGTTGTTGACAGCTTTCTCGATGACTTTGGCCGGGAATGGAAGGAGCGAGATGGGGCGGTAGTTTTTGAGTTCGGGGGGGTCAGCTGTGGGTTTTTTCAGAAGGGCGCTGAGTTCGGCGTGTTTCCAGCTTTCCGGGAAGGTGGCGGAGTTGAGGGAGCAGTTGATGACGTCTCAGAGGTGTGGTGCTATGATGGAGTCTGCTTTGTTGAAGATGTGGTGAGGGCATGGGTCTGTTGGGGATCCTGAGTGGATGGAGTTCATCAGGCGGATGGTGTCCTCAGTGGAGATTGGGTTCCAGTCATTAAGGATGTTCAGGGGGGGTGAAGGTACGGCAGAAGGTTGGGTGGGTTGGTCTCCGGGTTGGTTGTCGAAGCTGTTGTGGATGTCTGCGATTTTGTCGTGGAAGAACGAGGCTAGGGAGTCGCAAAGGGTTTGCGAGGGAGTGATGTCGTTGGAGTTGGCGGTAGGGTTGGTAAACTCTTTGACGATGTTGAATAATTCCTTGCTGTTGTGGGCGTTGTTGTCAAGTCGGTCTTTGAATGCGGCTTTCTTGGCAGTCCGGATCAGTTGGTGGTGTATGCGGGTGGCGTTTTTGAAGGCGTCCCTGGTGCTGGAGTATGGGTCTTTTTTCCAGGCCTTCTCGAAGGAGCGACAGAGTTTCTTGGATTTCTTAAGATCATCGTTGAACCAGGGGGCGTTTTTGCTGCCTAGTTTGATTTGACATTTTTTCGGAGGTGCTAGGTGATCGGCGCTGTTGGTAAGCCATTGAGAGAGGTTAATGGCTGCTTGGTTGGGGTTCGAAGAGTGGGCAGGGGGGTTTTGAAGAAGCGATGAGGAGATCTGGTCGACGGTGATTTTGTTCCAGTTTCTTCGCAGAGTAGGTTGAGGATGGTTGTGTGTTGTGGTCTTTTTGTAGACAAAGTGAACGCAGCTGTGGTCCGTCCAGTGGAGAACTGTGGTGTGACTGAAGGAGATATGTTTGCTGGAGGTGAAGATAGGGTCGAGTGTGTGCCCTGCGTGGTGAGTGGGGGTATTAACAAGTTGTTTGAGTCCGAGGTTGGCGAGATTGTCCAGGAGGGTGGTGGTGTTGATGTCGTTGCTCTTTTCCAGGTGGAAATTGAGGTCTCCCAATAGAATGTAGTCTTCGGAGGGGAGGGCGTGTGGGGTGATAAAGTCAGTGATGTCTTCACTGAATTGTGCACGGGGTCCTGGTGGCCTGTAGAGGAGGGTGCCTCTGAGTGTGGTCTTGGGGTCGGTGTGGATTTGGAAGTGAAGGTGTTCGGCGCTAGGGAGGTTGACGTCTGAGCTGGTTGAGATGCGGATGGAATTCTTATGGATGATAGCGATGCCTCCTCCTGTTTGGATGGTGCGGTCCTTACGAATGATTTTGTAGCCTTCCGGGATGGCGATGGTGATGTCTGGGGCTGAGGAGGCGTTCATCCATGTTTCTGTTAGGAAGGCGACGTCCGGAGAGAAGGTGTCTAGTAGATTCCAAAGGTCGATGGCGTGTCTGTGGACCGAGCGGGTGTTGAGCAGGATGCATTTTAGGTGGTTGGTGTCAGATCTCTGTTTGGTGTTCGTGGGTGAGGAGATGGTCTTGGTGCCGTCATACTTGCAGGAGTTGCATGTGAAGGGTCCATGGGTGTGTTCAGGAGCGGCTTGGGCGCAGTTGGGGAGTCGATCGGGGTTTAGGGCTAAGAGGGTGGAGGCGTCGTATGTAATGCGGGTGGGGTGGGTGGGACGGGGGCCAGGGGGTCTGGCGCTGGGCGCGGTCCAGAAGCGGACGGGCGTAGACGGGCTTACCTTTGGCGCACCTTCGGTGGGCATGGGGCGCGACCGCTGCGCGTGAACGCTGCACGCAAAAGCATCTGTCATATGTGGATAGTGGAAGGGGAGGGGCGAGGGAGGGTCAGCTGGGAGGAGGGGCGGGCTGTGGAGGAGGTGCTACGAGGCAACAACAACAACAAAGATGGCGGCCCTCGAGTAAACTCGAGGTAGGCAGGGTCACCAAATGCACATCAAAGGCTGCAAACTAATTAGGCAATGTGGCGTGCAGTACAGTAACACACAATACAATGCAAGCACAAATAATGTGGGCTTCAAGCACAGCGCAGCGGTAATTGTAGTCAAAGCGATGCAAAATGGTAGAATAAGAATCTAGAGGCACTCGCGCTATAGCGCTATGCAGTAATGAGGCGCTATGCTGGTTTTGGCAATGCTAGAGTAGGAGGCAGGGAGCGCGGGTACGATACCAGGCAGGAGCTCTTGTGGGGGAGCGACCGCTTCTGAAAGCGCCAGAGGGAAACCTAAAGCCACAGAACTACACATTTTGAGGCCAGACTGAGTTGTCACTTGCTGCAAGTTAAATGTTACAGCTAGTCAGAAGGGCTAGAAGCTGAGCTCTAAATGTGGTTTGACCAGCTCCAGAGTGCCAGTGGGGCTATAAACAAGCATATCCCAGCACAAGGGGATCACTCCTGCACACTATTCAAATCAAATCAAATCAATTATCTTTATTTAGATATAGCACATATATCTTTAAAAGAAAGTTAAAAAATTCACATTGTGTATCCATAAATAAGATAAAAATCAGTAAAGAATAAAAGCATGGTCATTTAGCAGTCATTATAAAACAGGAATTGTATTCTCTTAAGCCTTTTTAGATAGAATAGAATAGATTGAAGCATGATGTACAAGGAAAAAAGTTGTCTCTTCCACCCTTTTGTATTATACTCGGCATTGATGATATCCTGCTTTTAGGAAGTAACCGACATTCCTGAGGCTACAGCTCATTTTATTTTAGCCTCCCTAAGAGTTGGCAGGTGGGAGGGAGACTTTAGCCGGGCCTCTTTTGATTGAAGTTACGGTATGCATGCAGAATAAAGTTTATGAGTCTTATGTTTAACGAAGTGTTCTCCGGGTTCAGGGCTGCCATGATGGCTTGCCTGCAGGTCCTAACACCCAGCCTATTCCATTCTGGTTTAAGTCTCCGCCTGCGTTCTGAATTACAAACTGGACACAGGCAGTACACATGCAACATAGTTTCAGCTGTTTTACCACACCCTCTACATGTCAAATCTTCCGTGGTGCGTCGCCAGGGGGGTAGATCTTTCAGGAATCGCCAGTCGCCCATTCTAATGGCGATAAGGCTGCGTTTTAGATGGAGTGAATATGTGCAGGCCAGATAGGAGGCGGGGGCTAGCCGTCTATAAGAGTTTACAAGGGCCCAGGCATGACTACGTTTCAAGAAGAATGATTTGTCGGTGATACTTGATGTCATTCTCACACCCTTTTTGATCCTTATTTTAAATGCTGTCTGACTAGGATTCAGGGCCCACAAATCACTCGCAGACATTTGCTGGATGGCCTCATTAAAGAGACGGCCGTATGTTCCACCTGGGTTATTCCGGGTTATTTCCTGCCAGACCAGGGATTCTAATGTATTGGAGTCCGCTTGTCTTAATTTATGACAAAAATTAAGATATACCCCGATGTTGGAGGCATCGTAGTTTATCAGCCCCATCTCCAGTCTTATTTGTGCAGCAGAGGCAGATTTTGGCAGATGGAGAACCTTTTTGTAAATGTTGGTTGTGTGCTGGTTCAGGGCTGTATTCATTTTCCCCCCAAATAGCTCTATACCATACGATAGAGTAGGGCCAATTTTTGCTCTCATCACCTCCAGAAGGGGCGATAGAGTTGGGCCTGAGAGATTTTTTGCAAGCTTGCCTAGTGATACCGCAAGAGTTGTTGCTTTGACTGCAATCTCATTACGCTGCTTTCTAAAATTATATTTAGAATCCAAATGGACGCCTAGATATTTATACGACTGGCCTGTTACGAGGCTTATGTTGTTGAAACACCAACCACCACCTGTGTGTCGTTTCTTACCAAAAGGGACGACTTGCGTTTTTTTTAGGTTGACCTCTAATTGGTTAATAGTCGTGTAATCATGCAGTTTATCAAGGAGCCTTTGTAGACCCACCCTAGTGAGGCTAAAAAGGACAAGGTCGTCGGCGTACAAAAGGTTGCTTAGACCCGTGCCACCGATTTTTGGAGAATGGCTGTTGGCGCCATCCAGGGTCGCCGACAGATCTGCTATAAACAGGTTGAAAAGAAGGGGGGCCAACACACATCCCTGCTTCACGCCTCTAGTTGTCATTATTTTCCGCGAGAGATGCCGGACCCTAGCTTCACCCGAACCCATGTTTGCGAATGGAGTTGGATAATTGCCTGTAATAGATTCTCTGGAATTCCCGACTTCCTTAATTTTACCCATAGAGCCTCCCTAGGGACTCTACCAAATGCTGCTTTGAAGTCGACAAAGCAACAAAACACCAACCTAGATGTTAATAGGGCCTTGTCGACTATAGTTGAAATTGCTAGCAAGTTAGTGCTGGTCCCTGAATTTGCAACAAACCCTGTTTGATTCATTGGCAACAATTTATGGTCCTTTGCCCATAACCTTAGATCCTCCAGTAGGAGGCACGCATAATGCTTGGCTTCAATGTCCAGGAGGGCAATAAGTCTGTAGTTGTTCGGTTGGGCATGTGATCCTGATTTATAAATTGGATGGATTATAGCGCCCCGCCATGAGTCCGGAATTGTTGCTGTTCCTAGTGCATAGTTGAAGAGATTAGTTAGTGTTCCAGACCAGAAGGCAATGTCAGATTTAAACAGGCTCTGTGGCAGGCCATTTGGGCCCGGAGCCCCATCAGATCTTGCTTTTGACATTGCAGTAGCTACTCTCTCTTGTGTCACTTCGAGGTCCATGTGGGCGGGATGTAAGCAATCAGCGGGTAAACTCCATGTGGTGGCAGGCCCATGGTTAATCTCATTTGAGGAGTTGCTTCCTTTGGGATCTGAGTGTTCTGGAGACTTGAAGTGGTCAGATAGATATCTTACCCAGTCTGATTCCTGGATGTTTGCAGATTCAAAGCTCGATGTACTAGGATTGGAGTGATTGATAAGAGCCCAAAATTTTCGAGAGTTTTTTTGCTTACTATCCCACACCAGTTTGCACCAAAATTGGTTTTCATGAGACCTTTTGTCTTTTTTGATCGCCAGCTTAAAGGATTTTTGAGTGGTTTGATAGTGAGTTGTACATTCACTATTCCCCGGGGATTTAGCCAGTGCACGCAGGTCTGCGTTTCTGGCTTTCTTAAGTGACTTGGTCTGCTGTGAGATTGTAAACTGACGCATCTGTGTTACCCTTTCGACATGATGCTGTGCTGGAAAAAGATCAGTCAGGTGGGAACTGAGCATTGTCCAGGTTACAGTCGGAACTGCCTCTTGCTCGATTCCTATTCTTATGATGTCCTCACTTGCTTGGAGGATATTCGAGCTAATTTCTTCAGACCACTTAAGGCGCTTTAGGTTTTCCGTGTGTATTCCCTGGCATACTGATGGGGCTGTTTTGTGTTTCATCGGGTTTGTGTTAAAGGAAATAACCTGGGGCCTGTGGTCACTTTCAGTTCTTGGGTTACTTCGGAAGTTGGTTAAACAATGGAGCAGGGCGGCATTGCAGATGGTATAATCCAAGTAGGAATACTTTGTGCCGTTTGTCCATGACCAGTTTGGCGGGGTGTCACCTGCTATTCTGCCGTTAATGACAAGGTAACCTGCACTATAAAATAATAAACAAGCATATCCCAGCACAAGGGGATCACTCCTGCACACTATTCAGCAGATGGAAGTTTCCACTTTAGATATATCTAAGCTCTTCTCCGCTTCTGGTGAACAATATATTTTTCAAATTTACTCAGAACTCCTACGGCTGTTAATAAATGAACACAATTTATTTTTTTATTTAATTATTTTGTAATTTACCTGATGGTCCTTTGCAAGTAGCCATTAATGTTAAAGGTTAGTGACATCACTACTTGTGATGACATCAAATGTGTCAATTAGTTCTCCTAACAATTCAGAAAACTTTACAGCTGTGCATGATATGTCAAATGTTTGATGGTAAGATCAGCGGGGTGACACGCTGAAGCACTTCCCAAAGGTATCAAATGAATTCCCTCCTCAATGACCCAGAGGAAGCATAGGCTCCCATGTAAAATTATTTCAGCACCATGGACTGCTCTGGAGTGATCAACTGTATGGACATCTCCAAGGATAAAAACAGGCCTAATGTCCCCTATTGGAAACTCCCGAACTGTACCGGAAGACACACTGTAGAAGAGGGCCTGCACCATCGATCACACCGCCTCTAGAATGCAATACAACTATGTTGGTCTGTTCATATATAAGATCAATTCTAAAATCATCAGCTTTCTTGGTGAGTTTTAATTTTTACCCCTCCATACGTTTATGATGTTTATTAAAGCGGTAGTTATTTTCACAGAATTATCAAGTTCAGAAATTCAAGTTTTTGTGATTGCAATGGCTATGTTCTGTTGTATCTAGTCTCAATCTTGGGATGCTCATCTTTGCTGCTCTATTAAGCTACCCTGGTGTGCCTAGGAGACTTAAGAAGCCTCAGCTCTCGCCTGCAGACTCACCCTGCAGCACTCTGGTCAGTAGGGAAAACATGCAGCCTCACCTTTTATAATGCTTCATGGTCCCTACAACTTTAAGGCACTGGGGTAATTGTGCGGGTAATCTCTTTGGAAATATTAATTCCCTTTCATCCTTCTTTATAGCGATTGGTTTGTTGATGCTGCTTCTAGAAAATGTTTTTGACAATGTCAGGTGAAAACTGTCCAGCTGCCAAATTTCAGTCGGCCTGAGCAAGAAATACAAGCTCAATTGCCTACTTTCCTAGGGGACCAAAGTGTGCAATGCATAGTGAAGCACTTTTTCTCAGGACTCATTTTCCTTAACTCACTAATTTGGGAATCAGTGAATTGATTGAGTTCCTAGTTTGTGCTTTAGGAAACAAGCATTGGAAAGCCAATAGGTTTGGCTTTAATAAGCTAATGCACGCAGACACAGGCTTGCACACATACTGTCCGCCTGTGCTGCTCGCACATGTTTAGCCCATTAAAGCCAGACCTATTGCTTTGCCATGGCTGCAAAAGAAAGTAGCAAAATGGATTGGTTTCTGTATGTCATACGCATATGAGATAAAGAATTAAATGTGAAAAACAACTATACTGTAATTCCATTTATATAGCTCTTACTACCCCTAACGAGGCTCAGAAATGCTTTACGCTGAATTGCACGCTGCTCCAGAGCCCAAGACTAGGGGTTAACCAAGTGGTATTGGTTATTGGGATCTGTCTTGTGCTCTTAGAAAACCAAATCATTCTATGCACTTATTCTAGTTTGCCTGTGGTAGATTAAATTAACAGGAGCTAGGTATTATCACCAGGAGGGGAATGTGAATTTATGCAAATGACTGGTGGGAAAGGTGGGTAGGTTAGAGGAGATTTGGTATTCTTAGGTTGGGATTACAAACAAGGAGAGGTTGTGACTTTAGCTGAAGTATGATGAACTGGTATTTATATAGAGTAATTATATATAAAATGCTATTGATTATAAAGAATGTATGTTTTAAGGACTCTGTCCAAACATTAGTAAAGTATGAACTTGTGATCCAAGAAAAGGTGTTGGCATTTTTTTTAATACAATGGTGGAGATTAAGGCACAGAGGTATGTGATTTACAGTAGAGTGTACTCACAAAAAAAGGAGGCATGCAAAAGATGAAAGTAAGGAGAGGGTCATTCAAACAATCAGAGGTTTTAAGTCAAAGACGATTTTGAAGCAGGGTTTTAGGAATATACTGGAAATACAATTTTGAGATAGCATGCAAACTGAGGATGTAAAACTTAAGAAAAATACAACATTTGCATGTGGGGTAGTGGTCTATTAGGTACTTTTGAGAGGCACTAGATTTAGGTGAATGGACTGTCTGCTGCTAAGCCATCACTTCAGCACTACCAACTACTCGGCTCCGGGGTTGGACGGGTAAATAAGGTAATGGCTGGATGAATATAAAGGGAAACAGAGAAAGTGCTAGCCTGCTCTCAAAGGAACAAGCAACCTCTTGATCTTAGCCATGTGAAAACGTTGTGATCTTACCTGAGAGAATATATAGGAAAAACAATGCCAACACTTAAGAAGATTCTGCACAAGTCAGTATATTCATCGGCCAGGTTTTGAAACCAATGTATGACTGAGATCAAACCACATCATCTCCAAGTGCCCTAATCACCTTTCTTCCAATCCTTGGTTGATGGCTACAATAGCAAAGGATTGAGTGCATTGACAGTGGTGTACAGTGTTCCTCAAAACCATAACAATGGATCTAGGTGGCAAATTTGCATTCCATGTGTTTTATGTGAAGGCTCCTATTAAATGTAATAAAGGATGGCTAATTAAATATTTTATTTTATCTTGACCCCTCCCATGCTCGTGACGGAACCGTTCCGTCACGAGCCTCGGGTGGGCTGTGCTGGTGACGGAACGGTTCCATCACGGCCCGCTCGCGGCACCTGCGCGGCGCGAATTCCGCGCCTGCGCTGACGTTCTGAAGAACGGGCGGGCCGTGACGGAACCGTTCCGTCACAAGCACAGCTCACCCGCTGGCTGTGACGGAGCGGTTCCGTCACGAGCACGGGGCCACCGCTCGGTTAAAAATGAGAACATATTTTTGTCAGACAAGAGTCCTCCTCCTGAAAGCAAAACACTAGTGTGTGCACAATTTAAGTGTTCTGGCTCAAACAACTACAGAAAGTACCCTCCAAGCAAGTTTTTATGGCTAACACGGGAGTCAAGATCAAGCAAATCCTTCCAAATCCCTTCCCTTCCAAAACTGAGAAAGGAACTCAAGGTGAAACAAGTGACCAGTTCCAATTTATGTTCTTAGCAACTCCTCCAGTTCATCGCTCAATACGTAATGCAAATTCAAGGCAGTTCAGGCCTCCTCCAGCCACATACTCACCTTCCACCCCTCTCAAATATTTATAATAGTGCTCAGCATCCCTTGAAGCTTCCAGTCAACCTCCCATAACAACATGGTGCCCTCTCTCTTAGGGGTGCTCTCTACATAACTTATCACCTCTCCTCACTTCCTCTATACCCCCACCAATCAAACATAATTGTGAGCAGCCCCTCTACTCTGAAAAGCTGAACCACAGGCTTTGGCCAGTTTGCTCATCAGGAATCTAGGGTGTTCACCTTTGGACATTTACTGAGCTCCTATGGAGTTGCACTTTAGTTCTGGATAACTTCAGTTAGTTCCCCTTGCCATGATATTTAATTACTAGAATGTCTCCTATATGTTCTGCTGACATATACTGCCCAATGTCAAAGCAACCCAAGTGTTGCCTCTGGACTCAGTTCAAACCAACTCTAATGGTCAACTGTAATTTCTGCTGCCGAGGTATGGGCTTTCCACAGTGCTGTGCTATGTAAGCATTCTAAATAAATGAAGCATTAATTGCTACAATAGTTTGGTATTTGATGACTAATTTGATCCAGTTAGTCCTACAATTCGACAAAGTGGTATACGTTGTAGTGAGTGACATTCGCTTCAGTGTTCACCCTGTTTATAACAGAGTTCAACTTCCCCTTTTTCTTTTCCCTACATTGCCAACCTTACCCCAGGAGTCGTTGGGTGGATCTTCATGTAACAAGCATTGGCAAAGCCAACAAGTATGGCTTTAATGTGCCCAGAGGGCATAATCCATGCCAGATGTTCAGTATATTCACATTAGATAAAATAATGTACAAACAAAATGGAAACCATTTACAATATGAGTGATTATCCCAGAATATCTGGATTTGATAACAACCCTACTGGACCAGCACTGGATATTCTTCTGTGAAATTCACAGGTGTAAAATAATTCCCTTATGCATTCCAATGAAAGCACTTCCTAGGAGGAGAAATTATACACCAAACAGCCAAAAGTAGAAAGTAAGAAAAATATACTGATAAAAAGATACTGCACTGGGTGGAACCATAGTCCACTCTATATATATTTTAAAGAATTGAAACAACAGGTTACATAAACAGCTGTGCTGTCAAGCCATGCCTAAAAATCTTGATTATAAAGAGTTTTAAAACAATATAATGCAACCTTGTTTGTATTATTGATATCGCGCTATTATGTAGCGAAAATCCAAACCGAAACTTCCTTTTAATTCATTCACAGTATAGTTTCTGTGTTCTTCTGCAATTCCAAATTTTATAATGTGCTTTTTTAAAAATATCATATTTCTGTCCATGTCACAAAATGCAGTACCCTAATCTGCTAATTAATTGGCGCAATATCTCCTCAAGAGCCTTTAACCTAAGCGAACGATCACAACACACAACGAGCACCCCTATATTCGCGCCTCCCATTTGGAACTCAGTCCCCCTCCACAATACACTCTCCCGCCCTAAGCGAAGCATGAACCCATTTTCTGAAAGTGATCTACTATCTCTCCTTCACTCATACGAACCTTCTTGCATTAAATGCATTACCTCCACTCAGTCAACCATTTCTACTATTCCCCCCAACCCACTCAGAGCCCCCAGACACAACAACAGAGGGGTCATCGACAACAATCTTAAAAGCGTCCTCCTCACCCCAGAGCCTTCCCTCTCCCTCATCACTCCCCAGCTTAAATGCACTCTCCGAAATTGCAGATCTGCCGCTAGACATGCTGCAGACATAGCCGACCTCATCATTTCAAAGGAACTAGACCTGCTAATATTAACCGAAACGTAGTTAACAGAATCCTCCACCCCACTGATGGACATTGTAGTCCCCCCGAACTACGACATTATCAGATTAGACAGACTCGGTAGATAGGGGGAGGTATAGCATGTATACATAGGTGTAGCATCACTATTACTAGAGCCATTTCCCCAGTCTTCCTCACCTGCGAATATTTCTGCCTAAACGACAGTAGCAATGGCAAAACAGCATGTTCACTTCATATCATCTACCATCCACCAGGCGACAGCCTTATATTCTCCGAACAGCTCATGGATCTGATCTCAACCAACAACGGACAGCAAAACACCCAAATATACCTTGGAGATTTCAATCTCTACTGGAATGACAACAAAGACTCAGTGGTCAACTGCCTCAAAAACTTCCTAGATGACCTTGCCCTTACCCAAACCTGCAATAGCCCTACACACAAGAAAGGATCAACCTTGGATCTAATTATCTCCAAAAGTAATGCCATTCAGCTGAAATCGATACAACCCTGTGACTGGTCCGACCATCATATTATCACCTTCTTCATCAAAGAAACAGTAACATTTAACTCAGTTCAAGTCACAAAACCAAAGGTATGGAAAATAGACCTGAAACGCCTCAACCCAAACTCATTACCCTTAGCAACCTGCAACCTGCTATTTCCACCTGCTGGCATCTCAGACGTCAATGACCTCACCGACCACTACCTCAATTCTATGACCTCTATTATTAATGAGGTTGCCCCCCTTCAACTTAAGAGAATTTCTACTAAAGACTCGAAACTGTGGTATAATGGCCTACTCAACGAAGGCAGATGATCTCTCAGAGCCCTTGAACGTAACTGGAGATCAGTCCCCTCTTCTAATCACCTTACATTACTAAGGAAAAAAAGAAATGCTTATTACAAAAAGATCAAACGCACCAAAGCCGGCTTCTTTAGCTAACAACTAGACCAAGCTAAAAATCACCCTAAAAAGCTTTTTGAAATAATCAAATCTCAATCTAAGGATGCACCCCTACGGCTACATAATTCAGACCACCCACAACCCAATTGTGAACAATTCTCTGCCTTCTTTACTCAGAAGACGGTCAGTATCGGGACTGATTTCCTAAATGATCGTTTACTGTACTCGCTACCACCTATGCATAACTACCCTTCTATACCTGCTTTTCCACTCGAAATCCCCTCAAAGTATGATCTGAAAAACGAAGCAACATGGTCCTCCTTTCACACCTACACTGAAGAGGCCATAGGAAAGATTCTCAATGCCCTGAAACCTTCCAAATACCTCATCAATCCACTTCCCGCTAACGCTGTCAAAGACCTAACACCGTGGCTTCTTCTGTTATTGACCAAAATCATTAATACTTCACTGCATCAAGGATGCATCCCAAACGCCCTCAAAGTCAGACAGGTTTCACCCATCCTAAAGAAACCCACTGCAGACCCCACTGATCTTAACAACTACCATCCTATTTCCAATCTCCCTACCTTAGCCAAATTACTTGAAAAATGTGTACACCAACAATTGACTAAGCATATTGCCCACTTTGATCTTCTTAACATTCACCAATCAGGTTTCAGAGCAGGTCACAGCACGGAATCAGCCATGATACACATCATCGATGATGCGCTACAAATCCTTGACCAGAACGGATATTGCCTTCTCATTCTTCTAGACCTATCCTCAGCTTTCGATACGGTCAAACAAGAGAATTTGATTGATCTTCTCAACCATAGGATGGGTCTGTCTGGAGTAGTATTAAACTGGTTTTCCTCTTTTCTACATCTTTTCTAACAATTCAAGATCAACAACAACCTTTCCAAGCCAGGCCTAGTAAGGCTGGGCGTCCCACAAGGATGTACACTATCACCAACACTTTTTAACCTATTTATGGAGCCACTCACTGTAATGCTACAGGCGTCTAACGTGCAATATCATATGTACACTGACGATACACAACTTTATCTTAAGATCAATATCTTAGAAGACATTAAACGGCTTAATACCACACTCAAGAACACCCAAAACTGGTTGGCACAAAATCACCTCAAATTGAATGCTTTAAAGACCGAATTCCTCCTTAGCGCTTCACCTGCTAGTACCCCTTCTATGCAAGACCTAATCCAACATATCACTGCATATAACGTTCAACCTACTATCGTTGACTCTGCAAAATCCTTGGGTAGAACCCTGGACAGCAATCTCACTATGCAGAAACACATTAGCAACGCCACAAAGGGAGCAAACTTCCAGATCAACACTTTGAGGAAGCTAAAGCCCTTCCTGCCAGCCAATGACTTCAAGATAGCTGTACAAGCGCTAGTTATCCCCCTAGTGGATTATGGAAGTGTCTCTCTTTGCGGCCTCCCCAAAGTCATCACAGCTCCCCTGAGAGCCTCAATAAACACAGCAGCAAGACTCATCCAGGGCTCGAAAAGAAGCTCCTACATCTCCCCTGATCTAAAATCCTTGAATTGGCTCCCACTTGAAGCCAGAATTCATCTAAAAATAGTGTGCATGACACACAAGGCCTTACACCACAAGGCTCCCATTTACCTTGCTCAGAAATTGACAATCTCCGGTGGGTCTAGGTCCTCTAGGGGGGCCGACAACCAACTTCTAAAACCTCAAAGATTCAACAAAAAGAAAAGATATAAACAAACCTTTTCACGAATGGCACCTAGGATTTGGAACTCTCTTCCCCAGAAACCAGATTGAACTCTTCCACCGTCTCCTTCAAAAAGGAAGTAAAAGCGATCCTCATGGCAAAATTTACTTGACTAGACGCTAAGCATATCTGAAGAATAATTCTTCCCACATTGGGAGGCCCTTTCAGTCTACCTAGGAGCGATATCCTGCCATGGAACTTAAGAAATCGAGACGTTCACGTTAAGTTTTCTACTACTGTTCCTGATCTCTGTTTTTAATGCTATCCCATGTTTCTCGCCACCACGTTTTGTATTTTGCACCCGTATTATTATCCCTTGCGCAATTCAGCCCTCCTTTATTATCTGTTTAATTTGTCATACTTCACCCTATGTATTATGCAATTCTGAATACTGGAAAGCGCTCTGATATCCGCAAGGATCTTGTTCGCGCTCTATAAAACCTTCAAAATAAATAAATAAACTTGACTGATGCTGGGACCAAATCGTGTCACAGGTAGAGTTGCCACTGGGTAATTTTTTACCAGAAAGATCAGTATTTCAATCACCTGGCCAGTACACAAATTAGGAACACCACTTGAAGCAGGTATTTATTCCCTTTATCAATACATACTTTAAACAAAAATTATAAGAAAAAAAGCACATTATAATGTGTTCTGCAGCCAGCCTAATGATCTGTGACTTTTAAAGTAAACAAAAACAGAAAAGCCATGTTAACAATGAATAAAGACTGTATTCTATAAAGTCCTATTTAGGTATCATGATCAGGTCTTTGTAGAATCTTAAAATGTGAACAAATGTCCGATATTTTTGTTCTTAGAAAAGTGGCAACCTTAGTCCAGAGATAGTCCCTCCCCTAGAAATTAATTGCACACCACTAGCAAAGCAAGGGAAATACTACACCTGCGTGCATGCACTGAAAAGCATTCTTTGTGTACCACCTACAGTAATGCAATTACAACATTCTACCCAAACTCATAAACCTGCAGTAGAAGCCAGGGGTAATTAACTTTCCTGGAGTTCAGCAAAACTTTTTTTTAGAAAAACTTTTCGAGTTTCGTCGCTTGCGCGATCAATGTGCAGCTGTCCATGATATTCGCGTGGAACCAGTATTCATGCTTGGGATACCAACCTGTACCTCCGGGGCCTTCAAAGCTGCACGTCCTCCTCTGTCCAGTGCTGTATCCAAAGTCCAGAGGGAGGAGACGAGTTGCACCTCATAGCATGGAACAAGGACATGGAGCTGTGAAGAGAGAACGAGTGGAATAGAAAGAAACCATTCAAATGCGAGTGGAGGCTGCAGCGCCACCTGCTGGACTGTTTGAGTTAACAACGTTTTTGGAGTGTAGGAGCCTATAAAGCATAACTGAGTAGGCATTGCAAGCGATTGCAGGAGTTTGATGTGTGCCGATGGCTGCAGGTGGTGAACCGGAGTACTCATTTTTGGAAATTTGGGACTTGTATTTTTTCTCGTTGGAATTTTTCCAACAGCAGGAGAGAGAAGGGTAGAACAAGAAGAAAGATGGAGAAAATTGAAGACACACAAACAATGACAAATTGAGAAAGCGGGCTGATATAGAATTTGACAAATTGAGAGGATATGACAAGAAGTGAAGAGCGACGACGGCATGAGTAGGAATCAAGACTAGGCAGCTATGTTATTCTGCACTGGCTAGTAGTCTGGTAGGAAAATATTTGGACCCTGTGGCTTACTTATTTACAATTTAATGAGAACCTTCTAAGCACTACAACTTTAGAACCAAAAGATAACTTCATGTTGCATAACAACTTACTTTGTAATTGGTTTGAGAAGTATCCTCTCATCAAAAACGATACACATATGTTAGGCTCCCAGATCATTACACCCAGGGCCGGACTGGCCGTAGCGGGCACCGGGCAATCCCCCGGTGCGCCTCACGGGTAGGGGGCCATAGCTGCAAAATTGGCCCTATAACAAAATCGGCCAAAAACCGGCCCTGGCAAAGAGCTCAGCGGAACCCACAACCCCCCGGGGGTAGGGGGGGCAGGCCGAGCACTTTGCCAGGGCCAGTTTTGGTTCTCAGTCCGGCCCTGATAACACCAGTTCTTTCGACACATCGGGCTGATTACGATGGAGGTCAGGCCGCCATCTGCTCCAGCGGTCCAACTGACACATTACAAATGCGTGCCGTTGGAGGCAGCAGGTGGAGGGATTGTCCGATGCTTCATAATCCCTTAATGATGGCGGCTCCACCATCGAGATTATGATGTCGGTTTCCAACAGTCATTCCATGTCACCCTTTTCAAAATAGAAAGGCTGTCAGAAAGCAACATTAGGGGTCCCTAGCAGGGCCCCCTTCATGCCTGGCATTCTGCTCTGGATCAAGGTGCCTGCCACACAGTGCAGGGATGTTTGAAAACATCAATTTTTCAATGAAAGCTTGTGCTGTGGGCCTTTTCCACCTGCCGCACAAGCTCCCATTGAAAAATTGATGTTTCTGACGGCGGTCGTATTCAAATACTGCGGTCGAAACGGTGACCTAAGGTCAGGCGGTTCCCAATCTGCAATGGAGTCAAGCAGACATGAGTCCGCCTGACATTGTAATAAGCCCGAGTTGGCTTCCCTGGACCATCGACCTGCATTTAAGACCGCATGCATCATTCGCAAACACTTCAGATTTCTGACATTAACAACTTTAAGAAGCCAAGCTCTGCTCAAATTGGGCCTCTCTAAATTTCTTTTCCGAATATCTTCCAATATGAAATAGTTATCTTCTGGAAATGCACCAATGATCTGGAATGATACACCGATTCACATCCAATAGACTACACCAATCTTCACTTTTAAGGGAGACTAAGCAGCTCTTCTTAAAAGACCTCTCATAATCTGTACTGGTTTATTGAAGCTGGCTGTCTCAAATCTGCTAAACAAAATACCAACCTATTTTAAAGATTTAAACTCCTCTTCTTATCTTATCTTTTTTGCTTTTTCACTCTTATTTCTATGTCATTATCTGTGAAGCATGCTGCAACCCTTTGCTCAGGATCTTGACAAATTATGACAAGAATCTTAAAAAAAATGTCATTAAGTGCTATGAGTAAGGAAGTAGGGCCAAGGAAGCTTCGTCAATTTGCTTATTAATATGGAATGCAGCAACGTGCCCAAACAGAAGCCTGAATATATTGCCACAACATGTGCAAAGCCCAGCTTTGAGTACCATATCGAACACTTTGTTGAGTGAAAAAAGGATTGTCGAAATTCTCTCAACGACTACGAGTGGTACTAGGAAGAAGTCTTGCTGTCAGACTGCCATGTGGAAATTTGAGGATCAAATCAAACACAGTACAAGACCTCAGATATTATTTGAGGTACATGGTAATACCATACAAGTCCATCATGCAGAAAAAAGAAACATTGTAAGGAATACATCAGAAGTCAATGGAAAGCTGAGGAGGTGCCCTTGCCTGATGGAAGATTATGAAATATAATGTTGGATTTGTTATTTATTGACATTGTAGAAATGTATATTTTTTCTTTTTTTCATTCTATCTTATTCCTTTGCATTCATGTTCCTACATGGTATTATCTTTCTTATATGTAAGTACATATACTAATAACCTTTGCCCTTAAGAGCCTTGGAGTATGTCCCTATGTTTGGTAAGCATTGTGTTTTATTCCATTTGTGGTAATAGCTGTTATGAGAAAATCTTACAAGTGAGAGATTGGAGGCGACTGGAAGGTCCCTCTCCTGCATGTACCCGACTTGTGAATACTACAAATAAATGTATTAATTACTCAACGTGTATCCAACTTTATAGTATGCTCAGTCACTTCCATAGACCTGGGGCCTGATGAACTGCTCCCATTAGCAAACTGACTGTCTTGCAAATGTGAATTCAATTTGCGATGCAGTCAAAGTAGCAGTGGTTGCTTTGCAAATTGTACATTCTCTGGAGTCACAAAACAACCTGTCTAATGATGATTTGCAACCTCTTGTGATTGCCTGTGAAGTCATGGATTGAAGCCTAAAAGTGCCAGCAGACCACCATCGCTGAATTTGCATTCCCAAATGAGAAATATTTTATTTTTAAGCAGCCCATTTCTATTAAATGGATAAGTGCTGCCTTAAAAAAAAGTTTCACAAGAGTGTTTCTTAGACTGCGTAAAAGGACCCTTAGGCGCTGGGAATTGGGGGTCATGGGTCTAGAAGACCTCATGAAGTATAATCCCTTGGAGGTCAAATTGCTCTCCAAATTGCTCCTGGGAGACCACAAGGTGACACAGATTTATTGAACTCTGTACATCACACATCTGACTCATTCAGGGACCTTCGCATTACATTGAGTGTGACTTGGGTGCTGTAGTGTCTTGGGTCCAAGGCCCACATGCAGGCACAATAACAACACAGGCACAGCATTATAGTAATGGAAACTGGCCTCGAACACGTGCACTCAGACTCTTTTTATTGGCAGGGTCGGCTGACTGGTGACACCTGTGTTGGATGGCTGTGGGGTGGCTGCACGGTCAGCCCTCAAGGGAGTGGCTGGTATACATGTGCCTGCTGAGACACCAACCTCTTCTGTGCTCGAGTCACGGTGGGCGTGTGCACACGACGGCCGTGGGCTGTCCGAGCCATGCCCGGAATTGGAATGTCCATGCACAGTGGCGGAATTCCCCACGCAGCGAAGCAGCTAGAACAGGGGTCTCCAAACCGGTTCTGGAGGGCCGGATCCATGCCAGATTTGTAAAATTACTACATGTATCTCAATTGGAATATCCCAAAAATCTGGCATGGATCCGGCCCTCCAGGACCGGTTTGGAGACCCCTGGGATAGAACATGTGCTGCAGGACACTACTGATGAGGACTAGTTCATGGCTGATGAGGACTAGTTGGAGGTCCTGGCCTTCATGCGTCATGCAGTGATTGCAACTCGACTCTGACTAATCCAAAGGAACTATCTACACTGGACCTACCTTACGAGTGCAGACTCTGGAGGATTGGAGTTGTTGCTTCTCCCCCGGGCCTACGCTGCGGCACCCAAGAAGGGGAACTTGTACACACCACATAGTCGTGTGGGAGTTTGGAAAAATTCTGGTGGCGTGTTTACCTGTTTGGGTGAAGTCCTGGGGACGGCAATGCCCCTCGACCCAAAACTGGACCTCCTTCTCATCACTACGGACCTAAATTTGGATCAGTATGAACTAACACTGATCTGATTAGGCCTCGCGGTTGCCAAAAAGGACATCCAGGCCCCGGTTCTAGCGGGTGGGCCGGGTGGGCCAGGCCCACCCAAACATGAGCCTGGCCCACCCAAACAGGAGCCTTGGCCCTTGCAGTGAGGGCTTGAGGGCAGGCGCACAACTGCATTGGGCTCAAAGTGTCTGGGTGTGTGCGCCCGGGCTCAGGCAGCTTCCTGTGTGCACACACACAGACAGTTTTTGAGATTATCACAGCCTCACCTAGTACTTCACAGGTCTTTAAAAGACCATTTACATGTGAACTGAGGCTTTGTTTATTTTTTCACCCCTTCAAAGGCGACAAATCCTTACTTTGACAAGTGTAATGTTTGCCTGCTGTTCTGATTTGTGGATATTTCTTTTTTTATGCAGCGCAGGAGAAAAGTTTGTGTATCCTTTTCACCTTTCCTGACCCCTGCAGCTCCTTATCACATCATGCTGCCTGTGACACAAAGTTTGACTAATGGAGTAGTAGTAAGAGAATGTGTTACGATTTGTTTTTCTTTTTAAAATGTTCACAGGCCCAGCAGGATACATACTTCCTTTGCTCTTCATTTAAACAGTTTTTATTGTTATCATGGCCGATGCAGGGCACCAATAAGACAATACAAAATGCCAAGTTAACGCTGGTGATTAATGATCCTACTGGAGAGCAATCATTTGTCTGTGTGTAGTTTTTAAATGCAGATGAACTGTATTTTATGTGGAAGCTCAGTGGGTTACTGCATTTGTCACAGAGCTCCTTGTGTTACTTGCAGTTCAGAAGTTACAATCCTAACATAGGACAGTGACCAATGAACTGTCACTAAAGAGCTGCCTACAAACATAAATGGTATACTTAGAATTTTTTTTTTGTTTGTTTTGTGATATAGTTAGAACTTCCTCAGTCTTTCATTATTCTAATGTTGCTAAAATGAGTATGTTTGGGCAGATATACATTTTTATCAGTAAAGCTGACCCCATGGAATACTCTTTAATTCCTAAGGTTGTATTTCCCCAGACCAAACCCTTTTAAAATATACTGCCCACCAGTATGGATGACGTGATTCCTACACCTTGTAATCCTCATTGGCTTATGTGACATTCCCTGTAGACTGATTGACATACTTTTATGATTCATTGTCTCTGTATAATGTGTGCGTGGTGTAAAGTACTGACACACTACACTGATATGAGTAGCGCTATACAACTAATAAAATGCATATGAGAGAGGGGCTACGGAGCAATGAGGGGCTCTGGTGGAGGGTGGCATTGAGGAAATCTGAGGAGGAGGTAGTGGGAGGGGCTATGGAGCGATGAGGGGCACTGTTGGAGGGTAACAGTGAGGGAATCCGGGGAAGAGGTCATGGGGTGGACGGGGAGCTAGGGAGAGATGAGGAGCACTGGTGGAGAGTGGTAGTGAGGGAGTCTGGGGAGGAGGTCATGAGGGGGAGGGGCTACAGAGGGATAAGGTGCACTGGTGGATGGCGGCAGTGAGGGAATCCGAGAGGAGGTCATGAGGGGGAGGGGCTATGGGGAGATGAGGGGCACTTGTGGTGTGAGACAGTTAGGGAATCCGAGGAGGAGGTCATGGGGCGGGGTGGTGGAGGGGGTGCTAGGGAGAGATGAGGGGCACTTTTGGATTGTGGCAGTGAGGGAATCAGAGGAAGAGGTCATGGGGTGGACGGGGAGCTAGGGAGAGATGAGGGGCACTGGTGGAGGGTGGTAGTGAGGGAGTCTGAGGAGGAGGTCATGAGGGGGAGGGGCTACAGAGAGATAAGGGGCACTGGTGGATGGTGGCAGTGAAGGAATCCGAGGAGGAGGTCATGAGGGGCAGGGGCTATGGGGAGATGAGGGGCACGTGTGGCGTGTGGCAGTGAGGGAATCCGAGGAGGAGGTCAATAGGGGGGCCAAGGAGGGATGAGGGGCACTGTTGGAAGGTGGTTGTAAAGGTATTTACGGAGAAAGAGGTTATTGGTGTGGCGCCAAAAAAGACTTTCGCATCAGCACTAAAGCCGGCCCTGTCATGGTCTTTCTGTTTTTCTTTATATAATTAGCAGTTGGGTCATAAGGGCTACTGTGGAACATACGTTAAAGTGGGTGCCAATTATATGTACTGCTATATTCAATGTTTTAAGTTTGAAGGTGATTTTACTAATGTTTTTACCAGGAAAAATGAAAGTGGAGCCCGATGGTGCCTGATATGGGGCTGGGGCCCAAGGTCAGCTGTGAGATAAGGTGCACTGGAGAGAAGTAGAGGATAATCAAGCCTGTAAGGAGGAGTGCGTTGCAGAGTACAGGGTCAGGTGGAGGAAGTAATGAAGAGGGATTCTCCCTGAAGGCTCGCACAGAGGGAGCCCGATAAGTGTCACTTGCCTGATACTCCCACCTCAGAAACCTCCTCTCCCCATCAAAGGAACATTACATGCAAAAAACACTTTTTGAGAGTGATAATATTTAGAAAGAGATTTGGAAAAGAGGGGCTTTTACTGGGCCTTGCAAGACTAAGAAGAGATAAAGGAAGGCCCTGAAGCAGGCCTGCCGAGACATATATGCGACAAATCGAGCCCGCAGTGGCCCACCCAAAAGCACCCTGGGCCCACCCAAATAAAAATTCCTGGAGCCGGGCCTGAGGACATCGCTCGTAGATGGAAAAATAACTACCCTTCTTCCCTGGAGGTCTGGTGGGGGGTCTGGACTGGTGAATGCGGAGGGAGATCTCTGAAAACGAAGCTAGTGGCAGTCCCCATAATCACACCAAAATATAGAAGAAATTTGCTGTCTACAGAGGCATTCTACTTGATCGTAGCCCAATGCAGACATGGCCAATAGACTGAGAAGTCCGGGGATACAGAAGCTGACCCAAAGACAATTTTCATATGTAACTAGAGGTGTGGGGGCTGGTGGGGGAGACAGTTGGGGATAGTTTTGGGAAAGAAACAGGGGACTTATATGCTGCAGAATTTCTGTTACTGTTTTAATGTTCGAGATGTCTAAAATATACCAAAATTATTAAAAATGTGTTATCAAAAAGTTTCCCTTTTGAGAAGAGATCAGAGGGAGGAGACATTGGGACCCTGGGTCCCTGCTTGCTCCCCCCAAGTTCGTTGACATGATTTATAAATGACAATCTATCCCACAGTGATAGCTTTCACTAAATTTGTGAATTAGGTACCACCCCAACTGCAGTGTCAAGATTCCATTTTGAATCCCAAATAGGAGAAGACGCCTTTCATGCTCCTCCTGTTTGCGATTTGTAATTGATCTTAAAAGCCCTTTTATAAGTTGAAAATACTTTTTCTACTTGGAAATGGGCTTTGGTCCCTTCTGAAAATTGCAGCCTCAATAAACGCAAAAGACTTTTGTACAGGAAGACCCAAGGTCTGTAGGGTGACTTCATTGTGGTAGAGACTCAATAAGTGCTGAAACACCATAGGCAGAAGTGCTTTGCATCCCCAGTACATAATCCTGAATATGCAACCAAATATTATCTCTCATTACCTGTGGCCAGATCCCCAATAGTATCACAGCTATGCCAATGCTGAAGATCGAAATCTGAAAAGCAAATGAATTTGTGAGAAGCAACAGATACAGCACCACCAGCAAGCCCAAAGTGGAGAATACGTCATATAAAGAAAATACTGGCAAAGCAGTTCTATACTGGCCCACTGGTGTCCATAATCAATCAGTAGGCTTTTGTAGAGTGCAGCTTGTCACCCTGGTGGGTCTCCAGGCGTTGGGGTTCTGTGAGCCTCAGTCGAAGAGCCAAGTCTTAAGCTTTTTCTTGAAGTCTTCAAGCGATGGGGAGGTCAGTCCAGGACTTAGCGGTGAGATAGGAGAAGGGACGCCCTGCGCAGCAGCTCCCACGGATGTGGGGAACGTGGGCCAGGGCGAGGGAGGAGGAGCGGAATCTGGTTGGTGGTACGTCATGCGGCTGTTGAAGTAGGAGGGTCCACAATTGTGGAGTGACTTGTAGGCATTGTGAGGAGTTTGAAGAGCTATCTTTTTTGGATGGGGAGCCAGTGGAGAGCTTTGAGGCTCACTGAGGTGTGATGCTGGTTCTTCTAGAAAGGTTGAGGATGAGTGTTGCTGCTGAGTTCTGGATGCCACTCAATAAGACAGCTACACCCTTTGAAGCTAGTGATGAAGATGCTAACAATATGGAAATGAAACATGTACAAACTGAACCAAAGCTACATGGTATCTGCTTTAGTTCTAAATTCAGATACGAAAACAACTCCAACTTGTATGCATTCTGAATCGGTGGCATACTTCAGCTATGGTTTTGGGCCATTTCAGTAGCCAATAATTCCACAGCAGATACTGATGGGCACCAATGCACTCTGTCAACATCTAATAACATAGGAAATCCCAGTGGCTTTGTTCCTCGTATAGTTATAGGCAAGCATTTACATGGAGACAAACAGGATATTCATTGTATTCTGATGTGTCGTCAATATGCCTATCATGCCTAGAAGAGTTGAGTAGAAAATGAGTAGTCTGTTCATTGACTTGTGGATGGTAGGGTGTTAAACATAGAGTTATAACCCTTATCAGTTATAGCACTGACCAGATGAGGTAGATCTCGAAGTCTTGACCTAGATCTGTTTGCAGTTTAGCTGCCCATGTATTTTGGAAAAAGTATGTCTCCCAAAGGAATTTTACTACAGTGGACATGTTATGGTTTTTACAGGGTAAAGCTGTGGCAGAGTGGTAAAGTGTTTGGTTATAACAAAGATGTTCTCAAGACCTTTCGTGCCTGGGGCCTGAGTCAGGAAGTCCATGCATGGCAAGCCTGTGGGTCCATAGCTCTAAATGCGCTTCACTGTGGCACCTCTGCGGGGTGGCCTCTTCCAACCAGATAGTATTTTCAGGTCTTACAGTGTTGAACCACATTGAAGGCTTGGCGGACCCAGTAATATAATTTCTTTACAAAATCTATGATTTAATCAAATTCAGGATATCCATTGTAATAATTCAGAGATTTCAACACCGTTGCTTGAAACTCCTGGCGCAGGACTAGTTTCTAGATAATGTGCGATGGAGGGTTCTGGCTCTCCAGGTATAATATTCTTCCATAGTCAGGCAATCTAAGAATCAAATGATGGAACTTATCTCCAGATGCGTGCCATTGATAGATGACATTGTTTTTCTATCGTCTTTGCAATAAGCATGATTGAGATGATAGGATGTGTCAGCTGGGCAGCAAGGAATTCCTAATTATAAGGGCATGGTACAGTAGTCAGATCCAATTCAGATGGGTTGGATTAGGTCAATGGAAAGCTGTCATATCCGCCTTCTGGGATCTCGCTTTGAGTGACCACACAGACTGGATGTGGGCAGATAGCAGAGCAGAGTGTTTTCATGGCTGCTGCAGATAATTCTACCCAGCTCGGTTACTCTCCTTCAGAAGCAGGAAGCCTGTGTCTATGTCCCTGACTGATATTGAAGCCGAAAGGCATTTACTGAAAGAGCAGGGACACATTAGTGCCCAGTAGGATCCGGTTTATCTTTACATATTTCAAAGGATTGAGAGCCGTGTAAGGACCCCACAGAGGTAGTTGCAAAATTTCTCAGTCACAGCCCACCACAAAGAGTTGAACGCGGCCTTGTTGACTGGAAGTTCTTTATGACAGACTGTGAGAGGTTTAGCTACTAGCCTGATTCTCCTTCACCACCACTAGGACAGCACCTAAACATTCAAAGCCAGCATCTATATAACAGTGGAGTGGTCAGTAAAAGCAAGGAAAGGTGATCGAGACAATCTGTCAGTTATCGCCTTAAAAGCAAGATCAGAGTTAATGCACCACCTGGTTCAAAAGAGCTCTCAAAGCTTGCGATAAGACAGTTCATCTGGATGACTGGGGTTTTTCTGTTTTAATTTGTTTGGAGATTAAGGTTATCCCATGTCATTTCAAGGAGAGGTTCGTTGATGTCAGCAAACTCAGTTACAAAGTATCAGCAGTAACTGCAGGATCCTAGGAAGCTCTGCAGTACCCTCAGTCTGATTGACTGAGGGCAAGTCCTAAGAGTTTGGATATTCATAAGGTCTATCTCAACTCTTTTATCTGAGAAGATGTATCCCATGTACTTGACATTGACTCAGAAGAACTGGCACCTTTTTAGAAACAACTTGAAATTATGCCCTTGCAGATCTCGAATTTACAGGATTTCTTTCCACAGTCCTTAACCGACTTTCCGAACATGGTCATACCATTAAGGTAGAGGAGTACTTATATTAGTTTAATTTTTCCAGTGATGTACGCCATATGTTTCTGGAAATCAGAAAGTCATTGTGGCACCCTTCCAAACATACAGAAAACTAGTGGTGGTCAAGTGAACGCTAGCTTTCTTCGTCTACCTCACCCAACCAATATTCAGTCATAGAGCCAGTAAAGAGAACCAACAGCTTCCAGTGAGGCTGTCCAGTCCATCATCTACTTTTGTCACTGTATACTAGTCTGAGATTGCGTGATTATTGAACCTTTGGCGGTCTATGCATATGTGCTCCTCACTGTTATTCTAATGGACCGCTTCATAAAGTGAGGCATAAAGATGAGGAGATTGCTGGATGACCATAGATGCTCCTAGGTCCAGCAGATGTCACCACATATTTCCATTACCTGCAGGGGCAATGCATCAGTACTTCTCCCTGAAGGGTTCTGGTGGACATGGAGCTCAAAATTACTGGCTTCTCCCACACCTCAATTGCCTATTGAAAAAACACTAAGCCACTCTGCCATCTTGCAATGCTTACTTTCATTAACAATGTTTGCCATTTAGAGGCCTTCAAAGATCAGGAAGTTGGCATCGAACTTCAGCTTATCTCATGTCCAAGCAGTTTCCTGTGTTACTATGACTAGCAGGTAGGTCTCTGCCAGATTCATATCTCCTGACAGGGTAACGAGTAGTTGGGTATGGTTCGATGTCGGCAGTGGAAGTTTTAAATGTGTTTGATGGCCCATGGGTACCATGAAGCTCCTCACCAAGACACCCACCGGCAGGATATCTCTTGCTGATGTTCCAACATGATATTTTATTTGGAGGTGACCTTCAACACAGAAGAGACTCTTTGGACCATTTGGCATCCTTGCGTAAGAATGCCCACGGCTTGTCCTTTGGGCATGGTGATTTCTTCCACAGGGCCCATGCATGGTGCTTTCCTGGCTTGCTCCATCTAGAGCCATGCTGAGTACCATCGTGAGTGTTTGTCCAGAATCTTTACATACTTTTGTCCACTGTTGACATATCACATTTTAGTGAGCGCACCAAATATTGCTGATTTAGTATAGAGAAGGCACTTGGCATCTAGGAGTATACATGTACAAGGATAATCAGTTTTTTTATGTGCCGAAGCAATCTCCTTTGTTGTGCACACTTGCGGTGTATGTGCCCCAGGAAGGGCCGATAGCTCTCTTCCACTCCACTGATGGCCACTGTTGTTAGAGGTTCACAGCGCAGTTGACGAGGTTCTGCTTGCTCATGATCTCAGAGATGACAGACAGGTGGGAGTCAGTGTCTAGGCAAGCCTGCAACTGGCCTAACTCTGATTCCACTGCAACACCCATTTTGAAGGCTACCAGGTCTGGCAGCACACTCAGGTATTTCTTTATGCTTTCTGGTGTCTCCGGCTTGGCAAGGGTATTTCTTTGAGGAGCTGAAGCGGGCTTTGTGGGTGCCTTGTTTGGTGCTGAGGTTTTTCTTCTTCAGGGGTCCGGATTGGTTCCCCTTTGGTCCGCTGTGTCGCTTCCCTGCTACTCCAGAGTGTAGTATACCTAATACTTCTCTGACCGATGGATTGGGGTTTGGAACATATGGACAAACTGTTCTTCTTCTCCGCACTAAAAACAGAAAGCAAAATCTCTAGTCTCATGTCCACTATATGCTTGAATATCCCTGGCTTAATATGATGGGTCCACAGCTCGATCTCGGAATGGCAAATTGATAAGTGGCTAAATTTCAGGGCAAGTAACTGCTGTTGTTTCTCTGGCCCTGCTTTTTAAGAATCCCGCTTCACCAATGCGTAATGTGACCAACGTCACTCTTGGGGAGGTCTTGGCCTCTTCTTGTCACAAATGTCCCAAAGGCGGTCATTGACCTGGGTGGACTGCTCCCCTGTTGCTCTAGCCACAGCCTGAGAAGAATCTATTGATTTTCATTTGATCCACTGTCTCCATCCAGGTGACATTCCAGTCTTTGCAACTCCTCCTTTGGCGAAGTCCCTCTCATCACTTTTTTATCTGTGCCAAAAAACAGCTAAATGTTCTCGCCTTTTTGGTTCCAGGTCACTAATTGCGCAATTACTTCTGTCATTGTCTCGGAACTCCCATAAAGGCCTTCTAGAGTGAGATAAATTCACATTCAACAACTTCTTGGATGGAGGTTATTAGAGATGCTGTGGTCTTGACTACTGGACATGAGAGATTGGGAATATTTTTCCTGACATTGCCCATCCTCGAGTGCCCCAGCTGGTGTATCCATCCCAATCAGACAGAACATCTGATCTCCTCAAGGAACTAGTTCCATCAAAAACAAAGGTATATCTTCAGCCATCACCCTTGGGAATGGATATCCTACGTGGTTAGCACAGCAGCGCAAAGCTCCTATCAACACCATCTCATCATAAGGCGCCTGCACCATCTTCAAATCCCAATCCATATTCACCCTTTCAGCTAATTCCCTTGGGTGCCTTATGTCACTGAACAATGCTGGATACTAAGTACATTTTTCTGCAATCTCTCTTTTCACCTAGAAGAATTTATATTTTCCTAAATATTTAGATTTTGTTCATTTATATCCTGGAGTACCACCCACCAAAGGGTGCCACACCCTAGATGTAGTTGTTGACTCCAGTGCCTATGTCATTAGTTGGAAGAAGAGTCAGTGGGAAGAGAAGGGAGATGAAAGCATCAGTGGCAGAGAGAGTATACTCAAAAACCCAAGATTTGGCATTGTTGTACCATGCTGACAAAAGCACAGCCACAGGAAGCTGCATTCATTTTAATTTGAGAGTCATAAAAACAAAGACATGGACACTGACCATGCAGCCGACACTGCCTCCCTTACTAAATGCTGGAGAAAATGGGGGATCCAAGATCCTGTGGCCAAAGCAATAACGCGTCATACCCTACACAGACCCTCCAGGGTTTCGCGATTTCGCGGTTTGCTGCGAAATCGGCACTTTTGTAAAAATGCCGCGATTTTTATAAAAGTGCCATCGAAATTGGCACTTTTGCAGAAATCGCAGCATTTTTACAAAAGCTAATCCATGCTGCTATATCCTGGGGGGTCTAATTAATGCAAAAACAACGTTAAGATATTTCTTAGAAATGCCCTGTTTGTTAATAAATTGCTTAATCTGTTCAGTGCGCTTTATTTAAAAGCTCTGTGTTGATTTACCCAATGCTGCGCGTTTGTGATCACCTAGGAGCACAAATTAGTATAGCAGTCAACGTAAGACAATGAGTTTATACTGGCATTCTGTTCTTCAATTAGGCTTGGCCTAATGCAGATGAGGAGTAAGCTTGTATGATAACCATCATGTGCACAGTTGTAATGAGCTACCATGTTTAAGCAACCTGAGAAGGTTGCAACCCGAGTCTCTATGGAGTTTTACCCAGTCCATGTTTGCAAAATTCACGATATATCCCTGGTTCCTTCCTGCAGCTCAACAGTCAATATTTTTATAATAGCACACTCCTTTTGAAAATGCTACGCGTCACTAAGCCGAATTGCTCGGATGAGGTGCGGGCCAGCTATAGATTTCGAAACTGGCAGATGTCAATTATTGACAGAATACTTGAAACCTTGCATAAAAAGTCTTATTCACACCCCAGCAAAATCAAAGGCGAGAGTGACAAAGTTCAATCATATACGTAGATCAGCTCTTTGGTAGCCAAGATCTTTTGATTGAAAAAAAATCATATATAAAATAAATATACTTATAAGGGCTTTCGCTCAGCTCTCTTCATCTATTGGTCTGTCATTGTGTCATTAACATTTTTGTTCTGCCACCAGCACATACACAATGGACTATAGTTTCAGCCCACTTTTCCAATGGCTTACCTCTCTGTGACTGATGGCAATATGCTCTTGCACAATATATAGATACGCACAAAAATAAGTCTCCTTATGCAGTGTTAAATTATTTTCACAAACATTGGTATATCCAAAAGTTGGTAGTCAAAGCCAGGCCTTCGGCTGTGCAAAAGCATGTTATACTATGTTATGGACAGTGCTCGCTGTTCTTTGGGGAGAGGGTTGTGTATCATTAATATTAAAAATAAATCAAAAAAAGCGTAATAAATACGCCTGTAACGCTGTTTTGCTGCCTTGGGCTGCTGACGGGCAGTCTTTTGCTTTTCGAGGGAACCTGCTGCGCTGGCCGCATCGCCCTGGTGGGACTCGTGGTCCCAGGGTGCACCACCACTGAATTGGGCACAGCTGCTGCATTCGGGAGGCGCTGAAACCGCGCTATAAAGCACCGCCTTGTCCCACGCAGCACGGGAAGCCTGTAACACTGTTTTGCTGCTCTGGGCTGCTGACGGGCAGTCTTTTACTTTTTGAGGGAACCTGCTGCGCTCGCCGCATCGCCCTGGTGGGACTCGTGGTCCCAGGGTGCACCAGCACTGAATTGGCACTGGCTGCACTACTCTAAAGCCAGCCCTGACAACAAATGTTAATCCTGCATGCTGCGTCTGCCCCCTGAATATTACTGAATACTACTACCTCACAGTGTGTTTCTGCGTGCCCAGTGTGTGGCGGTCCCTGGGGAGCGTTGCTTTTGGGGCATTTATTCATTAACATGTTTATGTCCTATATGTAGCCTTGAAGCCAAACAAAGTGTCTACATTGTAAATAAACCAAATATACATAGCTTCATGCTGTTAAATAACTAAAAAAACGAAGATATCTGTGTTTGTTGTAGGAAAAATGGCCAAATTAAATTCTGCAAAATTGCCGGTAAATTTCCATATTTGGGCCGCTAAATTTCCATTTTTGTGCCGCTAAATTTGCTAATCCATGCCGCTATATCCTGGGGGGTCTGCCTACATAGCCACGTAGGTTATATACCCCAGACAGGAAGTGGGCTTAAAAATGGAAATAGAAATAAAAATAGAAGTTTGAGATTCCCGAAAATTTCAAGTGAGCATTCTGTTTTCTAAAATGGTACAATTGAGCTGCCTGTTTCTTGAGATGAGGCTCTTCCTCTCGTGGTTAGGGAAATATCTGGTACATCAAGAAGGTAGTCATAATCTCACAAATCTCAAGTCTCACTCATACCACTCTGAAGTCGCTGCTGCCACTGTGCGAGCGCAAGCTTTTCCTGCCTATTTTTAAAACCTGATGTTATGTTTGTAGCGTGACAAGATTTTTAACCTGCCATTGCTTGTTTGCACAATTTTATTCTTTGCACAGAGGACGACAGCGAGTTAGGCTGCTCCTCCTATTTTTAGATTACTATTGTGTTTCTTGTCTCCCGCGCTGCTTACTGGCTCACATCCACGAGGAAGTCAGCGAGTTAGGCTGCTCCTCTGATTCACCACTTACTTTGGTCGCCAAATCCCGAGCTTCGTTCCACCACGGCTGGGTGCCGATTGAGTGGAGAGCTCATGGGGAGGTAGGCGGACCAATCAGGGACATTACAGCAAGCCGGAGGGCGGAGACAGGTGACCGCGCCTCCCGCTACCCTTATTTTTTCTATTTATCATCATGTGCTGGTGGGGGCGCAGCGGGCGGGCGCAGCGGGCGCGCGGAATGCGTGCCGAAGGTGCGCCTAAGGTAAGCCCGTCTGCGCCCGTCCGCGCCTGGACCGTGCCCAGTGCCGGTCTGGCTGCCCTTTCTCCCTTAGACATCTTGAGTCCCCTGTCTTATAGTCGTGACACCCTGATCTCCCTGAACCCTGGCTCTCATGTGGGTCTGCAGAGGTGCTCGCCGAGCTCCGACACCATATGGGACTGTAAGGTCTGTAATTTTCACCTCCCCTCATGCCTATCTCATTCATCTTCCAAAAACCAGAGTGAGCATCCTATCAAGGCAGCTCTCATAAACGCCCGTTCTATGGTGAAACATGCTGAGAATGTATTCGAGCTCATTAGAGACAATAATCTAGACATTCTGTTCATCACAGAAACGTGGCTAAGCGATTTGTGTGCCCCAGTGGTTGAACTAGCAGTCCCACGTGGTTATCGCCTGGCTAGAGCCGATCGCTCCTCAGGTAGAGGGGTCGGCACTGCTGTTATATTCAGAGAAACATGGGCTTTCTCCTGTGATAAATCTCTGAGTGTGCTGGATGGTGAAGCCCTTGACTTCTCCTTTACTCTCTCTCCCCATTTTACTCTGGGAGGGACCTTGATCTACAGACCGCCGGGGCCGATCGGCTCCTTCCTGAACTCCTTGGGAGACACTTTGACGGACCGTGCATTACGTTTCCCAAAATTTCTCCTTTTAGGAGATTTTAACATTCATTTAGATTCCACTAGCTCCTCGGACACATTGGGTCTTCAAGACCTTTTGGCCATAACGCACCTAACTTAGTGGGTCTTAAAACCGACGCACTCTCTAGGACATGTGTTGGACTTGGTTTGCTCCAACTTTGCCTTGGTCCTCAAAGATCCCCAGCCAGTTACCTGGTCCGACCATGCTGTGATTATTTTCTCCTGGTATGTGACACTGCCATCCCACCACCCTCCCCCCCAGTCAGGCCCCATAGCACGAAAAATTAATATTCCTGGACTGGTGGAAGCCCTCACGCACTCCCAAATTGACCGGTCCACCAACCTAGAGAGCCAAGTGGATCTCTTTAACATCTGGGTCAGTCGGGGGGTTGAGACCGTTTCCAAACCGGCTCGGAATATTTCTCAACGCGTGTTACCTTCCCAACCCTGGTATACGCCAGCATTAAAAGAACTAAAAAGGTCCTGCAAAAAATTCGAGCGGCTCTGGAGGGTTGCATACTGCCCGCAAACTAAAGCAGATCTCCGTGCAGCCAAAGAGAGTACTACACAGCAGTCAAGACTGCGAAAGGTGCCTACTTTGCGGCTAGGATCCTAAAAGCAGATAATAATGACAAGGAAATCTTTGCTATAGTTCAAAGCTTTCTATCACCTATAGCAGAGCATAAAAGGATCCCGGTTTCTGCGGAATGGTGTGAGGAGCTCTCTTCCTTCTTTATTAATAAAATCAGGCTTATTGAAGAGGGATTAGCTATGAGTAATGCTGCCTCACACCCCCCGGAGCTGGCATCTGGCGCCCCTGCTAGTAGCTGCATTGCCAAATTCACTATGGTGGATCAATTGGACATCCTAACACTTCTGAAATCTTTAAAATCAGGCTCCCCCTCGGATCCTTGCCCGGCAAGGGTTATGGCGGGAGTAGCAGACTGTGTAGGCTCTGAGGTCACTACTTTGATCAATTGGTCTTTACAATCGGCAGTGGTACCTAAGCAGTGGAAGCAAGCCAAACTCTTGCCTCTCCTGAAGAAACCTTCGGCAGACCCCGCTACTGCAGCCAACTACCGCCCCATCTCCTTGCTCCCGGCACTGGCGAAAGTCTGCGAAAAGGTTGTTTTTCGGCAGCTGAACGCCTTTGTGGAGGAGTCTGGTGCGCTTCATCCAGCCCAGTCGGGCTTTAGGGCATCCTTCAGCACTGAGACAGCTTTGGTGGAGGTGGTGGAAGCCATTAGGGAGTGCACGGACAAGGGTGGCAGAGCGGCGCTAATTTTATTGGACCTCTCTGCCGCCTTTGATACGGTTCCTCACCAACTCCTCCTGGCTCGCCTCACTGAGATTGGCATCACTGGGGCTGTGTGGTCCTGGCTGGAATCTTTTCTGGACTCCCGCTATCAGCAAGTCTGGATGCCCCCGTACTCTTCCTCGGCCAGGCTTGTTCAGACCGGGGTCCCACAGGGCTCTACATTGAGCCCACTTCTTTTTAACATCTATATGACCCCGCTGATCTACCTGGCCGAGGAGCTGGGTGCAAAAATTATGGCCTACGCTGATGACACCCAGCTCCTGTTTACATGGGGCAACTCGACATTAGAAACTGATGTAGCACAAAAATGCCTGGCAGCCGTTTTCACCTGGTTAGCTCATGCCAAACTCAAATGCAATGAGGGAAAATCAGAGATTTTACTATACGGTCAATTTCCAAGCCAATTCACTGAACTAATTTGGCCCCCTGATTTTCCCCGTCCCCTCTCTGAAGGTGGCCCAGCCAAGAACCTGGGTATATGGTTCAACGAAGATTTGAGGTTCGCAGAGCAGATCAAGCGATTGACGGGTGCCTGCTTCGGGACCCTCAGATCTCTGAGTAGATTCTTTCCTCTCTTACCCCAGCCAGCTAAAGAAACGGTCGCTAGGGCCCTCATATTGTCCCGCCTGGATTATGCCAACGCTTTGTATCTGGGTTCCCCTTCCTTTCTGGTAAATAAACTTAAGCTTATCCAGAATGCGGCCGCGAGACTCCTGCTGGGTATCTCTAGACGAAACAGCATAAGACATCAATTGGCTACACTTCACTGGCTGCCGGTGGCCCAAAGAGTCCAATTCAAGGCTCTGGTACTCACGCATCGAGCCCTTCATGATACTGGTCCTGCCTACCTCAGGAAAAGAGTGACTTTCCATGTCCCAAGTCGCCACCTTAGGTCGGCTTCCCAACGACGGATGGTAGTTCCCCGCTTCCGGCGAACCAGATTGGGCGGTCAATCCTTTTCGGTCAAAGCCGCTGCCCTCTGGAATTCCCTCCCATTAACTCTCAGGGACACCAGAGACCTTGGCTGCTTTAAGAAGCTCCTTAAGACCCATCTTTTTAATATAGCCTATTAAAGTTGTTTTGTTCTGCTGTTCAGCTCTCGACTTCTCTGTGGTTATGCTTCGCGCCAGGATACTCATGAGTAATTGTGCGCGCAATAAATATCCATATAACATAACATAACATAACATTGTGTGTGAGAGTCACACCTTTGACCGCTCACTCACAAGAGGCCGTCACACCTCAAAAGAAGGGCTAAAACCCTCCAAGGCTTCTCTTTAAAAAGCTGTGCTGTGCGCAGAGCAGCTTCTAGGAGTTGTAAAGACAACTGGAGGCAATTCGACCGTAGCAGAAGATGATCTATTGAATGCTTCAGTGGATGTAACTAAGCATTCGCTTTGAACACATTAGATTAGTGTTCTACTACTTATGGAATCCATGCGAGGGCGTTTAGCGAAGTGGTAGTTGCTGTTTTATTCATTTTACATTCATTTTTATTAGCTTTTCTTTTTTTAACTGGCCACGTCTCGTGTTATGATTGATGTCAACGGTTGTGTGACATAACTTTCCTTGACTTCATTAAATATTATAATTAGATCTTACTCTTAAAAGTTCGGGAAACTTGAGAACTCTGTAATCTATCTCATAGCTTTTTATAGGGGTAGAAGGTAAGGTAGATCAGACTACTAATGAATGGTCCAAGCGACCGCAAACAGCAAAAGTCGATGGTTACCAAAAAAACACATTTAAACCAGCGTTAAAATAAGGGAGCACCGCCATCTGCTGGCTGAGATATACAAATGAAACTTCAAATGAGATTTATTCTTTTGAAGTGCGGGTGAGGCGTTAGTTATAGGGTCAAACTCTTCTCACAGAAGGAGAAGCTGTCTCTGCTCATCTTTGTTCTTTTACCAGCAACTTAGACAACAAACAAGTCCACATTTGGTGGTGTGAGCACCCGAAGTGCATCCTCAACCATAGTCCAGGGGATCTATGAACTGACTACTTTTTAGGGCACAGTGCCCTTAATTAGAACTCACCCGAGGCAGCAGTTTCCATTGTAATTTGTTAAGTCCCACCTGAAATAGAGCATGTGCTGTCGTTTGTGAGACAATTTGTTTACTTACAAGGGACCTAGAGCCCGCCCTTCGCTTACTAGAGGTGGGCGAGCCGCGGCAGGCTAAATAAAACCAGGCTCAAGCCTGAATGAAGCCTGGCTGGCTCAGCTCGAGGTCCTGCTGGAACCTCAAGCCCATAACGATCCGAGCTTTCACGAAACTTCTGCCTGCCACCCAGTGCTTTAAGTAGGCCCAGTCTCACAGGATCTGAGCACCTGCTTTTTAGGTTTCGCCTAGCGGAAGCTGCGCTCTGCGCAGCTTTTCCGCGCAGGCGAAATCCTGTTGAGAACCGTAGGGTGCTTTGGTTCGGCCCTCGTCGTTGATTGGCTGGCTCCGTAAACGGAGCCTTGCCATTGGACGAGGGGCCTGTCCGTCAATGCTGGACCAGACACGGGGGCGTTCCCGACATTCTTTGGCTTTTGCCGACGTCACGGGACGCCGGGAACGCCCCCGTGTCTGGTCCGGCATTGCCGGCACCTCCCTTGCTCCCCCTCCCGCTTGTTTTCCCTGGGCTCTGCGCTGATCCGGTGCCGTTGTGCGTCTTCCCGTTTCCTGCGGTCGTCGTGTGTTCTGTGGCGGTGAGTCGTTCCTTCTCGTGGCAGGCGGGCCTCGGGTCTAGCGATGGTTCGGTTTGGGGCACGTTTGCCACTTGGCGCGTGGTCGCGCGATTGCATTGCCCTTTGTGTTGGTGCACAGGGTCAGGGGAGGCAGCGGCGCTGTGTAGAGGGAATTCCGCCGATTGAGGTCGTTGCCGATGGGAGCGAGGAGAGCGGGCCGGGACTGGGGTGTGGGATGCAAAGACGCTGCGGTTCCTTGCACAGTGGTCTCTCCGGTCAGGGTGCGCTGTTTGGAGGGCTGTTGTGGATCGTGGATTGTTGTGAGGGCATGCTGGGTGGAGTTGGGGAGGCCTGCCGGGCGTGTATAGTGTGCAGTCCTTTCCAGTCAGCAGGTATATGATTGGGACAACATGGGTGGAATGAGCATCATGACGCGGTCTCAGATGCCCGCCCTTTGTTTAATGAATTCCTTATACTGTCTTAGATGAGTTACTCCATGGATACTTAATGCATGCAAGTGTTTCTGAATTAAACAGATATGGGTAAATTAGAGATACGAGTCTTTATTCAAATCAGTTTTTGTGTATCTTTTCCTTCTTTATCCTGGTCATGGAGCCGCAGCTTCTTTACTCTAGTAACAGGGCCATTGCCCCGGGCCTGATTACAAATATATGTAAACCTACTACAGTAGTTGTAAAAGAAAATTTAAAGTAAATTAACAATTTTTAGGGAGAACTCAAAATATTCCCGGAGTACATGGTGTACATCCACGCAAGTGTAAATGCTTAGAAAGGATGCAGTTTTACGTTTTTGTCCTCTAGGAGTAACCGTTTTTCTTGCATCCCAACCAATTTTGTGTATTTTACACCCCTTTCCAACTCTAGGTTTACTTCTACTCTTGTGAGGGAGCGTCCCTTTCTCAAGTATGTGAATGCTAACAAAGCCGTACGGTTGGAACGCCCACTTCCTTCCCCGGAAAGCAGAATAACCCTTCCTGAAATCGTACTTTTTAGGTGTAACATTAGATGTGGTAAAACGGTGGATGAGTGCAAATTCTTGTTTTGTGAACTAAAAATGCTACTGTGCACATTGCACATCAAACCGTTGGAATAAATACACAGAGCCATGTGGTTTCTTTGTTCACAGCCTGACGTGCCTTGTATGTGAACGTTCCCCCGTGTGCTCGGCAGCAAAAACAATCTGTATCAGGTGTTCCAAAGCGCAGGCTGATTGTTTAAAGTCGAATTCGAATGCACTTGTTCTATGAGGTAACAAATGTATTGAAAAATAGGAACCCTCGTTTGTTCCTTATGAGTCTGCACATTTTTGCCGTCAGTTCTGAGTAGTTTTGTTTTTGAAAGGCCAGCAGCTGCTGCAGCAGTTGTTGTTCTGTTCTTGTGGTTGCTCCTCAGAGTTATGAAATGTTTCATTTCCCATCAGAGGAGAGTTTATATATTTTCAGCAGAGAAGCAGGCCAGCATGAAAGGGCACCGCCAGCAGATAAGGTAGTGCAAGCACTACCAATAGAAAGTGAGGTGACTGTGCACGCGGTGTCTGTGCACTGTCTGTTTTGGGAAATTCATCTGGTGTTTTTGTGAAGGTCATTGTGCGCTACATCCTGGCCCACATCGAGGTTGGATACAAACGTCTACTTCAAATTTATTTCAAGCTCGTGCTTATTTTATTATGCTCGTATATTTTAGTTTACATAGACGTCTGTGGTGAATTGTTACTCGGCCACGTGCATTGTGTTTGAAGTTGGTTTATGCCATTGCGTGTAAATTCACAAAAGTCTCTTCATACTTTGTATACCAAGTGACTCAATTTTACCTATAACAGATTCATATTCATTAAAAAATTAATTAAAGTGCTTAGTGTCCATATTTCTTAACTGCCCTACTAAAGTGCGAAGTGATGATAAAGTGCTCACTGCATATTAAAGTACAGCTATTTCTAATTATCACCAGCTGCTGAAGCCTCATAACAGCAACATTTCATGCTGAAAAAATGTGTAAAGTCACATAAATCAAATATAATCGCCACGCCCTTTACACGGGACTTGATGCTTTCTTGCTGTATTCCCCGTTTGCACCGCATGTGCAGGACTATTTCTGCTGTCGGCCTTCGTGAGTCGAGTCGCCCCCAAATTCACTCGGCTGGTTCCGTCGGTTTGTTTTGCTTGCTGGACTGGTGTTCCTTTCTGAAGTGGCGTTGTTTATGTGCTGTGCCTGTGTCCGAGGAGGGGGCGTGACCAGGAATGGGTTGGACAGAGAAGTGCTGTCACACGAGAGTGATTAGGCCTTCTTTTTTGGAGGGAAGTGATCTGTGAAAACCTTAGAGTTCGTTTTCTTGAGGGATGAGTGGTCGAGGGCTGGGCGGGCTGCTGCATTCCTCGGCTTTGTCAACTCTGGAACAGGCAAACAATTCTCGTGCAGCTTGAGGAGGTGGAGCCGCACTTGTCACTCTGGGTAGTAGTGGGGCGCATACTGTTGAGTTTGTCCTGGATGTGGCGAACAGCCTGCAGATGTCTCTGACCCCGGAGCGGACTGCGGAGGAGCGGAGGCTCCGGGTCCCCGAGGTGCCACCTTGTGGGCAGAGCGTGGCAGGGTGGGTATGGGGAGAGCTCCTGCACGTGTGGTGTGCATACAGGGTTGTTTTGAGTGCACTTTCTCTTTTGGCAGCTGGCCACAACTGAGTGGGCTCTCGTGTTTTTTGACCTGTCTCAATCAAACATGCAGCCTTCATCGTTCGTGCCCATTATTTATCATGCATATTAAATCACTGTACTTAGAGTTAAGAAAAATATGTGATCTCAGACAAGTATGAGTTATGATAGACAGTTCAGATGCTGGCGCAGCTCTTTACATTTATTAACCCTTGTACAATCGAAGCCCTAATGGAGAGGCATTTTTTGTGAGCGGAATTTAAGCGTTGTGGGCCTCCACTTTTTAGGCAAGTTGGTGCATATATCTTTGGAAACTATTATTCGATGACACAACACAGCTATCTGTGCTTATACAAAGTGTTCTTTGGCGACTAAACAAAGTGCTTGCTCTGCGCATTCAGTATCCTGCAGGCACAATTGTTTGTGGGCACAGCTCCATGCGGCTGTATCCCCGTGAAGACACAGTTTACTGCCATATAACTCTATACAGGCTCGAGTTCTTGCCAATAGATTTCCACGTGAACACTTGAACACAAACTCCACGTGTAATCAAACCTATAGTTTGGCAAACATACATGCACAATAAACTCTCTTCAGACACACCTCCCTGCTAGACGGGCATTTGCGGTGCGGTGGGTCTCGCGGTTGTGAGGGTTTGAGCTGTTGGCATTGAGGGTGGCGGTGCCTTTATTAGCTAGCCTTCGCCAGTCACTCTCCTTGTCCCTCAGTGTGCCCCTGTTGCCTGCTTGTGCCATGTGGGTGTGTGTGGAGGGCTCTGTGTGGCTGTGTGTGTGGGGAGGTTTGTGTGGCTGTGTGTGTGGGGAGCTTTGTGTGGCTGTGTGTGTGGGGAGCTTTGTGTGGCTGTGTGTGTGGGGAGCTTTGTGCGGCTGTGTGTGTGGGGAGCTTTGTGCGGCTGTGTGTGTGGGGAGCTTTGTGTGGCTGTGTGTGTGGGGGGGGCTCTGTGTGTGTCATTTGCGAGAGATAAAGCTAGTGGCATTGTAAATGACAATGCCATTTATTTATGTTAAAAAATACATAAATAAAAATAATGTCAAGAGCAATGCCAATAGCTCTAACTTTAACAAAGGCGAAACCATTGCATTGTAAATGCTTGTTTAGGTTTCGCCTAGCGGAAGCTGCGCTCTGCGCAGCTTTTCCGCGCAGGCGAAATCCTGTTGAGAAGAGTAGTGTGGCTTTTGTTCGGCCCTCGTCCTTGATTGGCTGGCTCCGTAAACGGAGCCTTGCCATTGGACGAGGGGCCTGTCCGTCAATGCCGGACCAGACACGGGGGCGTTCCCGACATTCTTTGGCTTTTGCCGACGTCACGGGACGCCGGGAACGCCCCCGTGTCTGGTCCTGGCATTGCCGGCACTCGAACGGGAAGGCGGCAATTAGCGGCTCCGGCGGTGTTAAAAGTAGCAGCGCCCGAGAGCCGGCCGGCTCCGGGCGGAGGCTGCCAGCGGGAGCGGCAGGTAATTGGAATGATTCCGAGCACGGACTGCTCACACTTTTCCTCGTGGCCCGCCTCACGCATCCATTTACAGCTATCCGCGCCAGGGGCCGCACCCACTTTCCTGAAACGAGAGCTGCAACCGGTTTCGCAACACTGAGTCTTGCTGTTCCTGTGAGAGCCAGGGACTGCGCTGCACAGGCCCGCCGAGTACAGAACAGGGCATCGCGGAACGCATACAGGTAACGAGCGGCAGGAGCACCGTGCACCAGCCGCCGGAAAAACAAACGACGCCACAAGCGGCCGCCGCCATCTTACTGCTTGGAAGTGTGCGAGGCGCCCCCCTCCGTTAAAATGGCGACGGCCGCGGGGGCGCAACTTGTGTTCCATGCCCAATGAGCTTTGTGAATGGGGTATCATCCGGGACAGAGGGAGGTTGTTTACTCCATGTGTAGTGTTTTGGATGTGTTTCTTCCTCACCGCAGCTTACCTAACACGACTTGGCTGTTGCTGGCCTTAATACCCGTGCTAAGCTGTACTCTTAATAGGCGCATTTCTTCAGTCAGCTGAATGCAGAGTCTGTTCGAGAAAAGTGGGTGAAGTCGCCTCGGTAGAGAGGAAAATTAGACCCAGTGTCTGCTTAGTGAAAAGAAATACCACCTGGCCCCTCGCTTTTGATGGTGTATAATGCCAGGTTAGCCTCTTCCAGGTCTCCGTCTACCAGCTATTTAGACGTGATAGAGCAAACGTGGTTAAAGGATAGATCAAGAACTAAACAGTGCGATGGCTAATTACCTCATTTCTCTGGGCTCGCCGATGCAAATGGAGAAGTCGGGCCCAGTCAGCAGAATATGCATTGGATTTCCGTTGCACTGTCCCCCTGTTCCCCCACGGAGCATCAATTCTCTTGAATATTGCCGGCTCTCTATAATTGGATGCGAAATGGCATTATTTTATTACCATTAAATGGATGTGTTAGGTTCACGCTTTCAGTCCTTGACTTTGTTTGTGGAAAAGAGCGATATTTATTAATTTGTTGACTGCTGTGCCCAGAGTCGATGACTTTTCTCACAGTGCATGTTGTACATTATTTTGAGAGAAAACATTGTTCATGAAGTTTTGGGATCCCACCCCTGCTCAGAGATTAATGTGTGTTTATACATGTAGACAAACCTGCGAGCGGAGCGCCGTGTGCCTGTGTGCGTGTGTGTGCGTGCCTGTGTGAGTGAGTGCCTGCTGCTGCCTGCCACGGCGCAGGGAGTGCGGGGAGCAGACGGGAGGGCACCAGGCAGCAGCGGCAGCGATGGTACTCATTCTCAACCACATCCTCATCGCAGTCCTTCAATTTTTCAGACGGGGCCAGCAGGTCTTCCTGAAGGCGGAGGAGAAGCCGGCATGCTCGGACGCCCTGCAGGTAAGAGACGGCGCCTCCGGTCCCCGCGTCCCCTGTGCGCGCCTGTGTGATCTTGTGACAGCGCCGCGCTGCTTGTGCCCCTTCGAAGTCATTGCTGTCTCTTGGGCTGTGTGCACTGCCAAGCATACCCTGTGTATAAGCACGTGTGCGGGGGGGGGGGGGAGAGGTATGAGGGCTGCAGGTGAGAACTGCTCTGTTGGTAGAACAATGAAGTGCTCGTGCCTACAAAGTGCTCATATTTCAACTTTTCCCCGCTGTGATCGCGTTCACTTCCCATTTAAGCGAAGGATGCCACCTCGGACAACGGCAAAGGTAGGTGCCCTCCCCCACCCCTCGCATGTGTTTTGTTCCCACCATCTGTGCGGGGCTTTGTGGGGCGTGATGGATGTGACCTGTAGACAAGTGGGGGCAAGAAGCCTGTCCCCTCCCCCTCCTGCCCTCGGCCAGGCAGATGCTCAGACTCTCTCCTGTTGTTTCCGAGCAGATGGGCTGGCATACTCTGCCCTGCTGAAGAACGAGCTGCTGGGGGCGGGCATCGAGAAGGTGCAGGACCCGCAGACCGAGGACCGGCGGCTGCAGCCCTCCACGCCCGAGAAGAGGAGCCTCTTCACGGTAAGCCACAGCGCCCCCTGCTGTCCCCCCTCACACACCCGCTGGGACGGGGTGATGACCTCTGTGAAGGTCACAGCCAGGCCTGGGCGGTGTGCTGTGGGCGGGCCTGGTCTCTGTGCAGCACTTAGTGTGTTCTACCATATTTGTTTGTATCCCCGTGGGTTGCTGTGCCTGCTGCAGGGGTCTGTGTGCAACCAGCTCAGTGTTTAGACTCATGGATAGCTTGACTCCTTCCGAGAGTATGCCGAGTTTTAATACATTTACAAACAATAGTCAGTATCCTCACTCCAATCACATGCTCTATTTCAATACACACAACGTGTATATGTATAAGCTGGATTCTTACACCTATAAGCTTGTTGGTTGCTGGCTTGTACTACCATTTCTCATTCGTAAACACGAGGAATTTTTTGTTGCTCGTTGCGGTTTTCTATAAGCCATCCCATAAAATGTGAGTTGCTCCTTGCTGATCACAGCCCCACGAGCCGCTCTCACCTTGCGTTTTCCTTCCTTGCAGTATTCCCTCAGTTCAAAGCGCTCCAGCCCAGATGACGGAAACGAAGTGTCTCCATACTCCTTGTCGCCCATCAGCAACAAAAGGTCAGTCCTGGCGCGGGCGGGGTGGCATAAAGAGTGCATTATATGAAGCGCAAATGTGCAGCGAATGAAGCTCTGCTCCATCTCCACCAGTTGTAAGAACCATGCTATAGTATAGGCCTTGATTATTCAAATGTTTCTTCAGACCTGTAGGGGGGAAATAAATGCCCTGCATGATGGTGCCCTCCATGTACCACCTTCGCCCCTTCCATGACCACTTTGTGGCGTCCATCAAAGTTAAAATAGAGCCCTTTCCTTATCGGGTGACAAATTAATTAAACAAAAAAAAGATTACATATTTTTACACTGGTGTAATACTAGAAGCAGACAGCGATGCAGCAGCATCAGTGGAAACCCTCTAATACTCTTTATCGCATCTTACGCCCACTAATAAGGGCCATGTTCCCAAGAAAACTATTACTGGCTGTTTGACTCGTTGAAAAGACTGAAGGGTCACATCACAGGTCTGAAAAGATTAAACCAGCTTTGTTCCTACCCATTGACTTGATGAGTCTCACTTCTTGCCTAGTGCTACTTTTAGCTGACTTGGGTATCCATGGAAATACAACTTGTATAGGCAACTTCAAGATTGTTTTCGTGCCTCTGTTGCCTGCTTGTGACCCTGTTGCTTGCTTGGGACCCTGTTGCTTGCTTGTGACCCTGTTGCTTGCTTGTGACCCTGTTTTCGTGCCTCTGTTGCCTGCGGGGGGGCTCGCAGCGAGCCCACAGTGTGTGGGGTGGGGCTCGCAGTGTGTGGGGGGCTCTGTGTGGGTGTGTGTGTGGGGGGGCTCTGTGTGGGTGTGTGTGGGGGGCTTTGTGTGGCTGTGTGTGGGGGGGCTCTGTGTGGGTGTGTGTGTGTGGGGGGGGGTTTGTGTGTGTTGGGGGGGCTCTCTGTGGGTGTTGGTGTGTGTCATTTGCAAGAGATAAAGCTAGTGGCATTGTAAATGACAATGCCATTTATTTATGTTAAAAAAAAAACATAAATAAAAATAATGTCAAGAGCAATGCCAATCGCTCTAACTTTAACAAAGGCGAAACCATTGCATTGTAAATGCTTGTTTTTAAAGGTGGCCTCAAAACGGGTCCCTATCGGGCTATGTTTTGTGTCCGGGCACAAGCGGTCCTTTTTTTCCAGACTACAGAGACAGCAGGCACATCGATGTGCGCATGCTCACACTGCTCACTTGTCACTAGTGGAGAAGTTACGGCATGACGTCATGCCAGGTGAGCGTTGATGGGGAAGGGAAATCCTTTAAAGAGAGTCATTTTCTCTCTGGATTTCCCTTCTCTTTATGATACTCAGAAGCTGCAACATTGTTGTGGGGACACCAGAGCTTTAAGTGGAAGCGTTTTCAATATTATATACAAACCATATTTGCTGCTTATTTATCTTATGCACTAACTACCATTGACAAAGCCAATAGTCCTGACTTGTTGTAGGTATGATGTTACTTGTTTCATAAATCTGGATGCAATGACAGAAAACAGCCAAATACAAGTCGAGCGGTCACACTATGCTACGCACAGATTTTTAGCTTAGATGTTTTTAAGCCATGCCCTTAATTACATTGGCCAGGCCCTTTTGAGAGACCCACTAGTTTTTTCATCCCACTTGAAGCCCTGCTGCCAGCCTCGCTCTATAATCATGCACAGAGGTAAAAACAAAGCATTACCATTTGAGTTAAAAAGAACCTACACATTGAGACCCATTTATTGGCTGATTTGTAACAGAAAACCTTCATTCATTGTGGTTTCCCCTCTTAACCCCTCCCATTCTCGTGACGGAACCGTTCCGTCACGAGCCTCAGGTGGACAGTGCTGGTGATGGAACGGTTCCGTCACGGCCCGCTTGCAGCGCCTGCGCGGCGCAAATTCCGCGCCTGCGCTGACGTTCTGAAGAACGGTCGGGGCCGTGACGGAACCGTTCCGTCACAAGCACAGCTCACCCGTGGGCCGTGACGGAGCGGTTCAGTCACGAGCACGGGACCGCTGCACGGCCCCACCTCCCCCTTAGCGCTGTGCCGGAATAGCCGCCGCAGCGAAGGGGTTAAACAAATTGTGTAAACGTAGGTAAATATTTTATTTTACCGATAATCCTTTTTCTTCACTATCGCATATGAAAGCACCTTCAAATACTTTAGTACTTTTAGTTCAGAATAACTTTTGTTCAAAAATCCATTGTTTAATTTGATAGATTTAATAGAAAATGATATTGCTCTATCTATAAGGTTCTAGGCCACACACAGGGTGCGCATGACAACAGCCTAGCCTCTTAGTTCACTAATTGCACAGTCGCTAGCGTGGGGGTGGGGACAGGAATGGTTTTATATTTAAGTTTAAAAACGACCACTTTTAATAAGTTCTTCTCAGTAAAGTACTGCAATGTGACTTAATAAATTCAAAGCTTTTACATGTTAAACAAATACACTTTTTTGAATTTTGAGATGCCTATTGTATGATTTACATGGCAAATATTTTCAGGGGTCAGCTAGTTCACGGGCTCGAAGAGTCAAGTCAGACCATTTCCTCGCCCTATTAATTTATTGGCTCACCCACCTCTATTGCTTACCATGGGTTCGCTTCAGCGTCACTCTCATTTGCTTGCTATTCTTCGGTCAGCGCATGTCGGCTTCACTGCTTCTCGTCCCTTCAACCCTCTCCCTGTAGCATATTGTTGTAATCTACTTGTTGGGTGAATGCATCCTCCCCATTGTTGTTCTCTTCCTTGCTGCTCAGCCAGTGGTGAGGTCATTGGAATGCTAGAGTGTTGATGCTTGAAGTGGTGGAGTCAGTTTGAGTGCATGGGCTGAGCAGCAAGGAGGCTACTCCTGGTGGCGCATCACATGGATCTTACCATCTTCCTGTAACTGAAGACATAATCTGAAGAATAAATCTATACCTTTTTCTACATGACCTTCCTACGTGGCTTACTTTGTTTTAACATCAAGCCAGACCGTTTCCTCGCCCTATATGTGTTGGCTCACCCACCTCTATTGCTTACCATGGTTTCGCTTCAGCGTCACTGTCATTTGCTTGCTTCTCTTCGGTCAGCGCATGTCAGCTTCACTGCTTCTCATCCCTTCCACCCTCCCCTGTATCATGGCCAAAGTACTTGTGTTCCATATGTGTCCTTCCACGGTTCGCATTGTGGGAGGTGCGTTTTAGTATCACATGCTGAAAGCACTTTGTGAGAGGTTTACCTTAAAATGAAAAACTCTTGAATTAAGTAATACACTCTGTGCAGCTGTGCGATTTTCAATTGCTCCCTTCTTATGTCTGCTTCCTTCCTCTTGTTCTTGTGTTACTGGACATACAATCTGCATGTTTCTTGGATGTCCAACGGGTGTCCAATTTTGTTCCACAAGGGACAGCACCATGTTTTTTAAACACTATTCACCTATTACAAAACTAAATGTAGGAAATTACAGGCATTGATTATTGGCAAACACATTAGCATTATTTGAACACAGGCTCGCTAGGAGACCTTTTTTATTTAAACAAAACACTCTTGTGTTAAGTATAACACTACGAATGGCTGCACGCTTTTCACTCGCTCCTTCATGTCTGCATCCCTACCCATGTTCTTATACGCCTGCACATACAATACCAAACAACAATACTTTTAATTTGCTTCTTTGACATATAATTGGTGTTCAACTTTGGTCCACGAAAGACAGCACCATGTTTGTTTTACACTATCCACATGTTATACCAGACTCTGGATTCTGTGGCTCAGGATCTGTAATATGCATGAGGAGATGCAACTTTTAATGATGGCACATTTGCAATATTGCCCACAAAATCAAATCTTATAGAAATCCACCCCATACCATCCCAACTCGATCACTTATTGATTCAGTAACCTATCATCTAATTACTCACTAAGGGCCAGATGTAGGTAAATATCATTTACCGATTCTAAAATACAGAATTTTACCGATTCGGTATATTAGAATCGGTAAATGATATGTAGCTAATGATTCAGTAAATTCGGTATTCACCATTAATTCCTATGGGCCTGGAGGCCCATAGGAATGAATGAGAATTACTGATTTGATAAATACCGAATCGGTAAAAGGGGGTATGTATGTCTGCCACATGGCACAGTTGAAAAAAGCACAACATTGCATTTTTTAGGGTTTTCGATATTTACCACCAACTACAGGTTGGTGGTAAATAACGAATCCTTACAAGTGAAAAGCACTCACTTGAGTGCTTCCTACATTAAGAATTCGGTAATTTATCGAATCGGTGTTTAAGAATTCGGTAATTTACTGATTCCAAAAATTATCGATTCGGTAAATTACTGAATCCTTAAATTAGGCCCCTACATCTGAAAAGCCTAATACCGGTCGGTAACAGCCGAAATTCGGTAATTTCGTCCGTTACCGACAGGTATTAGGCTTCCTACATCTGGCCCTTACTGACTTACTGTTTGTGTTTTCATCAGTGTTATTTTTTTTGCCAATGGTCAATGCCTGTAATTTCCTAAATGTAATTTTGTAACATTTTGATAGCTTTAAAAGTGCTCTATTGCTGTTTTACATATTGCGGATCAACGCCAGGATAGGAACAATAACTATTCACATCTATGGAACTGAAGAAACAACACCAAAAACTTACTTTAACCATGCAAATGATTAACACTGGGAACTGTCAGTCAATGGATATTACTAACGGCCTAATCATGGGCTGGTTCATCATCGGTCCACATGTTTGCAGCTTAGTGTATGTATTAATTCAGCGCCTGCCAATCACCAATAAAGTAACATTTTGTGGTGGGGATATTACAAACATAAAAGAATGTACACCAATATAAATATAATATCCAATACAATTTAAAACACAAATGTTTAATAACAGTTCCCTTTACTAAATTTTTCTTTGGATGTTTAGACAGGTATGCACATTTCTGTTTTCACAATATAAATACATCTTGCTATTTATAAACAAAATGATACCTAGCTTTTTATTTCACCTAAACAGCAATTAACATAATTAAAAACAAAATAAACTACTCCTTACAAAATTAAATAATTTAAGCACACAACCTTTACAAATCACAATAAAACAACTTCAAAACAATCACTTGACACACACACATTCAGTCACATTACATAGAATAATAATCACAACAACGCAGATTAAAGACAAGACAAATTTGCTTTGCCAGTGCTTCTCCCCATTGCCTCTGCTGTGGAGACGGTCCACTTGCCCCCTGCCTGAAAAAGGTGTACAGACGACCATAAATGGACCCTTCGTCTAGTCCTACAATGTGTGTTCAGTGTCCCGTGTGCTTAGGCTTGTGGCATGTTCCCTTGGTGGTGTGGACCTAGGAATTCCACGTGACCTGTTAATTATGTCCTACAGACAATGCCACCGGGGAGAGGATGACTAATTTATGAGGCAGGGTTGACTAAATTATGTGGCAAGAAAAGGCAAATTATGTGGCATAATGTAGCACATTTAGAGATAGTATTATTTCTTTATTTTGACATTTGTACACAGGTTAACACTGTCTGGGCAAAGGCAAAGATTTAATCTCATTAGTACCATTTAAACACCATAATATAGCGATCAACAGTGGAAAGGGCGCCAGTCAACTTTTGCAAAGTGCCTTCCACTGTATAAAGGACTCAAGACCAAGAGAGGTACACAGTTCCCCAAGGAAACAGAAATAATTAAAAGGACCAAGCAAAGGGAAGGCGAAGGGGGAAAAAAGGGGAATGCCCCTTTCGGAACTAAAACCCTCACACACCCAGCGAGCTAGGTGTCATGCTTCATCATCTGGGTTCTGCTCCTCGTCAGACTGGCGCTGCAATGTCTGACGGGCACCCACGAAGGGACTCTTTATCGGAGATCTTTTGTTCCTGCCATTTGTTGCATGCGGGTATGAGGGTACTAATATTAGTGTAGACGTAGGGAAATGTGTAGGGAAATGTGTGAAAGTTTAAAAAAGGTTAGGTAATCCACGGCTAAAGTTTAATGGTGTGGTTGCCTACCTTGGTAAAAACAGTGAGGGAGGGATACACACTGGTACTATGGTCCAGTGGTGTATCTACTGCCTGTGGTTGTGGTCGACATGTTTCATGCTAATCTATGCAATTCGTCAGGACCTAAATAGAGTTCTACACATAGGAAGGGGCTATACTACCTTCCTTTGGGAGTACCAGGGCAGGCCAGCCGGTCCTGCTCCGAAAGTTGGGACCCAGTAGGGTTAAAGAAACGCTTCTACAGTCAATCCCGTGTTGTGGCACCATAAGGGAAGGTACCTGTCAGTAGCAACGACAAGTCTTTAGTCACCTACCCACACGGAGTCCCTGAGTGGACTCGGAAAGACTGTATAACAATTTTGCTGCCACATTTTTAGTAACTTTGATCCGTTTGAGCTGGGAACAGTTTTGTTAACATCAGCTTAAGCAGCAGATGATTCATTATGTGGCAAATGCGCCAGATTCATAATTATGCAGAAAATGTAGAGGCAGTAAAATTGCATAATTGCAGTGGTCCTCCCTATGGAGGACGCAGAAAGTACACACATAGAACATGGTAGTTTCACTTTTGGTTGGCTTTATACATCCCCATGGCCATAGCCTGCCTGCTGCTGCCCTCCAGCTCTGCTCCAGATACCCTATGTCTGTGGGCTGGGAAATATTCTTTGTCTCTACAACTAGGATCTTCTGTCCCACTCCGTTTCCTTCCGGAAACTCTGGCGAGATGTATTCTATCCTTACTAAATTAGTATTTTCATTGTTAGTAAATTTGATGGCATGATTGTTCCAGAGTTCCAAGGAGTGCTGCAAAGCTGGACAAATACTTGCTATATTTACAAGATGTTTCAAGATGGATATTAGCATCTACCCTGTGCTCTTGTTTCATAGTTCACTGGGAGTAAGGTTAGACATCTCACTGCATTTGAGTGCATCTGGCTAAGAATCCAATACAATGCCCCAAAAGCCCATGTTACCCAAAACTCTTAAGATTTCAGATGCGGATCTGAGTATTATGGGTGCATGGGTGACTGACATAATAACTGCAGAGGAAAGCGAAAGAGGCATTTAGGAAGAAGGGTACCAGTTTCACCAACTCAGTCTGGTTTGATCTGAATGATTTGACTCACAGGACAACTGTACCCGCGATTTCACTAGAGGTCTCAAGTCAACAGAGAGAAACATTTGGTTCAGCCAGTTCGGCTGTAATGTCCATTTCATTTCACAGACCTGGATGGAATGCAGCAACATTTGCTAGCTCACAACATTGACTACATAGGAAACAATTTCATAGCCATGGAAGCCTGGTAGAAATGTAATCTATAATTATGGGCTCTGAGTCTTACACATGCCCTGAAACACTGTAAAGTCTGTAATTTCAATAGTGGGTGCCAGCTTCCCTGCTTCTTTCTTTATGAGATTGATAGTGTCGAACATGGGAGTTGTACCGGTAGGCGGAGGTCCCATGGGAGCACCTTATGTTCCAAGAGACCGCCTATGCCAGTCTGCTAGCTCTACACAGCTTCACTCTCTCCATGGCTTACCTAGTTCCCACCTATCCCCAGGGAACCATTTTTCTGTTGGCTACCTTGAGAGCACCAAACAGCGTTGTTTCAAGCCCGTTATTGTTTCAGGGGCAATGGACAATTCCCACCAGACCTTCATCCATACGTAGCCCGGGAATAGTGGAAAGGAGCTCAGAGGTCTGCCCATTCAGATGGATGGCCTGTGCTCCGGCGTGGCACAAGTTACCATCCCTAGGGGATGGCACTCAATCATCTTCCAGGATAGCTCCCAGGGCAGTCATAACAACCACTCAAGGCCCTGGTCAGCAAGAAAAATGAGTTATACAGCAGGCCTCTCTGAGAAACACTACGAACAAGGAAATGGGATGGGGTGACCAGCCCAGACTAATTCCTGATTATAAATCTGCTTGTGCAAATTACTTCACGGAGAAGATCACTAACTCCCAACATTGCCAGAAGACTCTGTTTGAAGTTGTGAATGAACTTTCAGCACCAGCACTTTCCTGCCACCCCCTTCTCTTTTGCAACATCAGTGTGACAAGCTAGCAACGTTTTTCCAAAATAAAGTTGAGGCTATCCACCGTCAATTAGACGTGGTCGCTTCCCAAAACGGGAGCCTAAGGTTCTCTGCAATTCAAGCAGATAGGCACCAGGACATATACCCACCGGATATTCAGTCTGAGGAACCTCTCCGAATTAGGGTATGGTCCTCTCTGAACCTAGTAACACTGTAATCGTTACTGGGATCCATCAAGTCCGGTTCCCCGCTTGATCCCCCTCCCACTCTCTAAACTAAGACTCTTAAATGATGCGGCCCTTACTATGATTTTCAACCTTTTCAACACATCCTTGAGTGCAGGATATGTACCGCAGAGTTGGAAACACGCTCTTGTCCTCCCTTTGCTAAAGAAGTGTGAGCTTGATCCTTTCTGCTGGTCAACTTTTCGCCCGATCTCCCTTCTCTCTGTTTTTTCCAAGATCCTGGAAAAGCATATTAATTCCCAACTCTCTTCTTTTGTTGTGACAACCAATTTGCTTCAACTTACACAGTCTGGTTTTAGGGCTGGCCAGAGTACTGAATCTGCCCTACTCGGGTCACGGAATGTGTTAGGCAACAGCTCGACTCCGGTGGTACTGCCACCCTCACCCTGCTTGACTTAAGTACAGCTTTCGATACAGTGTCACACTTTATCTTGGTAGACCGACTTGAGTCTTCAGACATTGAGGGTTTGGCTTTGAGTTGGATGATCTCCTTTCTAAAAGATCACACTTTTAAGGTCTTCTCAGCCAATACAAGATCGAAGACCTTAGCTTTAACCTCTGGAGTTCCTCAGGGATACATTTTGAGCCCATTGCTCTTCAATATCTACGTTCGCCCTTTGCCGGACGTAGCTGAGAAGTCGGGACTCAGATTATCTTCTCATTATCAACTGCTCAATGATCCCTCTCTGCTCCAGCTTGGCTGCTGGATGACTAGAAATGCACTGAAGCTGAATGGCAATAGAACTGAGGTCCTGGTTCTGGGAAACAACCCTGAACTCTTGGGAGTTATTCACTGGCTGGATGTCCTGCGACCATTAGCTGCTCCGGTAACTAAGGTAAAGAATCTTGGTTTCATCATCAATAACAACCTCTCCCTCCAGCCTCAGGTGTCTAGGGTCACGGTCACCTGCTTCGCCATTCTCAAATGGCTTAAAAAGTTCCTCTGGCTAATCACACTGCCTGCCCAGAGAACAGGGATGCAAGCTCTGGTGACATCCAGATTGCACTACGGCAAGGTTTTATACCTGGGCGCAGACAAATCCTTGATCGGCCGCTTGCTGATCATCCAGTATGCGGCTGCTCACCTTCTTTTTCAGCTGTCTAGATACGCTTCAGCCTCACCGCTGCTTCATAAACTACACTGGTTCAGGGTTAATAAGAGTATCGAACTCAAGACCTTATGCTATATGTTCCAGGCCAAACATGGCTTGGCCCCTTCTTTCATCCAAGGCCTGGTAAAACCCTATGTGCTAACCGACTGCTGAGATCATCCAGTCTTTCTCTGTTTACATTACCACAATAATGTTTCAATTCATTATCAGGTCTGCTAGCGTGCCAAGTTAGGCTCGAAGGGCTCCACAACATTACGCATGCTCAGACACCTGCCTGAACATGCTAGTTAGCACTCCTGAGCATCGAGAATGGATGGTGGTTTTTACATTACATCTAACAATATGGCAATCTTTGCCATTTGGATATTAATCATCACCTGTTTGGCCTATGTTTTTGTAACGTTAAATGGCAACAGATACAATGGAACTCCTTGGGACCTGACATCCTGATATGACTGTAATGACAAGCTCCATTTTTGGGTCTCGGCTAGAAGCGCGCAAGGCGCTTTCTTGCCGAGAACTATAGTCGTCAGCTCAGCCGACAACGAGTGGAGACAAGAGCTGGCCACACGCTCAGCTTTGTCAATGGCAGAGGCAGATTCCGACGCACGCCTTGGGATTGGGTCGTGCGCGTGACAGCTCACGCGCGCGACCCAATCCCAAGGCGCGCGTCAGAAGAATCTTCCTCTGCGACGGCGTCTCGTGCGCTCCCACCACGGTTTCAGTTTCGCTTGTTGGGTCTACTGGCCATCCGCTGCTTTACAGGTATCCCTCTCCCAGTTGCTTCTCACTGTGTAACAACGACAAAATGCTCTTCACCTATGATCTGTGACATAGGTTCGCAAGCATGAACTCAGCGCCCCCAGGCTCCTCCTCGATCCTCAGGCTCTCTCCATCTCTCGGGTCCGGATAGGTCCACTGCCTCAGGAGCTCACTTCATTTTCACACGTCCCTCGTTGCTCTGCTTGCTGACTGGGTCACCTCACCTTGCAGCGGCCCACACCGCACCGGTTTGTCACCCCTCCACGTGTTCCGGCTCAGTGCCCCCTATTTCCGCATCAGCCACCTGACTCACCTAACTACTCAGGCGTGCTTCCTCAATTGTTCCCTGGTAGCTGGAGGTCACTCTGCCGTGTAATCCTGACTCTGCGTGGCGTTCGCAGTTCGTTCTATCAGTCGGGCCGCTACAGGGTGGTGACGGTGGGAGTTTTGCCACTAGGGCTCTGTCTCTGCTCTATCTCGAGCTGTGAGGGGGGCATCCACTCAGCAACAAAAGTCACACTTGCGAGTTCCGCTGCCCAAGTTCATCGTAGCTGGGTCGGGCTCCAAGTTAATAAATGCGGTGCTTACACAGTGTTTCAGGGGGCCAGCTCCAGCTTCCGGGTCTCACCTGGGGCACAACTCCAGGTCTAGGGCAATCCGCTACGGGTCAGTTTTGATTGTGGGAGCCCAAATCAATTCACGGCCGATTCTGGACTGATTCTCCAGGTTAGAGTGGCGGTTTTAGCCCAAACGCTTCTGAACATGTTCCGATACCGGATCCTGTAATTTGTGCCGAGGTAGAGTGTGGTTAAGCTGATGTTCAAAAACCAAGAGATCAAAAAGCACTTCGGTAAATGATGGAAATAAAAGGTAAAATTAACTGTGAAAATGTAAACTAAGCAAGTGGACACAATAAAATGGTCAATATGCTTGCGCAGCACCGACATGACCGCTTGGAGCTGAAGCTCTGTGACAACCCCACACGCCATGCTCCAGACATTTTTATTTTTTATTTATTTATTTATGCATTTTTATATAGCGCGGACCTTACCCAAAGGCGTCAGAGCGCTTCACAAAAGGAACAGAACTGATACATGAGGAGAACATTACACGTGAACAGATTACAAAAGCAGACGTTAAGTTACATGACGTAAAAGTGACAATTGTGAGCAAACAAAATACATGAGGTAGCAAAAAGTGCACAGGAGGAAAAAGTGACAAGTGTGCAGGTTACAAGAGAAAACAAAGTACAATTAGGGGTATAATACTGCAATATATGCTAGACACTCAGGCACAAGAATAAACGTAACGTAGGCAATAGCTGCCGCTCATGAGGTAGCTCCCAAGGAACCTTAAATATGCAGCACGGCGCCTGCCGCTAACATGCCTTTTGTGGTGCTCTTGTGCGAGCAGCTTTAGGTGGTGAGAGGCCAACGATTGAAGGGAAAATCAGAAGTATCTCTACTACATGGGAGGTTTCTAAGAACTCTTTCTGAACGCACCTCTGTTGATGAATGTAGGCTGATCCATTCCAGTTTAAAGTACAGTCATAGGATTGACGGCGAAATTGTGCTGGAATTTTAGATGCGACTGTTTACAAAAGAAAAGTGCTTAGGATACATATCTTAGGACTCTACCTAAGCATCATAAACTATTAAGTTAATATCATTTTTACGTGTAATGGTTTGCATGCAGACGCTGAAAGGCCAGGCACGAAGCTCACAGGCGCAGGGGTTCACGGGGAGGACAGAGGGATCCCAGCAGACTCTGTTGTCTTCCCCTCTGTTGTCGCCGCCATTCCGCAGCACTCTTTCTGGTGAAAAGGAGCACCGTGCTTCCCGTTAAAGAGCGTCGTCACCAAATCGTGAATTTCTTACAGTTTGAAATGCAAATGACAATCATAACTGAGACAACATGCGCTGGTATGCGTTTAGAGACAGTACAAATAAAAAATGGAATACGTGATAATTGGCTCACATCTGTTATTATTCACACAGCTCTGATGATGCACCTCAGGCACGGGGCTGACGCAGTTATTATTCACACAGCTCTGATGATGCACCTCAGGCACGGGGCTGACGCAGTTATTATTCACACAGCTCTGATGATGCACCTCCGGCACGGGGCTGACACAGTTATTATTCACACAGCTCTGATGATGCAACTCAGGCACGGGGCTGACGCTGTTATTATTCACACAGCTCTGATGATGCACCTCAGGCATGGGCTCACAGCTGTTATTTTTCACCAGCTCTGATGATGCACCTCAGGCACGGGGCTGACACAGTTATTATTCACACAGCTCTGATGATGCACCTCAGTCATGGGGCTCACAGGTGTTATTATTCACACAGCTCTGATGATGCACCTCAGGCACGGGGCTGACACAGTTATTATTCACACAGCTCTGATGATGCACCTCAGGCACGGGCTCACAGCTGTTATTATTCACACAGCTCTGATGATGCACCTCAGGCACGGGGCTGACACAGTTATTATTCACACAGCTCTGATGATGCACCTCAGGCACCGGCTCACACCTGTTATTATTCACACAGCTTTGACGATGCACCTCAGGCACGGGGCTGACACAGTTATTATTCACACAGCTCTGATGATGCACCTCAGGCACGGGCTCACAGCTGTTATTATTCACACAGCTCTGATGATGCACCTCAGGCATGGGGCTCACGCTGTTATTATTCACACAGCTCTGATGATGCACCTCAGGCATGGGCTGACGCAATTATTATTCACACAGCTCTAATGATGCACCTCAGGCATGGGCTGCCTGCTGTTATTATTCACACAGCTCTGATGATGCACCTCAGGCACGGTCTGACGCAGTTATTATTCACACAGCTCTGATGATGTACCTCAGGCAGGGGCTGCCTGCTGTTATTATTCACACAGCTCTGATGATGCACCTCAGGCACAGGCTGAGGCAGTTGTTATTCACACAGCTATGATGATGCACCTCAGGCACGGGCTCACAGCTGTTATTATTCACACAGCTCTGATGATGCATCTCAGGCACGGGGCTGACGCAGTTCTTATTCACACAACTCTGATGATGCATCTCAGGCAGGGGCACACAGCTGTTATTATTCACACAGCTCTGATGATGCACCTCAGGCACGGGGCTGACACAGTTATTATTCACACAGCTCTGATGATGCACCTCAGGCACGGGCTGGCGCAGTTATTATTCACACAGCTCTGATGATGCACCTCAGGCAGCGGCTCACAGCTGTTATTATTCACACAGCTCTGATGATGCACCTGAGGCACGGGGCTGACGCAGTTATTATTCACACAGCTCTGATTATGCACCTCAGGCACGGGCTCACAGCTGTTATTATTCACACAGCTCTGATGATGCACCTCAGGCACGGGCTCACTGCTGTTATTATTCACACAGCTCTGATGCGCTCTCTAATACTCTTTACTAATAACTCTCTCCTACTCACTAACATCTTCTCACTCTACTACTTACTCTGTGTGTGGGTGCTAATGCAATAGGTCTCGCATATGCAAGCGATGGAGCTATTGGCAATGTAAATGACTGCCATTTATTTATGATTAAAAAAAAAATCATGAGCAATGCCAATAGCTCTACCTTTAATGCTGCCGATATCATTGCATTGTAAATGCTTGTTGATATCTGCATATGGTTTTAATACCTTTGAAGTATTTTGTTTTTCTCTCATCGTTTTAATTGTTCCTAAACTACGTCAGTCTGTTCTTAGTCCCTCCAACAATAACATTATAGGGGGAATATACCCTGAGCTTCACACCAGGGCCCAAGTTGAGGCCTTAATCCCGACACCAGCAGGTAATCCTTGACCTACCCCCATGTTATGTTCACCTGTTCCCTTAGTTTGGCAAATGGCACAGGTTTTGAATGGGTGATGCATATAGAAAATGTGTTTACATAATAATTTCACAATCGCCAAATTAGTTGATTGAGAATTGTTTGTTATCCTATTTTTTCACATATGGTATATATGACTAATACCATGTACAATATATTTTGCAGGAGATACCAGTGGATCCCTACTTTGGACATATAATTGGACCACTGGTATTGTATTCTGATATTTTTGGTTATATCAGTTTAAGCACTTAAAGCAGGATCATTCATTATACAGGTCGTAGGGAATGCCGCAACATCTCTCGGAGGGTCATAGGCCGAAACATATCAACCTACTTTTTTGGAAAGATCCAGCTAGGGGGATTATGCCCGCCTGGCCCTTCGCTTGATTTTAATCCTGACCCAAGGACACATGAATAAATTGTATAATACCTTGTAGCCAGTTTTAGATTATACATCCTTCACTCATGCCCTGGTGTTCCCTCACTACTTCGTGCTCATTAGAAAGGTATTTATCATACCTCTGATAACATCCCTCAGCGCCTCCCTCTAGTGAGGGGGTTGTAGCCCATAACCTGACTAAGCATCACGGCGTGAGGAGGTTCCCTCATGATGAAGCATACCACCTCTGGTGAGTGAGGGAATTCGTCCTTAAAAAGGAATACTTTACATGCTTTAGGTACACCAATTCTCTTCCCCTCCTTTTGTTTTCTTTCTTACTCTATTAGACCCAGAGGATTATACATACACATGCGTTGAAAATTACTAGCAAGGCCCAGTTATCAATTCTTTACAGAAACAGCATTAACTTTACCATTTCTACACACACACAAAACTTTGTAATTACATTTTGAAATGATAACATTTTCACAGTTATTTCTTATCCGCTGTAGTGCACATACTTTGAGCCAAGCATCTTTTACTTGCTTGCAGTGTATTTCAAGTTGCATACAGAGCTGCAAAGCAGGTGCTCAATCCACTGAGTTGCCAGAGCAGACACACACTTTGTAAAGCAGCTCATGGATGATGGCTTTAAACGCAGGAGGGACTCTCCATTATGTTTAGATTTTCCAACTTAAGATAGCAATGCTGCTATAATAGAATTAATATGTAGACACAATAATTGAATGGTTGTGCTTTGAAATGTTTATTTTATTGGTTATAGCTGACCTTAATTGACAGCGAGTGTGTTTGGTGCCACAATTAAACAAAATACAGCTTAGCTAATTGATGGATGCACCAGGGCTTTTATGAGCCGCACTGCATGCAATAAAAATCCCAAAGTGCCTATAACTTAAATGTTTCTAGTGTCGTTTAAATGGGTTATAAAAGCCTGTTCGCACCAAATGCAGTATGTCCTGTAATAGATTTTTCTTGGTTTAGAAGGTGCCAAATCTCATTCTCCTTTAGATACTAAATACGCTGATAGATTTAATAAGCACAATATCTTAACACTTCATTTTCAACACTTTCGGATCACCACATGCACTGACACCAGGACTCCCCTCAAGTGCAACCCAATGGCAAGAGCATGGCAACACCCCAGCTGGAACACAGAGGAACTCAAGGCTAACAAACGCCACTGCGAGCAACTGAAGCGCAAATTGTAGGAATCTGGCTTTGTATATTCTATATCAAAGTAAGGTATTCTATATCAAAGTACGGTATAGTCTGCACAGAGTCGCCAGGAGACTTAAGGTAGGTCAGGAATCACCAGATCCCAGGTTGGATTTGCTGGGGTGACCTCTTCGTGGTGTTGGGCCACTCGAACTTGGGCCGTAGGTGTTGGGTGCAGAATGGTGCAGACGTGTGGATATGGCGAGAGTCAGAGTTTGTTTCTTGAGCAAGTCCGGTGCTCACAGGATACCGAGTCTTTGTAGGGTAGGCAGGGCAGATCCTCTGGGTTCTGGGGGCTGCCGGATGTAGGACACACCGGGATTCCTCTGGAGCAGGTCGACATCGGGACTAAATACTAAATTTAGGGGCGTTTAAGGTAGGTACAGGTTGGGTTGATGGGTTCCTTCCTTGGGGTGGGTACACCCCCTATTATCCCACCCTCCAGTGGGAGGGGGGCATAAGCCTCTCTCTGGTTGGCTGAGTCCCCTCATCTTCAAGATGGTGGTGGCTGAGAGTTGTCCTTCGACTTGCCCCCTTCACCTGAGGGGTGGAGTTGGCCAAGGTGGGCACACCTCTCCTGCTATCTTAGTTTCTCCACCGATTCTCCCTCCCAAAGTCGGGGTTAGAGCCAGTGGGGGCCAGTTGCTGGGAGCAGCAAATGGCTGCGTCACCTCACAAAGGCGGCCAGCCTTTGAAGCTTCCCCTTTGTAGACACTGCCCGTCTGGGGGGTAGAGGGGGGGGAGACTTGGCACCTCTGCCAAGGATGTCCTTTGTTTCAGGACGTCGCCTTTCTTACAGAAACCTGGATGAACGCCTCATCAGCTCCCAACATCACCATAGCCATCCCGGACGGCTACAAGATCATCCGAAAGGACCGCACCAACCAAACAGGAGGTGGCATCGCCATCGTCCATAAGAACACCATCCGCATCATGACCAGTTCCGACGATAATCTCACTACCGCCGAACACCTTCACTTCCAGATCCACACCGACCCCAAGACCACACTCAGAGGCACCCTCATCTACAGGCCACCAGGACCCCGCACACAATTCAGTGAAGACATCGCTGACTTCATCAGCCCACACGCCCTCACCTCCGAGGACTACATTCTATTGGGAGACCTCAACTTCCACCTGGAAAAGAAAAACCAAAGCAATACCGCCACCCTTCTGGACAACCCGGCCAACCTCGGACTCGAACAACTTGTTGATACCCCCACTCACTATGCCGGGCACACGCTTGACCCAATCTTCACCTCCAGCAAGCACATCTCCTTCAATCACACTACAGCTCTCCATTGGACGGACCACAGCTGCGTTCACTTCAACTACAAAAAGACCACGACCCACAACCTCCCACAACCAATTCCCCGAAGAAACTGGAACAAAATTACCACTGACCAACTCCTCACATCGCTTCAGCAAAACCCTCCTTCCAAATCATCGGACTCAAACCAAGCCGCCACCAACCTCACACAATGGATCAATCACAGCGCCGACAAACTAGCACCCTCGAAAATCCATCAAATCAAACAAGGTAGCAAAAAAGCCCCCTGGTTCACTGATGACCTTAAGAAATCCAAGAAGTTCTGTCGCACCCTCAAGAAAGCCTGGAGAAAAAACCCTACCACTGACAACCTGGACACCTTCAAGAACGCCATCCGCAAACACCACCAACTGATCCAATCCACCAAGAAATCAGCATTCAAGGATCGACTTGACAACAATGCCCACAACAGCAAGGAACTATTCAACATCGTCAAAGAATTTACCAACCCCACCGCCGGCACCAACGACATCACTCCCTCCCAAGACCTCTGCGACTCCTTAGCCTCATTCTTCCACAACAAAATCGCCGACATACATAACAGCTTTAAAAACCAGTCCGGAGACCAGCCCTCTCCGCCCACCTCCGAACCAATACCCCCCTCGAACAATATCTGCGCCTGGAACCCAATCACCACTGAAGACACCATCCGCCTGATGAACTCCATCCACTCAGGATCGCCAACCGACCCATATCCCCACCACATTTTCAACAAAGCAGACTCCATCATCGCACCCCATCTCCGAGACGTCATCAACTGCTCCCTCAACTCCGCTACCTTCCTGGAAAGCTGGAAACATGCCGAACTCAGCATCCTTCTGATGAAACCCACAGCAGACCCCAATGAACTTAAGAACTACCGCCCCATCTCGCTCCTCCCATTCCCTGCCAAAGTCATTGAGAAAGCCTCCAACAGTCAGCTCGCCGCCTTCCTCGAATCCAACAAATCCCTCAACCCCTCACAGTCTGGCTTCTGAGCCAAACACAGCACCGAGACTGCCCTCATCGCAGCAACCGACGACATTTGAACACTACTGGACAATGGAGAAACAGTTGCCCTCATCCTACTTGACCTCTCCGCAGCCTTCGACACAGTTTGTCACAGCACCCTCATACAACGCCTCAGCAACGTCGGAATACAAGGAAAAGCATTGGACTGGATCATCTCGTTCCTCGCCGGAAGAACCCAAAGAGTCCACCTGCCCCCTTTTAGATCAGAGGCCACAGAAGTCATCTGCGGCGTACCACAAGGATCATCACTCAGTCCCACCCTCTTAAACGTATACATGAGTCCCCTCGCATCCATCGCGCGCCAACACAACCTCAAAATCATCTCCTACGCTGACGACACCCAGCTGATCCTCTCCCTCACCAAAGACCCAAACACCGCCAAAACCAACCTACACGAAGGGATGAAAGAAGTAGCCGATTGGATGAAGAACAGCCACTTAAAACTGAACTCGGACAAAACAGAAGTCCTCCTCTTAGGCTCTTCTCCCTCTGCCTGGGACGACTCATGGTGGCCACCGGCCCTGGGAACCGCACCCATACCTATGGACCACGCACGTAATCTGGGCTTCATCCTGGACTCCTCCCTCTCGATGACCAAACAAGTCAACGCTGTCTCTTCATCATGCTTCAACATCCTACGCATGCTCAAAAAAATCTTCCGCTGGATCCCCACCGAAACAAGAAAGATGGTCACCCACGCACTGGTCACAAGCCGACTGGATTACGGAAACACCCTTTACGCCGGAACCACAGCCAAACTACAGAAAAAACTCCAACGCATCCAAAACGCCTCAGCCAGACTCATACTAGACATCCCTCGCCAAGCTCACATTTCCGGCCACCTGAAAGACCTCCACTGGCTCCCCGTCAACAAGAGAATTACGTTCCGTCTCCTCACCCATGCACACAAAGCACTCTACGACCTAGGACCAGAATGCCTCAACACGCGCCTGTCCTTCTACACCCCCACCCGCCAACTATGACCGTCCAACCAAGCCCTTGCCGCAATTCCGCGCATCCATAGATCCACCATGGGGGGTAGATCCTTCTCCTACTTAGCGGCCAAAACCTGGAACTCTCTCCCCACCCACCTCCGACTTACACAGAACCACCTCTCCTTCAGAAAGCAACTAAAAACTTGGATATTCGATAAGTAAAGTACCCCCCTCCCTCAAGCGCCTTGAGACCCTCTGGGTGAGTAGTGCGCTATACAAATCTTTGAACTTGAACTTGAACTTGAGTTACTCGACCCAGGGGTCCAGAAACATGTTTGGGGGTTGCAGCTGGTAAGCAGCCACACAACCTGAACACTATAGAGTTAGGTCGTTTTTCAGCGGGCATTTCTAAGATGCCCTCTGAGTGCATTTGCCATTAAATCCAACACTGGCATCGGTGTGGGTTTATTGAGCTGAGAAGTTTGCTACCAAACTTCCCAGAATTCAGTAAAGCCATTATGGTGCTGTGGAGTTCGTAATGACAAACTCCCAGACAATATACTCTTCGTGGCTTTACTGCACTAAAAATGTCTAAGAATGGACGTGGACACTGTAGGGGTACAGTGTTGCAATTGTGGTATAGTGCACCCAGCTAGAAGGGTGTCTTACCTATACCATAGGCAGTGTGTTGCCGGCATGGCACACAGGTATGTGGACTAGCTTTAATATTTTCTTTCATCACATCTACTAATGTTTCAGCATTCTTTTAATTGACTAGGTGACCGTATTGCACCACTTATCTTTCTGTTTTCATGTGATCATGAACACCTTGCTCGGTGGGTGAAGACATTGTCTGAGTTAAGTCAGCAATAAAGCATAGTTAAATAGCATATTCGAATACACATGTGCAAGCCATTCAAAATAACCAAGTCACAATATTTCTGCAAGTATCTCTTTCACAAGCCTTAGTGTCATACCACTTATGAGTAAAAGTATTTCCTTCCTGCAAATTGCTACAATAATAACAAGCATATTTACCAATTATTATCACAGTGGTCCCTGAAGAAGGGATCTTCTTCACAAAATGCATTGGGCATGCAATTCATCTGTTTGAAAGAGTACTGATCTTTGTTATATAGGAAAATATGTAAAGTTATTTTGTAAAAAAAAACATGTATGTTGGAGTTTACAAATATGAATGTATGTTGCATTCAATTTTGTTGATAAAAGAGTATTCAATAGGTATGAACAGCACCTATGAGCAATAAACAGAGGTGTAATGTATCTTAAACACTGTTTTCATTCCGTATATTATGATAAAAAGAAGGGGTTAAAGTAATTTTAATTCATTTCCATGCTGTGCGGCCAGGCAACAAGTAACATTGCATACTTGTTACAGATACAATTGATACTGTGTTGGGCAGCCTCATTCCTGACCAGTACACTAAAATATACATTAACACTCTAAGTTGTAGAAGAGTTAATAACTATAGTAAGGCTCGAAAATATTTTTTTTTTAAAGGGGAGTGTGCAACCTACTACATACACAGGTATGTGTGCCATGTCGACTCTGCTTTTCTCTGCACCAAAATATGCAGCCTGCAATGACAATGTGTGAGTTAAGGTACAGAACCTCTAAGGGTTGCACAATATCTGCTGCAGCCCTTAGAGGCCCCTGATCACAGGCCCTTGGTACCCATGGTAACTTTTACAGGGGACTTACATGTGGCCAGAGAGGTGCCAGTGGGGGTACACAGGTACAGTTTTAAGGAAAGAACATAGGCCATGGGTACCCGGTTATCAGGAAACCATGGCACACTTAGTCAAGCAGCATCAACATCAGGCAAAAGGTGGGGGGGGGGGAATCATGCAAAAAGGGGCACTTCCCTACACAAAAGGAGAACAAGACACCACAGAGACATCTTCAAATGAGTCCTAAGACGTTACCACCATAAAATACGGAACATCAAGTGAACAGCTCTTGTAGATCACATTGATGCCAGCATCTGACACAATCCTGTGGCAACAAATGATGGGCGGAATGCTGAATAAATCAAACATTCTCCCCCAGTCAAGAGACCTGGGTTAAATCCATTGTTCTTTTGCTCACTATGCTACCCCAGTTTCGACCCAGCCACATGCAAATCAGCCTTGACCATGCTCCTCATGGGAACGCAATGCTGCTGGAGTCAAGCTAGCCTGGCTGATGTGGGGTAAAACCCCAAAACTGGTCCCAGGCTGCTTGTTTCTGGCCCAGGGAGGACCTGGCCTGGCAGTTTGAGCTGGACTGTTCCCATGGAGAGCAGGGTAAAGAATTATTTGCATATGGCTGAGTTTAAACTCGAATGAACGATCAATTTAGGCTCAGATCTGCACTGGGGTGAAAGTTTGACATTGTTCAGCTTTCTGTCCATCAATTGTTCTTCTAGCATCTGACACAGTGTCACATTCCATGCTCTTTAGGGTTGTGCACAAGATTGGCATCCAAGGACATGCTTTCATCTGGATCTGTTCCTTCTGAATGGAAAACACACAAGCTTTCAGCCTAACACCTCACATATCAGAATCCTGCAAACTCATCTGCCAAGTGCCTCAAGGTTCATCGCTCAGCCCCACCCTCTTCGATGCATACATTATCCCTCTGGCAAAAGTCATCTGCGCACACAACATCCACATCCTCTACTGTGCAGACGACATACTCTCGGAAAAGACCTCCAGCACAAGAACAAATTCATTGCCTGCATGACAGAATTTGCGAACTGGATGAAAGCCAGCTGTCTCATGTTCAACATTGACAGGACAGAAGCAGTGATCTTCGGCACAAACACCTTATCACAGGACTCCGACTGGTTGCCGGACAAAACCTGACTCACACCCATACCCACAAACCTTAGAATATTAATTGACAAATTTGAAGTAAACGAGGGGGCGTGAAGTGGGAGCTCCTCACGGCATAACGGCCTTTTGTAAAATCCGATAACTTAATCCGTCACAACGCCTGCCCGAAGTGGCGGTACCTGCTCAGGAACCGAAGCAGCACCTCCTGATCCGACTCCGGTGAAAATCGAGTGCCGAGAACTGCACTTCTCAACTCGTGCGCAGTGAGGCCTACGGCGAAACGGCGACATCGGCCTGGAGTATTCATCAAACCCCGGCGGAAGTGTGACCTTCCTGGGTCGAACTCAGTAGCGACTGCCGCCCCCCCCCGTGGAACGGACCGTAGTGAACGACTGCTGGTGAAAGACTATGGGGGGGCAGTTGAGACCTGTGGACGAGGGCGGCTGCTCGGGCCGCGAACACCCGCAGAGAAACCACGGCGATGGCTGGACAGTGAAAGTTTCCACACGGTGGGCGGCCCCTCAAGACCCTATCGGGCTCCATTTTGGAGGTGACGGCCGACTTGCAGAACCTTCGCGACCGTCGGATGCCGATCGAGCTCCTGAGACTGCATTAATAAGGCGACCATGTGCGAAAGAGACGTGCAGCGGCCATAGCTACAGCCCAGTTGACGCCTAAGCTCCCGGAACAGCGACGACTCGAGACTGCTCTGCCTTGAGTAATGGTGGGCAAAGGGACCAGAAGCTCGTCGACGCAGGCGAAATTGGACAAGTTTGCTTATAGCCAGCAGGGCCACTCGCAAGTCAGTGGGCGACACTCCTCGGGTGCTACTCCGGACATGGATGGCACCAAAAAAGTGACGCTGGAGGATATTATGAGAACCCTTTCAGAGGTGCAAACAACAGTGGGCTCCATTTCCTCTGAAGTTACTCTGCTGCGGACGGACTTTCAAAAGATGACCGAGAGGGTATCTCAGGTTGAAGTGGTTACCAAATCAATTCTTGAAGACACTTCTGAACTACAAATAGCAATGGAACGCATGGAAAAAGTCACCAAGATGCTACGGGAAAAGCTGGATGACCAAGAAGGGCGTTCCCACAGAAACAACATACGCATTCTTGGCCTACCTGAAACAGAAGGAAAGGGAGCAATGGACCTCTATGTCGAAGACCTCATTAAAAATAAACTGCAGCCTAAAGGCCTGTCCCATTTTTTCTCCGTTGAGAGGGCGCACCGGGTGCCGGGTGGGACGCCCAAACCGGGAGCGACGCCGCGGCCTGTACTGGCTAGATTGTTTAATTGCAGAGACAGGGACGCCATTTTGCAAGCGGCAAGAGTTTCTCCGCCAATCAAGCTCCAAAACTCTACTCTGGCCTTCTTTCCAGATTACACGGCAGAGGTTGCCAGGCGCCGGAAGTCATTTACGGAGGTAAAGAAGGCACTACGAGACAAGGGCCTGCAATACTCAATGTTATTCCCCGCCAAATTGCGAATTGTATCCGATGGAAAAGCATGGTTCTTTGATACGCCAGAAGTTGTGCGGGACTGGCTTGATGGATGGAGACAGGCGGGGCAACAACAGCGTCCGCACAGAGACCGACCAAATCATCGCAACGACAAGCAGACGAACGACCAGAACAATCATCCTTCACAGCACGCTGAGGCTGCGGGACTAGATTCTGACTTGGAACGGGACCCTCTTGACTCTGGGCAGCCGGGCCCTATCTAGAGGTGCACTTCACAAGAGACAACTCATGCGAACTACAGGGACCTGGAGTTGGTTAAGCTGAGTAGGGTGGGCATTAGCCGGTGCCTGTAGGGGACTCACCAACCCCACGAGCAAGTAAGATAGTAGGGAATGGGGAAAAGCACTCTGCCAAGTTGGGGAAGCGGGCGGGGAACGGTCCGTGGAGCAGGGGAGCAGGGAGGGGGGCTGGAGGGGGAGTTCGAATGTTAATGTTATTGTTATTTGTCATCACTTCTACTCTATGGTACACTACAATGCCAAAAGCCACACAATTATGGTACACTGCCACATGGCGCTGCATCTGTGCAGATGTCGGCCACCGATCGCTTGCGACAATGATTGCACGACCCGATGGCCCAACAGTTAAACGTAGGGTCCGTTGAGGACGCGCCTGCGACGGCTGACGTGCCTCCCCTACGTATGTTAACCTGGAATGTTCGGGGCTTGGGGGATAAAATTAAAAGAGGTCTAGTCTTGCAAGCGATTAAACATCAGGGACCTGACCTGGTGCTGCTCCAAGAAACACACCTTGCAGGGTCCACATGTAAAGCACTTAACAGACGTGGGTATGTTATGGCAGTGCATTCAGAATTCACAACGGGATCCAGGGGCACTGGGATACTCATGAAAAAATCGTCACCTTTTCTTGTAGAGTGCCGCAAGATGGACGACCAGGGTCGCTTTGCGGCATTACACGGACAGTGGGAAGGAAGACCCTTGAATGTGGTCTCCGTGTATATCCCCCCGGCACTTCACTCAACAGCACTGCCAGTTCTTGGCAAATTTCTCCTAGACCTCCCGGAGGGGGACACAATCCTTGGAGGGGACTTTAACGCCATAATAGACCCCGCGCTAGACACCTTCCCTGTGAGAGATCGCCCAAGGGGTTCTGCCGCGCTTCCTGGTTTTATAGAGGCGTTGGGCCTTACAGATGTATGGCGACAATTGAACCCAGCGACTACCCACTACACATATTATTCTGCAGTTCATAATAGCCTTTCACGAATAGACTATTTTTTATTTCTGGGGGTGGGTCTAGGATCGATAGATAAAATGGATATCCTGCCTAGGGGTGTATCTGACCACTCCCCGATATCTCTATCACTCACCACCAAAGAGAAGAAATGTGCGAGAACATACCCAATATATCCCAATTATTTGAAAATCCCTAAGATAAGGAAAAAACTTAAACAGGCGACCGTGCAATATTTCGCTGAAAATGAAGGGACTGTCTCCTCGCCCTCTGTCCTTTGGGAAGCTTATAAAGCAGTCCTTAGGGGGGAGGCGATAGCAGCGATAACGGGACACAAGCGGGATTCTAGACGTGAACTCACGGAACTAGAACTAACACTTCACAACGCGAACGTTGCACACATGTCGAATCCCACACCAGAAACAACACATTTATTACAGCTCCGCCAACAGCAATACCGGGATCATCTCAAAACAACCGTCCAAAGTTATCTAGCAAACACGTTACATAGAGTTTACGATGTGGGAGACAAGGCGGGGAAAATGCTAGCGTGGCTGGACAAGAGAGGGGGTAGTAACAGAGGCATACAGAGACTTTACACGCATGATGGTCAACTACAGACACACCCTGAACAAATAGTACACACTCTGGCAAGTCACTTCCGGGACATATATACCCCAGAACGTGACGTCACTACACAGACGGCGACGATTTCCCTAGAGAATATTGCCATCCCTGCACTCGCACAGGAGGCACAGCAAGACTTAGACACTGATCTTTCAGAAGAGGAAATTCAGTTAGCGATACAAAATTTGCAGTCTGGTAAGGCGTTAGGCCCCAACGGCCTACCTGTGGAATGGTATAAAGCGGTGGCCCCTATGCTGAGTAAACCGTTGCTGAATATGTACACTGACAGCCTTGATAGGGCAACACTACCGCTTGATCAGCGTACTGCCACCATAGTGGCTATACCTAAACCGGGTAAACCACCGACTGCATGCACCTCCTACCGCCCCATTTCATTGCTTAACGTGGAGGCTAAAATCCTAGCAAAGATCCTGGCCAGCCGTCTGACACAACACCTTCACACGCTGATACACCCTGACCAATCAGGCTTCATGCCTCACAGGAGCACAGCAATGAATCTCAGGAGGGTCCATGGGGTGATGGCGCGTGCACACCTTCTTACTGAGCAGGCGGTGATCCTTTCCCTCGATGCAAAATGGCTTTCGACCTAGTGGAATGGGAGTACCTGTTTGCAGTGCTTACTCGTATGGGCTTTGGACCGAAATTTAGAGCATGGGTACGCCTGCTGTACACGTTACCGGTAGCGCAGGTGGTAGCAAACGGACACATTTCAGCGTCGTTCCCACTGATGCGGGGGACTAGACAGGGATGCCCGTTGTCTCCTTTGCTCTTCGCCCTGGTGCTTGAACCACTGGCAATCCTGATTAGAACAACGCCGCTGTTTCGAGGTATCAAGTGGGAGGAGGGGTGGGAAGATAAGATCTCCCTATATGCAGACGATATGCTCATCTACATGGTTGACCCTGACAGCGGGATCCCTGCTCTGCTGCACCTCTGTAACACACACGGGGAGTCATCGGGTTATACCTTGAACTGGTCAAAATCTGTGGTATATGTGCTCAAGGGCCCGGCACCATTGTTGCGGGAGGACTGCCCCTTGGCCTTAACAACAACCTCCTTTAAATACTTGGGTATTTTCATTACGGGAAGTGCCGCTGACTTCTTTGACGCAAATTTAAAGCCACCTCTGGAATGTCTACGTGCTGACGTTAAACACTGGGCGACTTTGCCCCTGACCCTTCTGGGAAGGGCGGCTTTGTACAAAATGATGGCACTCCCCACATTCTTATATGTCTTGGAAAATACCCCTTATTTAGTCGCACCGCGCTATTTTAAACAGATTGCGGCGCTGGTCTCCAGCTTACTCTGGAATAATGGCCCGGCACGTATCGCCCATGATAAACTGGTGAAGAGTTGGTACGAGGGAGGGATTGCACTACCCAATGTACAATTATACTACTGGGCGGCCCAACTTAAGATTATCAATCAATGGGTCCATACTCCACGTGAGGACCCGGCGTACAAAGCGGACTGGTCTCAACTAGGAACAGACGGCATGCTTTCAGTCTTATACAACAAATCCCAGGTTGGAAAACTGATTGGCCCGACGCAACACACGGCTGCATTGTGGCATAAAGCACAAACACGACTGGGCTGGGCAGGGAAACTCACCAGACTGACACCGCTGTGGGATACAAAATGGTTGGGGAACCTCAGATTATGTAAAGGTTTTACACAGTGGGACCACATAGGAATCTCCACGATAGGGGACCTGTGGGAGAAAGGCACAGTGATTGCATTACCACAACTCCAACAGCAATACGGTTTAGGCCCCAACGAGACGTTTAGGTACGTACAGATACGCCACGCACTACTCCAAGCAATTCCACCAGACACTGATCTACCAGAGTCGTCGCCACTGGAAGACAGACTGCTGACGGATTATATGCCTCAGAGTGCGACTTCTCTTACATATAAAAAGTTAGTCAACAACCTGGCGGACCCCACATTACACCTTAAGGAGAAATGGGTAAGGGACATAGGGTAGATTGATGAAACAGAATGGAATGAAGCATTAGCCTCACCGAGGGAAGTGGGCATATCGGCAAAATTCAGATTAGTACAACTCAAAATTCTGCACCGAGTTTACTACACGAGAACGTTACTTCACAGGATACAACGGGCACCACACCCATTTTGCCTCAGGGGATGCGGGGAGGAAGGGAACCTGTACCACACCATATGGGAATGCCCGCTGATACAAGAGTACTGGAAACAAATTATGCGTACTGTTTCTCAAGCAATTAGGGTCTGTCCTGCCTGAACCTCGAAAGTGTTTGTTGAACATTTGGGACCCCAATGATTTGGACAGGTATGGACTGTTGTGGGTCACGCTAGCCATTACAGTAGCCAAGAGGGACATAGCACAAAAATGGGGTGTTCCAGAACTACCTACAGCAACTCGATGGGCCAAAAATATGGACTTGTTGATGGTAACGGAAAGGGCGGTGTATGTGCTCAGGGCATGCCCCCGGAAATGGAACAAGATCTGGGCTCCCTGGAACACTTATAGAGGAGAAATCTGTGAACCTTTGCCAGAGAACGAGGATCTAGATTCTGAGGAGGAGGATGACTAGGACGGTGGGTGTTTAATTCTTCATGCGCCGGGCTGTCGCACGTTTATGCTTACTCAGGTACCGAATTGTAATTACACTGAATGGCTGCTAAATGTTGAAGTGTACAGAAGACACACTATACATGATGAAAAGTACTTTGATTTTCGTTACCTTTTCTTTTTTCTTGTTATTACTTTAAAAAAAAAAAAACTTTCACACATTGTTGGACATGATATTAAGGTTAGAGGGGGATACCTTAGACAGAACTAAAACAGATTAGTACCGTTCCAAATACTGTAATAAGGGCAATTGCTGCTAGAAATCCGTGTACCTGTTGGGACTGTATTTACTACGTGTTCGAACACGCATTACCATACTGTATTACCAGTCTAATATGAAGTAGAACCAAATTGAATCCTTCTGCAATATTGTGTATATCCCTGATGCCTTCATGTCAATAAAGATTTTCAACAAAAAAAAATTTGAAGTAAACATTGTCATTGCATTCTGCTTCCACACTCTAAAAATGCTGAGTAAGACCTTTAAATGGCTCCCAAGCAACACTAGAAAAACTGTCACTCTCGCCCTGGTCACCAGTAAGTTGGACTATGGGAACACCCTATGCACCCGGATAACCAAGCAACTCACTAGAAAAGTACAAACTATCCAGAACTTCGCAGCCAAACACTTCCTCGCCCTCCCACACAGAAATCACACACCAGCTTAGGGAAGTCCAGCTCCCGATACACAAGCACGCTCAATGCAAACTCCTCACACACATTCAAGGCACTACACAAATCCGCCCCCACCTACCTAAACAGCTGTATCTCCTACCACCAAGCACCCAGACGCCTCTGTTCCCTAGGATTCCTACTCACCACACATCCCACAGATACACAGAACCAGATCAGGAGGACGGGCATTCTCTTACATCGCTCCTAAAGTGTTAAACAGCCTCCCACTCCGAGCATCCTCCTCTCTTCTTGAATTCTGCAAGAAGCTGAAGACCTGGCTTTTCAGTTAGCCAGCCTACCAAAGGCAGAGCTAGACACACACACCTGGTCAGAGCCAGGATAGCCATCTGAGTTATAGTGTGCTTTTTAAAGACATATAACATAACAATACTGAATCTGTGCATGGGCTTGAATGAGTGTTGTAGCTGCTTGATTTGTTGCTTTCACTTCCTGGTGGGACTCAGAGTCCCAGGGAGCATCGTTCCATCCTACTGACAGCAGAGGCAAAAGGCAGGGGCTCACCCTCCCCATAATGCGCCATCTATCCTCCTGCGGTGTGGGCTGCGCCCAGGCCAAGGGCGGACCCCTCTTTGCCAGGAAGAGCCAGGGCAGGGCCAACCCCCTTGGCCTCATTTTAGGAAAATTGGACTTATAAGTGGCACACATTTAATTGACATTTATAACTTTTGGGGAACCCAAATCCTTCCTATATTTTGTGCTGAACTGTGATACTTTTTTGCGAACTAAAAATGTGTTGTAAATGGAGTTAAAGTAAAAAAACTTGTTCCAGGTAATCCAAATTAGGGACAGGGGAGGATATTTCATTCACCTTAGGTCTAATCTTGCCACTGCACATTCTGTGTAGCCATAAAAAGTGTAACCTTTTATTAGAAATTCCACTTTGCAGTGTTTAAATCTTGAGGTTGGCAACAGTGAGGATTCATCTGTTGAACGCAAGTGATAAAGCTGGTAATGGGTAAAAAGAAGTTAACAGAAGGCCCCATGGGGAAAATACAGAAGGAAACTACTGATGCAATTGGCAATTACCTGACGAATGCCCTGGGCCAAACTGAAAGTGAAATATGTAATGTGGAAGAAAGGCTTGCTGCAGCGAAACAATCTGCGAATGAGGTTCTGTGCAATGCTGCTGTGGAATCAGTAGAGGAAATTATTCCCATAGAGCAAACAGAAGTACCGATACCCTTGAAAAGTTCTTAAATGCACAGGCATTCCTCATGTGTTTTTCATAAATCATTGGAATTGGTTGGTCTCTCACCTTCCTAAGATTCAAAATCGCCCCCAGCCAAGAAAAGTAAGCAGCCTGGGGACCTGATGACTGTTGTCCCTAATAAACAGACTAAGGCTCCCAGTATTACTAGAAAGAATGACACCTCTAAGAGTGTCTTGAAAACACAAGATTTAAATGGAACTAGGAATCTGGAGGCACTTATAAATAAAAATGACATTCGAAATTCGACAAGGCAGTGCAGAAGGTCATGGCGGAGCTTAAAGAAATCAAAGAGAGGGTGGCAACGCTTGAGAATGCAACTAAGAACTCAGTGAAAATATCACGGAAGGAAGCTGTTAATAGTATTACCCCTCCCAATGATCAAATTATGGATAAAGCAAACGACCTCATTAGGCCTGAACAATTTATGAAAATAATAACGGCTCAGAATTCTTGTTCTCTAGTTGCACAAAGTTCTAGTAAAAATGAAATTGGGATTGTAGAGGATCCATTGCTATTGCCAATGCAGGGAAGGGCGGTGTCATCATAGCATAATGAAGACTGGGTCATGGTGTTATACCCCAGCAACATTACATCTACCGCTAGAGGCTACTCCATACGTGATTGTCCTGAAAGGAGCTCCTAAATTAGAACCCCATTCCAAAGAATCCTTTATAGAATTAACCCCTTTGCTGCGGGGTAATTTCCCCATGGCGCGGGGGAGGAGGGTACCGCGGCGCTCGTGACGATCCCAGCTTGTCATGAGTCACAGTAGAGCTGTGCTCATGATGAGCTGGGCTCATCACGACCCCGCCCACTGATTAATTCGCCCGCAGTCTAGCCAGTCTGGGTGAGCCTTTACCTGCACCTCCAGGAGCTAAAACATTCACTAGGGGTTTATGATCCGATCTCAACTGAAACCTGGTACCCCAAAGATATGTTCTAAAGTAATAGGTACCCCACACAAATGCCAATGCTTCTCTCTCTATAACGGAATAAATCCGTTCAGACACACTCAATGGATGAGAAGCAAATGCAACAGTCTTTTCTTCATTGCCATGTATCTGTAACAACACTGCACCCAAACCAATGCTGCTGGTTATAAGCAACTATAAGCAAACCAATGCTGCTGGCATCAACCATCAGAATAGAATTATGTTTGATATCAAATGGTGTCAGTACTTTAGCATCACACAATTCCTTTTTAATAGCCTCAAAACATTTAGTATGCTCATTATTCCACGAAAACCTCACTCCTTTTTTTAAAAGACCCCTCAACACAGAAGTTTTATCTGAGAAGTCCTTTACAAACTTCACATAAAACTCAATCAGCCCCATAAAGGATCTTAACTGGTCTTTATCTATTGGACAAGGAGCTGATTCAATGGCAGACAATACATTTTTCTTTAGTTTGATACCATCAACTGTAATGACATACCCTAAATACTCGATTTCTTGGACCAAGAAAGAGCACTTCTCTTTACGTAAAGTCAGACCTGCATCCTGAATCCTAGGCAAAACAGATCTAAGTATACGATTGTGTTCACTTATTGTGTCTCCAAAAATAAGTATGTCATCTTGAAAGTACAACACTTTGTTTATGCCCTTAAAAATTTCTGTCACCATTCTTTGGAATACACTGGCTGCTGAAATTAGGCCAAAAGGCAGCCTTGTAAATTGGAATGTTCCCTCACTAGTGATAAAAGATGTCAGGTGCTTCGATTCCTCATGGAGGCGTATCTGGTGGTAAGCACTCTTTAAGTCAAACTTGCTAAAATATGTTGCACCTTGTAATGTTGACACAAGTTCACCAATGTTCGGTAAAGGGAACACATCAGCCACCACACACTTATTCAAAGACCACAGGTCAACACAAAATCGTATTTTTTTGTCGGCCTTCTGTGTGCTCACCACCGGAGAAACCCAACTGCCTCAACTGGCTCTATTATACCCCCTTGAAGCATCTCCTCAATCACACCTTTTACTTCTTCTCTCGCTGCCATGGGCACCCTCCTTGCTTTATGCTGAACTGGAACAGCCCCTTTCTTCAACAATATTTTGTGTTTATATCCTATTAGTTCACCCAACTCATCTCTAAACACTGGTTTAGCAACCAACAAGATGCCATCAATGCTGAAATCATCAATCACCATTACTTGCTCACTAGCTCTAGGATTGACTATTATGTATAGATTGTATTAGTGCATCCAACCTAATATAGGTGGACCATCAACCGACACATAAACCTTGCCAATCGTAGACCTATTCTTGAATTTAATCTCACTCTCAAAATATCCTAGAGTGTTCAATTCTCTCTCCTTGGTACCCTGTGGGAGATATATCACTTTCCATGAGATCTTTTTCACCCAACACATCTTTCAGAATGGAATATGGAATAATTGTCAATCTCGACCCAGAATCAACCACAAGACTAATATGTTTCCCATCAATTATGAAATCAGCCCTTGGTCTTTTTTCCCTCTTTTCTTGACACAGGTTCACACTCATATCTTCCACAACTAATAATTTGTTCATGTCTCTTCTGACTACACACTCATATTCATTAAGCATGGCCACTCTTGGCTTTGCTACACCCTTGCACATTCTCGCAAAGTGACCTATTTTGCCACACTTCAAACATTCCTTGTTGTTGGCAAAGCAAAACTTCGCATCTGAGTTATGTGAGCTACTACCACCATCATCATCATCATTATAACTTTATTCGGTTAAAAGCAAATAACCATAAAAGTACACACAAAATTTCATTATTCAAAGGTACAACCAGAAAAATCAGAAAACTACATTGTAAGGGGGACAGTCACACAGGGAATAATTAAAAGTGAGATACTCACATACAAATTGATTTACGCAATCTAAAAACATTTTTATAACATTTAGAGATAGATGCCACAATCAATATAGCATCTAACTTCTGCATTGCTAAAAAAGCTGGACGACAGCGATTAACTTACATCTCCTTCAGTATGGGAACAATCAATCTTTTCAGAGGTAATATATAAAACTTACAGAAAAATAAAATATGGATATCCGATTGTTCAGATAGAACATCACACGGGCATTTAATTAAATCACGTGACCAAATATTCATAACAGGGAAGCTTAAAACTCTAAAAAGGATATTTAACCTAAAACGTGTTAAAACGAACCGCTCATGTTCACTCATAGAAAGGGTTAAGTATGGATGTATTTTACCCTGAGCCAATATCAGTTGATGGGCTAATACTGTCTTTTTCTTTATTTCCTCACTGGCTCTTATATCTTCCAGGTACTTCATGCACTGTTTTTTCAGTGACTTCCTTGGTATATTGCACATTAAAAGTGGATCATCATAATAATTCTGACAGCCCATTTTCACGAGGAAATCTTTTACGTAAACAAACCATCTTATCCTGCTCACATGATCTAAACTTATCACATCCCTTATAATAGCGCGGTTCAGTGCACACTCCTCATTGGTCCAGACCCTATGCCATAGCAGTATTGGCTGGACCCTAATTGTGTCTTCAATATGCGGTTGGCCAAGTTCCATGTGACAGATGTAGCTTGAGACACTCTCAGGTACAGCTAAGATGTATCTCAGAAACATGTTTTCTGCAAGCTGGATGGGTTTTACATTGGCATAGCCCCATATACCGGCGCCATAGACAGCAATTGATATACACGTAGCATTAAAAAAAAATTAAAGTTCAACAATTGTTTTTTTCCCCATTTTTTTAGAGAAATTTTTTAGGGCCATGATTGATTTACAAAACATAAATCTTCTTGCTTTTATAGTACTTTCCCATGTCCCGGCTTCATGAAACAAAGTACCTAAATATGGAAAAGTGGGGGTGAAGTCTAAGGGACTAGCATTAATATACATGACCTTTTTCCTTTTATTAATACCAGAGCCACAATTCATAGAAAACGTTTTAGTGAAGTTAATTTTCAGGTCTAAATTTGACATAAAAGTATTAAAAGATGTTATCAGGCCTTTGTAGGGCGAGGGGCGTCTGAGCCATGATAACCGCATCATCTGCGTAAAGAAGCACAGGGATTGGTCTTTTGGCTACCATAGGCATATCCCTGCACTCTTGGAGTAAAGTTTTTTCAAGGCCATTTATATAAACAAGAAATAAAAAGGGGGCTAGAACGCACACCTGGCGTACCCCGCGCCCTATGCCAAATGATCTTGTGCACTCTCCATTTCTTCCATATCGTACTGTTGCGGTGGCACCTGAGTATAATTCTCTTTGAAAATAAATTAGTTTTTCTTCCACCCCCAAATTTTCTAAGATCGACCATATTTTACTATGCGAAACGCAATTGAACGCTGACGTTAAGTCAACGAATGCGAAATAGATGCGCTCCCTCCTGGCCCTGATATATTTCTGATGCAAAATAAATAGGTTTAAGCCCTGATCTACCGTTCCTACCCCTTTCTGAAACTCATACTGAAGATCACTAATAACAGAATTATCTTCCGCCCAGCTTTGAAGTCTACTAATAACTCTCCCAAGAATTTTTATGGAAGAATCCAGTAAAGATATCGGTCGATAGCACATACAATTTTGTCTATTTCCCTTTTTAAATATGGGCACAATACAGATGTAAACCACGAGGGGTTAATGCCTATCTCAGAGTTGGCATTAAATAATTGTACTAAGATAGAGCTACCCCACACTTTGAACAAATTCTGTTTGTACTTTTGCCCACAAACTTTTTTTTTTCTAATATGTAGCTTTTCTTCTTTACTGAGGCAACCGCACTCTCATCACTGTTGTCACTATCTACTAAATTCTTTGACGAAACTTCTGCAACTTTTTGATCTGAATTACATTTCTGGAGTTCCCTCATGCATTTTTCAGACTCCTCTACCACTTTCGCTAGACTTATCACAGTTTTTAAATCTGGGTTTTTTGCTGCCCACAATCTCTCCTGGATCTTTCGATTGTTACACTGAACAATCAGTTGATCCCGAATCAGTTCATCCGTGATTTGTCCAAAGCTGCATTTGACAGATAATTCCCGTAACCGTGCAACAAAATCATCTATAGATTCTTCCTCACACTGTTTATTTTTATAGAATTTGTACCTGTTCATTACCAGGTTTTCTTCTTTGGCGAATCTTATTTCCAGTCTTGTAACTGCCTCTTTAAACTCATCCAACGGGGACTGACCACTAGCTTGCAAGACCTGCGGAAAATATTTAAATACCCTTTGACCTTCCTTCCCTAACGTGGTCATTAAGATGGCTTTCTGTCTCTTGGATGAAAGTTCTTCACCATCTAATGCTTCAATATAAGTGTAAAACATCAATATCAAGTCCTCCCATGCTATTTGAGGATTACCTGGTTCACTTAAGAACTGAGGTGGTAGTGCTACATTCACCTGGTGAGCCAATATATATGTTTAGAATGAAACAGTCTGCTTTTGGATGATGACTGCTATTAACTTAAGGCTGCAAAAAGAAAACGTTGGTTATTATTTGTTACAAGAAATACACTGAACTAATGTACAGAATGCAATTTCAAACAGTTGTAAATCTCGAAATGTGTTTTCCTTCCCGAAAGTGTTCAGTATTAAATCACTGTGAGCACCTTTGTCTCTGCTGTACTTATTAAAGAGTCACCTCAAGATGATCTTCCGACGTGATTTGCTTCTTGAATGTTCACATATTTTCATTACAAAATCTTCTCAAGAGATGAGCGTATCACCGTTAAACACTCGATATTGTCTTACGTCGTGCCTTGAAGTTTTCAAATGCTCTTTACTAAGATGGCCGCCTACGTCTGACCTCACCGCATAACACCACGTCACACTTCAGCGCTGACGTTCACTGCGTGCTTTTCCTGCCCACGCTGGCGTGTGACCGCGCATCTGTCTTCTTTGCACTGTTGATGCTCTCACGTCATGACACGTGGATCGTCAAGACAACCAAACTGAAGACTCTACTCGCGCATGACTTCACTCGCAGGTATTTAAAACATAGCAACAGCAGTCAAATCGAATTCTTCCATACAGTTATATGTAAACTCAAATTCTCAAACACAGTAAAATATAAATCCTTCCACTAATTGCCTGGGGATACTGTACCTGCCACGCAGAGCTGCCAGAACCTTGCATCGCCCTACATTGAAGTTGGTTTCTCTCCCGCCGCCGCTCGAGTCCATCTCGCGGCCGCCGAGCGGAGGGAAACTACATTTCCCAGACTGCCCAGCGACCCGGAAGACATCTCTGGGGTCACCGCGCCCGGAGGCGCTTGAAATTGCCGGCGCCCTCGGTGGAGCGGGTGCCTTGCCACTAATTGCCTGGGGATACTGTACCTGCCACGCAGAGCTGCCAGAACCTTGCATCGCCCTACATTGGAGTTGGTTTCTCTCCCGCCGCCGCTCGAGTCCATCTCGCGGCCGCCGAGCGGAGGGAAACTACATTTCCCAGACTGCCCAGCGACCCGGAAGACATCTCTGGGGTCACTGCGCCCGGAGGCGCTTGAAATTGCCGGCGCCCTCGGTGGAGCGGGTGCCTTGCCACTAATTGCCTGGGGATACTGTACATTGGAGTTGGTTTCTCTCCCGCCGCCGCTCGAGTCCATCTCGCGCCGCCGAGCGGAGGGAAACTACATTTCCCAGACTGCCCAGCGACCCGGAAGACATCTCTGGGGTCACCGCGCCCGGAGGCGCTTGAAATTGCCGGCACCCTCCGCGTCGCGGGACGCGAGCGGGACGCCCGGACGAAGCCCGGACAAAGGGCGGACAGTCTAAGACAGTCCAAGACTGGCCACGACTGGACTGGACCAGGACTCTAACGTCATCAGTATCGTGAGTCATTTGCTTTTGCGCCCCGCTGCTATTGACTGTCTATAGATGTAAGGTTTAACATCTTGCCTGTAGCATCTCACAAGCTTGTTCAAATTGTAGTAGGATTGTTTGCCTCCCATATGTCGAAACAGAAAACTCCTATCACCCCTGCCAACACTATTGACAATTATTTAGTGCATATGGTGGCAAAAATAAATAGTGAACGGAGGTCTTCTTTGGGGCTTAATGACTCTCCTCCGTGTGCTCAAAGAGAAACTTTAGGCTTGATTGAACTGGATTCTGATGCAATGAATGTAATAGATGTACACACTGAAGAAAATAATGATTGCTCAGTATTAAATGCTTCTATAACACCTAATGCCCCACAACCAGATATAAATGTTGATCTATTAATGGGGGACGAGTTACACATGTCCTGCAATGATTTAGAGATAGTTGAAGAGAGCATCACTCCACCAACGCCAGTCCCCGCACCAAGAGCAGCAAAAGGGTTCACCAAGGTTCCCCCCAAAAGACCAGGATTACGGTCCAGTAGTAAAAAACCAGCAACCCCCCCTAAAATTAAACATAAAAGTGTCACTGAAGAAATAAGGGAGGAAGGGAATGGCACCACAGGATGGGATGACTTGTTATCGAGCAAGTTTATGGGTATGTTAGAATCCAAGATATCACGATTAATCAAACCTCTCATATCCAAAATAGACCATTTGTCCGATAAAGTACACAAACTGGAGACCCTTTTAAAAATAACAAATGATAACATGGGGGAAATACCAAATTCAATCATAAGTAAAATGGATGAAAAACAGGCGAATATGACAGGGAATCCAAAAGTTATACCTGACCCAACCCAGATAGGTGCTACCAGATCTAGTAATGATCTTAACAACTCCATAGTTGTAGTCCCTCCGACAACCCAAGGGAATGCTTTAACACCTGATCTCCATATAGGATCAAACCCTGTGGAGCTGATAGTGGAAGCCTCACCCCTGGTTCTAGTACTTGCCAATGTCCCACCGCTGAAAAAAGACCAGATTGAGACTTCTGATTCCCTTTTAAATAAATCTTTGCAGTGGTTAAGTAATAATATGCAAATATCTATTTGGGGCAAAGAAAAGCTGTCCGAAGATCTGCTAACAGCAAGAAGAGTAAAGTGGATAGGGACTAAAGCCAAGAAATTCGCTGGAGATTGTGTGGTACTAAACCTCAAGGGCGCAGATGTATTACCAGACATTCTGCTTAACATTTTTCCGCCGCAACGCAGAACGGCAGAAATAATCCCACTTACGTTGGACTTCTTTTATAGCAGAAGAGGCCTTGTGGCAAAGCCAAGTATACTAAGGACTAAGTGGTCAGTAATTGGAAACAGAAGGGCTAGGGGTGGACCCATTTGTGATTGGGGGCTAAATCTGGAAAATTGCTTCTCTGCTTTATCCGATTTAAACAAATGTGATTGACTCACAAGCCGTGAACCAGTCTCTCCCAATAGGCAGATGATGCAAAAGTATGGAAGTGTAGAAAATATGATATGTACTCACTTGATCAACCAGAAAATAGGCAAACAGAAATCAGATCCCATGGTATGTAAAAACCCTGCACCCAAAGAGCCAAAGATAGTTACAGAGGGTACTATCTGTATTAGAAAGGCGAAAGGGACCAAGGTTACATTAATGGAGGGAAAAATAGCAACAGCAGAAAGTAAAGCATCTGCAAACAATGATGAAAATGGCCAGCTATTGCAACAACAAGAAACCACACTACTGTCCCTTGTATCTTGGAACATTGCAGGCATAGCAAGCAAGGTAACTACACTGGAATGGGTTGACTTCATTGACTAACATGATATCATTGTGCTGCAAGAAACCTGGTCTCTTACTCCAACCTTTCGAGAGGGGTATCTAAATTTTTACATCCCAGCAACCAGAAATCGCTTAGGACGTCCCTCTGGATGCTTGTTAATCTGGATACGCCAGTCTTTGAACTGTACTATAAAACAACTATCCATACCATCTAATGATATTATGGCACTCAACATTAGATGGGAAAATGGTCAAGAGCTTATCCTGTTCAATGTTTACGCCAGGGGAGTGGCTAGTGGCAAATCCTCAGATGTTGTAACAACTTTAGAGCAGAATATTGAAATGTTAACACCACAAAGTCAAATAATAGTGGGCGGGGATTTTAATGCCACTTTTGAGCCCTTGGGTGACGAGGATAGGATCTTGTCTGAGGAAGAGGACGCCAAGTGGGGAATACCCCAGTTGGAGTTGCCGGCCATTAAAAAATGGAATACAGTGGCAATCCAGCTAAAAAGTCTCTGTCTAGCTAGAGGCTTGAGAGCGGTAAATGGGCGCTCGCCTTCTGACTTAAAAGGGAATAATACGTTTGACAACGGCCGATCAACTAGCAGAATTGATTATATACTATTAGACGTAAGGATCTGGAGTAAAATGCTAGACATGGTTGTAGAAGAAAGATTAGAAAGTGATCACAACCCCTTGCGATTGACCTTTTATTCCCATTATGAGCCTACAGTGCACATTAATAACAATGGAATGGTGACGCAGGATGTTGCATGCTCGAATAACCTACGCCACCTCAAATGGAGAATGCTAATAGAGGACGCAGTAAAACTAGAGGTACTCAAAAAACTAGTAGTCGATGAAGTAAATAACATCAAGTCCCACCAAGGGATGTCTAGCTTCCAAGACTACATGATGTAGGCCCACGAAAACCTCTTTTCTAAAATACAAAGCTTCTTCACTAAAAGAGCAGATCCCTGTAAAGCGAAAAAAATTCAACCAAGGCAAGGCTGGTATGATAAGAGTTGTAGGGTGGCACGACTCAATCTGAGCTTGGAATTGAAAACAGGCAATGTTATAGCAATCAGGAGGGCGAGAGACATTTATAGACAAACCCAAAAACAGGCCAGGAAATGCTGGGATGAAGAAGGCTGGCTGGAATTGAAGGAGGCCTGTGCAGCAAAGGATTCTAAGCGTTTTTGGGCCATAGTAAAATGGGAGAGGGGAGGGATAGCTGCCCAGCCACAAAATAATGTTGCCATAAACAAATGGACTGAGTTTTTTAAACCACAGTATGCCCGAAATCCTGCCCACACTTCTGATCAACCCCCCCATCCATCTTTTTTAAACACCAAATATTTAATGAGAAGGATGTGAGCAAAGCATTGGATTGCATAGCGGGGGGAAAAGCTCCAGGCATGGATGGTATCCCGGCCGACGTATTTTTATCGGACCGGAATTCCTGGTGCTCTTACTTTAAAATGTTGGCAAATGCTGTGGCGATGGGAGGGGAAGTGCCCGTTTCATGGAAGGGAGCAGAAATAATCCCCATATTTAAAAAAGGAGATAAAACACTAGCCCAAAACTACAGACCCATCAGTCTTATAGATACAGCACAAAAACTGATGGGGCGCTTAGTCCAGAATAAGTTGCAACAATGGATTGACGAAAAGAACATACTGTCTCCTTACCAGGCAGGGTTCCGTCCACTGACTAGTAGTGTTGACCAAGTTCTCTACTTCATAACCATCTATTGGAGAAATGTCACACTTAAAAAGGGTTCGTTGTATGCTGTCTTTGTGGACTTAAAAGCAGCTTTCGACCTAGTCCCTAGAGAAAAACTGTGGCAGACCCTGGCTGATGTAGGATTAAGCCAGGAACTCCTCACCCTCCTAGTTCGCCTCCACGAAAATAACTTCGCTAAAATCAGATGGGGCAAGCAGGGAGAAGTCACAGACCCTTTCCCAGTAGAACGAGGAGTAAGGCAAGGGTGCGTCCTAGCGCCAACACTATTTTCAATTTACATAAATGGAATTGTTGCCCATCTAATGAAATCCCCAAGCGATGCCCCAATTATAGCAGGCTCCCACGTCCCTGTCCTAATGTTTGCGGACGACACGCTTTTACTTTCACGCACGCCGAGCAGTCTCCAAAAAGTGGTTGATGCCTTTGGTGAATTCTGTGATAGTAGGGGCCTTGAACTGAATACTACCAAAACCAAATTCATGTGCCTAAACTATCAGTCCTCTTTCAAAGGTGTAATCAAATACAAAGGTACCCCTTTAGAGAAAGTGGATGCTTTTACTTACCTAGGCATCACCCTTCAGGGAAACATGAAGTGGAAATCGCATATTAACACGACATTATTGAAGTTTAACCAGCTTGCAGGCGCAGTTGCTTTAACCCCTTAAGTGCTGCTGACGGCCAATGGTCGTCAGCAGCACTACCTCCCCAGTGCTGCGCACGACCATTGAACGTCCATTCAGCACTAGTTCTAATGGACAGCGCAGCACTGGGGAGAAATGTTTACACGCAGCTAAGGTGTTAAAACATCGTAAATCGCTAACAAAGCCGGTTAATTGTGCACTTGAAATATACAATATGAAAGTATTAGGCGCCTGCTTATATGGATCCGAATTATGGGGGTTTTCAAATCTTGGAGAGTTGGGACGCGCAGAAAACAGATTTTTACGAGGGCTTGTTATGGTCATCCAAAGTACACCCACAACTCCTTTGAAACTGGACCTTGGCAGAAAAAACATCGAGGACATAGCTAGACTACGGCCACTCTTGTACTGGAGACGCTTGATGGTGACCCCAGAGCTGAGCCATTATGCTGCAGCTCTGGCAGATGTTGTCAAGTTCGATCGTTTTCATTGTATTGAATGGCTAAAAGAACTACGGGGGCTTCTTGTATTGTTAAAGCTGGAACACCTTTGGGGCAATCATGATGTGGCTAGCTTTCCCTCGAAAGCAAAATTGAAAGAACTATATTGGGAGATGGTGTATGTAACAATGTTCTGTAAAGGTTCCCAATCAAAACTGACAACTCGCTTTTGTGATATTAAAATGTATCCATCATGCGAAACATATTGGGATATAATAGAACGACCACATGATAGGAAACTATACTTTCAATTTCGTATAGGAACTTTACCAGTGAACGCCTTTAAAAAACACTGGTCTCCAATGTGGGATGAACATTGCTATTATTGTAAAGATCAAATAGAGCACATTTCCCATTTGTTGTTCTGCTGCCCATTATATGCTAGCCCTAGGCGTAAATGGCTAAAGCCAGTGTACTTAAACATTGGCACCCGTAGTCAATCGACAGCCCTTAGAATACTAGAATCTGATTGTTCCACACCATTTGTAGTTGCTGTAGCTAAATTTCTTGCTTGGGCATGGGCAATTCGCACGCGCACTTTAAAGTCAAATGTAACAATAACATGAAATAGGGTTGCTTTAATTTAATCATTCCATTGTATGAATTGTTTTTAAAAGAAACTAATTTTTAGGAATATTTGGAAATCTTCTTGTATTTTTTATGTATAATATTCGACTGTCAATGTTTAATATGTATTTTAGAACTATTTTTAGCTGTAGTATTTATTGTAATAGGGTTAGGAAGGATGCTTTTATGACAAATGTCGAATAAAGCTTTGAAATTGAAAAAATCCTTCCCACAGGAGTCTCCACATATGTTCCGATGACCTTCTTTGTTAGCGTGGATTCTTTCCTTTGTGTATACAGTTCGTTCTCTGTAGATTATTCCAAAAAAATAAAATCTTCCACTGCAACCATTAAACTCTTGCTAGCCCAGTCAGCTTCGAAAACTCTCGCCAAATGTTGTAAGCTTCGTTTAATTGCAGTACAGATGAACAACATGTATCTCACCAGCTGACCAGACTCCAACTGACCAGACTGGAACATTAGTTGGGTGAGATCACAAAAGATAGATCACAGAAGCATTCTATAAATATGTCACACAAGTAAAACTGAAGAAAGACTATAAATCATTTTAACAGAGAAAATCATATTTACAACAGTTACCCTTCTGGCAACGGCTGGCTTTTATCAATCATCGTTGCCGCAACTGCGGTCACTTTGGGGCACTCGGTTAGCCTTTAGTTAAAGCATTTTCTCATTACCCGATAAATTCTTTTTGGTTCCAATCAGACTCAAGCTGGCTTACAACAATGAATGCCACTGCTGCAATGGTCACTCTTGTAAGTGCTCGATAGTATTTTCTCTTTTTGGTTATCACATTAATACTTGCTAAAGGAGTGACGCATGACTGCCAGGTCCATAGTTGTGGAACAGCAATCATTTCTTTTTTAAAACATTGTCTCTGCTCTGTAGCATACGCCACCGCCACCACTCTCCTCGTCTGAATCTGAGTCCAAATACCATCTGCTGCATACTCTGCAGATTCTAATAAAAAAATGTTTCTAGCCCAAACAGTTCAAAAGTTACTAAAAACGAATGATACGTGTTGTCATGCAGTGAAAGGCCCTTTGCAAAGGTTGATTGGTGATCATTCTGTTGCTTATTGCTATATTTGGGTGTTAAACTGGTACAAAGGATGTGCAATCTATTTGCAGAGATTGGTAACAAGCATAAAAAATGCAAAATAATGAATTAATACTATCATAAAATGTACAAATTATGCTGCTTAATTTGCCGCTTCTTGCAGCATAATTTAGTCAACATTGTCACATAATCTACCCCTACCCTCCTACATAAATCAAGTGGCCCTGATTGTAGTCTATTAAACCAAACAAAATAGGCTTTTGTACAGCTGCTTTTCTGAACTCAAGAATTCGAAGGTGCCTTCATATGTGAATGTGAAGAAAAAGGAGAATTGGTCAAATGAAATATTTGCCTAAGAGCACACAATTTGGTTAAGGGAAGCTGCGATTCTTCAAGGTTTCGCGGTTTCAGTTTGTACAAATTAGACACAAAATGAGTATCCACCTGTCTCACCTTTTTACCTCAGATGGTAATGCTTTGTTTTTAACTCTTTGTGCGTGAAGTCATATGAACGCTTGGCTCGTTATGGGCTCAAGGTTCCAATGGGACCTCAAACTGAGCCAGAGCCAGGTTTCAGGGGAAACAACCGTTACAGCGCAACTATTACAACGCACACCGTTACAACGCAAACCATTACAACGCAGATTCATTTACAACGAATGCCTTTACAACGCATGACATTACATATCAGATGCTATTACAATGCATGCCATTACAACGTAAGTATAGGTAAGTATATCATTTTATTTAACCTTTTTTTAATTACAAAAATATTAAAATTAATTAAAATCAATTAATTAAAGTAATTTTATATATATTTTGGGTTATGGGGTACTAGCGTATTTTTAGGGTTTAAGGCTAGGTTTGGGTTTTGGGGTACAGGGGAATTTTTAGGGTTCAGGGTTGGGTTTGGATTTTGGGGAACAGGGGTATTTTTAGGGTTCAGGGCTGGGTTTGGGGTACAGGGGTATTTTTAGGGTTCAGGGCTGGGTTTGGGTTTTGGGGTATAGGGGTATTTTTAGGGTTCAGGGCTGGGTTTGGGTTTTGGGGTACAGGGGTATTTTTAGGGTTCAGGGTTGGGTTTGGGTTTTGGGGTACAGGGGTATTTTTAGGGTTCAGGGTTGGGTTTGGGTTTTGGGGTACAGGGGTATTCTTAGGGTTCAGGGCTGGGTTTGGGTTTTGGGGTACAGGGGTATTTTTAGGGTTCAGGGCTGGGTTTGGGGTACAGGGGTATTTTTAGGGATCAGGGTTGGGTTTGGGTTTTGGGGTACAGGGGTATTTTTAGGGTTCAGGGCTGGGTTTGGGTTTTGGGGTACAGGCGTATTTTTAGGGTTCAGGGCTGGGTTTGGGTTTTGGGGTACAGGGGTATTTTTAGGGTTCAGGGTTGGGTTTGGGTTTTGGGGTACAGGGGTATTTATAGGGTACAGGGTTGGGTTTGGGTTTTGGGGTACAGGGGTATTTTTAGGGTTCAGGGCTGGGTTTGGGTTTTGGGGTACAGGGGTATTTTTAGGGTTCAGTGCTGGGTTTGGGTTTTGGGGTACAGGGGTATTTATAGGGTTCAGGGTTGGGTTTGGATTTTGGGGTACAGGTGTATTTTTAGGGTTTTGGGGTTTGGGGAACGGGTATTTTTAGGGTTCGGTTTTAAAATAAATAATTTAAATTAATAAAAAAAATATTTTAATAATTTGATTATTTATTAATATTAGTTATTTATTAATAACAGTTCTTTTAAAAATAAACTAACCTAAAATAAACTATTTTTAATATATATATATGTACAAATTAATTATTTAAAAATAATTTAATTTATTAAATTAATTAAATTGTAATTAAATACATTTTTTAATAAAATAATATACTTACGTTGTAATGGCATGCGTTGTAATAGCATCTGCTATGTAATGTCATGCGTTGTAAAGGCATTCGTTGTAAATGTATCTGCGTTGTAAAAATTGCGTTGTAACGGTGTGCGTTGTAAAAGTTTGAGATGTAACGTCATACATCCAAGTTTCAGGCACATGGCTGGCTCGAGCTGTCATCGGCATGCCCACCTCTAGCTACGCCCCAGACAGGGCCAGCTTTAGTGCTGGTGGCAATCTTTGATGGCACCCCCCCCAAAGACCAACTTCTCCACAGATTCCTTTAACTCCACTGTCCAATGGTGTCCCTCATCTCTACATAGACTCACTCATGTGTATTTAATTTCTTCTGTAGCTCCACTCACCCAAAATACGTATTGCAGGGTGTTAAAGTGCATTTTAGCACACACATATTATACAGAGACAATGACTCATATGAGTGTCTAAGTAAATGTATAGAAAATGTTACTTAATACAATTAGGGCCACAAGGTGTAGGAGTCACTGGTCACCCATACTGGTAGACGTTATATGTTATACGTGCCTGGTCTGTAGAAACACAAACTCAGGATTTAGAACATAACCTAGTAGTTGGGGTTGTTTTTAGTAAGAAGTATTTATTATTATCCTAAGGAACCCTATTTAGCAACCTTAGAATAAAGAAAGAGTGGGGAAAACCGGCTGCAAGTCAAAAGGAACTACGTGACATCAGCAGTAACTCACTCAGCTATCTGCATAAAAAAAGAATTATTTGATCAGCATAGTACACTTTGTGCTTTGCAGGAGGCACATTATCTTTCTGCTCTACTTTGAGTCAAAACTGGGACTAGGAAAAACTCAGATCTCTCGAAGAAATACATTTATTTAATCACCAGAGTTAAACTGACTTTTTTATACATGCCTAAATATTGCTGGCACACAGGGAACTCTGAAGTCTATGGAAGATATTTCAAAATACATCCCATCCCCAGAGCTTGGCCCCTGGTGTGGTGGCTCAGGTCCCTGGATAAAAGCAGAACGCATTGTCCAAGACCGGGGCACAAGGAAGTCCACCACATGCGGAGATTGTCATTCTATATGTGACAATCAGCCAGCAGACAGAATGACAATGGGCAGGTTGAGCGTTGATGTGAAGTCGGCGAGGGGCAGCTCTTTTGCTGAGGAGTGGAAGCTGGCCCAAAAAAGGGAATTCTGCAGAACTTGCAGGCTTGTCACAGGGGAGTAGCACTGCTCGCTGCAATCCTCAGATTTACCCACAAAAGGCGTCCATAAATGGAACCATCATGGACATCAGATGTGGGGTCCAAACAATGGACAGTATGAAATTTACAGGTAGGTGGTCACCATGATATAATATGGTATCCTCATGTACAGGTCGAAGTCTACCAGCTGTTTGGTTCTCTAACAAAATCTTAGGGACACATGGAAAACTTCCCGGGACTACATTCCACCCTTTGCTTACCATTGGCTATGTGGTTTGTAACTCACATTTGCTTGCTTTCTATTTCCTGGCACTATCTGCTTTAATCTGGGTGATTGCCGGAGCCTCAGGACTGTTCCGTACCAGGCGCGCCAGTAGGGCTCCCGACCTGTCTGACTCGGCTTGCTGGCGACGTAAGTATTCCTTGTGGTCTATAACTCGCAGCGTTTCTAGCAGCTCTGCATGTTCAATGTTGCTATACTGCAGTTCCCCTTTCCGCCCGGGGTCTGTGCTCGCAGCAGTTTCTAAGGTTTTCAATCGGTCTTCAACATCGCAGAGTTTCCTGTGGGTCTCCTGTCGTGCCCCCACTAGCTGTCCTATGGCAGCCCCCCGTATTACGACCTTCATTGCATCCCATACAAACAAGTTAGATGTTGCTGTGTCCCAGTTCTCCCGGAAGTAATTATCTAGCGTATCCGACAGGGATGCGCGGAAGGGGCTATCCTCCAGCAATAATGGATTGAGCCGCCAGGTAGGGACCGGGGATGGCAACCTCCCCCACTGCAGATCAAACATCAGCGGTCGGTGGTCAGAAAAGGTTTTTGCCAGATACTCAGAGGATGTGCACCTGGACACCAGAGAGCCGCTGCACAGAAACCTGTCAAGGCGAGTATGTTAATTATGTACCGGGGAGTAGTACGGAATATTCCTTATGATTTGGATTCAGTGAGCGCCATGCGTCCACTAGTCCCCACCCGGTGAGCCAGGTCTTGAAATATCCCGCTAGTCTGTGTACACCAGTTGTCTGAAAGGGGTGGTGCGACCTATCCAGATCTACATCTATGACCATGTTCCAGTCCCCCCCCCAAGATCCAGGGGATGTCCACCCAGTCTGCTAGGGCCCGTCCTACCTTTGCCAGGAATATGTCTTGCTCAAAGTTCAGGGCATAGATACTCCCCAGAACCAGTAGTGTACCGTCCAATGTGCCCTTCACCAGTATGTACCTCCCCTGGTCATCGACCTTCCTGTCTAGCTCCACAAAGGGAGTGCCATGCCGTATCCATATGATAGCCCCTCTAGAGAAGGCGGAGTACGAAGTAGAGAGCACAGTACCTCTCCATTTCTGGCGTAGTGTGTGTGCCTCGGATGATGTTAAGTGGGATTCTTGCAAACACGCTATTTGAGTGTGATGTCGGAGTAGGAATGCGTGTATCCTATGTCACTACTGCACCGCACAAAGTCCCCTCACATTCCAGGTTGCCAGCCTGTATTTCCCTATTACTTCATCCATAATCTAACTGAGTGCATAGTGCTAACGTCTGTATCCGTGCTGATTGCTTCCCGTTCTTCCCTGAAGGTTCCCACCATGGCAACAGCGCCCAACTGCTCTTCCTTCTGTTGAGCTTTGGAGGGTTTACGCCGTCTCGATCTCTGCGCCTGGGTAGGGGAAGTTCCTCCGGCGCGGTTCGAATACTTCTCGGGGCTGCCGACCGATACTTCCCTGGCCTCCCCTTGGCTACCCTCTATGTCCATCACCTCCAGCCATTCCTCCACGTCGGTGGGGCTCTCAAAGAAGTGTGATTTTTGTTTGTGTATTATCTTAAGGCGGGCCGGGAACAGGAGGGCATATCTGAGTTTAGCTTTGTGGAGTCTCTTTTTGACCTCGAAGTAGGAGGACCGCTGTTTTTGTACCAAATTAGTGTAGTCCTGGTATAGCGAGATGCGTCGGTTATCATATTCTATGAGGGACTTCTCCCGGGCTTTTGAAGCCCTATCCCGGTAGTTTAGGAGCTTGACGATCAGAGGACGTGGAGGTTGACCCGGTCTTGGCCACCCAGTGGGGATTCTGTGCGCCCTTTCCACGCAAAAGAGTGGCGACAGACCCTCAGCAGCCACATGGTCCCGAAACCATTGCTCCATAAACTCCGCCGCTTGGGTCCCCTCGCTGCGCTCCGGAAGGCCAATAACGCGAATGTTATTGCGTCGGTTGCGGCCTTCTGCATCCCCCACACGATCTATTAGAGACGCCACCTGTCGCTGTAGTTGTTGAATGGAGGCAGTATGCTCTGTGACCATCAGGGTTAAGTCTGTCAATATCAAGCCCTGGTCCTTGACCTTGTTGGCCAGTTTACAGTGGTCAGCTCTCAACAGTAAAACGTTGGTGGTAATCTCTCCCATCTGCGCCTCCATGGCAAGTCTGGAGTCTCTGATTTCTTTCAGAATCAGGTCCAGTTTATCCACTTGTTGGCCCCCTCCAGGAGGCTGCTCGGATGTACCCGGCGTGGTCCCCTCCATATGGACTCCGAGCCAGTGTCTGCAGCCATCAAGCCGTCCCGGCCCTCCAGTGTCTTGGCTCCCTTCCGGACCATGGCGTCCCCCACCAGGCCCGTCCACCTCTCGGGATCAGGGTATTGCCCCAGGCGTAGTCTCACTTGCCAGGTAGTCTGTGCCAGACTAAATCGCTTTGCCATCTATGGGGCCTTCCAGGCACCTAGGGACCCGCCGAGGTCTCTCCGCAGTGGGGTCAGCAGCTCCGGGCTCTCCGCCCGCTCCCGCACAGGTACGCGGCGGAAGCTCAGACAGCCGCCACTCAGTTCAGGACAGCCTCACGGTCTGCCCCATGTAGCAGGGTCCAGCCAGATGGTCCTCCGCCCTCTGTCGTGTTAAACTGCGGTGCCCCCGACCTCAGTCATAATTATCACAGGGAGGGGGAAGGTCTGGGGCTCAGTGCCAGGAGTCCCCCAAGTGCCCCCCACTGCACCCCCTACTTGCCAGATCCTGTCGTTGGTGTCCGGGCGCAGCGCCCCGGGATCCAGGGCCGTAGAGCCTCCGCCCACTCTCTGGAGTCTCTGGTTGGGCCGCGGCTCGGCTCAAGGCTGCGTGCATGGGTCTTCCTCCCTAGTCTGAAACAGCTCAGTAGGGGTGCGCGTCAGTCTCCGGCCCCGACCAGCCCCCGGGAGAAGCGGGAGCCCAAAGCCGTCTTCTCCAGCCCTGGTCTGGCACTTCCGGCCGCATTCGTGCCGGGTTCTGCTATTATTGGTTCCCGGTCGTCGGCAGGCACCAGAACCTTGCAGAGCCTCCGGGGGGCCCCAGTGCCGCAGGGTCTGCACCTCTCGGCTCTGTATGCGCCCTGTGGAGGCCCGTTCAGGATCTCGTTTCCCCAGCGGCCCGGAGCTCTAGCAAGCTCTGTCCGCCATCATGGCTCGCCAGGTACGCCCTCCCAGAGCTTCCACCTTTGCCCGTTAACACTGCCTATACTCCCTAGTATTGTCAGGCATGGGGGTTCTTTGTCCTATTTCACTATCACCCAGAGACACTAGCATAACCTCAGATGTATCCCCACCACTAGTTGGGACTAACTCCCCCCCCCCCATGCGCTACACTATACATTTTCAGTGACTGCCCACCGGTGGCGGGATGTGTCTGCTTAGAACACTTGGGATCTCCCTTGAAGTGCCCTTCTGGATTTAATTCAAAACACCTCAGGGGACCCTTCCCTGCAGGCTTGCCGGAAGGGAACCATTTCTTCTTTTCAGTAGGCGGTTGGGAAACCTGACCATGGGAACTAGTATGGGGCCCTTTAGAGAACTCCCTACGTTTGTTTTTGTCCCCCCCTACCCATGTCTTCTGCTGGGGACCCTGCCCACCCTTGGCTGGATCTCCAACAGAATCCTTCTTGTAGGCCCTGGTGCTGACCCAGCTATCAGTCTCCCTAACAAGCACCCTGGGACCAGAGACCTGACTGTCAATCAAGTGCTGACACAGCTCTGTAAAACAAATAATAAACATGCACACTTGTACAATTAAATTGTACAGGCCCTGATAATCTGTCACAACACTACCCTTCACCCAACGATCCAGTGCCTTGCAAAAAGAATCAACACAATTTACCTAGGTCTGTGGGGAAAGTTTTACCTTGTCCCATACTACTACCCATACCTCTCTAGGGTTAAGCCAATATTCCTGGTAATGGTCTCCTTCATGGCAGGATACCTCATCCTGTCACTCCCCTCTAGGACCAGTAAGGTGTCCCTCCTTCAGTTGGCATATGCTTCCCCAAGCCTGCCCCCAAATCTCCCTCAGGTATCTTGTGCATTTGCAAAGATATCTTGTAGGCCTCAAACCACCGATTTATGTTGTCTCCCACTCATTAATCTCTCAGAGGACACTAAAGATATGCTGTTACCATCTGTGCTGGACTTAACCCTCTTGGCTTTCAAATCCAGCTCTCACATACTCTGCTCCTAAGCTCAAATCTTGTTCTTCTCTTTTATGGCCAATTTCTTTTTCTTCATATCCAATTTGAGTTTTGCAAGCTCCAACTTGAGCTTCCTTTCTTCTCACCAGTCCTCCAACTTCTCTGAGTGTCAGACCTTTAGAGGAAGCACTGCTGCCTGCTCTGGAGAGGGCTCTTTCGCCATTCAGTCTTGCCACCCCACAGGTGTTACTGAATCCTCCAACAACTCCAGATGTAGACATTGTTCCTCATCATCCACAACATCATCCCCCTCCTCTAGGTGCACAACTGCATCACTGGCTGCTAACCAGGCCATCAGCACCTTTTGCAGCTCCTCCTTTCTTAGGGAGGCCTTTAAAAGAACACTTTAAATCCCTGCAGAAACCTTTGAGCTGGGTCAGCGTGTAGGTTTCCGACTACTCCTGCTCAAACTCCAATACTGCAGGTAGAACCGCTGGCTCTCCAGATTGAGCATTAACTGTTGCAAAAACACAACAAGTTGCCAGAGAGAATCAAAATAAAAGCATTGTATATTGGTAATTAATGTTCCGAGACATGGAAGTAGTGTTCACCAATCACTATATGTGATGCACAATACAATTCTATCCTCACCGCAGAACACCAATGTTAGAAATGGGATTCCTGATTGGCTGAGGTATGCACCCACTCCAGGCAGGAACCACCACTCAGTCAGGGTAAGAATATTAGCGACTAAAAGTTTACCCGTGCTCACCCTATGGTAGTTTGGCACTGAGCAGTCAAGCTAAACTAAAGAGGCTATGAGTAAAGTATTTGTGCACACATAGTAACACAGTGAAAACACCACAAAAGTACTCCACACCAGTTTGGAAAAATAGCCTATATTTTTCTGAGTAAAACAAGACCAAAATGATAAAAATACAACATACACAAGACAAGAAACAAAATTTGCAAAATGAAATAAAAATTCAGTGCTTAGAAATCCCAAAGTTTAATCTAACCATGATGAAGCTAGGGCCAGATACAAGAAACACGCAGACCAGCTGACAGTACCTTGGATGCGTCGAAGCTCGGATGATGTATTAAACAAAGCAGGGGATGGGTCACTGTCGAAGACGATACACCGTTTCCAAAGTCGGGCAACGCCTTTGATGCATCGATAGAAGTGATGTGCATCGGACAGATCCATTGATGTCATTAACTAGGTTTCCTAGGGGTTGCAGAGGCGCTGTATCAGAAAAGTTGGGAAGTTTTAAGTTGTGGTTATTGCGTTGCTAAGGTGTCCATGGCTTTAGTGCAGGCAGCGGAAATGTGTTGATATCGCAGAGAAATGCACTGGTTCCGATCGCGTGTCAGTGTCGATGCGTTGGGTTTCTTGGGTTGCAGCACCAAACACTCACTTACAAGGGCCCAGAACTTGATTGTGCACCACTTGGCAGAGCATGACTCACAGCAGTGGAACCCAGGTGATGGTAACAAGATACAGGTGAAGTCTTTGATATTCCGGAAACTTCAGTAACAGGAGGCAAGCCCAACAAGCTCTAGGAGAACCTTTAGAGGTGCAGGATGTAGAGAGTCAAGGCCAGTCATCTCACTCCCAGGCACGAAGCAGCAGGCCAGCACAGCCAATCAAACAACAAAGTGGCACTCCCTCCAGGCAGCACAACAGCTCTTCTTCCTGGTAAACTTCAGTTTCGGAAGTGTTTTGATTACATGGTGTCATATTACATCCATTTTAGCCTTTGAAGTAGGGAGACTACAAATAAAGGTCTTGAAGAGCAACAAACCCTGCTCTTTCTTGTCCTGGCTCCAGACTCACTACAGGGGGTATGCAACCCTTTTTATGGGGATAGGCACCCCTCTCACTCTAGTTCAGGAAGGACCCGTGACCCCAGTGATGGGTCATTAGGATGTGAGTGGCACTCCTCAGTTCCCTTTGTGTGTGCCTGCCTAGAGGGAATGCACAAAGTCCAGCTGTCATCCAACCCAGAAGTGTATGACAGAGAGTCAAAAAGCAAGGAATAGTTAAAGTAAGAAAATGGCAACTTTCTAAAAGTAATACAAACTAGAGCAAATAGTTGTGTGCAGTGGTGGTTTGGATTGACTTATCCTCAAGGAGCCCTCTATTTGCTCTTTCACATGTTTGTTGAATTTTGTTTCGTTCATTCTCCTTTTTGGAAATTTTCTTGTGGCTCACACTCACTCTCATGTATTATTCACAGCACAACGTCTCCAGCTTTATTGTCATTGTTTTACTCTACTCGTGATAGAGTAGGGAGCTCGCTTATTGATGGCGTATCTGGACGCCTGGTGAGTTTTGTGCTCCCATTCTTATTTACACTTTTTGCACTGTGTCTGACCTTTTGGCACTCTTATATCGTTGTGGTTAGTATTCAGCCTTGCATTCTTTTTGGTCATACAGGTAAGTACTGGTTTACGTTTTGATCAATTAGCTCTAGGTTTTGGCCCCAGTTCTTTATTGGACATTGATAAGGTATATATACGCATTATTTATGACTTCAGGCACGGCGTTCTTTACTCAATTAACACACACAGTGGACGGGCACTTTTGGGATCTTCACTTTTCGCGAACTTTGTTGTGTATCGCCTTACGTTCATGTCACCTTTCATTGTGGCTATTACTTTCTTCTCTATCTCATGCTTACTTCACTTTGCATTTTTGAACACTCCTGGATAATATAGGTCGATTACTTTGTTTTATTTCTGGTTTTAACCATATATAAATGTCTTAACATGTGAGTTCAATGTGTTATATTTGCTTGTAGATATCCCCTGGCGAAGGTTGTCGGTTACACCCGAAATGCATTGGAATTGAAGCATGAGTCCTACCTCATTGTTCATGTTTTGAAATAATGGACTTTTGAAACTGCTTTGATTTGGATCTTCACTACACATAGCAATAAAAGAAGCACATCAACAAGATGGACATGGTTTATGGTTTATTCTGAACACTCACATTGTATAATTATATTGTTAATTGTGAACACCACTGTTGTGGAACCTTTAAGATTTTATGAGAATACGGTTTGTCTCATCTAAGGAGAGAGGAGGAAAAGAAAGAAAGACAGATCTGGGTTGAACAAACTCATGCACTATAGGTTGTTTGTTTTCAGTGGAGTCCAGGTGGGCACGCCAAACCCTCTCCTGTTTTCTACAACCCTGTCTCAGTCGTCTGAGTCTATCAGAGAACCAGGGAGCGAAAGGGCTCTTCCTAGCAGAATAGTGTTGCTTAGCAGGGGCTAGGATATCTACAGCCTCAGTGATAGAGTTAAAGAGATCTGCTGCAGCTAAGTTGGTGCCCCTATTAGCAGAAAGGCTGATGCTATTCATGAACGGCGCAAGTGCTTCATTGTCAATGTCCCTAAGTTTCCCTCTGAGTTCCCATTTCTTGGGGTTCAAACAAGAAGGTCCGTTGTGCTGGAATTTAAGCTCAAAAGGCACTGCCAGATGGTCTGACCAAGCCAAAGGAATTGGGGTACCATTCTTTACCCTGGGATCGCTAGAGAAAACACCGTTCAATGTATGACCCGCTAAGTGTATTGGGCTATCCACGAGTTGGGTCAAGCCACAAGCACGCAGAGTTTTGATTAAAGACAGAGTGTCACTAGAGGTTAAGTCCTCTAAGTGAAAATTTAAATCCCCCCAAGAGAGTGAGATTAGATCTATCAATGAGGGGTTCCAAGAGCCTCATCAGGTCTTGACTAAAGGAGGATCTAGGGCCAGGGGGTCTATAAAATAAAATGCCAGAGAATGAAGCACTAGGAGTAGAATTGATGGAAAAATACATGGCCTCAAAAAAATCAGCCGGGGAAGAGAGGTGTTCAATTCTGCAGGTGAAGGAACCTTTGTGGAGTACACCCACCCCACCTCCTCTTCGTCCAGTTCTATCCAATCTGGTCAAGGCATACCCCGTTGGAATTGCCCCTACAAGGTCAGGACCGGAAGAGTCCGAGATCCAGGTTTCGGTAATAAATACCCAGGAAGGCTTCCTCAATGACACAAAGTCCCTAAAGGCACTGTTATTTTTAATCAGTGAACTTGCATTGATAAGAAAGCCTAGATCCGGCTTCGAGGGAGTGGATTTAGGCGCCCCAGAATCCGGGGATGGCAGCTCTTACACCCACAACACAGCCAGCAGCGACGTTAATGCCTACTACCTCTGTTGTCACTCCCACTGTGTTCCTCCATTCCTCGACATCACAGAGTAGTGGGACAACATCACATGGATTTGAGGATACAGATTGGATGAACTTTAAGGAAATTATGGGGCAGACGTTAGTCCGATCTGGTGTGGGATATGAGAAAAAAAAGGTGGTGGCCCCATTAACAGTTTGGAAGATGTGTGGAGTTTGATGAAAGATTAAGAGCCTTTTGTACAACAGCATTGCTTAAGCATATATCGGCTACTTTGATCGGTCTTTGGGAGCAGTGTTTCAATGATGCAGCACCGCAGATTATATATGATATTAAGGAACATGTATATGTTACTGATATGGCGCCTGCTCATGTCTTTGGTAATGTTGTGACATTAGTTGCTTATCAGGGTAGACTACTCGAAAAGAGCCCCACCCCGATATCTCAATTTCCTAGGCAGGAGGTTCATCCTATCCATAATCCTGAAATACCAGAGCTAAGGGATCAGCACCACAATGGTATTAGACAAGGTGTAGAGGTTTGTTTCCACAAACAATGGGTTTATACTCCATGGAAAAGGAGTGAAGTCTTATCTCCTAAGACTCAGTTACCTGACCCCAGGAAAAATGTGACTGCTTTTTATAAATAATTGACTGAAGCTGCCTCTTCCACAGCGATGACGCTAGCAGATCTTGAAATATTTTTTGGTTTTCCATTTCCGGTGGATATTTGGAGACCAGTACACACATAGGGTCAAGTTGCGGAATTAGGTGGAACCTGGGATCAAATTAAGGCATGGGATCAGTAATGGAAACCCAGTGAAAAGCCTAGACCAGAGATACTTGCTTTGCCTGGCCCTATCATTACATATCTGCATTCTCTTATTTCACCGAGAAAGGCTGATTGGGACAAGTTATCGGCTTGCCATCAAAAGAAAGATCAGTGTGTCTGATTTTTTCACCAGGTTTATAGGGGTGTTTCTAGATTATAGTGGGCAGGATTTGTCGAACGGAGGTGGTGTTCGATTGATTGTTAATAGATTTGTTTCGAATTTGCTTCCCGAAATTGCGACTCGATTGCAGGCTTCCGAGAGCACCCGGTCCACCTCTTCTTCCGTTATTTTGAATATGGCACAGTATTATGAGCACATGGAAAATGAGGATAAGGAGGGGATGGAGATGAAGCAGAAGGATTTGAAGCCAAAGGTGTTGTTGCAGCAGGCTTCGTGGGGGAATGGTAGAGGACGTGGTGGTTTGGGCCAGCCTCCATGCACTAACAGGAATACTATGCCTGTAGGGCCAAATCAGTGTGCATATTGCAAAGAGGAGGGACACTGGCGTAGCGAGTGTCCTGTGCTTTTGCAAAAGGTGGCTGTCCCGAGAGGACAAGGTTCTCGTAGACGGGGCCGTGGAGCTGTTGGCCAAGACAGGGCTCAGAATGCTGTGGGCTCGCAGGGTCGTTCTGATCAGAATTATTTTGATGACCCTCGGGAAGGACAGTACTATCATGAAGATTACGATACGGATGAGGTAACATGAATGTCTTACAGCTAAGACAGCCCGGGACAGAGTGAGGGACCAGTTCTGATACCTTTAGATCAACATGGTCCGTACGTTAGTGCGGATGTGCATGGTTCGACTAAGGAGTTCTTCGTGGATACAGGTGGAACAAACAGTTTTGGCGGCTGACTATTGGTCTTTTCACTGTGGATTTGCTGTTCTTGTTGGCATCTAATTGTGGAGAAAAATTGATGGGTTTGGACTTGTTGAAAAAATTGTATGCCACGATTTAATGCTCCTCAGTGGGTGTTTACACGACAATGAATTCGGATGTTGTGCATGCTACACAGTGCCTGTCCAAAGATGTGCCACTTCTGCTGACTTTAAAATGTACCACCCACTCTTTGGGCGACAGGTGACACTGATGTGGGAATGTTACAGATACCGCTAGTTTCGATCTGAGTTAAAGACAATGCTACTTTACCTTTCATCCCTCAGTATAAAATACTGCAGGCATGTGATCGAGCTCTACTGCATATTATACAGGACTTGATTGAGAAAGGAGTGGTTGAGAAGAGGACTGCTAATATTTGTAATAGCCCTATTCTTCCCATTCTTAAACGGACACCTACGGGTTCCTCTGATGATCATGCAGATGTTTATCGCTTTGTGATTGACTTGCAGGAAGTTAATAAAATAGAGATTCCCCAGTATCCGGTGGTCCCATGACATTACAACTCTTGACAATGATTCCTTGTTCTGCTACCTACATTTCTGTCATTGATTTGAAAAACACGCTCTTCAGTATTCTCATTCATCCTGACATCAAGTATCTGTTTGGGTTTACCCTAGCTGGTAGAAGTATTAGATTCTGTCACGCTCCTCAAGGCTAAACAGAGAGTCTGGGTATCTATAGTCAGGCCTTGAAAGGTCAGCTGAATTCCTTGTTGCTCCCTATAGGTAATGTATTGCTTCAGTATGGCGATGACTTGCTCATCGCCTCGGATACAGAACAAGGTTGCAAAGACAGTACAGTTAAATTGTTGCTGCATTTGGCTCAGCATGGCCATAAAGTATCCCTTTCCAAATTTCAGTATTGTCGACAGGAGGTCACCTACTTACGTCACTTATAGTCGAAGGAGGGTAGGAGATTGACCCCTGAGCACATCAGTACCATTGTTAAAATGCTAATTTCACAAAATCAAAAAGATGTGCGTGCTTTTATTGACATTACTTCTTAGTGTCACCAATGGATTCCAAATTATTCCCTACTAACCAAACCCCTGCTTACTTTGACTACTAAAGATGTGCATGAACCCCTGTCTTGGACGCCTGAATGTCAGCAGTCTTATGAGCAATTGAAAACTGTGCTTTGTTCTGCTCCAATTCTTGGCACGCGTAACTATAGCAAGCCATTTGTATTATATGTCCATGAGACGGCTTGTTGTGCGCTTTCTGTTTTAACACAACATTTTGGAGTTAAGCAACAGCTGTGTGCTTATGTCTCTGCTGTGCTGGACCACATAGCAAGTGCCCTTCCGAGCTGTCTAAGAGCAGCCGCGGCTGTCTCGAAAAGACAATTGGCTGGACTCGTACCTCATACTGATCTCACAGTCACTGTAGATACACTCTTGAATAAGACAAAGATGCAGGACCTCACCAGTGCACGTCTGATAGGTTATGAGCTAACACTGTTCGCTAAACATATCACGATTAAATAATGTGGCACTCTGAACCCAGCCACGTTACTACCCCTCCCTTCTGAGAATGAGGAGATTGACATACATGATTGTATTTTCCATATGGAAGAGACAAAAGGACGGGTAGACCTGACTGATGTTCCCTTATCTGACCCCCCACAAGGGGAACTATGTGTCATCGGCTCTTGCTTTAAATTACCGGATGGCACTACAACCGCTGTGTATGCTATTACTACGCTGAGGGACTGGTTGTTAATATTTATACTGACAGCTAGTACGCCTTTGGAGTCGCCTATAGTTCCGGGCGACTCTGGGCAGAGAGAGGGTTCCTTACTACACATGAGACAAAGATTCAGCACAGTCATCTTATATGTAGGCTTCTGTCTGCTTTGACACTCCTTAAGAAATTGGAAATAGTAAAGTGTAGTGCCCATAGGAAAGTTACTGACGATATAAGAAATGCTTTTGCAGATCAGATTGCTAAGGAAACAGCCCGGACTAGGATGAAAAGAATGCTAGTAGCAGATCCCGCTTGGTGGGTGCCCGAGGCTACAATGTTTGAAAATACACTTGAGAATGTGAAGGTGATTCAGAGTGAGGCCACAGTGGAGGAATTAGCAGTGTAGCAAGAAAGTACAGCACAGTTGAACGATGAGGGATGTTGGATTGACTAGTCAGGGAAGTAAAGATGGATGTTGCCAAATGTATATGTTCTTCCTGTAGTCACGATGGCTCATGGCCCAGCCCATATCAGTGCTAAGGGTATTTGCCAGTTGTTTGACCCGGTATGGCAAAATGACAACATTTTGAAGACAGCTGCACATTTAGTGAAGTACTGTATGGTGTGAATGATGCACAATCCTGGGAATGGTACCCCCACACCACCTGGTCATTTTGCACCACCTACCTTCCCTTTTGAGGATCTTCAATTAGATTACATTGAGTTAGAAAGTGCCATTAATCTGAAGTATGTGTTGGTGGTTGTTTGTGCTTTCAGTAAATGGGTTGAGGCCTACCTCACGAAAGACAATACAGCCATGGCGACTGCAAAGGTACTCCTGAAGGAGTCCTTTCCTAGCTTCAGCTTGACCCGTTTGATCTGGAGTGATAGCGGAATTCACTTTAATGCCAAAGTCATACAATAAATCTGTGAAGGTATGCACATAAAACAGATATTCCATGCTGCAAATCACCCCCCCATCAGCAGGTTTAGTTGAGAAGTACAATGGTACTCTCAAACTGAAATTGGCAAGGATTCAGGAGACAACATGGTTGCAGTGGCCAAATGCTTTGCCATTAGCTCTTTTTTTCGACAAGAACAGCACATTCTAGAACAGGATTGTCACCTTTACGAGGCCGTGTTAGGACGCCCAGCAAATGTCTGGGGCGTCCTGTGCCCTTGTAAGTTTTCCGATATTGAGTATCCATTATTGACAGATTGCCTGTGCCAGTTAACCGAAAATGTGTGTTCTATTCACCGACAGATTCCAGGAGGCTTTGCCTGATATGCCAGAGGGACCCAGACACAACATCCAGCCTAGTGATTGGGTTCTGGTGCAGAATTTTCAGCGGTAGAAGAGTGTGGAGTGGCGCTGAAAGGGACCTGAGCAGGTTCTTTTAGACACCAGAAGCGCAGTCAAGGTTGCTGGCCGAAATAACTGGCTCTATGGCGCTCACTGTAAACGAGTGCCTCTACCTTTGCCCTATGACCAATGGGTGGCTGATAGAGATGGGGGCACTGAGGGCGAGACGGTGCCTCAGTTTGTCCCCTTCAGCTGGGCAAAATTAACGTGGACCCAAACGGATGCAGCGAATGATGACGTGCTAAATGCAGCGGTCCCTCCAGAAATCCCAGCCGTTAAGGAGCCACTGTTTGTTGACCCCTCAGTGCCTGGAGTCACTAGGTACAATTTGCGCACTCGGCTGAGAAATAGTGCACCAAAGGAGAAGTCAGATTAGTTAGGAATGGACTGTGTACGTTAGGGTGTACTTTGCTATGGTACCAACGTTATTAGTTTAGGGTGTTGTGACTTGTGAGACTGGTGCACTGTTCTGACGTTGGACAGGATAAATAGAACGTGCTCACTATGAGGGGGTACACTATTCTATATGACGCAGGATTCATCGTGAGCTTAGGACTGAGCCAGCTCCTCCGCCGGTGTTCAAGAGAGCCAAAGTTGATGAACAATAGGAGCCTGTATCAGTGAGGCACTGAAGGACACTGGGAACACTTACCTTTGCTATCAGTTTTATTGCATTATTCTTTTGCTTTATAATGCATCTGATTGAGGAGGAACAGCCGTTTGCACCACCATGTTTAGCGCAGGGGTTGTTAAAGAGTAAAATAGTTTGCATATTAATTGTTGTGATTACGCTAATAACAATACTTGGAATATCCTTGTTTCTTGAGGAGAAATATCCTGTACATTCCTTGGTTGGTACAAAGCCCATTCCCCCTGAGCACATTTTTTGTTACTTTGGCCCCTCACAAAGAAGAGAATAGAAAGTCCTACACAGACAATGTATTTATACAAATGTTGCTTCAAGCCCATGATGTGTCAAATACAAGTAATTCTTGGGTTTGTGGATTAATCCCCTCAGTTACTCCTACTGTGTCACTATCGTTATTCCCAAGCTGAAAATGCCAGTTTGTGATAATAATGCAGCAGTTATGTAACAGAAACAGATTGAGGAAATGATGGCTTGACGAGGGAATCTTTGGTTCTACATCATCCATTGCAGCTTCTATTCCTGATAGCGAGTACATGGATTATTCCAAGTACTAATGTCCTTTTGCTTCTTAGAATGTTATGTCCATATAAAATTTGTTTGCGAATGCTAAAAGGAGGGTTTGTTAGAATAAAAATGTCTTTGCTGAGCTGTTTACATATTGCTGTGTGTAAGTTAGCATTCGCTGCACCATTTTATGTTTAGCTGCCATTTTGCATCATGTTATTAGCTGCATCTTCCCTCTTCGAGAAGCAGGCTCTGGAAAGTTTTATTAGTCCAAGGTTAGGCCTTGCTGTACTAATGAAAACACTATTCTTATTAGCGCATACCTTTCTCACTAGATAGAGGCCTTCTCTCACTAGTCCAGCAGTAGGCACAGGCAGAACGACCTTGGCATAGAGATATTGTGTCCCCTGCCTCAGAGCCGAATCTCATCCTACTGTACTTCTTCGTTTTAGCTGCAGCTGCCTGGAAATTTCCAGTCTGGGCGGGTCTTCCTTGATTCAGAAATGTATATGTATCTCCACATTTGCTGATGTCAATCCTTTCTGCAACACCCTTAAGGGACTGGGCAGACGGGGATCCGCTTGAGTGTATCTGAATAAACATATACTTGGTTTGTATTCTCTACTGTCTGACCGACTCCTTATTTGTATGGAAGGCTGAGTGGTGGTCGCGAGTGTCCCATTTGGCCCTAATCGGGTCCCTTCCTTCACCACACTACTCTGCACTACTTCACTCTAGGCCACTCTAGGCCACTCCACGCTATGCCACGCTATACTATTACACGCTATGTCACTGCACTCTACACCAATCTATTCTACTCTGCACTACTGTACTCTAGGCCAGTGTTCTCTGCATCCCTCTACACCACAGTACTCTGCGCCACTCTACTTTATGCCATTTAGTCACCTCAGGAGAGGTGCACAAACAACAATGGCCTCACCTTTCAGATAGCCAAACCATCAAGTTCAGGAACAGAACACGTGACAGGAGACAGCCAGTTGGGAAATACATGAAAGTATCCATTTTATGCAAAATGTTATTTTCTGAATGAATAGAAACCATTATTTCAGGGGCCATACTGGAGCTAACTTACTTATGTGTGTCTGTTTCCCCTGAATGCAGAGTAAAGGTCCCCCTCTATTGAGGAAAAAAGGAGTGAAGGAAAAAAGAAGACGGAGGACAATGTGAAGTAAGGGCATCCAATCCTGCTGCTTTGGGGTTCTCACCCCTGGAGAAAAGTTTGGGAGTTGAGAGAGTCAGCAAACCAGTTAAACACTCGGGATTCCAAATCTGAGACAGATATCTTGTAATATCCCCACCCACAGGGAGTAGTCTGGAGGAGGATGAAACTGCATGAGTGCCCACATTCAGGTCGTCCACCCATGGAATCTACCTAGCTGTGGAAAAAAGGTGATAGTTTGTCTAGGCACAAATCTAATGGGTCACTATCACCAAGGAATGGAACAGAACACCCCTGGTACTCATGTAACCCTTTGACACATGGTTGTCTGTTCTCACCATGACTGTTTCCCCTGCAGTATGGTAGAAAATTGATCAAGACTCTCAGGACAGCTGCCAGCTCCTGTCATTTCAGGGAGAGGGCTGCTTCTGACCTTGACCATCGATTCTGATTTGAGGCCTACATTAGAGTTACTCCCAACTGTCTACTGCTGATACCTGCAGTAACAACAATACAAGAAGCTGAAAGAGCCAGTTATACTCCCCTGGAGAGGTTCTCAGTTCGAAACCACCAATGGTGTGTGTGTGTGAGAGAAAGAGTTTTGGACACTGAAATTAAGGTTTCGAGGTTTCGTGCGATAAGGCACTATAGGAGGATGATATCGTAAACCAGAGGGTAAATGTGAAATCTCACAGATGATGTTTTCAACAGGTAATAAAGGGGAGTCTGTAGTTTCAGGTTTATACGAGGAGGATGGGAAACCTTTTCAGCAGAAGAGTTGAAAAGTCTACCAATAAACTAGGGTTGGGAGGTGAGATTTTCCATGTTTAACAGCCAAACACGAGAATGAAGCACACTTCAAAAGTGTTGTTGATTGCTTGATGAAGAAAGGGGCATGAACCAGCCAAATATTGTAGTGCGATTGCTCCCTGATGCCCTCTTCAATAAGAGTAAAAATAACAACTGACTGTTAGAATGCTGAACATTGTCAAACATTCACCCCCAGTACAGATCTGTGCCTACATCCTTCGATTTTTTTGCCTGCCATTCCACTTTGGACCCAGCCGTATGGAAACAGCTTGACCCAGGCCGCAATGGGAATAGTCCAGGTCCGCCCGGCACGGAAAACAAGCATCATGGGACCGGTTTCAGGGTATCAACCCTCTTCAGCAGGGCTAGATTGAATCCAGTGGCATGGCAAGCAAGGAACCCACGTATATCCATACTCGTCTACTTAGGGCAACAAATGCATAAGAACTGTAGCACAGAATGCAAAACAATGTCAAACATTCACTCCAGTGCAGAGATCCAGGCCTAAATACCCATTTTTTTGCTCAACATGCCATTCCAGTTTGGACCCAACCATAGGCAAATCAGTCTTGATCCTGCTCCCCAGAATGCACTCTTCATTAAGGCTGGCAACTTTTGGAGCTAGGGCCTTGGTAAACACCGGCCAAGGAAGTTTTAGAATAAAGAGTAAGAACCTGAAACGAACTGTAGGAGGCACTGATTAGTTCTTCTGATGGTATCACAAAGGTAGGCTCCTGAAGTTCCATTAAAGCAGAGCTCTTCAATCTGTGGGGCACTACAAGTCACTATCTGCACTGTTTGTTCACCTTTTGTACAGCCTATCTTGCAATTTATATAGAGTATTTATGAATGACTATAATTTATAAAATAGTACATAAATACATAGATGGTGGTGGATTCTGATCTTTGCTCTAAATACTACATAAATTATGAGTAAGTAAATGAAATATTGCACACCCGAATGAACCAATTGTTGAGAATATTGATTAACTGCCCAGGTTCATAGGGATACTGGGTTGACCCCATTTGAGACTTAACGAATCAAGGTAGTAATTCAGTATACATAGCCATGCTGGTTCACGGACAAAGGAGGATTGAGAATAAGGCTCAGTTTCCCTGCACATGCCCCGACCTTGGGAGAACGTTCATTGGGAGAACACAAAGGCTAGAGAAAGTACTTGGTTGACGGATGGTGCCCTGTAGATGAAGGAACTAATCGAACCAATTCCTATGAGGCCAGGTCCAAAGCAGTGCAGAGCCTAGAAAGAAAGTTTGAGCTGAAGTTCCATCTGTGCCAAATCTTTCAATTCTTAAAGGCAGATATTTGTAGGGCAGCACTTGAGCAGACTGTGGCCTGGAGTGTTTCTAAGTAAATATCAGAAATTAACGGAAGCTGTTTCTCAATGATATCTAGATCCACAAGCACAATCAGGCACTTTTGAAGTGTGAAGTCAGACAGAGGGTACATTTTAGTCTAATGTCTAATAGAAGCATTCCCTGGATCCTTTGAGGTGTGTAAAAACGTGCCAGGTGGAAAAGAGAGCTTATGATTCCAGCAGGGAAGTAGCAGGCAAAGACATTGGATCATTAACGTGTAAAAGAGGCAGATGTTGAAACGAAGATGAGAAATTACCTTTTTGCAGGACTTTGGTCAAGGTTACAATCACTATCTGTTGCCGTAATAAAGTCCTTAGCATCTTCCTCAGCCTGGGAATCCTCTTGAACAGGAGCAACAACAGAAGGGTGCATTGTAAGTTATAAAGGGTTGGAAAACGCCTTTCAAAGACTGAGTTAACTGCGTTCTCAATCAACCTGATAAAAGAGGTAGAGTCTAAAGAAACTGGTGCAGGAGGTGGCATGGAGTCCAATCTTGCCCTCAGAGCGGGAGGTAAAGATTCATGGCATTGGTGTCAAAACATTTTATAGGATCTGGGTGGACTCCAGTCCACACATCCTACATGCATTCATTTAGATGAAGGTTTGTGAGGGGGAGAATAACTGTAAAAATTCATGGTTGAGGAGTCTTTAAAGACAGAGTAGATTTTCAACTAATAATCTCCAATCAGATAGACATAAAATGAAAAGGAAGCTCAACATGAACAGTCACTTCCTCATCTAAATACTGCCAGCTGCTCTAGACGGAATACCTCCACATCCATGATCGCTTATTATCATATCCAAATCCCCAATAAAAGTCAAACCACAGCAGCAGTCGGTAGAGGCACTCCACCTCCTATGGTAATACCAAGGTCTCCTGAGGTCGAGAGGAGTGTAAGCACCCTCAAGGCAATTCAATAAGGTGTTAATAAGCTTGAAAGCAGTCATTGAGTGTTGTGTCTTCCTTAGGAGGTGCCTCTCCAACATGGCAGCTGAACCTGCAGCCATCTGACCAGCCACCAAATCCACCAGTGTGACCCTCTCGATGGCACCTCAGCACGCCTGCCTGAGCTGGAAAGCTTGAGGTGAGATCAAGTCGGCAGACTGGCACTGCCTTTTCATTCTATGTGCCATGCTGCGAGTCCAGCCCCAGAGACCCAACTAAGCCCTCGGACCCTACCGGGCCCCCAATACTTTGACAACAGCCATCTTGAATTGGGCCAAGTAGTCCAACCTCTACATTGGTGTCATGCCTCTTGGTTTGGACACAATGAATCAGTTCCCTTCACTCCAGTAGTGGCCAACTTGGATTGGACAAAGCAAGTCTGTCCATCTCAAATTAGGCTGAAACGCACCACACACTGGGTGGATGGTAGAACTTTTGTAAGTACACTTAATAATTACTTTAAAAAAAGACTCAGTCTTAAATATAGGATGATAAGTCAGCGATGTGTGTCTAATATCACTGTTGTTACCTATTGCCATATGCTCTTAAGAGCATACTACTTGATAACATTTAGGCTAATGAAGTGTTGACTATATTTATTTTAAAGAAACACAATATGTACCAAATTCCATCTATTGTCTCATCAAAGGAGGAGTAGCCACAAATGGGTTGAAAGTCTATACCTCTGACTTATACCTGTAAAATGATTAACACTATCCTTTGTATTGCAATATGGATACGTATGGCAAGTTACAACTTCCTCAGTTACACAAAGTACACCATCCATGGATCTGGGTGAAATTCTGGCTGCAGCAGTCAGACCCTCTATCATCCGTCCTTCAGGCACATCTGCCATATAGTGTTGTAAACTATTGATTCCCAAATACTGCACAATACCCAAATCTTTGTCAAAAAATATTAGAAGATATTGCCACTTTTTTGTAGTATCTGAAGTTGGTGTGTGATATGTTCCCAACATAACCTGTGATACCTGTTTTAATTTAGCATGTTCACATATAATTCATGATGAACATTAATTTTGGTGTCACTTCTTTCTGAAGCTGCTGGATTGAGGACCACATCTTCCATCACACACTTTAAGAGAACGGTTCCGTAGCTGATGTCACAAGGTTCTCAAGACCACACAGAGCTGTGCCTGGAGCGGGCGAGTTTGAATTTGCATTGCACGTCTGCATTAAACACCTCAAAGCTACAATGTAAGCTGTCACATGTAGGTTTATACAAACCAGGTCACATGTGGAACATCAGATAGATGCAAAGATTATCTGACCCAACCCTTGTGGTGAAGCACGTTCTACAATGGATAATACTTAGCATGTTGCAACTTCTGTCTTTCAGGTGTTGAAGACAAGGAGTTGTTTGAGGAAGCTGAATCATCCAGCAATGGAGGGCAGTAGGCAATTCAGAGAGAGAATCCGATCAGCCACCAGGCAGCTACGTCAGTGGCCAGCAATACTCAAAAGAAGAGTGAGGATGAAGAAGCTGATCAGGTGCTGGTAGTGGAGAATGACCTGGATCATCAAGAGTGTATTGTTGGCCCACTAGGTAAAATGCTGAAGCCTACATCCAGTCCGGCCAGCATTGTGCCTCCTACTTCACCTCAGAATATTGCCCATTCCCTGCAGTCAGCCAACCAGCCACAGCATTCATGTACACCAACCCAACCATCAACTCATCATAGCACTCACGTCCAAGGTAGATATGTTGCTTCTCCTACACACTCCTCCCATAACAGTGCATCCCAAGCCCACTCTTAAGCATCTGAGTGACCCAATACCCCGAGTGTGGAGTGGAGCAGGAATACCTCCACATCCATGATCGCTTATTATCATATCCAAATCCCCAATAAAAGTCAAACCACAGCAGAAGTCGGTAGAGGCACTCCACCTCCTATGGTAATACCAAGGTCTCCTGAGGTCGAGAGGAGTGTAAGCACTCTCAAGGCAAATCAATAAGGTGTTAATGAGCTTGAAAGCAGTCATTGAGTGTTGTGTCTTCCTTAGGAGGTGCCTCTCCAACATGGCAGCTGAACCTGCAGCCATCTGACCAGCCACCAAATCCACCAGTGTGACCCTCTCGATGGCACCTCAGCACGCCTGCCTGAGCTGGAAACCTTGAGGTGAGATCAAGTCGGCAGACTGGCACTGCCTTTTCATTCTATGTGCCATGCTACGAGTCCAGCCCCAGAGACCCAACTAAGCCCTCGGACCCTACCGGGCCCCCAATACTTTGACAACAGCCATCTTGAATTGGGCCAAGTAGTCCAACCTCTACATTGGTGTCATGCCTCTTGGTTTAGACACAATGAATCAGTTCCCTTCACTCCAGTAGTGGCCAACTTGGATTGGACAAAGCAAGTCTGTCCATCTCAAATTAGGCTGAAACGCACCACACACTGGGTGGATGGTAGAACTTTTGTAAGTACACTTAATAATTACTTTAAAAAAAGACTCAGTCTTAAATATAGGATGATAAGTCAGCGATGTGTGTCTAATATCACTGTTGTTACCTATCGCCATATGCTCTTAAGAGCATACTACTTGATAACATTTAGGCTAATGAAGTGTTGACTATATTTATTTTAAAGAAACACAATATGTACCAAATTCCATCTATTGTCTCATCAAAGGAGGAGGAGCCACAAATGGGTTGAAAGTCTATACGTCTGACTTATACCTGTAAAATGTTTAACACTATCCTTTGTATTGCAATATGGATACGTATGGCACATTACAACTTCCTCAGTTACACAAAGTACACCATCCATGGATCTGGGTGAAATTCTGGCTGCAGCAGTCAGACCCTCTACCAGCCGTCCTTCAGGCACATCTGCCATATAGTGTTGTAAACTATTGATTCCCAAATACTGCACAATACCCAAATCTTTGTCAACGAATATTAGAAGATATTGCCACTTTTTTGTAGTATCTGAAGTTGGTGTGTGATATGTTCCCAACATAACCTGTGATACCTGTTTTAATTTAGCATGTTCACATATAATTCATGATGAACATTAATTTTGGTGTCACTTCTTTCTGAAGCTGCTGGATTGAGGACCACATCTTCCATCACCCACTTTAAGAGAACGGTTCCATAGCTGATGTCACAAGGTTCTCAAGACCACACAGAGCTGTGCCTGGAGCGGGCGAGTTTGAATTTGCATTGCACGTCTGCATTAAACACCTCAAAGCTACAATGTAAGCTGTCACATGTAGGTTTATACAAACCAGGTCACATGTGGAACATCAGATAGATGCAAAGATTATCTGACCCAACCCTTGTGGTGAAGCATGTTATACAATGGATAATACTTAGCATGTTGCAACTTCTGTCTTTCAGGTGTTGAAGACAAGGAGTTGTTTGAGGAAGCTGAACCATCCAGCAATGGAGGGCAGTAGGCAATTCAGAGAGAGAATCCGATCAGCCACCAGGCAGCTACGTCAGTGGCCAGCAATACTCAAAAGAAGAGTGAGGATGAAGAAGCTGATCAGGTGCTGGTAGTGGAGAATGACCTGGATCATCAAGAGTGTATTGTTGGCCCACTAGGTAAAATGCTGAAGCCTACATCCAGTCCGGCCAGCATTGTGCCTCCTACTTCACCTCAGAATATTGCCCATTCCCTGCAGTCAGCCAACCAGCCACAGCATTCATGTACACCAACCCAACCATCAACTCATCATAGCACTCACGTCCAAGGTAGATATGTTGCTTCTCCTACACACTCCTCCCATAACAGTGCATCCCAAGCCCACTCTTAAGCATCTGAGTGACCCAATACCCCGAGTATGGAGTGGAGCAGGAATCCGTCCCCCTGTGCATGGGAAGCACGATAGTTGTATCAGAGGCTGCCCCATCTGGAGGATGCTGGCTGATTGTAATGGTGGCCTGTGAGATGAAATATTTTTAAACAAGAGGATGCTGTGAGGCAGGACATTCATGCCATAGGGTAATGTGTTCTAACATTTCTGACTCATTACAGGAAATCTCTCGGATGATTGGCAGACCAGTGTCTAGGACAGGATTGCTAAATCTTTCCAAGACATGTCAAGGAGGCAAAATGACATCATGACAATCTATAAGTAAGAGTGCAAGACACCATGCCTTGGCCATGAAGATGATGGAGGGCATGTTGGAACTGTTTCAAAATCTTCCTTCATGGTCAGTGTTGTAATCTTATCTAGTTGCCATATGATAATGGTATGTTCCAAACCCCCTTCTCCTCCCACCCCGCATTAAGTGTTCCATGGAATGTTGGTAGGGCGTCTGTGATAGAACGTTCACTGAGGTGAGCGGAGTGCATGAGACCGGACGTGAATAAACCAGCTCTTTTTCATCTTCGTGTGGCTGTGTCTTAATCCAACAAATTGGCGACGGGGCTGCGCGGGGGGCAGGTCCTGGTCTTCCCCCGTTTATCCAGCACTGCCGTGAACCACGACGCCGAGTGAAAAGTAACCGTGAGTCTTCAGTGGGAATCGGAAACTGTTGTTTCGCTAGCGAGTTGATTATCAGAGCCTAAGCGCGTTTTAATCTTTCTCCGCTGTGCTCTGAACTCGGTTCCTGAAGAGGTTTACTTGCTCATCTGTTCTGAAGGCGTTTGTTGACTTGAGGCCGGCGCTTTTGACATTTGCGCATCGGCCGCTCCGTGAACTGTCAAAGGGAATTGTCAGTGTTAAGGACTTTGCCGTGTTTCATGGTTCTTGACCAGATCACGGTGCCGCTATAAAGTTTAAACGGCTGTTTCCTTTCACAATACTCCCGTGTGTGACAGTGACGTGAAGCTTCCTTCAGGAGATTAGTCAGCTGAACTTGCAACCCTGACGACACCCTGTGTCAACAGCTGTTACTGCAGGGCGAGCGCTTTTGACATTTGTGCATCGGCGGTAGTCAGTTTCGCCATCAGCTGTGTAAGGCGCCGAGGTTTCTACGGTTCTAGTGGGTGCTGGCACAAAGGTTATGTGCGTGAGGAACACCATAGCACCTGGTGGTTAGGCAGATCCGTCGAGGGAAGCCAAGGGGAACGAGAGCCCAGCATCATTACATATGAATGAAAGCCCATTTGGAGTATCACACGGTATTGAATTACCATGCGGTTCAGGAGCCTGTTGTTTTGATCACGCTGACAGGCACAGCTTACATCCAAGAAACTTGTCAGAGTTTGTTCATTGCGCATCACGCTGATAAGCACAGCTATAGAAAAAAAAAAGGGAACTCTTTATTTCTTCGTGGTGCCTTCTGTTCTCATCACATGCTGATAGGCACAGCTACATAAGACTCGTATTGTGTTCCTTTTGACATTGTTGGTATTATTCTTCAAGCATTTATGCTTAAATGTCAACCTTGAAAGAGTTTTATATATTGAGGTGTTAGGACTGGTAGTGTTCAGTCTTATCATTTTTGTGCCATCCCAGTTTAGTATTGTCGGGGGTGAGTAAGAGCATTAAAGAGTTAGTAGTATGGCTACAGCAATGTCGATGTCACAACCCCCTCCCTTTCTCAATGATGATGGGGAACCACTCACTCCATGGAAGAATTGGGAGAGGATTTTTGAATCTTATTTGATAGCTATTGGAGGCAACAGATTTTCATCAGTAAGGAAATTGCACATATTGTTACACAATTTGGGTAAGCATGCTAGAGAAATTTATGATAATTTACCTGAAATTGAGATTGAAAGCAGTGGTGGAGGGGGAGAAGGTGATGCTCCACCAGATGTGTACCTTATTGCCTTGAAGAAATTAGAAGTACAGTTTGGTAAGAAAATGAATGTTGTGTTGGAGCGACACAAATTCTTTTCAAGGTCTCAAGGGAAACAAAAAGGGTGGTGAATTACATAGCAGTCCTTAGAGGGTTGTCTTCCACCTGTGATTTTGGTAACCTCACAGATTCACTGATCAGAGACCAGTTGGTCAGGTGCACTTCAGATAGGAAAATACAAGAAAAATTGCTTGCTGGTGCCCCCGATTTGAAGCAAGCAGTAGATATAGCAAAAAGCATCGAACACACGGCATTCTGCATGAATGAAATGAAAGAGGCAGTTGAGGTGAAACAGGTGTGTGAAGAGGAAGTACTGAAAGTGTCCAATAGGCAAGACAAGGGCAAATATGTACAAAAAGGAAGTTCAATCCTGAAGGACGAGTCCCAAAAGATGAAATGTTTCCGTTGTGGTAATCCAAATCATTTTGCTAATAGTGTAAAATGTCCAGCAAGGGGTGCCATGTGCAGGAAGTGCAACAAAAGGGGACATTTCACCAAGGTGTGTCATGATATGAAAAAAGAAGTGACCCATATGATTTGGGATGATGAGGAGCCCAGGGGGGACATTGTATTCATGGTTAATGAATTGCTTGAGAATGCAGAATGTAGCTACCCAGAATGTGAGATCATGCTTGATAATGTGGCTTATAATGTATATGCGGATTCATGTTCACCATACACACTTATAAATGAAACTACATTTAAAACCAGGTCTGTTGACAAAGATTATGAAGTGTTGCCCCCAGACATCAACCCAGGAGGTTACAATCATGACACTATACCATTGGTGGGAATGGTCATTATGCACATCCGATTCAAAGAGAGAGCCACTGTGGGAAAAGTGTATCTAACAAAGAAAGGTTTGTGTCTACTGGGGTGGAAACATCAAAAGGACCTAGGTATAAAATTAGACCCCAATGCCTCAGAACCATTATACCTGATAGATCAACCCAATATTGGTAATGAGGTGTGTGAGGAATTCGCTGAGGTATTTTCCAGTGAGTTGGGGTTATTAAAAGGATTCCTTCATAAAATAAAACTGAAAAAACATTGCAAGCCCACGGTACATAGAGCTAGATCAGTGCCATTGGTGGTGAGAGATTCCCTGCAGAAAGAACTGGAAAAATTGGAGTCCATGGGGGTAATTGAAAAAATTGAGAGTTCTGAGTGGCTCGACCCCATTGTGGTAGCTTCAAAAGGTGGTGGAAAAGGGATTCGGTTATGTGTGGATCTCAGGGATCTTAATGCCAACATCTGGGTAGAGAGGCATCCTCTCCCCAGAATAAACGAGATGCTTAGTGTGATTAAGGGGGCGAAATTTTTCAGTGTGTTGGACGTCTCGGCGGCATACCACCAGGTTGCCCTTCATCCGGAGTCCAAAAGCCTTACTTCCTTCATTACGCCATTCAGAGCATACCAGTATAATCGTATGCCTTTCGGGTTGGCGTCCGCGGCGGCGGTCTTCCAACGCATTATGCAACATATCCTGGAAGACCTCAGTAAGGTCCTGTGCTTTCAGGACGATATACTGATTTATGGAGACTCAGAGAGTGAACACAACTCGATTCTAAGAGAAGTCTTGTGCAAGTTGAGTAAGGCTGGTTTTACCACACAAAAGGACAAGTGCAAGATAGGGGTCAAATCTGTGACTTACCTTGGGCATACCATATCAGGCGAGGGAATAAAACCTAAAACCAGCCTGGTAGATGGACTATCGTTGGCACCCGCTCCGTCAACCAAAGAGGAGCTCAGATCCTTCTTGGGATTTGTTGAGTACATGAGTAAGTTCATTGAAAATTTTTCTAGCCACACAAGCAACATGAGGGAGCTTTTGAAAAAGGGTAGCACCTTTGGTTGGAATGAGGAGTGCAAAAAGGAATTCAAGTATATTAAGTCAGCCATCGCAAGAGCACCCACATTGGGGATGTTTGATCCTAATGAAAAAACCACACTGACTACAGATGCTAGTAGTAAGGGCCTAGGGGCATCCCTCACTCAAAGGATTGGCGGATGCGAGAGAGTAATCGCTTTCACTTCCAGGACACTGAAGGACCCAGAGTCTAATTACTCTACCATCGAACGGGAAGCCCTAGCGTGCTATTGGGCTATAAACCACTTTAAATTCTTTCTGTGGGGTATCCCCTTCACACTAAGGTCTGACCATAAACCGTTAATCCCATTATTTTCCACCAAGAACATAGAGAGGGCCACTCCACGTATTGCCAAATGGATACTGGCATTACAAGGGTACAATTTTTCAATGTGTTATGTGGCTGGAGAGAAAAATACCATTGCAGACTGCATGTCTAGGTTGCCTATACAAGGAGAAGACAATGTGGGTGAGCCACCAGATGAAGCCATTCTTGCAGTGGAACATCCGGCTATCAGTAAAAAGGAATGGGAGAGCGAATCCCAAAGTGACCCGGAGTTAAAGGAACTGAGGAAGTTGGTTGAGGAAGGGTGGCCTGAGCACAACAGTGAGTTAGCTGAAAACCTCAAACCTTATTGGACAGTGAGGAATGAAATATCCAGCATGAATGGTCAGATTTGGAGAGGGAACAAGGTCATTCCCCCGGGTGGCATGAGAAACAGGATCATTGTGTTAGCACATGAGGGTCACCCGGGAAGGAGCATGACGAAGAGTAAAGTGAGACAACACTATTGGTTCCCAGGCATGGATGGGTTGGTGGAGAGCATGGTAAAAGACTGTGAAGCGTGTGGTAGAAGTGACAAATCTAAAGTGGTACATAAGGCCCCCCTCATTCCAATAGATGTTCCATTAAACCATGGGACAAGTTGGGGATTGACATAATAGGGCCCATGAATTTACTCAATGCCAACCAGAGGTTTATGTTTGTAATTATAGATTACCATTCTCATTGGATCAGTACTAAGTTCGTCCCCTCAATAACTACACAGGATATGGTAGAATTCCTGAAGGAAGTGTTTGCTACAGAAGGTATTCCCAGCACCTTGGTGACAGACAATGGGGTCCAATTTACGTCAGATGTTATGAAAAAGTTCTTGTCAGAATTAGCCATCTCACACATAAGAACACCTTTTTACTGTCCTAAAGCTAATGGTATGGTGGAAAGGGCGAACAGGATTGTGAAGAACTCTATTCAAATGGCAGTTACAATGTGTGAACCAGTAGAGGAGGCAGTTAGAAAAACACTATGGTCGTATCATTCCTCCCCCAATGCTGTGACAGGAGTATCCCCGTTCGTATCCCTAAAAGGGAGAAACCCAGGGTCTAAGCTCAACCCTAACTGGTTGAATGGGGGCAGTCCGGTGTCGGTGGACAGGATGTCTGTGAAAGACGAAGTGGAACTACATCAAAGGGAGTACAAAACCAAATACGACCAGAAATGGGGAACCACTTCCAGGAAGTTCTCTGTTGGACAATGGGTAGTGGTCAAAAGACCTGCTGTAGGACGAGCAAAAGTGTCCTCCTTCTCAAAACCTGTAAGGATACAGAGAGTGAACAATAACTCGCTGGTGCTGGAAGACGGAAGCACATGGAGCATAGACAATGTAAGTGCCTGCCCCGATGTGTGTGTACCAATGGCCATTGGTGAGGAAAACCAGGATGGTAATTCACCGGACAGTCAGGAAACCAGAGTGACCAGGATGCGCCAGCCACCTAGTTGGCAAAAAGACTATGTAACTTAAGTTGCTTGAAATGTTTCCTCTCTGGAGGACCTATCATATAAATTGTTTATCCCGTACAGAGGGAGATGTGTTGTAATCTTATCTAGTTGCCATATGATAATGGTATGTTCCAAACCCCCTTCTCCTCCCACCCCGCATTAAGTGTTCCATGGAATGTTGGCAGGGCGTCTGTGATAGAACGTTCACTGAGGTGAGCGGAGTGCATGAGACCGGACGTGAATAAACCAGCTCTTCTTCATCTTCGTGTGGCTGTGTCTTATTCCAACAGTCAGCACATGGAGGAGACCCAACGGACCTACCTGCACCATACCCCAGACATCTGTACAGGTACCTCCTGCCCAGTCATATCCCCCCCGACTGTACCGACTCACTCGCCCCCTGTAATGACACACCCACCAACTGTATAGGCTGATGTCCCCCCACCCCAAGCACCGGCACCAATATAGTAAACGCACTTACTAAGAGATTCTCACCACCACATTTGCGAAGTCACAAGAGAACCCCCCTATTATCACTGTAAAATATGAATACCCCCCATATATGTAAATAAAAAGATTTTTTGTCAAGTCAATACTGGGTTGGTAATAGTTGATCAATTGGTTACTCTGCTTGTAGGCCATATATGTGCCGATAAATGTGTGAGTAAGACATGTAGATTTGTAAGACCATCTGTGTAACAAGGAATTATATTGAAAGCATAGCTTAACACCTACCGATATTGTTTTACATACTTAGAATCCAGCATATTTGATGAACACCACAAGACATGGTGTTCCAGAAAAACATTTATATTGTAGGAAATAAATTAAATTTAAAACAAATTGTCCAGTGGAAAGGGAGAAAGGGAACCAAATAAAATCTTCAGGCAGAATGGGCAAGGGAACTTGGAGGGTTGGGAAAATAAAACATCATGGGCACCAGCCTATGTACAAGAAGCATACAAAAAGTCCACAGTTCAAACAGAGCCCAGTCACTGGTCATCCAGAATATCCTCCTTCACAATCTGGAGATCCTCTGCTCCTGCGGACTCTTCCTGGCTGGTCGATGTAGAGCCAGACACCCCACAGGAGCAAGAAACATGAGGAGTAGCAGGGCAATCAGTGAGGGAAGACATACTGAGAGACACAACTACAGTTGTTTCAATGGGCTGTTGGGCCAACAAAGGCAATACAGCTGCACCCAAAGAAGTGATGGAGGCAGCGAGGTCGGCCATTTGTCTAGAAAATTCCTCGTGGAACATACAGAGATCGTCTGCAAACACCTATAAGAGCCGAGAAAACACATTCTGGTCACCATCAGAAACCACCATCATTTCCTGGGATGCAGCCAGAGGAGTAATCACGCATGGAGGGGATTAAGTAGAACAGGAGGAGTTTGGAGTATTGGGGGCAGAGGTCTTCCTCAGCTCTCCCGGGCCGGCACGGAGAGTAGTGGCAGGAAGTGCAGCATGAAGACCCCTGGAATGGAGGCCTCCAGAGTTAGGGCTAGGTCGGTGGCAGGCCCAGATTGTGATGGGGCCTGGCCTGGGGACTACATTTCCTAGTTAAGTTGTTCTATCAATGCTCACACCCCCTAAGTGTCCAACCTGGCTGTTGCAGTAGATGTTAAAGGCTAAGTCTTGGTGGTCATACTACCCCTGCCTGCTGGTTGGTGTCCCTCCTCCTCCTTGCTGGTGGTATCCAGAAGACGTGCCCACCAAGGATCTCCCGCTCTGCCTCTGGTCACGCCCTGATGGTCCCTGGCTAGCTTGGTCAATGGAAATAGAAGGCAAATAATTATGTAATTGGCGTACAAATCATAACAAAGCACAAGGCTACATAAAGCAAGTTATGACTTTGTACTTCTTTGATGTAATGTAATGTAATGTAATGATGTCTTGTAAAGCGCATGAATCACACCACATGGGGTATCTCCGCGCTGTAGACTGCTGGGGAACCCGTCCTGGCTTTCCCTGTGAGATGGACCCTACTGGGTATCTCCAGGGTGAAACCAGGCATCCCCGGCGTATGTGGGGGGCCGTTGTGGAGATGAGGCAAGCTAATGCCCAGAGTTGCCGAGTGTGATCCCTAGTTAGAGTAGGCACCGAGGCGAGAATTATCGAGTCCGCTGACCCTGGTCCACGACCCTGCCGCGTCGGGAATTGAACCCTGGTCCCGGGCCGTCCTCTGCTTCCGGGTCTGCCACCTCTAACCAGTGAGCCACACCACTCCACTCTCACTAACCAATTCGTTTTCTTGGACCCAAAAGTATGTTATATTATCACTGTAATGTCCAGAAATTACTCACAATAACATCTCAGTATTTACTAAACCTCCCTTCAGCATTAGTGCAATGTGAGTTTCCCGACATTGAAAAATAGTTATCTACCACTATAAGTCACAAGTAGAGATGAGACAGTCTTGATGGATATATCCACACCTAAAAGTGGTTCCCGGAATATCCTGTAATTTGCAATCTCAATAGTCTTACACTTACTATCAAATGTCATATGTTGTGTAGCATTGTGAAATACATCATACATGCAAAATAGGGTGCATACATACAAAGAAGGCCTTGGATATGACCTTCGCAATGTTGCAATTCTAATTATTGTAATCTCTATTGACAACACCAGACACTCTACAGGGCAAGTGCCACATTTAGTATTTCAAGACTGCTTTGTTTGTGCTATACACTAGTAGTCACATGTGCAGTTAGTACAGCTAACTAGATATTAGAAATGACATATGTGCCACTGTTAAGAAGATGTGTGTACTTTGCCCCCCTCGGATATGTTTGTATTATTTTGAGTGAGAAGATTATCACAAAGTCAGCCTTGTATGTAAGCATAAATGATACAGCATCCAACACTAGACATTGTCCAAGCCAATTCTTCTCCATTGCATACAACAGTTGTAAGTCACTAAGTTCACTAGTCGTGATGATGTAAGTGCATTTATTAATTAAATTGCAACTATAATTGAAATCTACCTAGTTGGTTTAGAACACTACAAGTCCTAGAATGTGTTGAGAAAACAGCATTTTAATTAATCCAATGATAGAGAGTGGGTCGTTGATTCAGGCCTAGTGTTGCAGGTCCTCCCAGGGCAAAGGACACATCCTAGCCAGTCGATTGTACATGCCCACTGAACTTCAGCGCTTTGCGATATCTTGCTAGATTATATGGCACGCGGCAATACTCAGCTGCTACTCTGGTCCCCCATAAAGCTGAGGGTCCAGCCCAACTGCAGAGTCTCCACTGTGGCTGCAGAGTTTACGGCCTCAGGCAGAAAGTCCGCACCCAGAGAAGAGTTTGCAGTCGAGCCGGAACTCAGACCTTTTATACAGGAAATGACAGACCGAAAATAAAGCGCAGGCAGTTTACTATAAGTTGCAGCCAGCCATTTCATGGACATGCTGAGCCATCCTCACGTCCAAGTAAGATCCTCTGCCATCCTGCTACTCTGTTTAACCTGCCCCAACATTGCTGAGGGACTTGAGGACAAGGCACCCCCTTTCAGTGAAACTCAATTGAAAATACTGAGGTGGTGCTTGATAAGTACCATCAGCTTAATGGGGACCCTGATGACCAGCTGAGTAATGCAGTGTGCAACCAAATCTTGGAGGGATATTACTGCATGCTACAGTTTAGTGTGTGTACCTGTGACAGCCCAAGATGTGCCATGAGCACTAGGAGGATGTGTTTGTACAAAATTAACAGCCAAGACAGCACCAGACACTCCGTGACAAATATTTCACAAGGTACCTAACAAGCATTTGCAATGCAAAAGGTCTCGCATTTGCGAGAGTTTGAGCTATTGGTATTGTAAATAACAAAGCGTTTCATTTATATGTTCTAAAAACCTGCACGCAGTGCGTTAACACCCACTTTGTACTTGTAGTCCTTGGTTACGAGAAGCAAGGCTGGCAGTAAAAGAGGCACAGTTACTGCCAGCCTTACTTCTCATAAGCATTTACTTCAAGTACAAAGTGAGTGTTTTCGCACCGCTTGCAGGTTTTCAAAACTCATCAATAAAAGACATTGCCATTTATAATGCTAATAGCTCAAAGTCTCGCAAATGCGAGATCTATTGCATTGCAAATGCTTGTTTAAATGTTTTTACCTGTACATTATTTTATGGTTTATATTAACTGAAATACAATTACCTTTGACACTTTCACAAACGTGAGCCTGACCTCATTGGAAATGCTTGTTGTATTTCCTGCCTTCCTACGGCTTATCATTAAATACACGCCCAGTTTCTAGAATGTGCTGTTCACCTGGTACACACTGCAGACAGACAGTTTCACTTTTTCAGAACAAGATGGCAGCTCAAACTGAGTCCAAAAGAGCATTGAGCTCATGTCCTCCTGGTGAAGTACGCCAACTTGGGTAGGCTCATCCCCGTCACAGTGTGTACTCAACTTTCTTGATTTGGCCCCGGGGTCAGTGAGTGGGTCCGCCCGGGGTGGGTGGGCCCAAGGGCTGAAAGAGGTATTAAAAAAGTGGGGGGCCTCTCAAAGGGGCGTGGCCGATGACATTAAGGACATGGCTTAAAAACACCTAAGCTAAAAAAATCTGTGCTTAGCACAGTATGCGGCCCGACTGGTATTTTGCTATTTCTGTAATTGCATCCAGATATATGATAAAACAGGTAACATTAAACTTACAACAAGCCAGCACTATTAGTTTTGTAAATGGTTGTTAGTTGCAGAAAATAAAAAAGCAACAACTATGGCTTTGCTCTATATAATATTGAAAATGCATCAGATCTGAAATGATGAGACTGTGAAAGACCTATACAGACACTCTTGAACGTTACCTCAAAAGCAGTAAAGGGTGCTGCTGCTGCAGAGGTAAGATTTTTCTTTCAACCCGAGGGTGTGGGCAATAATGAAGAGCCCGATAGGGCCCCATCTTGGCGCCTAATTTTAAGAACTGCCGTCTGGACCCGGCCCACTTAAAGCCCTGGGTAGGCCACTGGGCAACGCACAGAAGCTCAGTGATGTGGAATGAGCAACTGGCACCAAAAAGTCGCCTTTTGCTGGGAACCCTCCTTCCGCCCCCCACCCGGGCCCGTGCCCCCCTTACCTTGAAGGCTGGACTCTTTACCCGGATCGCTGGGTACCACTCTTCTCCAGTTAGTGTAGTGAGTCTGCTTCAGGTCAGTGGGTCCTAGTTAACGTCCCGGGCTTTGCTCTCCTTCTCTGTATGCATGCAGTCTCTCCGTCTAGCTTTCTATCTCCTCTAAACTCACTGCCTGCCTTCACGGTCGGAGTAGTTTCTGCTCCCGGCAACTTCGATGCTAAAAAAATCTTTTTATCTCTCCTGTCTCCGTTGCATGATAGATTCACAAGTACACACGAGTGCACTTCAAGTGTGCCTTCAATCAATCAATCAATCAATCAGTACATTTATAGAGCGTGCTACTCACCCGTGAGGGTCTCAAGGCGCTGAGGGGAAGGGGGGGGGGGGTGTGCTTCTACTGCTCGAATAGCCAGGTCTTGAGGTGTTTCCTGAAGGTGTGGTGGCCCTGGGTCAGCCGTAGGTGGGTGGGTAGGGAGTTCCACGTCTTGGCAGACAAGTAAGAGAATGATTTTCCTCAGGAGGTGGTTCTGCGAATCCGTGGTACACTGGCGAGGGCGAGGCTGGGGGAGCGGAGCTGGCGGGTTGGGGTGTGGAACGTGAGGCAGCTGTTGAGGTATTCGGGGCCCGTGTTGTGGAGTGCCTTGTAGGTCAGGAGCCTGAAGGTGATCCTTTTGCTGACGGGAAGCCAGTGCAGTTCTCTCAGGTGGGCGGATATGTGGCTGTGGCGAGGGATGTCGAGGACGAGTCGTACGGATGCCTCTTCTGAAATTAGGGTGTGGTTCCTGCGTAGAGGGCATTCCCGTAGTCCAGTCGGCTGGTGACGAGGGCCTGGGTGACCGTCTTTCTGGTCTCAGTAGGGATCAACCGGAAGAACTTTTGGAGCATGCGCAGGGTGTTGAAGCATGAGGAGGAGATGGCGTTGACTTGCTTGGTCATCTTGAGGGAGGAGTCCAGGATGAATCCCAGGTTGCGTGCGTGGTTCTTGGGTGTCGGCGCGATGCCCAGTGCTGTGGGCCACCAGGAGTCGTCCCAGGCAGATGGGGATAGTCAGAGGAGGAGGACCTCCGTCTTGTCTGAGTTCAGTTTGAGACGGCTGAGTTTCATCCATTCCACAATGTTTTTCATTCCTTCCTGGAGGTTGGATTTGTCGGTGGCTGGGTCTTTGGTGAGCGAGAGTATCAGCTGGGTGTTGTCGGCGTATGTGATGATGTTGAGGTTGTGTTTGCTTGCGATGGCAGCAAGGGGGCTCATGTAGATATTGAAATGGGGGAGCCCTTTCCTGGAGTGGATTATCGTTGGTGGCAGCAACAAGGGCAAGCGGACCTGAGGAGCCCTGATACAGGCAGAGCAGCGGCGGGCGGACATTAGCGCGTGGGACTCACTGTCCCGAAAGGCAGCAGCGCGCACAGCCCCGCCCCCACCTACCGGGCAGTTCAAAATTGACCTCGCGTCTCCCGCTTCGCGGGAGACGCAGCGCCCTTTCCTGGAGTGGATTATCGTTGGTGGCAGCAACAAGGGCAAGCGGACCTGAGGAGCCCTGATACAGGCAGAGCAGCAGCGGGCGGACATTAGCGCGTGGGACTCATTGTCCCGAAAGGCAGCAGCGCGCACAGCTCCACCCCCACCCTACCGGATATCACCAGATTTCCATCTTCGTCCCGCGGGACGTGCGCGGGATGAGCCGGGCGAAGCCCGGGCCAAGGGCGGGCCCATTGAAGCCCGTTAGAGACTGGTGGAGGACGGGCTGGGCCAGCCCCCTAACTCCTTTCCCTAACCTTGGTTGGCTGAGTGGCAGTATGTACGTATTTTAAACATTGTATTCATTCCAATACAGCCACTGCACAGCCCAGTGATTTTTCCCGGGAAACAATGTCTACCCGTGGGAGCAGAAGTAAAACAGCTGCAGGAGGGACCCTATCAACGGGCACCTTGGACAACTTCATCATAAGGACCAATACCTTCATAGACCAAGGGATCACATTAATAGAGCGTAGGGTGTCCCAAGACCTCGCCTTGGCAAAGAAAAGATCATCTATGGGCCAAATTGCAACGGCAAAAACTCCGAACAATCTAAGGCTGTGGGTCTTATAGATATCCAGGCAGATGTTCATGTTGATAGACGTAGATTGCCCAATACGGTAGACCTTTCAGTGTCTCACTTATCATGCGCCTCTCAACTAAGCACTGATTTGGAAAAAAAAACGGAATTAGTTACCAGTATCACTCAGGAAGACACAATCATTACTACATTGAGGGGCAGGAGGGAGGCCGCCATCCCTAAAATACGGAAGATAAAAAAAGTGAGGGGAAGGGGACGACATCAGAAAAAGATTACTGGGGTCACTGTTCAAAAACCACATATAAATCAGTACAGGGAATTTAGAAGGTTTAACTAGCCTGGCTAGGGAAAGTGTCAATGGGGATGCGGCTGACATTCAACTCTTAACGAAGATAGAAGAGCTTTTTAAATGTTATCTCTCTCCTATCGAGAAAAAACTATCCCACATTGAAAAACAACTAGCCGATCTCTGCATCATGCCTAAAAACCAAAAACCATCTGGGGCCCAAAAAGTAGGGGGTAACAAACCAAGCAGTGACAAAGCTATAGTACAAGCTCCTAAAAACCCTCTACCAATAGTGGTGAACACCAACCACAATCCAGCCTTAGCTGCTGAGAAGAGAGTTGAAAAGGAAGATAAAACCAACACATGTCCCGATCGGCCTCGTGAGGGGGCTACTTCACCCAGGGAACATACCACGCAGCCAAAGGGAAATAAAAATGGCGGAGTATCGGCCAGAGGAAGAGTGGTGAACCTCCCCCCTGAGGCTACACCTTATGTGGTGGTTATGACGGGTCCCAGAACTGGAGACTCCCGGTGAGGAAGCCAATTGGTCATTACTCAACAAGGTCCGACATTGGCTTAACCAAAATCGGCCTTTACCCCCACATGGTTCAAGTAAGATCCTGACGGTGCGGAGGGTATCATGGCTGGGCCATCAGAGGAAAACTACCCAGGGAGATTTTGTGCTGATCAATTTTGCGGATCCCCACACTGCTGCCCATGTCTGCTCATGGGACACCCAAGATAGGTTTGAGGGTATAGCTACCAGGCGACTTTCCTTTTTCTATCCCCCAAGGAATGGTCCCACTTGGGACCAGGCAGTTGATAGTAACTGGTATAGAGCAGGGCATCATGATTGGGGTCGGAAATGGGGGCCTTGAGGGGAGCAGCCAACCACAGAGCCAGTTTTTAGGGATAATTGGGGTGGCTTTTCTGATCACAAATAGGTTTAGCTGCCTGGATATGGTGGACTGACATGAAAAACTACCAAGTCTCTTAAATAAGGGGAAAGAGGTTCCTACAGCTGCCAACAATTCTGATATTGGGAAAGTGGACCCTATAGTTGCCAACAATTCTGATAGCAGCGGGACAATAGCTACCATACAAACAGAGTTTTTGTGGGGCAACGGTGATAGTAATTTACCCCTGAAAATAGCTAGTTCCTCAGAAGCAAATGGCGAGTCTACTCCCTGTGCCAAGGGTGGGATTAATGGAGTTACCCCTGACACCTCTGTCACAGGTCATAGGGTTATCCATTTGCAATCTTGGAATGTGGCTGGGTTTCAAAAAAAGATGGTCCTACCAGAATGGAATGCATTTATCGAGAAATTCGATGTATGCATGTTCCAAGAAACCTAGAGCTTGCTCCCAGTGTACAAATCCGGTTATGCAACCTTCTTCCTGCCCGCATCAAGCTGTGGCAAGGGCAGACCGGCGGGAGGATTACATATCTGGGTAAAAATTGGATTGAACTGGGATATTACTACCCATGAATCAGCGACTAGGGATATCTTACATCTCTCATTCGCAGGAGACACTAAGGGGAGTAGGATAGATTTATTTAATGTTTACTCTAGAGGTACTACGGGGGATACAACTTCAGGTACATTGACGACCCTAGAACAGGTATTAGCCAAATGCCCCCCAACTTCTAAAATCATAGTGGGAGGGGATTTTAATTGTACATTCGAACCCCTATCTAGGGACGATCCCCTGGGCATAGAGGAGGAGGACTCTAGATGGTCTATCCCAGTCCTGTTGTTAGCTCCAATCAGAAAATGGTCAGCAAGGGCAATCCAGATCAATGCCCTGACCATGGAATTTAATTTAAGAGTGCCAAATGGTAGGACAACTTCTGACCGCGCTGGAGCGATGACCTTTAACAGGCTTAATGGCCCGTCTAGAATTGATTACATCTTACTGAATGCCACACTGTGGTGCAACCTAATAGACAGGGAGGTCGTACCTTCGCAGGACAGCGACCACAACCCCTTATGTATGAAGTTACGGTGGGGTAAATTAAAGGGAAGTGGGAATAAAGTCCCTTTGAGGACAACCAATGAGGTCGTCCCGTACAATGGTAATCGCAGACTGAAATGGGATAAGGTTCAATTCCAGGAAGGGAATCTTGAGAGGATCAGGGCGCATGTAGCAGATTTGACAGTAGAGCTGGAGAATCTTGAACTGGAAAATGGCAGTGCCCAGGGGCCGTACCTCTCCTTGGCTTACAAAAACGCAATAAAGGAAGTAGGTCAATATTTTGTAATCCAGGGTAAAAGTGGCAGAGTGAACAAGAAACTGGCCAAAACCAGTAACCCGTGGTATTCGGACCAGTGCAAGTTAAAAAGGAAGGAGTTAACAGTCGCCCTGCTTAAAAAGTATCCCTCACTAGTTAGAGCGGCTAGGAAGGATTATGCAAGGGTGTTATTGTTGGCCAAACGAGAGTGGGAGGAACAACATTGGCAGGATCTCAAATCCGCAGCCAATAAGAAGAATGCCACGCTGTTCTGGGAACTGACTAACAAGGCTAGGCAGCAAAATACACCACCTATTGCTAACCACATAACAGAACAACAATGGTATTCCCACTTCATTGCACTGTATGGCGGGATAGAAGTGACATGTTCACCTCCCTTAGACCCCAATACCAGGACCCAATCCCCACTGGTGTTCGAGAAACCATTTCTGCCCTCTGAGGTATTACTGGCCATTAGACATCTGACCCCGGGGAAGGCAGCTGGCCCGGATGGGATTCCAGGGGACCTCCTTTTGAATGAACCTGCTGCCTGGGCCAGACTCATTGCCATAATAATGAATCTGATTTCCAAGGGTTACCCTGTGCCAGACTCATGGAAGGGAGCAGAGGTGGTAACTGTGTATAAAAAGGGCGCCAGAGATGACCCTGACAATTACAGACCGATCAGTCTGATTGACGTGATCCAGAAGGCGGTTGGCAGGGTCATCATTTCCAGGGTGGGTGTCTAGATGGAAGAGGAGCATGTTCTTTCTCACTTCCAAGTAGGGTTTCATCAAAAGGTGGGCACGATGGATCAGGTCTTCCGCTTTTTTGCGATCTATTGGAAGGCTGTGACCATCAACAAGGGTAGTCTCCACCTGGCGTTCATAGATCTCAAGACGGCGTTCGACCTGGTCCCTCGTGCAAGGCTATGGGATATCCTGGAGAAGATGGGCTTTCCAGGGCCACTTTTAGGATTCATTGTGAAGCTTCATGAGGGAAATGATGTGAGGATTAGATGGGGCACCCAGGGACAACTGACTGAGAGGGTGCCCGTGAGGAGTGGAGTCCACCAGGGATGTGTTATGGCACCGACCCTGTTCTCCCTCTTTGTGAATGGAGTGGTGGACCATCTGAGGGAGGAAGCAACAGATGCACCATCCCTGGCGAGGGAAAAAACACCTACCCTACTCTTCGCGGACGACACCATCTTGATCTCTAAATCCCCCACAGGCCTCCAAAAGCTCTTGGACCATTTTAGTGTGTTTTGTACCAACAGAGGCCTTACCATCAACACCTCTAAAACAAAGCTTATGGCCATTTCACCTTCCCAGAGATTTAGGAACAATGTTTCGCTTAATGGTGTCCCCTTAGAGCTGGTTGATTCCTTCGACTATTTGGGTGTTAGGGTAAACAGCCGGATGAAATGGAAAGATCACCTGGCCAAAATGCTATTAAACTACAAAAGAGTCTCAGGGTGGTTTTAAGGGAACAGCGGGAGTCAACGAGTAAACTTGTGGCACCGACTCTCGCAATTTATGAAGGCCAAGTACTACCGGCTGCCCTATATGGATCCGAGCTGTGGGGGTTCGAGAACATAACAGAGCTAGTTTCATCGGAAAACAAGTTTATGAGAGATCTGGTGTCCCTCCCAGTTTCCACCCGCTAATCCCACTACGGCTAGATTTGGGTAGGCGCCCCCTCAAAGACATAGTGCGTTTGCGCCCACTTCTTTTCTGGGTACGTCTGAGAAGGACCCGGGAGCTCCACAACTATGCAGCAGTTCTAGATGAACTTATTTTGCTCAACACGGGTAACAAGATAAAGTGGCTGTGCAATCTGAGGCAGCTGGTTGTACAATTGGGCTCAAGTGAATCATGGACGAGCCAAACACTGCCTCCCAAGTTAGTGATTAAGAAGCTCTATTGGGACTGGGTCCAGGAGATGGCCACACGCAGAGGTGTAGGGGGTCTTCTCTTCTTTCTGAGCGGTTCCTTGAGATCAAATGGACAAGAAAATTCGAACCCTTCTTAGACTTCATAGAGAAACCTCTGGATAGATCACTTTACCTAAAACTTAGGTTTCACCTCTGGGTGGAATAACTTAGGTGATCTTTCTAAAGCCTGTCCTGTATGTGCAGCCCCCATTGAGTCTGTGGCGTATTTTCTCTCTGCCTGCCCGGCATATAGGGTTGCCAGGAAGATATGGTTAAAACCATTATGCAAGGGACTGGGCCGTAGGTGTCACAAAATGGCCCTACGTGTTCTCTGCACCGACATGTCCTCTACCGCTATGGTGTGTGGGGTAGCTAAATACTTGGGTAGTGCATGGCAGACACGTACGAGGAGGGCTAACCCCACCCCCCATTTAACCTAACCGCCTGATGGCCCCATGACAGGATGTTTTGTATGGTTTTTATGTATTTGTTTTTAGTGTATATTTTAAAGATTTTAGAATTTGGGTAGTATATAATGCTATATGTATATAAGGATTGGTGGGTTCCTGTTTTTTATCCTCTTAAACGTACCGTATAAATTGTATACTTTTATGATGAAATTTTTTATTGAATAAAGTACATCATCACAATATTAAAATGGGTTGGGCTGAGCGAAGAGCCTTGGGGTACGCCGCAGATGATCTCGGTGACCGCTGAGTGGAAGGGAGGAAGGTGGACTCTCTGGGTTCTATTGCAGAGGAACGAGGTGATCCAGTCTAGGGCATTATCTTGGATCCTGGCTTTGTGGAGGCGGGTTATTAGGGTGCGGTGGCAGACTGTATCAAAGGCGGCTGAGCGGTCTAGGAGGATGAGGGCCGTTGTTTACCCGTTGTCAAGCAGGGTCCTGATGTCGTCAGTGGCTGTGATGAGGGAGGTCTCGGTGCTGTGGTTGGCTCGAAATCCAGACTGGGATGGGTCGAGGGAGCCATTTGCCTCGAGGAAAGCTGTCAGCTGTATATTGACGGTCTTCTGGATGGCTTTAGCAGGGAAGGGAAGAAGAGAGATGGGGCGGAAGTTCTTGAGGTCTTTAGGGTCCGCCGTGGGTTTCTTCAGTATGGCGTTGATCTCAGCGTTCTTCCAGCTTTGTGGGAAGGTGACATACGAGAGGGAGTTGTTTATGACGTTCCGGAGGTGGGCTGCGATGATGGAGTCGGCTTTGTTAAAGATGTGGTGAGGGCATGGGTCCGAAGGAGAGCCGGAGTGGATGGTGTTCATAACGTGGGTGGTGTCTTCAGTGTGGATAGGAGTCCAGTTGCTGAGGGTGGTTGTCGGGGGCGTTGGTTCAGTGGTTGGGGGCGGAGTCTGAGTCTGAGCGACGAAGCTGTTGTGTATGTCGGTGATCTTGCGGTGAAAGAACGTGGCGAGGGAGTTGCAGAGGTCTTGTGACTGTGTGATGTTGTTGATGTTGGCGCTGGGGTTGGAGAGCTCTTTAACGATGCTGAAGAGTTCCTTGCTGCTGTGTATGTTGTTGTCCAGCCGCTCTTTGAGCGATGTTTTTTTTGGTAGTGCGGATAAGCTGGTGGTGTTTGCGAGTGGCGTTTTTGAGGGCTGTCAGGTTTTCTGTCGTCTGTGCGTGGCGCCAGGTCTTCGATGGTTCGGCAGGATTTCTTCGATTCTTTGAGGTCGTTGGTGAACCATGTGGCTTTCCTGTTGCCGGGCTTGCCTGGGGGATTCTTCAGTGGTGCAAGGGTGTCAGCGCAGTTGATGATCCAATGTGTGAGGTTGCGGGCTGCGTCGTTGGTGCCCGTGGTGTTGATTAGTGGGTTCTGGCTCAGTGATGTGGTTAGCTGGTCTGTGGTGACTTCGGGTTTGATCAAGCGCTACGTACACCGGTGCACTGCGATTCAATCATCCACTGGCTTACATCTCAACAAATAATCAATAAAGAACTGTTCCCACTACCTGCACAAGTGCTGAGGGGAACATAGAGTGCCTACGAAATGAATTACTAAAAACTGTGACTTGAAGAAACGGTTAACAACCTCTCTTTCCTTCTTTCAATTAGTTGCTTCCCTGTGAAATAAATCAAAAAAAGAACAAGCCCGCGAGTGGTGCACACGCGTGCCACAGCGAGACATCTGGTTTCAATTATCGTGCCCATGTCTGGGCAAGATAATTGAAACCACATGGCGGCCGTGCGGGTAACCGACACCAATAGGCCATTGGCGGAGCAATGCACCCGCCTTTGGCCAATTGCGTGGTGTTTGTGTTAAAAAGGCGCCCGCAAAGGCCAATAGTAAAGGCAAACACGCAGCGTGTGTAAGCATCTGAAGTGATTTCTGGAAGCCCCTACATGAGTCTTCGCCAGAACAGCGCATGCACGCTGTTGCAGGCTCAACCTAAAAATAGGTCATGAGACAGTGACATAAGATAATAGGTACGATTCAAGAAAGGGGGTGGTGATGAACAGAGTGTCTGAATTAAGCAGACCACTCTTACCCAGTCCAAAAATCAGGGCTTGATCCATCACCGTTATTTAGCTCACTGCACCATCCCAGTTCAGAACCTGGCTATATGCAAATTAGTCTGTCCCTGGCCCAGTGCATCATGGGAACAGGGCAGACCAAACTACCAAGCCAATTCTTCACCGGAAAGGAGGCAAGCTTCCGGGGACCGGATTCTGGCATTTCAGCTGTCGTCAACCCGGCTTGCTCGAATCCTGATGGTGCAGTGATCAAGGGACTCATGTCTGAGTATACCCTGCCACACCTATAGTGGCCAAAAACGATTCAAGAAAGGGGTGGTGATGAACAGAGTGTCTGAATTAAGCAGACCACTCTTACCCAGTCCAAAGATCAGGGCTTGATCCATCACCGTTATTTAGCTCACTGCACCATCCCAGCTCAGAACCTGGCTATATGCAAATTAGTCTGTCCCTGGCCCAGTGCATCATGGGAACAGGGCAGACCAAACTACCAAGCCAATTCTTCACCGGAAAGGAGACAAGCTTCCGGTGAAGAATTGTCCACCCTAAGCGTGGAAGGTTATACTCAGATGTGAGTCCCTTGCTCATTGCACCATCAGGATTCAAGCAAGCCGGGCCGACGACGGCTGAAATGCCAGAAACCGGTCCCCGGAAGCTTGTTTCCTTCCCAGTGTAAGAATTGGCTTGGTAGTTTGGGTTGCCCTGTTCCCATCATGCACTGGGACAGGAACAGACTAATTTGCATATAGCCGGGTTCTGAGCTGGGATGGTGCAGTGAGCTAAAAAACGGTGTTGGATCTAGCCCTGATCTCTTGACTGGGTGAGAGTATTCTGCTTAATTCAGAAACTCTGTCCATCACCACCCCTTGTTGTTAAATATTTTGTCCACCCTAAGCGTGGAAGGTTATACTCAGATGTGAGTCCCTTGCTCATTGCACCATCAGGATTCAAGCAAGCCGGGCCGACGACGGCTGAAATGCCAGAAACCGGTCCCCGGAAGCTTGTTTCCTTCCCAGTGTAAGAATTGGCTTGGTAGTTTGGTTTGCCATGTTCCCATCATGCACTGGGACAGGAACAGACTAATTTGCATATAGCCGGGTTCAGAGCTGGGATGGTGCAGTGAGCTAAAAAACGGTGTTGGATCTAGCCCTGATCTCTTGACTGGGTGAGAGTATTCTGCTTAATTCAGAAACTCTGTCCATCACCACCCCTTGTTGTTAAATATTTTGTCCACCCTAAGCGTGGAAGGTTATACTCAGATGTGAGTCCCTTGCTCATTGCACCATCAGGATTCAAGCAAGCCGGGCCAACGATGGCTGAAATGCCAGAAACCGGTCCCCGGAAGCTTGTTTCCTTCCCAGTGTAAGAATTGGCTTGGTAGTTTGGTGTGCCCTGTTCCCATCATGCACTGGGACAGGAACAGACTAATTTGCATATAGCCGGGTTCTGAGCTGGGATGGTGCAGTGAGCTAAAAAACGGTGTTGGATCTAGCCCTGATCTCTTGACTGGGTGAGAGTATTCTGCTTAATTCAGAATCTCTGTCCATCACCACCCCTTGTTGTTAAATATTTTGTCCACCCTAAGCGTGGAAGGTTATACTCAGATGTGAGTACCTTGCTCATTGCACCATCAGGATTCTAGCAAGCCGGGCCGAGGACGGCTGAAATGCCAGAAACCGGTCCCCGGAAGCTTGTTTCCTTCCCAGTGTAAGAATTGGCTTGGTAGTTTGGTTTGCCCTGTTCCCATCATGCACTGGGACAGGAACAGACTAATTTGCATATAGCCGGGTTCTGAGCTGGGATGGTGCAGTGAGCTAAAAAACGGTGTTGGATCTAGCCCTGATCTCTTGACTGGGTGAGAGTATTCTGCTTAATTCAGAAACTCTGTCCATCACCACCCCTTGTTGTTAAATATTTTGTCCACCCTAAGCGTGGAAGGCTATACTCAGATGTGAGTCCCTTGCTCATTGCACCATCAGGATTCAAGCAAGCCGGGCCGACGACGGCTGAAATGCCAGAAACCGGTCCCCGGAAGCTTGTTTACTTCCCAGTGTAAGAATTGGCTTGGTAGTTTGGTTTGCCCTGTTCCCATCATGCACTGGGACAGGAACAGACTAATTTGCATATAGCCGGGTTCTGAGCTGGGATGGTGCAGTGAGCTAAAAAACGGTGTTGGATCTAGCCCTGATCTCTTGACTGGGTGAGAGTATTCTGCTTAATTCAGAAACTCTGTCCATCACCACCCCTTGTTGTTAAAATATAATAGGTAGACATTATAACTGTGCTTTGTGATGCATTCAGCATTCCTCCCAATACAAAATGCATGAAGGAGTCTGTTGCGGAGCACTGCCAAGTTTCACAGCTCCAAGCGCGATGTGCTGCTCCATTCCAGGTTTTTTCTTTGAATTCTAGGACATCTACTCTTGTTTATTCCATAGTTAAACAGGATTACAAGTCCCAGAATTCAAATAAAAATAAGCTGGCCGGGAAAAGCACATCACGCATGGACCTGGGAAAGTTGGCAGCTATGAGCATGGACAATCCATTTCACACACAGATCTACTTGAACGGTGGTGTATTATGACAAACACATGGCCACACCCCCACATAAGTTGCAGCAAACACAAATACAAAGGGCCTGATTCACAAAGGGCCTCAGCACTTTTGGTGGATGCCCGCAGTGGTGGGGGATTGTCGGCACTCTGGTGGAATCTCAGCAATGAGAATTCTCATTGTGGAGATCCCGCCCCAAGTGCGGAGACTTTTCCATGACTGGGGGGGCCTTTGCTGGGAGTGCAAAGGTTTTTGTGAATCAGTTTGAATATGCTAAATACCTGTTCTGTTGGACCTGGACCTTTTTGCAGGTTTATCCCAAATGGTTTAACCTTCTTCCTCCTATTTGTTACCCTCTTTTGTTGACTTTAAGACTCCAGGCACTTTACCAGTGCTAAAGCGCATGTGCTCCTCCTCTAAAACATGGTATGATTGGCAAATTTGATTTCCTAATAAGACCCTAGTACAGTACACCAGGGGGTGCCTAGGGCCTGTAAATCAAATGAGACAAGTTGGCCTGCATCACCGATTGTGCCATCCACATGAATAGCCATCAAAGCAGGTCTCAGGCCTGCCACTGCAAAGTCGATGGGGGCAGTTATAAACTGCCATTTCGACCTGGCAAGTATGCCTACTTGCCAGGGTCAAGCCTTGGTTTTTATTAAATGTATGGCACCCTTAAGGTAGGCTGTACGCAGGCCCATGGTCGGTGTATTTAAAAGGTGTGACATGTACTTGTGTTTTACATGTCCTGGTAGTGAAAAATTATTATAATCATTTTTCACTAAAGCAAGTGTGAGAAGTTGGCCCGATATGCAACGTTCGCTATTCTAGCGACCGCTATGTATCGTTCCAACGACCCTAATGGTGATTGGTTGTAAGTCAACCTTAGACCAGCTATCCTAGTAGCGTGGATACGAGCAGTCTTCGGGCTAAACTCTAGAGGGCGTGTTAAGCCAGCTGTTATACCATCACATACCCCTTGAACCCCAAGTGAAAGGACACCACACAAGTGTTATGAAAATAAACAAAATATTTATTAAGAATCACAACAGCCCTGGACTCTTTATGAGGACAGGGTACTAAGCACAAACCAAAACTCTTAGGAGAATACTTCAAGTGCACAATTTAAACAAGTGTCCGGGGACACGGGAAGTTTAGTGGTCTCGGGCGGACCCGATAAGGCAAGTCGGAAGCGAGGGACTCGGGACCCTAGAGTAAGGAGGCTATGCAGGCACCGAAATGCCGAAGTTACCTAGCCACGAGGGCTGCGGCTGCACAAGTCTTACAGGCGTCGGGGTCTTCGCTGACGAGCCAGGAGCCGGAAGAAAAGGAGTTGCTGGCCGGCGACCAGTGCTGAATAGTTCGTAGAGATCCAAGCCTGGATCAGAGATCGTTGATACCTGAAAGCAGAGGGGACCAAGTTCGTACTACTAGCCAGTAGTCAGAGGGTACCAGGAAGGCACCGGTTGGCCGTCACCTCGACTAGGTGAGTGGGCGACGCTAGGCTCTGCAGTCTCACGGACCAGGAGGCGTTGTCGGCGACCAGGATGGAGGTGCGAGCTGTCCCACGAAGGTTGATGCTGTCGGCGTCGCTGGGCCCAGGATTGGGGCAACAAGCCTTGGCAGATTTCAGGGCCACGTGGTGGGCCTAAAATGGCGTCTTGAGTGGACCGGGAGGGTCCGGGGTGCTCCTCTCAAAGATGGAAGCAAAGGCCAGTCTGGAGCAACCAGACCAGCAGCGTTGGTTGTCGGGTGTCGTCAAAGAAGGGCACAAGCCAGCGGCTAGTGACCAGACAACGTACTGAGCAGCGAGTAGAAGGGCCCCACGCAGATCGTGGAGATGCTGGGAGACTGCACTTCGGTGCTGGAGCGGCTCAGGGTCGGGGTTTCTCGGACCCCAGAGCACTCACCAGAGAATTGCTTCGATGGTCGTGCTGATTAAGAAAGCGTGCAGGTTTTGTTGATGGCCGGTCCCTCGAGGTCTCGTCGCACCCACAGATCACAGCTGAGCTGATGACGTGGGTAGAGGTCAGAGGTGCCAGGGAAGCCGGTTCTCGTCGAGCTGGGCTGTCGGATTCCTTGAGGAAGGACTTGCAGCAAACCGCAGAGTTCTTAGATGGTGCCCGCTGGTGCAGGGTGACTACTCCTTAGCCACAAGGGAGAAATCTTGAGAAGAGTCTCGAAGTCCTTTCGTAGAAAGTATTCTTGATTCAAAGATGATCTAATTTGGAAGGGTCCCCGCTCCGGCCTTTATCCTAAAGAAAGGGGTGGGTACATGACTAGGTCCTGCCCTAAGGGTGGGACCAGGAAGGGGGGTAGTTACACCCCTCTCCCCTGCCGGACTGTCCCCAGGTCAGGGGCTGGCGCCCCTGGAACTGGTTCTGACCGGCAGATGCGTAGTGAGCACCGGGGTGCCACTCCGCAGTCACCTTCTCGCAAAGCCCTACCTACCCAGAATACACAAACCCTGTCTGGGACGGTGCGAACACCGCCCTTGACAGGAAACCTTTTGTCCAAGCTCTCCTCGCTGGAAGGACTCCCAGCAGCAGGAGGTCAGACTCGTGTCTGTGGTGGCAGCATCCATTTTGTGGAGCTGAGGCTTTAGTTAACTTTAACCGGGGTTCACAGTTACATACATGTCGTGTCCCTCTAGAAGGGCGGAATGCTAACCTCGTCGCCAGAATTGGTGAGGGGGTAGCATCCCGATTCGTATGACACCTTACTTGACATGTCTGGATAACGCAATACCGAAGTTACCGATATGGCACGCGTTATCATGGAACAGCCATTGGGTCTTGGTTCCGCCAGCTGCAACCGGGCTCGGCTCGGGCCAGAACCCAATTCACACGATTCCAAGCACTCTACCTTCAGGATTGTCAAGGCCTGCCATAGGAGTGTCTGATAGGAACTCGGGTGTCCATTGTGTGGTTAGATATAGGGCTACTATACCTAAAGCAACGAGCGGGTACGTTACGTTGCCCCAGCTGTCGTGCAGCCAGTTGTGTCAGATTTAGATGGCCATCCAGGGGTGGCATAATACATGCTTCAGCCCCTGGTAGGCCCTGGGTACACCGATGCCCTGAGTTACAGGGTCTGACAGGGTGGCCCAGTTCCAATTGGGTAATGCACCTAAGGTACATGCATCAATTTAGAGAGAGAACAGCTAGGCGGTGGGTCTGATTAGCAGGCCCGCAGCCCGAGAAAGTCGTAAACCAGTGAAACAAAAGCAAAAAGTCCGGGTGATCATAGGATTGCAGACCCTACTCTCCTACATGACCCCCCCCAAACGTTGGGACAATAAGCTAACCTTGACCAGGTGAGTCTTCTTGTTCTAAGTGGAAATACCTGGAGAGCCCATCTGCATTGCCATGATCAGTACCAGGTCTATGCTCCACTGTGAAGTCCATGCCCTGTAGGGAAATGGACCACATAAGCAGTTTGGGGTTTTCACCCTTCATCTGATTTAGCCATAAGAGGGGCTTATGGTCGGTCTGAATTTTGAAATGAGTGCCAAACAAGTACGGCCTCAGTTTCTTCAGGGCCCACACCACAGCGAAGGCCTCCCTCTCTATAGCTGACCAATTTTTCTCTCTGGGGGTCAGCCGTCTGCTTATAAAAGCAATGGGCTGGTCATTACCATCAAAATTCAGTTGAGATAGAACAGCTCCCACACCCAACTCAGAAGCATCTGTTTGGACAATGAATGGTTTGGAGTAGTCTGGACTCTTGAGGATAGGTGCCGTGCACATGGCCTGTTTTAGGTCATCGAATGCTTTTTGACAGCTCGCTGTCCACTGAACCTTTTTTGGCATTTTCTTACTCGTCAGTTCATTGAGCGGAGTCACAATCGATCCGTAATTTCTGACGAACTTCCGGTAGTAACCAGTCAGGCCCAAGAAAGCTCGAACCTGAGTCTGGGTGGTTGGAGGAGCCCAGTCCCTGATTGACTGTATCTTGCTCTCCAGTGGCTGAACTTGACCTCCCCCGACGAGGTGGCCCAAGTATACAACCTGTGTCTGCCCTATCTGGCACTTGGTAGCCTTGATAGTGAGACCTGCCGCTTGCAGAGCCTCTAACACTTTCCGCAGGTGGACCAGGTGATCCTCCCAGGTGGAGCTAAAGACAGCAATATCGTCAAGATACGCCGCACAGAAGTCGTCCAGCCCAGTGAGAACGTGATTCACCAACCGTTGGAAGGTGGCAGGTGCATTTTTCAAACCAAAGGGCATCACCACAAACTGGTAGTGCCCACCAGGGGTAGAAAATGCGGTCTTGGGCTTGGCGTCCTCAGCTAACCTGATTTGCCAATACCCAGCTGTCAGGTCAAACGTACTTAAGTAGTTGGGCGAAGCCAATCTATCGATAAGCTCGTCTGCCCTTGGTATTGGGTGGGCATCAGTCTTAGTGACTGCATTGAGACCCCGGTAGTCTACGCAGAACCTCATCTCTTTCTTACCGCCCGGGGTGTGAGGTTTCGGCACTAGAACTACGGGACTAGCCCAGGGGCTGTCCGAGGGTTCAATGACTCCCAGCTCCAACATTTTCTGCACTTCGTTCTTGATGCAGTCTCTAACGTGATCTGGCTGCCGGTAGATTTTACTCTTCACGGGCAAGCTGTCACCAGTGTCGACCTCATGGGTGCACCAATTGGTCTGACTGGGTGTTAGAGAGAACATATGCCGGAAGGATTGAAGAACCTGTTTACAATCCTCCTGTTGATGTTCGGAGAGGCTGCCACAAAAGACAACACCATCTACCGATCCATCGTCAGGATTCTGAGTGAGCAGATCGGGGAGAGGGTCACTCTCCTCCTCCTGTCCCTCATCCATGGCCATGAGCAAACTCATGTCCTTCCTGTCGACATATGCCTTGAGCCTGTTGACATGGAGCACCCTGTGGGGGATCCGGGGAGTTCCCAGGTCTACCAGGTAGGTGACCTCTCCCTTTTTCTCCAGGATGGTGTAGGGCCCGGACCATTTGTCCTTGAGTGCTGCCGGGGCCACTGGCTCCAGCACCCACACCTTCTGTCCGGGCTGATAAACAGTCAAGACAGCCTTTTGGTCATGCCAAGTTTTTTGGAGTTCCTGGCTGGCCTTAAGGTTTTCGGATGCCTTCTCCATGTACTCAGCCATCCGCGAGCGGAGGCCCAGCACATAGTCCACTATGCTGGTTGCAGGCTTTTTGAGAGGTCTCTCCCATCCTTCCTTCACCAAACACAGGGGTCCTCTCACAGGATGCCCGTACAAAAGTTCAAAAGGGCTGTAGCCAACCCCCTTCTGTGGGACTTCTCTGTAAGCGAATAAAAGGCAGGGGATCAGGACGTCCCATCTACGCCGAAGCTTTTCAGGTAGTCCGTGAATCATCCCTTTCAGGGTCCTGTTGAATCTTTCAACAAGCCCATTGAATTGTGGATGATAGGGTGTAGTGAATTTGTAGTTGACACCCCATTCCTTCCACATAGCAGTTAAGTAGCTCGACATGAAGTTTGCACCCCTGTCGGAGACGACCTCCTTAGGGAAGCCCACTCTGGAGAATACTCCAACTAGGGCTCTTGCCACAACAGGCGCTGTAGTGGTCCTAAGGGGAATAGCTTCAGGATACCTGGTGGCATGATCCACTACCACCAGTATAAACTTGTGCCCTGATGCTGTTGGTGGTTCCATGGGACCGACGATGTCAATCCCCACCCGTTCAAAGGGCACCCCCACCACAGGCATTGGTATAAGGGGGGCCTTCGTTGTGCCACCTGACTTACCACTGGCTTGGCAAGTGACACAGGAGCGGCAAAACTCCTTGGTATCTTCGTTGATGTGAGGCCAGTGAAAGTGTGAGACAAGCCTGTCCCACGTCTTCGTCTGGCCTAAGTGTCCTGCTAAGGGAATCTCGTGGGCCAAGGTAAGGAGGAAACCACGCTGAGACAAGGGGACGACCAGCCTCCTGGTCATGCCAGGCTTGGGGTCTCTTGCCTCAGTGTACAGGAGTCCATCTTCCCAGTATACCTTGTGGGTACCTGTGGCGTTCCCAGCAGCCTCAGCAGCAGCCTGCTGTCTGAGGGGTTCAAGAGAAGGGCAGCCTAACTGGTCCTTCCCCAGGTCCTCTCGTGTGGGTCCCCCTGAGCCCAGAAACTCAACTTGATCAAGTTCGAGTTCTTTAGGTTCAGTTTCCCGCAATTCTTGGAGGTCAGCCTCCTCTGAGTCCTGATCCTCGACCTGGGGCAAGGGGGAAGGCGAAGCCTTAACCCGACTGCTCCTCTTCTTGGGAGGTGTCTGGTCCGTTGTTCCAGGATCCAGCACCTGCTCAGTGGGGCATCGTCTGACCTGTGACCTGGTCACAGCAAACACGTGTGCTGGCAAGCCTAACATCTCCATGTGAGTCCGTTGCTCCACTTCTGACCATCGTGATGACTCCAAATCATTGCCCAACAAACAATCCACTGGGAGGTCTGAACTAACAACAACCTTTTTCTGGCCATTTACCCCTCCCCAGGAGAAAGCAACAATCGCCATACTATGACTGGTAGTGGCGTTGCTGGCATTGGTCACCAGGAATTCTGTACCTGGCATGATCTGTCCAGGGTCCACAAAGTTAGGCGTCACCATGGTGACGCTGGCACAAGTGTCCCTATAGGCCTGAGCCATTCTTCCATTTATTAAAGGCGTCTGTCGGTATTTGCCCAAAGTATTGGGACTGATATCAGGGGATATATCCACATCCCCTGTACAGACAAGGACAGCCTGAGTGAGTGTACCAGCTAAGCCTTCACACCCCTCAGAACCCAAGGTTAACCCAGCTAGTCCCTTGGGAGGCGCACTACTACTGCTGGCTGTACTAGGGGGCACAGGTGCCATAGGGGCTGCAGTAGCAGGAGTCTGCCCTCCTTTCTTGGTGCACTCACTAAACCAGTGAGTTTTACTTTTACAGTATTGGCACCACCTTTTCGATTGACCTTCTTGATTCTTCTTTTTCTGGGAAGCCTGACCCCCCCCCTCTTTGGGTTGTTGGGGACCTGTCGAAGACTTCTGGTCAGTTTGTTCCCCTTTCGAATCTTTACCCTTCTGGTCTGCTTTCTTCTGACCACCCTGGTTCTGGCCCTGGTTTTGCTTAACCCTCGTTCTGACCCATCTGTCTGCCTTCTTTCCCAATTCTTGGGGAGAGGTCAGATCCGAGTCGACAAGGTGCTGATGCAACAACTGGTTCTGACAATTGTTTAAAATCTGTTCTCGCATGATCAAATTATACAATCCTTGGTAATCAGTAACCTTACTGCCCAGCAACCAGCCCTCAAAAGCCTTAGTGGCACAATCAACGAAATCAGACCAGTCCTGAGACTGAGTTTTCTGGGTATCCCTGAACAGCAACCTGTACTGCTCAGTGGTTAGGCCGAACCCATCAATCAGTGTGTTCTTCAGGATCTGGTAATTGTTAGCGTCCTCGACCCTTGTGGTGAGGAGCTTATCTCTACCTTTACCTTCAAAGGAGAGCCACAAGATAGCTGCCCACTGACTCTGGGGGACGCACTGTACAGTGCAGGCCCGCTCCAAAGCAGTAATCCACTTGTGGATGTCGTCCCCTTGCTTAAAGGGGGGCACTATCTTATTCAGGTGCTTAGTGTCTAAACTCCTGGGTTCCCGTGGGGGAATGCTGCCACCAGTGGGAATCGTCCCACTCAACTCTTGCTCTCGGGCAAAGGCGAGTCTCTCTTTGGCTAGGGCAAGTTCTTCCCTTTCGATCCGCAGATTGACTTCCCGCTCCTTTGCCTCGTACATTCTCCTCTGAGGTGATGTCATCCCTCTTCGAGCAGAACCTCGAGAGCCATTGGTTCGAGCGGATCTGTTAGAGCCTCTCGACAGAGACCTAACTCGTCCGTTCCCAATGTTAAGCTGGCCCGAGAGAGGCCCCAGGGGTCTCCTAGTACCAAACTCGTGCCGGCTTAAGTTGTCCTGAGTTAGCTGACTAACTATGACTGGACCTTTGTCTGCCTCGTCCCCAGATGTCTCTGGTTCCTCGTCCTCCTCTTCGCCCTCGGCAGAGAGATGGATAAGGTCAGGGTCACCTCGGGTTCCCTCGAGGGGAGGCATTTCCATTTCGGGATGAGAAGGGTCGGTGTTACCCGCCTTCTTGGCATCATAAGTCTCCAAGAGACCAATCAGAAACGGAAAGGTAGGGTTTGCACCCTGCTTAATCTTTCGAGACGTACAGATCTGTCGTATCTCATGAAAGCTAAGCGCAGCATATCTGGAGGTGACCTGTGGAAGGTCGACTGACATGAGGGGAGACTCAGAGTTTCCGCCTTTGTCCGACATGCTGTTTCTAGTGTGGTGTAAGTGATGCACCTACCTACACTATGGGTTTACCTACTGAGCCCTTGCTAAGAGTTGCAGCCAAGGTGTGCTAAGCATTGAAGAGCTACAACAGCTGGTTCAGTAGAACTCAGAGTATTCTAAGCTAGGTTATATGTACCTGGAGTACTTATGCGATCTTTCACAAGATGTTCTTAGGATACGCGTGGTAAAACAACAGCAAGCTCAAATCCCAACCGCTGCTCACCAATGTGAGAAGTTGGCCCGATATGCAACGTTCGCTATTCTAGCGACCGCTATGTATCGTTCTGAGGTTCCGTGACGATTTGAACCCGTGTTTTCAAGTTTGTCGGAAATACATAATATTGGTATCAGCGAACCGCAAATGATCCATTTAGCATATCCTGGTGTTTTCGCTACGATACGAGCAAGAGCACTCCTGTTATGAACACATTTCTGATCTACCCATGGCATCCATCTTAGATCATGGCCGCCATTTTGTGTTTCCTTGCCCTCACATATGCAATAGCCTCTGATCACTTCATTCACTCCACTTTGATTAAGGACACGTAGCCTTAGCCGGAGATTCACCTCTTACATGACACGTACACCTTAAACCAGATCACGCTGAAGCTGCATGACTCGACAAAGGCTGCCTCCTCCGCCCGAGGCCAGCCCACCTGAACTGGTTTTCCTGTCCATTGTCCTGATCATGATTAGGCGGCCGAAGCCGGTAGCCTTGCCCATTTACAACCCACAAACATCTCTTATCCCGCTTTCCTATCTTCTGCACCTGGCTCTGCTCCTTTCCTTCTGGGCCTTTATTAGGGGGAGGTAACGAACTTTACGATGAGGCGGTCCGGCACTTGAATGCAATATTGACAAGGGATTGTGATGGACTAGTGGGAACCCCTCTTCGTGATGTTTGGCATCAGATATTATCGACAGTTCCTGTGTAACGCCAAATATTTATTGTTTAAGACACAAAGGTTTGGGAATGTACTGACATGTGAAATATTTGCCTGAAGCACAATTTTTGGTATAAAAGGAGCAACCCTCAATGTACAAATCGAACAGTCTCCTAGTCTCTGCCCGTGTGTAGATTCTGTGATTTCTGTGTCCCTGCAGTAATAAACCTTTGGTCTTTGACGCCACCATCGAGAAGCCCGTGTTTCTGTTCATTTGCGCACCAAGGCAGGTGGAACTCCGGGGTCTTTGGGTGTTGTTCCCTGACACCTCTGGACGGAACCAAAAAGTCCAGAACTCCAATTGGCGCCCAACGTGGGGCCACGTCATTCGGTACCGGTCCAAAAGCCCGAAGAGTTCGAGAAGCTTCGTGTGAAGATTCCTGAGGGAGGCGCCCCACTTCATCGATCCCGGCATATCGCAAAAGTGGCCCTGAAGTTCTCTTCCACGAGGGTTCCCGTTCAGGACGGCTGCAGTGGGCCGTTGCCTTGACCGTCGCCCTGTCTTGGACCCGAGGTGCAGCCTTAGTACAGCGAAACGTGACGGGTTTCTCCTTGGTGACGTCTTCAGTGCCTCAGTTAAGTATTTAGTGATAGCTAGCTGGTTACTTTGTGAGGATTGTTAAAAATCCTTGATCGGTTCTTGGTTTGGTTTGGTTTCGTAAGATTATCACTAGTTGTTCTGGTTACGATAATCTATTTGGTTCAGTTTGGGTATCGATACATCAGTTTGGTTTTGGTAGGCCTAAGTTCTTGGTTCGAGTGCACATATTTGTTTCGTGTTTTGTTTTGTGTTCCAGACTGAAAATGGTAAGTCGAAAAATGTTGTCTTGTTTCGGTTGCAACAATGACTCACGATTGGAGGATTCTTGTTTGGTTCCTCCAATTGGGACTCCCCTTTATGACCTATATTGCAAGTATGGAGTGGGTCCTATATCTTATAATGAGATATGGGTCCGTTATTGTAAGAAGGATGGTGTCCTTAGTTGGCCACTACATGGTAGTTTTGAACCCGAGATCCTTGATAATTTAGAAGCGAAATTGTTTAAGAAGAAAGCCCGGCCGGCAATGTTTGATTCTTTCCGTTACTGGCGAAAAGAATCTAAACAGAGAGAAATGAAAAGGTTGAAGAAAGAACAAAAAGAGCAAGAAGAGTTAACTCTAGAGCAAGCAACTAAACAACTGCAAGATAATGAGTGCGAAAAGGCTATAGATGTAGCAATTAGAGAGCATAATTTAGCGATTGACAAGTGCTACCCTGCCTTGCCATCGAAAACAGCTAAGATACTGGAGGATCCCGAAAACGATCCTCTGTTGTCTTATCTGTTACGTTCACCTCCACCGTACGCACAAGGTGCTGCGGCTCAACTTGTACCGAATGTTCAATTGCCGGTTGCTGGACAACCTGGTGTTCTTGTTCCTCAGAATCTAGTTCCTGTACCTCCTGTGGTTAATGTGAATGTTCCTACGGCTCCTCCTCTTCCTGGGTTGCCGACTTCTATACCTGTATCTGTCTCGCTTACACCTACTACTTCACAAACTATTTTCATCGATACTCCTACTGCTTCGCAATCTGTTCCTACCTCTACTGTGTTCTCTACGTCTGCAAGTGTATTAACTCCACTTTCTGTACGTCGAAAAATAACTGATTCTGTTGCTAACATTCTGTCTCCTTTATATAAATCCTTAATTAAGACTCCTACTTCTGATTCAGTTCAGAGACGTAGTCAGCTACCAAGTACTGAAGAACGGGGAGTTTTAGATTCCACGGCTCTCAGATGGATTACGAAAGTTAGAAGATATAATACGAGAGATGTATTAGATACGTTTATGCAGTGGAAGGAACCAACGCAACGATACGTCTTTGATGAGATGTGCTCGTTGTTACGTGAGGAAATAGAGGAAGATGATGTTGAATCAGACTTGGAGGATTTAATTAAGGTGCAAAAAGAGTTTGCTGCAGGAATGATAGTGGGTGATAATATAAAAGAAGCGATGGAACTTATTTTGAGTTTCAGGAATGATCCATCTCTTCGTTCGCCGAGAGATTTAGAGAAAGGTAAAATGAAGCTAAGTCGCCAATATCCTATGAGGGAGGTTCCTCCGATTTGGCGCGAAGCTATTCAAGCTGATGCGGTTGCTGGTATTGCGGCTGCTCCAGCACAGTTCCAACGAGTGTGGATACACATTCCATGGAAGCGAGCTGAAGTACTAGCAGTGAAACAGGCCTTACCAGATCCGCGTAAGAATCCGGCCGGATATTACAAGGAATTGACACAGACAGTTGAAGCTTGTATAATGAATTTGGCAGACATTGACATGCTATTTGGCAATGTAGTTCCACAACCAGTGTGGGCTAAAATTCGTAGAGAGGATCATCAAGCAGCCTTAGGTGGTGATTGGGCAGCTATCACTGCAGCGGATGGTCAACAAACGGGTGGTGCAAAACCCGAACCCCTAATTGCTAATCTTCCAGGTAGAATAATTGACTTAATGAAGACTCTGATGCCTGCGTTACGTGTTAATTGGGATAAATTATCCGCATGCAAGCAAAAGAAAGATGAAAGTGTCTCCGACTTCTTCACGAGGTTCGAAGAGACTTTTGTAGACCATAGTGGTCAGGATATGAGCACTGAAGGAGGACAGAGATTGTTTGTCGATAAATTTGTGCATAATTTGTTACCTGAATTATGCAATAAATTAAAGGATTCAGAGAATGCGTGGGCTGTTTCCACGACTGCGCAAATACTTGCGACTGCGCAGTACTACGAAAATAGGGATAAAGAGGAAAAGGAGAAATCAGAGAAGAAAACGAAAGATTTAAAGACTAAAGTTCTTTTACAGCAGGCGTATCCGCCTCGCACGAACCAGACTAATATGCAACAGAATTCGTATCAAAGGACAGATTATAATTCAACCAGGCCTCAATATCAGTGGAATCAGTGTGCGTACTGTAAGAAAGAGGGTCACTACAAGAATGAATGTCCGATTTTAGCGCAAAATAATGCAGCAGCAGCTCAGAGAGGTCGTGGTGGTTTTGCGCAGAATTCTAGAGGTCGAGGGCGAGGTGCTATGGCTCCGCAAACGAATGATCGTCCCTCTAATCACTTTGATCAACGAAACGTACAGTCAGCTCAACAGAATAGATCTCAGCAATATCTTGTTGAGGATTATTGTGAAGTTGATGAGGGATTCCAGCAAAATGGGTACTAGGACAGCCATGGACAGAGAGAGGGAGTAGTATCAGTTCCAGTGGATCAGAGTGGGCCTTATGTCGCAGTAGCAACATCAGGTGTAGTCGAACCGTTTCTGTTGGATACTGGTGCCGCAAAAAGTTCTATCATTTATGCGAAACTCCCTGGCGCACCTTTGTCTGGCTCAACGAATGTTTCCGTAGGTTTTTCAGGCGCCCCTGTTTACAACCCGATATCTAATCCTTTGTCTATTTCTGTTGGACCATGCCAATTGAAAGCACCCTTGATTTTGACGACAGGTTGTAATGAAAATCTGCTTGGTTTAGATTTGTTAAAACGACTATATGCGACATTGTACTGTTCTCCGGAAGGAGTACAGCTTACTTTGGGTAAAAGACTCACTTCTCCGATGTACTTGTCAATGGACGCACTCCCGCCAGAGCTGCGCTCACTCCCTAATTCTCTTTGGGCGACTGGTCCTAATGATGTAGGCCTTTTGGAAATACCACCGTATGTAGTAACTTTGAAAGCAAATGTAAAATTTCCCAGAATTCCCCAATATAAAATATCGAGTGAAGGAGAACGTGCACTTTTATTGATTGTGCAAGATTTGATTAAGAAAGGTGTGGTTGAAGAAACTCGAGGAAATGTTTGTAATAGTCCTGTATTGCCAATTCTGAAACGAACTGATCCTACGAAGCCTCCAGTATATAGGTTTGTCATAGACCTTAGAGAAGTTAATAAGATTGTGGTTCCGCAGTTTCCTGTGGTTCCAGACATTACTGCCTTGTTAACATTGATTCCTGCTACAGCCAATTGGTTCTCAGTCATCGACTTGAAGAATGCCTTTTTCAGCATTCCGATAGCCGAGGAAAGCAGGGATATTTTTGGCTTCTGTCTAGGAGGTCGAAGCTTCAGATTTAAACGCGCTCCACAAGGCTACTGTGAGAGTCCATCTATTTACAGTCAAGCATTAAAAAGTCAGCTAGATTCTTTTGTCCTTCCTCCAGGTTCTGCCCTAGTACAGTACGTAGATGATCTTTTAGTGGCTGCCGATGACAAGGAAACTTGCAAAGCAGCTACAGTATCGTTGTTACATCATTTGTCTGATTTGAATCACAAAGTATCACCTTCCAAGATGCAATACTGCTGCCAAGAAGTGACCTACCTAGGTCATCTCTTGTCAAAGGAGGGAAGGAAGTTGACCCCAGAAAGAATAAAAGCAATTACGCAAATGAGTGTTCCACGCACACAGAGAGAAGTACGTGCCTTTTTAGGTATTACCTCCTACTGTAGGCAGTGGATCCCAAATTTTTCTCTTTTAGCGAAACCATTGGTAGCTTTGACTGGGAAAAATGTTCCGAGTCCGGTGCCATGGTCTGATGAATGTCAAGAGAGCTTTACCGAATTACGAAAAGCCTTGTGTTCAGCTCCTGTATTGGGTACACCTGATTACAGTAAACCATTCACGCTCTACGTTCACGAGAGAGAAGGTTGCGCGTTGAGTGTCCTGACACAGAAGTTTGGTGATAAACAACGCCCTTGTGCGTATTTCTCATCAACATTAGATCCGGTAGCCAGAGCGTTGCCTAGTTGTTTGAGGGCTACAGCGGCAGCTGCGGCTTCCATTCGGCAATCTGCTGGTTTGGTGATGAACAATATGCTAGTGGTCATGGTTCCTCATGCAGTGGATACACTCATGAACCGAACGAAGACACAACACCTTACCAGTGCGAGATTATCTGGTTACGAACTGACACTACTAGCGAGTCATATTCAGATCAAAAGGTGTAATGTATTGAATCCAGCAACGCTGTTGCCGACTGATCAAGAGTCGAGTGATTCTGAGCCACATGACTGCTATTTTAAAACGGAGGAAGAGACAAAAGGACGCATTGACCTGAAAGATACTCCGTTACCCGATCCGGATGGTACGCTATATGTGGACGGGTCATGTTTTAAATTGGAGAATGGTGATGTGACTGCTGCTTACGCGGTGACAACTTTAAAGACGATTGTGGAGACTGCAAGAGTGAGTCAGAATTCTGCCCAAGCTGCAGAATTAATAGCTCTAACGAGAGCATGTGTTTTAGCTGAGGGAAAGAGAGTGAATGTGTTCACAGATAGTCAGTACGCATTTGGCGTGGCCCATAGTTTTGGCCGGTTGTGGAGAGAAAGAGGTTTCATTACGTCCCATGGGACTAAGATTCAACATGGTCAGCTAGTTAACGACTTGTTGGAATCTCTAACCTTGCCAACTGAAGTTGCAATTGTAAAGTGCAGTGCTCATAAAGCAATCACGGATGATGTTGGACGTGGGAATGCTTTTGCTGATGAAATTGCTAAACAGACAGCTAGAGATGTGATGAGTAGAATGTATGTTGCAACGTCTGCAAGATGGATCGCTGAGTCTGGGATGTGTGAAAATACAATGGAAAGTGTGAAGGAGATTCAGAAAGAAGCGACTGAGGAAGAGAAACGTGTATGGAGAGAAAATACGGGCAAGTTGGACTCGAATGGATGTTGGATTGATTTGACAGAGCAACAACGTTGGATGTTGCCGGATGCGTATGTGCTTGCAGTAGTGACAATGGCGCACGGAGTAGCGCATATAAGTTCTAAAGGTATCTGTAAGATGTTGGCTCCGGTCTGGAAGAATGATGGGATCAGTAAGTGTGCAGAGAGAGTGGTGAAAAATTGTATGGTGTGCTTGATGCATAACCCTGGCAAGGGAACTCCAACTCCAGCTGGTCATTTCGCTCCTCCTTCCTGTCCCTTTGAAGTGATTCAGTTAGATTTCATTCACATGGAACGCTGTAATAATTTGAAATACGTCTTGGTGGTGGTTTGTGCTTTTTCCAGGTGGATAGAAGCATACCCACTGAAGGACAATACCGCCTTATCAACTGCCAAAATTCTTCTCAAAGAATATTTCCCTAGATTTGGAATGCCACGGATTGTATGGTCAGATAACGGAAGTGAGTTTATAGGGAAAGTTATGCAGAGTGTATGTGCAGGCCTAGGTTTGAAACAAAAATTTCATAGTGCGAACCATCCCCAGTCAGCTGGTCTAGTGGAGGGTTATAATGGCACCCTCAAGCTGAAGATAGCCAAAATACAAGCATCCACAGGTTTGGCTTGGCCAGACGCACTTCCTTTGGCCTTGTTATCAACGAGAGCAATAGTGCATTCTAGAATAGGGCTTTCTCCATACGAGATTGTGTTTGGCCGCCCGGCAAATATCTGGGGTGTGCCAAGGCCTAAACAATTTTGCTCCATTGAATATCCTATGTTGATAGACTACCTTTACGACTTGACTGCTAAATTGAGTCTTATTCATCAACAGGTTTTCGATGCACTACCAAAGCCTCCGGAGAGTCCAGGGCATCAACTGAAACCCGGCGACCAAGTGGTGGTCAGAAACTTCGCGAGGACAAAGAATCTTCAGCCACGCTACATCGGCCCCTTCCAGGTCCTGCTGGCAACGAGGACAGCCGTACGTGTTGCTGGCCGCAAGCACTGGATTCACGCTTCTCACGTAAAGCGTGTTCCGTTGCCGCTGCCTTATGACGACTGGGTGAAGAAGGGAATTGGTGCCTCCGAATCTGAAATCACGCCGAAATTTATCCCTTTCAGTGATGCCGATTTGATTACTGACACTTTGAAACCTGACTCTCCTCCTGAGAAAACTCCTTCGAACATTGAACATTTGTCTCCAGCATCAGAAGAAACTTTGTTATCTGCGAACTTAAACACTACAACAGCTGCTAATGATACACTATTTTCCGATCAGACGATACCTGCGAAACAGAAATACAATTTGAGAAAACGCAAAACGGACAAATAAAGCAGGCAACTGCATATTGTGATTTTTTTGATATATTGAACACTTGATATTGAACATTTGTTTTCAGCCAGGAAGTTTGCTATTGTTTGTTTTTTTTTAATTGCCTTGCCGTCTGGGTAGCCGTAGGGTCGTGGCTGTGTGCCTAGTTTGAATTTGCAGGGGTCTGACACAAGGTCGATCTTTCTGTTGGTTTTGGGAACTCCCAGGGCTGACAGAGGCATTTTCATCTACGTACACATCATCAGTGGTCGCGAGCGGATTGTAGAAGATGGAGCTTCCTGCGCTGCAACGAGAAAATGTGATTTATGTTCGCAGAAACAGACTGTACAAAATTCTTCGTAACAAATGTTTTTTGATGCAATGTGCCGTTACATTTTTGATTATTTTAGCAACATTGGTGGGTGGAATCGTCTTTAGTATAAATCTGATTTTTGTGCCAGTTACTACAGTACCTCCTCTTGATCCTGTTACTTCTACTGTTTCTTCTATACACTCTTTTCACTCGTTTCCTGAACATGAGCAAGCCCGACGTACAGAGTTCATTAACAACACTTTTGTACAGCTCTTGCACCAACACCAACTGGTAGTTAACACTACAGACTGCTGGGTGTGTGGCTTGATACCCCACACTATGGATAAAGGTATTCCCTATCTGGTTTTGCCTTTCAGCTACAATGGATCATTTCAGGCCCTTCAAACCATCTTTGCTTATGCCCTTGAGACCTATCCTCCGCGTCCACCACGTTCCACTAAATATAACTCTGCCAACAAAGCTTTAGTCCAGGGAATTATTGACATGATCAAGAATGTCAATAATACTCCATCTTACCCTAGAGACGAACTACGAGTGTATTTGAGTTGGAATACTTCAGAGTATCGCCTTAGTTTAGGAGAAAGCAAGCGTAAAAGCTCAACTCCAATCTGGGTCGTACCTCACCGAGGTCAGGTCTGTTTGCAAGGTAATGGGAGAAATCCGAGAGCTCAGCTAGGGAGGAGTGAGTGCGCTGAGACTTATGTGTTTCCGGCTAACTCTTCCCCTGCCTTCCTTACTGCTAGGGGTACCTATTTCATTTGTCGAGACCGAGCTTATACATGGTTGCCTGCTGACTTTTCAGGTTCATGCTATATTGCTCGACTGTTGCCTCCAACATACACTGCTTCATCTGATTACCACAGAACCAGAGTAGCGAGAGGTGTCTTCAGCAAAGAAGATACTGCTGGTCAGGAAGCTGGAGACTTCTTCAAAGGCTTCCTTCCGTTTTGGGGGCCTATGGCCAATAGTAGAAACATACGTCAGCTAACACGGGTAGTTGAATCTACTATTACCGAAACTGCTGGTGCCCTTAGCAACCTGACAGCTGAGCTTCAGGCGGATAGACTCATGACGTTGCAAAACCGTATGGTTTTAGACGTTATCCTTGCAGACCGAGGTGGGGTATGCAGAATGATCCAATCGAGCTGCTGTGTCTTTATTCCTAATAATGCTCCAACAGTCTATGAGGCGATCTCTAAGCTACACAAGATTTCCGACTCTATACATGTAGACAAGGGAAACTGGTCCTTTATGGAGTGGGTTTGGACTCTGATCTCAGCGTGGGGATGGAAGGTTCTAATGGTCATTGGTGTCATCTTAGTATTCCTCTTCTCATGCTGCCTGATTATCCAGTGTGGTCCAGCCCTGTGTAGCCTTTGTGCTGCAACCTGTTTTAGGAAACCACCTGCGTTTGGAGAAAAGGCACGAGAAAGGATGATGATACAACAACATGTCACTGACCTGATGAGTATAGAACTAGACTCTGATATAGACTGAGTAATTGCCTATGTAAGGGCAAAAGGAGGGTCTGAGGTTCCGTGACGATTTGAACCCGTGTTTTCAAGTTTGTCGGAAATACATAATATTGGTATCAGCGAACCGCAAATGATCCATTTAGCATATCCTGGTGTTTTCGCTACGATACGAGCAAGAGCACTCCTGTTATGAACACATTTCTGATCTACCCATGGCATCCATCTTAGATCATGGCCGCCATTTTGTGTTTCCTTGCCCTCACATATGCAATAGCCTCTGATCACTTCATTCACTCCACTTTGATTAAGGACACGTAGCCTTAGCCGGAGATTCACCTCTTACATGACACGTACACCTTAAACCAGATCACGCTGAAGCTGCATGACTCGACAAAGGCTGCCTCCTCCGCCCGAGGCCAGCCCACCTGAACTGGTTTTCCTGTCCATTGTCCTGATCATGATTAGGCGGCCGAAGCCGGTAGCCTTGCCCATTTACAACCCACAAACATCTCTTATCCCGCTTTCCTATCTTCTGCACCTGGCTCTGCTCCTTTCCTTCTGGGCCTTTATTAGGGGGAGGTAACGAACTTTACGATGAGGCGGTCCGGCACTTGAATGCAATATTGACAAGGGATTGTGATGGACTAGTGGGAACCCCTCTTCGTGATGTTTGGCATCAGATATTATCGACAGTTCCTGTGTAACGCCAAATATTTATTGTTTAAGACACAAAGGTTTGGGAATGTACTGACATGTGAAATATTTGCCTGAAGCACAATTTTTGGTATAAAAGGAGCAACCCTCAATGTACAAATCGAACAGTCTCCTAGTCTCTGCCCGTGTGTAGATTCTGTGATTTCTGTGTCCCTGCAGTAATAAACCTTTGGTCTTTGACGCCACCATCGAGAAGCCCGTGTTTCTGTTCATTTGCGCACCAAGGCAGGTGGAACTCCGGGGTCTTTGGGTGTTGTTCCCTGACACCTCTGGACGGAACCAAAAAGTCCAGAACTCCAGTTCCAACGACCCTTATGGTGATTGGTTGTAAGTCAACCTTAGACCAGCTATCCTAGTAGCGTGGATACGAGCAGTCTTCGGGCTAAACTCTAGAGGGCGTGTTAAGCCAGCTGTTATACCATCACATACCCCTTGAACCCCAAGTGAAAGGACACCACACAAGTGTTATGAAAATAAACAGAATATTTATTAAGAATCACAACAGCCCTGGACTCTTTATGAGGACAGGGTACTAAGCACAAACCAAAACTCTTAGGAGAATACTTCAAGTGCACAATTTAAACAAGTGTCCGGGGACACGGGAAGTTTAGTGGTCTCGGGCGGACCCGATAAGGCAAGTCGGAAGCGAGGGACTCGGGACCCTAGAGTAAGGAGGCTATGCAGGCACCGAAATGCCGAAGTTACCTAGCCACGAGGGCTGCGGCTGCACAAGTCTTACAGGCGTCGGGGTCTTCGCTGACGAGCCAGGAGCCGGAAGAAAAGGAGTTGCTGGCCGGCGACCAGTGCTGAATAGTTCGTAGAGATCCAAGCATGGATCAGAGATCGTTGATACCTGAAAGCAGAGGGGACCAAGTTCGTACTACTAGCCAGTAGTCAGAGGGTACCAGGAAGGCACCGGTTGGCCGTCACCTCGACTAGGTGAGTGGGCGACGCTAGGCTCTGCAGTCTCACGGACCAGGAGGCGTTGTCGGCGACCAGGATGGAGGTGCGAGCTGTCCCACGAAAGTTGATGCTGTCGGCGTCGCTGGGCCCAGGATTGGGGCAACAAGCCTTGGCAGATTTCAGGGCCACGTGGTGGGCCTAAAATGGCGTCTTGAGTGGACCGGGAGGGTCCGGGGTGCTCCTCTCAAAGATGGAAGCAAAGGCCAGTCTGGAGCAACCAGACCAGCAGCGTTGGCTGTCGGGTGTCGTCAAAGAAGGGCACAAGCCAGCGGCTAGTGACCAGACAACGTACTGAGCAGCGAGCAGAAGGGCCCCACGCAGATCGTGGAGATGCTGGGAGACTGCACTTCGGTGCTGGAGCGGCTCAGGGTCGGGGTTTCTCGGACCCCAGAGCACTCACCAGAGAATTGCTTCGATGGTCGTGCTGATTAAGAAAGCGTGCAGGTTTTGTTGATGGCCGGTCCCTTGAGGTCTCGTCGCACCCACAGATCACAGCTGAGCTGATGACGTGGGTAGAGGTCAGAGGTGCCAGGGAAGCCGGTTCTCGTCGAGCTGGGCTGTCGGATTCCTTGAGGAAGGACTTGCAGCAAACCGCAGAGTTCTTAGATGGTGCCCGCTGGTGCAGGGTGACTACTCCTTAGCCACAAGGGAGAAATCTTGAGAAGAGTCTCGAAGTCCTTTCGTAGAAAGTATTCTTGATTCAAAGATGATCTAATTTGGAAGGGTCCCCGCTCCGGCCTTTATCCTAAAGAAAGGGGTGGGTACATGACTAGGTCCTGCCCTAAGGGTGGGACCAGGAAGGGGGGTAGTTACACCCCTCTCCCCTGCCGGACTGTCCCCAGGTCAGGGACTGGCGCCCCTGGAACTGGTTCTGACCGGCAGATGCGTAGTGAGCACCGGGGTGCCACTCCGCAGTCACCTTCTCGCAAAGCCCTACCTACCCAGAATACACAAACCCTGTCTGGGACGGTGCGAACACCGCCCTTGACAGGAAACCCTTTGTCCAAGCTCTCCTCGCTGGAAGGACTCCCAGCAGCAGGAGGTCAGACTCGTGTCTGTGGTGGCAGCATCCACATGTCGTGTCCCTCTAGAAGGGCGGAATGCTAACCTCGTCGCCAGAATTGGTGAGGGGGTAGCATCCCGATTCGTATGACACCTTACTTGACATGTCTGGATAACGCAATACCGAAGTTACCGATATGGCACGCGTTATCATGGAACAGCCATTGGGTCTTGGTTCCGCCAGCTGCAACCGGGCTCGGCTCGGGCCAGAACCCAATTCACACGATTCCAAGCACTCTGCCTTCAGGATTGTCAAGGCCTGCCATAGGAGTGTCTGATAGGAACTCGGGTGTCCATTGTGTGGTTAGATATAGGGCTACTATACCTAAAGCAACGAGCGGGTACGTTACGTTGCCCCAGCTGTCGTGCAGCCAGTTGTGTCAGATTTAGATGGCCATCCAGGGGTGGCATAATACATGCTTCAGCCCCTGGTAGGCCCTGGGTACACCGATGCCCTGAGTTATAGGGTCTGACAGGGTGGCCCAGTTCCAATTGGGTAATGTACCTAAGGTACATGCATCAATTTAGAGAGAGAACAGCTAGGCGGTGGGTCTGATTAGCAGGCCCGCAGCCCGAGAAAGTCGTAAACCAGTGAAACAAAAGCAAAAAGTCCGGGTGATCATAGGATTGCAGACCCTACTCTCCTACAGCAAGGACCATCATTCCCAAAGGTTAAGATGGGGATTCGCCTTGAAACATCTTTCAAGTGGAATTTCCCATTAGGCTCAGATAGAAAATTTGAGTTTGAGGTCTCTGGACTCACAATTTAAAAACATAAATTGAGTGAAGTTGGTTTTTCAATTGCAGGTCTGAAAATGCCACTTCTAGAAAGTTGCCATTTTCCAACTTCAACCATTTTGTGTCTCTGTCGGTCTGCTAATACACCTCTGGGTCAGGGGGACAGCTGGGCTTTGTGCCTTCACTCTAGACAGTCATACAAAGGGAGCCAATTGGTGTCCTGCAAATCCTGGTGGCCCATCACCAGGCTGATGGGTCTTACTGAGCTGGAGTGGTGGGAGGAGTTGACACTTGTACCAGAATAGGGAGGTGCTTGTCCCCACACAGTGAGCTGCCTACACCCCTGGAGGGTGTCTGGCGTGAGGAAAAGGTCATGTACAGACTTCAAAGACCTTTCTTTGAAGTCCCCCTACTTCAGAGGCCAAAATGGGTAGAAGTACTAGACCTCTGGCACCATATACTCAGAACACTTCTGGACTGAGTACATTCTGCCAGGAAGAAGAGCTGTTGTGCTGTCAGGAGAAGCTTTCGCTTGCTTTGCTGTGTTGGCCTACCGCTTCTGTTCTGGAAGTGAGAGGACTAACTTTGCCTTTTAAAGTTTCTCCAAGGGCTTGAGTTGAGCTTGCCTCCTGTTGGAAGTCTTATGGCCATCAAAGACTTCACCTGCAGCACCTGGGCTACTCTGCTGAGCGACCTACTCTGCCAAGTGGTGCAAATCCAGTTCCTGAGCCCTTTGGCACAACTGCACACCCTGCCCTCTGTTTTGTACAATGCCGGGATTTCCTGATTCAGACCTAGGTGAGGGTTCAGAGGTATTTGTATGCCATGATTTACTGCAATGTTGTGCAAGACACAACAGGCTATTTATTTATTATCTTGCACAGAACTTCAGGGGAGTACAACAGCACCTCCCTTGTACGGTCAATACAACGGAATCCAAAGTGCACTCTATGATGGCTTGTGTGCCTTTTTCTACCTATGCTGAGGTACAGTGGTTGCATGTCTGTATGGTGTGAGGAGATGAGAGTGCATATGCAGCATCACCTGATTAGGAAAATAAGGAAATATTTGCACATGCCCCTCTTGCATCTGTGGCAGCCTTGAAAAATCCACTCGCAATTGTGAGTGAGAATTTATCAGGTCAAGCTATTTTTAGCATTTACTTGTCCATGCTGGCGTGTTCACTTAAGCTAGAAGAACAGGTGCTCTGTTGTTTCAGAAAGTAAATAAGCAATAAAGATGCCTTTAAATCTTGTTTTTGTCTTGAGACATTTGCTGTCTGTTCAAGAACAGAGGTCAAAAGTCAGTTTGTTTTTTTACTAATAGTTGCTTATCTGTTCCTGGAAAATGATGTCTACTTTTCTTTCTCTTGTTGTGGTTAGTGCTTTTTGTCAAGTGAGTTCAAGTTCAAGTTTCAAAGCTTTATTCGATTATTAAAAACAATCACAAAAGCAAACAATTTATAAAAATACAGGTAACAGACATTTCAGTATAAAAAAAAACCACATCTCATCAGTAATGGGATTAAAACACCAGGCTTTTCCTATGCGAAACAGCTTTTAGTAAAAAGGTAGCAGTAAAAAAACAGATATCCAAAGTATCAAGTGCAAATAACAGTTTCATTGCTTGGGCAGTAGTACACACAGAATATTTCTTAAAAACAGGTCTGAGATAATGACGACGAAGGTGCATATAAAAAGGGCAAATAAGCATAAAGTGCAAAGTGCTTTGCCTAGTGCGTCCATCACAGGGGCAGGGAGATTGGCTATAAATTTTCATCTTTGGAAAAGCCACTAAATTATGTACAATACCAAGTCTCAACCTAGTGAGAACAAACTGATGGGATTGCTTGGCAATAGTTTTAAGGTACATAGGCATGCCCCTGTCTTCCAACATATTAGAGTGGTAAAATACATGAGTTGACATGAGGCTACATTCAGCCCTGCGCAAGTTAGTTTTGGTCCCTAAAAAGACGATCATAAGTTCCTTTTTTGGTACAGTAACAGCACTATGGGGATCACTAACAATATCCAGGTGAAAAATTTCTCTATAAGAAGATGAAACGTAACTTAACCAGGGAATCTTACAGGCATTGTCCAAACAAAGACAATCCTGGATAATACGCCTGGTAAAGTCAGTCTCATCCTTAACCCAAATTGACCTCCAAACCATTAGAGGTCCCATTCCCATTAGGTCTGCAAGATGATTCAAGCCCACCTCTCTATGGCTCAGTTCATTGGCTGCCGAGGAAGGTAGACAAAGGAGTCTTTTAATGAACTGGTTCTCAGTAACTTGCAATTCCCTGTGGTTACAATAGCCCCATATGCCAGAACCATATAGAGCAATGGATACACATCTATGCCTATAGATATTTAACATGTCTGGGATACGGCGGCTACCCAACTTTGAAGCAAAGCGAAATACTCCGGAGGAGCTTTTGCCCATCCTAGCATTCACATTTAAAATCTCAGGAGCCCAAGTTCCTCTGTTATAATAAGTTACACCAAGATAACAGAATCTGTCCACAACCTCTATTCTGTGGTTATTAAAATGAAACGGCTTGGTGAGTTTCATCCGTTTCCCACAGGCCATGATGTAAGTCTTAGAATTGTTGATTTTCAGTTTTCTCCCCTTAATAAAGTCATGGAAATAGTCCATTAACTTTTGGAGCCCGTTTGGAGTACGAGTGAGTAGGACCGTATCATCGGCATATAGCAGGACCGGCACAGGATGATCACCAACCTGCGGGGAATCTGCCTGTACCCTCTTCAGTTCGGACTCCATGGAATTTATAAAAAGGGAGAAAAGCAATGGGGCCAGTACACAGCTTTGCCTTATGCCGGATTTAACCCTAATTTTCCCTCTGCATTCCCCTGCATGACCATAGCGAATCTGGGCCGATAGTTTGTTGTAGAGTCTAGCCAGGAAATATATAATTGCAGGGGGGGCGCCCATTTCCAGTAGGGTGGACCATAACAGAGAATGGTCCACGAGATCAAATGCACTCGAGAGATCAGCGAAACAGAGAAATAAGGAACCCTGTTTCGCTTTAGTGTACTTCCCGATGAGGAGGTCGAGATTAACACACTGCTCTGTTGTCCCAAGGCCTTTGCGGAAGCCATATTGAGATTCCGCTAGAATTTTATTATACTCTACCCATTCCTCTAAACGCTTCAGTATTACCCTACTCATGATCTTAAGGGAGGAATCCAAAAGGGTGATAGGGCGGTAGTTCTTAGCCTCTCCTCTATCTCCCTTCTTATAGATGGGTAAGATTATGGATTCACTCCAGTTAGGTGGTGTATTCTCACTGACTGAAGCATTGAACACCTGTGTTATAAGTGGACTCCAAAGTGTCGGGTTGGATTTATACAGGTCAACCGGGACCCCATCAGGTCCCGGTGCCTTTCCCCCTTTGCTCTGACTAATGGCAGTTTCCACTTCTTGAAGGGTAATATCGAAGGATAGCTTCTCTTCAAACATGGGAGAGGGGGAACTAGCGCAATCCTCCCTGGTCGGATCGAAGATTTCAGAAAAGTGAGCAACCCAGTTTGCTTCACTAATCTGGGCTGACAATACGGGGAAGTCTTCTTTTACCAGAAAAGGGCTGTTGACAATGTTCCAGAAGAGCTTGCTATCATGCGATATGGCTGCTTTATCAAGAGCATCCCAAGCTTGCTCCCTTAGCTCTTGTTTCCTGCGGGTTAGGTGCATTTTATATGTCTGTCTAAGGGATATAATACCCACCCTGTCCCTGGGTTGTTTAGAGAGTGCCTGCTTAAGTTCCCGGAGGGATTTGGTACACATGCTATCAAACCAGCCAACATTTTCCTTCTTAGTTAGGCCTTTGGTGATGGTAAGTGTTCTTTTTATAATTGTACCTAGCTCCACAAAATCAACTAAAATGCGCTCAGGGGATGCCTCTGGATCCAAACATTTCAGAATTGCCACAGACCCTGCTTCTAAGATTATAAGCTGCAGCCTCTCTGAGTTATCCATACACCACTTGATACGTATACCATTCTGCCTACAAGGAGTTACATCTTCAACTATTACGCGTTGAGTGTTAGCTGGAGCCCCCCAAACAGAAATCAGCATGGTAATAGCATTATGATCGCTACTTCCGAGTTCGACAACATTTGGGACCGTACAAAGTGGGACAAAATGTACAGAAACTAATAAATGATCGATAACAGAGGCCGAGTTCAATCCTACAAAGGTTGGTACGGGATTACCATCCGCATCTGTGGCCGGGGGGTGTATCATAAGGTCCATGTTTAGCATCAAAGAATTGAGGGAATCACCATAGGGGGAATGAATAAAGTGTGCCCGGTTTTCCCCATTATACCCACAAGTCCTGGTGAATGTATGAGGACAAGTACGGATGTTAAAATCCCCTCCCCAGATGATATCGTAGGGTTTATGAATGCCTTTACAGATATTCCTCACGGCTAAGCCCAACTCATCCACCACAGTGGTATTAGAAGCATCAAACAAATTGTTGTAATGATTGATCAGCATAATTATGTGGCCCCTGGTATGTTCCAGGATTAAAATTCGTGAATGGAGACCCACTGTCAGATGTAATTTCTTGCGAACAGGGAGATTTACCGAAAGTAAAATTACTAACCCCCCTTTAGCCCTGCCCATATTAGACCTTTGTGCCGGGTTGTTATAAGACACAAATCCATCGAGGATGATATCAGTGGTTACCCATGTCTCTTGTAGACATAAGACATCGAAGTCAGAAAGGGTTTCGCTCCATCCCAGGGACGACATTTGCCGACTCCAACCTGCAATATTCCAACTGGCAAATTTAAGGCCAGGGATGCAGGGGGCTAGTACACTGGTCTCGGGTACAATAGAGATAGAGGGCTTATTGGCAGCTAGGGAAACCATCGGGACAGGAAGATGGGCAGTGACAAGAGGGTTTGCTCCCTGAGGGGGTATGTGCACCAGAGTAGAAATGGAAGATGTTCCGGGTACTAAACATTGGCCCATGGCTGCAACTAGAGTATTATCAGCAGTTACGGTTCCCTGGGGAGGTGTGTACCCCGGGGCAGTGGTACGGGGCATTGCTGGTGGAGAAGTGGATAATGAACCGGTACCCGTTGTTACAACTCGATTGTTACCAATAGTGGAGGAACTGAAGCTGGGGGCAGTCAATCAACACCATCCAGCCCGTTGAGACAGTTAAATCGATTAAAATCATAGAAGGGGGTCTCAGGGGGCAGAAAAACCGGTCTTGCTTCATACCCACGAGGTCTGCCCCTCCGCTCGACCCTCGTCCAATTACCTCGGGCTTGGTCATGGTGCATATGAATAGGGGGGGGGGGGGGGGAAAGGACACTGGCAGTGTCTGAATGGTGGAATCGAGAGATCTATTAAACCCGGCACATATGTGTAGAACTGTCCTAGGGTCTCGAAAACTCACCGTAATACAATCCCCTGTTATGGACTTTCTGGTTTTACCTAGCCAAGGTACCCTTCTCACCATAATAATTTCATTATTAAAGTGGGCCGGGAGTGGTCTATTCCAATTCAGCCATTTAATGACTCTACTTTTGAGTGAAAGGAAATTCTCACATTCTCCTGCCTCAAGGGGGGGACACCAGCCATGACTACCATGAAGCGATTGGTCTCAGGGGGCAGGTCGGGTCTACGTGGTCTAGGAACAAACTTTTCGGGGGTTGGGGGAACTATATGGTCATTAGATATGGTCCCATTGGTAGCTGTCGTAGGATGACCTACTGGTAGCAGAGGTGGAATAATAGAATTGCTACTCAGTATCGGGTCTGGGTTGCCCACAGGGGGTTGCAAAGAAGGGGCAGCAGCAGGAACCACTAGAGAGGGTCCTAAGTTAGTTGGGGGAATTTGAGAATTAAGAGGGTTGGAGGGGGAGTTGGACTCAGATAGTTTAGCTAGAATAGCAGCCGAGGTTTTCTCGATATTGGATAAACGGAGTTCAATACGTTCCAATTTAGACTCTAGGGGGAATAGGAAGGTTTTAAAAAGAGCTCCCAGGGTTTCTATGGTAAAATCCGAATTAGATAGGGGATGGGATGAACTTGGTGTGGGGTTGAGGGTTTCATGTCGAAGTTTGGCAGATTTGGATTTGCCTCCCGGTTTAGAATTATAAGGTCTTTTACGTTTGGATGCGGCCCCCTCCTTCACCCCGTTTGAAATAGAATCACAAATAACAACTGGATCAGGGAGAGAGGGGGTATTAATGTCAAGAACCAAATCAATTTTAGGCAGGATTTCATTAACCAATAAGTCCAGATCAGATGACGCCATATTATTCTCCACAGATATTAAAGAAGAGTTCATCATGCCATTATAACAAGTCTCTTTATGCCTGTCCGGGGTTTTGGCACAGGCCAGGGTACCAAGGGAGGATCTTTTGTTGGTTATTAATTCCTTAGATAAGGGCTTTTCCAGAGCGACTATTTCGGTATCGATAAGGGTATTGGCTCTTACCAGAAATTTCTCCATACCTCCGGTAATAGCTGCTCCCCCTAAGGATGACTTGCTCCTAGTATCACGGCAGGACATCTCCCCACACTAGAGGAAATACAAGGGGGGGCAAAAATAAGGGGGGGAGCCCGGCCCGGTCACGAACTGTCACAAACGGGCACAAAAGGGCCCGCTCTTGGCCCGGTCTTCGCCCGGCGACGCTCCCGCGCAGCGGGGCACAGCAACCAATAAGTAGGGGCGGTAAAAGGCTGTGGGCGGGGCAACAAGGAGAGCGGACCAGATGGTAGCAGTAGGTCAGGCAGGGACTCCTGGGAGATGGAGTCCCTGCTACGCTTGCAGCCCTGTTACACGCCACCAGCAGAAGCCCGCAGTGCACAACTCCCTCACGGCGTCCAATTACCTCAGGCTCAGGGCTCGGAGCGTGATGCGGCACCCGCGGAGTGGGTGCGGCGAGGTCAGGAAAATGCAGCGGCAGTCTCTCCCCGCAAGGCACAGTCTTCAATGGCACACCCACGAGGTAAATACAGCTGACGATTTAAATTCCCTCCAGTGGGCTGTGGGCGGGGCAACAAGGAGAGCGGACCAGATGGTAGCAGTAGGTCAGGCTGGGACTCCTGGGAGATGGAGTCCCTGCTACGCTCGCAGCCCTGTTACACGCCACCAGCAGAAGCCCGCAGTTCACAACTCCCTCACGGCGTCCAATTACCTCAGGCTCAGGGCTCGGAGCGCGATGCGGCACCAGCGGAGCGGGTGCGGCGAGGTCAGGAAAATGCAGCGGCAGTCTCTCTCCGCAAGGCACAGTCTTCAATGGCTCACCCACGAGGTAAATACAGCTGACGATTTAAATTCCCTCCAGTGGGCTGTGGGCGGGGCAACAAGGAGAGCGGACCAGATGGTAGCAGTAGGTCAGGCAGGGACTCCTGGGAGATGGAGTCCCTGCTACGCTCACAGCCCTGTTACACGCCACCAGCAGAAGCCCGCAGTTAACAACTCCCTAACGGCGTCCAATTACCTCAGGCTCAGGGCTCGGAGCGCGATGCGGCACCCGCGGAGCGGGGCACAGCAACCAATAAGTAGGGGCGGTAAAAGGCTGTGGGCGGGGCAACAAGGAGAGCAGACCAGATGGTAGCAGTAGGTCAGGCAGGGACTCCTGGGAGATGGAGTCCCTGCTACGCTCGCAGCCCTGTTACACGCCACCAGCAGAAGCTCGCAGTTCACAACTCCCTCACGGCGTCCAATTACCTCAGGCACAGGGCTCGGAGCGTGATGCGGCACCCGCGGAGCGGGTGCGGCGAGGTCAGGAAAATGCAGCGGCAGTCTCTCCCCGCAAGGCACAGTCTTCAATGGCACACCCACGAGGTAAATACAGCTGACGATTTAAATTCCCTCCAGTGGGCGGTGGGCGGGGCAACAAGGAGAGCGGACCAGATGGTAGCAGTAGGTCAGGCAGGGACTCCTGGGAGATGGAGTCCCTGCTACGCTCGCAGCCCTGTTACAGGCCACCAGCAGAAGCCCGCAGTTCACAACTCCCTCACGGCGTCCAATTACCTCAGGCTCAGGGCTCGGAGCGCGATGCGGCACCCGCGGAGCGGATACGGCGAGGTCAGGAAAATGCAGCGGCAGTCTCTCCCCGCAAGGCACAGTCTTCAATAGGTCACCCACGAGGTAAACACAGCTGACGATTTAAATTCCCTCCAGTGGGCTGTGGGCGGGGCAACAAGGAGAGCGGACCAGATGGTAGCAGTAGGTCAGGCAGGGACTCCTGGGAGATGGAGTCCCTGCTACGCTCGCAGCCCTGTTACACGCCACCAGCAGAAGCCCGCAGTTCACAACTCCCTCACGGCGTCCAATTACCTCAGGCTCAGGGCTCGGAGCGTGATGCGGCACCTGCGGAGCGGGTGCCGCGAGGTCAGGAAAATGCAGCGGCAGTCTCTCCCCGCAAGGCACAGTCTTCAATGGCACACTCACGAGGTAAATACAGCTGACGATTTAAATTCCCTCCAGTGGGCTGTGGGCGGGGCAACAAGGAGAGCGGACCAGATGGTAGCAGTAGGTCAGGCAGGGACTCCTGGGAGATGGAGTCCCTGCTACGCTCGCAGCCCTGTTACACGCCACCAGCAGAAGCCTGCAGTTCACAACTCCCTCACAGCGTCCAATTACCTCAGGCTCAGGGCTCGGAGCGTGATGCGGCACCTGCGGAGCGGGTGCGGCGAGGTCAGGAAAATGCAGCGGCAGTCTCTTCCCGCAAGGCACACCCACGAGGTAAATACAGCTGACGATTTAAATTCCCTCCAGTGGGCTGTGGGCGGGGCAACAAGGAGAGCGGACCAGATGGTAGCAGTAGGTCAGGCAGGGACTCCTGGGAGATGGAGTCCCTGCTACGCTCGCAGCCCTGTTACACGCCACCATCAGAATTCCGCAGTTCACAACTCCCTCACGGCGTCCAATTACCTCAGGCTCAGGGCTCGGAGCGAGATGCGGCACCCGCGGAGCGGGTGCGGCGAGGTCAGGAAAATACAGCGGCAGTCTCTCCCCGCAAGGCACAGCCTTCAATAGCACACCCAAGTGAGCTAACTGCCAAGAATTGTGAAACAAAAGGCTGTAAAATGTCAGGTTTTTTTTCAACAACATTTAAACAGCTTATAATTGAATAGTATACGTATCTCAAAATATATCAGGAATTATGAAATAACTTTTTTAGTAATTCAGAAGTGTGATGCAAACACAGATTTAATAGGAGCAAAACATCAGAACACTTTACTTGGTGATGCGCATATGACAAATATTTGCAGAAACTTAATATCCACACAGTGTACACTATATCGTTTTAAACCACGTCAGTGGGAAATTCAGTGGCCATTTCAATGTAAAATCTGCTTACTGCAAATGACAGTGTGCTGCTAATTTATGATTGTTATGTATGTATTAAAAGTGAGTTTTTAAACATGATTTGAGAAACATTCCTGCCCCCGCACTGATGACAATACGGCTAATGAACTTAGGCAAGTCAGCATGTATGCTATGTGGCTAGATTTGTATTATATATGGAGCAAAAGTTTAGTCTATTAAATCAAACAAAAGAGTTTTCTGTACAGCAGAAATGCTGAACTCACGTATTTGAAGGTGCTCTTCATAGAGCGCAGGCTCACCTGCTCAACATACTCACCTGGGCCCATATATGTATATATACATTAAACAGGTAAACCTACACTCTGATCAATTGGGGTTTTTACCACTTGGATTTTATACTATTTATCTTACCAATCCAAATCACCGATACCTAAAGTCCTAAAGGATCAAAGGAGTTAGTGAGAAAATAATAGCAATAATAACATTTAGAATTTCATAAATAACCATAAACTCGGGAAAGGTTTAAAATCTTTATCTAAGTAAAATCTTTTAAAACTTATAAGCATGAAGAAACTCAAAATTAATTTCTTGTTCTGTTTAGACTAATGCAGAATTTTTAGAACATAAGCATTTCAAATGATTTGGAAAGAAAATGTTGTTAAGCATTTAAACAGAGGGTGGGTAAGAGAAAAAGAAAAACAGTACAATGACAAACCCACACTTAATAGTTACCTATTCGGTGTGATGACGAACCCTGGTAATTAGGCTGCGTCAAAGAATAAGGATCCCAAAGTATAAGTGCCAGCAGAAAAGAACAGGTGCAAGCCAGAATCAGGACAGGTTACGGACCAAATTTGATCAGGATAGGACCACCACAGTCTTAAGACCAGCACCGCAGTTAAAGTTCAAAACGCCAGCTTTGTAAACCCTCTCTACAGCGAACAGTCGAACCCCGATTGGGTCATCGATCTCCTCCCCAGAACCCCGATTGGGTTATCGAATCTTCTGACAGAGTGCTCCGCCAGCAACTCTGCTCCCGATCACCTTTTGAGGGCGTTGGGTCAGTGACAGGTCAGCTATTCAGACAAGTCGGACAATCTAGCTAACTAAGCCTCGCCTAGTTATACTATTTTTCAGGTCTGTGTACCACCCCAAAATGTTGCAAATGTGTAAATCCCACAATTTTATTGGACAAGAACAAGGAGTAGCCATCACACCATATTTTTCTAGAGGCAACTTGTCAATCATGTATTCATGACACCCTCTCCCATAACTTTATCAACCCATGTTCTTTTTATTCCTCTCGGTAATGAAATGTATCAAATGTTTTATTTTAATAAACAATTTTATCAATTCAGCTTCCTCTGTCAAGGCAAGAAGTTCTTTCTTCTCCGCCTTCCATGTCCGTCTTGGCCATGATTCAAGGCTACAGCTTCTGTGGCTTGAGGACATTTGTCGCACAGGCGCAGTCTTTCCAAAGATGAAATTCAGCAAAGTGTTTAGGCCCATTCAGTTGGTCATGTAAAAATAGAAAAGAACCGTTTTAGAGACACAGAATAAATGAATGCACTGTATACCATTTCTTTCTACTCTATTCCCATTATTTTATTTTAACTATTGCGTTAGATATTATGCGAAACAGACAGCTTAGCAAGGTAGCGGTGCAAGCTTTTTGCACGTTAGGACACATAACAGCCATCTTAGTTCTATTGCGCAGAAGCAGAAGTTTTTCCACCAAGCAGGTCACATGGGCATGACCGACGCATGCGCAGTACAAAATCCAGTGGTGCAGAAGCCATTTTAGTGCAAGCGGATTATAGTTAGTAAAAGCACATTGACAAGCTTCTCTTAGATATCTAATATGTCGTGTAATGCAATATTAATAAGACAAAACATGTTAGTTAGTACATTAATATTATTACGAGAGGGTGGAGTACAAGCAAGTCACTTTACGTGTAAAACCTTGCTCCGTCTCTCTCATATGTGAAAAAGAAGAAAATGCCATCTCAGTGTGTTAAAATACTTGCCTAGGAACACATAATTTGAAACCGGTTTATGGGTCAAGAGCATTATATACTTAGGTTGAGTACATTTTATAAATCTCTGAACCTGCAGGTTTAGTAACATTTTTAAGGAATGTGTAGAATTGATAATGTATGAAATTGTAAATGCTGTGTCTGTTGGGGTCATGTATGTGTCATAAGGATTAGTAATTTATAATGGTTGTGTATATTAAAACAATTATAAATATCAGATGTGTCTGGTGCTTGAGTACTTACCCAGAAGCCACAAGTTTCCATATTCTTCCACTGACAGCCGCCAGGCAACAGGTGACCTACGAAATATGAAGCTTTCATGTGCACTGCCTAGGAGCACTCCATGTACATCTGTAAAGCAGCCACTGGCATCACACACTGCATGTCAATGGAGTGCCAACGGTGTCTGTTGCGGAAGGTGTGTGCATTGTGGCTGAAGTGCCACATTGATTCAATCAATTGCACCTACCACACGTGGGAAGCAGGAATAGTGGCAGAAATCCTAGCAACCCTTTGCCTTCCTGCCAGTGTAGGAGGCATATGTTAATGGTAATGTGGCAGCTCTGAGTTCATCTATTCAGCCTGGCTGGGATTGGCTGTTGGGCTAACGACTTTCCGCTGGAGCTGCGTGGGTGGGGATGGTAGGCACTGTCACAGGTGTGTCAGAATTAAATTACACTTACTCTACCATGAGACTTGAGATTACGCCCCGGGAGCAGAAACTCTGCAGCCATAAAGATACTACTCTATTGAACGTAGTAAAGTTAGAATTTTGGTCTCATTTTACTTTCTTGAAGTGGGCCCTCCATTCATCTTGTTACATGTGATGCACTTCAAAGACAGAGGTTCAATGTCAGGCTCGGTTTTTTCGCAAATGTTGCTTATTTTTATTTATTTTTTACCAAGGGGATTGGTGTTTACTTTTCTTTCACTTACTGCTATGCGAGAGAAGTTTGTAAAGTAATTATTATGATACCATGTCAATAGGGTTCAGAGAGTACTAAAGGAAAGGCTGTAGGGTGTCATTTTTGTAACACAACACAATGTAAATACCTGTAAATGAACTTTACACATTTGGAAGTAGGGAAAGCATAAATGCCCTGCCTCTGGTTTTCACTCCATGGTCCTCAATTTCTTTGTCTCTAAATAATAGTGTGGCTCATCAGTCAGCTGCTTCAAAGCGCTGCATTCAAAATGTTACTATTATGCCAAATGGATTATTGCTGGTGTTGCTTAGTAAATGAGGAGGGAGACAAGAGAAACATACAAGGCTCCTGTTTCTATTGTGAACATAGAGTACTTTTAAACATAGTATTGTCACAATGCCACTGCACTGTAAAACTACAAAGATGCTTTAGGAAAAGGTGCTTCAAACTTTTAAGAAATATTATATAAGGCAAATTGATAACTATGTCCAGTCCTCACAGCTTCTATGAAAATCACTTCCATGTAACATGAGCTTATGATTGCAGACACAAATAATCACATTTAAAGCCCTTGCCTTATAGCACACTACAACAGTCTTAACTAAAGAGGTCTTTGGAGGTCGTATTCTCTGTGATCGTTTATTTAACTTAATTCTTTAAATGTTTATTTGTGGGAGCTGAATAGAATATGTGATGTTACAACATGATCAAAATGGTCGTGGTATGTAACATCGCAGTTTTTACAACGCAGGTAGTTACAACGACTTGTGCTGGACTTAGGAGTAGTAAGATTTACTATTTCAACACCAGTCTATGTACAGTAGGGAAGGTGTTGGAATAGTAAATCTTACTATTCCTTAGGATTTAGCACCATCCAGTGCAAGTCGATGTAACGCTTGCGTTGTAATGGCAGCATTCTAAATGCATTGCGGTGTAATCACTGCGATGTAAAGGATATTTCCCCGTGCTGTGTGTTCTGATGGTGGGTACATTGGAAGGGAGGGGAGGTGGTGGGGTTTGTTCTCTTCTTGCTAACTTCATGGTGTGTTTCAGTGTACTGAGTATAGCAATACCATGATCATTTAGTATTCTCCAAGCAGTTTTATTCAGGTAACGGCAAGCGCGTCCTACAGGTCTGTCTGAAGTCTTCACTGGCTCAGAACACTCCAAGCATCGCGCTCTGCAGAGAACCCATTCCAAGCAATAACCATTCCATATAGCAACCCATGCAATTACACATATAACGCAGTGTCTGTATATTCTTATATAGATTTAGGTGTGACAAATACTTGCCATGTTTGTACATCAGAGGCAAACATTACTGTTGCATGCGAGAGCGAGCGGGCCTTGAGTAGGACAAAGCTGGACACCCACCGTAGGGAGCCCCACATGTACCCCAGGCACTGAGCTTCCTTAATTTCCCACCAGAAGTAGGGTTTGGGGATTTGATCGCGTTTTAATATCACATATTCCACTGCACATCATCCACATCTTTGCTCGGAGTTAAAACGTACTGGTGCAGTGAGAGCTGGATGACGCAGACTGGCCTGGTTCCTCTGCAAATCCCGTGGGAAGGAGAAACGCTTCGCTTATGGCTGGATTCCACTGCAGTGTGCACGTTTGTCGCTCGCTCTGAAATGGCACAGCAGGGTCGCAGTGGTGGCTGGATGCTGCTGGTCCTCTATTGCGAGGTCTGACTCCAGTGTGCAGAGCAGGGTCGTAGTGGTCCGTCCGGTCCCTGGTAGTTAGACATTGTTGTTGCTGCTCTGACCGCTGCGTTGCAAGAAGGGAACTCAAGAGAGAGGAAAAAAAGTTTCTTTTAAAGGATTTCTCTTCCTGCCTCAACGCTCACCTGGTTGATAAAAACTGCATGACCCAGCCCACTTAAAGCTCTAAATGTGATTGTCTTCAGAGCTCCTCTGTGAGTAAATCAGCTACAGTGGGCTGAAAATCTTCAATGATTAATCCCATGACCACAGGGGGAGCCTTCCTACAGAAGGAAGACTCCCCATTATTGAAAATTCTGTTGTCTATGACTACGGAAGTGCCTTCCCAGTGTGTTCTAGCAGTTTGAGTGTTTACCATTTATTGCAGTATTATCCTTGTACCTGTGTATGGTACCCTATTGTAACTTGCACACGTCACTTTTCTCTTGTAACACCTATATGCTACCTCTCACTTTTTGTTTGCTTTAGATACTTGCACAAGTGCCACCATTGCCTACGTAGCGTTTGTTCTTGTGCTGGAGTGTCTGCCATTTATTGCAGTATTATACCTCTACTTGTACTTTGTACGCTTTTGTAACCTGCACACATATCACTTTTTCCTCCTGTAATGTACCGATTGCTACCTCATGTATTTGGGTTGCTCACTATTGTCACTTTTGATTCATGTAACTTAACGTTTGCTTTTGTAATTTGTTCACTTGTAATGTTTCTCCTCATGTATTATTACTGTTCCTATTGTGAAGCGCTCTGACACCTTCGGGTGAAGTCCGCGCTATTTAAAATCGCATAAATAAAGCTCAACAGTGCTCATTATTAGCATGAGCCACAGGAGTAGTAGAAGATTGGATTTGGTTATCACGTGATTGTACGCCGTTCCTAAGAAAATTTCCTCTAAAGCGAACTACTGAAATGGAGCACACAAATTATTTTTCGAAACAGAGATCACCGTGTTAGTAATGTGCAGTGAACACATGAATGAAAAGTTGGCAAACCAAAAATATAGCGATAGAAATGCATCGCTCATACAATGTTTAGGATTTTACTTCCTAAATACATGCAGAATATTACTACATAATTATTTATGCAATTATTTTATCTGCGAAATAATGGCTCGCTCAACTACACAGAATTTATTATTTCACAACGTATTGAAAAATAGTTTTTGCAAATCTCTTCGTTCCTTGGAAACTACGGAGCTTATTTACAACCCCCTTGCGCCGCCGCGTCACTTTTTATGTGAGAAAAAGTGACGCACCGGCGCAAGGTGTAAATAAGCCCCTAATATGTCAACGGATGCGTGTCGTTACACTTACTAGGCTTCCAATTGCAGATCTCGCTGGAGTCAATCCACGGAATTGAGGAAGTCTGGAAAAACGGAAGTGATGTCAAAGAAGGCGTGTCCGAGACCGCGGCTGAAGCAGAAGGAGTGGAGTCTACGTTACCGCAGTAATGCCTGGTGAGGAGATGCATTGCCATGGGAGCCCCTCCCCTTAACTGCCCTGTGGGGTGCACCCACTCTACCACGCTACATGCCGGTTCATAGGTACCCGAGTACCTTGCCTTTCCATACGTTTACCGAGGCTCGTAGTTGCCTCATCCTTCCAATGAGATTATATGCGATTAGTGAGAAGGCTCCCAGAATCCCCCTCCCGTAATATTAGAATGCACGCTAGTGCATAAATACGAGGGCATATATGTTCTACAACAAGTGTTTCCCCGCCCTTCCTTATAATTTAGAGGGACACCTGCCTTGCCCGTTTTTACAGTGCTAAGAGGGAAGTCTTGATGCCTTGTGTGCAGGGCCCCTGGAATTATACGATTCCAATGCTGTTTTTCCCCGGACATTTATGGGTTTGTAACATTTGCCGGGTAATCCAACATCTGCTAAATAATCTTGAGATTTTAGCTAACAATGTTGTTTGTAGCGCAAACGGATCAAAAGTTACTTAAAACATTACGATGTATGTTTGCACGCTGTGAAAGGTCCTTTAAAAACCACCTTGTCTTTTTTTCAGTTGCTTATTTCTGTATTTGGTTGTTAAACTGGTACTAATTCGGTGAAATCTTTCCCCAGACTGTATTAGCATGTATAAAAATTACAAAACAATGAAGAAATACTATCAAGAAACAAAAGAGATGCCTGATTTGCTTTTTATTGCCGCCTAGTTTAGCCTACACAGCCGCTTAATTCCATTGATGTATCTAATGTTACCCCTGCACAATCTATCATAGGGGATATTTTTTCAGGGGTATCCAAATATGATACTAGTACCTCAAATCAGCTTGGGTTTAAGATGCCACACTCATTACCCCCTAAGCATCAAATTAGAGAGTAGTTTATCTTTTCCCATTAGATAAGATGTAGAGCCAGTACATGTGGTAACAATATACTTTTCTGGAACATAAGGTGTTTTTGAGGATTTTTCATTCGTAAAACTGTATTTAACTTTTAAGAAGTTCTCTTTCATGCCACCTTATGAAATTTAAAACGTTGTGTTAAATTTCGGTTACATACAAAGTGTTGTGAATTTAAATCCATTTTTTTGATTTATAAGGTTTGTATACAGCGTGGACATTACCCAAAGGTGTTAGAGAACTTTGCAATAGAAGCATAACCTTACATATGAATAATACATTACACCAGCAATACAATTAGAGTGACAAGACGACAATAGGTACAAAGTTAAATAAAGTATCATACAAAGTCAACGATAAGCAGTACAGAGTTGACAGAGTGAAATACTTTTATTTGATCTGGTAAAATCATAAAAAGAGTGGACCATGCCACCATGATGAAAACGTCACAAAACAGGTGCAGATAAAAATTACATGAAAACATTTTTAGTTATCGTAACCCTCGTATGGAATGGAACCAAAGAGCAGCGGATTATCATAACAGCAATGTAAACATGTCCATGCTTTCTGGTGAAATTAAAATGTTGATGCCAAAGGAAAATGGAGAGGGATGCAAAGTTCAAAACTGTTATGCATAATTTTCTGTCCAGTTTCTTAAGTCACTATATTTTCATATCCTGGAACATTTATAGATAAAATCATGTTTGTGCCTAGGGCTTCTCATAGAAAGGGGCTTTGGAAGAAGGGGAGTACAGAAACCGGTCTGAAAAAGACTTAGGCCTACTGCCAAGTTCTTATTTTGGTGTTCCATTCTTTCCAAGGTTTTGTGCTGTTTCTTTCTTTTCTAGTTCTTGTGCTGCTAGGGACAAAAATTTGACGGTGTTGCAAGACAGTTGAACTGAAGAACCGCTGAGGCATTTTATGACGGCCACTCTGCAAGTCCAGATTTGAGTTTCTCTTAGGATTGGCCTTAAAAAATGACGTCCTTAGGTTATGATAAGCAGTAGTACAAGGCAAAATTTCCATCACATATCAGAAGAGTGCTGAGTTAAGGATCAAGGGATAGGTAGAGAACGAGAGAATTAGAGGACCACTAAATCGAGAGCAATCACCAGGAGGAACTGAGTGTCCAACAGAAACTGTGTGAGCGGTACCGAAAGAGTAATTAATTGAAGTATCTTACAAAGGGAAGGGCTGTCAGTTCAAACTTGAAGATCGGGAGAGATGTATTGAGATGTAAAGAGGCAAAGAGTTCCAACTTCTAGTAGGACTTCCTGAAAAGGATGGAGCCGCAGTGCATTCTTTCTTGAATGTCAGCTGTTCTAGAAGTAGTTTTTGAATGAATGAATGAATTACTACACATTTGTATAGCGCATGGTTACCCAGAGGCATCCCAGCGCTTAAGTGGTCCATTTATCTCTGATGTATTAGAGGAACAGAAATGTTTTCAACATTTTCCTAAACCTGAGGTGGTTCTCCTCCAGACGAATAGCATCAGAGAGGTTGTTTCAGAGTTTTGCAGCCTGTAACGCAAAGCGCCTACCGCCCATACGGATTCTCCTAATCCTTGGGATTACCAGTAGATTCTTATTACTGGATCTTACGGTCCTGCAGGTTTGATAGGGGCGGAACAGAGGTAAGAGGAGGTCTGGTCCTGAATTAGTCAGGGCTTTATGAACAATAGTCATGGCCTTGAATTCAATCCTTTGTTGTACAGGCAGCCAGTGGAGTTGCGGAAGCGCTGGTTTGGCAGAGGCTCTTCGTGGGATGTCCAATAACATCCGGGGTGCACAATTCTGGACAGTCTGTAAGATCTTAAGTGTCCCCTTTGGGGCCCCTAGGTAGACTGCATTGGAATAGTCCAGGCGTGATAAAATCAACGCCTGTACTAGTATCCGCCTAGCCTCAAACGGAAGTAGCCCCATGATTTTCCTAAGTGATCTGATCAGGGCATAGCAGGTCCCTGCTACCTTCCGAGCCTGTACCAGAAAATTGAGAGCTGGGTCCAGCCAAACTCCCAGACTCTTAATTTGTTCTTTTGGGAGAAGGGGCTGGCCCAGAATATCCGGCCACCATCCCACTACAGAGATGGGTGCATTATGTCCCAGCATCATGACCTCGGTTTAGCTCCATTTAATTTCAAGAAGTACTCATTCATCCACTCATAAACATTGCTGAGACAGGAGGACAGGTTGTTGTAAGTCGACTCCTGCCCGGACAGAGTGATGATGAGCTGAGTATCATCAGCATAAGTCACCAGTTGCACCCCCCAGGGTAACACCACCTCAGCCAGTGGTCTCATATACATGTTAAATCAGGTCGGGCTGAGGGATGAACCCTGGGGAACACCGCATTGTAGATGCATTGGGGGAGATACAGCATCATCCTCGAACACTGAAAAGGTCCGATCGGAGAGGAAGGACTGAAGCCACCTTAGTGCGGTCCCAGTGATACCTAGATTACTCAATCTTTGAGTCAGAATAGTATGGTTAACGGTATCAAAGACGCACTGAGGTCTAATAATAGTATGGCAACACAGTTCCCTCCATCTACAATCTTTCTTGTTTCCTCTACTACTGCATTAAGGGCAGTTTCCGTGCCCTGTTTGCACCTAAACCCAGTCTGGGTGGGATGTAGTAGATTGTTACTTTCGATGAAGGTGGATAACAGGGAGTTAACGTATTTTTCGGCAATCTTACTAATAGTAGGCAACAAAGAGATAGGGCGGTAGTTAGCCCAATCATCAGGGTTAAGATTGGTTTTCTTGAATAACGCCCTTACTCTTGCCTGTTTCCATGCGGGTGGAACTAACCCAGCTGCCAAGGAGGTATTAATCACATCCTGTATCACCGGGGCCACCGTGTCTGAGACCAAATTAAGAACGGTTGGTGGAGCTACATCGATTGGTGAGCCTGATTTCAGATTCCCCAAGCGCAATTGAACCTTCGCACAGTCGTGGGGAATGAATTCTTTGAGCAGGATCTGGTCTTGGGCAGGGGGAAGGAGTGGACCTACGGGGGTCACCTGAAATGACGAGTACATGTTTACTACCTTTGAAGCAAAAAAGTTTGCTAACTCCCTGCAGCGAGGGTAAGCCAGAAGCGGGTCGTTAGTGGGAGTAGGGGGAGTGACTAGGGACTTAAAAATTAAAAAAATTTCCCTAGAGGAACTAGCGGCGGAATTAATTTTCTCTTGATAGTAATTGGACTGGGTAACTTTAATAGCCCGTTTATAGTTGCGTAAAGCTCTACAGGCTGGTAGCGTGCTATCAGATATCTATGCCTTGGGATCTAGGTATTGTAGGGTGAAAGTGTGTAATGCAGGTCTATGAGCCACGATTGTCCCATGTTTAGACTTGCACTAGGCATTGAGATGTTATGTTATATACATTTATAGAGCACAACGATTACCCAATTGTGTCCTGGTGCTTAGCTCAAACAGTCGAATAGCAGGATAGCATGCAAACTCTAAGTGCTAAAAAGCCATGTTTTCAATGCCTTTCTAAAAGACATCAAATCAGGGGAGGCTCTGATATGGAATAGAAGTACATTCCAAGCCCTGGAGGGATAGGTAACAAAGCTTCTGCCTCCCCAGTTGACTTTTTTAAAGGGTGGTACTATCACCACCTTCTCTCCTAAGGAGCGAGGTGTTCTATTTGGAGTGTACCAACTAAAACAATGTCTGATATGGTCTGGTCCTTCTTCATGCAGAGCTTTAAAGGCAGTGCAAAGGGATTTGAATCACACCTGTTTCCTTACTGGCCCCCAATGACGCTTTATGATTTCTTTAGTTACCAATGGAGATTTAGGGATACTGGCGAACAGCCTAGCTGCTGCATTCTGCAACAGTTGCAATTTATTAAAATGTTGCTTTTGGATGTTGAGATACAAGCTGTTGCAGTAATCCAGTTTTGATCAAATAAGGGAGATTATCACTATGCGTTGACTGTCCTGAGGTAAAAGATGCATTATTTTCCTTATCATTCTGAGTTGCTAGAAAGTAGCAGAAGTAGCTGCATTTACCTGATCCTGAAGGTGAGCTTATTATCAACTATTACTCCCAGATTTTCTGCTTTCCTGCCCGGCTTTGGGAGAGTGCCTAATTCCTTCGGCCACCACCTAGGTGACCAGAAGTTAGCAGTGTTTCCCAAAAAAATGACCTTGGTTTTGCTTCAGTTAAGTTTCAAACAATTCTGCGTCATCCCCATCCTGACCGATTTCATACAATTATGAAACCTCTTACCGCTCTCTGATTCCTGGCCTGGAAGCAGAGACACCACTATTTGTGTGCCATCTGCATAAGAAGTTAGGTGAAATCCAAATAATGGCTATCAAAGGGGCCAGAGCTGAGGCATAAACATTAAAAAGACTGGGCCTGAGTGAGACCCCTGTGGGACCCCACGAGGGAGAGAAAAGGGTTTAGATGTAAACTTATCAAAGGCCACTGTTTGTATTCGGTCTGTCAGGAAGGATCGCAGTAGCCTCCAAGCCTTGCCCTTAACCCCTCCCCTAAAGCCATATTGTGTTGGATCTCAAATAAGATTTTCCTGTAGGAAACTACTGAGGTGCAAATTTATGGCCCTCTCTATTTATTTAGCCGGAAGGGAAAGCTGGGACATAGGCTGAAAATTATTAGTATTATTGGGGTCTAAATTTAGTTTTTGTGGCAATGGGAGGATCAATGCCTTCTTCCATGCTTTAGGGAAAAACCCAAATTAAAACATGGCATTGAATAAAGAGGTAAGAGTATCTGCAGTGGGTTCAGGAGCTAATTTAATCACTGATGCCGGACAAGGATCGTAAGGAGAGCCTGATCTAACGGACGAAAGTAAATCCAAGGTGTGTTCCTTAGAAAGCAGGGCAAACTCTGTCTAGACAGCTGGAGGGTCCATATTAGGGTTACCCCAAATAGATAGGGCCTCCATTTTGTCAGCTAAGGATTTGTTAAAGGAGAAGATTTGTTCTACTTTCAGTAAAAAGAAAGCAGCAATATTCTCACATAGGCTGCTGGCCATTTTAGGCAGACAGGGGGAGGCTGATCTAGATACAGTCCTAAAAAGTACTTTGGTTGAACATTTAGCCATCGTAATCTCCTTCGCAAAAAATGTTTTTTTTTTGTTTTAAGTAGAACCTTTTTATATACAGTAAGACTTTGTTTGTAGCGCTCTTTTTCTACATCTCTGTAATTCCTTCTCCAATTGTGTTCTAAGCATTTACAGATGAGTTTTTGTTCCCTGAGTTCCTCCGAGTACGATGGAGCTGTAGGCTGGAAGCGTTCAGAATTTAATCTTTTTTTGGGTGCTAGAGTTTTGCAAGCTGCCTCAACCCACTCTGTGTACCATGTGCTGGCCTCCTCTATCTCCAAGGGTAGCAGTCGAATAGTAGCGGTAAGATAATCTTCTAACTCAGATCCCTTAATTTTGTTCCAGGCCCGCAATGTGACCGGCTTTTAGAGACCTAACGTACACAATGCTGGTCTGGAAGAAACAGCTTAAATTGGATTGCTAAACGATTACTCCAGGAGAGTGCCCGTGAGCCGGTATAGGCTAACCGTGGATGGTTTGAAAAAATGCCATCCAGGGTATGGCCTGCGGCGTAAGTAGGGCCTTGTATTCGCGGTTAGTCTTGTACTACTCATAACAACAAGCAAGGTAGCAGTGTCTACATCAGTAGATGATTCCAAATGAAAGTTAATATCACCAAGTATGATGAAATTATCGTTACAGAGCCCATCCTCTAATAGGGTCACAATATTAGCCAAAAACGCATTATTTGGGCCTGGCGTTCTCTAAAGTAAAATACCCTTAAAGGAGTGATGATGCGAGAGGAGAAAGCAGAAAGACCGTGCTTCACAGGCGGAAGTAGCGACTGTTTGAAATACTGCAGGTAACGAACTATGATAGATGATCGCTAGGCCCCCCTCTAACTGGGCCTATTCAAAGTGTGACATGAGAAACCAGGTGGTGTAGCTGTAATAAAGTCTGGCCCGAAGCATCTTCCGTCCATGATTCAGTGATAAATGCCAATTTTATATTGTGTCTCTATTAACTCAGTACATTCTGTACAATGTTTAACCCCTTCCAGGCTCATGACGAGCTCAGCTCGTCATGAGGCACAGTTGAGCTGTGCTGATGACGAGCTGAGCTCGTCATGTAAAATGATAATGAAAAAAAGTCAGCACAGGAGGGGAAAACACCTAGCAGCCAAGGGGTTAACTAATGATCTAGCATGTAAACGGATACATCGAAGTGGTTTAACATGAAGCCTACCGTTACTTGGAGGTTTGTGATACATACAGGGCTTGATTGCCCGATATTCGATCTTAGGTGGATAAACCTTACAATTGTGGTAGATAAAGGATAGTTTCGGGGACTCATAGAATGTTAGGCACACACAAGTTGTGTCCTTACGTCTGATGTTAAGTGCATATCGCTCAGACCTGGAGTAGCTAATAATGGATCTAGTATCGCGCTTGAAAGGTGCAGGGTGGCTGGCGCTGAGCACGCACCAAGCAAGGATGGGCGCAGATCGGCGCATCCACTGCGCAGATGCACTTTAGCAGTCTTTAAATACCCCCCCATTCAAGGCCAATCGATTCAGGTGGGCGTGTCCCAGCGCACTGAGAGCGCTAAGCAAAAAGAATTGGGCAAATCAACATGAGCTTTTAACCCGGTTCAAGTAACCCCAGACTCAGAAGACTGACTTCCCTGTTCCCTGGGTCTTGCTGGTAAAGTAAAAGTAAACTGAAACAAAAAAGGAAGAATGAAAAACCATAAGACAAGTAAAATATTGGAAGGCAAACTGTTTCCAATATGACTCCTACGTAGTAGGACACAAAGGGTAAAGACTAAAGCTAAGTACATGTATTAAATTAAATTGATGTACCACAATTCAGGCTATTAATTCACATAGAAAAACATATGTTCAAGTGCACTAACCATAATGTATACACATGACCATAAGTCTGTATTAGTTCCACAAATAACTTAAAAAACATTTTTTTTTTCATTTACTTGAAGGCAATATATATTTTTTGAATTATAAATATTTACATAAAAAAGTATCAAATTCATATTTTGTACATTTGTTGATCTCAGTGGTTATTGATCCACATATACAATACACTTATTGGTCTGTGAAAAACAAATTCACCTATCTAGAGAACTTACAGACATACATAAACATGACAAGTACACTTACCATCACAAAACATAAACCTTTAAATAAAGAGACAATTATTAATTTGATTCACAAACAATTTGAGAGCTGGCGGTAGATGAAAACACTATGCACGTTTCGACTTGTATGTCTTCTTCAGATAGACAGTCTCAACCTTCTCTATTCATTATATCGAAAGCCATTGTTAGGAGTCCAAAGAAGGGTATTTGTAATATTTGAGGTTCAAATCCTCACATGGGGGTATGTCTGTAGTCCTTAAGCAAATTGGTGGTTATGGAACCCAAACTTCCTTCTAATAAGATTTGCAAGTCAGCAATTAATTTCTCAGAAAATTGTCAATAGTGGCATATGCCAACAATGTGGTAAACAGAATATATATGGAACGTCCTGCACAGAGACTCAAACAATTTGTGTCCAGTATAAAAATAATTTCTATCTCTATAGTGTTTTTGTTGCGCAATACTTATCTCCTTTGATCAATAGCAGGCTCTGTAATGCCGGCTATACTGCTTCCATTACGGTGTTTGCACATCTAATTCTGTTCACCAAAGATTCTTCCTGGTGCCAGGATTGATGACTTGCCAACCTTTGGGGATTTAAATTCACTTTGCCCCCAAAACCGGCAGATTACCCGTTAACGGCCCGCTCATGACTCCACAACTTAGATCTCAAAGACTGCATTAAACAAAGCATATCTATATTCTAGAGCTTTCCTGACATGTGCAGACCTACTGGCAGCCTTCCCTCAATGAGGGACGCCAAAGGGAATCCACCCCCATGTTGGGCTGTCGTTCGTTTCCCTTGTCCTGAAGAAGACCCCTCCCATGACACTTGTTCAATAACGCTCTTGTCAGGGTCGAAACGTCAACGATAATATATGGCTCAGCTTTATCAAGTCTCTTGGTTTCAAAACAATCAGCAAATGTGCTATTCACTAGAGATATTGTCTTCTTTTTTGTTCTGACCACTTTTAGCTTTATTTCCCTTGATAACCTGTACATTATTTCACCTTTTATATATGATATGCACTGCACAACTGTCACTGAGCACCCATTGTCACTATAATATATGTCACTACAATATTTCATTTAATATTGACAGCCTTATTAATATCTGTAAATATACATGAACACTCTAATTTACATAAAGTAATACTTATGCAAGCACTTACTTGCCAGTGTTTTTGTGTTCCAACAGCATTGAATATGTGTGCTGTTCTATGATTTATTTATTACTTGTAAAGCAATTGATATTTCTTAACAGAACCATTGTAGCTTCTCATGTACGTACCCAGATTTTGAAGGACACAGGGTTACCCCATTGTGGTTATACTTACTCCGAGTATTGAGGCATTGTAATTTCTTAAATTCAGCTATAACTCTGAAAATTGTACCCTTTCTTGAGGTATGGTCTTACAAATGACCTCTGTTTTGCCCCATGTGCACAGGTTAAAGTCATCTCCTTGGTTCTTGTAATGCAGTGGGTCCCAAACCTTTTCGACCTGCGGCTCCCATGACCAATTTGCCACGGCTCTCCATTACGTTACTTTTTTTGCACAGGGTGGGAGGTCGTGTTAGCTCATCTTCTGTAGTACTTCTATTTTAATCCCTGAAAATAATTGGGATGAAGGTTTGGAGAATATTGCGTGCAGTGCAAGGATATGTCTACTTTCTTTTTTCACAATATGTGTGTGCTCTTGGGTCGTGCAGTGACTGCATCTGTTTGCTGTTCATGCGTTCTCAGCCTGGAGCTGGACACATCCAGCCTGGGGCACCTGTTTGCCACGGCGCACAGTTTGGGAACCACTGCCCTAGAGCATTCACTGTAAGAATTAAGGCTTTGCATTAATGGAACATAAATACAAGTTCAAACAGAGTTAACATATGGATACAAATGTTACTGTAACAGTGTATTGCAATCCCTCAAGAAACTTAGTGTAAATGCGCCCCACCCACACAAGTACTCCTTCTTAGATGGGACACATATAATAAGTAGACGTGTGAGTTAACACTGGTGGCTACAGTTTATGTGGTTGTGATCGTGGTGCAGGGTCACACCTTTGGGCATGTTGACAAAGGACCGGCACAAGAGCTAACTGCAGCGGCTTTACCTGGGCGGCCTGACAACAGATGCATGGGCCCACCTAATCCTATGATTGAGGATTCGTCTAAAGGGTACACTAGTTCCCATCAGGTAAACGAACAGTCAGTGTATTTCTCCTCACTAAGCACCAACCCATGACCATTTTATCAGCATCTGTTATGCACGTGTCGATTTTGCGTTCTTTCACAATAGAGTTCACAAATTAGAGCAGATATATGAAAAGGATCTAATATAGCTAATATATCTAGTTCAACTATTTTTCTTAATGTAAAGATGGACATGAAAGGAGTTGGATGCAAATAATTAAATAAATTTAGAAGAAGAACAAGAAGAAACAAACAGGCATGGTATAGTATTAAAAAAAAAAAAACACAATTTAGAACTATGTTCAGCTGTGCCCTCAGGTGTCCACCTGTCCAGTATGAACCAGGATGAACAAAGGGGGATGCGGAGCGTCTCCCAGATCCAAATCCTTCGCTGGCAGATATTATGGCGGCGATTCACCCCTCTAGGGAAGATATGGTACATAGTATAGATGCTGTGGCGATTGATGTTAATCTCTTGAGATGCGATTTCCATAAAGTGTCGGCTAGAGTGTCAGTCATGGAACAAAATGTGGAGACCATGCAACAGGAGGTCCGATCTCTCAGGGACACGGTTGTGCTGCTGCAGAAAAGGGTGGTCCATCTGGTTGACCATCCTGAGGATGCAGAGGGGAGATCAAGAAGTAACAACTCACATTTTATTGGCTATCCTGAGAAGGCTGAGGGCCCATAAACTGTACTCTTCCTAAAGAACTGGATTGTAAATGAACTGGCCCCCAGGAGACTATCTAAATCTTTTAGTGTAGAAAGACCCCAAAGAGTGCTGGGTCCACAGCCTCGCCCCGTAACCCCACCAAGAGCTATCAAAGCCTGTTATTTTAACAACAGAGATAGAGACATCATCCTCCAGGCCGCCCTGTCTAAGGGACCGCAGTCGTATCAAGGACACTCCATCCCAATTTATCCTGATTATACTCAAAAGGTACAGGAACAATATCGGACCTTTCTGGAAGTGAAACTCCATCTACGAGACACCGGGCAGAAGTACAGTCTTCTCTACCCAGGCAAGTTGCGGGTGGAACATAAAGGAAAAGACTTTTTCTTCCAGTGGGCGAGGACCGCAACAGCTTGGCTAGATGAGTCAGGCCTGGGATCTGGCAGAGAGTGGGATGGACTGGGGACAGGCCCGGCTCGCTAAGAAAACCCACGAGGAGCACGGCGGCAGCCCAAGGAGAGTTCGGGTACGCTTGGGCAGAACTTTGCAAATGGAGCCGGAGGACAGATCGCAAGATATAATTCCGAACTCACTCTGCGAGCTGAGTGGAATGTACAACCTAACAGGGGTGTATCAGATAAGTGTTATTAATACCGGAATAATGCATAAACTGGGGTGGAATAACTTTTTAGTAAATTGCTACCACCGGTGGGGAGACCTATCCCCGTCCTCTAGGGACTGAGACACGTTCTGGAAGCTAGAGGCTTGTCCTTGCACCTGGCCGCTTGCTCGGTCGCTTGTACGTTAAGTTGGGAGAAGCAAAGGCACCAAGCTGAAGACATCATTGTTTTGGTCATTTTCAGTTTGTAATCTGTTCCTTGGGGGGTATGGTGCGACCTCGGCAGGCCCTGATGCGCTATGTTCGGGGGGAGATAGGACCAGATGTGTTGCCCAGGGGGATGGGGGAGTTCAGTTTGTTCAGCAAGTTGGGGCAATGTAGATGTCCTTCAGAAAGGTGTTTGGTCTGTTCAGTATATGTATAGCCGCGGTCCAATTCGCTAGTTGGAATGTAAGGGGGGTGGATGGTGGGTGGGGCAGGCCGAACAATGTAGTATGCTGGAAAGAACAAGTTAATTACCTTCGGAAACGCTTTTTCTGGTGGATACAGTATCTGCCTGTGGATTCCTCACCTTATGAATATCCCCTGCGCCATCATTCCGCAGAATTTTTTCCTAGCTCTCCATGCCGACGAGGTAGTCTGCTCCGCTTGCGACTCCGCATGACGTCACCGGAGCCATAATTGAACCTCGTCGGCATGATGACATCAGTTCCACCCATTATTTCCGAGGCAAACAGGTGGACCGAGAAAAGATTAAAAGTATACACAGTACCAAACATTTGAACCAATATACACAGGTCAAAATCACAGAGGAAAGCTAAAGAACATCAGCATTTCCTATTAATGTACTAGATAGAAAGAAGATACAATGTAAAACAAGCCAAATAAGGCATACTTTAAGGCAGAGGTATTCAAACTTTTCCAGGTTGAGCCCCCCCAGCTGAATTCCCCCAGATGTTGGCCCCCCCCCACCACCCGACCGAAACCTCGGGAATCCGGCACACCACATGATCGACTGCAACGCGCACACCACGGGCCATATACGGCAAACAATGCTCAACACAACAAGAGTGCCTAGCAAACTACAGGCCTGTGAGTGGGTGTGGCGAAACGACAGAGGCGCACCACACAGCTCAAAACACAATCCTCCAAGGCAAAGGAAGTCATCACAACCCTCCCCATCCATCAGGTACACCTTGTCATCCACCAACTCCCCCACCATTCATTCATTCCTTCCCTCCATCTGTGCCCCATCCACATCCAAACCCCTTCAGCCACTTGCAAACCCATCCACCATCCATCCCTCCATCCATCATCTCACCCATCCATCCCTCCATCCACCCCCTCACCCATCCATCATCCATCCATCCCTTCACCCAATCCATCCCCTCACCAATCCATCCACTCTTCCACCCACCCATCCAACCACTCACCCCTTCACCCAAGCTATCCTCCCACTCATCCATCCACTCCTCCATTCATTCATCCATCCACTCCTCCATTCATTCCTCCATCCACTCCTCCATTCATCCATCCACTCTTCCACCCATCCATCCACTCTTCCACCCATCCATCCACTCTTCCACCCATCCACTCACTCATCCATGCAACCAGCCACCCTCTCACCCATCCAGCCATCCCCCCACCCACTCATCCATCCACCCAGTCACTCATCCGTCCACCCACTCAACCCCCCACTCATCCATCCACCCACCCACCCATCCATCCCTCCCGCTCTCCACCCTCAACCCACTCATGCATGCACTCTCTGACCCATCCATCTCCATGCTCCTCTCCTCACCCATCTATGCACACACCTGCCCATCCACTCTGCCAATCATTCATCCATGTCCTCACTCACTCATCCATCCATCCATCCTCCCCCCCTCTCTCTCCATTCCCCCCTCACCCAGCCACCCATCCCTCCATCCACCCTTCACCCATCCACCTACTCATCCATCCACTCATCCACTCATGAATCCATCTATTGACCTCTCACCCACCCCTTCACTCCTCCATCCATCCCCCCGTCCATCCACCCTCCTCAATCACCCATCCACCCCTTCACTCATCCATCCATCCATCCATTCACCCCTTCACCCATCAATACATCAATACATCCATCCATCACCTCTCTCATCCATCCATCCACCCACCGACTCGTCCACCATCCACCCCCCATCGATCCATCCACCATTTCACTGATCCATCCATCCCTCCACCCATCATCTACCCTTCCAACCATACACACATCCATCCACTCCCATCCATCCATCCCTCCACTCATGCATCCATCCTCTCTCCCACCATCCATCCACCCCTTCACCTATCCATCCATCCCCTCACTCATCCATCCACCCCCCCACCCATACATCCACCATGTCACCCACACATCCACCATTCCACCCATCACTCCACCCATACATCCACCACTCCACCCATAAATCTATTCACCCACATGGCAACATAACGGACGTCTGGTGGCCGGCTCCACCCGACATCCCTCGCACTGCCTCTGTCTCCCTTGCTCTCCTTATGTCTCCCTCGCTATGCCTCCCTCTGTCTCCCTGCATGTCTCCCTCCCTCGCTCTCCCTGTCTGCCTGTCTCCCTCGCTCTCCCTCGCGCTGCCTCGGTCTCCCTCGCTCTCCCTCGCGCTGCCTCGGTCTCCCTCGCTCTCCCTCGCGCTGCCTCAGTCTCCCTCGCTCTCCCTCGCGCTGCCTCAGTCTCCCTCGCTCTCCCTCGCGCTGCCTCAGTCTCCCTCGCTCTCCCTCGCGCTGCCTCAGTCTCCCTCGCTCTCCCTCGCGCTGCCTCAGTCTCCCTCGCTCTCCCTCGCGCTGCCTCAGTCTCCCTCGCTCTCCCTCGCGCTGCCTCAGTCTCCCTCGCTCTCCCTCGCGCTGCCTCAGTCTCCCTCGCTCTCCCTCGCGCTGCCTCAGTCTCCCTCGCTCTCCCTCGCGCTGCCTCAGTCTCCCTCGCTCTCCCTCGCGCTGCCTCAGTCTCCCTCGCTCTCCCTCGCGCTGCCTCAGTCTCCCTCGCTCTCCCTCGCGCTGCCTCAGTCTCCCTCGCTCTCCCTCGCGCTGCCTCAGTCTCCCTCGCTCTCCCTCGCGCTGCCTCAGTCTCCCTCGCTCTCCCTCGCGCTGCCTCCCTCGCTCTGTCAGCCTCTGTCTCCCTCCCTCGCTCCCTCGCTCTCCCTCTGTCTCTCTGTCTCCCTCCCTCCCTCGCTCTCCCTCTGTCTATCTGTCTCCCTCCCTCCCTCGCTCTCCCTCTGTCTATCTGTCTCCCTCCCTCCCTCGCTCTCCCTCTGTCTATCTGTCTCCCTCCCTCGCTCTCCCTCTGTCTATCTGTCTCCCTCCCTCGCTCTCCCTCTGTCTATTTGTCTCCCTCCCTCGCTCTCCCTCTGTCTATCTGTCTCCCTCCCTCGCTCTCCCTCTGTCTATCTGTCTCTGTCTCCTTCCTCCCTCCCTTTCCCTCTTCATCTCACCATGCCTGTGTGTGCCTGGGCTGACACAGCTTCTGGGCACACACTCAGCCAGGCAGCCGCACCCGAGCACTTCACACCTCTTTAAGAGACCATTCGCATGCTAATGAGCTTTGTTCAGCTCTTAGGCCCCTGCAGCCCCACTCTGACGGAAATCGCCCGCCCTCACAGAGAGTCTCTGCATCGCGCTGCACAAAGGGAAGATCGGAGTGGAACGCGCCCCCCCCCCTGGGATGGTGCCGCGCCCCCCCAGGGGGGCGCTCCCCACAGTTTGAAGAACCCTGCTTTAAGGTATACAAAGGTGGAGAACAGGGAGGAGGTAGGATCAGTGAGGAATCCACAGGCAGATACTGTATCCACCAGAAAAAGCGTTTCTGACGGTAAGAAACTTGTTCTTCTGATGGATACATCTACCTGTGGATTCCTCACCTTATGAATAGATTCCCACAGCAGTCCCACTCACTGAGAAGGGTGTCCACCTTGCTTATAACAGAAAGTCCTGCAAGACAGAGCGCTCAAAATGGCCCTCCCACCTCATCTCGGAATCCAAGCAATAATGCTTTGCGAAAGTGTGGAGGGAGTCCCAGGTGGCTTCCTTACAAATGTCCAACACAAGAACACCTCTGGCTAAAGCAGAGGTGGAAGACTTAGCCCTAGTTGAATGAGCTCGAATACCCTCAGGTGGTTCCTTACCAGCAAGGGCGTAGCAGATCTTGATGCAAAAGATGATCCAACTGGATAGAGTGCGCTTGTGCACAGCTTTGCATTTTGAGCGTCTAACGTAGCCCACAAAGAGCTGATCGTCCAAACGTAAGTCCTATGTCCTGTCTAAATAAAATCTCACCGCTCTTTTGGGGTCCAGGCGTTGAAGTCTCTCCTCCTCCTTGGAAGGGTGAGGGGATAAAATACAGGGAGAGTTATGGACTGCCCCAAATGAAAAGGAGTAACTACCTTAGGCAGAAAAGCAGCCCTGGTCCTGAGGACCATCCTTTCAGCATGTATGGTCATAAACGGGGGTTTTGAACTAAGAGCTTGAAGCTCACTCACCCTCCTTGCTGAGGTAATGGCTACCAGAAAGACTGTTTTAAAACACAAAAGCCTCAAAGGACAGCTATGAAGGTGTTCAAAAGGGACACCCATCAAAAAAGTTGAAACAAGATTAGTATCTCATTGGGGCATAACAAAGGGAGTAGGCGGAAACCTATTGGTAAGGCCTTTGATAAATCTCGAAATGATAGGAGACTTAAAGGAAGATGGCTGATCAGGTAGACACAGAAAAGCCGATAAGGCAGACCAATAACCCTTATCGGTGGCCACAGCACAACCTGCTGAGCCAAGGAAAGAGCCAACTGAAGAACATTCGCCAAGTGGGCCTTTAAAGGGTCAATGGATCTCTCTCCACACCAATTAACGAATCTTGACCATCTGTAGGAGTAAATGGACTTGGTTGAGTGTCACCTGGCCAATAAAATAACATCCACTACGTCAGCGGGAGAGATAAAGTACTCAGGTTGCCCCGTTCAATCTCCAGGCATGATGGTGTAAGCTCTGGAGGTGGGGGTATAGAACCTGCCCCTGCAACTGCAAGAGGAGGTCTATCCTGAGAGAGAGACGGAGCGGAGGGTGCGATGAAAGGTGAAGAAGATCTGTGTACCACACCCTTCTTGGCCAATCTGGGGCGATCAAAATGACTTGGGCCCGTTCTTGGCGAATCTTCCTCAGAACCCGTGGAATCAAGGGTATTGGAGGAAACTTGTAAAGGAGTTGAGAGCTCCAACTCAACTGAAACGCATCCCCCAAAGCCCCCTGCATCGGAGACTGCAGAATGACGGACAATGCACGTTCTCGAAAGTGGCAAACTGGTCCACCCGAGGAGTCCCCCACTTCCGGAAGACGTGTCTAACTACCTCCGGATAAAGCCTCCACTCGTGGTCGGCGGAGAACTGCCGACAGACTGTCCGCACGCATGTTCAACACCCCGGCCAAATAATTCGCCATCAAGCAAATCCAATGGTCCTGGGCCCACGACCAAAGCCGCAGCGCTTCTCTGCAGAGACGGTACGACCCTAGTCCTCCCTGCTTGTCGACATACCACATTGCGGTAGTGTTGTCCGTCAGGACTTGAACCGACTGACCACGAAGGTAAATGAGAAAGGCCTTGAGCGCCAAACATATCGCCCGTAATTCTAGAATATTGATATGAGACAATCTGTCCTCTGGAGACCAAATACCCTTGATCTCCAGATCCCCCAGATGAGCACCCCACCCTAGGGTAGATTCATCTGTTATCTCTGTGGCCCCGGTGGAGGAAGATGAAAGGGCTTTCCTTGAGACGGATTTCCCACCACACTCCACCAAGACCGATCCGCTGCAGCTGGAGATCCTGTTTGACTCTGAGATCTCCGTTGTGCTGATACCACCTCCTGCGGAGACACCACTGGAGCACTCTCATGTGCCAGCGTGCATGGTTGACCAACAGAATGCAAGAGGCGAACAGACCGAGCAGGCGAAGGACCTTCCGAACTGGAACAACCGCTCCATTGTGGAATAAAGGGATAATCTCCTGAATGTCGAGAATTCTTTGTGGAGGAGGAAATGCTCGACACACAGTAGTGTCCAGTACCGCCCCTATGAACAGGTTGCACTGAGAGGGCACCAGGTGAGATTTGGGCACATTGATTGAAAAACCCAAGTCGAACAACAGTTGAGATGGTACCCGCAGATGATGAAGCACCATCTCTGGCTACTCTGCTTTGAGCAGCCAGTCGCCCAGATAGGGGAAAACAGGAATCCCTGACCTTCTGATATGAGCCGTCACCACTACCAACATCCTTGTGAAGACTCGAGGTGCAGTAGTAAGAACAAACGGGAAGACCGCAAACTGGTAGTACTGCGACCCAACCGTAAAACGGAGATACTTCCTGTGCGACTTCAGAATGGGGGTGTGAAAATACGCATCCTGTAAGTCTATCGACACCATCCAGTCCTCTTTCTGCAGCTCCAGAAGAACCTGAGCAAGGGTCAGCATTTTAAATTTCTCCTGCTTCAGGTAGAAATCCAAGATCCTGGGGTCCAGGATCAAACGTAACCTGACGTCCTTTTTGGGGATCAGAAAATAAAGGGAGTAGCATCCCTGACCCCTTTCCTGCTCTGGAACCACCTCTATGGCACCTTTTTGTAGTAATGCAAGAACCTCCTGCAGAAGAAGCATATGGTCCTCTGAACAAAAACCTTGGCAAGGAGGGTAAGATCCCGAAAGGGAATGGCGTACCCATTCTCCACAAGGTTTAAAACACAAAGGTCTGTCATAACCGATTTCCAACCTTGTAGAAAGTGAGACAGCCTGTCCCCTACAGGACCCACATCACCCAGGATGGTGGATCTAGGGCTGCTTTCCTGCGGTACCAGAGGGAGCAGAGGAGGAGGATAGATTGTGGGCAGAACTACGTTGGCGACCTCCGGCTCTTCCTCTATAAGATTTATAGAGTGGATTTTGCTGGTGCTGCTGACATTGATGGAAGTTGCGAAAGGAAGACCTTCCAAAGCCTCGATATTTCTTGTAGCCAAAACCTCTTGACTGGGTCTGCAATCCCAAGGATTTCGCCGTGACTCTGCTATCCTTAAACCTTTGTAAGGCCGAAAAATGCTTTTTCCTCAAAGAGCTTCGATCCGTCAAAGGGCAAATCAACAAGAGTGGCCTGGACTTAAGGGGAAAAACCGGAAGAACGAAGCCAAGACTGCCTTCTTGTAGCTATGAAGGAGCCCATAACTCTGGCTACTGAATCAGCTGTATCCAGACCTGATTGAATAACCTGTCTTGACTGTGCGTCTGACAGAACCTCCATAAAGTTTCCCCTCTCCTCATCCGGTAACTTTGGGGCCAATTATTTTGCAGAGTCCATCAAAGCATGTAAGCAACGACCCAACAGACAAGTGGCATTGTTCGATTTCAGTGCCATGCTAGAAGAAGAGAAAACATTTTTTAGCTGACTGTTCCATCTTCTTTGAGTCTCTGTCAGCTGGGGCCTGTGGAAAATCATCTGAAGATTGCTTGGAGCAGGATGCCCGCACCAGCAAACTCTCTGGAGATGAATGAGAAGAGAGAAAATCTGGATCCCATGGTGCAGTCCTATACCTTCTAGCCACCGCCTTAGAAACGGCAGGCTAAGAGTGGTTTACGCCAAACCTTGAGGATAAGATCCAACAAAGCTTCATTAATGGGTAACAGAGGCTCAACTGTGGAGGAAGGTGAATGCAAAACCTCTGTCAACAAATTTGGTTTATATTCAGCAGTAAGTAACTGCAAATCCAAGAGCTCCGCAGCTTTCCTTATCAAATGGAAGGGAGCTACCTCTTGAGGTGTTGAAGCCCTTGCAGAAGAGAGGTCCCACTCTGGAGAGTTATGTAAACCACTCGCCTTCTGAATTCCCTCTAATTCATCCAGAGACTCTTCCAACTCGTCGTCCTCTACTTCCTCTCTATGATAATGCTTCTCCTCTAAAAGCTTCTGAGCCTCTCTCCGTGAACGAATCCGCGGATGCGGAGTCAGTGACATTGTACGCGGCGCCGATTGCTCTGGAGCTGGCGACGAAGGAGGCACGAGATCCACACGAGGCCGAGAGGAGGGCTCACCAGACTGTGCAGAGGATTCCAACAACGGCGTTGAGACTCTTAGCGCCGGAAATTGACATGACTGCACCATCGGCACGAAGGGCGTAAAGGGTGCCTGGGCATAGTGCTGGGGCACGCCCAAGTTGAGTGCCAGCGGACCCATGGGACCAGAAGGTGCTCCGGATGGGAAAGTCGCCCATGTAAAAACACCGTACATAGCATTTAAAAAAAGCGACTGAGCCGGGAATTGTTGCTATGGATTCGAGCCAGTTTATATACGGGGGGTGTCCGGCGTCGGAACACTCGGATCCACTGCAGAATCCACCAGTTCAATCTCAGGCACAGGAGAAGATGAAACATCCTGAACCGACTCGGCGTCTGAAGCCTGTGAATCCCTCGGCGCCGGAGACTGCACCGGAGTGCCTCTAGGCGAAGGAGACTTCTCCGGAGTCGCACGAGGAGAAGGAGAGGGTGAAGGAGATACAAAGTCCTTATGGCGACGTTGAAGGGCAGGCAAAGGCTACCTCAAAATCTTACCCTTCATTGAGCGGCGCCAAGATCCATTTCTTCTTTTTTTTTTTTTCTTGTGCTTTCTCGATTTCGATGTATGCGAAATCGACAACTTCGACTTATCACTCTTATGCCCTCTGCCTTCTTTCTTCGCCATGGCCAGAAACAACTCGGCTTCCCATTCTAAGTGCTTTAGGATTCATTTCCTACAACAGAAGCAGTCCTCCACGTCGTGATCCGACAACAAGCACCATAAAAAATCTTCATGGGGGTCAGTGATGGACATGTGACCCCCCACATTCCCTACAGGGCTTAAACCCAGACTTCCTCGAAGACAACATCTCTTCTCGCAACAGTTAAAACAAAAGGAACAACAAAGTAACTCCACGAAATATGGAGAGTGCTAGAAAACCGGTACGTGTTGACGGCGTGGAAAAAAGGGAACTGATGTCAACACACAGGCTCTCTTATGGCTCCAGTGATGTCATGCGGAGTCTCGAGCAGTCCTCGTCGGTGTGGAGAGCTAGGAAAAAATTCCACGGAATGCTGGTGCAGGGTATATTCATAAGGTGAGGAATCCACAGGCAGATGTATCCAACAGATTGGTTTCTACTTCCTTGAAAATTCTCACCTGGAATGTTCGGGGGTTAGCAGCATTCGAGAAACGCAGGCTGGTATTTGCTTACCTAAAACGACGTAAAGTGTCAATAACATGCTTGCAGAAACACGTGTGGGGGGGACTCGATTCCATGTATTAGACGTAGGTGGAGTGGACAGCTGTATGCTACTTCTTATTCAGGATTTGCTAGAGATGCTCTAATATGGATGGCACCCGGTGTCCCCTTCAAACATTTGCATCACCTGATGAACCCAGAGGGGATCCTGTCTGGGACCTTGGAGGAGAGGAATATGAGTATTATAAATGTTTATGCTCCCAATGTCGACTGTCCACATTCTTTCCCTACCGTAATGATGGCAGCGACGCCGTACTTGGGGTCTGTCCATCAACTGTGTTTTTTGCAATTTTCACCCCGAGTGGGCTGGGTATGCTCAGACGTGAGTCCCAGGCTCTCCACATCACTGGAGTCAAGCTATCCAGGCTGAAGAAGGCTGATAGCTAGAAACCGGTCCTTGGATGCTTGATTCCGGTCTAGGAAAGACATGGCTTGGTAGTTCGGGCTGGACTGTTCCCATGAGGCACAGGGTCAAGGCTGATTTGCATATAGCCATTGTCTGACCTAGGGCGGTGTGGAGTGCAAAAAACGATGGATTTAGGCCCAGATCTTTGTACTGGGGTGAATGTAAGACATTGTTCTGCATTCTGCCAATCAACTGTGTTTTTTGCAATTTTCAACCCGAGTGGGCTGGGTATGCTCAGACGTGAGTCCCAGGCTCTCCACATCACTGGAGTCAAGCTATCCAGGCTGAAGAAGGCTGATAGCCAGAAACCGGTCCTTGGATGCTTGATTCCGGTCTAGGAAAGACATGGCTTGGTAGTTCGGGCTGGACTGTTCCCATGAGGCGCAGGGTCAAGGCTGATTTGCATATAGCCATTGTCTGACCTATGGGGGTGTGGAGTGCAAAAAAACGATGGATTTAGGCCCAGATCTTTGTACTGGGGTGAATGTAAGACATTGTTCTGCATTCTGTCCATCAACTGTGTTTTTTGCCGTACTTGGGGGAGGCACTGTTAATGATGGGAGATGTTAATTGTGTACTAGATGGGAATCTGTATCGTGAGCCTCCCTGACTACACACCAAACCATGCATGACTGAGACACAGACTGATATTATGCAGGGCATGCAACTCATGGATGTCTGGAGGGTGCGTAACCCTGGACAGAGAACATTCTCATGCCACACGCCAGCAACTAATATGTTTAGCCGTCTAGACTATTGTTTCATCTCACATGAGCTGACCCTGGAAGTAAAGGGGATAACATACCAAGCAAGATATATCTTAGACCATTTGCTGGTCTGCTTAGCTTTGAGGGCCACAGACCTAAACTGGCAATCCCTATGTGGCTCAGGGCGGAGGCACTGTGGGAGCCCCCCTTTGCGGCGGCGGTGTCAACTGCTCCTGCTAAATACTTTGAGCAAAACTGGAGTTCGGCCTCTAGTAGAGCATATGAGTGGGACGCCATAAAGGTGGTTCTTAGAGGGATCTGTATACACATGACATATTGGATAAGGCAGCAACTGGAAAAAGATCTAGATACCCAGGAGAGAAGGCTGGTCAAACTCGAGGGCGGAGTTGCATGTTTCCCTATAAAAAGGGGGGGAATGGTGTGATGCTCACGCTGAACTGCTGGAGGCATGGAATCACCTAGGAAAATATGACTACACTGTTTATAGGCAATACCTCCATCGTAAGAGGGACCAATCTGGGGCCATGTTAGCCAGGTTACTAAAAAGGGAATCAACCACTGTACCGATCTTGCAGCTTCAGGACAGCGACGGCAAACTGGACCAAACACAAGGAGCGATTATCGGTATACTTGCCAAACACCTGGCCATTGTCTATAGCAAGCATACTGTACCTCTGCAAGAGGCCATAAACGAGTTCTCGTCCTCAGTGGAGCTGCCCCATCTGGACCAGGAGGCTGAGGAGATATTGTGGGCCCTGTCACAAAAGAAGAGATAATGGGTGCTATTAAACGTTTGATAGCTGGAAAATCCCCGTGAAACAATGACTTCCCAGTGGAGTTTTACCAACGCTTTGCACCCATACTGGTTGACCAGCTGCTAGAGGTTTATTATGAAGCAGTACAGGCCAAAAGTTTACTGGCTTCCATGCAAGAATTATTGGGTAATAATGATCCCAAAACAAGATGGGGATCCCCAGTTTCCGAACTTATATAGGCCCATATCGCTGTTAAACGTAGACGCAATATTACTAAGTGGTATCCTGGCGAGTAGACTTATCCCTCATATGGCACATCTGATCCACCCGGATCAGGCTGGTTTCATACCACAACGTTGCACCACTTTCAATCTAAGGCGGCTGGCACATGTTTGGCACGACCCAGGCCTAGCGGAGGAGAACCATGCCTTTGCTCTCTTAGACTTAGAGCAAGCGTTCGATTCTGTGGCCTGGCCTTATGCATGGCCAGTATTACAAAAAAATTGGAGTGGGACCGATCTTTCTCAAATGGACACAACTATTATACACATCTCCTCGGGCCAGGGTCAGAGTAGGGGACAGAATATCAAAGGCTTTCCCGCTGGAATGGGGTACCAGACAGGGATGCCCCCTATCACCCCATATATTCACAATGACTATGGAGCCACTCACGGTGGCACTCAGGGATCGCCTAAGTGCATGGAGGATTAAGGTGGGCAACACCAATCATGTGGTCTCCCTATACTCAGATGATACATTAGTGTATAGCTGGCAATCAGCTAGATCGGTTCCCATCCTTGTAGAGGTCCTGAGGGACTTCGGCATCGTGTCGGGTCTCCGAACTAACCAGGAGAAGTCCAAAATTATTGCCAATCCGGAGATTAGCTACTCAACCAATCGACCTCCTTATACAGAGTCCACTCGTGCAAGATACAATGAAAGAATAAAACAAATATAACAAAAATGCCCTGAAATGGGAGTACTACAGTAAAGGGAAAAGGGAAAACTAAAAGTCAGTCCTGACTGTGAAGCTCACTTATTTTCATGCTGATGAGAACATGTGATCAGGAAATTTACCATCACTCACAAAGCATCAGAGCCGTGGGCTGATTGTCTCATGCTGAATGGTGTTGCAGACGGAACCAAAATGAGAATGATACTTTAACCGACCCGTGGCTGACAAAGCCCCTCTTTGTATAAATGTATTATAAATTTATATTACAAGAACCTGGTAGATGGGTACATCCATCAGGTCAGATCAAATTGGCACTGAGCAAACAAAAAGGGTACAGTTTCTCAAGGCACTCTGAGAGAATTGCAAATTTGGAATCTTAATACTGAAAGTGAAGGAATGTTTTAAAAGGGCTTGGGAAAGGCAGAGCTATTGAACAATCCTCTTTTCGGGAATTTCATTCATTGGATTTCATTGAGTGTGTCTCGTTGAGCTGCAGAAGGGCAGAGTGTATGTAGACTAAAGAGGTACTTGGGTTAACTATTGCGTAGCGAAAGCTGGAAAGGCAGTGCGTCCAAATGGAATAATGCACCTTACACTAATACTGTGAGTTTGGAGAGTAGTCAAGACGTTAAGCAATGTTTAATGCATTACTAGAGACAAGTGAGCGGATATAGTTCATTTCTAATTGCACTTGAGAAGTGAAGAGAAGACAGAACGCCCGGAGAAGGTACGTTTAAATTAAGAGGTTTATTTGGCCATAACCTCCGCCACAGAGTGTCTCATAGCGGCTGCCAATCTCAGAAAGGTTGCCCCTCATTGCAGCTCCTGTCATCGTTCCAATGCTAGAGATTGAATCAGAATGACGACAGGCAAGTCCCCAACAAGGTTCTGCTTCCTCTTTTCTGTTTAGATTAGTACTGCTCTTCTGGATATGTCTACTTGAAGGCTCTTTGTGCCAGAACCACGAATAACCGTATCAAGTCTTGGCATCCGATTCCCAGCTACTCGCCAGTTATTCATTATCAATCAATAGTTCAAGTCCTGCTCATAAGTCTCCAGAGTTATATATAGAGTACATCCTATGGTATCCAATACACCTTTCTTTCGACCAAGTATGCTGAGCCGCACCATTAAATTACCACATCATGGAATTGGCATCATCTCTGGCTAGCACGCATGACTATCTAAACTTCTCAGACAGGACACCAACAACCACACTTCTTCCACGCTTACGTGAAGGCTTTGTGCACTCCTTTCGATGCCAGCATGCTGAGTTGCAGTGTTATGCTTGTTGCCAACAGAACTGTATCACATCTCTGGCTCCATGCATGAAACTTATCTATTCCAGCATAGGGCAATCTACAGTGATACACCTGTCCAGCCATGTACACAGTCTTACCAACAAGAGCAGGGCAAGGAAGAGAAATCCAGAAAGGTATCCTCGCCAAAATATAACCACACTTGAGAAACTGTGAATAGTTAGAAACCAGAGACATTTATGTCTTTAATAGGAGTTAAATCGAAACAATCCTTTTACGTTTATAAGACTACACCCCAGAGAGGAAATAAAAGATTTTAAAAAGTAATAGTGCACTTATTGCTGTAAATAAGCTGAGGAACGGAGAAGCAAGGACGTACAAGCACAGTGCAAAGGAGCGCATTTCACGTTTGGAGCAATGGTTCCATGAGAAAGACAAACGGTTGGATGGTCTACATGATCCTATTGCTGTATTGAAAATGGCATCAATTATGGCACCTTAATGGGATTTGAGCACTGTTATGGGTCAGTCCAACCCTTTTTGGCCAATTTGATAACTTGCACCATTTTTATCGCAATTTAGAACGGTAGTGTCACCTGTTCAAGGTTTATTAGCATGCTGTCAAAGGGGTTCATCTTTATGGTTCTACATAGGGTGCAGTGCAATAAATGTATCAAGATAATTTAAATTTAACATGTCAGGAGATGCGTGCACAGCCTCTGACATTACCCACTTGTTCTCTTAGGTTTCTTTGCAGTACCACAGGACAAGGTAAAAGTGTTGCACAGCTTTAAGTGGCAGGTGCACTTGCAAGTGAAGAATAGCAAGTGCTAGATAAGAAAAACAGTTTTGTATTTTTCAGCATTTGACATTTATGCATCTAAAATTGCCTTAACTATCTGGTAAAACGAAATCTATTTAATTTTTAGGGGGTGTAAAAAGGTATAATTTTAAAATCACATAGAGGTACTCAGTTGTATCAACCGAGAAGTAAAAACACAATGAAATCTAAATATATCAGGCACTTCAGCAAACATGCTACTCTTGACTATCCCGATTTCAGTTCTCAGCCTTACCGCTGTTTTTAGATAGGTACTTCCGACACAATGCACAAACATTTTTTGGGATACCATTAAATACTAAATGGCTGGTTTATTGGTTCTAAAGAACATCTTTTTCAGCCCTGCCCTGATGAATTTCAATTTGGAAACTTTATAATAAAGTTCACTAATGCCATTAGCATTTTGGCAAAACAAGGAAAAAAAATGTTGCTTCATTGAAGACCAAGCGTAAAGGAAAACCAGCATTTGCAATGCAATGGGCCTCGCATTTACGCGAGTTTAAGCTATTGGCATTGTAAATGACAATGCCTATTATATTTGTTTTTTAAAACATAAATAAAAGGCATTGTCATTTACAATGCCAATAGCTTAAACTCACGTAAATGCAAGACCTATTGCATTGCAAATGCTTGCTTAAGTTTAAAACTGAGTGCAGCGCCGCTTCAAGGACACAGCTCGCTCGGTTTCTTTTTTTTTTTTTTTTTTTTGTCTTTTTCTTTTTAACTTTAACACTGAGAGCGGTGTCCTTGAAGTGGGAGCTGCGCTCCAGGTTAAAGTAAAATAAATAAATAAACCGAGTGCGGTGTCCTTGAAGCATCGCCGCACTCATTTTCAAAGTAAGAAAACAAAAACAGAGCGCGATGTCCCTGAAGCGGGCAAAGCGTTCACTATGAAAGTAAAAAAATAAGAAATAATAAGAGCCCGGTATCCCTAAAGCGGGCACCGCGCTTAGGATACAAATACAAAAATACAAAAGAAAAGCCAATCTTCATTGTCCCCATAAGTGCCCATAAACAAAATAGTGCTGACCCCCTAGATAAAGCCGACTGTGTAACGTGCCAATTAAGAGGTCCAGTCGTTATGGGCGGTAACAAATGGCGACAAGGAGGGGACTAACAAGCCGCTTAATGAATCGGAAGCCAGCATTTACCAAGGACAATTACACCAGCCAATAAAAAATATGGGAGGAGAGTGGGCGAGGCTTCCACAGCATACTCTACTACAGCATACCTCGTAGAGCGAGCAGCGCATGCGCTCTGCCGCTAGGCTCAACCGAAAAACTGCTTGTGGTGCACGATGCCAAACCTAAATTGTGTGTAAATTCCATACAAATTGATTCCTGACACATGAAAGTTGGCCCATTGAGCATTTCAATGGTATATATGACCGAACCATGACCTTCCCAACCTCTGGGGATACATGCATTCTGGCTGAGCATGCTAAAAAGCATTGTAGATTCATATTTTGTCTTTGGTGACCAAGAAATATGGGTCTGTCAACATCTATATCTTCCTTAATTCACTGCAGTTATCCCTAACCTATCTAATCCTTGTAATATCACAAGCATAATATGCAGGATATCACCCAGAATTGCTTTTGTGAAATAAATAGAGAGAGTGAGCCATTGATGCGAGAAGGTAATTCTTATCCTCTACAATGGTACTGAAACTTACCATTGGATGGAAAACGTAATAACTGAATCAGGGTTGTGGAATTCCTATAGCCCAACGCCCAGGACATATTGTGTGGGGTCTAGGGCAACAGGTTCTCATGTGTATTTTGTCCTTGGGGCAAATAGGCCCAAACCCGTACAGGACAAGCCCCTTGGCTGTCATTACACTGTACCACATTACAGCACAAACCCTTGGCTGTCATTACACAGTACCACATTATTGATCAGGGAAAGGCACAGTCTGCAGTTAAGGTAATATTTTGGTCCATATTTTAATGTTGTTCAGCTTGTATTTGTGGTTCATTAATTGAAAGCCATTATTATTATGGTGAGCGCTCTTACATAAATGTTATAAGCTTTGACTGCACTACTGACCGTGGTTCCAGTAGAAAAATGTGTACATATGTTTTCAAATTTTAGCAATATGAGGCTATGTATAATGCTCCCAGAATGCTCTCTGATTTGATGCAAATATTTGTTAAAAAAAATAAAATGTTCATAAAAAAATGAATGCAAAAGAAAAAATTGATGGACGGAGGCCTGGACAATGGAAACATTCACCCCCCAGTCACAAGGATCTAGATTTAATCCATCATTCTTTTGCTTACCACACCACCCCAGTTTGGACCCAGCCATATGCAAATCTGTCTTGACCCTTTTCCTTATGGGAACATTCCAGCCCAAACTGCCAAGCCAGGTCCTCCCTCAACTGGAAACAAGCATCCTGGGACCGGTTTCCGGGAATCACCATTCATCAGCCATGCTAGCTTGTATCCAGTGGTGTAGTGAGCACAGGACCCACGTCTGGGAATACCCTTCCCACTTAGGGTGACATATGCAAAAGAAACAATTGATGGACGGAATGCTGGACAATGCAAACATTCACCCCCAGTCACAAGAATCTGGGTTTAATCCATCATTCTTTTGCTCACGACACCAGCCCAGTTTGGACCCAACCATATGCAAATCAGTCTTGACCCTTTTCCTTATGGGAACAGTCCAGCCCAACCCTTTTCCTTATGGGAACAGTCCAGCCCAAACGGCCAAGCCAGATCCTCCCTGGACCGGGAACAAGCATCATTGGACCGGTTTCAGGGCATCACTCTTCATCAGCCAGGCTAGCTTGAATACAGTGGTGTCGTGGGCAAGGGATCCATGTATGGGCATACTGTTCCCACTTATGGTGACCTATGTAAATAAAACAATTGTTAGACAAAATATGCAAAAGAAACAATTGATAGATGGAATGCTGGTCAATGCAAACATTCATCCCCAGTCACAAGGATCTGGGTTTAATCCATCATTCTTTTGCATAAAAAAACGGACACGTCTGGCGTTGACGTGTCCATTTGTGTTTAATAAAATTCTGTCTCTCTCTGTCTAGCTGCTAGTTTCTCTGACTGACAGCATTCTGTTCTTTCACAAGGAGCATATCGACACAGTCGTTTTGTTCAGTGCCAGGAACTACTGTGGCAATGTCTGCTTTTTTAAACCAAAAACTATTTTTGGTTTTGCCAATGTTTGTTATAATGGTGAGGGTCTGGCAGCTCCCACGCCAATAAGGTTTTACAAAAACCACGCCAAAACAACTCCCACATTGACAAAACTAAAAAGGCTGACTACCCTTTTCAGACCTTCTGGCTTTTCAATGCTTGTTTATTTTTGTCTTCAGTAATCTTATTGAAACTGGTTACACTGATTTTCCATTATGAATATTTTTGGGAAATACTAGCATGCACCAACACAGGTTACTAAATAATGCTTCAAAGAAATGGTACCTGAAATTTGCCAATAGTTTAGCAAAAAGTTGTTGCATTTTATTGTGAACATTTTATTTTGAAAGCAAAGAATCATCAATCTTGACTTCAAGCTTCTGCAAATATTTGCATCTAATCAGAGAGCACTCTGGGAGCATTACACATAGCCTCATATTGCTAAACAGGAGTGCAGTCTGAGCTTACAACATTTACTCTCACCCTAATAATAAAGTCTTTGCATTAATGAACCATCAATGCAAGTTTGCACAGCTTTAACACATGGGCACAAATATTAACATAACTGCTGGCAATGCCTTTCCCTGATCCATATTGTGGTACTGCAAACTGGCAGCCAAAGGGTTTCTGCTGTAGAGGGTTGGGCTTCTTGTCCCAAGGACAAAATACACATGAAAACTTGTTGCCCTTGACCCCGAACAATATGTCCTGGGCCTCGGACTATAGGAATTTCCCATCCCTGTTGCTTAGAGGTAAACCGTATTTGTTTCAAAATGTTCTGTGAAATTTTCTGTGTAGGAACCGGTTTAGCATGTACTCCCAAGGAGCATTGCTACTGAATCTTTCTTGTTAGATTGTAGACTGCTTGTTTGAGGACTCTTATTACAGTGTGAAATTTGGAAACGCAGGAAGAGAAAGGCTAGAGTTGGTTTAGAAGTGAACAATGGTGATTTCTGTTGCTATGGCTAGGACTACTAAAGTGGGGGTCTCAAAAATGTACACTGCTTTGCGTAAACATCTATTTTATAGTTATTGAATAAGCCTAGTCCAAATATAGTAGCTTTGGAGTTCATGCATTGTGTTGCACCACCAGTGGGTCCAAGTAATGGTGGATGTGAAGTGTGGGCCCTCTCTCTGCTTGAAAGTCTTAATGCACAAGTTCTTATTGTTTTGCTTTCTTGCAGACCGAATGAGCCTTGCGATGATCCGCAGCAGGTTGGCCTTCCTTGGATTGGGATTGCTGGTCTCCTTCCTGCTGTACCTTCTGCTCCCTGCCATTCAGCAGGAGTCCTCTTCAATCTCCGGTGAACTGAGTCCCCCGAAGGACAGCATGGATGCACGTGTGGAGGCCCGTGCAGCTCCTCCGCCTCCTCCTCCTCCTCCTCCTCGGAGTAATGTCAGCCTGCTGACTGGGAAGACCGCTGGTGACTCTCCTACCTTCTACATAGAGGCGGTCCCGGTAAATGATGCAGTGGGGAAGAAGGCAAACAGGTGAGTGTGCTCTGCCATTTGCCGTCCAAGAGTCCCATGTAGCCACACAAGATAATAAGCAAGGTGTTTGGTGACGAAGGAGGGTTGAGCAAAAGTTAGTTCTTGTACAACTTCTTCCCTCTGCAGTCTGGTGGCTGGTTTCTCTCCATTCAAAAATTAGGAGCACAATCACAGCATTGGTGTGTGTGTATAAAGGTAGTGCATGTACATCCATGCACAGGAGAAGACCTTGTCAGGCATGGGAAGGATAGTCAGACACAGCAAGCATTGCACAATGAAAAAAGCAACGGAAAGCTCTTGAAAATAGAGAGGGATTAAGAGTGGGTATATTTAGAAAAATATATGGGAATTAGAGACTGCAAAAGAAAGGAGAAAGCAGAAAGGAAAAGTAATATACAAAGGAAAAACACAGCACAAGAACGGTTGAGTTTGGACATGGAAGAATGGCAAAGTAACAAGGGGGTAAAGACTGAAAGAAAGGGGAAGAGACCAGATCTGGAAAACATTGAACAGGAGTGAAAAAATAGAAAAAAAGCATTATTAGAAATGGGAATTAATGGAGAAGAGCAAGTGTGAGACGTTGGCTTGGTATATGCTGTCCACTAATTAAAGTGCACCTCTAGCGTAACAATTTGTTTTTGTTTAATAATTCCTTTGAATTCAACCTCTATTTGGCCCCTTTTCAAACTCCTCCATAATAAGCCTCAAAACAAATATATACTTGCTTTTTCAACCGATTCAGTGTTAATCGTTCCAACAGGAAGTGGATCAAAATGAACCCTGTTTTTGGACAATTTGCCGGCGGCCATCTTTGAAATTTCAAGGTTTAGTGTTTCCAGCCTCACCTGTTTCCTATCAAACATGCCTCTTTGCAATTTAAATCACCGGGCTCTGGCAAACCTCAGTTAGGTTCCGACGAGCCACGAGAAGGTACTACCTTTGGTGATCGCGCTCCTTTCACCATTGTCTATTTGAAGGCGCCCTACACCGCTCGTGTGAGCTCATGGAGCGATAACAATTAAATTCTAAAGTATGTATTACTATGGCACGTCCTTTTGAGTGCATGAATACCATAAAAAAAAAAAAAAAAAAAAAACACCATGAGATCCCAGTTTAAAAAGGACGAGAGCACAGAATTTTGCTAAACCTCTCCCATTTTAACAAAGCCTATCAAGGGAGTATGAATGAGAGTGCTCAGTTGCTGTGAACATCAATCTGTAACCTTTTGGGGCACAATAGGAGTGTACAAATACTTTATGTATGAATGTATTGTAACACAGGATGTATCTTGCTAGGAGATACATATGTTTGAAAGAGTATTGAATAAATGTGATACTGGGCACTAGAAATCACAAGGAGTGTTCTTTTGGATTTATGAGTAGAGGATACTTACCAAATGGTACCATTACCTACAACAGGATTGCACAAGAAAAATATATCACAAAAAAAGTAAAACATTCCACGATGGTGATATGAATAGAAAAGATAAATGATGAAAGCCATGATTTATCCAAAATATTCTTCTTTTCAGGTTCTTAAGATATAAAAGTGGTAACATTTCCTACTCTCATAATAGGGAACAAAGGACAGTGTTTGTGACTATCAGGCATATGTACATTTATTCTATCACCCATTGAGTGTTACAGGGATCGTTTTTTTTGGTCCTGAGGAAGAAAGCCAAAGGGATGGCTTCTGAAACATGTCGACCTTGTAGGAGGTGCCTCATTATAGTAGACCACCTACACCTCCCCATTGTTACTATTGTCAGCCAGGGAAGACAATAACGTTTTTTGTTCCAATAGCCAGAGAATTTTTAACAATCTCACATTTTCTTTTCTTTTCACGATCCTACGCACTACGCATACTCACCAATCACTGAATAAAGTGCTCCTGCGTCTACGTAAGTCGTTGCACGCCCTGTCCCGTAGAGGGGCTGGAAAACCCCAATGATGAAGCATGACACTGAATCAGGTTTCAGTGTGTGAGGGGTATTTTACAATTTTTTTAAAACATTGCTCTTCCCACAAATTGAGAGAAGGAGCTCTGATCCTTTTGCACCATTTTTCACGTATGACTAAACACTTCAATTAAAAATAGCAGCACACACATAGGTGCATGTATAATCACATAATACATGGTAAAATCTCTATGTTAGATAACACTAATTAAAGTGGGCACCTTGCACCAGTACAAAAAACACTTATGGTGATTTAAGAGGTCAAAGATAACCTTAGAAAGCTATCCAAGTGGTAGCTGTGGAGAGCAGCCTTCAGGCTTAGTCTTGAAGGAATGTTAAGCAGCTTGCTTTACCAGAATGCAAACTTATAGTATTGAGTAAATGAAAGGAGAACCACACGGTAGTTTTAAAAATATGTATTTATTGATATAACTCTCTAATACAACACAGTATATGCTACACGCCACAATACTGTAGCATAGAAACAATAGTATATAGTACTAATACACAGTGGGCTGCAGGGGTAGATCATACCAAATACTAAATTAGTGGTATAAGAACCATAACTCGAGTCAAGACAGTGTCTAGAGGATGTAGAATCGCTGCGACCGAATGCGTGCTCCGTACAATTCTATGGGGAAGATGTGGTTGAAGTTTTAAAGTTTAAGGGCCCTTCCCAGTGTACTTTGAAGAAACCCCATGGAAGTTAGGAGGTTGGAGAACCACCCCACCCGTGGATATCGTAGTATCAGAGTTACCTATGCCTGGGAAGCAGGGTGCATAGGTCTGAAGTGGCCTCAGAAACCGCTGTTGATATCTGTAGTGGACTTCGAAGAAGAGCCACTGCTGGGAAGAAGAAAAGTGTCCTTTGGAATCTAAAGGTGGATTCTTGGTGAAGAGTACATGAAACCAAAGGGAACAGAGTCTGGGTCACTGAGGAGGTACCAGGGGCGCGGTAGACGAATATCCACCGATGTTGGGGGCTTCAGGTGCGTTGAGGTTTTTTTTTTGACTCTGCAGCCATAGGGACCATGAGACGTTGAGGACGACCAGGAGTTGGATGTGAGATGTCCCACGAAGTATGTCAAGTGCTGAGGGGTCGGTGTCCGGTGGGAGCACCAATAAGCCTGGGAAACGGCAACCGATGTAGACGGTCAAGAAAGGTTACGGTTCGGACCAGCAAGATCCAGGAGACTCACCAAACACATGGGAGTCAGGGCAAATCTGGAGCAACCAGGTGAGCTAAAGAAAAGTAGTATTGACTCTCGAGAGGACCCACAGGCCAGAAGCACAGGAGTCGTGAGGGGACCGCCAGCAATTTCACAAAGCAGCAGCCCACTAAGCGCTCGGTGCGAGGAGGCCAAAGTTCTTTGTAGGAAATGGTGCCAGAGGTTGGGGCTACTTGGAGCCCTGTGCACTTGTTCAGGAAACGCCAACAAGCATATGCACTTGCAAATGAACGCGGTGTACAGGGGTACGGGTATTGCAGCCACCGCGAGAGATTCTAGCCTCAAACTTGGTGAGAGGGCAACTCCGACCTCGAGGGAGGTAGAAAACCACTTCCTGTGTTGCTGGAGCCTTCGTAGTCCATGGGAGCTCAGGAGCAGAAGACTGGTCAATCGTGATGTGGTGCCTGCTGTTGCAGAGGACTGACTCCTTCACTCCAAGGGAGATGTCTTCGGTTGCCCTTGATGCACAACAGGTCCTGCACGGAGCCTGTATGATGCAAGGACACAGACAATGCTTTGACTGAGAGGGATACGAAGTCGGGCCCAACGAAGTCCAAAGTGTCCAGACGGTCGAAGGTCAGTGGTTTCTTGATCAGAATCTTGTCCACATCGAATATAGAGTACCACAGCCAGTTAAGCCCTTTTGTACCCACCAGAGAGGATTGGACAGATTCAGGGGCCCTCCCAGGGGAGGGGCTGGACAGTTGGGAGGTTACTCATGTCTTTTGTCCAGTTTTGCGCCAGAGTGCGAGCCAACGGCTCCCAGGACTGGTTTGAACTGGACTATGCACAGGGACACCAAATATTCCCCTCATGCAGACTTTCGCTCACTGGCAAGCACACCCACCCAGGCCTAATACACTAAATCCTGTCTGGGAGGTGGTCACACCTCCCTGTGACAGGATGCCTATTGTTCCACCTTCCTCTGTTTGAGCTTGGCTCAGCAGCAGGAGGGCAGGAATATGTCTCTAGTCTGCTGCAACCATTTTGGGCTGCCCGGGACTAGAAGGCTGGTACTGGGAACACCAGGGACCTCACAAAGCTTGTTTCTGAGTGGTAGCATCATACCACAATGTTTGACACCAAACACGATAGGGTTACTTTCAGCCGTTTTAGAGTTGGTCATCACGCGGTCGCATAATGCCACTCTATAGGTCGTAAATGGCTGCAGCACTAGCACTAACAACCTGGGTAAAATGGACTGCGTAGGCCGCAGGGGTGTCCTGCTCATGCAGTGTCATCCTCTCACTTAGAACCAAGCACCTTGCCTTCAGGATTGTTAAGGCCTGCTATATGGGTGACTGATAGGTTTTAAGTGTAGTGACCCTTAGATATAGTAAGCCTATATCTTAAGTAAGTGGTGAATGCATCAACTTACACAGGCTGCAATGGCAGGCCTGTAGTTCCATTTTGCATGGCGTCTCATGGGTGGCATAATACATACTTCAGCCCATGGGAGTCCTCTGGGGTACCTATGCCCTGGGTTCTTGGACTGCAAGGGTATGCTAGTATCCAATCTGGAGTGTACCTAACTACATAACATGACAGTTTAGGGAGAAAGCAGATAGACTGGGATCCTGCTAACCAGAACCCACAGTCTGACTAGTCAAAAACAGTATCACATGAAGCAAAGAGTGGAGGTAACCATAAGAAGCAGATCCTACGTTCCTACAGCAAGATACAGTAGAACAGGCAAAGAGAGGAGAAAGGAAGGAGAGTGTGAGGAGACGACAAAAGTAAGGGAAGTGGGGGATAAAAGATTTCTAGTCACAGTAGTTGTTCATTTGTAGGGTGTATGCGTGAGAATTTGAATATGGAAGCATTCCATCAGCTGTGTGTGGTCCTAAATTTTCTGTGTAAATTAGTTGATATTCTCTGTTACTGGGATGTTTGAATCCCACTCAGAATGTGGATCGATGAAAGTAGACGGTGAGATTTAAATCATGTTATATTTTTTGTGGTCTATTATGACATAGTGTTAGCCATAAAACGGCACATGACAAAAAGGTGCCTTTGGGGAGAAGTTGAGTAGCAATGCATTCTGAATTACTTCTACGAGTATAGTCATTCATAAGAATAAATGCATGATTTTATTCATGCCATTCAAACTTTGCAATAGTCCCTTCTTTAGTACTATGGACATCTTAATGATGGAGGCACACCTATGTGCCAACTGATCATCACTCCAATAGGAGAAATGCACTACTGATCTACTAGTCACACCTTCCCTACACACAGAAGCAATGCAAGATGCATTATTGTCTCATTGGACGTCATCAGTGAGGTGTAGCTTACAATTATTACAAGCACCTTGGGCAATCCCTGTCGTTGACCCAGTTCCTGAAGGACTTCAAGACCTGGCTCTTCGACTGACCGTATACACACAAAGGGGGGCTTGAAGAGTTGTGATGGACCAGCGAGAGCACACTCCCCAGTTGAAGACTCCAATACACACAGAGTCCTTGGGTCCGACGTAACAGGGTGAGCGTCAAATACAAACTGACTCATGGAGAGGGTTTCCCTTGTAATGATGGTTTCCCTCACACACCAAAGGTGTCATGCTTCATCATGTGTGGGGGGACTCCTTTCATCATGAACCCTGGTCATGATGCGGGCTGCAACCCCCTGTCTGCGAGGGGGGAGCTCAGGAATGTTTTCAAGTATGAGGGGTATTACTAAAACCCATTGTGAGCTGATGGGGTGATGGGAAAGGTGCAGTGCTGGTAAGTGGGTGACTAAAACTAGCTACAGGGTTAGCATGATATGTTTTATTTGTGCTACCTTGTGCTAGGGTTAAAAACAAATAGCGAATAGTACGAATGCAGACATTAGATGTAGTCGTACTGAGTAGTAATCAACATGTTTCAGCCTAAGACCAAGGAAGTGTTGTGGGTTTAATCAGAATCTCTATAATAGCTACTGCTGTGTGAAAGTGAGTCAAAGAGCAAGAAAAGTAACAACGCAGCTGCATGTATGATATAAGATACTAAACCAGTGATCCAGCCAGTTCAACAGAATCAACGGTAGAACCTGTGGGTGAGACATAAACAACAAGCAGCGCAGTTAAATCAGTATAAGAATGTGCTGTACATTTGTCCCACATTTGACATTCCTAAGTACAAAAAAACAACACATAAATCATCAACATCAAGTTTTCGAGAACAATTCTATTATTTCACAAAGGATGTGTGGTATATTAAGACAAATTATGCCCTTGTAAAAGAATAGCTACGAATGGCGTTACTCACCTGCAAAAGTCAGGTAACATGAGGCATCTGTCCTAGGCAGTTCACCTAAGGCAAAGGTCTTCAAACTTTTTTGTAGGTTGAGACCCCCCTCCCCCCCCCCCCCCCCCCCCCCCCCGTTGAATTTTTTTAGGTGTTGGGCCCCAACCCACAACCTGACAGAAATTTCTGAAATCTGGTACACTACATAATCGACTGCCACATGCATATCGCGGTCCATATTCGGCAAATAATGTTTAACACAATAAGAGTGTTTAGTAAACTGCAGGTTTGTGGATGGGTGTGGTTAAATGACAGAGGCTTATTACACAGCTCAAAACACAACTTCCCAAGATAAAATGTGCGCAAATTCTTTTTACTTGGATGCTTTGTTTTACACTTGACCTAGATTAGTAATAACACCACCAACATAAATGTGTGGACCCGTTTTGATCTAAAATTGCATGAAACTAAAACATTTCTCTGCAAATAGTAATAGACTCTCTCACATCAATTACATTAAAAAGAAATTAAACAAAACAGTATTAACAAGAATCTGTTTAGGAAGTATTCCAGGCCATCAGGGCAAAAACAGAGCTGCCTCTATCAAGGGAACCCCTGAAAGGCTGGATTGCAGTGCACGTAAATATGTCCTTTTGTAATTTAGGACGAAAACCTTGATGGGGCACCACATGCCCATACTTGTGTACAGGGGTGCAACTAGACACGAACTTCGGGGGGGCTAACACTCACATCCAGGGCTGGCCCTAGCACTGTTCGCACATAGTGCAACAGTCTGTTTTGGCGCCCCTCCCGATTTCCTCCTTCTCCATGAATTTCCTCACTACCACTCGCCAACAATGCACCCCATCTCTCTATAGCACATTTCTGGCAAACATTTCATTTTTTTATAGTGCTACTCATAGTTTACCCACACTCAGTTCTTTGATCTGAATGGTACACATTCTTTGTAGCAGGCACATTAAACCTCTGCGCTGTGTGAGTGCAGGGTGATCAGAGTGAGTGCAGGGTGATCAGAGTGAGTGCAGGGTGATCAGAGTGAGTGCAGGGTGATCAGAGTGAGTGCAGGGTGAATGGTGTGAGTGCAGGGTGTGAGGGTGAATGGTGTGAGTGCATGGTGATCAGTGTGAGTGCAGGGTGTGAGGGTGAATGGTGTGAGTGCATAGTGATCAGTGTGAGTGCATTGTGATCGGTGTGAGTGCAGGGTGAATGGTGTGAGTGCAGGGTGAATGGTGTGAGTGCAGGGTGAATGGTGTGAGTGCAGGGTGAATGGTGTGAGTGCAGGGTGAATGGTGTGAGTGCAGGGTGAATGGTGTGAGTGCAGGGTGAATGGTGTGAGTGCAGGGTGAATGGTGTGAGTGCAGGGTGAATGGTGTGAGTGCAGGGTGAATGGTGTGAGTGCAGGGTGATCAGTGTGAGTGCAGGGTGATCAGTGTGAGTGCAGGGTGATCCGTGTGAGTGCAGGGTGATCCGTGTGAGTGCAGGGTGATCAGTGTGAGTGCATGGTGATCAGTGTGAGTGCATTGTGATCAGTGTGAGTGCAGGGTGAGAGGGTGAATGGTGTGAGTGCATGGTGATCACTCTGAGTGCATTGTGAGCATGAAAGTGAAGGGCAAGAATGAGGAGTGAGTTGTCTGAATGCAGGGTGCATTCCAAGAAACCTGAACTAACACAGCAGGTTATTGACTGCAGCATTGGGTTTCAGATATGTTAATCTATTGCTATTATGGCATTAACCAGGGATCAGGGTGGAGGAAATGAATGTGCTGATCTTGCAACAAACTTCCAGTTTTATGGTTAGGGTTGCCAGCTCATTGTTTATTTTTGTACCAACAGGACCATCAAAATAGTCACCTAAAGCTGCATTGTCAGTACTTCTCTGTGCATACTTTGAACAGCACATATAAATAGTAGCACTTTTAATTGTGTTTTAGGTCTGCCTGAATGGTCCATGACTGATAATAAAATGGAACAAAGACAGAAAAGTCACATTACTAATGTATACATATGTATTTATAAGTATATTTGGTGTCAAGACAAGCAATTTGCAGGCTGTTTAAAATACACATGGCTGGCTGGCTGGCATTTTTCTTTTGGTAACTTGAAGCCCTGTGGGCGTTGCAGCACCGGCCTGTGTAAATTTAAAAGAAACTTTGTCTCCTTTCTGCTAACAGCTTCCTCGGTGTTAAACTGGTAGAGCTGAAATGCTTCAGCTGCTTTGGGAGGCAGGATGTCTCCTTTGCTAAAACTGAAAGCAAGGAATAGAGGTAATTTCAGCTGCAGTGGGAGGCAAGGAGTCTCCTCTGAAATCAATCGCAAAGGCACAGGACTGTCTGTTCATTTGTTTTCGTTTTTAGCAGAGACCCTTCCTCGCACTGCAGCTGAAGCAGCCCAGCTCTACAAATTAGCCCCCTCCTGGGAAGGTTAACTGTTCGCTCTATACATGACAAAAGCGCAAGTTGTGCCTTATCTATTTCCCCTCCTGCCTCCCTCCTCCAGCTCTCAGTTACCGGAGCTTGCAAATAAACATTTGAAAGGGATGAAGACTTGCACGCCTCGGACAGTAAAAAGACTCTGAAAGGGAAGTTGCTAGTGTGGAGTTCGCACCCCCCCTGAGATGGTGTCGCGCCCCCACAGATTGAAGAACTCTGACCTAAGGTATAGACGCTCCTCCAACTTGTTATGTTAAGGTTGTGGCGTTAAAAGAAATATAGCCCAGTATTTTGTGGATTTACAAGCATAAAAAGAGAACTGGAGACCGAATCAAACTCTATTAAACGGTATGGTTGTGATAAGTTCCCAAGCATGACTTGTCGAAAAGTGAAGTCTGTGATGGAATAGGGCAATAGGTCTCAATTAATTAAACAAATGTTTGTGCTGGTAGTCCCATGCGGCCGGTACTATGTGATCCTAAGAAGGGATGGCTGTGCGGCATCCGAATAGGACAAATGGTCTCAATTGATCCAGCATATGTGTGTGATGGTAGCCCCATATCGCCTGCTACTGCGCGATGCTATGGACGAAAGGCTGTGCGGCATCCGTAAGAGGTGCTGGTTAGCTAAGCCACCACATGAGACTGATGTAGGTGGTCTCTGAGTGTTCTGGAATTGTGTAAATCCCAGTACACAATCATAAAGTCGAGTGTTAAATTTAAACTCTGAGCCCAGAGTGTCCGGCTTGTCAGGGACAAGAAATCGAAAAGGAACATGATTGAGATAGTCGCAGTTGGCGATGTAAGATTTTTTATATTTACTAAATAACGCTGCCATCTGATGGCAATCTATTAGGGGTAGATGCTGACTCGTATATTTTAATGGTACGGAGGCGTCTAAGGAGCTGTGCGTATTCAGGGTAGCTCGTTGCACCTTTTACGGATGCCGCATAGCCATCCCTCCATAGCATCGTGCAGAAGCAGGCAACATGGGGCTACCAGCACACACATATGCTGGATCAATTAAGACTATTTGTCCTATTCGGACGCCGCACTGCCATCCCTTCTTACCGTCGCGCAATAGCAGCGGCGTGGGACTACCAGCACAAATATATGTTTGATTAATTGAGACCTATTGCCCTATTCCATCACAGACTTCACTTTTCAACAAGTCATGTTTGTGTACTATTATCACAACCCTACAGTTCAATAGAGTTTGATTCGGTCTCCAGTTCTCTTTTTATGCTTGTGAATTAACCAAATATTGGGCTATACTTCTTTTAATGCCACAACCTTAACTTAACAGGTTGGAGGAGCGTGTGTACCTTAGGTGAACTGCCTAGGATAGATGCGTCATGTTACCTGACTTTTGCAGGTGAGTGAGCTACAAGGGCATAATTTCTCTAAATATACCACACATCCTTTGTGAAATAATAGAATTGTGATTATTTCTCGAACACTTGATGTTGATGATTTATATGGTGTTTTTGTAACTTTGGAATGTCAAATGTGGTACAAATGTACAGCACATTCTTATACTGATTTAACTGGGCAGCTTGTTGTTTGTCTCACCCACAGGTCCTACCGGTGAATCCGTTGAACTGGCTGGATCACTGGTTTAGTATCTTATATCATGCACGCCGACTCGTTCGTTTTTTTGTTCTTTGACTCACTTTCACACAGCAGTAGTTATTATAGAGAACCTGATGAAAGCCACAACACTTCCTAGGTCTTAGGCTGAAAGATGTTGATCAGTACGACTACATCTAATGTCTGCAGCCGTACCCTTCACTATTTATTTTTAACCCTAGCACAAGGTAGTAAGAATAAAATTTATTAGGCTAACCCCGTAGATAGTTTTAGTCACCCACTTACCAGTACTGCACGTTTCCCATCACCCCATCTGCTCACACTGGGGATTAGGAATACCTCTCATACTTGAAAACATCCCCTCGCTCCCCCCTTGCAGAGAGGGGGTTGTAGCCCGCATCATGACTAGGCTTCATGATGCGAGGAGTATCCCCATGATGAAGAATAACACATTAGGTGTGTGAGGGAAACCTTCCTTAAAAAGGAAACCCCCCCCCATAAGTCAGTCTGTTTCCTTATTTGATGTTGACCCTGTTACGTCGGACGCAAGGGCTCTGTGTGTATTTGAGTCTTCGACTTAACTTTCACCCCAGACAGATCAGCAGACCCACCCCCCTCAGCGCCTGGAGAGCCTCACGGGTGAGTAGCTGCGCTTTACAAACCCCTGATTAATTGATTGAGGAATAGCCAGGTTTTGGTGCTCAACCCCCGCAGTTGTCCATAGAAAGAGAGAATTAATGCAGGCTCGTAGGCATCCACTTATGTAGCAATGCGGCTAAGCAATATTAATTTCTTTAATCCTCCACAAGCAAACCTTGGAGGCCTAGCTCTGTACTGGCTACTACTAGAGTGTGATCAAACTCTTTTTTTACATACCATTTCTGGTAGGGTTATCTGTGAAATATCATGGAAGTGGTTATTGCCTAGGTATGAATGAAGACCTGCATTTATTCCCACTGCCTGTGACAGAGGAGCTGCCAAGCTGGAGATGATATCTTGTGTGTGAGTTGTGATTTCGCCCTCTCAGTAGTGTCCATGGAGCATCTGTAGTCAAGCAGCTCTGACATGAAGGGACACACACAGAGAGTTTAATGGGTGCTCCTGGAGATACCCTAGTGGTGACTTAGGGGGCTGGAAGGGGCAGACTGTGAATGGAGCACTAAGTCTCAGAAGGCAATACTTTCCTTCCACATCAGTTGGAGGAAGGTGGGTGCTTTTATTTTCAACCACACTTGACAAGGACACAATGTAGCTTTTGAGAAGCAATGCTACTGGGTAAAAATGGACAAAATATATGCTGAGCTTATTCTGCAGCTAAGATCTATACTACCATCTCATAAGTATTACTAGAGCGATATTTTCAGGCAGATGCAAGAGAAAAAAGAGCTGGCATGCCTGAGTTGAAAGTGGCACAGAACGAGGAGGCCTACATTAGTAAGACCAGGGAACTAGTAGTAGTACAGAAACTTTGGGTGTATGGGATACACATGCGCTCATGTATTCGGTATCACTTCATATAATTTTAGCAAAGCAGATTAGTTTGGTGCATCCAAAAAAACATAGGGAAGAGAACACCCTTCATCCCTAAACTCAATCAGAGATTGAAAGCAATTACACAACACTTTTTGGAGCACACAAAGAACAGTCAAAGTCTTAGTTCATATCAGTGGGGCTCTTGTTGTTCTTTTCTTTATTTTCACCACACTACAATCCTTTAGTGCCAACGCGTTTCGCCGTGGTAGGGTTTACCTACTGCTTCGTCAGGGCTGGAAACAATACAGATTATACACTTTTAGTCACAAACAATAGCACTGTGAGTCGGTGCCAGTAGAGCCCACAATATTGCAACCAAGTGCAAAGGAACTAATCAAATGTTTTGTGTAAGTGTCACTATGCAGCAGTCCTATGTTTGGACTTCCAAACAACATACATTATCAAGCATGAGTAAATAGTTTAAAATACAAAAACAAAACATGTGGTACTTTAACATCTAGTTCATGGTGACAAGGTGATCATTGAACTACTGAACCCTGGGTTAACCAATGTGTTTTTATGTTTATACAACCCATGTGAAAGTGGTAAGTAAATGTGCATCCAAGTTGATGCCTGTACCTCTAGTTTCTCTCTGGTATTGATTCCTGATGGGGCAGAGGAGAATCTCTTAGTGCTTACAGAACACGCGAGGCAAGGCTTCATAATTATAAACTACTTGCCAACAAATAACTCATGAGTGTATGAAAACTAGTCCTACCTCGCAGAAGTTTATTTAGTGCTGTTCGCTACGTCCACAAATTCCTCACAAGTCAGTTTCTAGTCATAGAGCATTCATATTGAGTCCAATATCCACATGACTAGTTTAGTCCAAAAATAAAGTGCACCGTGTTGTAATTACAGTTGCTTCCCATAAACGTGTACAGAATTGCCAATTAACCTAAAATTCAAGAGCATTACCAGACCACACTATGTATAAAGTCGGAAACTCCTCTTACCTCCAAGAAGGACAATGAAGTCACTAATCCCAAAACGATTCACTCGTCTCTGTGTCCAAATCGTCTATATCAAACCAGACTCTCCACAGATTTATTAAAGTCAATATCGCAGCGTTGTTTGGTAGCCTTGGTCAGCTGTTAAAGGTAACATTAAAGAAGGAATTAAGAAATGGCCTTTTATTGTAGCTAGCGTAGAGTTAGTGACGAATAAATAACGCACAACCCTCTTACCTATACCAAATCCTGTTTACCAGCCTCTCGGTCGCGTGTCAACACCCGTGTGCCTGAGTACTACCATCTCAGAAGTATTACTACAGCGATATTTTCAGGCAGATGCAAGAGAAAAAAGAGAAGGCATGCCTGGGTTGAAAATGGCACAGAAGGAGGATGCCCACATTAGTAAGGCCAGGGAACTAGTAGTAGTAGAAACTTTTTTCTAGTGATTCAGAGCCCTAGTGAAATTGGATCACTTGACATAGCAAGTAATATTTGCTGTAGCCAACAGACTACAAAGGCCACACAACCCATGGGTGAAAGCTAGGCATGTCAGAAACTAAATAGCTATTTTCAATAAGCCAGGTCTGTGAAACTCCTGGCACATTGAAGATGAGTTACGAAAACTCACTGTCCAATTAGAAATTCCAATATGGCTATACAGCTGGCACATATTGCTCTTTGAAAAGAAGTATGTACAACAGGAATTACCCATAGAACAAAGAGGACGAGGGTTTTAATTATATGTATACAGCAATCTCCACATAGGTGTCATTTAAAGTAAAGATATTGTTATTCAAACAATACATCGAAAATGTATTGTTATGCACAACAAACCAATGGACAACGATATGGCCAAGGATGATCAGAAATAAATATGTGTATTTCTTTCATATAGTCATTGGCAGAACAAATAAATACAGGAAAGTAACTACTGAGTGTGTCAGATGAAGACACGGTGGTAAAAACGTGATTCCACGTGTTAAATGAATAGACTATTTTGAATTTTGAAGAGACTTTATCATATTTGTGTATGACTTTTGGTACACGATTAACCTGCCACTTATTTGCAAAGCTCGGTTTGTGCTCGGGCCCTTAAACCCAAAACCATTGGCTCCGCTCTCCCAGCTTCGTTTGGCTCGCCCACCTCTATTGCCCTTCTCCTCCCTCCCACTCTTTTACCAAATATATCCAACCTTTTCTTTAACTGTTATTTCCCCCTCCCTTGCTACATTTCCCCTGCTCTCTGCTGTTGCCTGTTCCTTAATTTGTCAAATTGTTGTCTCTTTTCTCCCTTTGCTTCTCTTCTTTTGTTTCTTCTTAATGGCAATTGGGCCTCTCCTCTTCTCTCCTTCTCTATTGCTCCTCTCACCCACCTGTTGTGCCTGCAAGGGCAAAATCCTCAAGTTCCCTTCACTTAACCCTTGATGGACCAGATGCGCCAAGTAATGTATGTAGGAGAGTAGGGTCTGCAATCCTATGATCACCCCAGATTTTTGCTTTTTGCTTCACTGGTTTACGACTTCCCTGGCTGTGGGCCTGCTAATCAGACCCACAGCCTAGCTGTTCTCTCACTAAATTGACACATGTACCGTAGGTGCATTTACCAATTGGTACTGGGCCACCTTATCAGACCCTGTAACTCAGGGCATAGGTGTACCCAGGGCCTACCAGGTGCTGCAGCATGTATTATGCCACCCCTGGCTGGCCATCTAAATCTGACACAAATGGCTGCACGACAGCTGGGGCAAAGTGGTGTAATCACCCTTTGCTGTAGATATAGTATACCTATATCTAACCCTAAAATAGACACATGTATTCCTATCAGTCACTCCTATGGCAGGCCTTTACAATCCTGAAGGCAGAGTGCTGGGAATTATGTGAGATGGTGCTCTGGCATGAGCTGAGCCCGTTTGCAGCTTGCGGAACCAAGTCCTAATAGCTGTTCCATGATAACGCGTACCATATACTCTTAAGTGCATTATAATCCTCGCGGTTATTTGCCAACTCTGGTATCGCTTTATCAAAACATGTCGAGAAAGGTGTCATACGAATTGGAATACTAACCCCTCGCCAATTCTGGCAACGGGGTTAGCATTCCACCCTTCTAGAGGGACACGACCTGTATGTAACTGTGAACCCCGGTTAAAGTTAACTCGAGCCTCAGCATCACAAAATGGATGCTGCCACCACAGACACAAGTCTGACCCCCTGCAGCTGGGAGTCCTTCCAGCGAGGGGAGCTTGGACAAAGGCTTTCCTGTCAGGGGCGGTGCTAGCACCATCCCAGACAGGGTTTTGTGTATCCTAGGTAGGCAGAGCTGAATAGGAAGGTGACTGCAAGTGGCACCCCGGTGCTCACTGTGCATCTGCCAGTTTGAACCAGTTCCAGGGGCACACCAGCCCCTGAGCTGGGGAAAGTCCGGCATGGGAGAGGGGTGTAACCACCCCCCTTCCTGGTCCCACCCATGGGCAGGACCTAGTCCCGTACCAGCCCCTTTCTTTAGAATAAAGGTGGGAGCGGGGACCCTTCCAAATTAGATCATCTTTGAATCCTGAAACTACTTTCTACGAAAGGAACTCAAGACTTCTTCCTAAGATTTCTCCCTTGTGACTAAGGAGTAGTCACCCTGCATCTGCGGGCACCAACTAAGTAACCTGCGGTTTGCTGCACGTCCTTCCTCCGGAACCAGACCGACCAGTACGACGAGACCCGGCTTCCCTGGCACCTCTTACCTCTACCTACATCATCAGCCCAGCTGAGATTCGTGGGTGTGACGAGACCTCGAGGGACCGGCCATCTTCAGAACTGCACTACGCTTATCCAGCACGACCGCCGAGGGATCCTCGAGTGAGTGCTTTGGGGTTTGAGAAGCCCTAACCCTGAGCAGCTCCAGCACCGAATTCCAGCCTCCCAGCATCCACGAGATCTGTGTGGGGCCCTTTTGCTCTTTGCTGCTCACCGCGTTGTCCGGCCACTTGCCTGCTGGCTTGTAGCCCTCTTGACGACGAACGATGACATTTCCATCACTGGTCTGGTTGCTCCAGACTGGCCCTTGCTCCCCTCCAACAGAGGAACACCCCGGACCCTCCTGGTCCACTCCAGACGCCATTTTGAGTCCACCGCGTGGGCTTGCATTTGCCAAGAGTTGTTGCCCCAATCCTGGGTCCAGCATCGCCGACAGCAGATACCTTCGTGGGACAGCTCGCACCTCCATCCTGGTCGCCGACAACGCCTCCTGGTCCGAGAGACTGCAGAGCCCAGCGTCGCCCACTCACCTGGTCGAGGTGACTTCATCCGGTGCCATCCTGGTGCCCATCTAATCACTGGCTAGTGATTCAGAACTTGGTCCCCTCTGCTTACAGGTACCCTCTTCAGCTGATCCAGTCCTTGGATCAGCCCGGAACATCTTCACTGGTCGCCTGCCAGCAACTTCCACTTCAGGCTCCTGGTTCGTCGACGAAGAAACCCGACGACACTTGAACCCTATGCAGCCGCAGCCCCTGGGCTAGGTAAACCGAGTACCACGGTGCTCCAGCGTAGACCAACTCTCTAAGTGTCTAGATCCACTTTCGTTTTTGACCTACCTAGTCGGGTTCGCCCGAGAACACTAACTTTTGCATTTACTAGTATCCATAGACTTTGTCCCGCATCACGCGTGAGAGTTCCCACTCTGCACACGACATCCCTAGGCCTCCTGCTTCTAATCCAAGGGTTCAGCTTTGTAGGTCTAGCGTTTCTAAAGTCTTTGAGAGTAGTACTTACCTGCTAGTAATTTCGCATTCCACTTTTGTAGTATATGGTTTTCCGTGTCCCTCGGGCATTTGTGTAAATTGTGCGACTTTCAGAATTTCTTTAAGAGCTTTGTATTGTGCTTAGCGCCCTGTCCTCATAAAGAGTCCAGGGCTGTTGTGTTCTAAATAAATATCCTTTTATTTTCATAACAACTTGTGTGGTGTCCTTTCACTTGGTGTTCAAGGGGTATACGTGATGGTATAACAGCTGGCTTAACACGCCCTCTAGAGTTTAGCCTAAAGACTGCTCTTGTCCATGCTACTAGGATAGCTGGTCTATAAGGTTGACTTACAACCAATCATCAATAAGGGTCGTTTGGAATGATACACAGTGATCACTAGAATAGTGAGCACTACATATCAGGCCAACTTCTCATAATGTATTTAATTTAACTTGCCATTATAATGGGATACATGAAACTAAACGTTCCTGATTAGAACATGAAGTTATTTTGTCAGGCAGGTCTGGCTGGCTGTTTCGCATAACACAGGATTCCTTCTCAAAGATTTTGCCATGTGTTCGTGTAATGTTTTTTACAGTTCACTTAATAGGTTGCTATGCACACAAACAACCCATTTGTAATAAGCCTGGAAATACGTAAAAACAGTGGAAACTGTTGCATTTCATCAAATGTTGATGTATTGGGTTGGTGTCACCAGTGCACAGCATGATAGGATGCCACACTTTCACAGAGGCACATCTTGAGCTGAATATGGCCAATTCCAGGTCATAGCAATTTGATTTTTTAAAGATTTGTATTCAACATTACAAAATTCAGCGAGGCCACTGGAGTGAGGGACCACATGAATACCAAACCTCCCACAATGTTTGGGGGATGTTCACCCACCACACAAGCCCTCTAGTCAGCGTGTTTTTGTTTATTTTTATGAAGTTTCTGCCACTTATTTTGGTCTGTATGCGAAATTGCATATCAGTGGCTCCACAGCAGGCAGTAATGTGGCTGTGTATACCTTGTCACCGGACTTATTCCTGGGAGTCACCAGAGTACTGGACTCTCTTTACATGCAGTTCTTGTGATGTGTCAGCCAGTAGTGCTGGGCTGAAGAAAGAGCCAGTGCAAGGGATTAACTGAAAGGCGAATGCCAGAGACTTCACTCTCACAAGACTCCAGGACTACATGCAGCTCAATTGGCAGAGAGATGGAAGGGACACATAAAATGGTGTTACTCTGAAAACCTGAACCCTTGACTTCTTTAGAAACCAGAGCATGTTATCGGAGCAGTAGTATGTAGACCCGGAAAGGGTGTCCTTGGCCCAGGACATGGCACCAGTGGCAAACAATGTCAACCAAGCCTGAGGCCCAGGAGTCCTGGGACCCCTTGAAGGGGGGCTGACCGCATCCGAAGTCCTGATTCTTTCCTAAGTAATTTTTTAAGTTTTTCACATAAAAGTTTGCCAACTACACTTTATGACCAGGGGAAGCATTAGCAAGATCGTTATGTCCTTATCTTTAGAAATCTGTTATGCAGTCTTGAAAAAACATCTTTATTGGCACGCTCTTTCGTCTTCCAAGCGATTTCAGTTCCTTGAAGTTCTTCAGAACATTGTTGGAAAACTACTTTACGGGATGCCAAAATTCATGATCTGTATCATTCCAAGTACTTGTTCAGATAGATAACCGTGCTGCGTTTGGCAACGGGATACTTGGCGTTGATGACCTTGCTACTCTTGGTTTGGGGAGGAGGAAGATGCATTGCCTAACATGAATAAACGGGCGCCTTCATCCCCAGCCCTGTACAAGTTGACTATTGAGATGGATTAGTGGCCTTTGATCTTCAGCATTTAGACATTAGCCGATCATACTCTAATTTCAGTCACCCCAACTAAACAGACTGATGGTGCACCCCACTGCACCAAAAAAAACTGGATTTTGTTCTCGTTCGTTGGTGTTTCTCGGACACAACCTTTTTTGGATGGAAGTTTCCTCATCTTGAACTCCTGGATGGATTGGTGCCTGTTGACCTCCCAGGTGAACCTTGCTGTTTTCATATTTTCCTTCTCTATTTTCATGCTCCCCTCACTGTACCCTCTGCTAAAGTCAAACATTAAGTCCTGGATCATTCTCATTACTCATGTGGTAGATTCTGCTTCCGGAGCTGTCGGCATGTCCCCTGGTTACTCTTTCTTTATGTGACAACCGCATTTTGAACTGAACTTTGAATACCTCAATTAAAAAAAAACAGGCCTGCAGTCTCAAGATTACCTAGAAACTGTTCTGGTGACAAGAAGGGTGTCTAGTTGTTTTCAGGACAAAAACATGTACCTCGGATGTGTCCTGGGACCCTTGCAAAGGATCCGGTGCTCTCCTTTATGTCTCACCTAATCAGTGAGGTATTAGGCCAAGAAATGTTGGCATGCAAGGCTGCCTTTTTAAATGCCGTAGCTTGAGCTTACTGAATTTGAGCTGTCTTCCCTTGTTCCAAGAAACCTTCCTTGGTTTTCAGAGGGACAATTTAATTCAGTCAGTTGGTTTCTAAATTTTGCAAAATTTCTTGTTGGGAGTCTGCATAAAATAGGAAGAATTCTTGTCAACCTCCAATTTTATTAGATGTCAAAAGGACCCTTCACATCATGAATGTAATGTTGGGTCTTTTGTTATTTCATAGATTGTGCTAGATTTAGTCTCCCCTCGGCCTGGGTTGTGTGTACCTTCAGCACTTCCATCGCGACTTGGGGCAGATTCATGTATTCTTCACTGTTACTAAATGCATGATCTTTTTCCTTCTGAAGGCATAAAGCGTCCCTCAGAAACAGAGAAACTTTATTCGGATGAAATATACAGCCATTAAAGTTTCATAACAATCCGTTACAATTAAAATCACATAGTATTAAAACGACATATCAAATAAGATAGGAGCATAGAGAACAACCTATAGAGTGCATTACCCATATACAGAAGATGCAGTCAAGAAGTTGTGCAAGCGATTATCAAGGAATCGGGAATAAGGAGTCTTGGTGCATCGATAAAATGTTAATTCCACAATTACTATATTTGGTCTCCTCACAGTTAGACAACAGAATCCTTAATTTAAAACATTTTATAGTTTCTCTTCTATGTTAGATACTTAAGGTAAGTCCACAGCACGAACTTGAATAGTCTAAAACAATTAAAAGCCTACCCGGCCCTCCCCGAGCCAGCCAAACAATCATTTAACAAACAATCATGTAATATCATCAATTAATTCATCACACATACATATATGACGCCCCATTTTATTTAGATTTTATGTATTAAATATTTTATTGAGCATAGGCAAAAAAGGCACCTCAGCGACTTCTGTAAGGGCCGCCACCACTCTGGGGAGGCTGAGATCAGCGACCCCGCGAACACCCCACATAGGGCCCGCGGGTACAACATCTTATTAACACAGCAAGCCGCCTACAACCCAATGGGCCGGCCGCGTCTTAAGAGGTGCTACAACGGTGCAAGCTGGTCAGTGCTAGTGCATTGTAAGAAAACACGAGAAACAAAGAACTGTAAACAACCCCGCCACCCACCCCACCCCAGCCCTCCCTTCTCCTTGTCCATGTCCGGAATCCGGCGATAGGTCGTGAACCACCCTCAACAGTCAGTGGACGCCACGCGCGTGGGGCCTGTGCGCTTACGGGTATGTGTTTTGGGGTCCGGGAGAGGTGTTTCCGCCAGGCGTAGCAGACGCAGGTAGCGTGGGCAGCTCACCTCCCGAAACTCCCCGGTAAGCAAGGCGAGGAATGGCCGCCAGAGTTCCGCAAAGTCCGCCCCCCTCCCTGATGCTGCCAGCGATAGTTTCTCCATTCCCAGGATTGCCCACAGTCGGTGAAGCCACCCCAGTTGTAGCGGAGCTTGGGTCGCCCTCCAGTGTGCCACAATGTTTTGGACCGCAGCCCCAAGCGCAAGCGCGATCAGGCGCCCGCGCCAGGATTTCAGAGGATACATGAGTGCATTTGGGAGGCCTAGTAGGATGTACGCTGGGAAGCGCGGCAGTTGTGTGTCTAGATGTGCATCTATAAGATCCAGGATAGTGTCCCAATAGGGGCGCAGCGCCTTACAGCTCCACAGCAGGTGTTCCAGTGTCCCTAGTTCCCCACATCCCCTCCAGCATCTGTCACTGATTCGGGCATCCCAGTGGTGTAGTCTCTCAGGGGTGTGGTACCAGTATGTTGCTACCTTAGTCAATGTCTCGGTAAGGCCAGTGTGGTGCGCCGAGTGTCTGGCTCTATGGTACACCCCCTCCCATTCCTTCCTGGTGAGCTGCCTCCCCAAATCCCTCTCCCACCGGACTTGGCCCGCATTGTATGTGTGTGCCTGCGTGAGTAGCAGCTGCTGATAGAGGTCCGATATCAACTTCTTATCCGAGGTGCGTGTCAGCAGCCATCGTTCGTAAGGCGTGAGGTGCCGTTGGGCTCCGGGCTGGATCGAGGGATGGAGCACCCAGTGGCGCACCTGCAGGTACTGCAAGCGTTCTGATTCGGCCACGCCGTAATCCGCCTTGACCTGCTGGAATGGCAGAATGCCCTTGACATCGAACATGTGTCCTGCCGCGCGACAGGGTGTCGTCCGCCACGTCGTGAACGTGCCGGTGTCCAAGCCCGGTGTGAAGTCTGGATTCTCAAAGATGGGAGTCATGGGTGAGGGGAAGGTGGTCAGCCCCTTGGCCACGGCTACTCTATCCCACACTCGCAGGGCGGTGCTGGTGATTTCAGAGGCGTACAGGTTAGGGGGACGGTGTCGACGCGGAAGGAAGGGCACGCCTTGGAGGGTACGGCCGGCCACTGCCTGGTCCAAGAAGAGCCAGTGCTTACCGGACTCCAGCTGGAACCATTCCACAAAGGTGCGCAGCTGTGCCGCCTGGAAGTACAGTGTAAGGTCTGGCACGCCGATCCCTCCGTTCGCGGGGGGTAGGGCGGCGAGCGTATGCTTGAACCTGGGTCGCCGGCCATTCCAGATGAACCGTGACAATTCCGATTGAGTTTGTTGGAGCCAACCCGCCGGGGGGTTCAGGGGGAGCGTCTGGAACAGGTACAGAATCTGCGGCAGCAGTGTCATTTTGACTGCGGCAATTCGCCCTAACCACGACAGCGCAAGTGGTTTCCAGCGCCGGAGCTGCTCCCGGAGTTTGCGGGTGAGGGCCTCGTAATTAGCCCGCGCAGTGTCTCGGACAGTAGGAGCCAGGCGAACGCCCAGGTACGGGACGGTTGCGTCCGACCATTGGATTCGGAATTCCGATTTAATCTCGGCCACCACACCCGGGCTCAGCGAGATATTCAAAGCCTCAGATTTGGCTTCGTTGATCTTGAAGCCCGAGGCCAGGGCGAAGGTGTGTAGCTCCACAAAGAGAGCGCGCAGGGATCGCATCGGGTCAGTGAGGGACAGCAAGACGTCGTCGGCGTACAGGCTGATCTTATGCGTGTCGGCCCCAAATTTAATACCTGAAATGAGCGCATGTTGCCGCACCCTCTGGGCCATCGGCTCCATGTACAATGCGAATAGGAGCGGCGACAGCGGGCAACCTTGGCGCGTGCCTCTACCAATGTCGAACCTCGGGGAGGTATGACCGTTCACTCGTACCGCGGCGTTGGGCCGGCGGTAGCAGTTGAAGATGCGGTGGCGGAGTTTCTCTCCAAAGCCGAAGTGACGGAGGGCCTGGTCGAGGTATGGCCAGTGTACTCTGTCGAAGGCCTTCTCCACATCAATGGTGAGCAGCATGCAGCCGGGTTTAGTGCGCGATCCGGCCTCAATGAGGTGCAGCACCCGCTTGGTGTTGTCGCTGGTCTGCCGTTGGGGGATAAAGCCCGCTTGGTCGGGGTCTATCAGTCGTTGCATATATGGGGCGATGCGGCTCGCTAGTATGCCAGTGTAGAGCTTCAGGTCTACGTTCAGTAGCGATATGGGTCTGTAGGAGCCGCAGACTGCCGGATCACGACCGGGTTTGGGAATAACAGAGATAGACGCCTCCAGCAGGTCCGGATGTATGGCGCCGGGCGTGGCAAACGTGTTAAACAGGTCGCGCAAGAGGGGGGCAAGCTGCTGGCAAAAGGTCTTGTAAAATGCCGCAGTATAGCCGTCGGGTCCCGGGGATTTCCCGACCTTGAGGCGGGCAATGGCCGAGATGACCTCTTCCAGGCCTATGGGCCGCTCCAGAAAGTCCGCTTGGGCTTGGGTAAGGGTGGGGAGTTCCGCGCCCCGCAGATAGGCTGGGCCGGCGTCAGGGTCTAGGTGATCCGCGTCGTAGAGCGCCGCATAGAAATTGCCAAAAGCCGTCGCAATCGCTGCGTTTTCTGTGACCAGGTCGCCATTGGGCAACCGGAGAGAGCGCACTTGTTGCCTCTGGGCTTGCGCCCGAAGTCTACTCGCCAGTAGTCTCCCGCAGCGGTCGCCACCGGTGTAGTAGACGTGCTTGAGGCGCATCGCGGCGTATTCCGCCACATCTTGGTCCAAGGCCGCTAGCATTTTCCGCTCGGCGCATAGTTGACGCCATGCTCTGGCTGCCCCTGTGCGTTGGTGCATCTGTTCCAATTCCGCCACGCGCTGGGAGAGCTCGGCACGTTTCAGCTCCCTCTCTTTGTTGTTGGCCGTGGCGATGGAGATGATTTCCCCGCGCAGGACCGCTTTGAGGGCCGCCCACTGGGTCGCTTTGGTGGTGTCACCATTGGCGTTGTGCTCCAGAAAACGGGTAATCGCCGTCGTGAGTCGGGCCTGCGTGTCAGGCAGCTGTAAGAGACCGTCCCGCAGCCTCCAGTGCCGTTGTGGAGCTGGCATTGCTCCCACCCGAAGCGTCGCTGCCACCGGGGAGTGGTCCGAGAGCGAGGCTGGCAGTATCTCCACGCTCTCCACTTGTAGCGCCAGCTGCGAGGAGCCCAGAAAATAGTCGAGCCTCGCGTACGTCTTATGCGCAGCCGAATAATACGTGTAGGCGGTAGTTTGGGGGTGCGTGTGCCGCCAAAGGTCGATGAGGCCCAGGTCCGTCAGGTGCGCGTGACCCGCCGCCGTGAGTGCCCCTACTTGACCGGATCTCTGACCCGAGCGATCCGCCGTGTTATGAAAGACTATGTTGAGGTCCCCCCCCAGCAGCAAGTGAGTGTGTGTGGTGGCTGTAACGGTCTCTAGAGCTGTATGCAGGAATTTTTCCTGACCCTCGTTCGGGCCATAAACAGAGCCCACAAGCAAGGTGTGGCCCGCGATTTGGAAGCTATAGAGTAGGAGCCGCCCTCTAACTTCGGCCTCTTTTTGGAGGACTTTCCCCTCAAAGGACTTAGCCACTAGGATCGCCACCCCTGCAGACTTCTTCGGGGAAGAGGAAAAGAACTGCCACGGGAACGCGCGGGATTTGAGTCTATGCTGGTCGCTGCGCACAAGGTGCGTTTCCTGGAGAAGGCAGATATCCGCCCTGGAGCGCTCGAGGTAGGATAATATCGCCCTGCGTTTGTTCGGGCTGTTGAGACCCCGCACATTAAGCGTAAGCACTATGAGGTGTCGTGGCATATCTGGGATCGTACGAGAAAAGCCAAGCCTGCCCGGCGGCCGTGACTGTGGGCCCGCGGGTCGCGAAAGACACTGCGCTCGGGGCCGCGTCAGAGCATCTCTTGGCGACCAAACCCTCTGGACAAGGAGAACCCCCCCCGCCCCTCCCCCCTCTCTCCCCAAGGCCCCCCCAACCCAAACTGCCCCCCCAAGTCCCCGCTCAACCGGAGCAACTGGTCAGCCCCAACTGCCCCCCCTATCCTCAGCTCAACTGGAGCGACCCCTTTCTCCCGGGTCCCCCTCTCCCTCGGAGCAACTCCCCCCCCGCCCCTCCCCTCTTCCCTGCATCACCCCCCAACCCTCACCCCCAACTGGTAAAGAAATGAGGTCCAATATTGTCCCAGGTCCAGCCTCAAGGCCACTGGACCCGTGGTAGAGTACGTCCGTAGAATGGAAGCAGTGGCAGCAGTGCGAGCAGGTCGGTCCTCCCCTAGCTCTCCGCCGAAAGCGCTGAGTCAGATTCTCCGTCTGGGAAGGCCAACAAGCACTCTGCCTTCGCCCCCGCCGCCGGACCGGACTGATCCAACCCGGCCGAGACCTGTGGAGCTAGTGCGGTCCCCTCTCAGCGGTCAGTCACTGTGCGCTGGCGCCAGGCCCTGCGCCACGATTTCCACCGCCGCCCGCTGCCCTTCCTCTATCTCCGCTGCTGCGGGGCGCCTCGGCCTGCGTCTGCGGCGTTGCTGTTGCCAGCGTCCCGGGGTCGCCTCGTTGGGGGCCCCGTCGCCCAGCGGGCCGTCGTCGACCGGTGGCTCGTCAAGTCCCAGTACACGGCAAGCGTCCCTGAGGGAACGCGGCTGATGAAGCACATTACCTAGCCGAAACACCAAGCGGAAAGGGTGCCCCCAGCTATAGGAGATGTTGCGTTTTCTCAGTTCCGCCGTCACTGGCCGAAAGGTGCGTCGCTTCTCCAGTGTGAGTGCGGCCAGATCCTGGTATAACGTCGGCGTGTGGTCGCCAAAGGTAATCTTGTCCAGTTGGCGGGCCTTGCTCAGGATCTCCTCCTTTGTTCTGTAGTCCTGCACACACACCAGGATGTCCGCCGGGTGAGCAGCGCCGGCCCTCGGCGGTCCCGTCCGGTGGGCTCTGTCTAGTCGCAAGGGGGCATCCGCCTGTCGGCCCAGGATGTGGTTGAAGAGGCTCCGCATGAACTGAAAGAGGTCCTCCGTGTCCGGGGTTAGTTGCACTCCTCTGATCCTGATGTTATGCCGCCTGGAGCGGTTTTCCAGATCCTCGGCATGCGTTTGGAGATCTACCTGTTGGTCATGTATGCGGGCCAGCTCCTGCCTTAGGGCCTCGATTTCGGTGTCCCGCGTGTCACTTTTCGCCTCCAGGTCTGCCACCCTCTCCCCTATGGCGTCGGTATCGCGGCGGACCTCCTTGATCTCGTCCTGAAGCTCCTTCTTTAGGGCATGGATGTCTTCCCGCAAACTGGAGAACAGGGATTCCAGGAAGGACCGCGTGACCGGGCCCTCGGGGTCCGTCCCGCTGGAAGGCGACACGACCTCCACCTTCTTCTCCGCGTCGCCTCGGGAATTGGGCCCCACTTGTCCATTCCGCTTCCCCATGGTGGTGGGGGTGAAGAGGTCCTTAATGGTGCGGTCCTTCTTGGTCCTTCCGCCAGACATGGCCTCCCGGGGCCCCCAGCCGCGGCCGTTGACCACCTCCTCCGCTGGCCGCGGGCAGGCCCTTGGGTCCCGGGGAAGAACCCCCGGGCTGGGATGATCGGTGCTTCCCGAGGTCGCGGCTGCACTAGGCGGGCGTAGCGCGGTGGGGGTAGAGCTGCTGGAGCCAGGAATGGTGGGGGGCGCAAGGCCAGTCCCGGGCAGGGCTCGTTGCGGTCCAAAATGGCGCCCGCGGCCTTCAGGGCTGTGCTGCTAAGGGGGCGAGGAGGTGCGGCAGGCCCGCAGAAGCCCCGTCCAGTGATCTTAGGGGGCCTCGCACATCGCAGCGCGGGTCGGGCCTGTCGGTGCTGCCGCCGTCGGCGCTGGGTGCGCTTTCCACTGAGTCTGTCAGAGCAGGAGGCCTCGCCAGGCCCACAGCACGCGGGAGCGTCTCCACGTGTCCCTCTGGTCACAATCGTCGCTCAGGTCGACGGGCCCCCTCCGGGTGCGCAGCCCCGATGTTGCAGCAGCACATAGGGAGCTCTGTGCGGCAGGGGAAGCGCTGCAGTCGGGCACCGGCGATGAGGGAAGGACACGCGGCTAGGCCCAGCCAGGGCGCGTTGCGTCTCAGTGCAGCGCCCGCCGACAGTTTCACCGCGCCTCCGGCGCTCGCAGCGGGGGCCGCCAACCCCCACTTGCAAGGGGGTCCGCGTGAACACCTCCCTCCCCCGGCGGTTGCTGCTCCACAGAGGTAGGCTTGCCGGGCGCTGGGGGGGCCGCCCGTCCACCCCCGCTCCTCACCTCCGTTCTCGGGGCACCCGCCGGGCTCCTCCACACGTCCCCCAGCAGGTGTCGGTGCAGTCCGCGGCTCTCAGAGCCGATCAGCCAAGGCGATGAGGTGGTGCGGCAAGCCCGCAGAAGCCCCCGACCTGTGACCACGGGGGGGCCTCGCGCTCCGCAGCGCGGGTCGGGCTCGCCGCCGCTGCCGCTGCCCGGTCTAGGTGCACTCGAGGCGGCGTCCGGGCTCCGCCCACCACGGCCTCACTTTCGCCGCACTGCTCTCCTTCGGCCGCCACGAGTCGGGGCAGGGTCGGCGGGAATCACGCGCCGGGAACCGGCAATGCCGCTCCCCCGCACCTCTCCGCAGTAGTGCCGGTGTCGGGCCTGCCAGGAAAGCGCTCGGGCCGGGATGGATGCTGTAAATATGCCAGTAAACGGCGGCCGGCGGCGGGAGCTTGACAGAGCACGTCTGCTCACACCGCCATCTTGGCCACGCCCCCTATATTTAGATTTTAGAATAATAATCAGGAACTGATTTTTGTTTCAAAGTCTGTTTTATTTTCAACTTCAGGGGAAACATAGCACAGGTCTTAAAGTACACAGCGTTAAGCCTACTGCCCTATACAGGGCCCGCCGCGTTTGCAAGCGGTGCAGTTCTTACACAGAAAATGCAACACAAGGGACAAGTATTAACACAGCATGTCGCCTACAACCCCTGTGGGGCCGGCTGCGTAGTGCCTTCGATTGTGCTATCTTGAGGTGGACAGGAATGGACACAACCTCTAGGGGACCAGAAATGGAATTCACGGGCAAGAGGCCCTAAAAAGACAAACCAAGAGCAAGAGGCGTCAGAGGAAGAGTTGATAGATGAGAAAAGAAAGAGGTAGAAGTCAGAAGAGACGGAGTGGCAAGGCATGCAGGAGGAGGGAATACAGTGTGATAGCCCCTTGCAGGCCCCGTTGTCCACGCGAGCTGTCCCCGGAGGTTCACCAGCCTGTTCCGGTATATATGCGAGGGTTGCTCCTGATCCCATTAGTCAGCCAATTTTATGTCCTTTGAGAGTGTTGTCAAGTTGTCGAGCCTCCCGTGCAATCGAGAGAGAGAGGTGATATGCCCGCGTATCGTGGCCTTGAAAGCATCCTACACCACGGGAAAAGGCGTTTCTGGGATATCATAACTGGCAAAGAAAGAGTCAATGGCAGCACGTATGCTATCCACGTCAGCTGGATTCCGGAGCATACTCTGCAGCAACCACCACCGCGAGATACGGGTGTGGCAGGCGGCCGGGTCCTGCAGGAGCAGCTCAACATGCGCATGATCAGAGAGCGATATGGACAACATCGACGCCGCCAGCATGTCCCGCACCAGAGAGATACAAACAAGTAGTCGATGCGCGAGTATTAACAGTGGACATGTGAGTAATACGAATAATCCCGCACCCCCGGCGAGTGGTACTGCCACGTGTCTAGGAGACCAAGATCTGTAGTTTCCGAAGACTGGAGGACATGGCCCCTGCCCTGTCAGGAACTGATTTAAAAAATAAAATACATCAATCCTAAGAAGGAAAGATAAAATATACATAAAAAGATAGTTTAACCGTTTCCTCAGGTGAGTTAAAATGCATTGTTTTTCCATAGCCTGATTGCAGCAGTAATAAAATTGAGAACTGCAGTGCGAATATCACGCATCACTCATCCACGGCTGTGGTTACTTATTCTACTTTTCAGTGCCTTGTTCTGAATCGTCTGGATTGTAATTAAAACAGTCACATTGACTTCTCCTCCTTATGTAAACGCGATGTACCGGATTGATCCACTTCAAAGAACGTGCCAAGTTTGGTCAGGCTTTACCAAAGAGCAGCTTGTCTGAGCCTTCAGGCTTTAATTTACTGCCTCCCCTAGGGTGTTCAGTGCTTGGCAATTTTTTAATGTTTTGGGAGGGAAGAGCGGTTGCAGTCTTAGGCATTAGAAAAAGTTACTTGGCATAGTGTACTTTGTAGTAGTAATCTTGCAGTCCGCTCCTGCCCTTCTTCATTGTAATTCTTTATTCCTTGTGGTGTGTGCACCCAACCTATATCTGGCAAACAGTGTGAGTACTGAATTTGGGCTTGCAAAACCAAAGTGGCACAGAAGTATGGATGTTTCTTTCTTACCCTTCCTCCCACTCCCTACCGCCCAGCTTTCAAGTTGTTTCCTCTTTGTGTACTAATGTAATGTCCTGAGGTCGTCTACAGAACAAGCATTTGTATAACTTTAACTCAACACATTTTCTTTTGTTTCTTCTTACATTTTTATTGTAGACTTGTAGTGCGCTGGTTCAACATTAGATATTCAAGTGGTTTACAAGTAACGAGTAATTGATGACATCGTAATAACGGGACCCCAATAGCAATAATAAAATGTTACGGTCTCCTATGCCGACGATACCCAGATCCTCTTCTCTCTCTCAGCGGGCAATACCACCCAATCCTCTGCTCTTAGATCCGGCCTCTGCAACGTTGTTACCTGGATGAACGCCAACTCTCTAAAGCTCAATGGCGATAAGACTGAGATCCTGATCCTGGGTAAAAATCAAGACCTCTGGGGCCCACAACACTGTCCTCCGGAAATGGGTCCGCTTCCTCAACCCGCCTCCCACGTACGTAATCTTGGCTTCATCGTGGAGGACTCCCTCTCCATGTGACAGCAGGCCACGAAGGTTGCTGCTACCTGTTTTACTATTCTGAAATGGCTGAGAAAGATTGGGTGGATGCTCCCATCACACACCCAGTAGTCCAAGCCCTTGTCACCTCTTGGCTGGACTACGGGAATATACTGTACTTGGGCACTGGTCACACGGAAATTACAGCAAGTTCAAAACTCCACGGCTAGATTACTCTGCTGCACTCCCAAATTCTCACCCACATCCGGACTGTTGGCTGATCTCCACTGGCTTCCAGTGGAGAAACTGGTCAAGTTCAAAGCTCTAACCTACATATTCCGCATTAAGCATCTACAAGCGCCTGCTACCTGCAACTTTTAGCCTGTCTGTATGTGCCTCTTCGCAATCTCAGATCCTCCACTCAAGAAAAAGGTAGAGTCCCTAAAATCAGTCTTTCCCGCATGGGGGGGGGGGGGGCGTTCGTTCTCGTACTTGGCCCCTACCCTTTGGAATACCTTGCCACTGCCTCTCCACATGCAACCTAACCTTCTTTTATTCCGCAGATCTTTGTAAACATGGCTTTTCAGCCAATAGGCTGCTCTCCTCTCTGCTGTTCTTGTACAGCGCCGGGAACCCCTTTTTGGGTAGCTGCGCGCAGATATACAAATTCAAAAATAATAATAATGAAAGAAGGTGGTTAGAATAAGGGGAAAACCACTTAAGAGGCAGACAGCATTGTCTTCTACTGTAAACAGGCAATACATCTTTCTTGTCTGGATTTACTGCTAGGTTGGTTTGTTCATGACAGTCTTTATGTGACACCCCTATGGTTTGGTTTCTTCATGCTCCAAGTTTTGTAAGTAAATTCCGTAGAGGTGTGTTTTAAGAACTTTTCTAAATGTTAGAATGTTCGGAGCTACCCTCAAGGTCCGCTTTACAAGCGCCTCTGCAAGCATTCGCCACTCTGTTTTCTCTTGGAGTTAAATACAGTTCTTCATTGGCTTCTTCTTCTTTGAAACACATATTGCTACACCCATTGGACCAAATGTCAGAATTCTGCACACCTGCAAAAAGCAAATGAGAAACATGTTCCTGCACAATTATAATAAAGTGCCTGGAATGTTGCCATATCTTGGGTAGATAGATCACTTTATTGTTCTGAAATTAATGATGCTATATCGGAAATTAATTTCATCCTGTTGGTTCCTGAAAAGTTCTGAAATATTACCACTGGCAAATTATACAACAGGTTGGTTACTTCTCTGGAATTAGGCAGAGGAGTGAAGATAATGGCTCGCTGCATATATGTTACTCTTACCGGAATTTCGACCCCACTCTTTCTTATTGCACTGTTTTCTCGCCTCACCACTTGGAGTTTTGCATTGTTGTGAGATCTCTGTCTGCCACTAATGCTTTCCTCAAATGTCAATTTTTTTCTACATTCTCGGCCTTGTTTTGGTCGGGCTTCCTATGGCCAGTGTTATCTTCTAACAACTGATTTTTCCAAGGAGCTGTGTTTTTTTATGGGCATCATTGTTCTGTTGGCGACAGCATCTACCTAGGCTTAAAAATGAACATTTTCGTTTCATTTTTTAGGGGGGGGGCAGTGGGACCACTGTCTGCCCTTAAAATTTTTTTTTAGAGCCAGTCACAAAGGGGAAGGGGTTCTCTTGGGCCCCCTTCCCGTTTGCGAGTGTTTTACCACCCTTCATGGCATTTTGGGTCACTATTAGGAAGCGAACGCGCCTTCCTAATAGCGAGTCGCAATACTTATTTAGCGAGTCGCAAATAAATTGCAACTCGCTAAATAGGCTTTGTACATGGCCCTGTAGGTTTTTGCATGCACAAACGGTTCGAAAACCAGTTTGCGCATGCAAAAACTGGTCGTACATCTGGCCCAAGGCTCCAAACAAATGCCCTCAAATGTTTGGGTGGTGCCTGTATAGTTCACCTTGTTCTGTAGGCAGCTGGTAGCGTCTTCCCATCTGTGCATATGTCACCCTGCATCAGAGTGACTGGTGGGAAGGCTGCCACCATCACGGTTTCGCCTTTAGGACAACCCTTTGGGGCTATAACACTCCCTTGCCAATCTTGCTGCACATCTGGCAACTAGCCAGTTGAGATAGTGTTCTTGGCATGCTGTTTTCATTTCTGTATGCAATGCATGAAGAAGAAACCTTTTTGGTGCTTCCGGCCTGGCTGAAGATTCACGGGCTTGAGGGAGAGACTGAACAATCTTGTTAGAGGAAGATTTGTTTGGCCTTTAGCCAGATCACATTTTGTGTGCTTGCATTAATTCCGGTAGAGCTACTCTAGAGGATGTTTTTGGGGTAAAGGACTGTCTGCTCTGGAGTCCATAGCACGGGGCAGAAGGATTGTTTGCATTGGAACTACACCTGTTGGTTGCGCACAGGCAGCAGAAAAAGCATTGGTGGTATTCCACCATTTACTGCTTAGTGGTAGAAACAGCACTGTCTCAGTTGGACATGCTGTGGTATGTGGTGGAAATGTTGTAGTAAGTGGTGAGGAGAAAAGTTAATCTTCACAAAAGAAAATCCGTAGCTAGCTTTGTTTTTTGCCTAGGAAAGCTTTTGTTTGCTGCACTTAATGAAGAGAGACAATCATGAAGCATCATATTAGAGTTTGGCCAACTACATTTATCCCGAAGAGCATCGTCTTATTGAATAACAGCACAAAAGCTGGCAGGGCACAATAGTTTTACGTTTTCGCTCAAGCAGCAGTCAAGCCCCAGATCTTTTAGGGTGCTCAGTTTAGAAGTGCTCTGTGCACAGGAACTTGTATGTTGAGTTTTGGTTATCCTGCAATTTCTTTGGATAGGAATTCCATTCCTAGACTTTAGGACTTCAACCTAGGCATTATCTGTATAGGGGTAAGGGAGAGTAAGAGGGAAACACCATGCCAGCTGGGAAACATCACAGGAGAATCCCTCAGCACACCCAGAGAGGACGGCATTGGACTTGTCAAACTCAAGGTCGGTTGAAAGGCCCAGTACTAACAAATGGCACAATGATGATTTACCCGTGTGACCAACAAATATGGGAGTCTGAGTAGGGAATGGGAGGCAGTATTAACTCGCTGGCTACTGTAGAAGCGATGGCAACAACGAGCCTGAAGGCACCAGGAAACACAGTTAGACCCAGAAGCAACAAGTAAGCAGTTTGACAACAGGCCAGCTGCAGATATAGAACCAGACAAGTGCTGAGAGAGCGCACAAACCAATTCGGAAAAGGCAGTAAAACAACAAAGCAAAAGGGGATACTCAAGCCAGGGAAAGAACAAAATATCAAACATGAAGCACACAGTGCAGTGATTACTTGAGCGAGGGCAGGAGCCATGCAACAAATAGAAAGTTGTCATGATCCACCTTGTTAGTGTGTAGTCTTTTGTAGGAACTAAAAAGCACCCTTACCCCCCCCCCCCTCCTGTTTTTGTACCCAAATGCCTCTTGGTGGGCCTGCTGCGTAGAGCTGGTTCTCCAAAGTCTGTCATCTTTACCAGCTCTACCTAGGTTTCTGATACAGAACTGAATCATTTTCCATTAGTGCTTCCTTTCCTGAACTCCCCTTGATGAAATCCTGACACTCATCTTTTGTCTATTTTGTAGTGCAGTTAGGTTACGGGACAAAGGTTTCTCTTGCGTATAATATTGTATTTCACAGTTCATCTTTAGACAAAAGTTTGTTGTACTGCTCTTCGGACTAAGTCCTTAAAACTCCTACAAGTTTTCCTATTTGACATTAGCCCCCATTTTAGTCCTGAAGATCCTCCTGTATAAAGCAATGTATCTAATATTTTTAAAAAAGCTTCCTGGTCCATTTGTCCTTCCTCCGCTGTGCTTCCCAGCCTGTAGCTGGCCTCCTTTATCCTGTGAATCTTTCCTTCTTCTCTCCACAGATCACCCTTCTCCACCTTGGTTTCTAGTTCCTCCTGGGCTTCATGATGCCATTGCTCTTTTTCATCTCCAGCTATCTTCAGGTTCACCCACGAGACTTCGTATTTCTGCATGTCTTTCTTTCCTGATAATGGTCATCTTCATACTCCTAAAAGTAATCTTTTAGTATGATAAGTGCTGATGTTTGAGCTCATAATTCACTGTATTGTATGTATGTTTTTTCGTGTTTTCTGTCGATTTCTAATGTGGGCTGGTACATCAATTGTGCTGAAATCTTCCTTCTCCCACCCACTGCAAAATCACCCCCTTGTATGTTTTACATCCACCTCCCCAGTTAGACACTTGGTCCAAGAATGTACAGCCATTGGGGATGAAGAATTTCAGTTCCAGTCTCTTATAAATTCCACAATTATTCTTTATATAAGGCCAGAAAGTGTCACCGTCTTTGAGCATATGGTGACAAGAGGCTACCAGGTCTGTGATTTCTGAGTTTTCAGACTGTAAAATTCCTAGCCGTATCCTCATTTTAGTTCATTCATTTCAATGCCGGTGGCTTCCTGTGCTGAACGAGGAGAGCTCAACAAGGGATTTTGTGGCAGGGATTGTTAGGTGGAGCTCACACACAGACTAAAATATAGAGTTTAGATGCAGCAGAGGGCCTTTCAGGGCAGAACATTTGTTGTCATCCTGGCCATGTAAGCTCCAAAATGGCGCTTTGATTAGAGCTCTGTGCTGCTTATGGCTCATTCCTTGTTTTCCGACAGTGAGTCGGCACTGCAGGGCCCAAAGAAGATGAAGAGGCATCAGTAGGCCTTGGCCAATTGATGATGATGATGCCTACAGTTGATGAACAGTGCCACAGACTTTCTTGCCTGAAACAACTACAAGATGGTGACTTTGGGTTGAGATATCTTCTCTGCGGTAACAGAAGAATCCCAGATCTGATCCGGCAGCCACTCTGGAGCACTATAGTCCTTCACGGACCTGCGGGCAGGTCTGAGGCAGGAGTGGACTCCATTCCACCCAACACAGAGTGGGTGTGATTCCCCTCATGTGCTCCGCGCTGAGGAAATCTATCCTACCTTCAGCTGGAGGACAGGCAAGGTGGAGCCCTAGTAACTGTGCAAAACATTGGTAAGGTTTTTATGATTCCCCTTCCTAAGAACTGGACTAGCCAGCACATGATGTGGTTATGATATGGACATACAGCTGACCGTGCAGAAGATGATTTTCAAGACTACTGAGCGGAAGAACACTGGTTCTGAAAGCGATGACTTACAGTAAAAAAGGAAGAGGTTCACTTTATGAACCTCAGAGTTGCTGCTTTTTTCCAAATGTTCCCAAGTGGCGGAGTTGCGAATGGGTGAGAAAATGTCCATGTTTTCTCTGATCAAACCTGTAGCAGTGTGTTTTTCAAAAGACATTTTAGATCAGAAAGAATTGAGCGGGTCCTCCTGGATTGGCTAGAGTCCTGATTTATATGTTGCTGCTTATTGTTGAATAGTCTAATCTTAAACTGCTGAGATGCCTCACTTCAATTATCCCCTTCCGCTGTGTATAGTTCTACTGACTAACAATAATATGGCTTTAATCTTTCTCGACTAAGATGCATTGGTTTCTGCTGGCAAAATGTTTTTCTGTGTCAAATCGTATAGTCATTAAAAACTAAAAAGAAATGTTATAGAGCCACTGGGGGTTCTTTTGGGAATTTCTGATATTGCAGATGTTTCTTTTGAGTGAAGTAATCATATGTTTTGTTTAATATACAACAAGTTGTCTTTAGTGTGCAATTTTGGTATTTCAGAAAGGGGAAACTTACATTTTGCTTCTAATCTAGATTCGGATCATGTTTGTCAAAATTCAGATATTAGGTTTCAGCTTACATTATATTTATTTACCTCTAGGAATTTAATTAGTGAAAGCTTGTGCTAGTAAATACTGGTGAGGACAAACTCATTTTAGTTAAGAAAATAACACTTTACTTCTTGGTATATGTCTTGTAGCTGAGAAGTTTAGATTACATATGCTGTTCTTGTGAAAAGACCACAAAGGACAGTGCAATTGCCTTCACAAAGTGTGCTCAACAGTTTTAAAAGCCAAGTCATCTAAAAGAAAAACCCACCTTCGTGGATACATACGCGGCTTTACCTGAATAGTTGACAGACCTTTGGATATTCACCAATATTCTCAGAATGCTAAAATCTTCTGCTTGGTACACTTTATTTTCAACCGTTTCTTACAAGTAAGTCTACGATTGCATTTGTTTTCTCCTAGGAACAAATCTCATGTTGAGCAAAGGGGTTACTCTTCAGCTCATATCTCACATTGGAACTGTTTCTCTTGGACATATGATTTATATATACTGCAAGTATTTCTCCTGAACTTTTGTCACCAGCATCTTCTTTGGTGACTTGCCTTCTCGTGCATATCTTCCTTTTTGTGTGTATTGTGGACATCTATGATTAAAGTAATAATATATAGGATATTGAAGCCCCTGTTGACATTATAATGATATTACAGGTCACTGAAGAGTTCCCTGTGCCTGTAGAGGAAGGAGACCACAGGAAGTGTTCCTTTATAAGGTCATGGAACAAAGAAGGCACTTGTAATATCGTTTCAACATACGATGGAGGATATTTTATTGGTTTTAATCTAGCGACACCATCAATCTTCCCTCCAATTCTTGGTGTCTTGCTCTTTCATCAGAAAGAGCATGTTTGCACATATGACGAAAAAAAAAACCTATATACTGTAAAATTAAATGCAACAAAAAGCAATTATTTATTTGTTGCAAAAAGATACTCAAATCAGTTTCATGTAAGTCAAATTGGAAATGCTGTAGCTCACAGTGCCTAGAAAAATGCTGAGGCATTCTGCCTTTCCTGTAATGATTAATAGCCTGAAGAAAAAATGTTGCCTTAAATTTCCCCTGTCTGATGAGCACAATGACGTGTGTACACAAACGTACACTTTATGACGGTATGGTGGCCAAGCTGATATGATGATGTATGCCCGTGTATGCCTAGCCAGGCATACAGGCACATACAGCATGATGAGGCTGCCATTTTAATTATTTTTTACTTACCTCTCCAGGATGGTAGATGCCACTTGCAGGGATAGGTAAATATATATATATTTTTTTTAAACAATATTTGAAGGTGGGCAAAAGCGCTTTTGAAAAACAAAGTGGGCTAGAAGCAAATGGCCGCTAGTACTCTCTACCCAAAAAAATGAAAATGTGGATGGAAAGCAGTTGGGAAGTGTGCAAGGCAACAGTGGAGGAGCTTGAGCCGGGCGGAATATATGAAAAGCAAGAAAATTGATAGGGAAGCAAGCATTGGATGAGCTGAGGGGAGGTGGAGGAGGATTAGCCCGCACAGAGCGGGGGCACACAGCAACAAGCAAGTAAACACGTGCAGTCTTCTAGAGTGCTAAAAACGCCATTCAGTTAAAAGGATGGACAAACACAAGAAGCCATTGACTAAGAAGTAAGCAAATAAGTGTTTAAAAAGCCAATCATTAGAAAGCAGAGGGCTGGCTCTGAGTCCATTGAAGGTTTTAGTCTGGTCCACAAGAGGTCTTTTGACAGCAAACCGCATATAACTGTCTGTAAGTAAGATCTAACAAGCATTTACAATGCAATGGTTTTGCCTTTGTTAAAGTTAGAGCTATTGGCATTGCTCTTGACATTATTTTTATTTGTTTTTTTTAAACATAAATAAATGGCATTGTCATTTACAATGCCACTAGCTTTATCACTCGCAAATGACACACACAAACACACACAGAGCCCCCCCACACACACACCCACACAGAGCCCCCCCACACACAGCCACACAGAGCCCCCCCACACACACAGCCACACAGAGCCCCCCACACACACAGCCACACAGAGCCCCCCACACACACACAGCCACACACACAGCCACACAAAGCCCCCCACACAGAGCCTTCCACACACACCCACACAGCACAAGCAGGCAACAGGGGCACACGGAGGCACAAGCAGGCAACAGGGGCACACGGAGGCACAAGCAGGCAACAGGGGCACACGGAAGCACAAGCAGGCAACAGGGGCACGAAAACGGAGGCACAAGCAGGCAACAGGGGCACACGGAGGCACAAGCAGGCAACAGGGGCACACGGAGGCACAAGCAGGCAACAGGAGCACACGGAGGCACAAGCAGGCAACAGGGACACACGGAGGCACAAGCAGGCAACAGGGGCACACGGAGGCACACGCAGGCAACAGGGGCACGAAAACTGAGGCACAAGCAGGCAACAGGGGCACGAAAACTGAGGCACAAGCAGGCGACAGGGGCACGAAAATGGAGGCACAAGCAGGCAACAGGGGCACACGGAGGCACAAGCAGGCAACAGGGGCACGAAAACTGAGGCACAAGCAGGCAACAGGGGCACACGGAGGCACAAGCAGGCAACAGGGGCACACGGAGGCACAAGCAGGCAACAGGGGCACGAAAACTGAGGCACAAGCAGGCAACAGGGGCACGAAAACTGAGGCACAAGCAGGCGACAGGGGCACGAAAATGGAGGCACAAGCAGGCAACAGGGGCACACGGAGGCACACGGAGGCACAAGCAGGCAACAGGGGCACACGGAGGCACAAGCAGGCAACAGGGGCACACGGAGGCACAAGCAGGCAACAGGGTCACGAAAACAAGCACAAGCAGGCAAAAGGGTCACAAGCAGGAATTGTAATTTAGACGGGGCTGAAGTGGAGAACGGTCAGTAGGGAAGTAGTGCGGCTGGTGCAGTGGTACCAGGCCGAAAGGTGAGAGGGGCTGTCTGCACCCCAGTTTGGACAGTTTCCACTACCTAACAGGGATTGGTGGGAGGGGGGCGTACTTCTTGCTTGCTTTAGAGCTGTTACTTCGGGGACGCAGTGCACGCTCTTGCCTGCTGCCTGCTGCCACCGGGACACGACAACAGGCAGGGAGAGGACAGGCTGGGAGAGGGCAGGGAGGGGGCAGGCTGGGAGAGGGCAGGCTGGGAGAGGGCAGGGAGGGGGTCAGGCTGGGAGAGGGCAGGTTGGGAGAGGGCAGGCTGGGAAAGGTCATGGAGGGGACAGGCTGGGAGAGGGCAGGCTGGGAGAGGGCAGGCTGGGAGAGGGCAGGCTGGGAGAGGGCAGGCTGGGAGAGGGCAGGCTGGGAGAGGGCAGGCTGGGAGAGGGCAGGCTGGGAGAGGGCAGGCTGGGAGAGGGCAGGCTGCGAGAGGACAGGCTGCGAGAGGGCAGGCTGCGAGAGGGCAGGCTGCGAGTGGGCAGGCTGGGAGTGGGCAGGCTGGGAGAGGGCAGGCAAGATCCTTTCCCAATATTCCTGGGAACCTGGCAATATATGTATTGATAACTGATGGTTGCTTTTAAGTTATTCATATCAGAACTCTATGAAGTAATCACAATCAATACCAAATATTGCAATGTCGTATTATGGCACAGCATGAAATGAAGTAACTACATTAGCAGAATTCTTCATGCTAATGACTCAAAATGTTTATCGGCTTCCTTGTAAATCAAATTGCAAGCTGCATGAGGTGACAAGCAGTTTACTTAAGTATGTCCATAGTACATCAGAGTAAATCTTGAATGCATAAATGCGACAAAATATCCATGATGCGTAGTCAATAGTGGTGAAAGGTAATATGTTCTGTCTCGCTCACGTCCTGAGATAGTGTGTAAATGTACCTGCCTGTCTACTGTCTCAGCACATCTCCCCGGGCCCTTCCCTAGCTGCGACGGTGTCCTACGCACCACTTATTCATCTGTGCAGTTTTCCATGCAGAGTTGCTTTCCGTGCCTAATGAACACGATGCTGTGCGTGGAGACACATGCACTAACCCCATACATAGTTTTGGAAGGAGTGGGGGAGAAGGATACAATCCAGCACACAGCGGACCGCGGCTACACTCTGAGACCCCCAACACTGGTCCTTGCAGCTGAACCCACCACAAGACTCCGCGGAGCCGAGCCTCGAGTGACGCCATCCGTCCTCCAGAGGCAGAGCGCTCAATGGTCGAGACAGCTTCATCCCCCGGAGCGGCGGATCTTTCAAAGATCCACTGACACGTGCCCAGCTGAAGACACTTCATCTGTTACCACAATCCCCCAGGCGTCCAGAGGCGAAGAAGGGTCCGTCACGACCTGCCCCAGCCCTCCTCTCTTCGAGAAAGGCCGCAGAGTAGCACGCGGCGGATGGAGTGGGAATACCAATGGTGCTAACATGAGACTCCCTACAGCACTTACAGCTTAGCATCTTCTGCTGATGTTGGCCAAATAGTCACAATTCACTCTACTCCAACAGGACCCGTTGGACAAACCTCCCAGCACTCACATGCACCCACCTCGCAACCATCGCAGCGCGGCTCCAGCGATGACGCGGCGGCTCGAGAACCACTCCTAGCGCGGCGGCACTGAGGGGGCTCGACCGCCTCAGCCAATGGGAGGGCAGCTCCTTCGTTCTTGCTCTCCGCGGCCCCGGCGAGGTCCTCAAGTTATTCTCGGCCCCGGGCAGCGGCGGCAATCAGGGAGGCAGCGTTTGCACCGTAGTAGGAGGCGGCAGAGCGCTCGGGGTGCCACTAGTGCCTTACCAGATTCGGGGGCGTTCCCGAGAATCGGCTTTCGGCTGACGTAGCGTGACGTAGCCAAAAGCCAAAAATTCTCGGGAACGCCCCCGAATCTGGTCCGAGATTGACGGACAGAGCCTTCTCCCAATGGCTAGCCTCCATTTATGGGGCTAGCCAATGAGAGAGTGGGGACGGTCCAGTCCCCAAACACAGATATCATTAAGTTTTTCCTAGCGCATGCGTACTTCGTACGCATTGGCTAGGCAAAACCTAAAAACGAGCGCTATGTTTATGACTGGGTTATTTGCAAAACTACCAGACATGTGCAGCAATAAGCCTAATGAGCCCCTCTTCCCTCTCCAGTGTCTACACCGATGAAAGCAGAGGTGTCTCAGCTTTCATTCTTTACCAGTGATGGATTTCCACACCACTGCTGTGCAAACAGTCTACCTCTTAGGATTGGCTGAGGCCAGACAGAAGTGAGGGGAAATGGTACCAGACATTCCTTGAGACCACAACCCCTTTTGTCAAGTCATTTGGGGTTTTGATGTGCTAAAAGTCACAAGCAATTTTAAGTTGTTTGCTACTAAGAGTCAACCATAATAGGTATCTATAATACACATAAAGAGGGAAATACATCATCACTCTACTGAAAAACAAAATGAGTAATCTCATATTGTTTTTGTATTCCTACACTCTTATTTTTTATGTTTACTTACTGCAGATTTTCAGTATTTAGGGTATAGAAGTATGCGACATTAAGAATAATTTACAATTGTGGCTATCTCCACTCCTTGTCCGTATTTTATAGTTTGTTATAGTGCTTCTTTGAGGTTTAGTAGTAGTGTTAGAAAAAGATGACCCCTGTTTGTCTTCAAACACCGTCTCAAACAAATGGAGGAAGAAAATCTTGCTCCCCATACCCATATCACATTTACCTGTATAAGGGAAGGCCGAGTACAAAAACCCTTTTCAAAAAGGGATCATCCTCAGAATAATGGATCTGCTCATTGTAGGAAAAGAAAGGCAGATGTTACATGAGAGCTTTGGATGTTCTCTAATTCTTGTTAAGAGGAACTGGGCAGCCCATTGGAAGAGTAGTTTGGAGAGAGGACCAGGGTTATAGAAATGGTTCAGACTTCAGACATCCTGGATTTTTGTTGTGAAATAGATTCTGGGATTGTGTTTGCAGTTAGCCGTGAAACAGGAACAGAAAAAATCCTAACTTGGTACTCTGAATGATTCCACTCTGATGAAGGACCTGGTTTCGATCTTGGTGATCGGTTACTCTGTCACAACGGTGACGGATATCCTATCCGCCGAGTATAAATCCCATATAGTATAATTGGATTCATATTTTAACGGACGGTATATCCATCACCGTTATGATGGAGTAACCCATTGGCCAAGATCGAAATCAGGCCAGAAGTATTAGTCCGCAGCTTTTGGCTTGAATTTCTGGAACCAGATAGTTTCTTCAAGTCTAATAGTACTATCTGTTGACGAACAAGGACAAAGAAGTACAGGCATACATATATATTAAGTCTGCTTGACTTGCAGAAATTCTCTCTTGGAGTGCAGGGTGCATACGGTACTAGAGATGGAAAACTGCCCAGAAAATAGACCATTTGCAACTAGAAAATTCTACCTACTGCGGTGAAGCTTCTTCTCTATGTCTGGAGTGAAAAACACCCAGCCAAATTAGTTAAAGCTTCTATATAGGAATCTCAAAAATTATTTGTAACCAGCCATTTTGCCGTGGACCTGAAATGATGATGGAGGGATTCTTCCTAAACTTGATCCAGTGCTCCAGAGACACCTGGAGCACAAGGAAAGAAGTACAAAATATGTGTTGTAAACTTTAGGACTTGACACTTTTCTGTCCCTGGAGTATCTGGACAAAGTGCTAAGCTTACCCAAAAAGATGCAACTTTCCTGGCTACATCTTAGCAGTTAATCCTGCTTGTAGCTTCTGATTGTGAAATTCAAGACTAGGCAAGACTGTAAAAAGAGTATCAGATCTTGTGGCGCAATGTCTGGCTACAACTTCTATCCTTCCCTGCTGAATGTTCTTGATATTCAAAAAGTCTGAAAGTAAAACCTTTGACCCATACAAAACACCAACTCATGCCTGACCTTGCTCCATTGCAGTTTATCTTTAAGTAGTCCATGGGTGGATGCCTTCCATAACTTTTGACCAGGGTAAACTAGCCACCTTGCTCCGTGGTAGGTCAGAGGGTCTTTGATGAACAGGGGTTTGACTTTAGGTCATCTATGTGGGTGGCAATAGTTGGAGAGTCAGATTAATAATAAAGCCCTGTCCACCAGTGAGCCTCTACATACAACAACGCACTACTCAAATGAGATCCTCTCTATGCTACAACCCTTGACCAATAGAGAGCCTAGAAATGCAATCCTTATGGTTAAGTGCACTTCACAAGAAACAGACCACACCTTCTGCCCAAGAGACTTTAGAGAATTACAAAAGTCGTGGCAATATAACCGATTCATTAGTGCATTCAACAGATTCTACGAATACAATAAACCTTATAAAACTGTTTTGTTGTACTTAGCGGGACTCTTAAGCACAGCACTGGATATTGTGATATTTTCTCCTTTGCACTGTTCTCATTTGTGAGAGTTTTCTAACTCATGTGTTTTCTTGCAGGTTTGATATTCTGCTTCTTCATGGACAGTCGTTCACTTCCAAGACATGGCAGGATTTGGGCACACTGACCCTGCTCGCTGAGCATGGACATAGGGCGGTTGCTCTTGACTTACCAGGTAGGCTCATAAAATATTAACTTTATGCCTGAGTGCAAAGACATGTCAAAAAGGAGAACAGAGTTAAAGCCACTAATCCTTGAGTTTGCAGATCTACATCTTCGTCCCCATAGTTGCATAATCAGGCTTCCTCTAGCTCGGTTTTCCCCGATTGTCATTCGTGTGCCCCCATAGCAGCATTGTTTTGTGTCCTTCCAAGCCTGGCTTCCAAAATCACCATCATCACTCAATTTGCTCGTGTTAAAGGACCGTAGCCTTGATACGGTCAGTCATCATGTGTGTTTCTGCAGCATTAACCCAGTGTGCAAAGTGTCTGGTCCATCTTTTCATGTATGTGGCTTTTTTGAAAAATGTAGATAAGTTTGTTAGATGCGTCTTTTAAAAAAATGGGGGTTGAGGAATGTAAATGCTGTATAGGAGTGGTTTATTTCGGACTACTCCGAAAGACCAGTTTGGGCAGCAGTTGTGATGTCTCATCTGGTCCGTGGCTGCTTATGGTTGTATTTTAGCTTGTCTAGTGCCTGAACCATGTTAATATGTTCCTTTCTATTGTTAGGTTATGGGATGTCCCTGGAGTCGAAGGCGAAGGCATCAGATCAGGGCCGACTTGATTATATGCTGCGCATCATTGAGACCCTGGGTCTGAAGGACCCAATCGTGATCAGCCCTTCAATGAGTGGCCTCTTCTCTTTGCCCCTTGTCCTGCAGCATGGAGAGCACCTCAGGGGATTCATACCAATTGCCCCAGTGGGCACCAAAAGCTACAGTGCAGAGCAGTATCAAAGGGTACAGGTGAGTAATCTGTAACCCCAGAAAGAGCATAATTAAAAGAGGGAAGAAGGGGGAGTGAATTTTCTTTGAACCCCAAGAGCTAATGTAGTGTGTATTTTTGGTAGAGCTACCATTTTATTAAATTATTCATGTGTGATATTAAATTGCTGTCATCCAATGAAAAACAGAGGCCAACAAGGGCATTTAGTGGTTGAAAAGTTGGAAAAAGGTGGGGACTAGTATATGGTGGGAAATATTTTTCCAGATTCATCCTGGGAGAGAGTAGACATTCGAAGAGGTGGGAAGAACGAGTTTTAGTTAGATTAATCTAGTTTGCGACTGCTTTGCAAAGCCTTTTGCCATGTGGGCACAAGTGTGTTTCACTTCCCTTCCCCTGGAATGTCAGACTATAGGAATGTTTTGCACCTTGTGCCTCTGGAAATGTCTGAGTTACCGTTAGTTTCTATGATAGGGATGATGTTGCAAGTGGATACATTTGGATGTGGGCGGCAGAACAATGCTCATTTGCTCTTGTTTGACACTGTATCTCCACCATGTTGCTTCGCATGGCAGACGTGTGTGATGGACGGGAGTAGGGTTAAGGGAAGTGACCATGCCTAGTTACATTACGAAACAGACGACCTGACCAAGGTTCAGCACAACCATAATATAAATATAATGAGCGTAAGTCCGGTGCAGCACACTTCCCGTGCCCGTCGCCACAAGGCACAAAAAAGGTCAACAGGTTTCTTCAGATGGTGGAAGGCGCACTCATTCAAATATAGGCAAAAAGTCTTCTTTAGTCCAAAATATGTAATTCTTTATTGTAGTAATTATGCCAAACAAGTTGCACAGCCAACGCGTTTCGTTCCTGGGTGGAACTTCGTCAGGGTAATTCAAATTTAAACAAGGGTGTCCCAAAGAGGATATGAACCAGCAAAGGTAAAATTGTAGACAATCACACACATCCCGGATCCCGGTGCAAGGAAGCGTTGTTCCAAGGTATCCCACAATCAATGAGGATAAACTGTTTACCAAGTTGTTCCAACCCGAGTGGGAGGAGTTAGGTCGCACCAGTAATGCGCCCCTGGCACGAGGATAATCACAGGGCTCAAGTATGTAGATCCATGCAATAAGGATAGAAAAGCATAAATGGCACTTCAAATTCAGCAACCACTTAACACGATATACTCTCGAATTTTAACTGCAGCTCCCGGCATAATAACAAGGAGAGGACGAACTTGAAGTGCCATTTATGCTTTCCTTGCACCGGGATCCGGGATGCGTGTGATTGTCTACAATTTTACCTTTGCTGGTTTATATACTCTTTGGGACACCCTTGTTGTAATTTTAATTGCCCTGACGAAGTTCCGCCCAGGAACGAAACGCGTTGGCTGTGCAACTTGTTTGGCATAATTGCTACAATAAAGAATTAAATATTTTGGACTAAAGAAGACTTTTTGCCTATGCCTAGTTACATTATTTACTTAAATATTGTACTCCGGTGCTCTCATCTCGCCTTGCGAATCTCTGTTCACGTCTATCAGTTATCGATCCACCTGGACTTGGAAGTGCTGGTATCTCAAATTTGTCTTGGCTAATGTCCCACACCCATTTCTCATTTGATGAGTCTCAGTTTGTTGAAGCTCAGCTGTGACAAAACCTACGTTCTGATATTAGGAAGCTCTCACCCCTCTGTGGTCAGACAACTTATAGTGTGCTTTGATGGTCTAGAGCCCCTCCCTTCAAGAGCTATTCATGACCTGGGCATACGTGTTGATCAAGTGCTCACCGCTAAAGTGTGTTCGAGGCATGTGGGCTGCTGAATTCATATCTGTGCATAGATCGCCGCCTAGTGTTGGGTCCGGATGATCGCACATTGTTGTCCTGGAAGAGTCTTCGAAGTATCACGAGATAGGTGGCTCCTCCCCTGGACTACAGTGCGCATGGGCATCGCCTCCATCCCCAGATTGTTTTTTTCCGCCATTGGGTTCGGATGTGTTTCGGTTCCCTCTGTCGGAATCGATAGTTGTTTGACTTTCCTTACTTGAGACCAAAAGGTCTTTAGGACTCGCGTCGGTATTGTCCATCGTTCGGGTTTGTTATTTCATCAGCTCCGAACTCTTGCTGCCCCTCCGCGTGCTGTCGGCGCAGACGGGCCTACACGACGCTCCAGACTACTACCATGGAACGAACTCCGTTTAAGAGGTGCCCGGTGTGCACCTCAAAGTATTCACACCTCGACGTGCACCCAGTGTGCAACAAATGTCTGTCGCCGGACCATGACGAGGCCAGGTGTATGGCCTGCTCAAAGTTCCGGTGCAAGAAAACTCTCAAGCTTCATCGGGCCGCTAGACTCCAGGCCCACTTATCAGCGCCCCCGCCGGACGACATTTTCGAGGAAGACGTTGGTGACGACACCTTCCTACAAGTTTCGGACTCCAGCCCAGCGTCGGAAGATAAAAACTACGACGCGGGGGACGAGGAGTTTGATGAAGGCGTCGGAGAGGTAGGGGACGACGACGGGGCCATTGCCACCGTGGGGGATAGCTCAGAGGAGGAGCACCCTCAGACTGACTCCGGGGTCAATCCCCATGATACGGCCCAGGTCGAGGGATTGCCTTCGGGCCTTACCCAAGACCTTACTACTCGTCCCACGGCTCCGCCTACGGGCCCGGCCACGGACATTGGTGAGGCGCCACTCCCGGTAAAGAAACTGAAAGTGAAACCACCGGGGACCACGCCAACGGTATCGAAACCGAAAGTGAAAGTCTCACTGTCGGGACTTGAGGCTCCAAAAAAGCCCAAAATGGCCGCCAACATCAAAAGCCAAGCCAAGATGGCCGACCCAAAGACCCTGGTGTCGAAGCCGAAGGCAAAGACGACCGACGCGGCCGCGTCGGCGCCGAAGACGGTCGAGGTCGACAACCCGAAAAGACCCTCGAAGAAGCGTCAAGACGACCCCAAGGCTCTGGCTGCGCCGATTCCGGCCGTCAAGGGAAAGGGTGGTGACGTGTCGGCTCCGAAGACCGTGCCTTCACTCGCCGACCCGACTCCGGCCTCGGAGGAATCGCTCGAGCCGGTCCAGCCCTCACCGTCCTTAACGAAGAAGGTCACGGAGTCCCTTCAACGAATTCGGAAGGATGCAGCGGCCCCGGAACTGAAGAGTGTGGTGCCGAAGCCTGCACAGCAGACGGCCAAGGCGCAGACGCCGATCCGCTTCATGCTGCCGCCGAAGAAGACGCCGAAGGCATTCGCTCCAAAGCATGGGGACGAGGTGCCTTTGAAGCCAGTGTCGACGCCCAAAGCGTCATTGGTAGTGTCGAAGCTTCGGCTACAGCCACTCGCAGAAGAGGAGCGTCGAGAGGTTGTCATCGACGCAGACACAGGCAAACTCTCTCTCCTTAAGAGGAAAATCACCACGGAGCCGGTGTTGGAACATTTTCGTATTCCACTCAAAAAGAAGTTGGACTCTGTGGGTACTTCTGCCCCTAGGGAGCCTGCATCTCCAAAAAATGTTGAACTCTCACCAACCCATTCTAACACTGGGGAAGGTGACGGAGATGAGGAGGACGAGTACAATTATCCAGCGTACTCGGATCCGGAGGAGGTCAACGAACCTTGGTCTGCTGGAGGCGACCCGGTGGACCCTCAGTTGGGTCACGAACCGCAGCTTTTTGCAGCAAAAACTTCTCCAACAGAGGACTCTGCAGCCTTCAATGCTCTGATTGAGAGGGCTGCAGCAAACCATGATGTCGAACTCCATGCGGACCCTGTGGATGAAGATTTTCTGTTTGACACTTTCTCAGTGGCTGAAAAGTCGGTCAAAACCTTGCCTATGCTCAAGGGAGTGCTGAAGCACGCGCCAGAGGTCTTCAAGGAGCCCACTCGGGCGCGAGTCATCAATCCTCGTATTGACAAAAAATACAAGGCAGCGCCCACTGATCCAACATACATCAAGGGACACTTGCCACTGGATTCGTTGGTGGTATCCAACGCACGCAAATGGGCGAACTCGCAGACCACGGGTGATGCTCCTCCCCCAGACAAAAATCCAAGATCTTTGAAGCCTCAGGCAAACGTATTGCTGCGCAGGCAGCTAATATTTGGCGCATTTCAAACACGCAGGCCCTACTTGCACGCTACAATAGGGCGCACTATGACACCCTTGAAACACTTCTGCAACACTTACCTGATCAGTACAAAGAGGCAGCTGAAATGTTGATTCAGGAGGGGAAGCTCATCACCAATGCTTCCATTAAATGTGCATTGGATGTGGCTGATACCGCCTCCAGGGCTGTAAACACTAGCGTGTTACTGCGTAGGTATGCCTGGCTTAGAATATCAGGCTTCAAACCAGACATACAGACAACCATCTTAAATCAAACAGTTAATCCAGACCACCTGTTTGGCCCTGAAGTGGACGCAACCCTTGAGAAAATGAAGAAAGATACGGACACTGCTAAGTCTATGGGAGCCCTCCAGTCACAGCAGTTTCGGGGTGGTTCTTTTCGCCGCTCCAGTAACAGAGGCACCTCAAGGGGTCAGGCATCGCAATCCACGCAGTATTACAAGAGCAACACCCAGACTTCATACACCAACAAGGGTAGAGGCGGTTACAGGGGCAACAACGTCAAAGGCAGGGGACGTGGAAACAACAGCTCCAGGTCCTCCACCACCAACAAACAGTGACGCCTTGTCACTGCCCCCCGACCACACAACACCGGTCGGGGGGAGACTCCAGCAGTTCCTGCCCGTGTGGAAATCCATCACCACGGACAGGTGGGTCAAATCTCTTATTCAGTACGGTTACTGTCTGGAACTCACGTCCACACCACCAAACATACCTCCAAGAAGCCGTCCTATGTCCGGCGAGCACTTGCTCTTGTTGCAGCAGGAGGTCAAAGTCATGCTGCAAAAAGGAGCGATAGAGCTCGTGCCACTGCAAGAAAGGGGAACAGGAGTTTACTCTCTGTACTTTCTAATCCCCAAAAAGGACGGATCCCTCCGGCCCATCCTGGACCTCAGGCCCCTCAACCGGTACATTCTGTCGGAGCATTTCCATATGCTCACGTTGCAGCAGGTTCTCCCTCTGCTTCAGCAGGGGGACTTCCTGGCAACGCTAGATCTCAAGGATGCATACTTTCACATTCCCCTGCATCCTTCACACAGGAAGTACCTCAGGTTCACAATCCAAGACCAGCACTATCAGTTCAGGGTTCTGCCTTTCGGAGTCACCACAGCGCCAAGAGTTTTTACAAAGTGCCTGGCGACTGTGGCGGCGCACCTACGACGCCAGAACGTGAACGTCCACGTCTATCCGTATCTGGACGACTGGCTCATTCAGGCACGTTCAGAACAGCAGTGCGCAAATCACGTGTCCCGCACCATTCATCTCCTGCACGATCTGGGATTCTCACTGAATTACCCAAAATCACATCTCCAACCCGCCCATGTACGGCAGTATCTGGGCGCGACAATAGACACTCTGGCAGCCACTGCGCAGCCAAACTCAGTGAGAATCGCCAGTATCCAGACGCTGATCCAACGATTCAGACCACAGCACTCGCTTCCAGCGAGGGTGGTCATGCAGTTGATAGGCATGATGGCCTCCTGCATCGTCCCGCACGCGAGGTTACAGTGGACTCAGGCTCATGGGCAACTAACAGACCTAGTGTTGGTGAGCGGTCGGGCATACAACTCTCTGCATTGGTGGAATCCACAAAACCTTTGCAAGGGCCGACCGTTTCAAGAGCCAGTGCCACAGATTATCCTGACAACGGACGCCTCTCTCCAGGGTTGGGGAGCGCATGTACTCCACTACACAGTGCAGGGACTATGGACATCACAGCAGAAGAAGATGCACATCAATGTGTTGGAACTGATGGCAATCTTCATGGCCCTGAAGGCGTTCAAAGTACACCTGTGCAACAAGGTCGTGTTGATCCGGACGGACATCATGACGGCCATGTACTACGTTCAGAAGCAGGGAGGAACACACTCTCCGCAGCTGTCTCATCTGGCTCAGAGCATGTGGAAGTGGGCCATTCAGAGGAACATCTTCCTCATGGCGGAGCACCTCCCAGGCAAGGACAATCAGATGGCGGACCTGCTCAGCAGGCACAGCCATCAAATGCACGAGTGGGAGATACATCCATCAGTACTCCAACCGTACTTCCAAAAGTGGGGTCATCCAGAGATTGACCTGTTCGCCACAAGGGAGAACGCAAAATGCCAAAGCTTCGCCGCCAGGTTCCCACACCCGCAATCGCAGGGCAATGCGATGTGGATGAACTGGTCAGGCAGATTTGCGTACGCTTTTCCCCCAGCACCTCTGATTCCGCTGGTGGCACGCAAGCTCAGGCAACACTTGATGACTCTCATCCTGGTTGCTCCAACGTGGGCTCGCCAACCATGGTACACCACGTTTCTGGAACTTTCCGTGGTACCGCATCAAAGGCTTCACCTCACTCCCAGCCTTCTGGCGCAGAGCCATGGCGACATTCAGCACCCAGATCCGCAACAGCTCAACCTGGCGATCTGGCTCCTGAAGTCCTAGAGTTTGGCTACCTCAATCTTCCCCCCCGATTGCATGGACATCATTCGGGAGGCAAGGAAGCCCACTACTATAGCATGTTATTCGGCTAAATGGAAGCGGTTCGTCATTTATTGTGCGAACCACAACATTGACCCGCTGGATGCTTCCATTCAGAACATCATTTGTTACCTGTTCCATCTATACCAATGCAATTTAGCGTATTCTTCCATCCGCATTCACCTGTCTGCAATGGCCGCATACCTCCAGAATAAGCGGCACCTATCACTTTTCAAGGTTCCTGCTATTAAGGCTTTTCTGGAAGGGCTCAAAAGGGTCATTCCACCACGGACGCCACCAGCTCCAGAATGGAACCTCAATGTGGTTCTTACAAGGCTGATGGGTCCTCCTTTTGAGCCACTGCACTCTTGTGAGCTTCAGTTTCTAACTTGGAAGGTGGCTTTCTTGGTAGCAATTACATCGCTACGGAGGGTTAGTGAGTTGCAGGCACTCACCATCCAAGAGCCTTTTTTCCAAGTCCATGCCAACAGGGTGGTGCTCCGCACTAACCCTAAATTTTTGCCTAAGGTGGTATCTCAATTCTACTTAAACCAGACAATCGAGTTGCCAGTGTTTTTTCAAAACCCCGAGTCACTGGCGGAGCGGATGCTCCACACTCTTGACGTTAAAAGAGCCTTAATGTACTACGTTGACAGGACAAAGGATTTTCGAAAGACCAAGCAACTTTTCGTTGCATTTGCCTCACACCACAAGGGTAACGCTATTTCCAAAGCTGGTATTGCTAGGTGGATCGTGAAATGCATTCAGATCTGTTACGCTAAAGCTAAACGCACTCTCACAATTCCACCAAGAGCCCACTCCACCAGAAAGTTGGGGGCCTCTATGGCCTTCCTTGGGAACATTCCTTTGGAAGATATTTGTAGGGCAGCCACATGGTCTACCACACATACTTTTACTAAACATTACTGCGTAGACGTACACTCCAAACAGCAGGCAGCTGTTGGACAGGCTGTTCTCAAGACACTTTTTCAAACTGCTGCAGCTGGCACGGGCGGCCGCCAATGAGGGGAGCACTGCTATGTATTCTATGCACAGATATGAATTCAGCAGCCCACATGCCTCGAACTGCAAATGCTACTTACCAGTATGCATCTGTTCTTGGCATGTAGGGCTGCTGACATTCATATCGCCCGCCCTCCTCCCCGGCGCCTGTAGCAGCTGCAGTATTTCTTATACACGCGCATAGCATGGTCATCACTCACATAGTTCACTCCATCTCTGCCAATGGCTAAAAACAATCTGGGGATGGAGGCGATGCCCATGCGCACTGTAGTCCAGGGGAGGAGCCACCTATCTCGTGATACTTCGAAGACTCTTCCAGGACAACAATGTGCGATCATCCGGACCCAACACTAGGCGGCGATCTATGCACAGATATGAATGTCAGCAGCCCTACATGCCAAGAACAGATGCATACTGGTAAGTAGCATTTGCATTTTGTCCTTCTGCCACAAATCTGTCACCTGTGCTTTCATCTCTTCCTGTTTCAATTTTGGCAAATTGGTCTGTCTGGGTCTTCCCTAAATATATGCTGGCCCAACTCCAATTAATTAAATACACAGCAGCGAGGTGCGTACTGGAACACGTGCTAGGATCCAGACTCCCACCATTTGGCAGAACTACATTTGCTCTTAGCAACGAAGAGGGTAACTTTAAATGCCCCAACATTTGCTCCCGAACCACTTCCAGTTTGGACCCCCATCTTCCTGATTTTGTACTTTTATATACATTATTCGCACACTCTGACAGTGCAAGCTCAGCCCATATTTTGAGCATTTATGAGATCTGGTGCTCCTGTTGCGATGGTCACTCCTTCGCCTACATGAGTGCTTAAATGTGGAGACTTTTTCTCTCTTTCTGCGTTGTCGCTCTATCCTGAATCTTTTCCTTAAGACTTGGGACCTGATTTATGTGACTGATATCCTGTGTGCCTTATTACGAGTGCCATGGGATATAATTCACTTGTAATAAGGTGGACGGGATATCTCTCCCGTTGGCTGAGAAACCTGTCAGCCGAACTCTAAAACATATGCTTTGTTGTTTAAACATTCATTTATGTGTAAGCTTTCCTCAGCCTTTGTTTGGGACCTCATTCCACCAGGAGGAGCATGGGTAAGAAGAGGTTAGTAATGAGCTGGTGCTATTTCGAATATTTGCGAACTGCCTTGGAGTTAACTCACTTTGTGTTAAGGATGAATGTTTTATGTGAAAGATGAGTTTATTTTCTGTGTTTTTACTAGTTCCTTGTGACGGTGTGTGCATTTGCCCCTGTTTTGGATAAATATTTGTCGCTGTCTGCAGGATGCTTGTGCTTTCTGTGTGTTTTTGTTGATGAAAGATGTGTGCCTGCAAGGTATAAAGGGAGTGTGTGTTCACATACATGGGTTTCGTATGTTCACATGTGACTGCAGGAATTATAGTTGTCATTGGACATGTACAAGGGTGTGGGTTTATGTATGTATGCTCATTTAGTGGTGTATATGCAAGCACTCCGGGGATGTACAAATGTCTGTGGATATTCTATATGCGCACAGCAATGCACTGTTTGCAGGTGTGAGTCTGAAGAAATGTCTCTTCTGTGCTCGTGTGTGTGCCAGTGTGCTGTATGCATTACAGGGTGCATGACTGTAGTGGGAAGTAGACGTGTAAAGGGGATAAGTGAGGGAGCATCTCTTCCTCTGTTCTCCTATGCTAAAAACGAAAACAAAATATTTGAAATGCAAATGCCTAAAATAAATATTGTACTCCACCCCTGTCATCAACATGACTGCCCTAATCAGATGACCATCTCAGGAACAGTACAAATATGTAAAATGAAAAAAAGTGAAGGAGCCCACAATGCTAGTTGGAAGCCCAATGTCAGATGCAGATGTTGCCTGTATGCAGACTGACTAGTTTTGAGTCACAGACCATTTTTACCACCACCCTACGCGTTGTCTTTTTTTAAATTTAATTCTTGCAAGTTGTTTTACATCCCTACTTTCACCTTTTGTCACCAGTTGCCTATTTTCCATTCCTCCTTCTTTATTTCTTTTATTTTTGTGTCCCTCTTGTTCTGGGTCAAAATCTAATGGGGTAAAATAAGTACTGGTCCCCAAAAGTGATTGCCTGTGTCCGCCTCCCGTAGCCACCTGCACAAATTAAACACTGCTTGCTTGTGAAAAAATTGAACATTGCCTGAAAACATGAAAAATTGAGTTAAAAAATCAACGAAAAAGAAAACTCAATATGAAAAAGCTGGTTAAGCCTGGGAATAAAGAGCATTATTAACAGACACTTGAAACATTGCTCACAATCATCAGTCAAATGAAAGAAACAGCAAGAAAAGTTCACTTCACATGTTTAAACCATTACAAAGAGGTTACAGATACTTCACATGTGTAAGCCATATCAAAGGAGTTAAAGATGTCTCTGGATATTCTGCAAACTGAATCCCAGTTTAGAAACAAAATGGTGGTGGCAGACAGCAGCACATGATGCAGCTCAATAAATTTCACAATGACAAAGCTAAGGTTTTTGAGACTGAATATCTTTTAGATCTTAACACAGGATGATGGAAAAAAATGGATGGTTGAATAAAGACTTTCCGGCATTTTAACATGCAAAGGACTATATGGAGGGCAATGACAAGTGCCCCATGACTTATGACAATGGAGAGCAGGAGGACATCACCTAACTTCAACTATCTGTCGATCCACAAGGCTTGTGATGATTCCATGATGTTGACTGTGCCTATGAAAGTGTGTTTGTAGAAGCAGAAGGTAACTGAGCCATAACCATGGGCCAAACATACCAGAATCAGGGCTTTAAGTGGGCCGGGTCTCAAGGGGTCTGAGCACCGGCAGTTTTTTTCAGGGGGCCTCGAAACGGGTCTCTATCGGGCTCTGTTTTGAGCCCTGACACTGGCAGTCCGTTTTTTTCCCTGACTGAAATGACAGCTGTTTGCTGTCAGTGCAGTCTCGAAAAAAAGTGCCATGGCTCAAAACAAAGCCTGATAGAGAGACCCGTTTCGAGACAGCAGGCACATGGATGTGCTCTGCTCACACTGCTCACTTTTCAGTAGTAGAGAAGTTACAGCATGACGTCATGCCAGGAGAGCGTTGTGGGGGAAGGGAAATCCTTTAAGAGTAATTTTCTTTCTGGATTTCCCTTCTCTTTCTGGAACAGTAACATTGTGGTAGGGTCACCAGGGATTTATTTGGAAGCTTTGTCAATATTATATACAAGTCATAGTTGCAGCTTATTTATCTTCTGCAAGTAATAACCATTGACTAAGCCAATATCCCTTACTTAATGTAGGTATGATGTTACTTGTATCAAATATCTGGATGCAATGACAGAAACAGCAAAATGCAAGTCGTGCAGCACACTATGCTAAGCACAGATTTTTTGCGTAAGTGATTTAAAGCCACGCCCCTAATTACACTGACCACGCCCCTTTGAGAGACCCCCCTGTTTTTTCATCCCACTTAAAGCCCTGACCAGAATGCATGTGCTACAAATATGAGCAATGACCAGGCTGTTTGAGAGCATCCGCCTCACTACAGCCAGCATGCAGGAGAAAAACAGCAGAGATTGATCCGCATGTGCCTCACCAAGCACCCCTAACACAGTAATCACCAAAATTGCGGAAAAGGAAACAAAAAGCAAAGAAAGAAACGTGAATTAAAAACATCACACTTAAAATACAAGCAGTTCAAGAAGAATGTCTCCAACTGCTTCGGAAAGGAGACTGTACAAGAAGCAAAAACAATCATAACAGTGACACACAACAGCTCCCAGCACATGCAACCAGTCGATCTGGGAAGTGAAAGAGAGAACATGCGGACAATGGTGTGAGAGAAGTAATCCTGTGCTAAGTTTGTATTTAGAGGCCCTCATCCTTCAAAATGCGTAAAAGTTGTGTATATGTCACAACAAATCACTTTTATTTGAATAGGGGATACAGAACACTTAGGGCCTCATTCCAATGTCGGGACTGACTCCCCTCCGGTCTGACACCTCTATTGCAATGCGACCGCACATGGTGCGGTCGCATACTCCCATTTCTCTATTTTAGCTTGTGCTGCAACCGTAAACCGGCCATAGCACAAGCTCCCATAGATGAATGAGAGTTTCTGTTAATCCCTGCACATGGTGCAGGGTTTAACAGGGGGCACATAGGTTCCCCCTCGTCTCCCAACTGGAGGCCGCAGAGAGAAGGAAGCCCTGCTAGGTTCCCCCAAAGTCGCTTTCTAACAGGCTTTCCATGTTGGGAAACCTGGCATGGAAAGCCTGTCGGAAACCGGCATTGAAGTCCTGACGGTGGAAACATTGTCCTATAGAGATTACGTGCCGGTTCAGAATGACCGTCGGTCTCACTTTTGACTGCCATTGTATTTAGGTGGTCGGAAGTGAAACCCTAGATGTCGTTCGGAAAGCCTTTGACTGGAGGCCGGAGGCTTTCTGACCCCTTAGTCCCTGGTTACAAGTTCCAGACTTAATTCTTTTCCCAGTCCAAAACGGAGTTTACATAGGGATCAGAATGCATGTTTGCCGTGTACCAATCATCACACCTTTGACGCTATCCCCTAATAAATTCCAGCAGGTTAAACTTGATGTGATTCATCAGGGAAAAGGGCCTAGAAAAAAGGCAAAACCTGTGAATTTGGGTGTTAAATACTGAATCTGCATGTTATGCCTTCTGTCAAAGTTGAAACCTCAAAACTCCTGGTGAACTGCAATAAACCTGAATCGGAGAAGTGTAGGGTGCACAATCAAATATTTTTTAAGGCAATCTATGTCAATAATTTATTTTTGTGTTTAAATGCCCTACCCTGGTTCATTTAGGCTTTAATCATCCTTATCTCAATATCTTTCCTACATCGAGGCTGGTTCCTTTAATTTCACTACAACAAAATGTGTATTCCATTTTTTTGTTAACGTACAATACTTCCTTTAAAGATGCTATATCTGATACCGGATTTCCATTTTAAGTACAGAATGAAGTTAATTTCAATTGCCATATTTAATAACTAAGAATCTGGGAAAAATAAATATTCCCTTCGCCTCGTCTCTGCAGCATATAGCACTCAGAGTTCTTAAAATAGGAAACAAATATTTTCTTCTTATTTTCAGTAAGTTGAGCAATAGTGTAATTAGTATATAAATTGGAACCTCAAATGCATATTCTTGCTAATATCAATTTCCTTTCTCTGTCATTCGTGATCTGACAGAGACACACAGCCGTAGATTCCTTACCTTTTGAATTTCCAGACGTCAGGCTGAATCCAAAAGATTTTTCATAGCACTACCCCTGCGCGCTGTTAGGTAGCGTCGGTCGACTCTGCATGTCATCGTATGGCATAGAGTTCGTCGTGACGTCCACATTGTCTGTATAGGCGCCACCTAAGCACACTGACGTCAGTTCTTTTCTTTCCGCGCCAGCCAGCGCAGATCCGTCTGAGAGCTTACCCCCTGTCATTTTTTGACAGACCTTATTGTAAAAATGTTTCCGTTGTGTAGGATCTCAAAGAAGACATCAGGGTTTGAACCGTGTGGCTCCTGTCACCGGGCCATGTCTGTTATGGAACCTCACCTCCTGTGTCTTTGGTGCCTGGAGCGTGACCGCGATCCAAAGTCATGCCAGGCCATGGCGCCAATAGCTTTGATGGAGCGGTCCCTAAAGCTGCTTGTGGCCTGGCATCAGGCGCCTCAGAAATCTCGTTTCCGCTCCCGGTCTCAGTCGAGAGGAAGGTCCAAGCACTATTCCAGTGGATCCAAGTCTTTATCCTCCCATTCAAAATCTTCGTCCTGTCTGTCGCTCAACGAGACGGAGGAGTCTTGGCTTTCAAGGCCACGCTCCACATGAGCGGGCGCCTGGGTCGGCTCTGCGTTTCTATCCCTTTCCGGGGACCGGAGCAACCCCGCCCAGTTAAGAGTTTTATGACATTATGTGCGCCATATTTGGGTGGCCTGATTCTGCTGGTGCACGTTCATGCCTCGCAAGCTCAGAAAAAGGAGCTCCTCTGAGTTCCATGCCCTCCGCTCTGGTGCGCAGGGCTACCCTGAGATCTGCTCCCGGACTGGCACCGGTCATACCCACTCGAACTTCCCCGATGCCGCATCCGACGCCGAGGCCCTCGACGTCACCGGTGCCTACCTGCAGTGCCGCCCCATCCTGATTCCAGAAGACACGGAGCCTGGCCGGGCGTCCACCGACGCTGAGGCCACACTGACTGAGCCATTGGACTCCATTTTGTATCCTAAGTCTTAGTCTTAGGGGTTGGATTGGATGAGGATTGGGAAGGGCAGCAGGACCACTTAGAAGTCAAGCCTTATACAGAGGAAATGGACTGGTACGAGGAAGTAGGTGAGACCAGTGGCCCGGACCACATCCAAAGAGCCTAGCTTGCTTTCTCCTCCTAACCTTGCTACAGAGGAGGGGGCTTCCTTCGCTATGGTGGTGTGTAGGGTTGTGGAGGTCTTGGACCAGCATCTTCCTACAGTGGCAGTCAAGACCAACATCTTGACCAAGGTCCTGCAGCCTGGTGTGTCTACTTCAGCACCCTTGCTGCCATATAATGAGGCCTTAACCAACGTTTTTCTGGACACCTGGTCAAAGCCCAGCACAGGGACTCCTATGAATAGAACCATCGCCTGTCTCGATCGCCCTGCACTGTGCAACCCTACCTTCTTCTCTGCTTACCCGACCCCTAAGAACTTGGTGGTCCAAGCCTCTACTTCCCGTGGCGTGTTCCCTTCCGCAACTCCGGATATGGAATCCAAAAGGCAGGATAGTTTTGGCAAGAACATTTTCTCTTCCACCAGCCTAGCATTGCGGCTGATAAACGCTGCACTCCTTTTGGGACATTACTTCCATTCGTTATGGGAGACGGTTGCACAAGTGCTGCCACAAGTCCCAGAGGAGTCCCGGGCTGTCCTCTCCTAAGTGTTGTACACGGGAAGGATGCAGCAAAGTGTATCATACACTGTGGCCAAGACACAACAGACTTGCAGGGCAGAGCGATTTCCTCGATGGTGACCATTTGGCACCACGCCTGGCTGATTACGTCTGGCTTCCATGTGGATGTCCAAGCCAACCTTGTGGACATGGCCTTTGATGGCTCTCGTCTCTTTAGAGACAGGGCAGACATGGTGCTAAAGCACTTCTAGTAGTCGTGGGCTAAAGCCAAGTCCTTGGGCCTCTCATTATCATCCTGTCCTGCTTCCACATTTCGCTCCTTTCGTGGCTTCGGAAGGGGCTTCCAGCCGATCCGAGCCGGCCCTGCCCTAGACCGAGTACTACACAAGTTATGCAAACTCTGCACTGCCTTTGGCGCGGTGCGCTCCAACCCGGTGGGTCGGGCTGCCAGAAGTCAAGTAAGGCCACAAGCCCCCATCCGTCTCCTAACCTTCCTAGTCCGGCCCTCCCAGATCATGGACATCTAATTGGTGGCAGGATAAGCCATCACCTCCACTACTAGTGGACATCACCTCGAACAGGTGGGTCTTGCACATAGTCTGAAGGGGCTACTCCCTCTCCTTTGAGACTTCCCTTCCCTCCATGCCTCCAACATACGATCATCGGCCCCGCCCAATCCTCATCCAATCCAACCCCTTGCTTTGCATCGAGAGGAAGTCCGACTCTCTTGGCCAAAGGAGCTATAGAGCGCATTCCCGGGCCAGTAATAGGCTGTGGTTGCTATTCTTGCTATTTTCTGGCCCCCAAAAAGGACGTAGGCCTTCATCCTATTCTCAACCTCGCAGCCCTCCCCTACTTACTCAGAAAAGAGAAGTTCATGATGCTCCCTCTCGCGCAGGTTCTGTCTCCCTTGGACCCAGGAAATGGGATGGTAGTGTTGGGCTTGCAGGACGCCTTTTTCCATATCCCCTTCCTGCCTGCCCATCGCCGCTACCTGTGGTTTACGGTGAGCCTTGGTCTTTGGCACCAAATGCATGATTACGATGCCTCGGCTGTAAGCATCCTTATGTAAAATTGTTTTCTCTGCATGACTACAATGCTTTTAAAATCCGCCGCTTTTTAAACTACTTGTGACTCTAACTGTGCTTCTTAAATTCTTTATTACGCCTTCTTACTTGCCTTACCTGCCTGACGCTTCTTCTGCCTTGCGCCCCGGTCCATCACGGGTGTTCCCGTTTGTGTGGAGGGCGCGACAGCAAACATCTGGTGTCCCCGCTCCGATTCGTCAGAGAGGGTCAAGCGGGGCTCCACAATTAGGCACAACCCTATTTAGGTTGGATGGCCTCCTCCGTGCTCAACGGACGCGCTCAGCGGATGCGCGCCGAAGTCGCGCTAAAGTTAAGCCCATCTGCGCCCGTCCGTGCCAGGGACGCGCCAGGGGCCAGGCGGGCTACTCCCCGTTTCATCTTACCGATAGGGAGTTCTCTTTACTCTGCTAACACTCTACTCTCTCTAAAACCACGGTTCAAACTCTGTCAATACACTCTGTCTCCCGCTGAGATTCACCTTGTCTCTAGTTGCAGTTGAAATTTGGGTTACGCTAAGAATAAACATCCTAAAAGCTAGGTCATTGTCCAAAAACAATATTGCATTTAATGATTTTGTTTCGCAAAGGAAACCCTCCTGGGTCTTTATTACGGAGACCTGGGCCTCAGATTCCTCAGGCCCCGACTTAGTCGCTGCCATTCCCTCGGGCTATGCCTTGACTAGAATGGACAGAACCGGGCGTAGAGGGGGTGGTCTAGGTATACTCCACAGGTCCTCCTTCACCTGCCGGTCGGTTTTCCTTTCTACCTCTTCCAACCCTTTTGAAGCATTATATTTTTCTATAAACTCCACCTCCACAGTTTCTTTCTCAGGTATCCTGTGTTATAGGCCTCCTGGTCCGAGAACCTCCTTTACCCAGGACCTGATGAATCATTTTGAACCCTTCCTTGACAGGCCCAATTTTACTCTTAGGCAATTTTAATTTCCACTTAGAAGATGCTAGTTCTAGAGATACTACTTCATTGTTGGACTCACTAGCCGCATGTGGCCTGATTCAGCTCGTGGGCGGTTTTACCCATTCAGCAGGCCATACGCTTGATGGCATCTTTTCAAACGACATCAGGCTTAAGACAGGAATCCCGATTCCTCTGGCCTGGTCAGACCATCTGGCAGTGCCCTTCGAGCTGAATAGTTCTCATCCCTCCTCGTCCCCTTCTGACACTAAGATATGGGAGCTCAGGCGAAATTTTAAGCAGATTAGCAATGAAACTCTGGCCTCTTTTATGAACGAGCTTAGACCTTCCTCTGATAATGACATAAACTCTGCAGTAACGGATTTGACCAACTCCATTTCTAGAGCTGTAGACATTCTGGCCCCTTTTAAACAGCGCTTCTGCGCCCGCAAGAGTCCCTCCATGCCGTGGTTCTCTGATCATCTTAGAGGACTGAGACAGGGTTGCAGAAAACAAGAAAGGAAATGTCATGCCCATCCTGATCCCGCTGGAAAGTCACAACATAAACTGCTTCTCAAAGCATATAAGCTAGCAATTACGGAGGAGAAAAAGGCCTATTATGCTAATCTGACGGCATCATTAAAATCATCTAGAGATCTCTTTAAGATCGACTCCCTTTCTGTCCCTAAGACCGTGGATCCTATAGTTGAATCCCAGGAGCTCTACGATAATACTAAAATCAATTACATCTATAAATCTCTCAAACTCCTTAATACAGAACTGGATGCTAGCGCCCCTCTGCCTTCATCCTACGTGCCTGTCCCTCTGGTGGTGAAGTCGGCGTCTAGTCTTCTGGACTTCCCTCCGCTCACCTCTGATGGGATAAATCACCTCCTGGATAACACCAAGTCAGGCTCTCCCCTGGACCCATGTCCTTTAAAAACACTGAAGTCATGTAGGGAGGTTATTGTTCCCCCCCCTTCTTGAGGTGATGAACCGGGCTATTGCAGAGGGAACTTTTCCCTCCTCATGGAAATTGGCGGTTGTAAAACCACTATTGAAAAAGAATTCTCTGGACCCTGGGGTCCTTAAAAACTTCCGTCCAATTTCTTTACTGCCGCCCCCTGCTAAGATTCTGGAGGCTCATTTAAATTGCCATCTTACCACCTTCATGGAAGACTCCAACCTCCTGGATATCTCGCAACACGGCTTTCGAAGTGCTCACAGCACGGAATCTGGCCTTACTGTCGTTATTAATAACATCCGGACTAAGGTCGACATGGGCCATACCATTCTTTTCTTGTCCTTCTCGACCTCACGGCGGCCTTCAACACCCTGTCCCCCTCGTTCTTGATTTCCAGGTTGGAGGAGATAGGGGTTGGAGGCTCGGCACTTAGTCTCTTGACTTCCTTTCTCCATCAAAGGGAACAAAGAGTCAAGTTGGGCGAATTTCTGTCCCCTTCTAAGCCCGTGCAATGTGGGGTCCCACAGGGTTCAGCTTTAAGTCCCCTATTGTTTAATATTTATGTGACCCCCCCTTGCTTCGGTTGTGAGATCCTTTGGGTTTGAGGTGCTCTCATATGCTGACAACACCCAAATTTTGGTCTCTCTCACCCAGTCGGTGGCTGACTCTGCCTCGAAGTTTAGATCTTGTATGGAGGCAGTTTCCCTGTGGATGATCCGGAACTTTTTGAAACTTAATGGAGATAAAAGGGAGGTCCTGATTTTTGGGGGTGGTCAGGACATTTGGTCTAGTGACTGGTGGCCGGCTTCTCTTGGGGACTGTCCTGTCCGCTCTCATTCGGCCAGAAATCTGGGGTTCCTGATCGATACCTCCCTCTCCTTTGACCTTCAAGTCAGTAGGATGGTGTCTACCTGTTGTGGTATCATCACTATCCTCAGAAAGATTGCTGCCTACCTCTCTCCAGCTGCCCGGAAGCAAGCTACAGTGGCTCTTGTCTCTTCGAGACTGGACTATTGTAATGCGTTATATGGGGGTATGAACAAATCCTGTGTCCATCGCCTTCAAATGGTACAGAATGCCGCGGCCAGGATTGTTCTGAATCTCCCTCGGCTTGCCTCAATTTCACAGGCTCGGAAAGGCCTCCACTGGCTCCCTGTCCAGGCTAGGATATCCTTTAAGCTTCTCGGTCTTGCCCATGGGGCCTTCTATGGCTCTGGCTCTGAAGGTATTAGTTCCGTTCTTCAGCCCTATAGTCCTAATAGAGTGCTCCGCTCCTCCACTAAAAATCTTTTTCTTGTTCCGAGATTTGTAAATGCTAGATGGGGAGGCAGAGCCTTTTCTACTCTGACGCCCAGGCTCTGGAACTCCCTCCCTCCAGAACTGGCCTCCCAACCTTCGCCGGGCTGTTTCGTAAACAATTGAAAACCTGGCTCTTTCTGAAGGCGTATTCGTAGTTCCTGGATATGGAGCCGCAAGACCTCTGTGTTTTGTCTGTCTATCCTTTTTGTCATTGTTGGCGCCTTGATGCCCTTGGGCTAAGTTGCGCCTTATAAGACCCACCTCATTCATTTATTCATTCATTCATTCAGCCACAAGCACTTTCAGTTTACAGTGCTCCCCTTCGGCTTAACCAGTGATCCTACGGGTGTTCACCAAGGTGATGGAGGTGGTCGCAGCTCATCGGCGGAGATCAGGGTTTCAGTCTGCCCCTATCTCAACAACTGGTTGTTGAAGGCGAGCTTACCCCAGGCAGTCATCTCCCACCTCCAGACTACGGCAAATCACCTGCATTCTCTGGGGTTCACTATCAACCAGCCAAAGTCAATAAGGACTCCCTCTCAAACGCTCCTTTTCATCTGAGCCGTTTTGGGCGCAGTGCAGTTTCGGGCCTATCCTCCAGAGCGGAGAGTCCAGGATATCTAGGCTATGATACTGATGTTTCAGCCTCTGTCTTGACCTAAATGCCTTGGTCTTCCGAATACTACAGGTTACTACTTCTCAGATGTGAAGCCAAACACAAGGGCCCAGTATCCGTCAAGTATAGATCCTCATGGGGCCACTACTATATTTGCTTAAAGTGTACATCACTGTGACCAGCAATGCAGAAAATTCCATTACGAGAATTTTTTTTATTTTTTATGTATTACATCGAACATCCATGTGACTGTAAAAGCATCCCTTGCCATTCAACTTCTAAACATGTTTCGACATTGGCTTCTCCTGTTCAGATACGACAACATGTTTTGTCTTTGAGCCTGAAAAGTGCAGCACTGCCTTGTGTGCCTATGAAAAAGAATACTCTGCATTTCAAATGTATAATAGTCACCAAAGTAAGCAACACTTTTTTTTTTACCCCAATACTCATTCCTGCCTGTTACTACAAAAATAAATGCCTTGAAAGTTGTGGCAAAAAATCAGCACCGCCACTCTGTTTCGTGCGTCAATGATTGGCTGTAGCATTGATGTGGAAGTTGATAACAGCGGTTAAGGAATCCCCTCTGTGGAACAGACTCAGGGGGTTCATGCCTGGCGATAAAGCCCCGAGCAACTACGAGTTTTCCAATGTCTCTGGTCCCAGAATTATCAGGTCCACAAATTCCGGACCAGGAGACATTGGAATTCGACTTGCAAGTGGAGCTGTGGGCAGCTGCTGTGCCTGGGATATGCTGACCACATAAAGCAGCATAGGGGGAAAAGAACCGGCTCCGCTCAGCTTAACAAAAACCCTCACTGCCATCCAGCCAGGCCCTACATGGCTGAGAGAAAAGGCCAGCCATACTATTACCTGCTCTGAGCAGATAGTAAATGTGTGCAGAGGTTTTTGTGTGTGTTTGTACCGGGAAAAACAGGCAGAATTGGGACCAGTATGCCTGGGTCTGTGTGTACCAGGGCAGTAACTTGTAATTCCTGTATGTAGGCCAAGAGAATACAGACCAAATCAAAATACTTCATTTAAGAAATCCTTGCATTTATATCTGCGGAACGTGTTATGAAGCCTTAAGAGTGCTAGCCGCTATGTTGGTGTCCGATGCCTACAAACATGTATATTGTTTTTGGCTGGGCCACCTCTCTGGCCCTGTGATTCCTTGTCAACCATGATCCAAAAGACTGAGTATGTGGGATTAAAATAACTCTTTGCTTCCAACCAGGCAAAGAAGAATAGCTGTCCTTGGTCCCCTCAGAGCATGGCTTTTGTTAGAAGACCGCATACGTGCCATTCCTGACCAATAGATATACCTTCCTCAAAGATGGTGTATCAAAGAAGCATTAGCCTTTCCCATTTAAAGACTACCGAAGATTACCCACGTCTGCGGTCAATGAAAACACACAAACTGTGGAAATATTGTACACTCACCACACACCTGTCCAACACATACATACTCGTCCACTTCACACCGTCACATACCCACCCATCACTTAACTTCCCCTCCATGTGTGTATTCCTGACGCACTCACCAATCCAGACTTAATCCCCCCACTAGACATCAGCAAAGACTTCTCACACACACCTGACTGTTCCCACCCCTGCCCGAGTCACTCTCCCAAACACACGACATGCACGACTGCAAGGACATAACAGCCAGACACTTCCCACCAACAGACATACACTGCTACCAAACCCTGAACAGACACTTGCCCACCCAGGCACACGTCGCAAACACACAAAGACACAAAGACAGTGTATCATAGACATGCACAGCAGAGCAAACACACATTGAAGGCTGGGGAAAACATGGCAGGACTAGTGCATGCACATACAAGACTGGTCACACACATGCTGGACAAAAGGGGCACAGATAAGAGACAATAATGTGTTGTGCATCACTTTATGAAACGCAAGCAGCCGTCAGGCACAGGCTGCCTGAGCACACGCATAGTCAAAGGCAGATGCTCGCAGTCAAGGCCATGCCCTCTTATCCACTACTATCTCTGATGCGGAGGGTCTGGTTGAGCAGCCAGAGCTAGATGCTGTACCAGAGTTGCTGAGGATATGAAAATGCAGGACGCGATTGCTAAGGATCGGAAAATGGTGCACTGGTGAGCACAGATTGGGCACACTGTGCAGCAAGTTATTGAATTCAAGGGAGGACCAGTGGTGAGTGCTGGGAATCGGGGCAGTGATGAGACCTGAATCTGGGGAATAAGAGGATGAGTAAATACTGGGGTAAGTGTAAGCAGATTGTGTGTGTGTAAGCGTCTCAGAGTTTTGGGTTCTGTGTGGGAAAAGCCAAAGGGGGGGCATTGTGTGCGTGCTTGGAGACCGTGAGGAGTGCAGTGAGGATTCTTTGGATAAGTGTGCACAGTGCTTGCACCAAAAAGGCAGATGATCAGAGCGGGAGACATGAGTGTGAATATTAGGTGAAGGAAAGAGCAGGCTGTCTGCATTGGTGCTAAAGAGCAAGAAATGGGGGGCATTGAAGGGCAGGTTCTGCCTGTTTCAGGATGGTGGCAGCGCAGGTATAGTGCTTGTCAATCTTGAGGCTGCCAGCATGGTTGTGACTATGTGCTTTGACTTCTGGTATGGATGGCCTTGACTTGCTTGGTTGCTTGCAGGGGGAAATGTGAATTTTGTACTGACTCCTTTCCCTGCTGTTTGACCTGTTTTCAAAAGTACCGTTGGCATCGAAATAAAGAGGGGAAATTAACAGCCACCATCCAGCTTCAATGCTCAGAAGGGGAACATAAAGATTAAACTCTGTGCTGCTTTGTCAGCCCAATTCAACCAATGTTCGGTTACTGCTGTAAGGCTTAATGGACTCTAATCCGTGAGCTTGCGTAAAAAGTAGACTGTTCCACGTTTTGCGTCTCCAGTGCATACTGTATAATTTTCCTCCTCTCCTTCCGGTCCACAATTATTACAAATGCCACTGGGATCCTTTGACTTTTCTCTCTTGTCACAATACACACACTCAGACCGGATGTGGGCAACAGCTGTCCACCTTCTTTTAAGCTCTTTGAGTGTTGTCTGGCACGCAGGGAAGACATTCAAATAGGGTTGTGCGCCATAGTCAAGACGACCTCAACTCCTAAGCTTAGTAGAGAAACACGTTTTAATTCCATCATTGTTAAGGCAGAACAAGTAGAGAGCAGGGCGCTCTGCCACGCCCCTAGCCCAACCTCTTTCTTTATTTGTGCTCATATGTGTATCATTACACACATTCTTAAACACAGTTCTGAAGTTGTTTCTAGTTTAAGGACTAGTTTTTAGGTCGAGCTGGTGTAAGCAGTGCGAAGCACTGCGTCCAGCGAAGCATCTTCTGTTACTCACTTCCTGGGAATGTGAGACAGGGGATGGGCACGCGCAAGCCCTCGGCGTTTTCACCTCGTGGGCGTGCACGCCCAGCCCGGCGCCGTGCACATCTCCTGTCTCACATTCACAGCAAGTCAGCCTCTCGCCTCTCTCAATCGCGCACACACACAGCCACACTCACGCATGCACACACACACATACGCAGGCACACACACGCAGGTACGCACGCACACACTGAATACACACACATGCACACACCACTCCCCCCCCCCCCCCCCCCCTACCCCACCCCACTCACCGGGCTCTTTCCGCTACAGCCTCCGTCACATCACCTGGCACACGCTCTCAGCGAGAGGGCTCCATGCCTCCATCGCACGGGCTACAACACTCGGGGCTCCCTCAAATCACGGGAGCCCCGGACACTGCCGCGCGCTCCATGCCCCAGGCAAAGTTGGACGCACACATGCGCAGTGCGTAAGGACTGCGTGTGTGTTCCTGTGAGGTCGCGCGCTTTCGCTTTCACTTCGGCTAAACCCGTCTGCTGGTCCTGCCTCTAAGGAACACTCATCTCCACCCTCAGTGCTCCAAGCTTCTCAACACGACCCACAAGCTTGTTGGAAGTGTTTGTGTTTATTGTTTGGCTATTTAGCGCATGTTTTTGTGTCGTGCGTGATGATGAGCAGAAAGATTTGGTAGTGGTATAGCGCTCGCCTGCTGCTAGTCTGGTGTTTTGCTGCTGTTTGTTCTTTGCCGCAAGGTAGTCTCTTTGTAATTTAAACATTGATACATGGTTCTGGGATTCGCGGACAGGGGGCTTGTTGGGCCTGATGTTAGATGGCGTTGTATGTCACGTGTCTTCATTTACGTGTGTAGTGTGTTGTTCTATGCACACAACTGTTTGGAGGTGTAGATCTTGGGCCCAGCTGACAGCCGATGCCTGGGGCTGGGTTCATGCTCGCTGCCTGCCGGTGTGGCATACTTGCGGTATGTGCCCCAGCCTCGATGTTGTTGTGAGTTCCACAGTGATTGTGTTGGTTGGGGGCTCGTGGGTCCTAGGCAGTTGTTGGATTGCGCAGGCATCTGAGGGTACGAGGGCTTTGATTGGGTGGAGTGTAGGAGGAGGGCAGGCGTGACTCGTCGCCTTTGAGGTGGCCTTTGGCCGTGGGGTGGCTGCAGCTCACGCAGGACGGGCGTAAGGTCTTGCAAACCCGACCCCGGTGGCATGCAGGATGCGCACCAGGGGTTGCGTACCGGCAGAGAGGAGGCGGGGCAGAGTGGGAGTGTAGTCGTGAGAGTGCACAATATACCTGTCTGTATATTGTGCACGCACACACACTACAGGCACGCTGTGCGCGCTCAGCACGCACACTCTGCGTGAAACCAACACGGATGCGCACATCTCGCTCTGTGGCCTCTGCACAGGCCTCACACAGTTCTCTAAGCACCAGCTGCATCAAAAAAGAGCTCGACGACCGGACAGTGACGTCATATGGTCCAGTGCATTCCCCTCCACCACGGATCGGCTCTGATGGCTTTGCTCTGGCAGTAAGCCACTTTCTGAATGGGCTTCTGCACTGCACGCTCTCATTAAGGGGGGGGCCGTGTTCAAGTGCAGTGGTGATGGGGAAAAGTCAGATATGCTTGTGAAGGGGTCTGCGGACCGTGTCACTGCGGTGGCTGCTGATTGAAAACGAAGACCCTGGCTAGCTTTTTACTGTCACACTTTGGGTTTGCCGCTTGCCGTATGAGTGTTTTTATATGAAGGTCAACCAAAAAAATGCGACTCATCACCAGAAGCTGGTAAAGAGCCAGATTAACAGCACCTTGAGGGAAGGAGTACCGCGTGTAGCGCCTGAAAGGTCTGTCCTGGCCCGGAATAATCATTTACAAGGACCTCGTCCCCATAGACTTGTACTTGTTCTTCCTAAAACTAAACAGACATAACCTCCATCCCCAGCATGCAAGTTTAACTCAAGTGTCTGTGTCTGACTTCAAGTTTTAAAGCTACGTTCTTAGTCTCTAGGTGCTACAACTCCAAAATGAATGCGAAGTATCACAGTGTAAGAGTAAACCTTAGGATACAAGTCCAAGCCCAAACTCCTACATTCATACTTACAGGATAGGCCTCAAAAAGATGCCTAAAAACTCGAACCTAAGCACTGAATTTTAAACATAAACAGCAAGTCTAAGACTGTAAACCTAATGCTAACCTCAATGGCTGTTGATACCCAATCAGCCTAAACCTCTAAATCTGATACCTAAGGTAATCCACCTACATATTTCTAAACCTCCAGGTTAATACCAGGCTCCTAAACCTTAAACTCTTTATACTTGGTTTAACCTCATGAATTTAAGCCTATTTCCCTAAACCCATATTTAAATTCCTCAGCCCCAATCACAGCAGCTGTATCTAAATCTAAACCATTTGTCCCGACTTAAACATCTGGGCTAAGGTTACTCCCTAAACCAAAACTTGTGCGACTCAATTCCCTAAACCCATGTTTAACTCCTTATTGGTAAACCTGGAATTTATTATAAAAGTTTACTCTCATTTTGTAAATCTAACCCTTTTAATCAATTCTAGCAAATTTTAGTCTAAATGTTTTAGACTAAAACCCTAAATCCATAATATTGTCCGAATCCCAAACCAATATGTGTCCACAATCTCCACTTCTGAATGAAGGACAACCATTTCTGCTTGAATGGTGACAAACCTGAGATCATGCTTCTAGGCGGTACTAAGGAGAATCCATCCCATTTCCATTACCCTTAATCCCGGCAAAAACTCCTGTTCCAGCAAAGAAGGCAAAGAATCCAAGCATTACTTTAGACTCTGTAATGACATTTAGGCTGCAAACAGATAAAGTGCTCAAGGATGCTAGCTTTCAACTCTCCATCTCTACAAATTCTTGTAACTCCTGCAACCAACTACCAGATGGAAATGACTAGAAGTCTGTTAATAGTCGTCTTCATTATTCCATTCTTATCTACGTCGTCCAGCCCATAAAACTCATAGACATGCTGCACAAATGTGAAATGATCCGGTTGTGCATATGAGACCCACCTTGCAAGTTCTCAATTTTATTCCACTTAAATGGAGAATTCAATTCACAGTTCTCTGTGCAGTGCATACGGCCCGGTGGATCACAGGCCCTTGCAGCCGCAGAAGCTTGACCACACTATTGACCAGAGTTATATGGTCAGCAAAGTATTCATGATCTGCCATCCAAAACAAATGCTCCAGAAGCCTGGCAGGAGGGTATCTGAGCTCCATGAGCCAGGGATCCTAACCATGGCCTCTTGCAAAGGCTCCTGGAGCACGTGCTGTTCAGACAAATCTTCAGCTGAAGATGATCATCACGAGCAGGGCCGAACTGACAAAGGGCTTTCCTTAATAAACAATGCAAAGACATGTTTAAACAAGCATTTGCAATGCAATAGGTCTCGCATTTACGCAAGTTTGACCTATTTGCATTGTAAATGACAATGGCTTTTATTTATGTTTCATAAATAAAAGGCAATGTCAATTACAATAAAAATAGCTCAAACTCTCGCGAATGCGAGACCTATTGCATTGCAAATGCTTGTTGTATTGGCATTCATCCTCAGCAGCTACGGAGGCCTCTCTAAAGGTTTAGAACATGCAGAGAAATGGCCTTTAGTAGATCTAGTGGCTTGCCTTCGGTGCCGCTTCTGGCTATGCTGACTGCAGCTTTCTGGTACTTGACGTTGTTCTGGCACTACCTTGGATCAGGAGGTGCTTTTACAACATTTGCTAAGTCTGGTAATGTCTCCAGGGTTATTTCTGAAAAGGAAATAGTATTCAGCAGAAGAAAAAGTCTTAACGAAGGCAGTTTATTGGCTTCAGGATGAAGACCGTCTTCCTGAAGGACACCTTTGCATTCAACCTTGTCACAAGAAATATTTTTGTAGTAGATGGGAGATATTCCCTTTTAAAATACTTTACTTTTAGAATCAAGCCTATGTGATTGGTTTACGTCCAGTGCCTATTCGTGTTTCCTGGATATCTGTAAAAATGGGACACTCCCTTCTACCATTGTTGGCAAGACTGTTGAACATTTCTCCATAATCCTACACTGTGACGGAAGGAATGCTTGAATTAATCTCAACCATTGGTGATCGCTTGGCATGCCGTTGGTTTTTCGCCTCTTGTGCCAGTCTAGGCAGAGGCCAGCCATATGGAAATACGCCTTGCTTCAGCTACAGTAGGAACAGTACAACCTAAACTTCTAAGTCAGGTTCCCACCCTACGAGAACACACGTAGCCTCAGATGCTCCTGTACATAGGAATGTCAGGAAGTAGCAGAACTGTATTTTGAAGCAACTGCATAACCCCTAGTTTCACAGTCAGTGCGTGGAGATCAGTTTCACCCAATGCCAGAAAGTTGGGTTTCTGTTGGCCACCATAAACAATTGTCAGACTATCTTGCATTCTTCTTCAGAACCAATGGTCTTTCAACAATTGAGCTGTTGCGCGGAAATCATCCACTTTGACAATAACAATATTAAAAATGCTCAATGAAATGACTTCCTTTTGTATCTGAGTAATGCCCAGTTATCCTTCAAAAACCTGGTATAATGAAGAAAGTATACATTTGTTTGGAACATCATAGTTTGGTTTGCTGGTTTCAATCTGTCCCAGATTCCTTGCTGTTGAAGTAATTGCTTGAGATGGGGGACATGTCATCTTGCAGCTTGACAATTGTTTTTTAATTAGAATCATAAACATTTTACATCACTACTTAAGTTTAGTCATAGAATGTAAAGCATAGGCAAAGGCAAAAACATAATATATCTTTGAATTCATTTTCTTCTCTCCCTCCCCCTCTACCCCTCCTGTTCCTCAGCATACCCACTTTCCTATTATCTCCTAAATAACCCATAGATTTAAAACATAAACATTCTAGTCTCATAAACAGGACAGTTCGGAAGCAGTAAAATTATGCATTGTGCAATTAATCTGTTACCTACTCTATAGAAGCAGCTTGTGCAAATCATCCATAACCTAATAGGTGTATCCATTCAAGATATATCTATCCAATAGTCTATCTTCCTCCTTAGTACTACAGCTCGTATGCTGCCCCTCTTTCCTCCTCTAAAGTCCACCAATCCCCAATGTTGACCTCCATTTCATATGAGAACCAAAACCTCCGCAAACTTTTCCATTTAGTCATTCAGTTGCTATATCATGTTTTCGTAGGAGGCCATGTTAAACATTTCTTATATCCAGGTAACTATCTATCTCGTGTTCTCAATACCCAAGAATACAAAGCTTGGCTTGTGTAATCCATCTCTTACATTATTATAATCCCGTATTAATACTTCCTGGGCTGTTACCTTTCATTCTTTCCAGACCTTAGCTCCACTACTGTTCCAGAGAGCTACATTCCCAAGCTAAGTGCAGTATGTCACGATTGAAGTAAAACGATCTCCAACATTTACCCCTTGGACATCATCCTATAATGCTCCATCTTTTAGGGGAGACTTTGCCATCTGGGTAAGAACATGTAATACTAAAATTTTAACCATGCCTCTTAGAAATGGATCCTCTGTTAACAACAGTTCAGGTCATTCGTCTTCCTTGTAATCAACTTGGAACCGTGTTGATCAAACCACTCTTAATTGTTTGGTAACCAGACACGAAAATATTTTTTTTTGAGTTCAAATCATTTTTATTAAGCAATAACAAAAAAGATAACGGCCATGAGGCATCCGTAGGATTACAATCTTATTGGAGTGACGCCGTAATCAAGCATGGATCAGTGCATGTTATAAAATGATGTGGGCAGCAGGTATTAGTCATTTTGAATGTATTAAACAACTGTTATTGTGCCTACAACATTAGACAAACAGCGCCACCATGTGGCGGACTGTCATAAGTGCAAGAGTTGACAAACAAGTGCTGGTGCCAAATCAATCACTGTCTACTGGGTCTTTCCAAGACTGCAAAACAATTCGCCCTTTCCTAACCAATATGGCTACTCTGCCTTTACAGCGGGGACAACTAGTAAAATTTTCGCTTTCTCCAAGTAGCCCTTTTCTAGCTTATTTCCTCACTCAATCTCTCCCAAGTTTCTCTCTCTATAATTGAGAGGTGAGTCTCCTGTTTCAAGGCGATGGCTGGGCTTGTTTTGTGGTATTATGAGAGTTCTTCCTTTTATTAAAATGAGTCAATTGTTCACATCACGTGATACTGTTGTTAGGTTATGTTAGTTTTTCATGATTTAGGGCTTATCGGATTAAAAACGACATTTCAGAAGGGAAGTGTCAGAGCTTAGTTTGTAAGAGATCAAAGAAAATTCTGCTTACATGAGCTTGTTTTATGCAGTCTTATATAGAAAGTAACATGTTGGTGTAGCAAATGGGTTCTGCCCATTTAGTCCCTAGGATTATTTGCTTTCGAGTATCCACTTTTGCTGTGAGTGAATGTCTACTTGAGTCTCAAGTCATGATAAATGGGCTGAGCGCGCTAACCACCAGTGTCTGCCTTTCAAGAGAAGGGCGCTTCTGCGCAGCTAAGGTAAGGCTGTGGACTGGTTACACATGAACATATGAGCACGTGTGCGTGTTCATGTGCGGGCTGCATGTATGAGACTACCGCTGTGCGCAGCCTGGTATCTGCGCAGAGATAGCCTTTCACAGAATGGACACTGCTAGGATTGATACTGACCTGGGTTAGGCCGTCGAATGAGAGTAGCCATTCATACTGTAGGTCCATGTTTCTTACTGAGGACCTGTGATGTTTACACTGTGGGCACATTATTGACGCAAACTATCTTAAAGCACAGTTTTGCTCTATTTAGGCCTACATGGTCAGTTCCTGGGAAAGGAAAGGGGTAGGACGGAAAGCTGCAGCTTATAATTAGCTTGTCAAACTGCACCTGGTGTGGGACAGCCGAGGCCCACTGTAAACAAAGAGGGAGCCCAAGCATTTGGAGTAACACAGGAGGGGCTCACCTTTTGTAGTTTTGGAGGGGAAGAGATCAGGCAGTAGTGCCAGCGATGGGCGGAACTCCAACTCTCCAGGGAGCTCTTAGCAGAGGCAACTTGAAGTTATCATCTTAGATTGTCCCAGAATGCTGTGCGGCAGAGTTAGGTCATGGGTGGAGAGATGATGTAGTATCCTAGGATTGATTGGCCAGGAGTGCGTGGCTCCTAATACTTTCCACCCTCACTTAAAAACCCCTGCGCAAGGGAGAGACAATTGAGATGACACTGGGCTTGATAGCGAAAACAGTGAAAGGATGCTCAGCTGGAAGGAAAAGTCACTTGATGCCTTGCAACGAAGGACTGAGGACTTTGACTCCAGCTGACCACCAATACTAGGATTGATGTCTTCAGGGCCATTTATTCTGCTACCCCCCCTTATGCTCTCTGGGGACCCATTGGAGGAAAGAAGCTGCACTCCACTGCGTCCTTCAAAGTACCTGGAAGCTCTGGGGCCTGAACGGTGGGGCAAGGGGGGTGCTCTTTGGGCTGGTTGCAGAGGGGCTGCACTAGAGGCCCCCATCAGCAAGAAAAGAACTCCAGGAGACAGGCAGATGACGGATCTGGCACAGGGAGTCCAAACCTCCTGCTCCAAGCAAAACCTCATTTAGAGGCCAGGAGGCCTAAAGAGAATGATCCTGGTGGCTCGCCCCAGCTACAAGGAGCAAAGCAATCTTAAGATGCAGAAAGTAGGGTCAACAAGGACAGAGAGATTCATCTACAAATATTTGCTCTTTAAATTAAAGCAAATGGTGCAGAACACTCCACCATATTTTAAAGCATTATCTGGGGAGGGAGGGGGGCATGGCCTGGTGGATTTGATGTTGAATGTATCCCTGTTTATGGAGGGGATGTGCTTGTGGTTCTCCCCCTACTCAGTAATTGCCCCTGGGCAATTACTGAGCCCCGGGGACTGACACATTAATACCTGGGGGCCGGGGACCCACTCCTGGAACCCCAATGTGAAAGATATTTCACCCCTGCTTCCTATGCTGACGTCTGTGGGAAGCGGTACACGCACCACAGAATCCGCACCCTGCCCGCATAGAGCGGGCAGTGAGAATGAATGTGCTGGCCCCAATGCCAGCAACCAGCAGTGCTGGCCGGGCAACTCGCTCTGGCAGCTGGTAATGGGCTGCATTCACTCCCCACAACGTTGTACAGCACATGGGCACCCAGAACAGAATGCTGGGTGTCACAAAAGTTATTTCCATTTTTCTTTTTTTTTTAAAATATTTTTATTATTCATCATCAGAAAAACAAAGAGTAAACAAAAGGTATTTCCATCCACCTAAAGAACATAATTGTAATGAGAAAGATCGAGATATTTTTCCATTTTCAAAGGAAAAAGCCCTTACTGGACAATGATTTATGGAATGTTGTTGTTGTACTAGCTAATTGGCATTACTAGCCTGGGATTGGGATGTGGAATTACTTCACTATCCTAAGAGAGTCAGGTACTATAATGCAGTACTTGGTTCACAGTAAAAAGACAATTGCAGAATTATTACTTGCAAAGGACTCACACCCTCCACACTAATAACCCAATTTCTTTCTGTTGGAATTACATCTAATGAGGAAACAAATGGTATGAGATCCTGTCCCAAGTCATCCTGAAAGCTAACAACAACAAATATTAACTACCACGTTTCAAGTATCATCTCTTGGAGATGACCTTTCATTTTTTTTGTTTCTTTCTAAACTTTTCAAAACATTTTACTAGTGTCCTGTATCTTGTCAACAGACAGCAGTGTATGCAAACATGTGAATCTATAGCCAAAACATGATTTAAAAAAAATGCTTTAGCGAAGTAGGGTTTTGTTTTATCCGTGGAGCACTTCTGACATAAGATACCGTTGGTATATAAAATACAGCTTAAAATAAAGTTGTACTGTGGAATGCTGATGTAAAATTCAGTGGATGTATTCTATCTATTGTGTGGAATGACCTTGTGTGACGTATAGTAAATGTGGGGCAATCCTTAGATAAAGTGTTTGGAATGTAATAAAGAAAGCTGCAATGTATGTTCATAGCTTTTATGGCTTTCCTAATTACTGATAAATGAAATGCACTTTGCTCATCTACTGTGGATGTGTAGAGTATTGCTGCGAAAGTGAGAACTTTATACTGTATGGTAAAATGAACTTTGAATCCAAGAACTATAAGAGCATAACAATCTATTGTGCTTGTCTCCTCATTTCGCTTTCTTCTGTTTTCCCATTCATCGTACCATTTTATTTTCCTTCTACATTCAATTCTCTTTCCTTTTTCTCCTAACCCCGATACAGACACCCACTCTGATTGTATATGGTGAGCGAGACACCAACCTGGGAACTCAGTCACTGGAGAACCTTCGCCAGATCCCGAAGCACACCGTTGCTATGCTTGTTGACGCGAAGCATGCCTGCTACCTGGACCAGCCTCGCCACTTCCACCAAGCCCTGATCGGTTTCCTCAATAGCCTCAAGTGACCTTCGACTTCAGGCCACCCACCTGCAAAGCTTGTGGGTAACAAGTGGGGAGATGGACTAAAGGCTTTGGTTTAAGCCCTGGATGCCCCCAGAGCTTGAAACATAACCACCTGGCTGTGGTTAGACAAGGACACCACAATCTTGAGAGGCAGGCATCACTCTTTATTTATTAATAGCTAGGAAGTGGGTGTTTGCTGGATTGCTTGCTCCCTCGCAGGGGGCTTGGGGGCGAGCTTAGGTCTGACACTTGGAAAGTAAGGTGAATGACTTTCGAAATTGGGAGTGCGGTTGATTCAACATTATAGACAGGAGCCGAAGTGAATGGAAAGGAGCTCATTCCTTGTGTTTCTCTGTCACTCCCCTGCAGTCTGCATCATTGACTGTTATTTGCTGACATTCGCAGAATGCATTGGAGCCACTGTTCTTGATGCCCTATCCAATGTGTGCATATCCTTGCAGTCTGTGTGAATGCCGTACGCGTGGCATTTTGAATTTGAGCACACAAAACCAGAATCTGTAGGAGCAAGCAAGCCTAATACAATTTTAGTTCTGGCCTGCATGCACAGTGACAAAGTTGAGCAAAGAAAACCAGACTCTATAGGAACAAGCAAATCTAATACAATATTAATTCTGACTTGCATGCACCATAAATAGGTTGGATGTAGACATCTTCACAATGCTTGATTTCCTTTCCACAGTCTCCTTACCGCTTTGTGCTTTGTATCCCTACCTGGGCTCTGTCTCCTGTACTGGCTCCAAAGAGCTTAGTTGGAGAAGCCCGTTGACAAGTATTTCTGGTCCTACCCACTCCAGGACTTTCTTGAAAGGAAGGTGGACTTACAGATCATAACGAGTAATAAGTAAAAAAAAATATTCTCACCTCTTTTTTGCTGTCTCGTGATGCTACGAAACACAGGAGTTCTAAAAGCGTAATGCAAAATGTGTAACTTGGTTATTTAACACCATTGGCAATGCACCCAGTCATCACTTTTGTAGTTAAAGTTTTCGAACCCAATAATTCAAGTTGCAAGGCTTTGCAAAAGAGCTGCCCAAACCCGCAGTGCATGAGAATAACAATTAACCTTCCCTTTTAATTTGTTTTTGTAGAAATAACTGATCCAGAAAGGTGTTGCTACATTCATGTAGATATGGTGTCTTTGCAGAGGTTGAAAGTAGCCTTTCTTGAGCACCATCAGCCCTGATATCGTAGAACCTGAAACTTGAGTGATTTGCTCACTTAAGTAATAGGGCAACAATTTATTGGCTGAATGAAACAATCCAGGCATGGATTCCTTAGTAAACCATAAGGGACTTTGATAGTAAAAGGGCCATATTACAGCGAGGCCTCAGTTCTGGTTTTTGTTATGTTTGCTTTAATTATTGGACTAAACTGATGTTCATGTGATACAGTTGGGGCAGTGTTGGTTTGTTCCTAATGCTGTAATGGAAGACGTGTTAGAAGAAACTTTAGAGTTGGTAGGTTAGCAGGGTGATGGGTTCACCCTAGCAGAAGGTGAAATTATGAATTTTGTGCACAGTGCTTTGGGATTTAATAGAGTTGCGGTTTGTTACATTTTCTTCATTTGTTCCTTTAATAAATGTTATAACTGAACTAATCTTCAATGAGTTTTCTTGTGTTGGTCATTGCAGGAAAATGTACCCTTCTCTGTAGTCTGCCCTGTTCTTTTGGATTTATGGACCTGGATTTACTGGAACAGAAGAAGAATGTAAACGCATTTCTACGACATTATCTTTCATATGTTACATACTATGATCAATCCCGATATCCGGATAAGAATCCTCAGTGCAAATCAGACAGCAGCGCAATAGGTAAACTCCACAAATACCAGCAAACTTCAGGTTTTCTATCACATGTTGAATGAGAGGGAGTCCATGTGGATCACTTCGATTTTCAGTACCTTAATCAACATTTCTGACCAAAAAACAACTTTAAAAAGGAATTCCTTTCTGACTAAAAGTTTCTGTGGACTCTGTATGTTTTTGTTCCTACAGATCGCAGTCAATACTGCCTGCGGTTCCCCAGGCTCTTTCTTGAGTTTGTATCTCGGGTTTTGCCTCCGGTGACCCACTTCATACCTTCATTTTGCTATATTAATCAGACAATCTGCTCTGGTTCTCTAATGGCAAAAATGTCTGTACGGAAAAGGCCTAATGTCATGTAATGAAAATTTTTTATCCTGACAGTGATAAAGAATACATGTATTTCTGTCCTCAAACCATATGCTGCAGGATTGCACAAACTGCTAAATCGTCTTGGGTAAAATTGTCTGTGACAGCGAGAAATACCTGTTTTGTGCTCTCCGGGAAAGCCACTTATTGAATGAATTGCCTGTCCGTGCTTAATGACCCACTTAGAAATCATAGTTTTATGCCACCTAGAGGAATTGGTTCATAGGGATAAAAGAAGGCTGGCATTGCAATCCTCCTTAGATCTTATGTTCTGTCATTTCACCAGAATTCGAGGTGCAGCATTGTCTGACCGATCACTGAAACATCATTTGCCATTATTATCATCATCAACAAAATACTTGTCAATGAGAACATCTTTAATGGCCACTACACCTCCATTGACAAAGGCCTTTTCTTCGTCCAAGAGTGGCATCAACAAGGACTCCCTTGACACTGATCCTCTTTGTCAGCAAAGACCTGATCAATGAGGACCTCGCCAACAAATACCTCATCCCTAGGCCATCATTAATGGCCACCTTGTCAATGACTATATGCTCAGATATGTTAATGACCATCTTGTTAACAACCACTTCATCAGTAGCAAAGAATGACCGGTTCTTTAAGAAGTCTACCTCGTCAACTCTAGGACCGAGAGTGCCAGACTCATTGATGACAGCAGTAGTTTCCTCACAATGCCAACAAGGTTTACAATTTCTCAAGTATCTCTTAACAAACATCTACTAATTGAAATTCTTGCCAAGTTTGACGAAATTACAGTTTCGTGAACTCAGACTGGGCTTCTCCACACATGGCCATCTTCTAGATAATGTTGTTTGAGCAAAGCATATCTGTGTGACGGAATGATGAGTTGTAAGAGGGAGAAGAGAGGTTTTGAAGGAGAGTGTAAGGTGATCCATATTTCTAGGACCCTTACCTAGAGAGTTACTATGCATCTCTCCATCTGAGATTACACTGCAAGAACCCACAGAATTCCACTGTTCTCTTGATGAATAATTTCCGTAGGTATTTTTAGTACCAGATGAATAGCAAAAGGAGCCTGTCATACCTAGTATGCCAGTCTCTGCTTCAGCACCTACTCCTTCGCTACAGTTGTACCGACCACTGATACCAGGAGGGCCCATTGCAGTATGACAGATGGGAGGACTACATTTCACTTAAAGAACTCCCTCTACCTTCAGTTCCACAGCAACCAATCATGACTATTCTTCTGACAAGATCAAAATGTTTGATGACATTCTGTAAATAGCTATTGAAAAGTGTAACCTCCCCATGTCCACACCGGAAAATGTTTTGTCTAGGATTTTAAATAAATACGTATGAAATTCACAAGCCAATACCTACGATTCACCATTAACGGAAAACTGGTCTTCTAATGAGCGTGAAGGGAAAGATGATCTTCTAATAAGCACCAAAGTCACTACTTTTGGGGTTTTGTCAAGAATCAAAACAAAAATGCAGGCTATCCCCCAGTGTGGCATTGTGGGCAAACAAAGCCAGATTTCATGATTGTTTGAGAAGCTTAGAGGAATTTAAAGAACTTATTTGATCAATTCACATTATCACTTGTCCAAAAATGCAGTTGTTAAAATTCTCACTTGCCACGGTCTGACAAAACACCTCCCTGACAAATTACAAAAAGGGTTCAGACCAAAGCATATTGTGGAATTGGCCATCCTACATATCAAGAATGACCGCCTCAAAATATTGCTGCACAAGAATCTTGTCTTAGTATTGTCAGCTCTACACTCTTGCTAATCATCATATCAGCCAAAATGTGTATTGTCCGGTCCATCTAGAATAATTAGTCGGACCTGAGGACAAGAATTCATTTTGAAATAGTGGTCTCCTTCAAGTCCTCAACCTACATCGCGAACTGCAATGGACCACCAGGATCAGGACTCTGAGCCACTAATCGTAATGGTACATGGGGAGAACGTAGCAATACACAAATATGCTGACAAAACTCAGTTATTTCTCAAGGCCTCCAATCCTTCGAACATAGTCAATCTAAAAAATCTCCCTACAGAAATTGATTCATGTCACTCTTCTCATTGAAACTGAATTTTAAAAAGGGTAAATCTGCCCTTCTTTTTATCCCATTCATCTGCTTGTTCAAAAATGACATGAAGATTTTGCCTCCTTACAAATTGCCCTAGAAGCTAAATCCTTGGGATTCACCATAAACAAGAACCTAAATGTCAATGGCATGTCATTACGCTGATGAGAACACACGATCTGCATCTGTTAAAGAAAATTAAGAACTTCATTTCTCCAGAAGACTTCAGATCTTCTGTTCAAACACTGGTACACTCCCAATTGCACCATGGCAATGCCTTGTTACCAAAATCCATACTCTTTCCCTTAAACCCACCCTTCGTTCAACAGCACATATAGTAGCAAATCTATATATAATGTTCAAGCTATGGGGCCACGCTTTATGGCTTTAAGCAATGAGGGTACTGCAGTGTATCTAAACTTGCTGTTGTGGAAAAGCGCTTTCTTAGGTCACTAGTTAGCTTGCTCCAGAGCACTCCCTCTGTGCCTCTACAGCTGGATATTGGATTGAAGAGCGTATCTGAGAGGGCAATGATAAGACCTTTGTTTTAAATAGAGGGGCATTTGGCATACTGAAGAGGAACTAACTATGAAACATTTACAGCAAATTT